>NC_090021.1:72362452-73612452 GCF_037176765.1 Anolis sagrei
CAATAGCACACTGGAAAGCTCATAGGTACTTTGTAAAAAAAAAAAAAAAGCTAGCCTGCATAGGTATTCATTGAAATAAGAACCATTAATTATCCAGGTGAACATGTATTGATATAATATTTTGATATTGCAATACAGGTTGAATATCCTTTATCCAGAATTTCAGAATCTAAAATTCTTCACCTGGGTAACTGAGATAGTGATACCTTTGCTTTCTAGGGGTCCAATGTACAAAACATGGTTTAATACATAACATTATTTAAAATATTTTGTATAAAATTACTTTCAGGGTATCTGTATAAGGTAGATATGAAACATAAAAGAATTTCATGTTTACCTTTGGGTCCCATCTCCAAAATATCGCATGATGTACAGGAAACTAATCCATTTTTTAAAAAATGCAGAACATTTCTGGATAAGGGATACACAACCAACTTTCCATTTTGTTCTCAAATATCCTTTTCTCACACATATTACACAGGGATAGTAATTTCACTATAGTTCTGCTTTTAGTAGCATGAGATTTTGGTAATTACACACCTGAAACTGATGTTTCTTCTCTTTTTTCCCCAATTCTTCCTGTGGCTCAGTTTGTATCTTCTTTATTTAGCCCCAAAATTATTCTTTTCTGCAGTTGAGAAATACATACTTAGGTAAGATACTCTTAATATATTTTGGGAGTGGAAGATTCTTATCTCATAAAATTCATTGATCCCACTGGATTACAAACAGTATCCATGATGTTGTTGGTATTGTTCTGTAATTACATAAATTGCAGCCACGTCCCTTTCATTGTTGACTAAGAAAGCCAGACAACCTATTCCTACATTGACATAGTACACACTTGTGTTTTCCCCTAATCTAGAAATACCATTCTTCACTAAGTTTAATTGAGGTAATCTTGCTCCTGTTATAAAGTCTTTGAACACTATGCAGTTATTTAAGGCTATTCTTAATTCAAGTTTCATTTTGTATAAAATTTTCACACATTTATTTCATGAAAAAACAGTGTTTTATGTGTGGGAACTAATAATTGTGCATTGAAATGTTTCTATGCAAATCAACCCAAATAAATCCTAGACTGTGAAGATTCTCATCCGTCCCCGATGCTTCTCATCAGAGTATCTCAAACCTTGAAAAGGAATGGTTGCTTATCTGTAACCGTGTTTATTTGAGTGGTAATCTGTGAAATTCACACATGTGGTTCAGCCACAATTACTACCACATGTGCGATTTCACAGACACTTACATGTAACCATGTTTCTTTGAGTGGTGATCTGTGAAATTTGCACATGTGGTTCAGGCGCAATTACTACCACATGTGCGACTTCATAGACACCACAAAGAAGAAGGAATGGTTGCTTACCTGTAACCATGTATATGAGTGGTGATCTGTGAAATTTGCACATGTGGTAGTAATTGTGCCTGAACCACATGTGTGATTTCACAGACACCGTGAAGAAGAAACATATTTTGGGGGCATTTTCTAAATATTTTTTTAATATTCTTCCCATTTATTTTCTTTTCATAAGCCATAGGCATGGCCCATGTAATATTAGGCTACCATTTTGAATAATTAATTATGCATGCACATATTTAATTCTGAGACTGAAATAAAGAAATAATCAAAACATTATTTATTTTGAGACTGAAATCAGAACAACTGTATTCACAACTTGTTTATTTATTTTGAGACTGAAATCAGAACAACTGTATTTCACAGCTTGCAAGTGCTCCTGGATCTATCTTTCCAAATGTCAGCTCAGGTAGATGCAACGGTCAGGAGTGCTCACTATCAGCTTTGGCTGATATGCCAGCTTGCACCCCTTCCTAGATTTGGACGACCTAAAGATGGTAGTGCATGCACTGGTACTTCCAAGGTTGGACTTCTGCAATGCACTTTACATTGGGCTACTTTTATACCAAATATGGAAACTCCAGCTGGTTCAAAATATGGCAGCCAGATTAGTTACAGGAACATCTAGGAGTGATCATTTTTCACCTATCCTAAAGTCACTCCACTGGCTGACAATTAGTTTCTGGGCAAAGTATAAGATGTTGGTATTACTACATGGTTTGGGTCCAGGTTACCTTCTCCTTACAATCTTCCCCAAACACTGAGGTTCTCTGGGGAGCATTTGCTCCAACCTGCCAGAACCCGCCTGGCAACCACCACCCAGAGGACCTTTTCATTGGCCACCCTACGGCTGTGGAGTGACCTGCCGATGGAGCTCCAACAGCAAGAGCAACCATCGCAATTTAAGACACAAGTGAAGACATATCTCTTCTGGCAGGCCTACCCAGACAGTTTTAATGATGAATTTTAAACTTCTGCTTTATTTCAATTTTTGTGTATATTTTTGTGCAAGTTAAATGTTTAGATATTTTGAGAGTGTGGCATCTTCATTTTGTTCTTGTCACACTATTGGACTGCATGTATCGTCTGGATCCAACAAAAGTGTTGGGTAGAAATGCTATAATGCATTGGATATTCAGTTTACAAAAGGATCTTCTGGCACATTTAGATTAACTGAATACCATTAGCTTTCATAGAATAAGTGTGTTTTTTGAGATGTTGATACTGGGTATTCAAGTTATGTTGCCTTCTAGACAAGGCATCACAATGATTCTCTTTTTAAAGGTGGATGAATTTACCACTATAATACTACTTAGAACTGCTTTGGATCATCAAAATAGCAATAGGAAATTTAAAGATTTCGCTGAGGTTGTTTTGATATTAAGAAAGAATCTGTCCTTGGCAAGATTCCTCCCTTCCACCTTATTTTTATGCACTTGTGTATCACCCTGTCATTTGTAAATTGTCTTTGTTTAGTGAAGTGAAATGATCTTCTGTCACATCCCTGTGGATTCTTATTTCTGTGGGTTTTTGAATTACTATTATCCATATTAAATATACCATGGAGCCAACTTATAACTTATTTATTTATTTATTTGCTCTGTTTATATCCCACCTTTCTCTACATTAAAGAGGACTCAAGGCGGCTTTACAAATGGCAACTATTTGATGCCTTTAGAGAACAAACAATTAAATACATTTAAGTTAAAATTAAAATTTTAAAAATATAGTTAAAATGCACATTGAAACATATAAACATTATGTGAAATAATGTTGCATACTGTCAATGAACATTGCAGAAGGCATGTTAGACAATTTTAGAAGAAGGGAGGAAAGAAAAGGGAGAATATTGCAAAAGTACACCAACATTAGAGTTTAGTCTAAAAAAAGAAAATCTAAAAGATTAAATCTACATTTCTTTAGCAATTATATTGGAGATTGTTTTTTGGGTATTTTTTAAAAAAAATATGAATGCATTATGCTTCTTTTAAAATGGCGAACATAAAACTTCCAAAGGTCTTTTTGCCTTCACATGGAAACAAAAAATGACTGAAAAGCGCAACTTATTTTGTGCATAATTTTCACTCTGCTTGAATAATGAAAATGATTATCTGCTTCAGAACAGATTTTTCTTTTTGGTAATTCATAAAAAAATAATTCATAAAATTACATGACTGCTGGTTTCTGCTGACTTATAGAAACTGCAAGAGAGAAATAATTAAAATCAAACTAGTCTTACAGCAAATATCTGGCTACTTGTCTAACTTTCATCATTCACTTAAGATGCCACTGAAAAGTAGATTAAAATGTCAGCACCCTTAATGGCCCTTCTTAGTCAAATGTCTAAAATTCTATTTATCTTTGAGGATGTCTGTAAAGTACATCTTTGCTTGCCAAACTACTTTCCTCTATACTAAATCTGTTCTTCTAATTGGTAAGGATTTGAAAAAATCTAAATTTCAGTCCCAGCCACTAAGATAATATAGTTTATGTATCTGGGTTTTTTTCATAGTTATTTTTTTTTAAGAATTACCACATTTAAGCAGGCAGCAACTGTAATGGCCAAATTAAAAATAGTGTAATTTTTGCCACTGCACATTACATTCAGCAGCAAAAACTTTTTTTTAGTTTCAGGGTTTTGAAAGTTGAGGTGGTCTTTAGATTCAATGGTGCCCTAGACTCGAGTAAATACAGGCAGATAGTCAAAACTTGGATGTCCCTGAACAGACTCAGAAGTGGAGTGGGCAGATCAAAAGACAACCTGGCAAAATGGTGCTACCTAGAAAAATCATCCACTTTGTGTGACTGTGGAGCACAACAAACAACTCCACATTTGTATGCTTGCCCACAATGCCCTGCCTCATGCACAGAAGAAGAAGTGTTTAAAGCTACAGACAATGCAGTTGCTGTTGCCTGCTTTTGGTCTAAAATTATTTAGTCACTTTTGCTCCCTCTATTTTATTATAGAACTATATCATAGAATCATGGAATCATAGAATTGGCAGAGACCTCATGGGACATCCAGTCCAAATCGCATTCAAAGCACCCCTGACAAATGGCCATCGAGCCTCTGTTTAAAAGCCTCCAAAGAAGCAGCCTCCACCACCATCATTTTTATACTTATTTATGCAATGCTTTTTGACAAGAAATAAATAAAAAAAAGTCAAAAGTGAGGTTTGTATTAAATTTGATGACGCATTAAAACCATGCAAATAAACCCTTTGCATCCCTCTGTCAGGTTGAGGCTAGTAAACTCACCACTCTCAGCTTGATCGAGAGGCCCTGGTCTCATTCAGGAGGCCTTCAAAACATCCCCTCATTTCTGAAAGCCTCATGAATGAGGGCATAGTTGGGAAGCTGTGACCCACAGTCAGGCTGAGGCTAGCAAAACAGGACAGTTGAGAATAGTGTAACTGAGAGATCTCTCCTTCATAAGTTGAGGTCAGCTTGAAGGCAGTTAACCACAAGAAGAATGTATATCATTTTTATTCAATTTAATATCTAAGTGTAGAGATCAGAACCAACAAGATCACATTGTGTTAGTGGGAAAATTGAAAAGAAGACTTTGAGTTAGCTCATAAAATTTTAGCCCAACAAAATAAGAGATAATTTAATGAAATGTCCCCAGGAATAATATGAGGAATGATGTTCTCATGTATTAAGTTGTCCCCACTCCACTCCCACCCTACCACATCACTACTTCCTCTACTATCATCATGGGAGTCTTTCATTCTATGGTAGGCAGCAATCCGGGGGAGGGGCTGAGTTTGTTTGGGGGGGGGGGCTGAGTCTGAGTGAAAGAGGGTCTATCCTAGCAAACCTTTTGTATCGTTACCCCAATACCCCCATGCATATGCAATATATTGAGTATGGTGATCAGATCATGATATGAATAAACATAACAGTTTAGATAATGCACCAGTAAGGCCTTTTCGCGAACCACCATGAGAATTTCGGGGGGGGGGGGTGAAGCCCCTCAACCCCCACCCCCACCCCCCACCCCCGGCTACATGCCTGGTAGGCAGTGGGATAAGCAGTGGAAAGTGGAATAGATAGCAACCAACAGAAATCAGGAAGGTGAAAGAAGAGAAGGGCAACTGGTGCATCTTGTAGTGAAATATGTGAATGAGAAGGAAGATATAAATAAATAAGTAGAGGAAAAATGAGGGTGTGTGTAATAGATGACAAAGATGAGAAGCAAAAGCAGAGACAAAGTAGAGGAAACAGAAATATAGTAAAAGATGGAAAGACAGAATGTGCAGACTTGAAGAAGGAATAGGTATCAGTGACAAGCAGAGAAGCTGAACACAAGACACAGTAGGATGAAGGAAAAAGATATGAGGGATGCACAGACATGAAAAATTCTGAAATTGAGGGAGAGGGATAAGAGTTTGAAAGAAGTAAGAAGACACAATAAAACTGGAGAGGGAGGTGAGCTGCAAGACCATGAATAAAAGAAAAAATCTAAAATGGCCTGAAAAATACGTAACAAAATTCATAATGTCTTGGGTCATTTTGTAAGTAACATAATACAAGCAAGAATTTGGCCAGTAGTAGAGAACAGTATATTAAAACATGATTTATAATGGAAATAAATGTCTTCAATGTAGAAGTTTCAGAAAGAAATATGCTTATTCATAAGCAAGACAATATTTAGTTCTCTTTCATGTTACAGAGTTATAGCCACTGCCATGACTGCACACTACAGAATCCTGGAATTTTTGGTTCAGATGGGCACTAAAGCTCTCAGGCTAAGAATTCTAAATATCTCACAAACCTACAAATCCCAGAATTAAAGTTATTTCAAAGTGCTATTACTGTTTGCTGTGAAAGAGATCACTGACCATAGTTACATGCCATTTCGTAGGGTGACATGGGCTGTGACCTAAGACAGACAACTGAGGATTTTTCACTACCAATTTTACCAATGTGTAGTTTGGAGTTTATTTATAGGGAGTATATGCAAAGTGTGGGCATTAAGCTGCCTCGGAGATAGTTAGGTATAGGAAAGATGCCAAGAACCAGGCAGCCAGCTAGGCATAAGGGTTTGAGATAGGAACTATCTGCACATAAGCCAGATAATAATAGCAACAATGGATATATTGGAGGAATATATTAAGATTTATCTGGTAAGAAAGAGTATCAAAATCCTAGATTCCAGCTAGATGGAGTCATGTCTTTGAAAAGCAATCTAAAAAGGCCACTTCTCTTTTAAAATGTGTACCAAGTTATAATGCTGTGAATATAACCACTTTGCTATTTGTATGCAAGAGACAACTTAAAGAAAGCTATGTTCCTCATTATAGAAGATACGTACTTTACAAAAACACAATTATATGATTTTAAATTCTGAATTATTTAAGTATATGTTATACCATATATGTCAAGAATCTTCAGAAAGAGTAATTGTACAAATAAAATATCAACCTTTTCTATAAAAATAAACTTTTAAACTGCTCTGAAATGTTCATGTTGATTTCAGAGCAGTTTGTATTTGACAAATTTATTCAACTATAATGTCTTGAAGTTTACATAACAGAAAGGCAGAGCGTAAGAATCTCTGCATAAATAAAAGCCATTTTGATTCAAAGTCAAATTTTTAATTGTACATGTTAATAGGTATAAAGACACCACAAGAATTTTAAAGGGGTTCAGGAGGATTTCAAGACCCCATATGGTGTCATGATTTGAGTGGCCCCCTATACCCCAGATCAGGCCAGCAGTTGCTCCTGGGTGTTGTGTTTTACCCCATGTTAAAAGTTGAGAGATGCTCCAGAAATTCTGGAGCTCCTCTACTCCGACGTTAGTGTGGATAGGGGTGTTGTGTGGCTTCCGGGCGACGTTAGTGTAGATAGCTAAACTAGCTCTGATTCAAACAGTCCACATTGCCAGGTACCACAATGCCCTTTTCCCTATGCTCCTCAACACAGGGAAAAGGAAATGGATTTGGGTTGTGTCACCCTTATGCTGCCTCAGCAGAGAGCCACAACACTCTTCAGAGCCCTGTGCTATCAGTAATTGTTTAATTATTATTAAATGATTTTGTGTTTGTGTGACCAAAGAAAAAGAAAAGGAATACAATCCCTCACCTCTGGTCATGCAGATAGGTGCCTTTGCTGATGTCAGCAAAGGCATCAGTGATGGACAGGCGCTGTCCAGAGCTCGGTGATTATCTGGGAATGGCAACAGGGACATCTAAGGTAAGATGTTGCTGAACTGGTTTCAGCATGGCCGGACAGCTTGGACTCCATTCGCCAAACTGTGAGATGGAGATATAGTTGTCTCCAGAATTAGTCCAGACTATTGCTATTACCAAATGTTGGACTACTTTATGTTAATAAGCAGTGACCTCAGAATTGCAAGATTAATGACCCACTTCTGTACATCAATATGTAAAAATAAAAAGTTACATCCAGCAGTCAAATAGTACTGGACAAGATGTACTTAACATTATATAGTTTTGAGGTCTAGGTTATCTTTTCAAAACCTACAGTCAGAGTAGGGTTTTATAAGTCATAGAATCATAGAATCATAGAATCTAAGAGTCGGAAGAGACCTCATGGGCCATCCAGTCCAACCCCCTGCCAAGAAGCAGGAACATCGCATTCAAATAACCCCCAACAGATGGCCATCCAGCCTCTGTTTAAAAGCTTCCAAAGAAGGAGCCTCCACCACACTCTGGGGCAGAGAGTTCCACTGCTGAACGGCTCTCACAGTCAGGAAGTTCTTCCTCAAGTATCTTTTAAATGGTGTTACATTTTAATTTATATCCTAGCCTAATGTAAATGCTGTGGTTATGTGGACAGATGATTATAAGATGGAATTCTATACTGGTTACCAAGCATAAATAAAGATTTGATAAAGAGCACTTCCTGACCAACCTAAGATTAAATGGACTATGAAATCAGGATTTGAAACCCACCTAAGCTATAGAAATCCATTGGGTAACCTTGGGCAAACCGCATTCTCTCACTTTAGATGAAGCGATGGCAAATCTCCTTTGAAGAATGTTATTGCAAAAAAAATAGACTAAGGCAGGGGCACTGTAAATCAGAGTTGAATTAAAAGCATATAACAACAAGAAGAAGGGTAGCAGTGAAATAGTACATATTCCAAATATAGTCTACTCCATTCAAATGCTATATTTAAGGCATCAGACAGGCATATGAGTGTATGCTTAATCATTAATTTTAATGTGAGGTTCCATTAGGTATTTATATCACCATAAATTGGCAGCAACATAAAAACTGCAACATTGCACATTTGTATTCTCAAGAGGGGAGCAAAAGCGTAACTACGTTTCTGAGACCATTGGAGGAATGGAATCAACATCATGGATCCCATTGAGCACTGGGCACTTGATTGCTATGCAACAGAAACCATAATTGTGCAACAGGGCAATGTGTAGAAGTTCATGATACACATCATCACAATTCATTTTAAAAGGTTGTATGTTTTAAATTGTGGGTGGGACAGAGAGCTTTCATTCCAGTGTGTTATTATAACATAAAACTGGGTCTCAAGATGGCTAATCTGCTCACTGTCTGAAACCATTGTTTCACCTCTCAAAAAAGAATGTTTTTCTATTCATCTACAACACACACACACACCATAGTGTTGTAACACACATACATAACAAAAATCTAGTTTAAACCACAGCCCTATTTAATACATTAGAATATCCAACTAAACCAACTATTAATGTATTCTTTTTCATAGTAAATTATTTAATAAATTAAAATGTCAATTGATTAATACTGAAGTCTGAAGACATAAGCTATCTGAAATGATTACAGGTTTAAGGTAAAGTAAAGGTAAAGGTTTCCTCCGAATGTATTCTCCCCTACGAACCATCAAGACCACTAAGATCGTCTGGAGGGGCCCTGCTCTCAGTCCCTCCGCCTGCACAAGCACGGCTGGTGGGGATGAGGGACAAGGCCTTCTCAATGGTGGCCCCTCGACTTTGGAACTCCCTGCCATTAGAGATCAGAACTGCCCCCTCCCTCATGACGTTCAGGAAACTAACAAAGACCTGGTTGTGGAACGCGGCATTTGACAACTGATTTAATTCTTTGCCCACATGAAAGGAGGATGATGAATGGGATTGTGATGGTGTCGGACGATTTGGCTCTTTTAACTGTGATGATAATGTTTTAACGTGTATAGTGCTGATATTTTAACCGTGTAATGAAGTGGCATTGTGTTGTTATTGTATATTTTTTGTATGTTAACACATGTTGTGAACCGGTCCGAATCCCTCTTTGAAGGTGAGAGGGTCGGTATATAAAACCTCGAAATAAATAAATAAATAATAAATAAGTCTAGTTGTGTCTGACTCTGGGGGTTGGTGCTCATCTCCATTTCTAAGCCGAAGGGCCGGCATTGTCCGTAGATGCCTCCAAGGTCATGTGGCCAGCATGACTGCATGGAGCGCTGTTACCTTCCCACCAAAGCATTACCTATTGATCTACTAACATTTGCATGTTTTTGAACTGCTAGGTTGGCAGAAGTTTGGGCTAACAGCGGAAGCTCACCTCACTCCCTGGATTTGGACCACCGACCTTTCGGTCAGCAAGTTCTGCATCTCAGCAGTTTAACCTTATTACAGGTTTAGATTGTGTAAAATCACATTTCCTATTTTTTTCATTGAGAGGTGGCTACCCTCTTTTTTTAAACTAAGGCACTTTCTGTATAAATTCAAAAACTTTCTTCTTATCCAACAGTCAGCTTGGTCCAATAAAAATGTTCATGTTTTGTGTCTCATATTTGGGGTGGAGGAAATATGTCATTGCATGTTAAGACTAATAATATATTTGGGGAAAGGGGAAACCACCACATTGCACAAAGAAAATATATTCAAGAAGACATAATATTTAACAAACTCAAAACATTTACACAAAATTATATGAGCAGTAAAATTCTACCATATCAATTTTAAAAATGTAGCCAAAGCTAAAAGAGAATGCTCAAATAGGCAGTAGGTATAGATGAATAAATGAATAATTTTTTAGCCCTCAAATTCAAAATCATGCTGCATTAAAATGTTAATACATTTTTCTTTGATAGTAAAAATGTTTTATGACTACAGAAGTTTTTTATCATTCCCCAAGCCCCTGTTACAACTTGCAGAGTGTGACTTAATGTCCTTTTAAGTGAAAGGTGCTAATCCTCTGGTTTAAGGCTAGAGTTATTTAGGAATAAGAGAAAACTGCCTTCAGATTGAAACCTTATGTGCAGTTGGTCAAAATGAGATCATGTGATCCTTGCTGTAATCACTTCCTCTTTAGATCCCCGATTGGTTACAGTGGGGGCTGTGGAGGGGGGTGGCACACAAATCTCCAGCAAATAGGAACTGCCGTGCTGTCGGAGCAAATACAGAAGGGAAATTCCTGCAGTGGGCACCTCTGTACACATTTCATAGCATTTCAAATGAATGCCCTTCTCTCTTTTTCCCTTCTTTCTTTTTATGCCACGTTTACACTATGCAAAAAAAATATATTAAAGGACTTCACAAATAAAAGCGACCTTGGGAAAAAGACAGCTGTAAAGAAAGCTTTTTAATTATTTCCCCGGGCACCAGAGTTTATGCTTAGCACATTGAAATGGCAAAGAGCAATAAAAAGGTGAGCATTTGAAGAGCAGAACAGGAAAAGAGCTGAGCTATTTTGACTTACTTTTATCCCAGAAAGAAGTTTCCATTGCTCCTGTGGTCCTGCAATTGGCTGACAGGGTCATGTGACCTTGTAAACGAAAATAGAAAAGCCTCGGCAGAGTGAGACCGAAGGAAGAGAAGGCAGAGGGAAGACATGAACTTTAAAACACACAAGTCATGCCAGCTGTGTTGGCACGCCTATTATGTAGAGCAGAGTTCAGTCTCCTTGCATTTAAATGGGGACATCCAATAAGGAAGATATCTCTCAGTGATAACCCGAGAGGACCTTACTTTTCATTCTCCTCTTGACTCTGAGATGTAGATTTTATTCCCCTCCCCTATTTATATACTAATATTGTTGCTGATGTATTAGGGAGAATTATATGGCCTGCATGACTCACTTCTCAAGAGCATGTGTTCCCTGGTTATGATTCTGATGTATTGCAAAGTCAACAACTGACAACCATATCTATTTCTCACATAACAGCTATTATGTTTTAACCACAATTTATCATTGAAGTGAAAGTTTAAAACTTACCCTTTAGTATCACATTATGCCCGATCTCTGCTGACACTAAAATGTAGCTTTGAAATGACTAAAAAACCAAGGCAGCTACTAAATGCATGCCAGTAATACACTTCAGTGTGTATTTAAGGGCATACAGCACATTAATGAAAATTGCAGGAAAGTTTGAATTCAGTAAAAAAAAAATGGTACTGCAGCAAATGCCAGCTCCACAAAATGCAGCACAAACTGTAGACACTCGACCATACTGAAACACATTAAAAAGATCCCAGAACAGGGGCTGCCGAGAAGCACCCCAAGGGCATGGTTGGGCAGCATGGGGCTAACCCAGCCATGGGCAAACTTGGGCCTTGCAGGTGATTTGGACTTTAACTCCTACCATTCCTAACAGCCTCAGGCCTTTTCCGCTTAAGCGGCTGAGGGGGAGAGCCTGAGGCTGTTAGGAATGGCAGGAGTTGAAGTCCAAACCACCCGCAGGCCCCAAGTTTGCCCATGCCTGGGCCAGTCGGTACCCTGGGAGGGGTAACTGATTATCTTTGCCTCTGCCTGTTCCTTTTTTTTTCCACCCTGTATGCCTCCAGAGGATGGATGCACATCTCTCTGAGAATTTGGGAGGGGGGGGGGGCACAGAGTGGTTTAAGTCCAGGTTCTGTGTTTAATTTAATCATTTTCCTGGTCTCAAATCGGTTCCAGACTAATCCAATCTAATCACTGCAGAGTGAAACTGGTTCCTCCCAAGCTCCACCTTGTAGTTTAAGATCCACCGGGGAGGCCCTGCTCTCAGTCCCACCAGCCTCGCAAATGCATCTGGTGGGGACGAGGGACAGGGCCTTCTCGGTGGTGACCCCTCGCTTGTGGAATTCACTCCCCAGCAAGATTAGATTGGCGTCCTCCCTCCTTTAGGAAAAAATTGAAATCGTAGTTATGGAACAAGGCTTTTAGCTAGCAGGCACAATGGTACTTTGGACATTGAATTGGACCATATGATGATGGTTATAATAATAGAAATGGCTACTATGACTGTTTAATTCATGTTATTGTTTTAATCTATTGTGTATTTATGGTTTTTGTATTATTGTATATTGTGATATTATGACATCAAATTGTTGCCAATGTTAGTTGTTCTGAGTCCCCCCTCGGGAGTTGAGAAGGGCAAGGTAGAAATGTTGTAAATAAATAAATAAATAAATGTGGTAGTGTAGATGTGTTTTATGACTTATTCTTGCACTTCTTTTCTTTTTTCACATTATATTAGCACTACCTGATACATGTTCACATAGTAGGTATTGGATTTTAATTCAGTATATTAATGCAGCTCTAAACAACAGACATAGGTTTGTCTGTACAGGTTTCTTACATCCAATCTAAATAAATTTAAGCAGATATTCATATGCTTTCTAATTCTAATATTACTTCTTAATGAAGATTTCTGCATTTATAAAAAGAAATGCCTTCCAAATTGTCTCTCACCAGTAGAATAATAAGACATGGAGACATAATGTGGTAAGTCTCAGGCAAAGATTCAATAATCCCTGTTCAAATTACAGTTTACTGCCTTGTGTGGTAAAGCCCATAGTAAGCATATTACAGTCATCCTTCCACATTTGCTGTTTCGACTTTTATGGATTTGATTATTCATAGATCTGAGAAAAATTATTCACAGATTTGAATTCTTGGAAATCACTATCTCCTTCAGTGTAACCTTCCTCATGTTATGCTTGAAGATCTTGAGCAGTGCTTCCCAAAGAGTGCAATATTGCCCCCTGGGGGCACTGGAATGATCCGTGAGAGCAGCAGTAGCCTGGGTGCAATGGGGGCAAGCACTTAATAAAAAATAAGGCAGAAGAGGCAACATAAAGATCGAGGAAAATTTTGAAAAACCAGTCATACACGTGTCATCTGTTGTGTAACACAGAGTTAAAGTCGTAATGATTACTTCATTTCCCAAATGAACACACAAAATGCAAGTTCCAACTGGTCACTAGTCAAGTCTGCCGGCGGATCTTAACAGGCAAGTGTTAACAGGCAAGTGCACACATCTGCAAGAATACATTTGTATGAAGACTTGTTATAGAATATCATAGTTCACTACTTAATAGTCACACTTTTCCCCACCTATGAGCTAGCATATGAAGAAGACCCCATGGGCCTCCTCTGCTGGCACACATAGGCAAACAGAACTTACAGGACCTCCTTTGGTTACCGGCAGCTGAGGGAGACCTCATAGGAGTTGCCCACTGGTGTGCATGGGCAAGTGAGGCCTACAGGATCTCCTTTGGCATCTGAGAGAGACCTCATAGGCATTGATCACCCACATGCGACAGTGGGTGAGAATTACGGAGTCTCCTTTGGCTGTTGCCAGCAGCTCACCCACTCACACACCTGCCGAACAGAGCTATGCAGTGTGACCATTAGTGATCACACATAATGATGATGATAATAATAATAATAATAATAATAATAATAATAATAATAATAATTTTATTTCTTACTCGCACCTCCCCATGGCTTGAGGCAGGTCACAGCACAGTAAAAAACATATGAATACTATGAAAATTCTACAAACACACATATTATAATACAGTTCCATAAAAGAGGTAGATAAAACATTTGTATAAAATGCACATTAATCACACAGGACAGAGACAGAGGCAAAACAGGACATGACTTTAAAATTGATGTTTTCAGCTTTCTGAAAGATACAGGTTTTTAGATGGTGTTAAAATTTTAACAGCTGATCTAGCTATCAGAGCTCTTCCAGTAGGTCGTTCCACAGTCTTGGGGCAGCCAATGAAAAGGTCCTCTGGGTGACAGTGGCCAGTCAAGTTCTGGCTGGTTGGTGTAGCCACTCCCATCCCCCAACCAGAGGACCAAAGCATGTGGGGCAGATTGTACTGGAGAATGTTTCTCCTTGACATTAAGTCTAGTCATGTCTGACTCTGGGGGAGGGGGGGTGCTCATCTCCATTTCAAAGCCAAAGAGGCAGTATTATCCATAGACACCTCCTAGGTCATGTGGCCAGCATGATTTCATGGAGCGTCATTACCTTTCTGCAAAAGTGGAACCTATTGATCTACTCACATTTGCATATTTTTGAACTGCTAGGTTGGTAGAAGCTGGGACAATAGCAGGAGCTCACCCCGCTCCCCGGATTTGAACCACCAACCTTTTGGTCAGCAAGTTCAGCAGCTCAGCGGTTTAACCCACTATGCCACTAGAGAGTCCTGTAGGTAACCTGGACCCAAACCATAAAGCAAGTTCTTTAAAATGCATCTAGACAGCCTCATAAAATCATCAAATGTCTGGAAAAATATTAAGGTTAAATTTTCAGTGCAAATGTTCACACAGTTGATTTAAATATCCTGTTGGAATAAATCCATAAACATTTTAAAATCCAATCTCTTCTTGCAAAGATACATGGTGTAGTAAACAACCCTTACCCTTTTTAGAGAAGTATACATTTGTCGAAATTGAATATCCAGATGGCAGATGTTTTTCAGTTTACTGCCATGTCTGTGTGGAAATTACTGTATAAATCAGTAATGCAGACAGTATGCATTGTCTGACCTAAACTGATCTTTTATTTACTAATTTTCTCCAATTAAGTAGTTAAAAAGTTATCCCATCAACATAAGCACAGTTCAGACTGGCAAAAAAAAAATGGCTACAACTACATTGGTTACAGCAATTGGATTGCAGCCTGCATGAGGTCTGCATGTCACTGCTGGACAATGAGCACAACCATCTGGCCCACTGCTGAAGTACCCTGGGATAGCAGCGATGGACTCAAAAGCTCTCCTCCAACAGGGAGCAATGGGGTTTCAGTCAAAGCTTAAGCTACAGCAGACCTGCTTACTCCCCCCCCCCCCCCACACACACACCCCAAACTGCCTGAGTCTAGGTCAGTGTTTATCAACCTCGGGGTCGGGACCCCTGGGTTGCGAGGGGGGAGTCAGAGGGGTCGCTAAAGACCATCACACAACACAGTATTTTCTGTTTGTCATGGGGGTTCTGTGTTTCTTTCATTCTCTCATTGGTGTTCAGAATGCTATTTGATTGTAGGTGAACTATAAATCCCAGCAACTACAACTCCAAAATGGCAAGATCTATTTTCCCCAAACTCCACCGGTGTTCACATTTGGGCATATTGGGTATTTGTGTCAAGTTTGGTCCAGATCCATCATTGTTTGAGTCCACTGTACCCTTTGGATGTAGGTGAACTACAACACCAAAACTCAAGGTCAGTGCCCACCAAACCCTTCCAGTATTTTCTGTTGGTCATGGGAGTTCTTTGTGCCACATTTGGTTCAATTCCATCATTAGTGGAGTTCAGAATGCTTTTTGATTGTAGGTTAACTATAAATCCCAGCAACTACAACTCCCAAATGACAAAATCAATTCCCCCGCTCCCAACCCCAACAGTAATCAAATTTGGGCATATCGGGTGTTTTTGCCAAATTTGGTCCAGTGAATGGAAATATATACTGCATATCAGATATTTACATTACAATTCATAACAGTAGCAAAAATACAGTTATGAAGTAGCAACAAAAATAATGTTATGGTTGGGGGTCTCACAATAATAATAATAATAATAATAATAATAATAATAATAATCTTTATTTGTACCCCGCTACCATCTCGATGCGGCTTACATGAGGCCAAGCCCACAATACATCAATAAACAATACATCAAATAAAAAAATCAATGCAATACAATTCATATAAATCACAAACAAAAATAAGCAATAAACAATCAATAGTGACATACAAGCATTTAAAAACCAATGGCCGGACCAAATGTAATAGATTAAAATTAAAATAAATAAATAAAAAATTAAATTAAAAATGGATGTAAACATTTTCAGAGAAAACTGAGGGAATGCAGTCAGTCCTAACTCAATGGTAAAGTGCATTTTGAGGGCATATTGCTGAGAGTTTTCCTTATTCTGGGAAGGCACACTGAAACAACCACGTTTTCAGGCTCCTCCTAAAGACTGCCAGAGTTGGGGCATGTCTGATGTCACTGGGAAGTGAGTTCCAGAGTTGGGGGCCACCATCGAGAAAGCCCTCTCCCTCATCCCCACCAATTGCGCCTGCAAAGGTGGTGGGAGCATAAGCAGGGCCTCTCCAGATGACCGAAGAGATCATGTGGGTTCATACACAGAAACGTGGTCACGCAAATAGGCGGGTCCCAAACTGTTCAGGGCTTTGTAAGTCAGAAGTTGCACCTTGAATTGGGACCGGAAAATGAACGGCAGCCAGTGGAGCTCCTTAAACAGGAGGGTTGGCCGCGTTTTGTAAGAAGCACCCGTTAGTAACCTGGCTGCCGCCCGTTGTACCAATTGAAGTTTTCAAGGGCAGCCCAAGTAGAGTGCATTACAGTAATCCAATATGGAGGTGACTAAGGCATGGACCACCCTGGCCAGATCCGACTTCCCGAGGTACGGTCACAGCTGGCACACGAGTCTTAGTTGTGCGAAAGCCCTCCCAGCCACCACCAATGCCTGAACTTCAAACGTAAGTGATGAATCCAGGAGGATACCCAGACTGCGGACCTGTGACTTCAGGGGGAGTGCAACCCCGTCCAGCACAGGTTGCCACCCTATACCCCCATCCGGCTCACGATTGACCAGAAGGACCTCTGTCTTATCGGGATTGATCTTCAGCTTGTTCCTCCTCATCCAGACAGCCACAGCGGTCAGACCCTTGTCCAGCACCCGAGGAGCTTCCTTGGAATTAGGTGGGAAAGAGTAGTAGAGTTGCGTGTCATCTGCATAGAGGTGGCACCCAACTCCAAAACTCCGGATGACCTCTCCCAGCGGTTTCATGTAGATATTGAAAAGCATGGGGGACAGAATGGAACCTTGCAGGGCCCCACAGGTCAAAGGCCAGGGGTCCGAGCAGGTGTCTCCCAGCTTCACCATCTGGGAACAACCCTCCAGGAAGGACCGGAGCCATGACAGAGCCGTACCTCCAAGGCCCATCCCGGAGAGTCGTCCCAGAAGGATACCATGATTGATGGTATTGAAAGCCGCTGAGATATCCAAGAAAACCAGCAGAGTCACACTCCCCCTGTCCAGCTCCCTGCAGAGGTCATCCACCAAGGCGACCAAAGCCGTCTCAGTACCATGACCAGGTCTGAAGCCAGACTGTGACTGGTCCAGATAGTTGATGTCCTCAAGGAAACCCTGGAGCTGAGACGCAACCACCCACTCCAGCACCTTGCCCAAAAACGGGAGGTTGGAGATTGTTCTGTAATTATTCACGACAGTGGAGTCAAGGGAGGCTTTTTTCAGGAGTGGTCTAACCACAGCCTATTTCAGCCCAGATGGAAAATTCCCTTGCTCCAATGATGCATTAATGACTAACACAAACCAATCAATCAATCCACTTCTGGCCAATTTAATTAGCCAAGTAGGGCAAGGGTCCAGAGCCGACATGGTTGCCCTCACAGCCCCAAGGATCCCCTCCATGTCCTCAGGATGATCCTTGGGGCTGTGAAGATGGAAGGAATCCCGCAAAACCAGACCAGCAGATGCCTCAGTCACCTCCTCTGGCACTGTGTTTAAGCTGGTGTCTAGCTCGAGGCGTATGTGAGCGACTTTATCTGCAAAATGGTGCGCGAACTGGCAGCACCGAGTTGTTGGGTCGTCAGGGGCCCCCTCCACCTCAGGGAGGTGAAGGAGCTCTCCCACAACCTGGAACAGCTCCAAAAATCTATTAGATGCAGATGCTATGCGGGCTTCTCCCTGGCTACCCGTATAGCCGCGGTACAGGCCTTAAGTGAGGCTCTAGCTCATGTTCGGTCAGAGACATTCCGAGATTTCCTCCAGATGCACTCTAGTCTCCTTCTTGTGCACTTCATCACAGCCAACTCCCCAGTGAACCAAGGAGATGGTGTGTCTCTGCGCAATGAGAGGGGACGTTCGGGAGTGATCGTATCTATCACCCTGGCCATCTCGCTGTTATAGAGATCGACCAGAGCGTCAACAGGATAGCCAGGCTCCATGACAGGAAGAGCCCCAAGATTCCTCAGGAATCCATCTGGATCCATCAGTCTCCTGGGGCGGACCATCTTAATTGGTCCTCCACCCCTGCGGAGGTTAGAGGTCACAGCAAGCCTAAGACTGATCAAATGGTGGTCAGACCATGACAGTGGAAGAATATTTTGCTCTTTTACTATGACTGTTCCACTGTCCGTAATAAAAACCAGGTCGAGTGTATATCCAGCCTGATGGGTGGGACCAAATATAATTTGTGATAGCCCCATGGTCATCATGGCGACCATGAAATCCTGAGCCGCTCCTGTTAAAGTGGTCTCTGCATGAATGTTAAATTCTCCCAGCACAATCAGATGCTTGGAGACCAAAGTCGAATTAGAGATCACATCTGATTGCTCAGGCAGGAAAACTGCTGAGTCGCGGGGTGGGTGGTACACCAAGGGGTCGCAGCATTAGGATGGTTAAGTACCATTGGTCTAGATCAGGGGTCAGGAACCTTCGGCCCTCCAGGTGTGGTGGACTTCAACTCCCACAATTCCTTGAGGCTCGGCATTCGCCCCAAAGGCTTACCTTGGCCTCAAGGAATTGTGGGAGTTGAAGTCCACCACACCTGGAGGGCCGAAGGTTCCCCATGCCTGGTCTAGATTATTCTTGGCATCCTTGACTGACTGCTGGGAGGTTGAAGAATTGCAGTAGATATAAAAATGAACCATAAAAAGCAATATTTTGATGAGTCATACCATTGGCTCTCTAGGTTTTAGGAAAATTTCCTAACCTTGGATAAATATCCCTAATATTCTCTGATAATATTTCGTCCAGACGTTAAGTATGCTTGGCCTTGTTTAGCTTCTACAATCAAATCAGATTGGATCTATTCAGAATGGTACAGTTGTGCCCACTATCATAGCTTGTGTTCTATTATTGTGGAAACAGACCCAAAATTCTCACAAACTATACAGTGTTCTCCACTATGGTGAAGTGTCTCTCTGTACAATCTCTCCATACCGTAAAATTCATTCACGGAGAAAGATCCCTTGCATATTAGCCCAGTTTTTGGACACAGAAATGAAACTTACATGTGATTTTCTCTTACAAGTTGTTAACAAGGAGTAAGGAACTGGTCTGGGTTAAAGTTTTAGCATGGGGAAGTCCTTCTACTATGTTCTTAATCTATCTTGAAGAAGGTAAGGTTTTCCCCTGACATGTGTCCGACTCTGGGGGTTAGTGCTCATCTCAATTTCTAAGCCGAAGAGCTGGCATTGTCAGTAGACACCTCCAAGGTCATGTGGCTGGCATGACTGCATGGAGCATTGTCACCTTTCTGCCGGACCTATTGATCTACTCACATTTGCATGTTTTCAAACTACTAGGTTGCCAGAAGCTGGAGCTAACAGTGGGAGCTCACACCACTCCCTGGATTCCAACCTGTGACCTTTCAGTCAACAAGTTCAGCAAACCACTATACCACCTGGGGCTCTATCTTAAAGAAGATACACCAACAATTTGCAATTTGCAAAATTTCAAATTTTGAATATATCTCCCTAGGTTTCCATAATACATATATAATCCAGCATTCAGAATTCGCTTCAATTGGATTTTAAAGATGCAAACCTTGAAGAAGATACACCAAAAGTTAGCATCTTTAAAATCCAACTGAAGCAAATTCTGAATGCTGAATTATATATGTATTATGGAAACCTAGGGAGATGTGTTCAGTGTATACAAAAATGTTTCATTTACTTTTAATAAGTCATTGAACAAAAAGTTAACAAAGGAGGAAACTTTCATTTACCTGAACATGAACTGCATAATGTTATAGCTGTTTGTCAATCTGATTCTATTTCCCATGTAGCATTGATTTTCTTCACAAAGCTGGAGTCTTGAGGCTTTGTTTATGACACCAGCCAAAATGGAGTTAGGGCACAGTCCTAGATCAGTAAGAGTGAAGAAATTGGATGACAGGGACAGAATGTGAGGTGAAATATTCTGAGCAGGGGCACAGACAGCAAAACAAACACCACAGGGGTGTTAACCCTACCCTATGCTATTCAAAGCTAAACTATACAGGCAATTGACATGGTTCAGAATAAAGCATCCTATTGAACCAAAAAAAATCTCATAAGATACTCCAGTAGAAGGAACTTTTAAATGAAATGTTTACATGCAATCCCCAAGTTACCAACAAGACAAGTTCTGTAGGTTTGTTCTTAAGATGAATTTGTATGTAAGTAAAATGTGTAACACCAGCCAAATCTGTATGGAAGTAAAACGTATAACTCCAGCCAAATATGTGTGTGTGTGGGGGGGGGGGGGATCACTTCACATATACTAAAATTGGAATGATACAGAGAAGATTAGCATGCCCCCTGTGCAAGGATAACATGCAAATGTATGAAGCGTTCCAAATTTTTTATTCACAATGTTTGAACTTTGACAAGGGCAGGCTTTGAACTGAGTCGTCAGCCATTAAATCAGATCTGGATCCGGCTACTTGATGAATAATAATGTTTTAATGTATTTTAATCTAATGTTTTATTTCTTGAATAAAGTTGTTGTAATGTATTTCATATGTTGTATGTTGTCGGCATTGAATTGCTGCCGTTGTAAGCTGCCCTGAGCCCTTCGGGGGTTGAGAAGGATGGGGTAGAAATGTTGGAAATAAATAAAAAATACAGAACCTGTCTTGATAGTAACTTGGGGATTGCCTGTAAATATTTAATTTAAAAGTTCCTTCTCCTGAAGCAGCTTATGATAATTATTTGTTCAATAGGATGCCTTATTCTGAGCCATGTCAATTGCTTGTATAGTATAGCATTGTCAATGGTTGTTGGCAATCTAATTAGGAAAGCAGCTTTCCAAGGCCTCCAGTTCCTTGAAATAATCTTTTAGAGAAAAATAAGTAGTCAAATGCATTCTGGATATACACTTATCAAAGACTTATAGTCTTTCCTATGCTAATTGTCTTATGTTTTAACTGATAATGTCTTGAATGCATTCATTTATTTTATGGGAAACTATTCCACACTGCAGTAGTAACATTTTCTATATCTGATGGGATGAAAGGAGGTGTTCATTAAAACATCCCCAAACTTCTCGATTCATAGTTCATAGAAAATGCAAGTGTTTTTATAGTCTGCATTGAGGATATCTTAAACTTTTTTTCCTACCTTTTGCTTGACTTGGTTAAAAAAGATATGAACTCCAAAAAGACTTTCCAGCTTTGCAAAGCTTAAATCACAGATGTCTCCTTCTGGAGACTGAATCTCATTGTCCTGAGTACTTGCATTCATCCACCAAAAATATATTTGCCAAGAATGATTTGATCATACTTGGCTTAAGCATCCTTGAAATTTGCCCTTATGAAGAAAACCAAGCTTTCATATCCTTTTAAAATAATAGATATATATATATGGAATATTATCTTCCAAGTAATAAAAGTTTTATATATGATTTATAACTAAGTTTTTGAAGGTCTGTGGTTTGTTAAAATTTTACTTTGTGGTATAATAATGATGATAGAAAATGGTTCTGTTTAATTCACTGATGAGACAGCAAATGTTGATGGATTTGAGCTAGGCAAAGCCTTTCAGACTAGCTTACTGATCGACAAGATTGTGATATTATGTGCACTTCAGTACAACCAGGCAGAAATTATGAGCCATACTATACATGAGTTGTTTTGTATTTTCATTGATTTGTTTTAAAAAAGATGGATAAACTAATTTCTAAAACCAGTTGACAGAGCAGCAGTGAACTCTTAACTAAAATATGTGTCAGCTTTTGGAAGAGGTAGGATTAGACTCGAGCGTTTTCCGCTGTCCAAAATGCCATCTGCTGATGAACCAGTCTCCTGACAGAACTGCTCAGCTGTAGAAGATCTATTCATAGAATCACAGAATCATACAGTTGGAAGAGACCTTGTGGGCCATACAGTCCAACCCCCTGTCAAGGAGCAGGAAGATCACATTCAAAGCACCCCTGTCAGATGACCATCCAGCCTCTGTTTAAAAGACTCCAAAGAAGGAGCCTCCACCACACTCCGGGGCAGAGAGTTCTCACAGCTCTCACAGTCAGGAAGTTTTTCCTAATGTTCAGGTGGAATCTCCTTTCCTGTAGTTTGAAGCCATTGTTCAGCATCTTAGTCTCCAGGACAGCAGAAAACAAGCTTGCTCCCTCCTCCCTATGACTTCCCCTCACATATTTATACATGACCATCAGTCTCTTCTGCAAGCTAAACATGCTCAGCTCTTTAAGCTGCTCCTCATAGGGCTTGTTCTCCAGACCCTTGAACATTTTAGTCGCCCTCCTTTGAACACATTCCAGTTTGGCAACATTATGGTGCCCACAATTGGAAACAGTATTCCAGGTGAGGCCTGACCAAGGCATAATAGAGCGGTAGCGGCACACCACTTGTCACTTCTTTCCAGGATGAAAGGGATGCATTGGCAAGGACCCTCTGGGTTCATTCTCTTAACCAATTACAGATCCACCTAACCGTAGTTTTGCCCACATTTGACTAGTTTGTTTGGTCATGGGGGTGCTTGTTGAAGGTCTTGCTGAAACCCAGATATGCTGCATCCACAGCATTCCCTGCATCTACCCAGCTTGCAACTCTATCAAAAAAAAGATATCAGAGGTGCTGGAAAAAGTGCTATTAAAAAGGTGGCAAAAGTGGGCTAGCAAAGCACAAAGCCAAGTGACACCAGATCTAGACTTCTCACAGCTGCAATTCTATTGAAATGTTAGGCTAGGCTGTGGGTAGTTCTACATAATTTTGAAAATGTTAGGTAAGAGACTTTTGGGTGTAGCCAAGCTTCAGCTGACCTACTATTGGCTCTGCTGGCCCTTAGCCATTTTGGACATCTATGGAAGGAGGCCAGATTGGATTGGGCACAGGAAGATTCATTCTTTGCCCACTGAATGGTAGGTCTGTAGGTGAACTAAGAAATAGCCTCCATGCAGCAATTGCAACTTTGACAATAGGAAATGAAAAAAGAAGGTGGTCCAGAGCTGTATTCAAATTCTTCTGAAAATTACATGAAGGGGAGAGGGAATTGCACCATTTTATCAGTTGGTTCTTTTTCTGCCACTGATAATGTCAGTCTTCTGGTTGACTATGGAAGACCTCCTTGGAGAAGAAAAGTTGCACAGCCTGACAAGTCCATCAAAGAAGCCCACCAATACCATCCCCACCTTGCTCCCTCAATCTCCTCCCTCATACTGCAGCTTTCTTGAGCATAGGTTGGGAAAGACCTCATGGGAAAATAAGTCATCCTTGGCTAGCATACAAAGAAGGCAACTGATACAAGAGAAGGTTAGAGGCCGTGTTGGCCCAATGGGTCAAACCTTGTGCTGCTGAACTGCTAACCTGAAGGTTGGCAATTTGAATCCACAGGACAGGGTGAGTTCCTGCTGTTAGCCCTAACTCATGCCAGCCTAGCAGTTCGAAAACATGCAAATGTGAGTAGATCAATAGGTACTGCCTCAGTGGGAAGGCAAACAGGTGCTCCAAGCAGTCATATGACCAGGAGGTGTATATGGACAACATAGGCTCCTCGGCTTGGAAATGGAGATCAACACCTTCCCCCAGAGCTGGAGTTGAGCACTGCCTCCAGAAACCTTTGTCTTTGTCTGTGAATTTTTGTCTGATTGTATCAAGTCAATGAATGTTTGCCTGTGTTTGTGTTTGTATATATGCTGTAATCCACTCAGGAATATAGGGCAGAATATAAATAAAATGTTATTGTTGTTGTTAACTGAAAGACTATAATCTAAACACCAAAAAACTCAAATCTTGTGATCTACTTCTATAACTTTACTTGCATGCACTTATGAAAGGGCACCAGTGTCCTCTGTTATACAGGCAGTCCCCAAGTTACGAACAAGATATATTCTGTAGGTTTATTCTCAAGTTGAATTTGTATGTAAGTAAAATGTGTAATCTCCTTCAGATAGCATAGGGAAATGCTAACACCCCTGTGGTGTTTGTTTTGCTGTCTGCGCCTCTTCAGAAGATTTTGCCTAAATTTCTTTCCCTGTGATAATTTGGAGTTTGAAAAATTTGGCTTGTTGTGGAAATGATTGGTGATAAAGCTTCAGTGGAGACACCTTTTCCCCATGATAACTCTGTGAAATCACTGTGGTTTTCATTCCTTTAAGGTGTCTTTCAACCCCAAAACCTGAAAGAACTCAGAGAACCTATTAAGCAATGTAAAACTGGTAAAGCACCTGGCCTAGATGACTTAATGATGGAGCAAATCAAACACTTGGGCCCCAAAGCTGAAAACTGGCTTTTGAAATTTTACAATCAATCCTTGGCACACAAACAGATTCCCAGACTATGGAGGAAAACTAAGATAATTGCCGTTTAAAAACCTGGTAAAAAACCTCCAATGCCAGGAACTACCGGCCTATCTCACTCCTATGTCATCTATATAAAGTATATGAGAGGATACTACTAAATCGATTAGGACCTGTAATTGAACCCCAGCTTATTGCACAACAAGCAGGTTTCAGACCAGGGAAAAACTGTACAGCCCAAATTCTGAACTGACCAAGTACATCAAGGAAGGATATGAGAAAGGTTGCATTACTAGAACGGTTTTTGTTGATCTTACAGAAGCCTATGACATGGTGCAACATAGGAAAATGCTGCAGAAAGTCTACCATGTTACCTGAGACTATGATTTCACAAAAACTATCCAGACTGTCCTAGAAAACTGTAGCTTCTATGTGGAGTTTCAGGGCAAGAAAAGTAGACGGAGGAGGCAAAAGAATGGTTTACCCCCAGGCAGCGTTCTTGCACCAACCTTGTTTAATATCTTTACTAACGATTAGCCACAACCACCTCTCACAAAGAGCTTTATACATGCTGATGACCTTGGCCTAACAACACAAGCAAAAGACTTTGAAACAGTTGAAATCCAACTTACTAATGCCTCAAAAGATCTCTCTAGCTACTGCAAAGCCTAACCCTGCCAAAACACAAGTATGTGCTTTCCATCGACACAACTGTGAACCCAACAGGAAATTGAAAGTCACCTGGGAAGGTCAAGAACTTGAACATTGTTTCCATCCTAAATATCTTGGTGTCACCTTAGATTGAACACTAGCATGTAGTAAACATTGCTTGAACACCAAGCACAAAGTAGCTGCATGCAATAACATCCTGTGAAAACTTACTGGCAGCACATGGGGTGCAAACCCAAAATTACTAAAAATATCAGCCCTAGCTTTGTCTTACTCAGCTGCTGAGTATGCCTGCCCTATTTGGCATAGGTCTGCCCATGCAAAGCAGGTGAACAGAGCATTGAATGAAACATACAGAATAATCACAGAGTGTATTAAACCTATACCTGTTGATAAACTCTACAAGCTAGGTGGCATTGCCCCCCCCCCCCCCCCGGCCAAAGTGCGATGGGAAGTTGCTACTAAATGTGAGAGAAATAAGGTTGAACACTGTGAAAGCCATCCACTACATGGCTACCAGTTTCCTCCCAGTAGACTCAAATCAAGGAAAAGCTTTATGAGAACTACCACTCCTCTTGGTGTCCCCCCAGCAACAGCAAGTGTATCCCTCTGGGCAGCTAAACCAGGAAATCCCAACTGGATAGCCCCCCACGAGGGTCTTGCTTAGGGCAAACCAAGAATGGGCAACTTGGAAGTCCCTGAACAGACTCAGAAGTGGAGTGGGCAGATCAAAAGACAGCCTGGCAAAATGGCACTACCTAAAAGAATCCCACACCTTATGTGACTGGAGCAGAACAGACAACTCTGCATCTATATGCTTGTCCACTGTGCTCTGCCTCATGTACAGAGGAAGAATTGTTGGAGGCTACAGACAATGCCATTGCTGTTGCCCGTTTTTGGTCAAAGGATATTTAGCAGCCTGCGCTCCTCTATTTTTTATCAGTTTCATACTAATTTATGCAATGCTTTTGATATGAAATAAATAAATTCCTTCAAGGTCCATCAAACAAGTACAAATATGGACAATACATTCACCACCACATGCAGACCATAAGAATTATAGACAAAAATATGAACTCAGAGGTTTGCTCCTATAACATGGTTTTATTCACTGCCAGAGTATTAGGTATTTGTTATTACTTTTTAGGCCTTAGTAGACATTTTTCATCAGGACATTATCAGACTTCCATTGTACCCCCACTGGCGCAATGGGTTAAACCCTTATGATGGCGGCACTGAAGACTTAAAGGTTGCAGGTTCAAATCTGGGGATAGCATGGTTGAGCTCCCTCTGTCAGCTCCAGCTCCCCATGCAGAGAAGCCTCCCACAAGGATGGGAAAACATCAAAATATCCGGGTATTCCCTGGGTAACATCCTTGCAGATGACCAATTATCTCACACCAGAAGCAACTTCCAGTATCTCAGGTTGCTCCTGACACAATTTTTTTTACTGCTTTGGCACAATGGATATAAATAACATGAAACTTTTAATACAATTCGGGAGATATGAAGACTGTCTGAATGACATAGACCCTGCATTGCTAAAAAAAAAAAAAATAGCATGCTCTTTAGATAGCTTCTTTAGGGATACCTGAAGCTGGATTTCTGTCTCTGAAAAACATCAGAACAGCCAGAGGCACCTATTAAACACAGTGCTGGACCAGTTCTGATTAATATACTCCTCATGAGTGGAAACTTGAAAAATATCTGTGAAGAATGTGACATCACTGTCATGAGATCAAAACTCTTATTTCAACACCTCTGTCTTCTATAAAGAGCATGGAGTAACTTATGAAGTGGCAGGAATGAACTTCACAACATGAAATCACCCAAGCGAACAAGTACTGAGAGGTTTCTAAGTATTACAGAAATCGAAAATACTATTTGGAATCCCAGAACACATTCCAGACCTAAATGGTTTCAACATACAGCGCATACCTGAATGCATTAAATTGTTTTTAAATCAGCCCTTTTCTAAACCTTTTACTCAGAACTAAATGGCAAGGTTTGAAGATGCATGAAGCATAACTCTTACGAAAATGCATCATTTCAGACTGTCTTTGGGTGCTGTATGTTTCCAGCAGAGGTTACATAAAATTCCTTTCCATATAGAGCTTGCATGTCAGGGAGAATTGTGCCTCGGGGTTTTGTTTTGTTTTTACGCAAGTGGAATACAAGAGGATCAATACAAGAAGTGTGAAGTGGTACAGTTTCATTTGGGAAGATTAGATATTTTGCAAGCTGGAGTAAAAATAAGATATCACTGCATAACCTTTCCTAATACAGAAGCAGTCTCAACTAGAAGTTAATTCTCATATCAGTCCTTGCAATGAAGAAGCACCTTTCATCACCCCTGAAGGCAGCAGGCTGGTTTATTTTATTTATCGTGTCAGCAGCAACCAGACATTTGTATTACATTTTTAACAAAAAGAAACAGACAGACAGACAAAACACACAGTTTGCAAGCTTGGTAGTTGATTAAATGTCCTTTGACCAGTATCTGGCCACTTGGAGTGCCTCTGGTGTTGCTGCAAGAAGGTCCTCCATTGTGCATGTGGCAGGGCTCAGGTTGCATTGCCATAGGTGGTCTGTGGTTTGCAATTCTCCACACTCGCATGTTGAGGATTCCACTTTGTAGCCCCATTTCTTAATATTGGCTCTGCATCTCGTTGTGCCAGAGCACAGTCTGTTCAGCGCCTTCCAAGTCGCCCAGTCTTCTGTGTGCCCAGAGGGGAGTCTCTCATTTGGTATCAGCCATTGATTGAGGTTCTGGGTTTGAGCCTGCCACTTTTGGACTCTCACTTGCTGGGGTGTTCCAGCGAATGTCTCTATAGATCTTAGAAAACTATGTCTTGATTTAAGTCATTGACGTGCTGGCTGATACCCAAACAGGGGGTGGGCTGAAGATGTCACTGCCTTGGTCCTTTCACTATTGGCTGCTACTTCCCAGCAGATGTCAGGTGGTGCAATACCGACTAAACAGTGTAATTTCTCCAGTGGTGTAGGGCGCAGACATCCCATGATAATGCGGCATGTCTCATTAAGAGCCACATCCACTGTTTTAGCGTGGTGAGATGTGTTCCACACCGGGCATGCAGGCTGGTGAGATGGAAGGTGATGCTGCACATACAGTTTTGTTCTCTAGATGACAAAACAGAAAAGAGTACAAAGAACAATCCAGAGGCTACCACAAATGTCTTGCAGTATCAGCTGCCTGAGGCTGCCCTTTGATAAGGCTGGCCTAAGTGGAGATTGCTTGTCAGCCACATTTTAGAGATTTGATGCAGGTCATAACATTCCATTCCTCCACACATGCTCTTTCTGCATAAAAAGTGTATTGCTAGACATAATTTGTATAGATATGAAATATTTGTATAGATAATAAATTCAAAAGGTTGTGCTTTTTAAGTAAAAGACAAACCTTGAGGAGTGCTAAATTGAGAGCATTCACAACTATGGAGATTAATGAGTTATAGCAAATCTTTAACAGTACAGCCCTATCCATACATATTCAGAATGAATATATATATATATATATATATATATATATATATATATATAGGATTCCTATAGAATCATTGGGGAGAGTGATCTAACATATGAAGTGGACTAGTGTCCACAAAAGCTTATACTAGAAACATCTTTTTCGTGGTTCATTTCAAAAGCACTGCAGGATTCTTTTATCCTTTTTTGGTGAAATAGAGTAAACTGTCTATGTTTTTGAACATGAGTTAAGTGATGTTTACTCCAGGTTAAATAAAGGACTACAACATTCATATATTTGCTGAGAGTGTGATAATTTTTCTTTCGAGTCAGGAGCGACTTGAGAAACTGCAAGTCACTTCCAGTGTGAGAGAATTGGTCATCTGCAAGGATGTTGCCCAGAGGATGTCCAGATGTTTTACCATCCTATGGGAGGCTTCTGCCATGTCCCCGCATGGAGAGCTCCTCAAATTCAAACTGCCAACCTTTCAGTCAGCAGACCTGCTGGCACAAGGGTTTAACGCATTGTGCCACCTGAGGATCCGTGCAATAAAATGGACTCTAATTATGTCTCTGCTTGTGTAATTTTTGACAGCTTCAATGTATAATGACCCTATGAATGAGAGATCTTCAAGGCATCTTATTGTTACAAGTTTAGCAAATTCAGAGTCATGACTTCTTTGACTAAATTTTATCTACCTCTTTTAGGCACTGAATATACTTTGCTTCTGGAACAAATGAAACAGTCACATGCCAGGCTGGCAACACCTGAGTATTTAACCAGGAAAGAGAAATCACCACACAGAATAGTAGCAGGGTGTACAATTAAATTGTTGTGACAAAGTATAAGACAATGCAATAGATAAATCAAACATATGGTGTCAGTGCATATAATTGTGCATGGATGCCTCATTGCTCTGTGAAGCAATTGGATATACAATATATGAGAAACATATTGGGTATCCATGCTATTCACCCCATACCCATTGTCCTGTGAACTAGAAATCCAGACTGGCCATTTTAACTAACTCAGAGCTATCTCACTGAGTAAGTGCACTCTCACTGATGAGATTTTGTTTTACAACTTCATTCCATACAGTTTTCACCTTGGATCCAGTGAACAATCAGTGTGAGTGGAAAGACTAGCCACATCTGGACTACATGGCTTACAAATGCTACAAATGCAGCTGGTTCAATTTTATGAATTAAAGCCATCTGAACAGAAGTTCATAACACTAAGGACTTCATCCCATGAAAGTAGGAAAGTGGGAGGGATCATAGTTTTACCGTGGTGCTTTAGGATGCCCCATTGTGAAATTAAATAAATGTTTATCCTACCCTCATCATACGTTTTCTGCCATCTCGCTTTCTTTAAAAAAAACATATTTTCCATCTCACCTATTATATAAACAATACATAAGTTTTAATAGATTAAAGGGAACACTAATACACTTTCAATATTAAAAATAGCATTACAATGTCAAAAATCTAACCACCACTACACAACAAAAATAAATTATTTTCACTTTTGGAACACAAGCTACAATTAGGATAACTTTCCTGTGAAAAAGGAAAATGTAAGAAAAGTGCATTAGCATATTTGCAAAATAACTCAGTTGAGGAAATGGAAAGAACAAACAAATTACCAATCCTTCCTCTGTGATGCCCAATGGTGGAAGAAAGAGAGCATTGCCCGCCATCTCTGTTCTGCCCACATGACGCCATCATATTGATTACAAGTGGACAAGTGGGATTCCCATCCCACTTGATATTTGCCAATTTTGCCCATTTCTACGTGAAGAAAAAACATGAAGTTGACTTTCGAGTTCTGGATTGTTGATTTAAATAACACTTCAAAAAGTGGGACTGACTTGAAATCTACGGAACAACCATGCATTGTCTGATGGGCTCAGTGAGTGGCCATTTTTAAGTGTTCAGAAACATGGGGAAAAACTGCACGTGATGAAGTCATACAACAAATCTCTTCAGTGGGAGTGCACTTGCCGTTGCTGTGCACCTAAATTTACTTTGCCAGTGTTATGAAAGCCCTCCTAGAGTTATGGCCCCACTACTTGCCTAAACAGACTAGTTTAGCCAGATATAAGACTGCTTTCCTGTGCACAAAAGATAAACTGGTCTAAGTCCAACTACTTAGACCCAATTAGAACCATTGGAATTTACATAAATGTTGATTTACCTTTTAGCAGCTGAATCTATGCTAATTTGGAATGAAATTTAGGACACTAAATCTTTTTAACTGCTCCAGGCCTATCTTCCTCATAAAGTCAAGGCAAAAAAGGTTTTCTTCCAAAATTGTGTATTTATTCAGTTATACAGCTAACCTCAAAAATGTGTCCACAATTTTTCAGGAACCATTCTGCCAAGTATGACAAGGATTACTTTTCCATTCCTTTCAAGGACATTTTGTGCCCATAGAATAGAGTGGAATGGGAAAGGTGCAGCCTCAAACCCTTTTGTGTCCCCAATCCCATCAAGTCCCTACACCTAAAACAATCTGAAAAATATTTTAGATGAAAATTTGTTTTCCACATACCCAGTACATTCAAGGGGGGAAAAGCTGACAAATGCCTGAAAATGATAGAGCAAACATTGAACCCAGCTACATTTGCCTATCCTTGTCCTAGAGACATCCTTTAAACTACGTTTTAAAAATGAACACACATTAGAATTTGTTTTAATATATTTTGCTATTTTAGCTTTATGCATGAGGATAAGACTGCCTTAAAATGTTTAAATAAATATAAATTAGCTGACCTTTTTACTATACTTATTCCATACTAATTGTAACTTAAATTATTTTCTTTTCTATTTCACAGGATAACACAGACTGTCAAGCTAACTAAGGGAGGGAAAATTCACCCAACCTGAAGCAATTTGACAGAAGAAAATAGGGAAAAGTGCTGCACGTAGTTTTCAAACAATGGTTAATTCTAGTACTGCAAAGTAAACCTATCAGACAGTAAGTAATTTGCTTCTACAAAGATAACTGTTTTGTACCACAAAGTATAGACTTAGCACCCCTTATCTGGAATTCAAAAATCAAAAATACTATGAAATCTAAAATTGTCCACGTGGGCAGCTGAGATAGTAACATCTTTGCTTTTTGATGATTCCGTGCAAACAGAAACTTTGCTTCTTGCACAAAATGATTTAAAATGTTGTGCATAAAATTAACTTCAGCTTATATGACTAACATGTATAGGACATATAAGTGAAGGTTGTGTTTAGACTTGGGTTCCATCTCCAAGAAATCTTGTAGTGTATGTATGTATGCAAATATGGGGATTCCAAAATCTGATGAAATAGGAAATCCAAAACACTTCTGGCCTGAAGCACTTCATATAAGGGATACTCAATTTGTATTTTATTCTCTTAAGCAAATGCCATTTTCTTCTGAAAGGATCAAATTTTACAAACTTAAACTGACATGGAGCTAAATGCATCAACTTTTGATATTGCAACTTGGTCCAATATCTATCTCTACATCCTTCTAAATATAGGTATTTAAAAATATTCCAAGGGTTTGTTCTGAATTATAGCACAGTCATGTGCCTATTTACTCAGTACAAAGTCTCTAAGTTCACAAAATTTTCTTTTAAGGAAGCATACATAGAGCTGCTACCTAAGTCCTACCTGCAAAGAATGTTTTAAAATTAAAACAATCCCATGTTTCAATGCTATGCGATTTAACTTTAATATAAGTGAATGTTGCCTTCTTTAATGGGATGTTGCACAATTAACTGCAGTCCCAATTTGACCCTGGAGACTGAATATTTCTTTGTCTTAAGAGGCACTTGAATTTTGACAGTCAAGCGACGAATAGTCCTACTCATAATATTACAAAGATCATGTTTAATCTAAAAATGAGACCTCACAATCTCGGAGGATGCTTGTCATAGATGCAGGTGAAACATCAGGAGAGAATGCTACTGGAACATAGCCATACAGCCCAGAAAACTCACAACAAACTACTAAAAATGAGAGTTTGCAATTTTAGTAAAAAGAAGAAAGAAATGTTGGGTTGCCTCTTGCAATTAAAGCAAAAGATATAAAACAGTGGCCTGCTTACTTGTTAAAATTTCATTCAGAACATCTGCTAAAAATGAAAAATATTGTCTTCTGCTGAGTAGCACATGAGATGATGTACTTAAAGATGCCTACGGAGAGAGAGACAGAGACTTTAGGAGTTGCTCATTCCTTGAAAGGAAAAATTGTCTATTTGTTTTTGTTTCATTCATAATCAATTGAATGGGAAGCTCTGTGTACTTCCAACAGGAAACCCTACAATACACCTCTTCAGCTGGAAGTTTTGTAAATAGATATTCGGCCCACAATGTTGTCATTCCTGTAACTTGAGAAAGGAAGCAGTTATTTGCTGTTTGCATCCCCTGAGAATGCTGTTGCAGAGTCCAAATTGTCACAATATGACACACAGATTCCACAAAACAACAGAATGACCAAACTCTACACAATTTTGGGAGTCATTCACTGCTATGAGAAGATGAGTAGCTAGAGATTACCTATAAAACTCCAAGGTGGGCAATTAAGCTAAGTACCACAACAATCCGAGAACGAAAGATGGTTACCTACTTTGACAGGAACAATGGAGTTGCAGCAGGTCTTCTCATTTTGAGACATAAAGCAATAACATGAGATATGAAGATGTCTTTCCCATTGAGGGATTTCTGCTGTATGTATGCTTGGATTTGCAGCTATGATGAGATCCGCTTGCAGGCAGCAAGTAGGAGCTTGATATGACCGTCAAATGAAGCAACACAGTTACTGAAAAATAAAGTACTAGCACCACCGTATGCTAGAGGTTGGAAAAATCTATCATATACCCAAAGGCCCTGTGAATCCAATTTTTTCCATTTCTCTCTTCACACTAGAGGCAGCTTGATTTTTAACTTACCACTGCAGCTAGGAGATATATGAGGAAGAGCTGTTGACACTCTGATTAATTTGCCAGGAAAATATTAATCTGGTCCAGCTGAATTTCTCTTCCCATGCTATAAATTGTGAAACAGTTGAGCTTCTTAAAAAGAGCCTAATTGAGGAGCAGGAAGGAAATGCACCGTGCTAAATATACATTCAAATAGACATGCATGCCCTCCAAAATGCTAGTAAAAGTTAGTTTCAGTGACAGGCAAGAAAACCTTGTGGGGGGCACAGAATATGTTTTATTACTCTGTCGTTACACCCTCCACTCTCCTGCTGCTGAAGTAGTATGATACTTGCCTGAAGTGGCCCTGAAAAAGATTAGTTTCCTACTGTTTCCTAAGCCCTTCCCATCTGTCACATGATCTTCCCATTTCTCCCTGAAACTTGAGCCAGTCATTTTAATATTGCCTTGGACATAAACAGAGCTAGTGAGGCAGAAAATCAGCTAACGCGTTGTGTCTACGCAATTTAAAGGAGCAATGGATGCTTAAAAAGGGCTTTGAGCAAAATTGTTTGACTGACCTAGGAGTGAAAGGCTTGACTTGTCCAAGTCTCTAATCTCTTCCACAGCCACACACTGGCCAGGTTGCAAGTGTTTCAATATGAAACTTCTGTGAGCTGTCTAAATGAAATGTTTTTTTAAACATTTTTTTAAAAAATTAGATTGTCGGACAAGTCCCTTATCTACAGATTTGGCATCTATGGCTCCACTTATCACCTCATCACATTCAGGAAGAGAACATCTTCTCCCTGCTTCTCTCCCCTGCTGGCATGGAGTCCCCTGAAGTCCATCACATGACATAGGGCTACTTCCAGCAGGACTCCATGGGACTTCCAGCAGGACTCCATGGGACTCCTGCTTCTTGGCAGGGGGTTGGACTGGATGGCCCATGAGGTCTCTTCCAACTCTTTGATTCTATGATTCTATGATTCTATGACTCCGTGCTGGCAGCGTCACGGCATCAGAGCCCAGAGGAGGCAGGAGTACACTCAACTCCTCATAGAAGAAAGGCAAAAAAGCCAAACAGGAAGCAGAGGGTAGCAAGAAATCACTGTGGGAAGAGATGCCACATATGCCAGCAGTACAGAACACAGCACAATGGTTCCCTATGCTGCCCCATGATTTCCCCCACCATCTCCCATTTCACAAAGGGGCATCTGATGACGTACTTACTCATACTGCAAAAAAATATCACTCTCTCTCTCACACACACACACAAGATGTTTGTGGGCCTCTCTGTCATCCTGTGCAAGTATCCAAGGTCTCAGATATGCACGGGACAGGCCCGTAGCCAAGATTTTGTTTCAGGGGGGGGGGGGCTGAGTTTGGTTCGGGGAGGGCTGAGTCTGAGTGAAAGAGGGTCTACCCTAGCAAACCTTTTGTATCGTTACCCCAATACCCCCATGCATATGGGATATATTGAGTATGGTGATCAGATCATGATATGAATAAACATAACAGTTTAAATAATGTACCAGTAAGGCCTTCTCATGGGCCACCATGAGAATTTGGGGGGGGGGGCTGCTGAAGCCCCCCAAGCCCCCCCCGGCTACATGCCTGGCACGGGCGGTCTGATAATGTATTTCTAGCAGATACAAGGGAGGTACTCACCACTAAGATAACTGCGAGATGCGGATATGCAGAGCTTTGGCTATGCAGATCACCGCAAAAGTTTTGTTCTATGTGCAGACCAGAGAAAATGTGCCCTACACATATTTCATGAAGTTTTTGGCACACAAACAAAGTTTTTGCCTTCTACTCAACTGTCACCTTCTTTTGAGGGATTGACCAATCAGGAACAAACATTTAAAACCTGGGAACAAACTCAGATAAAAAATCCTGTGATTTCTGATTGCAGGGACATACGGACATGCGAAGATCTGCATATTCGGCTCAAAACTGCGATATTCCCATGCCTGGAAATCTTGCATTTTTTGCCCTTTGTGGCGATTGCTACCGGGTTTACAGGGAATGGTGTCTAACCACCCTCCTGTTTGCTGCAGAAGCTCCTGGGATAAAGGAACTGCCTGAGGAGGTACAGTCAATAAAAGGTTATTACAAAAGTTGGAAAAGTTGCTTTCTGGACTATAATTCCCAGATCCCTCCAGCCAATGATATATATCGTTCTCCGTGCCTTTGAGGAGGTGAATCTCCTCTAGGAATTAATCCAGGCTTTAGAAGAACTATTCTCAAAATTGATTCTGCACAGACACACACCCACAAACATAGCCTTTATTGGCATAACAATATAATCACAACATAGGTATATACAAGAGGAAGTCACAAGTACAAAAGAAAACATACTTAAAAGTTACTAATCTCAAGGATAAAATTTACAATAGTCTCACAAAAGAATGCATCAAAATTGTTCAGATGATATGGAATTTTATGACACCCTTGCTACTGAGAATACTGTGAAAAAATGTATTTCATAGAATCATAGAGTTGGAAGAGAACTCATGGGCCATCCAGTCCAACGCCCTGCCAAGAAGCAGGAAAATCGCATTCAAGGCACCCCGACAGATGGCCATCCAGCCTCTGTTTAAAAGCCTTCAATGTAGGCACCTCCACCATACCATTATCATATTTGGGTGCTTCTGCACATTGGATGCTTCCCCTACAATTCAGCCACAGTACATGACCGAAAGTTTGGGATGTCCACTGGGCACATCAGCTAGAGGATTTTTGGGGTTCGAATCCCCCAAAATAACATACTGGATATGTGCTTAACTGGAAGCATGCCTATCAATATTATTTTTAAACAGAAAAAAATGTGATTAGAAGTGTAGATTTAGTTCACACATTAAAGTTAACTCTCTATGAATCCATTACTGATAGTGACAGGTGAAAGTAAAAAAGAAACTTCGAGTAGAATTAGAAAGATAAGGCATATTCCTTTAATATTTGCTTGCTTATTTACTGCATTTACCCAGTAATCTTGCTAGGCATTTTCTAGGCCCTCAGAAGTCATTCATTCAATAGGATTTACTATTACACAATTTCACTTAACCATACTTGTGTCAGCAGGATTGCTGACTGACAGGTCAGCAGTTTGAATCTGGGGAGCATGAGTTGAGCTCCCTCTGTCAGCTCAAGCTCCCCATGCGGGGACATGAGAGAAGCCTTTCACAAGGATGGTAAAACATCAAACATCCAAGCATCCCCAGGCCAACTTCCTTGCAGACTGCCAATTCTCTCACACCAGAAGTGACTTGCAGTTTCTCAAGTTGCTCCTGACATGAAAAAAAAAACTTAACCATGTGATGTTCTAAAACTTATCCTAAGAATACAAGAGAAATAAGGTATGTGGATGGTTAAATAATAAATCAACAACAACCTGCAATGTCCATTTACTATTCCATATTTCTATTATGTTAGCTGTCATGGTTTCATTTGGAAATATTTATATTGAAGGGTGACATACTGTATGCCTCCAATGCCAATTTGCCTCCCTCATACAATACATTCCATATACTGGCTCTCTAATGGTATGGTAAATATAAATATTTCCATATTGCTCTAATGCACAACTGATAAGTAGAGTGTCGTATTGTGAATGCCAAAAATCATGTCAAATGATTTGTAATATAAATCCTATAATAAGTCAATTTCTTCCAAATAGAGGATTACAGTGCAATCAAAATCAGTTTAGTATGCCCATGTAATTTATATTGTCATTCACAAGAAAATTTCCACAAGACCACACATCAGCATAATTTACAGGTAGCACCATGCTTTTCTTTTGTTCTTACACAAACATATATTCATGCAGGTTATTTTAAAAAGAAAACAGATTCCAAATTGATCTTCAAATTACCCAAGATGTCTCTGAGCTGAACTAGATTGGTCAACTATTTGTGGACTTAAGAAATATGTCTTATGATACAACCACAGCTCTGAAAATTAAATTCATCTTCAGCTAGACTCCAGCCTGTGTTGGTGCCCACAGAATTTTCTCTGTTCCACTTTGTACATTTGTTATATCCATGTCACTGATCACCTGCTTGGTTTTAATCTGTGATTCAGATTTTGTCTAGTAATCATGATTGAGGGTTCTCCACATACTTCAGGTTAGGTCACCAGTCTGTTCCAAAAAATTCCAAAAACAAAGCTTGATTTTGCCACTTTATATAAGGAACACTATTTTATTACACTATTGCATATAATGGCAGTTGAGCATTCATGGATTTTGGTGTCCATGGGATGGGGAGCGGGGCAGTCCTATACCCAAACCCCAGCAGATAACAAGAGCTCTCTGTATATGAGCAATATCTGTTCACATTTCAAAAGCTAAAAACAGGATTGGCAATGGGCAGAATGCTTTGACTATGTATGTGTCTAACTGAAACAACAGACAAATTATTCATTATATATGTTCAAATAGTACAATTCAGCTTTAGTATTTCAGAATATTGATTGGATTCATATCAAACTTTGCTCTCTTTCCTCTTTTAAAATTGCAGAAAATACACAACCCTATCTATTTTGAATTAGCCTTTCAGTACATTCTGGGAGGTTGATGCTAAGTGGAACACTTTACATCTCTATCCCTCCCTCTGGTTGAAAGTTGAAACCAGCTTGCTCTAGGCTTAGCTGTGTCCTGTCCCTGACATTTCTTATGTTTATTCCAGTTTTTGTAGTTTCACAGGCTTGATAAGTCCTTCCCACTATCTTTCTGACATAGAAATACTGGCTCTCGTTATATTCATAGTATGCTTAAACCCATTTTCATAATCTTTGACTAGATCTTTATTGTAAAGACTGTACTTTGTTTTATTTTGTTATCCTATTGTACTCACAAATATTTCATCTTACTCCCTCATATTTATTTACCCTGTTCTGAATATCTCTATTTCATCATTATTCCCTGTCTAGAATTCAAGGTAATATATTCCAGCTGTAGTCTAAACACAAATATGTAAAGGTACTATTAAGCTGTGAAGGATCTGGATAACCAACCCAGAACTTAACTGGGCAGCTTGTTCCCAGATTATTTTCACTCCCATGCCTCCCTAGTCTATCTATCAAGTTAGCTGCACCTTTGCATGACCATGTATGACCAGACCACATATGTTTTGTGAGAGAATGCTGCTAGCTGCTATATTTATTTATCTATTTACTGTACTTATACCTCGCCCTTCTCACCCCCGAAAGGAGACTCAGGGCAGCTTACAAACTATGGCAATAATTCCATGCCAGATTCAGACAATAACAATATCAGTTAAACACAATATTATAAAACTGTAAAAAAACATATACATATCAATTAAAATAGTCTTTCCAACTATTAAAACATATATGGATGAAGAGACAAGCAACAAAATGTGACATTTAAAAATGAGATGTTACTAAGAACTCAAAACCACACTCCAAAATTTGTTAGCTAATCAGCATTACATTGGATCTCCTTCTGGATTTTTAAATTCATATACAGGCATGCAGATCACTCAGATCAGAACATATTTGGCTGCTAAACCGCCTTTATAACTTGTTCTGGGCTTGACTTAGGTCCCTTCCACACAGCTGTATAAAATCCACATTTAACTGGATTATATGGCGGTGTGGACTCAGAGAACCCAGACCAAACCAGATATTGTGGATTATCTGCCTTGATCTTCTGGGTTATATGGCTGTGTGGAAGGGCCCATGGTTAGTTAAGACTGTGAAAGCTGGACAGGAAGAAAATCAGCTCATTTGAAGTGTGGTGTTGGAGGTGGTGTTGGAGGAGAGTTCAGTCAACACCATGAATGACTGAAAAGACAAATAAGTGGATCCTGGAACAAATCGATCTTGAAGTTTCAGTAGAAGAAAAATGTCTAAACAATGCTATCATATTTTGCACATATAATTAGAAGGCATGACTCACTGAAAATGACAATAATGCTCAGAAAATTGTAGAACACCCTAAACAGGAAGATGAAAGTCTCAATACAGGCATATTGTTGCAATAAAAGAAGTAACAGCCTTGAATCTCCAAGACTGGGCTGTAGATGAATGGGACTCTTGGAGATCTCTCATTCATAGGAAGAAGTCATTCTAGAAGTCAATGCCAACTTGATGGCATATAAAAAACAAACCCATTCGGTGGGCTGGGAGGGTTAATGCTTCCCCATTCAATTTTTTGGTTTCTCTGAAGTTTCCCTCAACCTTGATATTTAGGATCTTGGGGAAAAGAGGAGGAAATATCTTCACTAGTGCCAGGCTACACATTAATGTTTTTAAAATACTCCATAAATAGGTCAACAGTGCTCCTGTTGTTTTTAAAGAAGACCTCACACATTTTGATGTGAAGGAAATTTCCATTCAGATAAGTATAAATCTTATTTTGAGGGTTAATGCCTTCACACAAATCCTATTGATACACACCTGACTGTGGTCCCTTCCACACAGCTGTATAAAGTCCACATTGAACTGGATTATATGGCAGTGTGGACTCAGATAACCCAGTTCAAAACAGATATTGTGGATTATCGGCCTTGATATTCTGGGTTATATGGATGTGTGGAAGAGCCCTATCTTGCCTTATGATCTCCTATGTTCTGGGAACAGTTCCATTCCCACACTGTTAAAAGAAAGGAATTATGCTTGAATTTTATTACAAATTATTCAGTGTTTGATATATTCTTAGTTTTGTCTTTCATCTCCCTTCCTTCTCAGGGCACTTCTAGAAGGCATTAAATTGTGGGTTTTCCATGAGTGGCAAAAAAAAACCCCCAGAACCTGAGAGGAGGTCTGCACACAGATCTGTTGATCCTGGGATTTTTGCCTATAATGTCCAGACTTGCTGCTGCTTTATGGGATTTTGAAGCCCACAAGATGGGCACTGCAGAACATCTGCCAGAAATGTTGGCTTTTTTTAAAAAAAATCTTTATATGCAGAGATGGGAATATGTGCATTATTCCTAGCTCATACATATCTGTTCCTCGTTGCTTTTATCTTGAAAAGATGGCAAAACTGGACTAGAGGGAGAAAACTTTGTCCTGGCAAGAGAAACTTCATCCTCCACACATTTAATAAAGTTTGTTAATAAAGGGTAGAACTACTACTTTCAAAGTCAAGACTACACTATTAAACAGGAACAGACATTTTCAAGTCAGGAACAAAACTTCAAATTACAGAAAATATTCCAGTATTTGTAGATTTAACATGCTCTTGTTATTCCATTCCGCTATTGTCTACAAAGTTCACACTTGAGAATCTTTTGCAATCACGTTACAAAAAAAAAATCATAATGGTCTAAATAAATTCACAATTTTGTCCAGGCTGCATTAATAGGCAACCTATGCCACATGTAATCAAAGCACTGCAGGTTGGAAAAGCCTGCTTTAAAATCTGATAATTATTCTGATAAGGTAAATGGGAACAATATAAAATTGCATTGCTTTAAAAAAAAAGAATTGAGGGAGATGGATAAAACAACCAGTAAGGAAATCAATCCAGTCATTTGGTTTGCTGATATGAATACTGCCCATACCCTAACAAAGAAGCCACTGCCACCACTCCTCAGATGACATAACCAAGCTATCAAGACTGTTCAGTACATTCCTTTTGAAAGGAGAGAGAAAGTTATTGTTGATGTTGTATGCATAAAGGGGTAAACTTCTTATCCCAATCCCTAACACTGTTTCTTATTTCCATCACTGTTAAAATCCCCAACTCATGTGCTATTTTATTTTATTTTATTTTAGTATGCCACTGAATTCTAAAATTATCAACTTGTGGCAATTATAAAATAATGCCAAAGCATATCATGATATTTATTTACTTCATTTATATCCTGCTCTTCTCACCCCACAGGGGACTCAGAATAGCGTGTCCTAGTGTTCTGCTGTAGGTTCACAGGGTTGTGTCCTTGGGTGCAAAGGTTGATGCTGGAGAGGGGACAGGAGGTGAAGATCTCATTGAATCACAAACAAACTACCATGACTAATCTCTCCTTCGGCCAAAGAAAACCACCTTGGCAACACATATTTTCTCCGAATACATCATTTCTATCTCTTTGCAAAGCACATGTCAAGAGGAGGAAAGGTTGCTTGGTACATTGTCTCCTTTCAGCAGCAAAGCCTGGTATCAGCAGCAGGATCCATAGTCCCTTTCTTCCTTTGCATTGGACAAAAGAATCAGTTTCAGCTTGTAACATTGCAGTGGAAACCTAAATTTTGAGGAATTGAGCCATAGTGGAAGCTGCAAGTCCATCTCTGCCAAAGAGAAGATGGATCATACAGGAGTTCACATCAGCTTGTAGCCTCTTTAAAAGAAAGTAGAATACTCAACAACTTGAGGAGGCTGATTTGAATGTACGAAAGGACCACAATGAATGTGTTCAGTAGCCCCTTCTCACCCCATACCCTATTATTTTCTCCAGCCAAACTGGCAGGCTCCTCTAATTGCTTTTCTATTAAAAACTACACCAATCATCAGGTGAGCTATGGAGAGAAACATATACAACACATTCCAGGGAAGACTGTGTGCTTTCTTTGAGCTAATCCCTGATATGTCCAACAACAAAAGACATAGAGAAAATTCTGTAGCTAAGATAGATTTCTGGTGTAAACCAAGAAACTTAAAACATGCTTTCTTTGATCCTTTTTTTGACTTCTGGATTCTGTATTATTCCAACATCACCCTAGTTCTAAACTTGACATGTAAATCATCCAACCATGCAGGCATGTACCCCGAAATTTTTATGGTGGTTCGCGAAAAGGCCTTATTGGTGCATTATTTAAACTGTTATGTTTATTCATATCATGATCTGATCACCATACTCAATATATCCCATATGCATGGGGGTATAGGGGTAATGATACAAAAGGTTTGCTAGGCTAGACCCTCTTTCACTCAGACTCAGTCCCCCCCCCCCCCGAAACCCCCCTGAAAAAAATTCAGCCCCCCCCCCCCCCGAAACAAAATCCTGGCTACGGGCCTGCAACCATGGCATAAAACACTTCTCAACTCTATATGCCAAAAGATAAAAGAGACAGAATTAATACCCGCCTTACTAAAATATGTTCTTTAACTAGAATTTTATTTCTTAATAAATTGATTCTTTTGTGATTAAATGGGTGATTAACCATGACTGAGCCAGGAAGCAACATTACAAGTGAAGCAGCATTCTTTAAAATGTTTTGTAATGATTAAATAATTGGGAAAGACATTCCCAGTCTGTAGACATATCACTCACAAATAATTGTGAAATACATTCAGACAGATATTCAGAAATCATCAAATATTTCTTCATCAACAGAGAGATGTCGATGTCCGCGTGATTGCGGCCAACCACACTGCAGCAACGTTAATGTCTTTAGTTAAATATTTGCAGTCCTCCAAGGTGCATCCCTTTATCCCCCTTCAGATGGCCTTGCAGGAATTGCACCCTTGCCTAGACACAAAGCCACAGAAATGAAACAAAGTCTGCTCTTGCAGCAGCAGTTTAGCTACTGGAAAGGTGTCATTGCAGTATAGCTACAGTTCTCTTTGCCACACCGAGGAGATTTTTTTTGAGAATTATGAAGAAAATGCTTAGATATCCTTCATTCCATTGTTATTTGTTATATTTGTTATTATTTTAAAATCATCTTTCACCAAAAACTGTGGAACCAGAAGTGTTTTGGATTTTGCATCTTGGACATAGGACCCAAATCTAAACATGAAATTCATTTATGCTTCATATGTACCTTATACACATAGCCTGGAGGTGATTTTATACACAATATTTTTAATAATTTTGTACATGAAGTAAAGTTTGTGTACAATGAACCATCAGAAAAGCAAAAGTGTCATTGTCTCAGACATTCATGTGGGCAATTTTAGAATTCAGAATTTTAGATGAGGAATTCTCATCAAGTTAATTAAAAGTTTGAAAAACATAAGCATTATGATTCAAACAATGTGCACAAGGGTTGCTGTAAGTTTTCTGGGCTGTATAGTCATGTTCCAGAAGCATTCTCTCCTGGCATTTCACCCACATCTATAGCAGGCATCCTCAGAGGCTGTGAGGTTTGTGAGGTGACAAGGTTTACTCAGAGATTTCTTTTGAGATGGAAACCTACTTAGGCTATAGTTATTAAAGACTCAATTCTGATTTTATTTATATAGGAATTCTAGTTAATTTTAATCTTTATATCTCTCTCTCAGACAGACACACACACTTAACATTTGTTGTTTTAAAACTCGGGGACCTGTCCAAGTCCCTTGTGAACTTCATGTTCTGAGTCACTTGGGTGTTCAATAGCTGACCTTTATCAGATTGGCATCTGACTAAGAATTGGCAGGTCATTCTGTTAAAGATAAACGTATGCACTCTGGTCCCATTAGGGAGCGGAGAAAATGATGTTTAATTTTTGATTTTTCTCTATTTTTCCAAATATGTTATACAAATGCAAAATAGATTTAGTTATCATCACTACTGCTTTGTTTAAAATATTTTGGTTAGGTAGTAATTCAACTAGAATGATATCTATATGGCATCAGTTACATGTTTTTCAGAGAGAGAGGGAGATCATCATGTGATAGTTTGAGTGTAGAACTGGAACATCAGGAGACTGGATTCTGAATTCCCACTCAAGTGTGCAAACCCAGCGGGGTGACCCTAAAGGAAGGCAAGGGAAAACTTGCCAAGAAAACCTCAGGGTGGCCATATTTTGGAGTTGATTTGAAGGCACTTAACTATGAGAAATATATTCGTCCCTACCTATATGGACCAAAAAAAGAGAGAAGCCATTAAGATTAGTCAACAGGATCAGCCGTTATACGGTTCAGAAAGCCTTGATACAAAGCTGGATACCATTCCATTATCCAGGCGGAGGCCACAAGGGGGTGCTAGACAGAGAAGAATAGTCCATTATAAGGGGGGGGGGGGGAGAGATTGAAAGAGTAAAACCATTTCCCCTGTTTTCTTATTATTCCCCCCTCCCCACTCATGTCGCTGCCATCAAAATAATCATTGTTTATGATACGGGTAGGTGGGGGGGGGGGGAGAACCAGTGAAAATGGGGAAAATTGTTTTCTTCCTTCAATGCCCCCCTCCCCATAAAATGGACTATCCTTCTCTATCTAGGCCCCCTTTTGGAGTCTGCCCGGATAATGGAACAGTACTGAAAGCTGTTTTGTGCTTGTGTCTTCTGTGCACTGAGATGTACCTTCCGCTAGATAACCAAGTGTCTCTTACAACTATAGCCAATTTTTAAAAATCACATTTGAACTGAAACTCTTACATGGTCCAATAACCTTATTCAGATAGAGTACTCCAAACTTGCTGTCTTAATTAGATTGTGAATTAAGGATCTAGGCAAGAATCAACATGAATTACAGCATTGTCTTAGAATTACCTTATTCAACAGGAAAATGAAGACAACTCTATAGCAGAAAAATCTAGTTAAAAGAACTGTGATCCCTTTCTGTTCTATGATTCTGTGCTATTATGATAAAGAGCAACAGACAGGGACCAAAATGCCATTTCTAAATCTAAATAAAGGCAATGTTATGTTGGGACAGTTAACGCATAATGCTAATAGATTTTGCAGACCAAATTCCTGAACTTCTTCCTTTGACTTTTGATGACCCCATCTATGCTGGAAAAGGTAGATTCAATAATTTCAGCTCGTGCATCCTGCCTTTAGAGCTCAGCTAAACAAAGGTAAACAAACATGCAAAGCTAAAAAAAAATGGAATGGGAGGGGAACTGTAAAATACTGCAAAAGCTACAACAATCTCTTATTTGTATTTATATCAGTCATATAACAGGTTGCACATCAACAAATGGTAAGGTCATCTATGAACTGAACTATTTAATACTCAAAATCTATTAGTAAATTGACATTTTTTGAAACTGCATATCCAAAAAATGCTTTGTCTTCTCACAATTTTTGCCTTTTCCAACAGCACATTGTACAGAGCCACATCTCTACAAGATATACGTGTACAGAAAAATAAACAAAAACACATATTTCTATATGTGTTTATGCTTCACATATTAACCTACTGCAATTAATTATCTGCTTTGAAATATATGCTTTTTTATTAGAGAAAATAATACTACTAACCTTTTAAGGAAGCCTTCTACAGAGCCAAGGACATAACTACAGTTCACTGGTATCAGACACAATGCAATGTCCTGAAATCAAGCCCAGAGCTTTGCCAGTGCAGTCCTGCCCAATTTCAAAGTTTTCTTCCTGCACCCACAACTGCCATTAGTTTGTGTAGCAGATAATGAGATGACCTTGCCAATATAATAGCTCCTCCTTTGCTCTACCTAGTGGCTTGAAATACTTTATTTTGCCAGTCTGTTCTTAAATGTGTTTGCCTGCGTACTTCATTTTCAATAGAAGTTACATAGTTAATTAAAAACAACACTCAAGGATTAGGGATAGCTGACCTGACGGCAGTAAAGGTGTTGTTTTTTAAAGTAAAGTGTCCAAGCCCTTTAAAACTAGGGGGGGGGGGGGTTGTAGGTTTATCATCCAGTGAGTAGGACTTTGAGAAATCCAACGGTCTCTTGACAAAGGGCTTGTGCTCATTATGGGAACAGGTCTCTCACACAAACAAATGTCAAAATATTCTACATAGTACATTTGCTTCAGTGCCTTTGAGAGTATAACATTTCCAGAATCCCCAGGCAGTCTGGTCAAAAGAATTATGGGATTTGCAGTCCAAAACACCAATTCAACAGGACCAGTGCCAATTGCTTCACAAATTTACATCAAACAAAATATGTCCGCTTTAGAAAATTTCTAGATTACTATTTTGAACATTTACACTGAATTTGTTAAATCCAATTAATTTTCATCTAAATTAATAGGGAAATGAATCTACCAGGCACCTAACAAATTGTGCGGTAACCTCAGTTACTTCTCAGGCCCCTTTTACACAACTGTATTAAATCCATACTATCTGCTTTGAACTGAATTATATGGAAGTGTAGACTAAGATAATCCAGTTCAAATCAGATAATGTGGAATTTCTGCTTTGACAACCTGGCAGGGGGGTTGGACTAGATGGCCCACAAGGTCTCTTCCAACTCTATGATTCTATGCTTATCTGGCAGTGTAAAAAGACCCTCAGAGTAGAGCAGGGAAATGATTTAGCATTTTGCTTTCTCCAACCCCACCCCTACTCTGTGTTACGCCACTTCAAAGGCAAAGTTGATTTTTGCTGACTTTAACATATTTGTGTTTACACTGCTCTTTGTACCAAATAGATTCTGCAAGATTCTCCTAGCTCTCCCAGCAAAACACAGCAAAATTCTCTCGTGAGGATTCCTTCTTTCAGTAAAAGGCATTAGGCCAAGCTAAGCTTTTCTATAGACTGAATGAGAGAAGAAACAGTCATGTAAGGGTCTCTTATCTCCTTGCAATCCTCTATGATCCTTGAAAATCTATTGTTGAAATTTGAGGGGTCTACTAATATAAAGAAGGAGTACAGGCCAGAGGGGTGAAAGTAGTGGTCAAAGCCTCTTTGGAAGAAGGCAACATTCCAACTTGTCTAAAGGAAGCAGTTGTGAGACCCATATCTAAAAAGCTATCCCTGAACCCTTCCATAATGGATCACTATCAGGCAGTGTCCAACTTCCCCTTTTTGAGCAAGGTTTTAGAGCATGGGGTGGCCTCCCAGCTCCAGGGATTTCTGGATTAAATTATCTAGATCTATTTCAATCTGGTTTCATGCCTGGCTTTGGAACAGAGACAACTTTACTAGCCTTGGTGAATGACCTCTGCAGAGAGCTCTTAGACAGGGGGAGTGTGTCCCTGTTGGTTCTCCTGGACCTCTCGGCAGCTTTCAATACCATTGGCCATGATATCCTCCTGGGTTGTCTTGAAGGGATCGGTCTGGGAAGCAATGTTTTACAGTGGTTCTGTTCCTTCCTGGAGGGCCATACCCAGAAGATGATGCTGGGGGACCTCTGTTCGAACCCCTGGCCATTGTCCTGTGGGGTTCCTCAGGGCTCTGTTTTGTCCCTTGTGCTGTTTAATATATATTTTGTTTTATTTATTTATTTACAGTATTTATCTTCTGCCCTTCTCACCTCAAAAGGGACTCAAGGCAGATCACAGAACACATATCCAGCAAACATTCAATGCTGTTATACACTGACAAGACAAACAACTCTACAGAGACAGAGATATATATAAGCTTTCCCCTCTTTGGCATCTTGGAGGCTTCTGCTCAATTCCAGCCATAGGAAGGGGGGGGGGGGGGTGTGGTTGCTCCATCTTCCCTGCCTAAGAGCTTTGTTCGTAAACTTCCTCCTTGATCAAATCGCCAGAATTTTTCTAGCATTTTCTTATGGGTGCCTTAAATACCTCCTCGATTTAAAGCAGTATTTGTTTACTCCCATTTGCTTTCAAACTGCTAGGTAGGCAGAAGGTATCCTAAAGACCAGGAGCTCACTCCAACCCAGGCTTCACACTGTCAACCTTTCAATTGGCAAGATTTACTGCAGCTGGCATTTAACCTGCTGGGCTAAAGCCTGGCCCTAGATACATGGAACCACTGGGAGAAATCATTCAGAGCTTGAGAGTTGGGTGTCACCTAGATGCAGATAACACCCAACTCTAGTACTCCTTCCCACTTAAAGCCAAGGAAGTTTCCTGGCCCTAAACCAGTGTCTGTCATCAGTAATTGACTGGATAAGGGCAAACAAGTATGTATGTGTGTGTGTGTTAATTTTAACTAATTTCTTTAAAACCATGATATTTAATTTTGTTTTAATGTTTATATAGTTGTAGATTTTAAATTGTATTGAAGTGTTTTTTAATGTAAGCCACTTTGAGTCTTCTAGTGGAGGGAAAAGGTGGGGTATAAATAAACAGGAGGAGGGGAGGGGGGAGGGGGAAGAGGGGGAGGAGGAATGAGGATTCCTGAACAGCAACTTCCCACCTTCTGCTGGTGGAGCTATTCTATGCAAAATGTGTAATTCTCTCTCACAGAATAAAACTCAGAATCTAATCCATAAAATAAAAGATTCCAGACCATGTTCATATCCATTTATACCCCAGTACTGCATTTTATCATGAGAATGCAAATCTGCTTGTTTTATTGTGACACGTGAGCAAATATTATCATAACCAAATTTTTCCATTCTTATTTGAAGTGTTCTGCTAAGAAAAAAAAATATTTCTGGTGATGTCACATTGGAGCCCAGTTTTCTTCCCTGATAGTCAAATGAGGAATCTAAATGAACACGATGCAACTCCGTGTATCCCTCCCCCCCCTCCCCCCCCCCCCCCGGTGCTGTTTGAATGTGACACCAGTTCTACATAACACTGAAATTGTTTCAAATCAATCATTAACTTTATGTCTAGCTTATGTCCAAACTGATCCTCTTAAATAAAAATGTGATTGACCATCAAATTAAGAAAGGAAAAACAGATGGTATGCCTGCACAATACCATAATATATAGAAGTGCATACTAGTTTTGATTTCTTATAATAGTTTGTTTTTTCACTCTATAGCTACTCTGCAGAGGTGAGAACCTCAAGTGTCTTTATAAATACAACAACAGGTACTTCACAAATAGAATGATGAAACCATATTTTCTAGTGTGGAAGAGCAGAAGGTGAGAAAATGAGCAGATCAAAGCCTGATGTGATTCTTGATAAAAATATTTCTTCTGCAGTAATAACAAAATAGCAGACTCCAGCAAACTCCAGCATTATATCTAGGAAAGGATAGTGCTACAGATTGTAGTAGTGCAACAAAATGGAAAAGACCTCTGACCTTGAAGACTTGCTATGATCCAGTATACAAGTTTTGGCCTTGATACATTGCTGTCTACCTCAGTACAAAATAATTGCATGCTCATTAAAAAAATAATTCCAATAACTCTAAGCATTTCGATATCTGCAGTGGATATATTGCCATTTGGGGTACAGTTCTTTGACGTGGATATTATTCAGAAACATATCAATCATTCCATGTTTTTAAGATAAAAGCATTTCTAATCAAGTGTAAGCACCGCTCTGTAACAGTCTCAAACTCATAAATCATGGTTCAGAATTAAAAAATTCAAACTAGTACTTCAGAAAAATGAAAATCCTCAGCTGTTCTAGAATTAATTGAGTTTCTTTTATACTGTCAGCAAAACCAATTCCAAAGTCAGGTGATATGTTATTCTCTCTTTCAGCCTGAGATGCAGGAACAAAGTAATAAGCCTTTGCAGTTTAATATATGAGCCCAAGGAAGTTAGCGGATATCTGTTTGTGCCGCTGGATATCCTTGTCCTTCTTTCTCTCCAAAGACAACTACCTCTATCTTCCAAATGTGGGTTAGAGTGGGATATGATGCAGGGGACTGCACTTGGTGAGCAGCATTGGTGAGGTCACCTTGCATTCAGGAACATGCCCTCTGCCCGTGGAGGTGCCCAGTTAGATCCAAGCCATACTCTTGTGTACTGGACACAATATTTGTGGCTTACTTCACAAACACTGGGCCCAATATGCCCAAGCAGAGCTGATCCTTCTCGCATGGATAGGGTGAGTGATGTGCAGACTAGGTCACATAACACTGAAGTAGCAAAACAATTGTAATTAGTAAAGTAAAGGTAAATGTTTTCCCCTGACATTAAGTCCAGTCCTGTCTGACTCTGGGGTTGGTGCTCACCTCCATTTCTAAGCCAAAGAGCAGGGTTGTCCGAAGACATCTCCAAAGTCATGTGACTGCATGGAGCATTGTTACCTTCTCGCCAGAGTGGTACCTATTGATCTGCTCACATTTGCATGTTTTCAAACTGCTAGGTTGGCAGAAGCTGGAGCTAACAATGGGAGCTCATGCCGCTCCCCGGATTCAAATCTGCAACCTTTTGGTTAGTAAATTTAGCAGCTCAGCGGTTTAACCCACTGTGCCACCGGAGGCTCCTTGTAATTAGTAATAACAAAGAATTAACAGTCATGGGGAATTGGAATAACAGGACATCACACATGCACAGTTGTGGAAAGGGGATGTTGATGAATAAGAAAATTAGAAAACATAAGGCCACAACTTTTATCAGCTACAGCTTCAGAGGCAATTGTCACCATGGAAGGGAACAGTTTCAGGCATTGACTAATCCCCTTTGTTAACGAAGAATGTGAAATCCAGGCCACTGCCAAACCAATAATTAACTTTGACATGTATAGATGATGGGGGTGGGTGTGACACAACCCCATGGGGCCACCCTGTCCTACCCATCACAGAGGAGGGGCAGAAAGCACCTGGATATGCCACCATTGAGGATGTTTCCACACCTTCACCCCCAGGTTCCCAAATGGACCCCCATATATCATTCCCAATGGTTATGTTCCTCTGGATCCTGCGTTCACGATTCATGCAAACCACTGTGAAACATAGAGATAATTTTCTGCGCAGCACAAAAACAGAATAGTTCAGTATGTTTCAGCACACTTTTGATGCAAAACTCAAATGTGCATATGTGAAATGGGAAAAAAACAGGTTAGGTAAGCCTCGTATAAGTAAACAATTTTGAAGCTTCTAGAGACCTATTTGAAAGCTATTTCTGAAATGTGACTCACATTTTCTGTTCTTTTCTTTCACCAGCCTTCATATTACTTTTGATTTCCATTTTGATGACCAAACATATAGATCTGAGTGGTTTTGTTTAATATGCTGGGAAGAACTGGTAAGAAAAGCTCATCTGCTTTCTCTTTTTTTCTGTTTTGTGGTTCATGCTCCATAAGGGATTCTATGGGCAGCTGCCGTGTACTTTGTCTGTAGCTACAATAGGATGGGCTAGAATACATTCCTGCTCTTTCTAGGCTTAAGGTTTTTTTTATTGTTTACTCTGCTACAACCCAACAGATTTTCTGGAGTTATTTTTTTCCCTAGCTTTTCTTTGCTATCCTCCCATCATTGATGCTGCTTTTAAAAAAACACCATTTCCACCTAGACAAAGAATAAGAAAGAAAAAAGGAGGTTGAGAAGGCATAAAAATTGCTTCTTTGAATAGAATCAAACTATTCAGAACAATAAAAATAATATAAGGCTGCTGACATGGTACAATTGAAACAAAACAGTACCTGTTAAAAGCCCTTTCTTTCAAAATGTTTAATTCTCAAAGCCTGTTTTTGTCTGCTGATGGAAGGACATAAAGAAGGTGAGTTTCAGAGTCTAGGAGCAGTCAGTGACATGACCCCATCTTGGATCCCCATACACCATGCTATAAAGACAATGGAGCAGAAAGAATGGTTTTTCCTAGGATCTCAAGATACCCACTTAGCCAGTTAAGGTCACGCCACTTCAAAATGTCATACATATTATGTTTTGTGTCTCTCTCTCTCTAGAAAGATTATAGAAAGATCATAATAAGGACAATGGTTGTCACCACACCTTGTATCTGAGACAATAAATTGGTCCTTGTTTCCAATAGATTCTGCATCCACAGATTCTACCATCATTATCTTGAGAATATTTTTGAACATCCAAAAAGCAAACTTGACTGTGCCATTGTATTTAATGGGACTTGAATGTGTGTGTGTGGGGGGGGGGGGGTGTCCTGGAACCAAACCCTAGTAAGATACCAAGGACCCATTGTAATGTGGGGATTTGTAAGTCACCATAATGTAATGGGTTTGCTGGGCGGGCATGTGTCAGCAGCTGATTGGCTAAGCCAGTCAGGAGCCAGAATTCTGATTGGCTACTGTCTCTAGCTTGCTGCTGAGTGAAACGGTTTTAACTGCCACTTTCACCTCAGAGAGTGAAGAGAGTACTGACTAAAAACAGTCAAGAAGGAAATAGCTGCCAACTCTCTGAAGTGTGATTTTTTATAAAGCAAATGTTGCATATTTAAAGACTGTTTAAAGGGACTGTTTATTCCCTCTGTTCTCTGCGTGAATTTAGAGAGACTGCTGTATATATTGTTGTTTTATATGAACTTTTGAACAAAAGTAAAGATACTGTTACTTGTTGCAGGGTATATTTTGGTTCAGAAACTGTGGTAAAGCTTCTGCTTATTTACATTTACAACCTCCAGCATGTAACACATTACAAATAATGGTGTGACCTATAATTTCTTACTGGGGAGCAGTAATGTGGACATAACACTTCCTTTGCAAATATTCATGACTAGTAACACTGTACATTTTCAATAGAATGAGTTACATCTTCTTGTAACATTTTCCATCACATTTTGTGTGGCATTTGAGAGGATATTACTGGTCAGCTTTTAAGTAATTACATGACTTCCCCCTTCTTCCTGGAAAAAGAACTGAAGGATAATGAACAAAGAAATAAGAAACATTACTGGGGCTGTAATAAGTTACACATAGAGAATGATTAATAGCAAGTATTCCCCCCTCCAAGTATTCTAATTAAATAATTATTTTCCTTTTAAGTGTCACTTTCAATTTTTTGTCTGCCAATTATAAAAATGGGATTTTTGGGGATGGAAACACTTCATCACAAAGGCTCCCATGAATTATGAAACAATACAGTCCAAGCAGAATTTAAAATTCTGTTCCTCCAAGTAATTTCAGTTAATTGATCTACTGAGGGCAGCTGCAAAAGGATAGGGTAAGGGGCTAGAAAAATGTAATGAGAAGGAAGGAAGGAAAGAACTTTATCCACTCTCTTTCCTCTGTCACCTTTTCTCTGCCTTCTGTCTCTATGTGCCACTCTCCATGTAACCTTTCAACTACAATTATTCCTGATATTTTTCTCAATAGTTGGGTGAGACAAGAAGAAGACGTGGTTCTGGGTTTTACATATCTTACTCATACTAAGCTTTTCAGCATCGGACAAGTCATATATTGAAACGTAATCAGCAATCACTTCCAGAAATTGTTACAAGCACGAACAATGCATTGTACACTACATTAACTCTGAGAAATTAAATGATCCACATATAATTATATCTTGTGCTCTATTGCTCTCTATATCATCTGTGAAAAAGACACTGGAGCTGAATTAAACAGATAGGAACTCAGGCAACAAAAGCGGCAATGGTGCAAATTTGGTTCCAGCGTATTCAAAACTCAGCCTCCATGACAGGTTATGCTTTAATTATATTTGAAACCCATAATTCTTCCAGAATGCTCAGAGCAGTAAAGTACTGTAGCCCAAGCTCAAAGATCTGGTGTCTTGAGATGCTTTGACAAGAGAGAGAGTGTATGTGTGTGTGTGTGAGAGAGAGAGAGATAACACAGTCATCCTTGTTCTGTCTGAGGGCTCTTCTACACAGCCATATAGCCCAGAATATCAATTTATTAATATTTATTTTCCACATTTATATACCGCCCCTCTCAGCCCAGAGGCGACTCGGAGCAGTTCACAACTGGCAACAATTTGATGCCTCAACAATTATAACAAATAAAACAATCATAAAATACTATTAAAAACATTAACAAACAATATAAGTATATAAAAACTGCACAAAGCCTTAAAAACATCATCTTGAGCATTTCCATGTCAAGTCATTATTCAATTGCATCATCAAGTGGTTCCATGATATTGTATAACTATGCCGTATTTGGGAAGGCCTGCTCAAAAAGCCAGGTTTTCGCCTTTCTTCAAAAAGTCAGGAGGGGGGGGGGTGATCTTATATCCCTATAAGATCCACAGTTCCACAGTTGAGAGGCCACCACTGAGAAGGCCCTGTCTCTCGTCCCCACCAAATGCATCTGTGAGGAAGGCGGGACCGAGAGCAGGGCCTCCCCAGAAGATCGTAGCATCCTAGATGGTTCATGAGGAGAGACACTTTTGGATGGGTAAGTTGGGCTGAAACCCTTTAGGGCTTTATAGGCTAAAGCCAGCACTTTGAATTGTGCCCAGAAGCAAACTGGCAGCCAGTGGAACTGGCACAACAGAGGAGTTGTGAGCTCCCTGCACGCCGCTCATGTTAGCAACCTGGCTACTGCCCGTTGGACCATTTGCAGCTTCCAAAGAGTCTTCGAAGGCAACCCCATGTAGAGCACATTGCAGTAGTCTATTCGAGATGTAACCAGAGCGTGAACTACCGTGGCCAAGTCAGACTTCCCAAGGTACGGGCACAGCTGGTGCACAAGTTTTAACTGTACAAATGCTCCCCTGGTCACTGCCAAGACCTGGGGTTCCAGGCTCAGCGATGAATCCAGTATCACACCCAAGCTGCAGATAATTCACAATATCTGCATATAATTCAATGTGATTGTTATACAGCTGTGTGCAAGGAGCCTGAGCTTCTGACAATTTGCAGAGCTGCTGAAAGAAAACCAAAATTTCTAAACAACAATAAGTATAGCATTGTGAGCTACACATATGGCATTGCAAACATATTGCCATGGTGTGGTCATGAGTGGACAATTATTACTCTTACTCTACAAAAGCCTTGTTTATGGTGGGAATTGAAAATGTGAGGACTGGTTTATTGATCTGGATCAAGATATTTACCTTCATATTTTTGGATTCTTCTTGTATGTTTTGCACAATTGGGGGACTGTCGTCATAAGCCCCTGCACCACACCACCTGTTGTGGTATTTTATCCCACAGCAACCTTGAAAAGGAACTTGTGTTGTTTTAATTATACTAGTTTATTCTAGAGAGTTTCAGTAACAGACCCATTCTTAAGCATTCAGTACTGCCCCTGCTTATATGGTAGAGATTATAAACGGTCGAAGACTTGCCAGAGCTTTAAAATATCACTTATTTGCGCTACAACCCCCAGAAACTTCCAATTAGACAAGATACAGTCATTGGTTGTTAGGTATTGTTACTTCTCCTTCGCAGCCACATAGGACAGCCACTGCAAATAAAAAATGCACACCTGACATTTCTTAGAAAGTCAATATGTAGCAGTATTCTTCACATGATTGGCGAATATGACTCTGACCTTTAAAGCTAAGGGAGAAATCTGATATTTTTTCCAGGATTTGTTTGGGAGGGAAAGAGGGACTTGCATACCGTTCTTACAATTTCAGTCCTTTGGAGGGGGGCAGGGTGAACATTGTTTTTCTGACAGTACCCTATAATTAATCTTCTTCTTGACGAAGTATTTTTCAGACTCTTTGGAGTCATTCTGATGATGAATCAATTTGTGTGACAATTCCAGCTCTATGATTAATCACATAAGACAGTTAACCTTCTCTGGTCTCCCTAAGCTAGTCAGCTGCCCACAGATAGTATGGAGAATGTGATTCCAGTCACCTCCACTGCTCCAACAAAATTCAAATGGCATTCTTCTCAGATAAGATCTATGGAAAGAGGAAGTGATACTAAGTGGTCATTGACTCATGCTAATTTCCTGGTGACTTCTGAGAGGAAAAAAAAAAGAACTGCCTATCAAAAATCAGAGGAGGATGGCACCCAGATACAGTAGTGTACTCAGTCTTTGAAGTCTCTTTCATATTTGCGCATTATTTTGAATGCAGGAATTGGTTTTATGAATTTTGAAAATTCTGAAGTCTGTTCGCTCTGAGTGAGTTGATCTCATCTTCTTGTAATTTGCTCTTTTTCTATACAATTTTTATTGCAAAATATATGTGGAACAGGGAAAGGTACAAGAGTAGATATAGAACAGGGGCATTTTTAACATCCTGCATCTTTGTCTTCTTCCATTTTGTGTTATCTAATACAAAAAAGATCTCTATGATGTTAAAAAGGAAAAGAAAAGGAAAAAAAAGATAACATTTATTTCCTATCTAAAACAAAATCAGGTATAAAGTGTTTTGAAACAAAGGAGATAGAAATGTTGGGAATTAGAAGATAGAAAGCCCTAACCAACACTTCCGGTCATGTCTCTGCTGACTGCTTCATAATAAACTATTCTTTTTGTCATAAAACTTATCTCTTGTAGATTAACTTTCCAAAATCCCTTAGATATAATTGCGGAACCTGCTATTCTTGTCACCAAATTCTCTATTTTGCTCTTGTTATTCCTACATCTGAGTATATTGGTGTTGTCTGCTGGGCAGTATCTATTCTGATAGCCTCCTTCATTTTGGGTTCATCCAGATACACCAATTTCCATCCTCCACCAGATATATCTTGGACTTTAACAGAAGTCCTAACCATTAGCGGTGAGGGAAAATAGGACTAGATTTTGGAAGGCTTCTCCAGGTATTATTCCTCACTATGGCTAGATCTACACTGTCATATAATACAGTTTCAGAATGCAGATTAACAGTTTTGAACTGGATTATATGGCAGTGTAGACTTATGAAATCAAATTCAATGCAGTTAATGTGAATTCTTAAATTGCATTACATAGTAATATAGGGTCCCTTCCACACAGCCATATAATCCAGAATATCAAGGCAGATAATCCACAATATCATATTTGAACTGGATTATCTGATTCCACAGTGCCATATAATCCAGTTAAATGTGGATTTTATACAGTTGTGTGGAAGGGGGCACAGATACAGCCTATGTAACAACAAATTGAGTTACTACCAAGGGAAGGCAAAAAAATCCAATTTGTTTTTTTTTTATAATCATCTTTATTGATTTTTTTATAAACAATTACATCATTCAAAAAAAGAAAAAAAAACAAACAAACAAAGGAAAAAAAGAACCGAGTTACACACTTACACTTGCATCCTGATACATATATACCTAAACAACTATCTCTCCTGTGCAGTACAGCTAGATCGGGGAAAGTGGGAAAGGGAATATGGGGAACGGGATAAGGGGGGGAGGGCTTAACACTGGGTAAGAAGTAACAACAAACATCACATTGGGGCCTTACACAAACTACGACTATCAACAAAACAATCAACAAAACATATTGACTTCCCAACATTCCACGGGGTCATGTAACTTGTAAGTCTATTTCATTTACTTATTTATTTTTCTGACCATCTTCCCGAACCTTAAAGCAGAACATTCTTCCTGTTTTTCAGGTATTCCTTTAAGGGATGCCAGTTTATTTTCCTTTTCTTGCTGGTTTCGTACAGAATGTTTGCTAGAGTGTCCATTTCCATGTAATCCCCAATTTTTATGCACCAGGCCTCCATTGTTGGGAGTTCCTTGGATTTCCACTTACTTGCAAACACTGTTCTAGCTGCGGCTGACAAATGATATAGCAACATCTCCTTGTTTCTATCTAACTCAAAATCTATTAAATGCAGTAAATAATATTCTGCCTTGAGTTCGAATTTTACTTGCAGAATTCCCTGCACCTGTAAATGTACCTCTCTCCAGAAGCTCTTTACTTTTTTACATTGCCACCAAACATGATAATACGTGCCCACTTGTGTGCCACACTTCCAACACTCATTGCTAACTCCTTTATAGAATTTTGCCAATCTTTGGGGGGTAAGATGCCAGCGAAAAAATTTTTTTTGCCAGCTTTCTGTTATGTTCATTGATTTTGCAAACTTTATTTTTTCCCTCCAGATAATTTCCCATTCCTTTAGCAAAATAGAATGTCCCAAGTCCACAGCCCAGGAGACCATGTTTTCCTTAATGAGTTCCGTCTCTGTTTCCCACTCCAACAGTTTTTGGTATAGGGATTTTATCAGTTTTCTATCCTTCCTCAGGATTCCATCCCAGAATGACTCCTGTTGTGTAAAATCATGTTTCTTATCTTCCTTGTAGCAATCAGTAATTTGGATGTACTGGAACCAAGACAGGTTCTCATCCAGCTTCCTCAGCGCTTCCAATGATTTTAACTTCCAGTGGCTTCCCTCCTTCTCTAGTAATACCTTATACGTATGCCATCTATCCTTAGGAAACTCTCTCTTGTGGGCCGCCTCTAACGGTGAAAGCCACAATGGCGTTTTGGTGTACATTCTGTCCTTATACCTGTCCCAGACCTTTAATAAAGCGGATCTGACAAAATGGTTCGAAAATTTTTTCTCAATCTTAGATTTCCCGTGCCAGAGATAGGCATGCCAGCCTCTCCTTAGGTCGTGGCCCTCCAAATTTAGCAATTTCTTTTTTTTTAGAGTAGCCCAGTCTTTCACCCAGGTCAAGGCGCAGGCATCATAATATAGCTGCAGGTCGGGTAAGCTAAGCCCCCCTCTCTCCCTCCCGTCTATCAGAATCTTATATTTGATCCTCGCTCTTTTTCCGTTCCAAATAAACTTCAAGATATCCTTTCTCCATTGGGAGAAGCAATATTTTGTTCTCAATATGGGGATCATTTGGAATAAGTAAATCATTTTAGGGAGTATATTTGACTTGACTATCGCTATTCTGCCCGCCAAACTTAAATTCCATTGTTTCCAGCTCACTAATTTCTTACCAATCTCCTTCCATACGGGTTCATAATTATTTTTTACCAACTGCGAGTTACTTGCCGTTAGATGGACTCCTAAATATTTCACTCTATTGGTGACCGAGTATTGTGAGATCTTTTGCAGTTCTTCCCTCTTGAATATGTCCATATTTTTTGTGAGAATTTTTGTCTTAATTTTGTTAACTCTCAGACCTGCAACTATGCCATACTTGTCTATTTTATCCTTCCATTTAGTTATCGTTTCCAGGGGGTTTTCTATTATGCAGACTAAATCATCTGCGTAGGCCTTCAGCTTGAATTCGTCCTTTCTGATTTTTGCCCCTCTCAAGTCCCCATCTTCCCTTATCCTTTCTAGCAAAAAAAAATCCAATTTGTTGATTTGCTTGTATGATACCCTTTTATGATACCTCCAAAGTCTCCCACTGACCATTCACTTTCTTAGGTATATATATGAAGGTGTAAACCTGTAATCCACATGCAATTAAAATAACTTATATCTGTAATAGAGAAATCTGTAATGTGTCCAACCTTGTAACATTAGGATTCAAACCAGGCAGCCAACACTTTATTATAAGGGTTAGGGCTTTTGTCTTCCTTGTTTAATTACTCCAGTCATTTTGTTTTGTGTTCTGTCTCTGAAGAAGCAGGCAGATGTTGAAGAAAATTTGTGCTGAAATAAACTGGCCTAAAAATATCAAAGAACTCCTTCCTTCTTTTTTTTTACTCTCTGAATATTTCTTCATTTTGTGATTAAGCTTCATTTTTCTTATTATTCATTATTTGTTTCATTACTGATTTCAAAGTAGTTCATTAGTTTATTTAACTCCCATTTATTTTGTTATGGCATTCATCAAAAGGGAGTCTTCTGCTGAAACAGGTGTTTTTCATCCTTTGACATAAAATATGAAGGGATCTTGCTACTCCTTCAAGGTACCAGAGTTGCCAAATTTTAGGTACACTAGAGGTGAAGGGGAGATCATTTTACAAATGTTAGCAGCCTGTAAGTTTCAATAGGAGACAAATATACTTTCCTCCTTCTTGTAACTGCTGTTGTGCATTCCATTCACAACTCACTATGCTTTAAAGGCATCAAACATGCCAAATTCCCAGTAGGGTAGTGTCTTTATTTAAAAATGATTTTTAAAAGCATACACATTGCCTAATACTTAACCCACACAACACTCCTCAGTAATCCAACAGCCTGTTCTGGCAGACTTTCAATTGAAATTAATCCTTGAATCATAAAGCTGGAAGAGACCATAAGGGCCATCCAATCCACTCCCCTGCCATGCAGGAACACAGAATCAAGGCACCTTGACAAATGGCCATCCAGCTTCTACTTAAAAACCTCCAGTGAAGGAGATTCCACCAGGCTCCAAGGCAGCACATTCCATTGCCAAACAGCTCATACCATCAGGAAGTTTTTCCTAATGTTTAGGCAGAATCTTTGTTTCCCTGCAATTTGAATCCATTGCTCTTTGTGTCTCCAGAGCCACAGAAGACAATGAAACATCATACCATATATTTCAGCATGGTTATGTTCCTTCTCAGCCTTTTTCTCTCCAAGATAAACATGTCCAGCTCCCTAAGCCATGGATAATTTTGGTCACCCTTCTCTGGACCCATTTTGCTTGTCAATATCCTTCCCAGATTATGAAGCCCAGAACTCATCAGAGTATACCAGGTGAAGTCTGCCCAAAACAGAATAGAGTGAAATTACAACTTCCCACCATCTAGTAGACGCTATACTCAATTTTTAAAACAGCCTCCATTCTGACAGATGCTCTGGTCTTTCTAAATCTTCATCCAGAATATACCTAGAAAGGTAGCTTATACCAGCTTATACCAGGCTTTCTGATTTTTCTCCAGCTCCAGCCCGGTAGAAGTTAGACAGGCGCCCTCCTTGATGGCCTTCCGTAGGGGCCTAAAAACATGGCTCTTTGAGCAGGCCTTCAACTAAGTATAGTTAATTGACACTGGAATGAATTAGGACTGCGAATTTTGGCTATGACCCCAGGACTTGACGAAGCGGATTTTTAGTATAAGTATATGTTGTGTTGTATTTGTCTGTTTTGTATGTCTAGACCCGCTGTACACTGTCTTCTTTGTTGTTGTTCACCGCCCCGAGTCGCCTCCGGGCTGAGAGGGGCGGTCAATAAATGCAATAAATAAAATAAATAAATAAATAAATAAGAAGGAGAAAGGCCTCCTCACTTTCCAGGTAGGTTCTCTCTTGTCTCTGGTCAGCTGAGAGGCAGAAAAGCATTCCCTCCCCCAAAGCCGAGACTGCGAGTGGAATTGCTTCTGCTTGCACCCAGCTGGGAGTGGGCACAAAATGGATAGCAAATCCATTTTTCAGTAATGTGCGCCTCAAAAGTAAGGTATGCATTACAATTGATGGTGCACTACACTCAAGTAAATATGGTATTTAAACCTACACATAAAAACAAGAAGGAATATTGAACATGGTATTTCTTACTGCCCAACTAGAGAAATATCAAGAAACGTCTGTTGCTGCTCCCTTCCAAATCATTTATCTTATCTCACCAAGCATCCGTTCATCTTGAGACATTTTATGCATCTCTGGTGTCAGCATCCTAAACTTTCAATTTTATCCTTTCATTTAATAACCATACGAGGCTTATTTTTATCTTCCTTTTTGGCTTAAATATTTGTGTTTCCAAACTCTGGCTAAGTAGTGTGGCCTTCTTTGGAATCTTGGCATCATATTAAAATGTTCATAAGCTGGATGTGGTTTCATAGGACTCTTGTAGTATCGAACATTGAAATATGTTTTTGAGTATAAAGCAGATTAAAAACTGATGTATTCTACATAAAGTGTGTATATTGTAAGTGCACATCTATTTCTATCATTTTCACAAGCTGAATATTTGAAGCATATGATCACACGAGCATCCTCTATCTATTATACAGACAAGCCAATACATATGAGGTTAAATAAAAACAGAGGTAGCAATAGGCTTTGTGTAAATTTAATTTTCATAAATGCTCAGAACTTGTAAGTACAGACATTAAAACCAACTTTCCATGGTAAATTCCTAGCAATGACATTTTTTCACTTCACTAGTGGTTATCAATGACTACATTCCAAACTGGAATTACAAATGCAAGTGGAATTTGTAACTAGAAAATAGTTGTCCACATTTATAGCTGTTGAAACATCACATATTAAAGGTTGTCTAATGGTTGTGAAATGATAATTCCTGCAAAGGCCCAGCAGATTGATATTCTGACTGCTTTCCTTCTGACACACAAATCACAATAAATAATCTCCTTGGGATTGATCTCCCAGGGCTTATCTACTTGGACATTAAAACCCAAGCTCACCCTGAATTGGGTCCTGGCTATCCCTATGACATTTCTCTACTTTCAGTAGGTGTCATAGGTTAAACTAGTTAATTTGGTTTAGCCCATTAATAAAAGTCAGGTAATGCTATGAAGTATCACATGACTTTGGGGCACAGCAGATAGCAACTTAGGTTCCAATTCAGACCAGTCTGTTGTCCACACAGGTCACCCCCACTATTGGCTTTCTCCTTTTTCCTGTTCATGAAGAATCCTATAGTGTTAGCACAGGGCACTCAAAATGTCCAGGAACTCACACAGAACTCTGTGATCAGCTAAAGGTAGCAAGTGACCCAGGGGAGTGACAGTTTAGCAAAACCAGCATGGTCTTAGCCTGCCTGTACCTTATAGACTCCAATATGTTGCCAAAGCAGATTGAGGAAGGTCAACTACTGAATGGCACATGTTCTCTATCAGAAACTAGAGCTGATATGGTCTATCCAATGCAAGTTTCTGAGTCAGCACCCAAATAACCAACCAAATCTAAAGTTGACCAAAGACTGATTCATAACCCTTTTGGTACTAATGTTGGATAGTGGTCCCTGGTCAAAAAAAGGTTAGAAACCACTGGCCTCTGGACTCAGTGCAGACTGTCCCTGGATTTACTAGCTAGTGTAGACCCAGCCGTAGCCCTGTTTTCAGTAGGCTGTATTGTTATGGCACTTTGCATGCTAAATACACAATCTAAATGTTTGTGGAATGTATTAATGAAGCTTGATAAAAACTGATATGTGGAAAATACAAAGAAAGTTTAAACAATATTGAGTTGCCATGTGGAAATTTCTGCCACAGTATTATGCTCAGCCCCAAATTAAGGAGATCATAAGGTTTTGCTTTCATTTGGAGGCTAATTAGAGTGCATAGCTCAACATCCCCTCTGAACTTTTTTCATGTTAGACTTGTTTTTATTTGCTTTGGTTAGATGAACACAGAGTGCTAGTTCGCTTCCATAAGAAAAGTGAATACTGTAAAAATTGTAATGTAACATTTTTACTTGAAGAGGTTGAAAGGAACATAACTGGGGAACCACCATACTAAAGCTTTAAGAAGTTTTTGGAAGAAAGAAAGTTGATGCCTTGCTGCAAATGTGTTGAATTGTGTTGATGACTTGTTCATAAATCTTATCTTTTGTTTCACAAAGCAACTATCCTTGGGGAATAGGAAGATGCAGGGGGGCTTTCCCATTCCCTCCTGTCCCTTGATGCCACCCTCAATTTAAAAATAAATAAACTGCTGAGTGAGTGGTAAAAATACTCAATGTTGAGCTCAGGCCACGTTGATAAGTTGAACTCTCATTTTTAGATCATAATGGTTGTAGTGTTATTTCAGTTTTTGAGGCTGAATGCATACATTTTTCAGCTCTAATGAAAATATTGTTTGATACATTCTGGAATACTTCAAGTTCACAGTGTGTAAATTAGTACTGACACTATTAAAAGGCTTGGAAGCAAAGGGTTTTGTTTGTAACCGTGTTTTAATGCTGTAGAGTCACGTTCCAGAACATTTGCATTGGCAAAGTGAAAAAGACAAGTAGCAAAGGAAATTCCACTGCCTTCTTTCAATGAAGAAGCTGCAACGGTTCATCTTTAAAGCAGACACAAGGAACAAGATGATGCCGATGAGAATGGATCAACTCCTCCAGGCGAGTAATTATTTCATAGTCAGGAAGAGTAACCGTGGCAATATTAAGGCCCAGCATGTGGGAGACTACTTCTCTGAAGTCTGATAGCTATAAGAAAATAAGGGTGGGAAGAAGATATACAGTATTAGGTATAATTTCTTTTTCTGCACCAATCTATCCATTTACCAAGATCTCCATTTAAAGCTCTTTTTAAAACTATGACAGTAATCTCAGGCATGGTGACTAATGTCTAGGCAGAAAGCTATCCAGCAATACTATCCAGAGTCTGTAGTATGACATGCTTTGCAAAGCCTGAACTCACTCTTTCCAAAAAAAAAGAAGTGGTAACAATAGTCAAATTCTGGGCCTCTTTTCCAAACACCTAATGAAAAGAGTAGTAAACATATTTGTATTGTATTGTATTTTGTCTAAACTGATGGCAAGGGCCCACTTGAAAATTATTCAATGGCTCAGATGGTTCATTATTGTTCCTAAATGGGCTGTGTTTTACTCAATTCCACATTACACATTTCAGAAGAATTGTTAGTTGGAGCCTGAACAATTTTTTCTTTGTTCGTGCTTTTCATTAAAACCATTTTATAACTGGATGGATGACATGGAGTGCTTTAGGCCCAGCTGCCTTGACTTGCATTAAATTATTCAGTCTCATCTAAAGGCCCTTCCACACAGCCATATAGCCCAGAATATCAAGGCAGAAAATCCCACAATATCTGCTTTGAACTGGGTTATCTGAGTCCACAGTGCCATATATTCCATTTCAAAGCAGAAAATGTGAAATTTTATTCAGCTGTGTGGAAGAGGCCTAAGAGACTCCTCAGATGAGAAAAAGCTTTTTTTGTGCTTGTATTTGGCACACAACATTCTGTTAGCATTTAAAGAAGTGGACATGCTAAAATGATAATCAGGCTATATAAATAAAGATGTATTCCAACTCTAGTGAAGGCATACTATATTTCAAAAGACTGATGTTTTAACAAGAGATGCTCACCACATTTTCAAAGAAAAGGTTATTCAAGGTCTTAAAATGCAAATTGAGTAGTTGTATCTTAGAATCAATTATAACCATCACACAGTCAGAAGATACTGAAAGGCCATCCAGCACAAAGCCCTATTATGCCACACATAAGTACTCCCAAAAGAAAACCATACATCCTCTATTTAAAGACTCAGAAAAGAAGAGTCCATCACCCTCCAAAGCATTCTTGAAAGATAAGTGTTTTTTTGTCTTTAATGACATAATGGGCCATGGCATGGAAGAAGTTCCATTGTAGTTCATGTATTCAAGAAATTCAAGAAATGTCAGTGAAATTTATGCAATCAGATTCTGCACAAAACTTAGCAACTGCAAATTTGAATTTTAGTTGATATAGGAATTCCTTATTTCTGGTAATAATACATCATGCACAATTTTGATAATCTGGAATATATTGACAAGCTGGAATGTATCCAGAGGAGGGTGACTAAAATGATCAAGGGTCTGGAGAACAAAGCCCTATAATGGGCGGGTTAAAAAGAGCTGGGCATGTTTAGCCTGCAGAAGAGAAGACTGAGAGGAGACATGATGGCCATGTATAAATATTAGGCCTGGGCGGTTTCGTTTCGTTAATTCGTAATTCGTTAATAATTTGTTAATTTTTCCAATTACAAAACGATAACGAACCATTCTGGAGCAATTATTTTTAAAAACGAATTTTTAAACACGTTTTGTAAATGCTTCGTATTTCGTTATTGTATTCGTTTCGTTATTGTTCTGAGGTCGTTTCGTTATTATTTCCGCATGTCTGGGCCAGTTTTATGGTTTAATTAGTGAAAAAAAATTATAATATCACACCAACAGTCAACAACAGAGGGAGAGGGAAGCTTCAGAAGTTTTTGGAGGTTTTTTAGCGTATTTCGCGGTCGCGTCCGCCATTAACGAATCGATTCGTTATTGTTTCGGAAATCGATTCGTTAATTTTTTACCATTTACGAAATTTCGTAAATATCGAACTTTTTAAAAGGAAAATTTTGTAATTATTTTAAATATCGAAACAAAAAAAACCCCAAATACAAATCGATTTTAGAAACAAATTTTTCCGTTGTTACCCAGGCCTAATAAATATGTGAGGGGGAGTCATAGGGAGGAGGGAGCAAGCTTGTTTTCTGCTGCCCTGGAGACTAGGATGCAGAGCAATGGCTTCAAACTACAGGAAAGGAGATTCCACCAGAACATTAGGAAGAACTTTCTGACCGTGAGAACTGTTCAGCAGTGAAACTCTCTGCCCCAGAGTGTGGTGGAGGCTCCTTCCATGGAGGCTTTTAAGCAGAGGCTGGATGGCCATCTGTTGGGGGTGTTTTGAATGTGATTTTCCTGCTTCTTGGCAGGGGGTTGGACTGGATGGCCTACAAGGTCTCTTCCAACTCTATGATTCTATGATTTGTATACCTTAAAAGAAGTGCAAAAGTCTCTCAATAACTACCTTTGATATTCAAATATTGCATTTTATTATTTGCAGAACTGTTTTGAGAATATATACAAATGAACAGGCTATTGAACAGGAGTAAGTAAATTATAAAGTCTTCGGGTTTTTTTACAGAGACATGCAAGTATCCCTCACAGTGGGAAATCCAAAGCGGAACAATATAGCACCATGAAAAGTACGAACATATATGCATAACACTTAAAAAATTGGATGGATAAATTGAAGCTTGATTCAGCCATCACTTCAACGTGCGTCTTAACGTAATTGCCTTGGGCCAAATACATGAATTTTGAAAAAGAATTTAGTCAAAACAGAAGGAAACAACATTGAAGTTCTGTACAATTAATATTGAAGTCACACATTAAATATTACACACTTCATTGCATGACCTAAACTAATGTCAAAATATGTGCAGACCTTTATTTGTGGTTCACTGTGTTTTAAAGGTCACATTCCAAATGATTGCAATTGTTGTGTGTTCTTTAATTTAGTATTATTAAAATAGGTGACATTTGATACAACAGACTACATTATTCTTGTTTTTGATGTAATGACAAGTTTTAAAAAATACGGGTATGATTATTATAAAATAAATTACTTTCTACAAACCAAATACTTTATCACATAAACTTGCTGTATCATTGATAGTGGATATACATACTGTATACACAATGTTGTGCCTTTCTTCAGTTATGCAATTGTGCTGATTCATCGATCTGTGGTCCCTTGATTGTACTTCCACACATGACGCTGCCTTTTTGCACTACTGCTGTTTTCTAATTTTATATTATTTTTATTTTACCACAATTCCAGCATTTACAAACAAAAAAGGCAAATATAAATATTAAAGGAAATTAAAAACAGCTTGCTTGGGAATAGTAAGAGAGAGGAGGGAGAGGAAAATCGAAGAATTCCACCTCCAACAACAGTTTACTGTCAGCATGCCAGCAAAAAAAAGTAGAAGGGGCCCAATTGCACCAAGGTAGGAGATGGGAAGACTGTGGCATTGAGAGCTATTAATGTGATTTACCTGTTCATAGCTAAGAGAAGGGAGTATCACCAGGAGAAGGGAGGCAGCAGGCTGCACATGACATCATGTGATGGGAGGGCAACACCAAAGGTCCATATGCCATGCCAGACTGACTGCCTTATGCCTTAAAATCCTAAATCTATACCACAGGGAGAGGGGCAGATTTGTCCTTCCTTCCCCAATCATGATCTTAAATTACCCCCCTGCAACGCAACAGGCACAGATAATTAAAAAAAAGTATCTGCTGGTAAAAAAATACTAAAGTAAAGTTGTGGGTAGACAACAACAACAGAATTCACAGTAGCCAAGTGGATTTGCTGGCCAAAAAGGCTAATTATTATGCTATAGTAAAATATTTAATCTACAGTTTTTGAAAGTCCAAAAACCCCTACCACTGCAGCTTTTCACTTGTTTTAATACTTGCAATGTTTAATTCTATTCTAACATTTATATTTTGTAGGTTTTAAAATTGTGTTGTTTTTAAAGATGTGGGCCACATTGGATCCCAGTCCTTGGAGAACAGCAGGGTAATAATAATAATAATAATAATAATAATAATAATAATATACATTTATTACCTGCCACCTCTCCCTCTGGCTCGAAGTGGGATACAACATCATTAAAACAAGAGATAAAACAACATTAAAAGGCATACAAAAATACACAGAGTTCAAATACAAATTAAAATCCAGTGATAAAATGTAGATTGAAATTCGACTTAAAATTGACTGGGTGGGTCTGCCAGAAGAGATGGGTCTTAAATTGTGTCTTAAATTCCAACAGCTGACATAGCTGTCAAATCTCTTCCAGGAGGTTATTCCACAGTCTTGGGGCAGCCAATGAAAAGGCCCTCTGGGTGATGGTTGCCAGGTGGCTTCTGGCAGGCTAGAGTAGATGCCCCCCAGAAGACATGATTGGGGCGGATTATACGGGAGACGGCGACCCTGTAGGTAACCTAGACTCAAACCATGTAGGGATGTAAGGGTCAAAATAAATATAGTAGTAGTAGCAGCAGTAATTAAGAATGTTAGTGGCATTCTATTAGCAGGTGTCTCTGGGTGATGGTTGCCAGGTTTGTTCTAGTAGGCTAGAGTAAATGTCCCCCAGAAGAAGTGTTTGGGGCAGACTGTACAAGAGAAGGCAACCCTAGAGGTAACATGGACCCAAAACATGTAGGGATGTAAGAGTCAAAATAAATATAGTGTTTTGAGTGTGTCCCTGTTGGTGCTGCTGGACCTCTCAGCTGCCTTCGATACCGTCGACCACGGTATCCTTCTGGGACGCCTCGCGGGAATGGGTCTTGGAGGAACTGTTCTACAGTGGCTCCGCTCATTCCTCGAGGGTCGGTCTCAGAAGGTGTTACTGGGGGACTCCTGTTCAACCCCACAACCTTTGTCTTGTGGGGTTCCTCAGGGTTCAATATTGTCTCCCATGTTGTTCAACATCTACATGAAGCCGCTGGGTGAGATCATCCAGAGTTTTGGGGTGCGATGTCATTTGTACGCAGATGATGTTCAACTCTGTCACTCCTTTCCACCTGTCACTAAGGAGGCTGTTGAGGTCCTGAACCGGTGCTTGGCCGCTGTGATGGTCTGGATGGGGGCGAACAAATTGAAATTGAATCCAGACAAGACAGAAGTACTCCTGGTCAGTCGCAAGGCCGAACAGGGTATAGGGTTACAGCCTGTGTTGGATGGGGTCGCACTCCCCCTGAAGACGCAGGTTCGCAGTTTGGGTGTGATCCTGGACTCATCGCTGAGCCTGGAACCCCAGGTTTCGGCGGTGACCAGGGGAGCATTCGCACAGTTAAAACTCGTGCGCCAACTGCGCCTGTACCTTGGGAAGTCTGACTTGGCCACGGTAGTCCACGCTCTGGTTACATCCCGTTTAGACTACTGCAACGCTCTCTATGTGGGGTTGCCTTTGAAGACGGCTCGGAAGCTCCAATTAGTCCAACGGTCGGCAGCCATGATACTAACTGGAGCGGAGCGCAGGGAGCACACAACTCCTCTGCTGCACCAGCTCCACTGGCTGCCGATTTGCTACCGGGCTCAATTCAAAGTGCTGGCGTTGGCCTTTAAAGCCCTAAACGGTTCTGGCCCAACCTACCTATCCGAACGTATCTCGGCCTATCAGCCCACCAGGACCCTAAGATCTTCTGGGGAGGCCTTGCTCTCTATCCCGCCTGCTTCACAGGTGCGGCTGGCGGGGACGAGAGACAGGGCCTTTTCTGTGGTGGCCCCTTGGCTCTGGAACGCCCTTCCCATGGAGGTAAGATCAGCCTCCTCGCTGATGGTATTCCGAAGAAGACTAAAAACTTGGATGTTCAAGCAGGCATTTGGCTAATTCGGTGCAATGAATGTGTTGATTACGGATTGGTAATATGGATGATGCAATTGGACCACGATTTTAGTTAGGAGATGTATTGGATTGTGATTTCATGTTGTAGAGATATGTTTATTATAAAGTGTTATTTATAATGTGTTTGAATCTGTATTTATGTATTACATTGGTTGCCAGGGCCTAGCTGAGAGAGATAGGTTGCCATGGTGACAGGGCCGAAGAGGAGGTGGGCGGAGCTTAAGGAGAAAAAGGTTTGAAAGTGGCAGTTAAGCTTCAGTCAGGAGGAAGAGACCCTGAGGAGAAGAGCAGAGCCAGTTAAGGGCTCTGGGAAATAGCAGAGTCAAGAAAGGACTCTGGGAAAAGTAGTTCAGTCAGGAGGATGAGACCCTGAGAAGAGGAGCAGAGACAGTAGTGCTCTGTGGTGTGAAGTAGTATAGATTCAGTTAGTTCTTAGTATTTGTGAATATTTCTTCAGCAAAGGAGCTGAAGGTGAAACCTTGTTAGATTGCTTAAGTAAAAAGAATCTAACAGAGGGGGTTTTAGGATCGCCAGTAGTGGAAGACTGGGGATTCAGTGGTTTGATCCGGTATAGGACAAACAGTATGAAATGCTCACAATTAGGAACACTGAAATATTAAAGCACTTCACTGAAGAAGGAGTTTATAAGAATTGTAACATCAGAAGCCTGAATGTATCTCAACCAAGCCATATTGTAACCACCAAGCATGTACCAAGTTCAACATCTCGATATTGCAACAATTACGCTTTGTTAATAATAAACTTGTTCTCTTTGTATTTTAAACCTGCCTCCTCCATTGATTTTATGTTCGGTGCATTCCACTCTACCAAAGTTACCTCACAACGCAAATAGGAGTAAATAGAGACTTTAAGACCAGCGTCTTTACATTTTATTGGTGGCAGTTTAATTTAATAGCAGTCTAGGAACTTTCTTTACATTTTTGGTAATCCCATTTGGTGGGATAAAGACTTCTTCACATTTTATTGTTGACAAGCGGTGGCATTAATGCTTCCTCACACATGTAATATTGTGTATTATGTTTTTTATGGTTTTAATTGTATACTGTGCACTGTATATTTTGTTGTAAACCGTGTTGAGTCGCCAATTAGGCTGAGAAACGGCGGTATACAAGGACAGTAAATAAATAAATAAATAGTAGTAGTGGTAGTAGTAGTAGTTAAGAATGTTAGTGGCATTCTATTAGCAGGTGTCTGTGGAACCTGCTTCTTTTACCAACTTTCTCTGCAGTAACTTAGAGCATGGTGTCATGACAAACCTTAAGGTTCTAGCAAATATAGAATTTCTCCAAATACCATCTTTAAAGTGATTCAATAGGCCCTATTGAAACTATTCACCAATCTCATTGTCAGTTTAGGTATATTTCCTCTTCAGCACCCAATGTTTATTCAATGAAACTGACATCAGTTACTCCTATTTTGTTATTATACTTTGGAAATATCATCTGCTGCTCTTTCTTTGCAAACACCTCCGTTGCTGGACTTGGCATGTAATATGGAACTCTTTTGAATGCTCATACCTGTTCCTTTCTTTTCGTTACTTCTTCTAAAGCAGACTTGAGTGTTGTGAGTTCATTTCTAACAGATTCCAGCATGCTTTTGGCCTTTTCTTTATCTTCCTTTGCATCTCGCTCTACAACATGTAACTCAGCCTTGACAGAGGTCAGATGTCTCTCAGCTTTAGCCTTTAACTTTTCCAGGTTCTCCTGGGACTTGCTTAGATCTTCTATGGTTTTGTCCTGTTCCAGCGTTTTGATCTGCAAACAAATTCCAGAGGGGATTGCCTCAGTAAGACTGTGAGCACTGGGACCAAAGTTGCCTGAGAGAGAAGATATATCATGCCAAACTATATTGAATAGAAAAGAAGAAAAATCTGTGAAAAGAATTAAAGATGTCCTTAACCTAAAAATAAACACAGGGGACTCCTATTTTTCTGCAGTTGAAGCTGAAGATCATGCAATTAACTCCCACCTCACCTCGTGCTCCTTTTCCTGATATAAAGTCCCTTTCTTGAGCTGCTTTTTATCTTGATCAAAATACTGAATGTCACTCCTCACAGTGCAAATAGCTGATGGAGGGAGCAATTTAGATGGGAAATTATGTAAAGAAATGGGTTTTGGTCCCAGCACCATTTCTCTAGACAAAATCAGAGTCCATGAAGCTGGTTTTAAGGGAGGAAAAAAAAGACACATCTCAGAAGAGCTAATAATAGATTTCTTATGTAGATTAGCCACATTATCTCCTTGATTTAAGAGCTGTTTGGCCACATTTATAGACACCATGCATCTGATAATGTGGGAAGAGGGGCTGACCAAGGGCAAGATGGATGGATGGCATCCTTGAAGTGACTGGATTGACCTTGAAGGAGTTGGGGGTGGTGATGGCCAACAGGGAGCTCTGGCGTGGACTGATCCATGAGGTCACAAAGAGTCAGAAATGACTGAACAAATGAACAACAACAAAAGTCCATTAAAAAGGATGACATAATCAACCTGTCAATCTTGATTCTTAATTCTTTCTGTCTGTTGTCATAATGCTAAACAGAAAAGGTTACTTCTCTGCTATCTGTAACAACATAAGACAGAGGTTCGGGAGCTGCCAGGTGTAATGCACTCATTGGTCAAAAGCTGCAGTTTTGATGTGCATACATTTTCTGCTCCTGTTTTCCAAGACAGAAGTGGCACTTGGCTTGGGGCCTTTTGCCCATAAAGACATAAACATAGACCATGGACCTCTGCACATGGGGCAAAATAACCCCATTTTGATGCTATTACCCAGGACTTGGACAGGGCCTGCTGAGTGCCATCAGTCAATGCATGGCAGGCTCCACCCAAATTCCTCCCAAAATGGAGTAGAAGCATCAAAAGGCACTTCCTCCTCTACAATGGGAAAGAAAGTGTTTTTTGGGTAGCTCCGATGGCGTTACCTGCACTTTCCTCCCCTTTTCCCTGTATGATGAAGGAAAGGGCAGCAGAGCAATGCACGTTGCTGTCCTTTCTCCCATCTGATAGGGACAGGGTGCCAACACACCTATGTGATGGGGGAAGGAGGGAAGGCATGCTGGGTAGCATGAGGCATCCTGTGTGCCTTCCCTTTCACTGGAGACTGCCTGCACAATGGGCCATGTGAAGAGGTCCTATGTTAAGGCCTCCAAATCTTAGCTGGTCTGTCTCCTATCTATAAGGACTAAGGAGCAAGAAGTCAGTGCCTGGCAGCTGGCAGCAGGGAAGCACACAGACAGCCAAGGAAGAGAGAGCTGTCTCAAGTGGGCATTGCTTCTTTCATACTTTCCCAACATGGACTAAGCTCTTGGACTCTGGGAACTTACTCCATGCCGAGACAGTCAGGGAGTGAGAGGTCGATTACTGCTACTCTCCCCCCACCTCCTGAAAGAGAGGCTGCTATGTAAATATGTGCAAAGCAGCCTCAGCTTTGAGAGGCAGGTAGTAGTTGTGACCACTCACCCAGGCACCTCCTGAAGCTAGGATTGTGGTGTAAATGTGCACAGAGTAGTCCTAGCTTTGGGAGGTTGGCAATAGCTACATTTCCCTCCCCTCCTCTCCCGAAGATAGGCTGGTATGTGAATGTGGAGATGGCCCCGAGTTTGGGAGGGGGCAGCAGTTGTGGGCTCGGCACACATTCTTTGTGCTTGCTGCCATTTGAGAAGTCCCTCAGCCAGTTGCTTGCAAATTCTGGGAAACACTTAGATGATTTTTTTAAAATGAGTTATTTTCTGAAATCCAAGATCTTGAAGATCACAAATTTCAAAGCAAATTGCTTTCCTTGCCAAATAACCAAGATGAAGTACACAGATTTGGAAATGTACTTTTCATTGCAAACCATGCACCTTCATTGGTACACTTTCCAATCAGGTTTAAAATGTGAGATTAATTTTGTTACCCACCTTCAATTCATTGGTGTCAGCGAGCTTAACCTTAAGCTCTGTGTTTGTTTCTCTTGCCAAAGCAAGTTCATTCTGCAACCTTTCCAGCTTTTTTTGCAACTTTCTGACTGTAAGGTTAGCTTCGTCTCTTTCCACTGCCAGAGCTGTGCGCACTTGCTTCTCCTCTTCTAACTGAACTATCTTCTGACGCAAAAGTTTCAGTTGTAGGTCTTTGTTGTACAATTGCTCTTTCTGAGTTTTCAGCTATGTTTCAGAGATTTAAAAAAGAGGTACAGAATAAACTTGTATTGTCATATTTCCCCCTTGTCAAACATAATGGCAATTCTGTTTTCATGTGTAGCCTCCTTGTGCAAAAGCAATTTGTGGGACCTCAAATCCTTCAAATTCCCCAGCCAGCACGGTGATCAGCCAGCTCCTTCTGGAAGCTGGAGTAATTCTCTCTAGTTTCTTCCTACATAGTTGTCACTCTCACTTATTTCATCTTCACCAAAAACCACTAAAATAATTTGGAAAAATCTGTGAATGGCAAACTTCTTGGCTAAATGGGATTCAAACTGAGTTCTCGCATATCCTATTTTGATTATCCATCAGTATAAACAATCAGTTATTGAACATTTTTTCAACAAATAACACTTTAAAATCCTGCTCAGCTTTTCATACCTTCCTTTGCAGATTCCATGCTATGATCTTATTTTCTATCAACGTGTCTCCTTCCAGTTTGATTAATTGTTCCACACGTGCCAATACTGCATCCAATCTCATGTCAAATCCAATATCAACTGCCATTTTGTCAAGATTCATTTTTTCAGAAAGTTGATCCAGAAACTTAAGATACTTCAGAGAGAAAATGTGGAAAGAAGTGAAAATCAGTAACAAAAGGTTATATTCAAAACAAAACAAAACCCTGAATTCTTATATTTTATTAACCACTTTGATGTAGGATTTATTTATTTCATGGTATAATCTTTTTCCTGCAGAAATTTGCCAGAAGTGTGGGTGAAAAATCACCCTGTCTTGGCATACATCTTTTGGCATATGTAATGAATCAAAAAGAAAACATTTAATCTGGATTTCTCCTGTTGTGTTTGGCATTCTTTTGATTTGATGCATTACAGGAAACACATTTTAAAACAACTTAGATTTCCCAAAAGAAATGTAAAATCAAGGCTGAAAACAATGAGTTTTTGGTTGCTATTGTTCATTTAGAAATATTAGTCAGATAGAACATTAAGAAAGTTTGGAGATGTGTAAATGCATAAGAAATTGCAGATCTACAAGAATTATTCTTTCAAATTGGACATTTCACTCATATAGCTCCAGATCACTCAGAAAACCTTATACATCCAGCCAGATTTGTCACAATTACGATTTTCAAAGGATTACGTTTCTTTAAGTATCATACTGGATGACATAATCTCTTTTCAATTCTATTTTGATATTATTAATTTAACTACCCAAAACAATTAGGTACTGGTATTGTATTCTTTTGGAAAATGAATGAAAGATTGTATTATTCCTCTACACCATTGGTTCTCAACCTGTGGGTCCCCAGATGTTTTGGTCTTCAACTCCCAGAAATCCTAACAGATGGTAAACTGGTCTGGATTTATGGGAGTTGTAGATCAAAACACCTGGGGATCCACAGGTTGAGACCCACTGCTCTACACAGAATTCCCTGGCAGGTGGGGGGGGGGGAGTACTGGGAGTTGGGACAGAGCAGTCCTCTTGATTCATTTGAGAAAGTGACTTCCTATAGACAGTTCTTTCAGCCCCATGAAACTACTGAAAAAGCAGCAAGTCCTAGAGCTGAGTCCCGAATAGACAGACAATTTGGAAACTGGGGTCAAGGTCAGTTGGAAGGATTAAGCATAAGATGACCCAGAGGACTAATCAGGTAAGAAGTAAACTGAACAGAATGATATTGAAAGACACACATAAGAGAAAACTGCTAGAGCAGGCTCCAATGCAAAAGCTACCGTTGCTCCTGATTGTTCTGTATACAGCATGTGCTTCCAAGGTTTTGAAATCAGGGAAGCAAACAAGCAAGTACCATTTAGAACAATGAAGATTGTCGTTCCACTCCACAAGCAACCTATGTTTAAATAAACATTTACGGTGCATCAAAATGTGTTTTCTGGAACAGACTGCTACAGTTACTCCTCAGAATAGCCCCCCCCCCCTCTTTTCTCAATCAGAAAACAATGCCTCTTAAACCATTGTCCTTTCAAGGATATGCCAACACTATTCTTGTTTCAGGAGAGAAATGAATCAGCATAGTGTGTTCAGATTTGGAGGTCTTCCTGTGTCATGCTCTGCCTCTACCTCCCTCCATTCATATGGATTGAGGCTGTTGGAAAACCCATCAAATGATGTGCTTTGGGGAGCTTTTACCACAGTACCACAGGAGCCTCCCGGAAGCACAGTGGGTTAAAGCGCTGAGCTGCTGAACTTGCTGACTGAAAGGTCGCAGGTTCGAATCCGAGGAGCAATGTGAGCTCTCACTGTTAGCCCCAAATTCTGCAAACCTAGCAGTTTGAAAACCTGCAAATGTGAGTGGAACAATAGGTACTGCTCCGGCAAGAAGGAAACGGCGCTCCATGCAGTCATGCTGGTCACAAGACCTTGGAGGTATCTTCAGACAACACTGGCTCTTCAGCTTAGAAATGGAGATGGGCACCAATCCCAGAGTCAGACACAACTGGACTTAATGTCAGGGGGAAACCTTTACCTTTACCTGCCACAGTATAAAGGAAGATATATCGGACCTTACCAGAAAACTTTTCAGTTGTAACAGGAAAAGCAGGGATCTTGTTTGCATGGGAGGAATCCATGCAAACAAGGAGTTTCTTCTCTTCAGACAAAGCACTAATGCCTGAGTAGAGCTTTTGTGTGACTAGCCACCTATCAATTCTCAATCAATTTCCATACTAAAGGGCTGACATTCCCTTCACAGCTTTGGAAAGTTAATAAACATTGCTTGGATGGGAGGAAAAAGCTTGGATTTTCTGATTACAATACAGACTGTTTCTGGGAATTTCAGTGCATCTTTACTCCTTCTCATAGAACAATGTCATATATTTGCCAAAGGACATTAAATGATGACTGAACTCAAATGCTTGTTTACTTTTTCAAGCTGTACTTTAACCCTTCCTTTAGAGGAGAGGTGGGATTGCTGCACTCCATGGTTCACATTCTACATGGCCCTTGGTCCCCAAACACCATTAGTAGACAAAATTCTCCTTTTTGATCCAAAAATCGGCTTTAGGGCACCTATTTTGGCCTGTAAATACTATTGTGCTCCCTCATATCAAACAAAAATTTTTTTGATTATTGTTGATTCTGCCAGAGCAGGCTACTGAGAAGCACGAGGTGTTGAAAGTGGCTCTGTGCCCTTTGTGCGTTTGCAGCTGCTTCATAGGGTCAACTACTGTACAACTGCAGCTCTGCAAGTGTTTAAAACAATATTTAAACATTTTAGGTGTGTTGAAGTAGTCATGCTCTAGCTAAACAAGACAAATCCTAAAACATTTCGTGGAACTCCAAGCTGACAGAAAATGGAGCAAAGAAAAAAACAAAGGTCGAAAAAAACCTTTTTTTTCTCTGCTACTTTCAAATCCAAAATTCAAAAGTAAAAGTTGTTATCTACAGCTTGTACTGTCCCCTATCCTGGCAGTAAGGGGGGATCTACACTGCAGAATTAATGCAATTTGAAACAACTTTAACCACTATATCTCAATTCTATGGAATTTTGGAATTTCTAGTTTGTTGTGACACTTGCACTCTTTGACAGAGAAGCCAAAAACTCAGTCTAGCTTGTTTTGGGACCTTTCAGTAAAACTATTACTTTTTGTTTCTCAAGCTTCAGGGCATCTTGTATCACGTCCCCAGATACCAGCTCGGCTTCCAGACGCATCAATTGATTGTGCAGTGTCTCAGAACTGCTTTCAGTTTTTCTGGTCCTTTGCAAAGCCTCCTGGTAACACGTATTCTGAGTCTCCAGTGTCTTGGCAAGTTCAGCTATTTGGGTTTCCAGCTGGAATACCATCTGGGGGAAGAGAAAGCAAAGTCAAGTCATTGGCTGACCATGAAATCAATCTGCAGGACAAAGATTTCATCAGCATATCAGAAATAGTTTAATAATTGTTTTCCATTCAATGAGCACAGGAAGAATTGCAAATTGATTAGAAAATGCATAATTAATTCAAAAGAAGTTATGGTTCAATTTCATTAAGAAATATTTGGTTGTAATCTTTCTAGATTTCTATTTCTGTGTCAATCAAACATGAAAATACATATGGATGCATAAATCTGCAGCTAAATACATCTTCTGTTATTAAACATAGCTACAGAAACCTCAGTATGGAAGTCACATGTAAGCTCCACTACAACCTGAATGACCAATTCAATGAAATTTCATAGACTCATAGAGTTGGAAGAGACCACTTTATTATACATAGTTTTGTATATTTTGATTACATGTATTCCTGAGTTGTTTTGTATTATCATCATCATCATCATCATAACAAGATGAGTCCACAGCAGACAAGATCACTCTGCTGGCTGTTGCATTGGATCACACTTCAGACACTTCCCAAGTGTCTACGACTGTGTGATGTATCGGTGAATGATGTGTGCAGATCGCAGTAAGGTGGCCTTCTGCAGCTGGCAGATGGTAATTTTGTCAGTGCCGATTGTGTTTAAGTGCAGGCCAAGGTATTTAGGCACTCCACCCAGTGTGCCGATCACCACTGGGACCACCTTTACTGGCTTGTGCCAGAGTCTTTGCAGTTCGATCTTTAAATCCTCATATCATGTCAGCTTTTCCAGTTGTTTCTCTTCTCTATTATTATTATTATTATTATTATTATTATTATTATTATGTGTATTTGATCTGGATGATTCTGTGTGTGTGTGGCCACACACATATTTTAGATTATACAGGACCCAGGATTACAGTGTGTGTTACTGTAATGTGTCATGTACACTTGATGGGGGGAAAAACAAAAAGTAATGATAATGATGCATGTTTTTCTGCTGCTATAGATCTGTTTGGAGACTGTAAGATTCCATGTAAACTTTTGTACAACAGTTCAGGAGAATTTGCCATGCCTGCAATTATACAAAGTGAAAGATAAATCAAGCTGTACTTGACAAGTTTGGCATCCACCGCTAAAGAATTAAGTATAATTAACAATGCAATTCTGTATGCTTAGAATGTCCCTTTCAGTTCAGTAGAATCTTCTAATTATGCTTAAGGCTGCTCTGTAAATGTAACCTAATTTCAGTGAAGTCACCTTTGTGTCACATTCAAGTGTCAATTAAAGTTCAGAAATTAAGTCTAATTAAAGATGTAGGGAACAAGGAATCTTTTAAAGAGTCAAATGAATAATATCGATATCAGCTTTCTATAGCATTTTTCTACTGACTAAATTGTTTGTGCATTTTTGAACATTCTGTTTATACTGACCAATTTATAATATCTTGGATTAATAGGAATTTAAACACAATCATCCTGTAAAATAAAGATAAGGAACTTGTTGCTCTCCAGGCCTACAGGAATTCAACTCTCACCATCCCTTCCTATCAACTATGCTATCTAGGGCTGATGGGAATTGCACTCCAAACTCATTTTCACTCCTGCAGTTTAAAAAAGATGAGCATTGACTGCATCCTGTAATGCTTAATATAGTTTTGTATCTGGTTCATACTCATCATCTATTGCCTTTTCATTATTAGTATACAATTATACTGCTGTTAGTATTCTACTAATTCTACTGTTAATAACATCCTATTGAATCCTGGGATTTGTAATTTGTGGAGCCATGAAAGCTCTGTGGTTAAGAATTCTACCTTTCCGTAAAATAGAAATCCCAGGATTTCATAGGATGTTGTCATAGCAGCAAAAAAAAAAAAAGGTATTAAAACACAACCATACAGTCAGTGTGACAAGGCCCAGGGAGTTCTTCCATGCCACCAACAAAACTTTCACACCTCCCAAAGTTGTGCAATGTTGGCACTTGAATGATATGAATTCTAGCTTGCTTCCTATGTTTGCCCTATCTGGTGCACGTGTGCAATGTTTTTTCCCCTTGTTTTTTCCTTCCCCTGCTATTTTGTTGCAACTGTGTAGTCACACAATTTTGGCGAGATATTACTCATCTTTGCAACATCGAGACAGGATATTATCACACAAAGGAAAGTGATGGAAAAACGGTGAGATTAGATTCATTGATTAATTTTCCCAACAATGAAAAGAGATAACCCAATAACAAGTCAAGCACAAACTGACTACAGGAGAGACTCGGCATTGTGTGGTAAACTCCATCGAAAGGTGCTTTTATTCTGCTGTGACTGCACTATCAGCCTCATATGAGAAAATCCTGCATGTGTGCAGGCCCCAATTTCCAACCATCACTAGATGCAGGGATTAAAATATTGAGCATCTCGACCTGACATTAAGAAGTTAAGCTGTATGTTTTGTCAGCATCCAGTCTCATTGCTATAAAGGTGACTGAATCTTTGATTAAGGCATATACTAAAAAGACAAACAAAATAGAATTCACATAAAATTCAAACACACAAGCTATGTGGAGGGATGTTTTTCACATAGATAGCAAGTGTCAGACACTGGCACTTAAAAAAAAATTGCAGCTTAATTATGTATATTTCAGGCAATGGCATTTGTGTTGAACCAGTACAAGGATGTGCACAGGCTGCTTAAGTCTTTTGGTGGAGTATGCCAATTAAGTATCCATAATATTACCAACTCATTCAAGGGAATCTTTATAGTTGCATTAATAATACCAATCATATTAGGAACCCTTTTCAAGGCAAAAAAAAGCATAGGAGAAAAAGGAAGGCAGGCAGGACACAAAAGGTAGGACAGAAAGGGAGATTTCAAATTAGATAGATCAGCAGGGAAATAGGACAAAGGGAAGACTGAGAACAGAGCTGCCTTCACACTCCTTCATGACCAGATGGATATGGATCACTGGGCCTCATAATGGTAATGTGGTCCTGTTGTTTCCCAAAGAGTCAGATACAAGTAACTTAATGAACAGGCTGCAGGAAAAGAGATTCCACCTGAATATGAGAAAGAACAGTAAGAACCTTCTGACAGTAGAATATGCTGCTTTGGATTGTGGTGAAGTCTCCTTTTTGGAGAGTTTTAAGCAGAGGCTAGATGGCAATCTGTCAGGAGTGGTTTGAATAAGTGTTCTTGGATGGCAGGGGCTGGACAGCTCTTGTCGTCTGTTTCAGCTCAATGATATTTTTCCTTCTATGAATACCATACTCTGACCCAACAGAGAGGAACAAAGGAGCTGGTCTAATAAATGCCAGAACTTGATGTAACTGAGGGTGGAGACGGGTAAGGGCTTGAATTGAATTATTACACTGAATTAATATACTGCAAAATATTTAAAATATTAAAGACTGATGTGCTTTTAGGCCACCAACTTCATGCCAACAGAAGTTTTTTTTAAAAAAAATCTGAAACAGGTTTGGCCAAAAGAACACTAAATCTGATTATATCAAACCCTATAAACAATAAAAATGAATATTCACTGTGGTGCTTCATTATGTTGCAGACTTCTCCCATGGATGAATATTAGATACTCACCACCTTCACAAACCCATTGAAATCTAGTGTTTTAGATGTTTATTTGTTCATTTTTAGTTCCACCCTCAGAGGACATATTGCATTGTCTCTCTGATTGCCAGATGTAGTCCTGGTGTTTGCAAGGTGGCTTGAGTTTGTAAGCATTTATGCACGCAATGCCCACTTTTCTCCTGACAGCTTCAATGCTCAAAGATTATGACATTTCAAATATAAATGCATTATGTTACCCGTGACTGAGGTACAAAGCGAAAAGATTTATGGAAATGATGTGAACTGCATAAACAGTAACAAAGGCAAGCAAACAAAAGAGCTACAGCTAAAACGATAAATCAAACAGCAACAAGCCATAATGTCGCTGTTTATTTCATAGCTTCAAAACTTCTTCATTTTCCATTCTTTTAACGTATAAACCATGCTGGATTCCATAATGAGAGAATGGCAGGACAGAAATAAAATGAACGCTAAATAAATAAATTTCAATTGGGAGGGGGGAGGAGACCTTGTCAGTCCTCCAGCTAACAGTGAACTATCACCAAGTAGTAGGGCCAAAGCTTGAAACTTCATTTTTTTAAACCTTGAACTTCCAGAATCCCTCAGACAAAATGACCATTGTGAGCTGGAGTCCTAAAAAGAAATTTTCTCAACCAAAGCTAAGAATGGGAACATGTTTCCCAGAATAAGTGGGCATCTACATTGTAGAATTAATGGAATCTGATATAACCTTAACTGCTCAATGCTATGGAATTATGGGGATTGTAGTTTGTTGAGGCACCAGCACTCTTTAGCAGAGAAGGTTAAAGACTTTGTAAGACTACATCTCCCATGATTCCACAGAATAGAGCCAAGACAGCCAAAGTGGGTTTGAACTACATTCATTCTACAGTGTAGATGTGTGCTAAGTGAAGTAATAGAACACAACATACACAAGAACACGATAGATAGAAAGAGAGAGAGGGGGAGAGAGAGCTATTGAAATGAATGATGTTATGACTTGCTAGTTTTGGGATAACCAAAATGTGTTTTCAAGGCAGTAACTAAAGCACTGGTTCTCAACCTGTGGGTCCCCAGATGTTTTGGCCTTCAACTCCCAGAAATCCTAACAGCTGGTAAACTGGCCGAGATTTCTGGAAGTTGTAGGCCAAAACACCTGGGGACCCATAGGTTGAGAACCACTGAACTAGAGTGACATTGAACATCCTTGAAAACTCAATGAAAGTCATAGGTCAGCCAGGCCAGCTCCAAATTCCCCGATACAAGCGCAGCCTAACACAGTAAAGTTACTCAATGTGACTAGTGGACATGAACAAGACAACTCCAGATATGTGGCACAGGCCAATACTACTATGTTAATTCAGTACTACAGACAACAAATTAGGGAAATGACTAAACTGAAAATGACTAGTTGCCCCAAATGCCTTATATGGTTTTTAATTCTTTGTTAAAATTATAGGTCTACATTATTTCCATGTGTCCTACACATGCATATGCTACTTGGAACACAACAATATATATTAGATTTTTTAAGGCAACATTTTGGTATTATTTCTTTAAAGTGAGCATTGATACATCACATTAGATGTGATTTTTCACTTCCTTCTGGAATCAATAGACTTCAAGGTGATTTATCAAGTGTAAGTGCATCCAAACTAAAACCAAAGAACAGATAGCACTTTCCTGGGAATAACAACTTTAGAGTATGCTCAAGTTCTTTCTGACATGGTTAACTCAGTGCCTGACCTCCAAACAGGAACTCTCCAGAGGCTGAAGTGCACACTTTCTTATTGATGGGCATCACTCCGGGACAGTGTAAACAGGACATTCACCTTTTTCAGTTCTGTGCCGTTTATTTGTCAAAGGCTAACTCTTCTTAAGCAAATACATTTGGTACTTTTCCATCTTTGGCCTCAGTATTAGCTGCATTTTCTCTACAATTAAGTAGGCATCCTGTATTTTTATTTCTTTATTTATTTATTATTCAAACTTATATACCGCCACTCCCCTGGGGCTCAGAGCGGCTTACATTTTGCTGGGTTTTTGAATGATTTTTGCCTAAGCCTATGCATACAGCAATTCAAGTACTGTAGTTCAGGGCATCGTTGTTGAATAGGCGTCTGCAAAGTGTGGATCTCCTGAAATAGAAGTACTACAGCTCCCAAAATTCATTATCACCCACTTTGTTTTCTGTAACTAATGGGAGTTGCAATCCAACAATATCTGGATGATCTTCTTTCACCCATTATGGAAACAGCAATAACATACTGGTCAGTGTTTGATGCTACAGCAACTAAAGAAGTCAACTGTCTCTCTTGTATGTCAAGTACACACTTTGTTTGCTATGGGGGCACCAATTTCATGTATTTCACATACTGCCTTTCTCTCAGTATGGGAATATCCGTGGATTCATTTGCAGAGCCGATACAATATACTGTACCACTGTATACTGATGATGTGTTTGGGATGATCCATACTTTATGTTTTAGCAGATGATACCATAAGCAGTGGCTTGCACTGTAAAACAGAGAAAGATTACCCTTATCAAGGGAAGTGGAATATAGCTATCCAGCTCAGTTATACGTAATTTTATCCACCTCCCAAGTTACTTTTGGCTTTGCATAGGATGCATCTATACTGTGGAATGAACTGACACCACTTTAACTGCCATGGCTATGGAAACAGGGGAGCTTAGTTTTTCACAAGTACCTAATTTATTGGGATGTTATGAAGAAAACCTCTTCTGGCAGCTAAATCTGTTTGTCCCTCTTTCTCTCTCTTTTGCACCCACATACACACTTACATTATGTGGAAGATTTCACTCAGGAAATATTGTTTCAACCAGTTTAAGGTGATGAGTGATTCTTGAAAGCCCAGGATTCAATCCTATAATCTGTTTGTACTGAGCACCACAACATACAATCAAGATATAAGAAAGGTTAATAATTTTTCTACTGCACTGTTTTACAAAGTCTACAAGCCAAACATTGGATTGTTCTATTTATTTTTTTACAAAAAAAGTCAAAAATGACATGTAGCAACCAATAGACATCTTTACAGCAGATCTGAATAATTTGAAACTACTTCAATGACAATTAGGTCACCATCTAGAAAAGGCAAACAATTTTAAAACACCCAAGAGCAACTTCTGCTGGATATGCTATGATAGTAAATATTCAGGTCAGAAGAACCTAGAGGTAGTTGTCTGTACATGTATATACAGTTTCTTATTCCATCTACCTATAAAACTTTATTATAACTATTAATCCAAGCAACCAAATGTAGTTTACAAAGAGTGCAGAGCAATAAAATTTAGCAGAATTTGCCCTCAGGTTAATCACATGCACGCTAGCTTTTAGTTAGAGGTTGCAGCTATGCAAAAATACAAATCAAGACCATTGGTCTCTCCATGCTATCTAGTCAGAGTCCAGTTACACTATTGTTTACCACAGAGCTCCATTTCATCCCCATCCTGCCCAACATCTGTTGGAAACCACTGAATGAAGTTATTTGATATGAGATGTCACCCAGCACTATCTTTCCTTTTTATCATATTTAGGTGAGACTGGAGTGGTGCTGAATGACCATCTGGAATTGATTATGATGAGAGCCTATAAAATGAAGACCACTGATGGGTTGGTTGGGGAAAAGACTGGTCAACCTTTGTGGAATAAAGTTGACATTTCCTGGAAAGTTCAGTTTGGAGAGCTGCTGTTAGATCTTGCCTTATTTTTGGAAGTAGAAGAGACTTCCTTAAAGTGAATCCAGATCAAGAATAAAACAGATGACAATTGGTCTTAAGGAGGCCCACATGCAGGTAGGATGCAAAAAAAAAAAAACAGGAGCAAACTGTGAGCAGACAGCTAATCCTTGGCAAGCAATGGAGTTTCAGATAGACAGATGTTCAGGTCTGGGGAGAAAGGCAGAGATTATATGACTACTTTTAACAGTAGATACCTTAGGGAATAATGCCTACAGTTTTATGAGAGCCAATAAGAAATCAGCAGGGCATCTTAAAAGTTATAAAGTTCAGTAACTGTTGAGGCCCAGAATGAAAAGTGAATAATGGAAGAAATAAAAGACAATTGATGAAATCCAGCATTGCTATTATTACTTGATCTGCAGTCTCCTTCAGAGATTTCCCACTAGCCACACATTGTACTAACTGAAACTATAGCATCTATATATACTGTTCTAGTCTTATCAAAGTTGTAACAGAATATTCAGAGTAAGCAGTTTCTATACAAAACTAAACCAGCATTTTTTATTCTTGTGTGGCAGATTTTAAAATATTCTTTCTAAAACAGTCATTTCAGATATTTTGAAAACACTTGAATATTAGTCATGTTGGTTGAGGGTGCTGGGTGCTGAAATCCAACAACCTTTCTGGATCCCCCCTTGGGAACCATTGATCTAGAGTGTTGCGGGTTAAGCTAAACCTTTGCAGAAAGTGGAAAGTGGTCACTAAAAGTTCCTCCCTTAATGTTGAATTTTCTCAATGAATCTTTTTTATAGTGAGGAGAAACACTGGGTTGTAGTGGGACATGCTAGAAATCTAAATTCTGTGGAGATACGCACACACACACACACACACAATAATATTGTGATCTATGCAGGACTGCCTCTGAAGAGTGCTCAAAAACTTCAACTGCTCCAAAGAGCTGCAGCCAGGTTGCTAAGTGAAGTTGGCTACAGGTAGCAGACAACCCCCCCCCCCCCATTGTAGCAGCTCCATTGGCTGCTAGTCTGCTTCCGGCCCCAATTCAAAGAGCTGGTTATTATCTTTAAAGTCCTAGATGATTGAGGTCCAGGCTATATGGCTGACTATATCACCTTGTATGAACCTGCCCAGGCCCTGAGATCTTCAGGAGAAGCCCTTCTCTTGGTCCCACCTCCATCTCAAGCATGGTTGATGGAACGAGAGAGCAGGGCTTCCTTCTCAGTGGCTGCCCCTTGACTCTGGAACTCCCTGCCCAGGGAAGCCAGAATTATCCTCTCCTGCTGTCTAAATATCTAGGAGAGATTTTGAGCATGTACAGTAAAGTAGGAAAAACCTTTTCCTTCCTAGTTCTATTGAGAAATATAGTCAATGGAATCACACAACTGGATTCAACCATAAGAAACACTAGGCAATACCACAGGAGATATGATCAATTGAGATGGAAAGAAGCCATGATGTCGCATCTCAGGCCGCATCTGCACTGTTACGTAATGCAGTTTTATAATGCAAGCTGGATCTATACTGCCATATAATCCATTTCTATGTAGTCAATCTGCATTCTGAGACTGTATTAGATGGTGGTATAGATCTAGTCAATGCAATTTCAAACTCCATTATATGGAAGTATAGATCAAGCCTCAGACAAGAAAGGCCTATGTTTTATTGGGGAGTCACTGTGGTGTCGTGGTTTAAATAATGGAATCTAACTAAAAGAAACCAGGATCGAAATCCCAGCTCCACAATGAAAACCCACTGGATGACCATGGGCAAAACTGATGCTTTTCAGCCAGATAGAAGAACAATGGCAAAGCCCCTGTGGAAAAAAAACTTAATGTTGACATAAATTGGTGTTGGCTTGAAGACACATAGCAACAACAAACAAGCTTTTGGATGTTTCTAGATGTTTAGTGTTACCAATCAAAATACACAGTACAATAATTCTGTTTTCTGCTTTTAAATGCATTTTCTGTGGTTTGAAAAAGAAAAGTAAGAAATCATTACATTACATATAGACAGCAGGTTTACATAAAGACAGGAGTGATATCTACACCTCCAGTAATATTCAATGTAGAAAGCAAAATTATTATTATACAATATTTGGGAACCTCTTTATGTTATTCCTGTGAAAGCATTACTAAATTCAAATAATAAGGTAGCAACATGGTTATTGCCAAAAATATTTTCTCTTTCAGTTAGAGAAAAAGTTGCAGAGAAGTTTTGATCTGCTTCCATCACAGGACTTTGATGGTACATCTACACTATAAAATCAATGCAGTTTGAGACTACTTTAACTGCCAGGGATCACTGCTGTGGAATCTCAGGAGTCGGGAGTTTGGTGGGGCATCAACACTATTTGGCAGAAAAGGCTAATGACCCTGTAAAACTACAATTCTCATAAATCTCATAGCATTGAGCCACGGTAGTGGTGTCAAACTGCATTAATTCTACAATGTAGATGCTTCCTGAGTCTTTCTGTGAAGTATCCATACTGCCTCCTTTTGAAAGTAAAACGAAATTACTGAGTTATTGGCTTGGGTTGTTTCTCTTTGTTTCATTTCATTACTTTGTGAGGAAGTTATCTATAAGATGATCTCCAACACTTGTAATTCATACTGAAAAGAAGCAACTGAAAACATAAAGTACTCTAGATAATAATGGTGAGTGTTCAAATACCGTATTTCTGCTTTCATCCTTGTTGCACATTTCTTGAACTTTTTCCACAATGTCCTCTGTAGATAGATTGGCTGCAATGGAACTACTCCCAAGCAGGGCAAGAATCTGCCCTCTGAATGCATTGTGCAGACTTTTTGCAGCCCCAGCCTCCCTTATGGTACTTTTCAATGCCTCCTCTTTTTCACTGCAGCATTTCTTCATGAGGCTAAGTTCTTCCTGTGAGGCCTCCCAGACTCTTTGAACAGCATTAAGTCTGTCTTGGAAGTTCCTCATCTCCTTCTCCAGACTCTGCTTAGCTTTTGTGCTGATGTTTAAATCCTAAAATAAACCCACAATAATTGGTATCTTGGCACTGCATAGAAGAAATAAAAAAATCTGTTTCACAACACTTGTATCAGTGGTTTTAGGATTTATATTGACAACTCCCCTTTGCTAACTCAAAAAGTGCATCTAGACTCCAGCTTTCCAAACTTGTGTTGTGACGCATTAGTGCATCAGCTGTAGTGCGTAGGTGTGTGTAACACAAATATAATGAGAAACCCCTGAGTCTATGTGAAAGGTTTCATGAAATATGTTGCATCCTAATACATTTCTTTATTACAATTCAGATATGTATCAGTATCTGTTATTAGGAGTTAGTTTAATAACTTCTGGTTTTCTAGTAAAGCTGAGTTACTGTGACACGAAATGAAACATGTATAAAAAGTGTGTCATCATCATGAAATGTTTGGAAAGTTCTGATCTAAACTGTAGAATTAATACAAGTCAACATCACTTTAACTGCCATGGCTCAATGCTATGGGATCCTGGGAGTTGTACAAGGTCTTTAGCCTTCTCAGTAAAAGAGTACTGACTTCTCACTAAACAACAAATCCCTCGATAATATTTATTTATTTATTTATTTATTTATTTATTTATTTATTTATTTACCTTATGTGTATACCGCCTTTCCCAGCCCAGAGGCAACTCAAGGAACTTTAATATTGAAAAGGTTACAATAACTAAGAGGATGTAGGAACCAGTTAGGAATTATTTAGAGAATGTGCTAAGATGTGGAGGAGAAAAATAAAAACTGAGATTAATATTTCAAATGTAACTTCTGTACTATGATGTATAAATTGCATGTATAAGGAGGGGAGGGTGGGAGTGGGAAAACACATTAAACTAACAATAAAAAACTAAACAATAAATCCCAGAAATCCATAGCATTGAGCCATGGAAGTTAAACTACATTAATTCTACAGTGTAGCTGCACCCACAGAAATAATTGCTTATCCAAACAACACCTCAGGATTATTGAGGTGTTTTTTTAACATGGAACAAACCTTAATTTCCAGGTTTATTCCATGTTTAAAAATGACTCCAAAGATCTGGACTTTTCAGTAAGACCCAGGTCTTTGGAGGTGTGGGGCCTTTGTAGACTGTTCCTGGGATTATAATTTGTGATTCCAAAAGCAGTCTCTACAGCAATCCTGCTTCTGTGGGCTCAAGCAACCCATGGAGGAATTGCCCCCTTTTCTGTCCTTAAAATGTTAAAAATAGGTTCCTTACCGAGCCTGGGGGGCTCTCTTTGCTCCATAGCACCTCTAGCAGACACCAGGGAGCTTTCAAAAGGGGAGGGGAAATTCCCAATGAAAGCTCTGTACATGATTTCATCACAATGAAATGTTTCCCCAATTTGTGGGAGGGAAAATTGTGGGAAGAGCCAAAAGTCCCCTTGTTAGGGAAAGCATTCACTGCTTTCCCTCCCGGTTTTCAACAATGAGCAGGGAGGAGGATAGTGGGTGGGGCCAAATCTCTACAGCATGAAAGAATACTGAAAGTAGAGACATTTAACAGTGTGATAGAAGGTAGAGAAACCATCAGTTTTATTAAAAAGACTGAGTAAGACTGAGCTCTTCTCTGCTCTCCTCTGCCACACACTTCCCTGACTAATGTGATGAAGTGAAGGTGCCATGGAGCAAAGGGAGCATCCCAGGCTCAGTAATGAGTCTATTTTAAAAGTTTTAAATGCAAAAAGAGGGATTTAAATTCCAATTCCCTGCACATTTTCTGCAGTGTGGAAGGGCCTTGAAATAAATGAAGCCTTTTTTGTTTTCACCAGGTTAATTCATTCAACTGACCTACTCAATTGAGAATAAAATTGGATTTAGTGTGAATAATCATGCCTTCCTCATTCGGAGCAAGTAAGATAAAAAAAGCTCTTGGGCCACCTTCTTCCTTCACCCTGGCCATGCTTTCCACAGAGGGCACCATGAGTAGGATCCAGACTGCCTCTGCCTTTAAAGGAACAGAACCAATTCTCACCTCTGAATTACCAGAAATAGCAAAAAAACATGAATTTTAAAGAATGACTAAATAATGTTAATTTATTTTATCCTGATACATTATTTGTATAAATATTACTATCTTATCTTTTGGTTTTCCTCATATGCTCCTAAGGCACTTTTACTGATAACATACAAAATACACAACAGAATGAAAACAACCAACAGCAAAGCTAAGGGGGTTAAAACTCATTAACATTAAAATGTTAAACAAAACTGGACCTAAAATTAGCAAATGGGAGTAGCAAAAAGTGTCCTGCACCAAAGAAAAGATATTATTTTGTATTCAAGCTGCAGGAATGATACTGCATGTGTGCTTTCTGTTAGAAAGCCTAAAAGCATCACAAGGGTGAGGTCAGAGAGAGACACAATTTAAAATAACAATAGCTATTATTCCTTTACAACTTTAATCCACTGATTGACACAAGTGAAAAAGACAGAATTATACCTTCAGAACATCTAAGTCCTTTACTGAGTGCATGCAAAATATTGTTTGATGTTTTTGCTGTCTCTGTATTTTTCATTGCATGTCTATTTCTGAATGCGAAATGGGAGGCTAAACCTCAGAGGTTGCATTTATTTTCATAATTATTCCAATGTTAAACACTGTTTCTTTTTTTAAAAAAAACAGAAAACTGTTAAGTACATACTTGGCACGATTCTCATTCTAGTCTAATTGGAGATGTGGCAGCCAGAAAAAAAATTGCCTTTTAAAATGGTAGCACACATCAATTTAATTTAATTTACCCTTTCCTTTTCTTAAAAGATCTTGGTAGGAGAAAACGAGAAAAATATTCTAAAGCCAAGAGTTAAATTATTACTATTATAGAAATTAAGGAAACACTTTCAAATTATCCTAGCCCATGTTCTCTTTCCCTGTCACAGGTGCAGCACAACACTGCTTACCAACTTCATAATAGGTTGACGCTGATCTAATTTTATGTTATTAGGGTTTGAAAAGGTAAATAGAGACACAAGGCATTCACTCAGAAAATGGGCAAATAAATTGAAAAGGCATTTTTATAATTTGAGCTCAGGCTTAGGGACCCCTCCGTGGACCACTAATTGCCTCATTCACTTGTCCACATTATGTGGCCACTCTAGACCCCAGAAGTCAAAGGCCAGCCTAAATGAGGTTGTGATGTTTCCTACGTAAATGAGCCCAGGCTTATTGGTATGTGCTGAGTAGAGGAACCAAGGGTGCATCTACATGGTAGAATTAATTCATTTTGACACCACTTTAACTGCTATGGCTCAATACAATGGAATCCTGGGATTTATAGTCTGAGGGGGCACCAGCACTATTTGGAAGATAATATGGAATACCTTGTAAAATTACAAGGTTCATGATTCTGTTGAGATGGGCCATGGGAGTTAAAGTGAGTTAAAGAAGAGACTACAAGCACCATCCAGTCCAGCCTCCTGCTATGCAAAAATATACAAAGGATGTCCAAGACTGGCAGCCCAACCCCTGCTGATGTCTGAGCATAGCAACACCAACCCAACAGTTTAGTGCTTGAGTCAGCTGTTCTTTTTATAGCCCATTCATGGGGCATTGGATGCTCTCAAATAGAATGCTGGCAAAACCTGGTTTATTGCAAATGATATGCTTGTGAATGCACACACCTTCTTTGCTTATATGTATTTTATTCTATATGTATTGTTGATTCACTGTTGATATTAATGTATGATATTTTAGATTTTATTGTTAGAATTGAATTCTTGCTGTCAGCCAGTCTGATTCCCTCTATGGAGGTATAGAAGATCAGAATACAAAAGTTTTAAATAAATAACAAATAAATAAATAAATAAATAACAAAGAAAAAGAAGAAATTAGACTTTATTTTTCAATGTGAATAAATTGCACTGTGGTTTTTCACAATTCCTTAAAGGGAAAATTAGAGAATGTGTGAAGAAGAAAGATTATGAAATTTATTTATTTATGACATTTCTATCCCGTCTTTCTCAACCCCGGAGGGGACTTAAGGTGGCCCGGGAATAAAATATTCTGGTATCTTTGAGGGTTTAAAATCAAGTAAGGGGTTTTAGCAAAGTCATTATAATTTGCTAGAGATGTCAGAAAATAAAATTGATAGTTTGTTGTTGTTCATTTGTTCAGTCGCTTCCAACTCTTTGTGACCTCATGGACCATCCCATGCCAGAGCTTCCTGTCGGCCGTCACCTCCCCCAGCTCCTTCAGAGTCAAGCCAGTCACTTCAAGGATGCCATCCATCCATCTTGCCCTTGGTCGGCCCCTCTTCCTTTTTGCTTCCATTTCCCCAGCATCATTGTCTAAAAGTAATAGTAATGATTATGATATTTTCACCTTGAACACATCTCTTTTAGAGTTTTTGAGTTTTTGTGGATGTTTTGAAGCTGAAGGAAGCAGAAAGTATCCTAATATGGGAGATATAGATATGTTATGCAAAGAAGGATTAACTCTCTACATTATATCTGTTTGTAAAAAAGAAAAGAAACAAGGTAAAAAGCATTACTGATAGGATCAAGAAAGAGGAGGACAGGCAAGGATGGATTACAAAGGAGCCTATCAGCCTGGCTTCATTAAAACATGTACTAATGTAACATTCCAAAGTCCTTCAAAGAAACAGCCAGATTCTCTCTTAACTACTGAATAACTAAACTGCTTAACCTGGGGGTAAAAAAAAAAGGCAGCTGGGTGAGGAATGAACTGAGAGGTGGCAGACCCAGGGAAGAGACAGCTTGGGAAATGTCTTTTTTTATTTAGCATGAGCTGTTACTCCTCACTATGTGATGAGGTAGAATACAGTCCACACCAGACACTCAAGGCTTTAGGCAATTGGTCCCTTTCAGTCCCCATTATAATATACCATAGAATCAACTGCATTATATGGTCAGTGTAGATTCATATAATCCAGTTCAGGCATCCTCAAACTCCAGCCCTCCAGCTCTTTGGGTCTCTAACTCCCAGAAGCCCTAGTCAGCTTGTTCAATGGTCAATAATTCTGAGAGCTGGAGGTCTAAACAACTGGAGGGCCAGAGTTTGAGGATGTCTGGTCCAGTTCAATACTGTTAAACTGCATTGTATGAGTGTACATTTACAATGGCAGTGTAGATGGGGCATTAAATGTGCTCATGTAAAGTGACTGTTTCTCCCAGTGGTCCCATATGGTACAGGAGTAACTCTTCTATCATTGAAGATATTTGTTTGTTTAACTTGAATTTCTACCATTAAATACTCAGGGTTTTATCCAAACTCCTTAAAAGTCCTCTTTATATTTTTGAAATTTGGCTGCTTTATGATATTGCCTCCATCTCCACCCCTCTGCGATATTCCTCTGAATCCATTCTTGCTAGGCATCCGCCCATGTTTGAATTCAATTGACTGCATGCAGCACTCCTTTTGTTTTAAAACAATAATACTAATACTTGTCGAAGGCTTTCATGGCCAGAATCACTGGGTTGCTGTGAGTTTTCTGGGCTATACAGCTATGTTCCAGAAGAATTCTCTGCTGACGTTTCAGGCACATCCATGGCAGGCATCCTCAGAGGTTGTGAGGTCTGTTGGAAAGTAGGCAAGTGAGGTTTATATATCTGTGGAAAACTGCAACATTAACACTTGCCTCGAGCAGACAAGAGTTCTTTCTCCCACCCTGGACATTTCACAGATATATAAACAACAGACCTCACTACCTCTGTGGATGCTTGCCATAGATGTGGGTGAAACATCAGGAGAAAATGCTTCTGGAACATGGCCTTACAGCCCAGAAAACTCACAGAAACCCAATACTAATATTAACGATAACAACAACACAAACCTCCATCAACTCTAGATTGGGAAAATAAGCACAACAAACCGATGTTGATTAGAATATTTCTATGTGTGTATATTGTCATATGAACATATTACTCCTCCTTAAGAAAAAAAACATATCCTCCATACAAGCATATGATATGAAACAGAGAATATGCCTTGTTGTATGTACAAGATACAGCAAACAGTCATATTCACTGCATATTGGGTACACATACAGGGGATATTATTTCCCTATATGTAGGACATATTTATAGAATAAAACTTAGTGGAAAATGCCATGAGGATATTAGTTGGGATTCAGGTTTATTTGAAATGCCTAAAGAAAAGCAGTATGATTACAAGCAGTCAGCATGGTTTTAATGAGAGCACAACAAGCATTCCAGATTGTTAGCTTCCTTCTGTGAAAGGGCATAATATCCCGTTCTTGGCACCATCATTCAAAGCATTCACCAAAGGAGAAGAATTCAAAGGAAAACACCGGTGATAAAAGTTTGGAAGAAACATTATATGAAGAAAGTCTGGAGGAGTTTAATATCTCTTTTAAAGAAAACCCAAGTTTTTTTTTAAACAGTTTTGCAGGCAATAAAACAATTTATCAGACCTGCTGGGAGAATGGAAGAAAGAAGAGTTGACAAGAAAGAAAATTAGGCCAAACAATTAGGAAATATTTCCTAAAGAAACAATATAAGGAAGTTAAAGTAAAGTCGTGGCCTCATATAGTTTGCTGGCTTTCATAGAAAAGAGAAGCAAAGATCCCAAATAGAAGAGAATGTAGTCCCCATCCACTAAAGATCCTTAGCATTGAGTTTTTAAAAAATCATTGCACTTGCATAGAGATGTTACTCTGGGTTCTTCTAATTGCCGAATATCATTACATATTAGCTAACAGGCTAAGACCATTGTTCAGTCACTCACTATGATCAGATTACAAAGCCTTTTGCTATTAAAATTGCCTATATTTGGTCCTGACTAGGATGACACAACAGACATAGAGCCAAGTTGGTCCAGAAGCTGTTTTCTTTTCTTTTTATGAATAGTTTCCAGTCTGAATGGCTTGGTAATGTGGACAAAGTTTTTGTTGATGCTCTCAGGAAAGGATGAGTAAGGAGCTTTTAACAGGGTAGAAAAGTGCTGCACTTTGATGCTGATGTGCTTTTAAAAATGCTTTTAATTCAATTGTGTTTTAATAACAAAATGTATTTAATTCTCTTTTAATTGTGTTTCCTTGCGGCTGTTTTAAAATCAGTTGTGTGCCACCCAGTGCCTATGTTTTGGGATAAGAATGGGTGTTAAATAAACGTATAAATAAACATAACCTTCTGTGCATGTGATTCTTAGCCATCTCGTCTGATGTGAACAGTAAAATGTGGCTGGTTGGCTTGTACTATCCTCAGAATTGCAAGTCCAATACTTGTAATCAGATTACAAGTATTGGACTGTATGTCATTTAGTTTAAATAGGATTATGCCAGACTTTGGATTCATCTAGCCGAGGTGGTATGCAAAATTCCTGTCGAAGCCTGGAAGAATTTACTTCTTGGATACCTGAGCCAACATGATGACTCAGAGTGCTTTGGTCCAAAAAGTAACTCTTCCAAACTCTGGCCTTTATCAATGTAAATGTAATATAATTTCACTGTCAAAAATAATTATCAAGAAGGGGCAAAATCTGGCCCCAATGGACGTATTCCCCAGCCATTCCCCAACTCCCAGAAGCAGTAATTCACTCACAAGAATAGATTTTCCAAAAAGAGAAAATGAAGGTTACTTTGCTAGGTCATTGTGGTAGTAATGATGTATAGTTCCTTCAAGTATTCGAGGATGTGGTGATGTAACCCCTGCCCCAATAGTTGTCCTCCCCTGAACGATTCCAATGATTAATTTACAGTTAATGCTTTCAGAAGAAATATACATACAACTTTATATTCTGAAATGTTCCTCGAATGTTTCCAATAAGATTCTTATGATAGATGTACTTTTAAAAAAGCACTAACCCATTTAATAACCTATTTTAAAAGCACTCTTTTCAAATCTATTAGATGCAATCAGAATGTAATTTAAACCAGATCAGCTGGGTGGTTCAAGAACATTTCTGTTTATTCACTCTCTTTTCATATCAGGTTTGAACTCCTGTTCCTGCAATTATTCGTCTTCTTTAAAAAAAAATGAGAATCACTACAGTCCTACATGTGTTTTGGTTTGGGATGGACAAAAACATTTCCTTATGTTACCGCCATTATGTAGAATGCACTTTGAAAGGCCCCTGAATTAAAATACACTGAGTACATTTCTGCTTTGTAACTGAAATCAAACAGATAATTATGTATCCAAAAAAAAAATCAAATTATGTATCCTGAGTCCCAGCTGAGGTAGTATAAAACGCATACAGTCCTACAAATATGGAGCCTGTAGACAGGAAAGTGCTGTTTTTTAATGAAAGTTATAGATGAGAAAATAATGTATATTTTAGGTTATTTTGTGATAACAGTCATTGCTTGATCTGTAGAAGAAGCAAGTAACTTTTCAATTTTAAATGTTAAATTTCAACTCAAATGCAAATTGCTCATTTTAGCATTTGATGGAAACTTTGGAGAAATCACCAACTCATCTTCATATGATTTCAATGTGATTGCCGTGGGTATTTCTGTTATTAGTTACATTTATATCCCCTTCTTCCGATGGGCTCAAACTGGTTCTCTTCTACCCCATTTTATCCCCATTTTATGTGAAGCAGAGAAAATCCTTTTCCCAACAGGTCAGAGAGTAACTCTAGGAAAATGGTGCAGAATTTGATGAAAAGGTCATCATCATTTATATTCTGCCACCATCTCCCAGAAGGGACTTGGGGCGGCTTACAAGGCACTACAAGTGTAGTATATAACATAAACAGTACATGAGTACAAAACAATATCACATAAAAGTTATAAAAATGACCAGTACTAAGACATCATTTCTTTAAAAAAAGCACACAGCTTAAAACGTAGGCCACCTGCAGTTAAAGCTAGCTGCCTTCAAATCACAACCGAAGTGCTAAAGTGTGAACCTCACATGGGACCACCTCAGCTTAAAAATCCATGTTTTTAGGCTGGATCAGAAGGATTCAAGGGTGGTGGTCCGCGAGAAGGCCTTACTGGTGCATTATTTAAACTGCTATGTTTATTCATATCATGGTCTGATCACTACACTCAATATATCCCATATGCATGGGGGTATTGGGATAACAATACAAAAGGTTTGCTAGGGTAGACTCTCTTTCACTCAGACTCAGCCCACCCCCCCGAACCAAACTCAGAACCCCCCCCCCCGAAACAACCCCCCCCCCCCAAAAAAAACAAAATCCTGGCTACGGGCCTGTAGCCCACAATCCCATAGCTAATTTCATAATTCAGCAGAGATTTGGACTCCACTCTCCCTGTTCCAAGATCAGCACATTAAACATTATATTCGCTTGCTTAGTTGTAATGTAAAAAAATGGTATGAAGTTTGAAGCATAGTGGGTGACAAAAATGCAACAATTAATGTATCTAATTTGAATTGCTAGAATGAACTTTTGGTCAATTTGCATAATTAGAATATGCAAATTAGGCACCTGAAGAAGTTCTGATTACTGTTCTCCACTTTCTTTGACTAGTTAAATCATAAGAAAATGTTCTGCAATATATTTTTGAAGATTTCCACACACCACTAACCAAGTAGATTGAACTGTGTGTATAGGCAAAGTAAGACCTACTTCCACATGACAGGCATATTGAATGGACATACATCACTTAGCTTTTCCACATCCTGAGAGCAAGCTGCTGATTTCTTCTGCTCTCTGCTCAGTTCTGAGACAAGCCGTGTGATGGTTTCTCTATTAGCTTTTGATTCCACCTCATGAACATTGATGGTTTCCTTAAGTGTAGCAATTTGTCCTTTCAGCACTGCATTTTCTTTACACATGTCACCCACCTGAAAGCAGGGTAAATAGTTAAAATGGGTTCCAATATATCAATATATCTTTCTGTGTATGTTTAAATGTAATCACTTATCAAATTATAATTATTTCTTTGTAATTTTTTAAAAAACACAAGACAACTCCAATTTGACTCTTTCAAATGTCACTGCAGGAAAGTTAGGCATGAATTAAATAACAATTTAGCATTAAAAATCTATCTCATTTATTCTAGAGCAATCTCACTAACATTATGGTGACAATACAAGAACAAAATAGGATTATATTGGAACAATTAGGGGTAACTGTAACTGCCTATTGCACCAGAGATGTCTAAACCTCTTTCTTTTGCCAATATGTTTAGACATCAATGGCAAAAAAAAAAAAGCAGAATTTTGCTGTTTAATACAGGGGTGGAACATGCCAGTTATTCTCCTTCTTGGCCTTTGGGATTCAAACTGACTATTGCTGGTTAACCTTTAATGGAAATGGCTAAAGAAACTGGATCTTGGCCTGGGATACAGCAGCAAGTTCCTTTAGTACTCTGGGATTCAGTCACGTTTAAGTTAGATAAGTCATTCCTAAATAATTACCAATCAAATTTGATTTGTTATTCAGGTATTTTGTCAAGCATGGAAGCACCCAATTCATTTTTGAAAGAAAACTGAAGGAAGATGGGTATAGAGTAGATAGATCTACCTATTTGTTGTATCTGCAAACATTCGCCATCCTTAATGAACTCCGACCCTACTGTCTGCTGGGTCATTCTCTTCCATCCAATATGTCTGAAAGAAACACTTTTTTGTCGCTCCTGACCTGCTGAGCCAGTCTCAGCTCATTTACCGCTTTGGCTTTTATACTATTCCTGCAAGCTTGGCCTACACTTCTCATCTTTGGTGATCCATCCTTCGTTCCTTCTGTTGTTTATACATACTGTATTATCTTTGTACTTCTTCCTTGAGTTTGCTTTACAACTACATTGGCTTTTTCAGATGTTTTCAAGCCTTCTACTTCCATGTAATTGTGACTGCGTGTTTTGCCAGTCTCTCTTCAAGAATTACCATCCTTCCTGGGTGTCATCTTCCTTTAGAATATCAGGCCATGGGATTTTAAGAAGTTCACCTATAAATTTCTTAAAATCAGCATTTCTGAAATCCAAGGTCCATGTTTGATTATACAGTTGCCTTCCTCTACACTCTCAGAGTTAAGAGAACTACGCCCTCAAACCATTTACCACTTTCCTACATGAAAACTCTATCAGATTTTAAACCCTTTCATCACCAACCTAGCTTCTTACTTCACTCCTTCTACTGCCAGATTTTAAATCCCCTTTGGCAGGAAGGCAGTTTAAAATCTGACAGCAGAAGGGTGAAGTGGAGAGGTGAATCACTGAGGAAAAGGTTTAAGCAAAATTATAGTAATGAGGAGATGGCTTCTCTCCTGCTGATTAAATTGAAATGTCTGTTTATATAAGGAAGTTTTTACAACAAACTTCCTTATATTACAGTAAAAAAGGGTTCATGTCTAGCCTCTTGATACATTCATAAGAACACCCTTTCTTTTCTTTTATCTCCCATGTCTTCATCACACTTGTAGGCACACAGAAACAGGGAACTCCATAAGATCTCAGGGAAGCAACAGAATGATATGGGAGAAGGCAATCTCTTAACGTATCTTGGATTCAAGTGATTTCATTTATTAAAAAGTCATTAGCAATACTTTGAATTAAACACAGAAACAAAATGGAAACTAGTGCAGAAATCACAGGGCTGGTATGATGTCAACCTGCAAAATAGTGTTCATCAACATCGTTGTAGCAGAATTCCCAACCAATTACTTTCTGGAGATTTTAAAAGTAATCAAAATGAACCCACTCTGCGGGAATTCAACATGATGTAATTAATGTATGTTTCATCATAGCCAGGTCTGACTGTCAAAAATAGGCATAAGAGGAATACAGTGAGTCCTTGGTATCCACTGTAATTTAGTTCTAGGACACCCCTTGGACATAAAAATCCATGACATTAAAGAAATGTAATTCTGTCAGATCTCAGTCCAGGGGAAGATATACAAGGGTTGAATGAAAAGTAAAGCCTCCACTTTCGTTACTTGGGTTTGGATGGGAACATTTTAATAAATCAAACTCAGAAATAATCCTTAGAATGTGCTTTTTAACTACCACTATTCACTTTTCCACATAATCACCAGACAATTGGATACATTTCTGCCAACGATAAACAAGTTTTCTGAAGCCGTCATGAAAGAAGTTGACACTCTGTTTCTGCAACCAGCGTCTCACAGTTCTCTCAACGTCTTCATCAGAAGCATAATGATGTCCCCGCAGATCTTCTTTCATTATTGGGAGCAGAAATGCCGATTAGGCTTGAAATTTCTCTCTAAGTGATACGACGATCGCTCTGAATCAATCTGTCAACATTTTGCTTGTGAAACTCGGTCGTTGCTGTTACAGGATGTCCAACTCTTTGTCACGCAAGTCAGATGTTCCCACCTCAACATTTTAAACTTACTCACCCAGCGATGCATAGTACTCACATCAACATAATCACCATAAATAGCTTGCATTCTCTGATTGATCTCCTTTGGGGTGACACCTTCTGCTGTCAAGAATTCAATGACTGCACGTTGCTTAAGTCACATTGACCGACCGTCTGTGCAGGGTTCCATATGTCGCACTTTAACAACACGACTGTTCAATGGTAAGGCTTCCTGCCAAAATGGAACTGTAGAGGGGAATCTAATGAACAAGCCAGTACTTGCCGCATACCAGTACTGCTGTCTGTTGAAGAGTTACGAAGGTGGAGGCATTATTTTTCGTTCAACCTTCATATGTAGGAAGAGATGCTATTTCAATCATTGATGTTCCATGTCATTTAAAGCACTAAATGATGTCACCAGTACCTTAATTTCTGACTGTAGGTCGGTATGGACCCATTTCTACAGGAGTAGCACCCAAAGTTTAATTATCCAGTTCTAGGTTCTTTGGCATGACTCTATGGTATTCTTGAGCTGGAAGTACTTCATTTTAAAAGGGTACACTGTTATCTGCAGTTTTGTATACAGGCAGTCCCTGAATTGCAAAAATTCAACTTACAAATACAACAACAACAAAACTTTATTTATATACCACTCTATCTCCCCAAGGGGACTCAGAGTGGTTTCCAAGTAACATAATCAATACATACAAAGAAAACAGCATTAACATAAAATTAACAAGACAATATAAGTATTAAAAACCACAATAGCACATATATTTAAAATAATTCTGCCTATTCAAGGCAGTTTAAAAGGCCAGGCTGGGCAATTTTAGAGGGCCCGGGAAATTAGGCAGAGTCTATGGCTGTACATTTCTAGGGCCTAATAGAAGAAAGTGACCTGGGTAATTGGTAGAAAAAGATATGGCCAATTTCAACAGTATCTGGGGCAGAGCTAGAACTAGTCGTTCTCAAAGGTTTGTTTAAGCCATCAGGTCTTCAGGCTCTTACAAAAGGAGGGGAGGGATGGGGCCTGTCTTCTTTCTCCAGGAAGGGCGCTCCGGAGGCAGGGGGCCACCACCGAGAAGGCCCTCTCTCTCGTCCCCACCCACCGTGCTTGTGATGGTGATGGGAGCGAAAGAAGGGCCTCCCCTGAAGATCTTAACGTTTGTGCCGGTTCATAGAAGGAGATGCGATCGCAAAGATAGGTGGGACCCAAACCCCATAGTTACAAATGAGGATGAGACAACAGGAAGTGAGAGAAATCTACCCCTCAGAAGGGAAATTCACTCCTGGAAGAGTTATCATGGGGGAAAGGGGTCTCCACTGAAGCTTTCTCACCAATCCTTCTTTCCACAACAAGCCAAATTTTTCCAAAATCCAATTATCACAGGGACAGAAAATGAGGTGAAATCTTCTGAACAGGGGCACAGAAAGCAAAGGAAACAGTAAACTTTCCCTATGCTATCCAAAAATAGATAGATAGATAGATAGATAGATAGATAGATAGATAGATAGATATCTGGAGTTACACTTTTTAAAGTGCACCTGGTCTCCATCATTACCTGCAAAACTAAAGGTAAATAACTGACGTTTTCTTGTAGTCTGCTGGAAAACATGATATAACAGAAAGGATGGGGAAGTGTTAATCAGTTGAGTAAAGCAAGTGGAGACAGTGCCTTTTACAAGTTAACTAATTAGCATGTCATGATGAATGGCTTCAGTTTTTAGAGATAACTCAGATCAAAGAGTCATGAGTTCCTTTCTTGGTATTCAGCAAACTTTAAAACATTCTGCAAACAGAAGATGAAGTGTTTTCTCATTTGGTACAGAGTGCTAAAAGGAGATGAAACACAATTTTTTGTCACAGCCATGTTACACAACATAAAAAGAATTATAAGACTTCGCAAACCCTTTTAGGCATGCATGCTGTTTTTATGTCCTTTTCCCAAGTCATGCCTCTACGGCACTATTATTCTGCATCAGCCAGCTTGCTACATACAATATTGCAGGGAACATGATGAGACTTTCTTTATGAGAACTAAAACCTTCCGTTATTCATGCAGAATGATATTTGCACCAACTTTTGTATGCACAGTAGCTTTTCATAAATGTTGAGGTACAGCATGAAATCTATGATTCATCAGTAACCAGGCCCTTTCCTGCTTTTCTTAGGTTTACTTCTATATGTTTTGCTGGTCAAACAGCCTTTAACATATTTATAAATACATCAAAACTTCCCAAAACCCATTTAACCCCAAAATCATAATCAGACATGGTTTTATAGATAGAAATCTATAGCTACATGGAACAATACTTGACTGTAAACCTAAAATATCTGAATATTGCCTTTGGTGCAAAACACAGATGTAGATGCATAGATGTCTGGCTTAAAGTCCCTGTTCACAATTAGACACAATGTATTCCTTTTTCCTTCTTTTTTCTTAAGATAAAAGATCAAACAAAGTTGCAAGCAAAGAGAATTAGACCTTTAAATTCCCACACTTTATTCACATTTTTGTTACTCTGTTGGATGGATGGGTAAGTAGTATATGTTTATATTTTATCTAAAATATTAAAAAGTCAATAATTGCTCAAGGGTTCTTAAAAGTTTACCTAACCACAGCCACTTGCACACATTCTCATGTTCTGAACAGAAGGTGTAAAATCCCCATCTTTTATCATGTTATCAGCTTTTAAGTTTGGTAAGTAGCAATGGTCCTAAACACCCAAAAGCAGTGGTTCTCAACTTGTGAGTCCCCAGGTGTTTTGACCTACAACTCCCAGAAATCCCAGCCAGTTTACCAGCTGTTAGGATTACTGGAAGTTGAAGGCCAAAACACCTGGGGATCCACAGGTTGAGAACCACTGCTCTAAAGGCAGCAGATCTTGTCTGATCTTGAAGACTGGTTAGTACTTGAACGGGAGACTCCTAACAAAGACCAGGTGCTGTAGACTATATTTCAGAGGAAGGAAATTGAAAATCACCTCTGAATATTTCTTACCTATAAAATCCATGGGGCCAACATAAGTGAACATGCAACTTATCTCACATAAGTAAAAATGAGAGAAAGGAAAAAGCAGGAACTCTCTGGGTCTCACTTCTATTGTTTAATCCTTAAACTACAAGTGGGAAATACTTTGCTCTCCAGATGTTTTGAACTACAGCTCCCTAATTTTTTTAAAATAATTTTATTAAGTTTTCAAATATATAAAGATAAGATAAAATCACATGTCTAGTTTATAAGTCATAAATCGGAAAAAGAGTAATGAGAAGAAAGAAAAAAATTGAAGAAGAAATAAAAATAGACAATAAAAGGAAGACAAGAACATAGAACAAAAACCAAACTTTCTCTCTCTCTCTCTCTCTCTCTCTATATATATATATATATATATACACACACACACACACACACAAGGATATATACACATACATGCATATATATACATGTCTACAGCTCCCTAATTTTTAATTGATTGTGAAGAATCAAGCTTTTGGCAGGTCACAGAAGCATACAGTTGGAATGGGTGACATCTAAAATAACCCTGAGCTATTGCAGGAATCCAAATCAGCGCTAGCAAATAACCAACAAAATTCCATTTTAAAAAATCAACAAAAAATTTTTTAATTCTGATTTCTTAGATATCAGGCAGCAGGCATTCCTCACTGTTTTGGTGTCATTTGGAAATGTAATTATGTATTTTATTTCTTCATCCAAATCATTTACTAAAATGATGAAAAAGACTAGAGACCCAGAATAAAATTCAACAGAACCCACATTTATCATTTCCTTTCAGGTTGACAAAGAGTATTCTTTGTATTCAGTACACTGACCAGTCATAAATTTATGTTAAGAGTAGCATAGTCTAGACCACATTTAAGACCTCATTTTCACTGCCCTATAATGCGGTCAAGAGGGCTAAGGCAGTTTAATCTGGAATAAATCTGGTTAAAAAAAAACATCTTTCGAGATATAGGGTTCCTGGAGATTGCATTCTTTGGATCCCAGGGGGCAGTCCCCACAGCTATTCTGCATCTGTGGGCTCAGGCAGCTGGGAGAGGAGGGATGTCAATGCCATCCCCCCACTCCCTGCTTCCCTTTCACCTTAAAACTTACCTTAAATGCCTCAAGTGGCACAAGGCTTCTGCAGCGCTCTTGGCCCAAAGGGATGTGCCTGGAGCTTGAGGAAATTCTTCTCCAGAGCCCCTGGCATCATTTTGATGCAACAGGAGCTTAGTGGAAGCCTTGTGTCTCTTGAGGCATTTAAAGTAGATTTTGTGGTGAAACAGGGAGTAGGTGGGCAGTTGCCATATCCTTTGTGCCGATTCCAAATTATTGGGGGGGGGGGGCAAATCACCCACAGAGACCTGCTTGGTGTGGTTTCTAAATGCGATGAAATCACCATTTACAAGCGCTGATTTCACTCACATTTGGACTAGTGTGGAAGGGCCCTGACTAGCTAATACACAACTATATAATGGGCACACTTGATGAACATAGGCCTCATCTATATTGCCATATACTGCAGTTTCAGAATGCAATTTAACTGCATTGAACTGCATTATATGGCAGGACAGACTCATATAATCCCGTTCTGAAACTACATATATTTAAAAATATGGTGATTCTGGCATGACTTTTTTATATAAAAAACACCACTCTGGTTCTTAATCACAGCATTCCTTTTATCGTGCTCACACAATGAATGTTTAAAGATCTGTTCTGGATGCTCTTCTGCATTGATGTAAAGTTGACCTTTCATTGTTGTCCAAGTCCTCTTTGTCCCCTTTTGAAGATGAGTACAGAATTTGCCCACCTCCTGTTAATAGAACCACATTTGTTCTCCAAGAATTCACAAATATTATAAACTGAAGGCCCTTCCACACAGCCCAATATCCCAAAATATCAAGGCAGAAAATCCCACAATATCTGTTTTGAACTGGGTTATCTGAGTCCACGCTCAGATAATGTGAGATTTTCTGCCTTGATATTCTGGGATATAAGGCTGTGTGGAAAGGCCCAGAGACTACATGATTACAATTTCATGTTCCTCAATGAAGTCCAAAACATTTGGGGAACCACATGTTCCATTCTCTTCTGTATTGCTTGATTACCATTAAGACATTAAGCTAATCATATAGGCAATTGGTAATCAGCTGCAGTGAGCTAAAGACTAACACATTCTACTTCTTGTTGAATAAAACCAAAGCTGATCCTGTCTGAAGTTAGATAATGTTGGTTAGAATAGACCACAGTTCCCTCAGCTTTGGCTTATCACAGTAAACAGTAATCTAAACTGAGAATTGGAAGCAAAGAGGAATTAACGTTTGTATAAGTGATCATCAGGAAAAAAGACACTTAGTCCCTGTAATTATTCCTCTTCCATCTTTCCAAGGATATGCCTACTTTTTTCTTCCTCCTTACCTTTTTGTGGTCACTTCCCCCACTCTTCAAGAAGTCAGTCAGCTTTTTGTTCCATTTGTCTAGGAATGGAGCACCCATGGAGTGCCAGTACCAGCCATTTTTCTTAGCTTAACTGGCTCACCACTACCACACACACACACAAATGAGAAGCAGCCCTTAAGGGCTCTTGTATCAAGTATAGGTCAACTTCTTTTGTCCATCTCCTTTCCCGTGTCAAGATAAGATTTCCTGAAAGTTTGCATTTTATCTGACAAAAGCATTCTGTTTTTATCATAAGCTCACATTTCATTACTTCTATTACAAAGGAAAGTGTTCACTCTCTTCTTCTTTCCTTTTCACTGAAAGAAGAAGAAAGAACAGAATATGGTATTGAACTCATCAGTTCTCACTCATAAGCAGGAGCCCCCGGTGGCGCAGTGAGTTAAAGCACTGTGCCGGCAGGACTGAAGACCGACAGGTCGCAGGTTCGAATCCGGGGAGAGGCGGATGAGCTCCCTCTATTAACTCCAGCTCCTCATGCAGGGACATGAGAGAAGCCTCCCACAAGGATGACAAAACATCAAAAATCATCCAGGCATCCCCTGGGCAATGTCCTTGAAGACGGCCAATTCTCTCACAACAGGAGCGGTTGCTCCTGACACGACAAAAACAAACAAACTCATAAGCAGCATGATTTAGATGACTGCACTGAGTTTGTGTCTATGAAAGGGAAATGCTCTTGGTTTCCCAATATGGATCAAAAGAAAGGCAACTGCTTTCCTCTGTATTCCATTTCCTCTTTTTCAGAACTAGGGAAGTTGCTGCAAACTGTGTGTTCCCACCCCAGAAAAGAGTCAGTTTGGTTTGAACATTGCAGCATGAATGCAGAGGTTTGAATCCTCTCTTGGCCAAGTCACACACTCATAGCACAGAAAACTTTGTGACAGATCTACCTGAGGATTGCTGTAATTTTAAAATGACCTGAAAGCACACAACAATAACCCCAGCACACATAAATTATTGTAAATTAGTGATTTCAGAATTTCTCCTCCTTACAAACTTGTTTTCTTCAGAGTGGTGTACGTCATATAATTTAACCAGACTTTACAAACACCCATTGATGCATCTACTACACTGTAGAATGAATGCAGTTTTTGATATGGCACCATGTCACTAACTGACATGGCGCCATGCTATGGAATCCTGGGGTTTGTAGTTTGGTGAGGTACCAGCACTCTTTGGCAGAGAAGGCTAAAGACCTTGTAAAACTAAAACTGCCACAATGCCATAGCACTTAACCATGGCAGTTAAAGTGGTCTCAGATTATATTCATTTTACAGTGTAGATACTGTACAACCTATGTCATATATGTTAAAAGCTGAATCTCAGTGTTTGGTATATGTATGCAAGTGATTGGTCCTCATGTTATATTGTTTTATTAAATCAAATACCTTCACAAGCAGAAGTTCCTGTGGTTCTTCTTCTCCTCTTATGCCCATATCAAAGAGATTACAAAGATGTGCAGTGAATTCATGATGTTCCCTGCTGGTCTTACAGGCTAAGATCTTGATCTCTTCAGACTCATTTAAACATTTTCTAATAAGATGCAAAACCAAATATGCATAATTAGTAAAACAGATGTATAACGAAAAAGTTGTTTACATCAATATTCACAGCTATCCAGAGATCAAACTATTTTTTCTTTCTGTGCAATATGTTTGCAAGATAATTTATTTGGTATTGTGCACTGACTAGATCGTCATTATCAGAACAATTCTATCTCTGCACACAGCCCACATAAGCTTAACAAGTATGTGCAGGGTTCAAGCTGAGTACATTTTATTTCACCCATGAAGACAAAAGGAGAACCTAGATCTTATTATGGTTCAGCTCCAGTTTAATGGCCCTTATTAAGACCAGGACAGTATCTAGGCACTAGTCCAGCAGCTGCACAATCTTGACTGACTCCAATCACAAGGAGAAACAAAAACAACTCAAATCCAAATGACTATGACCTGCCCTGTCCATCTTTGTTTTTTGGAGGGAAAAACACATGTTTATATGATGGCTTTACCTGATTTCAGCTTCTAGTTCACTGATTCTCCCCTTCAGTTCCAAATTCTCCTGGTGAATGGCCTGTGCTTTCTCGTCCGCTTGTTTTTTCAAAATGGCAAATGCACCAGATTCCTTCTCAATCTCTTGAAGTCTACTTTGAACAGAGATGAGTAGAGAAGATTGCCTTGCATCATTCTCCTTGTAGCTTCCAATTTCAGCCTTCATTTCTTCAATATATACTTCTTTAGATATTAATTTGGATTTGAGATTTAAAAGCTGTAAACAGGGAATGATCAGGAAATAGATGGGTCCTATGGGACATCTAGAAAATATTCCATGTATATTTTTGTTTTATTTGAATATTTATAAGCAAATAAAGTATTTTACACGGGTTACAAAGTGTTATATATCAAAAGAATTCTGATCATGAAAGGTTTGTTGAATGATGAAAATTCACTGAAATGTTGAAGGAACTTCTCCAGAGACTTAAATGATTTATTGGAGGATCATTCAGAATATCCCTGAAAGGAAATAATGTTTCTAAAAAGGTTCCTCTTGGTTCTGTATCCCTCATCACTCTCAGCAAATCTGTAAATTTATTTTCTGTGAATGCTGCTCCTTCACTCTTTATTTCCATCTTATAATCTCTAAAGGTTTTTTATTGTTTTATAGTTGAGGGCTATTTCTAATTATGTCATTAGAAATATAATTCACCATTTTTTTTCTGTGAGAGGTCTTTGTTGGTATTTTCATTTCAAGACCAGATGAAAAAAATGTTGTCACCACAGAACACATGCTTTTCCAGGGAAAAGCTCTACTAGGATCCTCACTAAAGCTTCATTAAATAATGGACACCGCTGTGGGCACTATTGTATTAGATGGGCCAATGATTTGAACCAGCCCATCCATGGGTATGTACCCAACAGATTCCAGAGAGATCTAACTATGGGTTATAGGGTTATTTGAAAAACTGCAGTTTCCCAAAACTTAAAATTATCCAGTTCCCTCAAATAGAAAACTGGAAAGGGGCTAGATGCCCATGTGGTCTCTTCCAATTCTATTATTCTATGAAAAGTGGGAGATGAGATATTTGCTCTTTTTGAATAAATGACATCCTTTTTTCCAGACAAAATTTAACTCACCCAAAATATTAGGTACCTTGTATGAGGATGTATATGGAGGATGCCCTAAAGAACTATGCCTGTATATTAGCTATATACATCATTCCAATAAAATGTTTATTTCTGGTTCTAATTAGGGTTACCATCTTCCTCAGAGATGTATATGAAAGCTTAATTGCTCATGATAGTGCACTACTGAAGAGTTCGATATTTTCAGCACAGATTTAACATTACAATCAAACATGCTAGCAAATTAAGATTGTGGGTGCATCTACACTGCAGAATTAATGCTTGATAGACAACAATGGTTATGGGCCCAGCAATTTGTAAGATGTTAAGTCATGGGAAACTGATTGTAATAATAACAATGTATTGAGAGATTGTAAATGTAACCATGAATATGTAACATGTAGCAGCAGTCTATGGAACTACAAGAGACTAAGTCAGAAGTGTAATGTATTGAATAACAATGATGACAAATGCATTAAGATGTTAGCAAGGTTTTCATGATGTGTTAAGGAGAGTAAGTTTAAACTAACACAACATTTCAGGAGGGAATTGTTAGTATTTGGTTTTTAAATAGAGTGAAATATTGCTTGTAGTTTAAACTGTGTGATGTAGCAATGCAAGAGTTAATACATAGAGCCGTGATGTATTGCCAGAGCATAACTTAAGAGTAGTTCCTGTGTAAGGAGGAAATGAAGAACTGATAAGGCTGGAATGTGGCTTCTTGCGGCAAGTGCAGGTGTGAATGGACGTGATTACTGATTCTCTTACGTATACAGTGTATATTTGGAATAAAGGTAACTGCCGCTTCGTTTTGATAGCAGAACTAAGGAGTCTAGTGTCATTTGTGGTTTTCAGGCAGATGCTTGAAAAGTTGAAGCAGATTAAGAGACAATTTATCTCAATAAATCAACAACCTCCACAGCTCAATGCTAATGGAATCATTGGAGCTATTTTACAAGGTCTTTAGTTTTTTTGTGACAAATAGTGCTGATGCCTCACCAAGCTACCAATCCCAAAATCCCACATTAAAATGGCCTCAAACTGCATTTATTTTAATATACATGCACTCTGTGACTACTCTGTCCAATAAATCCACTTTGATTACAAAAATGTAGTTTCTGTTTTCATGCAGAATTATAGTACATCCTTTCCCATCTTTATTCCTCTACCTGGTTACATCTCCCACTCACTTTTCAGATGCCAAACACTAAGACAGATGGGCAAAAAGTAAAGTAAAATGGGGCATGATAATTTGCAGTTTTAAGCATAAGGTAAATTCATGGATTTGTCTGCACAAAATTAAGACTTCTATATTTTTAAATTTCATAAAATAGCAAATAGTTCTTCAACGTAATTTTATGTAATGACTACATCTTCTGTAATCCTGAGTTGGATAGTTTGGTGAGGTTTTTGTTGTTTTTTGGTATAAATTTTTATTGTGATATAAGGGAGAGGCAAAACAACAACACACAAACTTCGAGATTCAACAATCAAAATACAAGTATTTGTTCCCCAGTCAGGCCACTTCCCCATTCCGATCCATGAACCACCACCCATGACTACAGAGTTTTAATTTATTCCCCTGGATAGCAATATTCTAACTACACCTCAAAAGAAGAAAACCCCTGGATTCCTTGGAGTGGGACCATGGTATTTAATGTGGTATAATAAATATGCAATACAAAGGTACATCCACAGATTGGATCTCTCAATTTTAAAATGTGTGCTTTAGTGCTGGTTTAATGTGTCTTTATTTTGCTTGTTGTTTCGCTGTACTTTATGTTGCTTTTAACACTATGCTTTAGCATTGCAAATTGACTTTTGCTTGGTTATTATATGCACAAAGATAATGTTATGTTATTGTGTAGCATATCATTGCTGTAAATGTGTGAAATACAAAGGCAGCAACCACTTTTCAATAGATTCAAAAGAAATATAATCAGAGCTAACTAACTCCACAGCAGTAGTTCATTACAAAATCCAGATTCCTGGAGTTACCTGCCAGTGTTATTCTGAATAATGGTGTACAGAGGGTGTATCAAAACATGAGAACTAAAGCAGCAACTTCTAGCAGTACAAAGCAAAAGTTTCAGAACAAAAACAAGAGTGAAATTGAAATAATAATCTGTCTGGGATGAATAAGAAAGAAAGAAAAATCATTATCATTATTTGGACCTATATCCAATAAATACACAAGCAGAGCAGAAGTCTCTATCATCAGACTTACTCTACTGTTGGGGAGAAAGCAGAATCTGCCCTGCTCTTGCCATTTCCTCCCTGGCTGCACAACAGCAGTCTGTGGGTTCCTGGGTGTGGGTTAGGGCCAATTCACAGCTGCTAACCAGCTGTAGATATCTGTCTGGCCACATTCAAGTTAAACTTGAATGTGCACAAGTTATTCATTGTGCACATCTTTTCCCAGGCTAAGCCTGATCCTTCTTCTCCAAATTCTAAAGGAGCAGAGCTAGGTCCATCTCTGTAGACTCAATGGGTGGGTAACCAGATCTGTGGCCAGGAGCATCCAACTGTTATGTGGCTGGGGAAGGGGTGTCATGCAACAAGCTATAAGACACCTCCTTCTGCAATATCCCTGAACATGTGTACACTGGCATATGACACCAACAGGATTCAGGTCTAAACCTCCCACAATGGTAGCATTTAGTAAGATGGAAAACCAGTGTGGTACAGTGAATTGAGTACTGCAGTTTGGTACACCATGATTTGAATCCCTGCTCAGTCATGGAAATCCACTTGATGACTTTGGGCAAGTCACATTTTCAGCTTTAGAGGAGGGCAGTGACAACCCTCTCCTGTAGAAAATTCAGTTTAAGTTATGGATTTAAAATGAGAATATAAAATAGACATATATAGAACCATTTGTACTGTGGCATTTAAGCAGTTAAATATTAATATATATATAATGTATCTAATAGAAAAACTGTTTACAAAATTAATACAATATATAAATACGAGAGACTAAAAAACTTCAAATGTAAGGACAAATGTTCACCTTTTGTCACAGTGTAACATTTTTTCTTCAAAATCCCAAGAACTATACTTAACATGTGAATAAGTCACAATAAAAAAAAAGAATTGAACAAATCAAAAATCTGGCAACAAGTGTATTCATGAATCATTATCAGTGATTCATGCAGAGAATCTAATGGCTTGTAAACTATAAACTATACCCATTAAATGAAAGAATCCACACCCACAATAAAAGAACAAGGCAAAGAAACCATTACTTGAATGCATTTATTCTTTCTACAATATTAAAAGTTTATGAACTAAAGCATTCTTACCAGGAACCATTGGGCTGTCCACTCATAAAAACTGGATTATTTTTTCAAAAAGCTAGACGACTATAGTTTTATGCATTATTGTTTTGCAATGTCTGTGATTCACTGTTGCAAAATGATGTAAATAGTAGTAACTGTGCTTCTTGTATAGATTACAATCTTATAGTTACACTGATCCCGTGGGATTTACTTCATAAGTTTAGAATACACAACACATGAATTACATTGTGCCTCCATGAGAAAATAATGATGAGGAAAAAATTGGGAAGGAGGAGAGGAGGAATCAGAGAAATTGCAAATAAGAAGGAATGGGTTATTACTGAGGACAGTTCTACACTGCGAGTTTATCTTGAGTCAGGAAGAGAATGAAAGAGAACCAATTTGCTGTGGAGTGCCTACACAAGCACCCCAAGAACTCTTTGGATGCTGGGATGGGGTCACAACAATCCACCAATTGATCCAAACCCAGGAATATATTTTTTCTTATCTCACCTGGTGGGATGTGCGGATGTGCATCAACACATCATTCAGGATCAGTACTAAACCAAGAAAGGGCACAAGAAAATGGGGACAAAAGGGTAGGAATGCTATGGTTTCCCTCTTAGAATTCTTGGCAGAATTCAACTGAGAGAATATGCTGGCAATGCTGCCCTAGCAAAGGAAAAACCACTCTGGCACGGAGAAAGAGGCTGAGAAAGGGGCGGGGTGAGAGGCGGAGTCTCATGATGTCAGGGACGTGCTGGTAAGGTTTGCTCCCGCAGGAGCCTAGTTTGCGAGGGGTCTTAGGGTGGAGTATTTGTTTACGTTTCTGCTAACTGTTCTTTCCAGGTTTTTCGAATAGTACAGCACTAGCCCTGTCCTGATGAGTGCTCTGCATTTCCCAGTCTCAGATTCTAGCCCTGCAGGGGATATACACTGATTCGCTATCGTTGATTCTGTGATTTGTTCTGGAATTTTCTGTGAGTTTTTTAAATACACTTTTTCAGGCATGATGCATGCTGCAGTGCGCATTGGATGTTTTGTAGACACTCCAACCGCAAGACTGCTTCAAACTGAATTATACTGCCCTATGAAAAACTGTCCTGAAACAGTATTACTATCCCCAGTTCTAAGCAAATGTAGTCAGTCCACAATATCACAGATTCTACACCCATGGATTCTTCTATCTATGGTTTGAAAATATTTTTTAATCTGGAAAAAAAACCAAGCATTGACATTGCTATTTTATATAAGAGACACCATTTTACCATACCATTGTATATAACAGGCCTTGGGCATCTGCGGATTTTGGTATTAAAAGGGAATCCTGGAACCAAGCAGGATAACAAGAGCTAATCATATATGGCACACTCTATGAAGCTTTCATTATCCTTACAACCATAAGGCCTAGAAACTTAGAAACTCTCAACAATTAAAATATGAAAATAAGAACATTTGAGGAGGCATAATGATACACTAATATCAATTTCCATGCTTAAGTGATGCACATTATAAAATAATAGAACTATTAATGTAGGCTACATTATGGACATGTTTATTAATGCTAAAGAAAAGTGCTGCACTGGGTCTATTGCTTGAGCACAAGTATCTAAAATCCAACTGTTCCTGTGTATTCCATACTGTAACTCATTAGGTAGTGCCAAAAGCAAGATATCTGTGAGAAAAAGATACCTTGAATACGACTGAGCTCCACACTATCAAAAAGACCATTCTTCTCTTGTGAACCTGTCTGTACTCGAAGATGCTTGAAAGAGGCATATCTCTCAATTCACCATCTTCACAGGTACATTTTGTGGAAATGAAACAGAGGGCCTTCTCTGGAATGTCTTTCCTCAAGAGGCTGGCTCCCTGCTTATCCTTCCACCATCAAGTGAAGATTTTTCTTTTCCAACAGGTATTTGGGAACTGATTGTTTTATTTAATGAGTTTTCTGTTTTGGTGCTACACTACATTTCAATCTATGCTTTTATATTTCAGTTTTATATGGCTTTGACTCTATAGAAAGTGTAGTATTGTTAAATCTTAACTTTTTATCAACATGAGATTTTACTTCTATCTCTTTGTATTCTGTAAGTTGTCACTCTTGGAGAAGAGATGAGTATAAAATCCAAGAATTAAATGTTTGAATTAAATTAAATGTTTGAATCCACATGTAAGAACATAGCTAATGCTAACTGTAATGTGACTGTAATGGGGCATGCAGTTCATATGTTAGAAGAAGACGACTCACAGTTTTTTGCTACCAGGTTACACATATGTCAAATTAATGTTCAGAGTATATATATATCTATAATGGTGTTTTTTTCTGACATTAGTGTGTTTGGGGCAGACTGGAAAACTACAGTCACATGGAGGGGAACTTAACTGAGCACACAAGACTAAAGGATATGTAATAACCCAATTGGGGGATAGCACATATGGTATTATGGTAGAGCTTCATCAATATGAAGCAAATAATGGATAAGCCAAATGACTGGCTAATGCAGTGCAGTTGTCTCTGAATGCAGAAATATTAACTCAAATGAGAAAACGTAAAAACTGGAATATAGTAAGATGAGTAATTTCCATTTTACTAAGGTTTATAGAGATGTCACAAGGAGTAGATTCAGTTTTCAAGAAGTGGCACACTTTGGTGTTCAGCAACTTAAGATTCTTTAGCTAGTGAAAGGAGAAAGAGAAAAGAACAGGAGAGGTTCAAAAGCATGTGGGGAAAGAAAAACATATTCTCCAAGCCATGAATATGAACACACATTTATAACGGAGTGGACTAAGCTAAGGAAGGATTCCATTAAAATAGATCTTGGAATTACAGGGATTACATTTCCTGAATGGTTATTGAGAGCATTTAGAATAGTAAAAAGAAGAGGAGAGCAACCAGATCAAGTCCTTTGGCCCAGAGCCATGTTCCATAGGGGGAAATATTCTGGAGTTCATAAAGTGAGATTCATATAACGGGCACTTAGTGTCTTCTGGGATCTGGTTCTGATACTCTACTTGGATGCCAAAAATCTGTAGATATTCAACTCTCATTATATACAAAGACATAGCAAAATGGTGTCCCTTACTTAAAGTGGCAAAAATAATGTTTGCTTATTGGATTCTCAGTATGGTTGTTGTACAGATACATATAACTTGGCAAAATTTCTGTTTGGGGGTAGTTGTCATGTCAAAAATAAAATTTCAAAATAAACCTATATAGCCTTCACAATTTTAAATCTACAGTTAGTATGCACCTATTATCAAGGAGTACTGATGGTATTACATTATCCAGCTGAAATCTCTTATTCCACTTTAACTGTGAATGCAAATACACTACTAGAGATGTTATCAAATTGACCCACTATTCTGCAACAATCGTGTTAGTGTAAATCAGTGGTTCCCAACCTTTTCTTTGACCAGGGATCACTTGACCAGGGACCACTCTCCAACATTAGTACCAAAATGATTAAGAATCAGTTTTTGGTCAACTTTAGATTTGGTTTGGGGTGCTGATTCAGAAAATTGCATTGGAGAGACCACATCATCTCTAGTTTCTGATACAGAACATAGGCTATTGTTACATAGTAAAGTAAGAATAAGAAACATTTGCATCTCCAGATGTTTTTGACTACATCTTCCCTAATCCTCTACTATTCCATGCTAGGACTTCTGGGAATGGTAGCCCAAAATATCTGGATGCCCCAAGGCTTTCCACTTCTCCACTCATGTATTAGGGAAAACATGTGGCATATGTGACAGGGAAGGAGTGGCAGGTGGCGCAAAAAGAGTGGAAATAAAATAAATTAAATTAAGAGGAAAGAGGCTTGCAGACCAGATTTTCATCTTCTCAGCCCACTGGTGTTCCGTGGCCCACACGTTAGATAATGCATATATACCAAGATGAGCACTTTTAATACTGCATCTCTCTTCAGTGCTGGTTTGCTGATTCATGGTTTCACAATCCATCTTTTTCACACCTTCATAACCCAAGGTTTCTGCACTGCTTTTTTCCCAACGTACCTTTTAGAACAATTGTGCATTTCTAAGATTTAAACACTGATGAAGATATATATAAATTAAATGCAAAGCAACCACCTCAGGTACAGTGTGGAGGCAGGAGAAGAGAATTCTATATCTCATTACTGCCAGCACACGGTATAGGACCAAAAGGGAATAATTACACTACAGTAGACAGTGAGAATGTAACAGGGTAGGGAGCTATTGATGAGAGAATCACTAAAGATTAGGCAAATGAGTAGCAAGATGTATGTAGTATCATCTGCTAGGAAGAAGCATGTTTCCAAATGGAATATTGAATAACATGTAAGCCTAAAGGAATGGTTTGAGTAGAATACAAAATGTTTTCATGCTGGGTAAAGAATGCTTTTTTTCAAACCTTACCTCTGCCTGGGCACATTCATACTTCACTAGGAGCGCAGCAAGTTTGCTGCGAGCTGTTTCTGCTGCATTACGATAGTGGCTGAGTTGTTCTCGAGTGACAGGAACATCCAAGAGAGAATAGTTGTGAACACGCTGGTTTTTGAAAAAGGAAAACATTCAGGGTCAAAGACAAAGAATTCAAACTCATCTTTCTTTCTTTTTTCTTTTTTTTTTTTTTTGCTTCCCTTCAGAAATGAACACTTTCATACTAGGTTTTAGAAAATAATAATTACTAGGCTATTTTTCAATACTGGTTTCAAAGTTGGCTTTGGCAACTGTTTTGGGTGACCTATATTAGATAATGAGTGGAACATTACAAATCTATTTCTTCTCTAAGACTAATCTGGAGCTCGCTGCAATTTCTCCTTTAGGACTTGGAGACAGTGTCATGGATGCTCCGTTTGCTTTTGTAGAGCTGGACACAAAGAATAATACTAAAGGATTTATGTTCCACCTCTTGGTCTTTGGATTATTTCTGTGTTCCATCTTGACCCAAAAACTTTTCAGTATCTTCATGAAATGACTACTGGAGAGTATCTGGGCGAAGATGTCATCAGTGTGTGGATGAAAGCAGTTTTCCAAGGAGACAGTGGAAACCTTGAACACATGTCTGGAGACAGTTGTTGGATTGCTAGGGGGAGCCAAACAAAACTGACATGCTCTTGGCTGGAAAGATGGCCAAACTGGATGCAGTTTTGTTCCTGATTTTAGACAGCACTTCATACCTTTTGAATGCACAGATAGCCTGGGGGTTCTTCTGGGCTTGCTGCTATCTCTGAAAGTGAGCATTGACTTTGGCTGTTCTTTTTAATTATGAACTTACTTGGATGGGTGATAGTCTTATTAGCCTCAGTTATACACCAACAGCTTGAGCCTAGATTAGACTGTTCTAATACATTCTGTTTATGATTGCCTTTAAAGAAAAATAAGAAAATATAAACCATGCAGAATGTGATGAGTGGAATTCTAACCATATTACCTGTGCTGTCTACTTGTTTTGAGCTCCAGTATTTAACTTGTATTTTTAATGCCTTGAATCTCTGTTTGGGACCAGAGTATCTGGATTACTATCTGTATCCTTGCAAACCTGCCCAGATCCTGAATTCAGTCTCACGGCTTCTTCCTGGCTCACCATCAAGGACCATCAGATTGGTGAATAGCAGGGAGAGAATTTTTTCTCCCATAGCCCTATAACATTGGAACTCTCTTGTCAAAGAAATGTGTGTGTGACCTCATCTGAGCCACCTTTTTAATAGATATCAAAACTTTCATTTATTCCCTTTTGCAACATTTTATTGATGTCTCTGTATGCTATTTTTTTTTAATTTTGCAAGTCTTCTAGGAAAGGCTATTGGACTGAAACATGGTCTGTCAATGAATGATTAATACATTGCTTTTTTCTTTTTTGCTAAACACACTGAACACTGCTGAGATCTGAATCTGTTGTTGGCAAGTTTCAGAGAAAGGGAGTCATCTGCTTTACAATTCTTTGGAATCAACGGGTCAAATATATCCAGAAGCAAGGCTAACGTATCAGGCCCCCAAACATGTGTTATTCAGTGTCGTGTATTCCTGCATGACATTGGGTTTGACTGGATGTCCTAATTCTATGATTCTACACATTGAGATGATTCAATTTAGATTCAATCGTTTGTTTATTACTCAATTTATACCTTTCCTTGCAAACTGGCCAATTAATACAAGCTCTCTAAGGAGTTTTCACAACACACACATTTAAAAAACAATATAAAATAATTAAAACTAGGACACAGTTAAAATGGTTTCTTAGAATTTATGCTTTTTTTGTTATTTATGGCTACTTAATTGAAAACACAAGCTGGCAGATGTTCCAAGAAAATAAAGAACCAAACTATAATTTTGAAGTGCATACATGTTTGGGTTTCTAATTTTATGACTGATTGTAACCAGAATTTTGGCGGGCATTTTGTGGGGTGAGATGTTTCTCTTGCTCAACTCCAGAGCATCAGAGAGAGAAAAGAGGCACACACACTGAAGAAGAAGAATCTTGAATATTCTTTCCATTTTCCGAGAACAGCTGGTAGCATTTCTGCCAAAAATCCTAAATGTTTTTTAAAAAGCATAACCAAGTCTGAAAGTGGGAAAAATCAAAGTTTTGTCCTCCCACATCTAACAAGGTGTCTGGCCACTGTTCCACTGTTTATTTGAATAAAATTAAGTCTAGCCTAGATTTGGAGCACAACTGCAGGTAAGCCTTGCAAGGAAAGGTATAAGCTCAGAAATAAACAAATGATAGAATGTTTTGAGAAATCTAGGAATATTTTTTGTGTATAGTTAATAAAAAAACAACACAATTTCAAAAGAAAACCACAAGTTTATCTTTATTTGCCTTTTGCCAAAAACACATTAGCATTAAATTGTTACTGAAAATGTAATCCATTAGCATTTTAAAATGAGAAATTATGAAATTAGTTCCCTAAATTCATTATTATTAAGGCATGAGTTCCAAGCTAATGAGGCAACATTATTTAAAAAGTCAAAAATTCCTAACACTCCTCAATTGCCCTACAAAAATAACAAATTAAAGTTAAGCAAGGAAATTCATTGCAACAAAAACACAGCATGTTAAGGTTAAAATAGCAAACTTTAAATGTATTGCTCAAATTTCTAAGAACTCACAGATAAGCAATTGATTTCAATACAAGTTCAGTACTTGGAGGCACTGTTTTGCAGTGGCTCCAGTCATTCCTGGAGGATTGTTCCCAGAAAATGTTGCTGGGGGACACCTGCTCGGCCCCGCAGCCTTAGCCTTTGCCCTATGGGGTCCCGCAGGGTTCAGTATTGTCCCCCATGTCGTTTAACATTTACATGAAGCAACTGGGAGAGATCATCCGGAGTTTTGGAGTTCAGTGACATCTGTACGCAGATGACCTTCAATTCTACTACTCCTTTCCACCTGCTGCTAAGGATCCTGAACCAGTGCTTGGCAGCTGTGATGGTCTGGATGGGTCAAACAAATTGAAACTGAATCCAGACAAAGACAGAGGTACTCCTGGTCAGTCATAAGGCTGAACAGGGTATAGTGTTACAACCTGTGCTGCATGGGGTTACATTCCCGCTGAAAACACAGGTTTGTAGCTTGAGAGTTCTCCTGGATTCATCGCTGAACCTAAAACCTCAGGTTTTGGTGGTGGCCAGGGAAGCATTCACATGAAACTTGTGCGCCAGCTGCCCCTGTACCTTGAGAAGCCAGACTTGGATTTGGTGGTCCAAGCTCTCGTCACATCTCCAAATAGACTACTGCAATGTGCTATACATGAGGTTACCTCTGAAGACTGTTTGGAAGCTTGAAATAATCCAACAGGTGGCAGCCAGGTTGCTCACCAGGCCGGCATACAGGGATCATACAACCCCTCTGCTGTGTCTGCTCCACTGGTTGCCAGTCTGCTACTGAGCAGAATTCAAAGTGCTGGCTTTAGCCTATAAATCCCTAAATACTTCCAGTCCAGCTTGCCTGTCTGAACACATCTCCCTTTATGAGCCAGCTAGAACACTAAGATCAGCCCGTTCTCGGTCCCACCACCTTCACAGGTGTGACTGGCAGGGACAAGCGACAGGCCTTCACAGTGGTGTGGAACTGCCTTCCCACCGAGATTAGATTGGCGCACTCTCTCCTAGCATTTAGGAAACAAAGTAAGACCTGTTTGTTCAAGAGGGCATTTGGTGAATGACAGGAGTATCGAAGTATGGGATAGTTAAAGATAACCTTGGGTTTGATGCAAGATTTAAATGTTCTATTTTGCATTGTGATTGTTGTTTATAGTTTTAATGGTTTTAATCTATTGTTATATGTGGTTAATTTGATATGTGATGTTTATCCGTGTAAGGCAGTAGTTCTCAACCTGTGGGCCCCCAGTGTTTTGGCCTACAAGTTTACTAGCTGTCGGGATCTCTGGAAGTTGAAGACCAAAATATCTGGGGACCCACAGGTTGAGAACCACTGGTGTAAGGCATTGAATTTTGTCATGGATTACCTTGTGAACCGCCTTGAATATCCCCAGGGGTGAGAAAAACATTATATCAATAAATAAACAAACAAACAAACAAATAAAATCTACACTGCCATATTATCCAGTTTCAGACTGCACATTATCTGCCTTTAACTGGTTTATATGAGTCTGCACTGCCATATACTCAAGTTCAATGCAGCTAATCTGCATTCAGATGCTAGATTATATGACAGTGTAGATCCACACTGTATTATTTAATTGCGTTTTAGTTTTTGTATTGGGCTTTTAAAAACTATGACCAAAGTGTGGTATTGCTGGCTGCCTTGTGTCCTCATGGGAAGAAAGGTGGGATATAAATAAAGAGAGGAGGAGGAGATGAGACCTTATACTAATTCCTAGCACCTGACAGGTACTTCTTTTTCTCTTCAGCTATCAGAAAACATTGCACACTGACTACAGCAATAACAGTAAAGATGGATTGTAGACAAGTAACTTTTGTGAGTTTCTTTACAAAGTGTGGATACATATATGCTGTAAAGTGAATGCAATCTGATACCACTTTAACCGCCATGGCTCATGCTATGTAATCCTGGGGTTTGTAGTTTGGTAAGGCTCCAGCATTCTTTGGCAGAGAAGACTAAAAACCTTGTAAAACTCAACCTCCTGTGAGTGTTTAGGAGGAAGCCACAGCAGTTAAAGAGGAGTCAACCTGCATTAACTCTACAATATAGATGCACCCCAGGGTGTACACAAACAGCATGGACTGGCTTTGCATTCACCCAAATTATTATTTAAAACAATATAATCTGAAGGAAAAGCTTAAGTTTCATATATAAGACTTGTTAAGAAGTCCCTTAAGAATATATTTCATCCAAGTAGTTTGAAGCTAAGCCTGCTTCCCCCAATGGTTGATGATGCTATATTATTAAAACAGCTCACCACCCAAAAAAAACCCCAAAAAACAAAAACCCAAAAGGGCATTGCTTGTACAAAAATAACATCTGTTCATCACAAACTCCCTCCAAAATGTGTGGCATTTATCTATTTGATTGGGTGAGCTGTAGTATTTCCAGTATTCTCCACTCATCAGGCATTTTGGAAATAATTAAAGCTAAATCACCACTCCAGTGTATTAAAAGCATTATCTCTCATCCAAATTAGGCTGGAAATATCCCCCTTCATCCTTCCCTTGTTTCCCTTGAAATTGTGTCTGCTCTGACTTGTAAAACTAGGGATTATTTTTGGGGCATGGTTCTGTAAGAAAGATACTCAATATCTTTTTGACTAAGGCACCACCTGGTGTTTGCAGAAAGAATTGTCATGTCAATATTATTGTAGTCAGCAGCCAGAACAAAAATTAGAACTAACAATGTTTTTTAAATATAAAGAAACATTAAAAGTAAAAAAAAAAATAGGAAAATATATAAAACCAAACCAAAAGTGTCATTATCTCATCCACAAATATAGACAATTTGAGAGCTCTTTGTGTGTAAACATTATGCTATTTTTTTCCTAAATGGTTTGATGAGATCTGCTGATGATCACTGCTTCCCACAGCTGGCCCCATTGGCTGGCAGCAGATGCTTCTACAAGAGAAGCAGTCACCCTCCCCACAAAGCTCACCCCACTCAGCCAAGAACATCCCCCAAGAACTTCCAATGCCAGCAACAATGGCACAAAACACAAATCATGCTGCTCCTAAGGATGGATCTTCCACTTACACCATGGTGGTGCTAGATGGGAGCAGAGCAAGCTTCCTCCACTTCATCTGGCCAGAGATATCCTAAATGCCTACATACCAGAAATGTACCAGGCAGCTGCATCATACATGTACACCCTCGCTAGCCGCTTGATGATCCCCAAGATTCCATGGTCGTGATAGGTGTACCCAATCCGCAGGGGATGTATGGGAAGATGAACAGTAGTTCTACCACTTCTGAATGCCACGTCCCATCTTTCACAGGCTCATGGGTGTAATTCCCAGAGTTTTCCAGAGGTAACAAACACATGGAGAGCAAAACTCTTGGGGAAAATTATTGCCATCATCATATGGGTGCTGCCCAACAGATGCTCCTATCAACTGGCAGCACAACAGTTTGGTATCAGAAGGGTGACTATGGTCAACATTTTCATCACCTATGTCATGGCTATGGAGATGATACTCTTAAAAGCTGCTGAGCATGTCCTGCCACAAAAACACATTACAAACACTTCCTGAGTGATGAAAGAATTATTTTGTGTAGTCATAGCCGAATTACCTATCATGGGTTTTAGGACTCTTTGGAAGGGCCCTCTGTCAGGCCTCCTAAGAGCTCTGTCAATTCTCCCTAGGCATGTGATGCATGATGCTCTACAGAAGAGGAAGGACTTGATATGGGAGTGGGGTTCCTGTCCCTTGGGAGCAGGTGTCCTATGGATCCATTTTTATGGCTGGGGCTGGGTGATCATGGGCAGCTTTCCTCCACTATTCTGCTTTCCCTCTCTATCAGCTCCACCATCATCGCCAGGTGCCCAGTCTGTGCCTCAAGGATGGCATTGACACAGGTCTAATTCTGTGCTTCGCTCTCCAGGAATTCCTTGAGTCCTTCACCTTGCCTCTCTTTTTTATTATTATTTTATTTCATGCATTTCTACACCTCCCTTCTCCCCCCTAAGGGGGACTCAGGGTGGCCTCACACAAGCATCATATGATGCTAACAGCATATAAACAATCAAAAATTGCATTTAAAACATTAAAAATAATTAAAAACACATTATACAATTCATTAAACAATAAATTAAACATGGCAATTAAAACCAAATCCAAATCAGGGTAAATCCTATGTCGCAGATATCCTAAGTTTCTTTCCAATTGCCGCTGTCCACTAATTGAACGCTTGGTCACAAAGCCAAGTCTTCAATTGTCTTCTAAAGGACAGGAGGGAGATGGCCAACCTGATGTCCTTAGGGAGAGAGTTCCACAGATGGGGTGCCACTGCCAAGAAGTGGGCTGTCTGAAGTGCATTAAGTCCTCCACTTGTAGTTTATTTATTTATTTATTTATTTATTTATTTGCTGCATTTGTTAACCGCCGCTCTCAGCCCTAGGGCGACTCGCGGCGGTGTACAACATATAAAAAACAATTTACAATAAGTCAACGACGGCAAAAACCAACATATCACTAATACACAATCATCTAATTACACTAAAATAATCCGCTCCGTCTTATCGTAGAATCATAACCAATCTCGTAGACCATATTCCGTTCCAGTTGTCATTTCCAGTTACTCTAGCACTCAGTTAAATGCCTTCTCGAATAGCCATGTCTTCAGGCTCTTACGGAAGGACATAAGGGAGGGCACCTGTCTGATGTCAACAGGGAGGGTGTTCCACAGCCGGGGGGCCACCACTGAGAAGGCCCTTTCTCTCGTCCCCGCCAGACGTGCCTGTGAAGCAGGCGGGATCGAGAGAAGGGCCTCCCCAGACGATCTCAAGGTCCTCGTGGGCTCATAGGCCGAGATGCGGTCCGAAAGGTATTTTGGGCCGGAACCGTTTAGGGCTTTGTAGGATAACACCAGCACCTTAAATTGGGCCCGGTAGCAGATTGGCAGCCAGTGGAGCTGGAACAACAAGGGCGTTGTATGCTCCCTGCGTCCTGCTCCTGTTAGTAACATGGCTGCCGCGCGCTGGACTAGCTGAAGCTTCCGGGCCGTCTTCAAGGGCAGCCCCACGTAGAGAGCGTTGCAGTAGTCAAGGCGGGATGTGACCAGAGCGTGTACCACCGTGGCCAAGTCAGACTTCCCAAGGTACGGGCGCAGCTGGCGCACGAGCCTAAGCTGTGCAAATGCTCCCCTGGTCACCGCTGAAACCTGGGGATCCAGGCTCAACGATAAATCCAGGATCACACCCAAGCTGCGAACCTGCGCCTTCAAGGGGAGTGCGACCCCATCCAGCACAGGCTGTAACCCTATACCCTGCTCGGCCTTGCGACTGACCAGGAGTACCTCTGTCTTGTCTGGATTTAATTTCAGTTTGTTCGCCCTCATCCAGACCATTACAGCGGCCAGGCACTGGTTCAGGACCTCGACAGCCTCCTTAGTAGCAGGTGGGAAGGAGTGACAGAGTTGGACATCATCTGCGTACAGATGACACCGCACCCCGAAACTCCGGATGATCTCACCCAGCGGCTTCATGTAGATATTAAACAGCATGGGGGACAATATAGAGCCCTGAGGAACCCCACAGGTCAAAGGCTGTGGTGTTGAACAGGAGTCCCCCAATAACACCTTGGAAACTTACCATGATCACCTAGCAGCAACTAATCTTCCTCTTTCCTTTCCTCAGTATTGGCCCTGAAAGGGGTTGATTTTGTTTTTGTAGTGTGGCAATTATTTGAAGTTGGCTAATGAAGGATATGTGTACCAAGTTGGGTCTAGATCCATTAGGTCATGTAGGAGCCTTTGAGGTACAAACCAAACAGCCAACATCAAGCATAATACATGCACATTTATTTCAAGAAACAGTCAAAACTTTGAAAAATCTTCTGACAAGATAATTATCCTGATCTTGACTTGATTTTGAAACAAAGGGTTTAATTCAGCTATGATTACATGAAATAGTTATTTTATCATTCAAGAAGAAAGGGCAGCATGGCAACAGTCAGCAGTTATCTGTGACTTAGTGGATTATTCCAAAAATATAACATTAAAGGTTGCCACATTTCAAGTCACAGCCCAAAAAATCCAAGCTAAATTAGTAAAGTCCACAGCGGAGGCTAGAAATGGAAATGGAGATAGTTTGGAATGATACAAACCAGACCTTTGTTACTGTTATCATGTCACTGCTACTATAATTTTAAAGAGCCAGTATATGGAATAAGTTTTAATATTTATATTGGAAAGTGCTTATTGTACATTTAAAAGTTGTATATTATTTGATGCCGTGGCCTATGGTTGGTACAATAAACAATTCATTCCCTCAAGAAGAATTTGTAATGTGCTTTTGTGGCAGCACATGCTTAGCAGCTTTTAAGAGCAATAGACAGGACATGTAATCAATGGAAATATTACCTTCCAGATAAATGTTCAGGCTGGTCAATATTACCACAAAATCAATTAAACCATTGGAAGGAAGGGTTTTATGCTGTGTACCAAAAATCTAAACAAGCTAGTCATATAAAATAATGTGCAGAAGATCATAATTTTACTAAATTTTTGTAAGTTAATGTTTTTCTACATAGAAATAACGTCAATGAATGAAGTAACACACAATCTGTAAATGTTATCATACATGTATGTATTTCCTCTCTCACACATACACCTGACTCAGCTAAGCAGCCACATTTGGCTACAAAAAACTGAGCAGAAGAAACAAACCACAGAGGAAGGAACCACAAAGGGACATCTAGTCAGTCTTCTTGCCGTTCAGAATGACACTATTGCAGCTCTCCAAAAAGATGGTCATCCAGCCTCTGCTTAAAACCAGAAAATCTACCACTGCTGAACAGCTCTTACAATAAAAATGCTTTTTTCTTTATGTCACTAAATCATTTAGAAGTTTCATAAATTTCTGTAGTTTAATTCTCCAGTTTTGATTCTCTTGCAACAAAAAATGAACATAATGGTGATTACAAGTGTTGCATTTTGGCTTTTGTTGTTGTTCATTTGTTCAGTTGTCTCCGACTCTTCGTGACCTCATGGACCAGCCTACGCCAGAGCTCCCTGTCGGCCGTTACCACCCCCAGCTCCCCCAAGGTCAGTCCAGTCACTTCAAGGATGCCATCCATCCATCTTGCCCTTGGTCGGCCCCTCTTCCTTTTGCCTTCCACTTTCCCCAGCATAATTGTCTTCTCTAGGCTTTCCTGTCTCCTCATGATGTGGCCAAAGTACTTCAACTTTGTCTCTAGTATCTTTCCCTCCAGTGAGCAGTCGGGCTTTATTTCCTGGAGGATGGACTGGTTGGATCTTCTCGCAGTCCAAGGCACTCTCAGCACTTTCCTCCAGCACCAGAGCTCAAAAGCATCGATCTTCCTTCGCTCAGCCTTCCCTAAGGTCCAGCTCTCACATCCGTAGGTGACTACAGGGAATACCATGGCTTTGACTAGGCGGATCTTTGTTGCCAGTCTGATGTCTCTACTCTTCACTATTTTATCGAGACTGGACATTGCTCTCCTCCCAAGAAGTAAGCGTCTTCTGATTTCCTGGCTACAGTCTGCATCTGCAGTAATCTTTGCACCTAGAAATACAAAGTCTGTCACGGCCTCCACGGTTTCTCCCTCTATTTTCCAGTTGTCAATCATTCTTGTTGCCATAATCTTGGTTTTTTTGACGTTTAGCTGCAACCCGGCTTTTGCGCTTTCTTCTTTCACCATGATTAGAAGGCTCCTCAGCTCCTCCTCGCTTTCGGCCATCAGAGTGGTGTCATCTGCATATCTGAGGTTGTTAATGTTTCTTCCAGCAATTTTCACCCCAGCTTTGCATTCATCCAGCCCCGCACATCGCATGATGTGTTCTGCATACATGTTAAATAGGTTGGGTGAGAGTATGCAGCCTTGCCGTACGCCTTTCCCAATCTTGAACCAGTCTGTTGTTCCGTGGTCAGTTCTTACTGTTGCTACTTGGTCCTTGTACAGATTCCTCAGGAGAGAGACCAGGTGGCTTGGGATGCCCATCCCACCAAGGACTTGCCACAATTTATTATGATCCACACAGTCAAAGGCTTTAGAATAGTCAATGAAGCAGAAGTAGATGTTTTTCTGAAACTCCCTGCCTTTCTCCATTATCCAGCGGATATTGGCAATCTGGTCTCTCGTTCCTCTGCCTTTTCTAAACCCAGCTTGAACATCTGGCAACTCTCGCTCCATGTATTGCTGGAGTCTTCCTTGCAGGATCTTGAGCATTACCTTACTGGCATGAGAAATAAGGGCCACTGTACGGAAGTTTGAGCAGTCTTTCGCATTTCCCTTTTTTGGTATGGGGATATAAGTTGATTTTTTCCAGTCTGATGGCCATTCTTGTGTTTTCCATATTTGCTGGCAAATGGCATGCATCACCTTGACAGCATCATCTTCAGAGGCGGCCCTAGGTAATTTTCAAAGGTAAGCAAACATTATTTTGGCGCCCCCCCCCCCCTCAACCAATCACTGAAAAATAAAACATAGAAGGTAGAGGTGAATAAAAGAGTTACCTTACAAACCAGAAATTTACTTACAACATTATGTTCATATAGTTACATTACCTAGAATTAACACAAATTAACTTTTTTTAGAATGCAAATATTTTATTAAACTTAGCAACAATTTTAAGTTTTTGTTGTTATTTTTGGTCTACAAGTACTACACAAAGGTTTATTGGTCATGCTGTCTCTTCAAAAGATTTTTCAGATTAGGGTCTTGCTAATAACAGAGAACTCAAACCCATGCTTGTTGGGTCTGTAAATCAGATTTGTTTTGGAGAACACAGCCCTAGGAGAATAGACACCTCCTTTTTAAGAAAGCGAACTCTTGTCCTTCAAAAGTGCCATGCCAGCCTGGACCATTGCAATGGGTGTGGCAACACGGCCAGCATCTGGCCCCTTCACTTGACTGGATATTTTAACATCCAGTTTTTTTTAACATAAATAAACTTGAACACTTTTAAAATTAAAAAGATATTTTTCTGGCTTTCAATTTTGAAAACTCGTGTACTATTATATCTGTTTCCATTTCATCCAACAAGCCATTTTCAATGGCCAAGGTTGCTAGTCCACTCAAGCGCTCTTGACTCAAAGTTGATCTTAAGTACGTTTTTATAAGTTTTAATTTTGAAAAACTCCTTTCACCGCTGGCCACAGATACCGGAAGTGTTAACAGAATTCTCAATGCAAGATAAACATTTGGGAAAGTATCCACATAACCACGTTTGGTTATGAAAGACAACGCTTTAGCTGGATGACTTCCAGGGGGCAGCATGGTTGCAAATATTTGTAGCTCCTCAAACAGATCATCACCATTCACATCACAGTCTTCACTATCAGCCAAAATAGTTTGAAGGTGTTGACAGGCATTCTTCAATTCTGTTTCATTCAAACTTTTCCCAAGGCTTGAAATATCATACTGGGATCAGATCTTGGGATATAGGGCCTGTCTGGAAGGGTCCCTAGACCCCTTCTACACTGTCCTTATAACCCAAGATCCGATCCCAGGTTATCTGCTTTGAACTGGATTATATGAGTCCACACTGCCGGATAATCTGGGATAAACAGAAAACCTGGGATCAGATCTTGGGATATAGGGCCTGTCTGGAAGGGCCCCTAGACCCCTTCTACACTGTCCTTATAACCCAAGATCCGATCCCAGGTTATCTGCTTTGAACTGGATTATATGAGTCCACACTGCCAGATAATCTGGGATAAACAGAAAACCTGGGATCAGATCTTGGGATATAGGGCCTGTCTGGAAGGGCCCCTAGACCCCTTCTACACTGACCTTATAACCCAAGATCCGATCCCAGGTTATATGCTTTGAATTGGATTATATGAGTCTGCACTGCCAGATAATCTGGGATAAACAGAAAACCTGGAATCAGATCTTGGGATATAGGGCCTGTCTGGAAGGGCCCCTAGACCCCTTCTACACTGTCCTTATAACCCAAGATCCGATCCCTGGTTATCTGCTTTGAACTGGATTATATGAGTCCACACTGCTGGATAATCTGGGATAAACAGAAAACCTGGGATCAGATCTTGGGATATAGGGCCTGTCTGGAAGGGCCCCTAGACCCCTTCTACACTGTCCTTATAACCCAAGATCCGATCCCAGATTATCTGCTTTGAACTGGATTATATGAGTCCACACTGCCAGATAATCTGGGATAAACAGAAAACCTGGGATCAGATCTTGGGATATAGGGCCTGTCTGGAAGGGTCCCTAGACCCCTTCTACACTGTCCTTATAACCCAAGATCCGATCCCAGATTATCTGCTTTGAACTGGATTATATGAGTCCACACTGCCAGATAATCTGGGATAAACAGAAAACCTGGAATCAGATCTTGGGATATAGGGCCTGTCTGGAAGGGTCCCTAGCCCCCTTCTACACTGTCCTTATAACCCAAGATCCGATCCCAGGTTATCTGCTTTGAACTGGATTATATGAGTCCGCACTGCCAGATAATCTGGGATAAACAGAAAACCTGGAATATGAGGATTTAAAGATTGAACTGCAAAGACTCTGGCACAAGCCAGTGAAAATGGTCCCAGTGGTGATTGGCACACTGGGTGCAGTCCCTAAAGACCTTGGCCTGCACTTAAACACAATCAGCACTGACAAAATCATGATCTGCCTGCCAGCTGCAGAAGGCGACCTTACTGGGATCTGCATGCATTATTCACCTATACATCACACAGTCCTAGATACTTGTGAAGTGTCCCACGTGTGATCCAATACAACTTTCTGCCCCATATAACAACAACAACAAAAACAACAACAAACCCACAAACAACAGCAAGTCAAAGTTATACCAGGTTCCCTCATCCTTTCTGCCCCATATAATAAAATAATGATAATAATAATAATAATAATATAATAACAATAACAGTAAGTGGGGCCAGGAAGTTCTTGGATGCAGAGGGGAAGACTCCAACTCCCACTATTCCTCGCAGCCACAGGCCCTTTCCTTGTAAGCAGGTGACTAGAACTGACCTGGCCTTGAGCCCCTCCTGCTCCTCCCCGATCTTGAATAACTGGAGGCACGGGGGCGCCTCCTCGCACACAGCTGCTCTCGCCTCCTCCTGCACGCAGGCACACAGGCACAGAGTGGAGGGAAACACACGAGCCCGCCTTTCCTGTCCAACTGTGGGGCGCATGCGCAGAGCCAGAAGGGAGGCTGCGGACTCTGTGTAGCCTTCAAGAGGGAGAGGGAGGCAGAGAAAGGTTGCCGAGGGGAGGGGGCATTTATAAAGGCGCCCTTGTGCCTCTGGCAAAAAAAAAAACTATTCAGCGGTCGCTTACCTAGCGTAATGGAAAAACCGCCCCTGATCATCTTTTAAGATTTTAAACAGTTCAGCTGGGATGCCGTCGTCTCCTGCTGCCTTGTTGTTAGCAATGCTTCTTAAGGCCCATTCAACCTCACTCCTCAGGATGTCTGGTTCTAATTCATTCACCACACCGTCAAAGCTATCCTCGATATTGTTATCCTTCCTATACAGATCTTCTGTATAGTCTCGCCACCTTCTCTTGATCTCTTCAGCTTCTGTTAGGTCCCTGCCATCTTTGTTTCTTATCATACCAATTTTTGCCTGAAATTTACCTCCAATGTTTCTAATTTTCTGGAAGAGGTCTCTTGTCCTTCCTATTCTGTTGTCTTCTTCCACTTCCATGCATTGCTTATTTAAAAATAGTTCCTTATCTCTTCTGGCTAACCTCTGGAATTGCGCATTTAACTGGGCATATCTCCCCTTATCCCTGTTTCCTTTTGCTTTCCTCCTTTCTTGGGCTACTTCCAGTGTCTCAGCAGACAACCATTTTGCCTTCTTGGTTTTCTTTTTCTTTGGAACGTACTTTGTTGCCGCCTCCTGAACAATGTCGCGGACTTCTGTCCATAGTTCTTCTGGGACTCTGTTTACTAAATCTAGTCCTTCAAATCTGTTCTTCACTTCCACTGTATATTCGCTAGGAATGTTAGTGAGATCATATCTAACTGGTCTGTGTATTTTCCCTGATCTCTTTAGTTTTATTCTAAATTGGGCAATAAGAAGTTCGTGATCTGAGCTACAGTCAGCCCCAGGTCTTGTTTTCACCGACTGGATGGATGTCCGCCACCTTTGGCTGCAAAGGATGTAGTCAATCTGATTTCGGTGTTGACCATCTGGTGAGGTCCATGTATAAAGTCGTCTTTTAGGTTGTTGGAAGAGAGTATTCGTTATACACAGCGAGTTTTCCTGGCAGAATTCTATCAGCCTGCGTCCCGCTTCATTTTGTTCTCCCAGACCATGCTTGCCTGTGATCCCAGTTGTCATTTGACTTCCCACCTTGGCATTCCAGTCTCCTGTAATGAAAATAATGTCTCTTTTTGGTGTATTATCCAGTAGGTCCTGCAGATCCTCATAGAACTGATCTACTTCTGCTTCTTCAGCAGCTGTGGTTGGGGCGTATATTTGGATCACTGTGATGTTGAAAGGCTTTCCTTGCACTCGAATTGAGATCATTCTGTCATTTTTTGGGTTGTATCCAAGCACCGCTTTAGCGAATTTCTTATTAGTTATGAAGGCTACTCCATTTCTTCGATGTTCCTCTTGTCCGCAGTAGTAGATCTGGTGGTCATCTGATGTGAAGTGGCCCATTCCAGTCCATTTCAGTTCGCTGACCCCAAGAATGTCTATCTTTAGTCTTGACATCTCACCAATAACAACATCCAATTTGCCCTGGCTCATAGATCTTACATTCCAGGTTCCTATGGTGTGTTGATCTTTAGAACATCGGATTCGTCGTTCGCCTCCAGTACCGTCGGCCGCTAGCCTTCCTTTCGGCTTTGAGCTAGCTGCGTCATCACATCTGGGGCTAGTTGAACTTATCCTCTGCTCCTCCCCAGTAGCATTTTGGCCATCTTCCGACCTGGGAGTCCCATCTTCCAATGGCATACCGACATATCTCTGGTTGTACTGGTCCATTTAGTTTTCTTGGCAAGGATACTGGAGTGGTTTGCCATTGCCTTCCCCAGGGATCACGCTTGGTCTGACCTCTCTGCCACAACCGTCCCGTCTTGGGTGGCCCTTCACGGTTTCGCTCATGACATCATTGAGGTGCTCAAGCTCCAGCGCCCCGACAAGGCGGTGATCCTTTGCTGGAGTTTGGCTTTTAGCCATATGTAATTTCTATATAAATAGAATGCAGAACTATAAACAAGTGCTCATCCATTTTCAGAGGGTTCGCCGGCTCATTAAATGAGCTACTTTAAGCTACATTTGTAAAAGCCAACTGAAGGAGCTCTGATGCAAGTTCTCTCCCCCCCCCCCCGCCCCCCGCCACCCCCCCCCCCCCCGCCATGTCAGGAGCAACTTGGGAAACTGCAAGTCATTTCTGATGTGAGAGAATTGGCCGTCTGCAAGGACACATGTTCATGATGCATAAAGACAAAACCTTTCAAATCTCCCCAACTTATAACCAACCTTTTCCCTACTTGGTTCCTATTACTACTGTTATAACAAGGGAAACATGCACTTTCTGTTAATTTAAATATAATAGAGGTATACATCAGTTAAAGAAATAGCTCTGTTCCTGGGCTTTGTTCTTTAACACAAATGTTGGTACTAAGTGCAATTATAACACAGAAACATAGAATAGGAAAAGAGGCAAGGTGGGTGGCTGTAAAAAGGCACTTGTAGAAAGGAGCTTCTTTGTCTGAAGCTTTGCTAATTGTGGTGTTTTTATATATCAAACAACTTGACTTTGCAGCAGTTGGGTGATTTTTAGGAGAAGTCTACCTATTGAGCATTTTCTACAAGCAGAAAATAAAACAACCTTCACAACACAAAGTAGGTCTTCAAGGATTCATCGGGCTTAATTGCAAGTGCTCTCAAATAATGGGAGTTTTTGATATACAGAATGGTTATAAATAAGGGATCCCCGATAGGAATTCTGATGTAGTACAGTCGCACAACATGTTTTTCTATCGGCACAAACCGTATAACTAATTCTGAGAACAGAGTTTGCAGTCTTTCCATACATTAATCTACTCCTGGTTACTTCAAGCTTTCCCCATTTATAATTTAGGATGAATATGAGGAAAGCTGTTTTGCTGTTGCTAATGAAAAACAATGGAAACCACAACTTCTAATATTTATACTTACTACCAATCGCACAGATATCTACTAGCATATTTAAAACTACTTATATAACTAGGCTAGATAAAGGAGTCTGGGAAATGTAAACTTTGAACCTTTATTTCTACCCATCTCTACTCTAACCTATTTTTGTTTCCAGAATGATTTCAGAAATCATTCTGGAAACAAAACAGAAAAAATAAAATAGCAGTATAAATATGTTCTGACAAAAATATACCCTCATCTGCAACAATGGTATGCTTCTATATAAATAGTGTGGCAGCTGATTGTTCTACAGGTGCACAATACAAAGTACAGAACTACAAACACCACATTACTTATAAAATTCAACTTCTTTGGCCCATCCTCTGGAAAGAGCTGACAAAAAGTTGAGCAACAAGCTTCTGGCATTTCTCTGGAATTTAGATCAAAGCTAAGAACTCGATGAAAGATAAAAGAACTGAAATGGAGAAAGCCTTGGATAAATGTACTCCCTCTTCTAGCCGCTAACAAGAAACAGTTCAGTCCTTGAATTTGGAAAGATAAGCTTTAATAATCAGGTTGTGTCGAAACATAATTGAAAGAAAACTCTGCAGTGCTTTATAACGCACAAGACATGGCAGCTGTTGAAATTAAGTGTTCTCAGTAATGAAACATTAAACGAAATTGACTGATCTGCAACCAAACCTTGCCAAAATGGCACATACATGTTTTGTACCCTTGTCCTTTTATTGCATACAGTCCTTTTGCTAGGGACTAGATATGAGCCAAAATAGAACCAAAGAAAAAGCTCACACAAATTCTTCTCTGTTGCTATAAAATATTATAATAATAATAATAATTGCTATTATTATTATCATCAAATAAGTTGTTATACTTTTGAGGTTGTCACATCACTCTAACCACTGGTAAGTATGCATAGTGCATGGAAATATTTGACTGACATCAGGCATGACATAACATAATGCAAGCTGAATATTCCCCCTCTGAATATAAAGTGGTACATGTGACTAAAGGGTTTGGAGCTGGATCTACACTCCTAAATAATGCAGTTTCATCTGTATTATATAGTCAGTTTAGACCAGGCATGTGTGATGGGCGATCATGATGTCACAACGGCTGAAAATGGCAGCACAGGTGTCTTCACTGCCGGTTTTGTTCGTGGGCAAGTATAAGGGGTGTGTTCCATTTCCCTGAGGTTGGAGAAAGGTTAAAGCAGGCATGGGCAAACTTGGGCCTTCCAGGTGTTTTGGACTTCAACTCCCACCATTCCTAACAGCCTCAGGCCCCTTCCTTTTCCCCCTCAGCCACTTAAGCAGCACCCAGAAGGCCCAAGTTTGCCAATGCTTGGTCCAAACTGGATTATTTGGCTGCATTGATCTAGCCTGGGAGTTGGGAGAAAAATTCACCTGTCTTTATCCACAAATGTGGCCCAATCTACACTGAAACTGTACATTGTATGGTCAGTCTAGATTCATATAATGCAGGTTAACTGCACTAACTGCATTATGAGTCTACATTGACCATACAATGCAGTTTTAAAGTGTAGATGGGCTATAAGATAACTTCCTTAAAATGCAGTGTAGATGGGTCATTAGTAACAAAAGTTTCTCTGTATATATCATGGCAATGTTTGAATGGGGATTTTTTTTTCAAATATTACATTGCTACTTGTTTCAGAATACAAATACAGTGCAGGTGCCTTCCCACCCACTCTGTATTTGCTTTGGCTGCTGTACAATGTTTTTAACAATACTGTATCACTAACTATGGTCTTTTAATATGTTAAAGTCTTGGAAAGATTTACTACTGAACAAGTTGGTTTGGTTTATTTTAAAAGAAAAACTTCCAAATCTAGACTTCAAAAGTGGGAGAGGGAAATGGTTGTGCCTGTTGAAGTTTCAGATCTGAGGATAAAAGTGAAGGCAATGACATGCAGCTTATAATGTGTTCATTTCTTGGGGAAATGCCAAAGACTGTCCACCAGGGTCTGCTGATCAAAGTTAGGAGAAGCATTTGCTAGGTTTGAGAAAGAATGTTTCAGGTTCTCCAAAAATAAAGACACTTCTTGGCCTATACAAAAAGCGACCAAAGCAGATCAGAGGGTTAAGTGAACCACACGAGGCCAAGGCAGGAGGGCTTGCTGCAAGGTACAGAAACAGGAAGGCTGGCAACAAGGAACATACCTTCTTTTTTTCAAAACAAAAGGATACTATATAAAAGTGCTCACTCAACCATTCCTATTACTAGAATATGTGGACCTGAAAATATTTTCCATGTTTTCCAAAGAAAATCATTTTAAATTGCTTACTATATTAGGCAACCTCTTTCATCCCATCTTTGCCCTCCCCCCAATCACTATTTTTTATTCGTTCAGTCACTTCCTACTCTTCGTGACCTCATGGACCAGTCCATGCTAGAGCTCTCTGTCAACCATCTCCACCCCCAGCTCCTTCAAAGTCAAGCCAGTCACTTTAAAGATACCATCCATCAACTCGTTACCTAGTGAGATTAGGCAAGCCCCTACCCTGGCAGATTTTAAAAAAAGGTCTAAAAAATTGGCTCTTCTGAGGTGCCTTTGGCAAGTGAACATATATCCCATAATTTTTCTGTTCCAACTACAGTTTCCATCCTCATGAAGCACTTTCCCCCCACCCTTAATGAAGGTCTAATGCCATTGTTTGTTCCTTTTGAGCTCCTCCCTCAGAAACACATTCTCCCACTACCTATCTCATCCAGGGTTTTATCCATTTTATCCTAGTGCATTTGTCCCACCCACTGTGTTCTATTTCTTTATCATGTTATTTTGTAACTGTTTCTTTTATTTTGTTATTTCATGTATTTTACTTTGATGTTATTTCTGCTTCTTAGTATTTTATTTTGCTGTACTGTAATTTTGGGCTTGGCTTAATGTCAGCCGCCCCAAGTCCCCTTTGGGGAGATGGTGACAAGGTACAAATAAAATTGTTTATTATTATTATTAATAATAATAATAATATATTAATATATTATAATAATATTAATATTAATATTATAAAATTATTATTATTATTATTATTATTATTTGAAACACAACAAGATGACTCCACAGCACACTCTGCTGGCTGTTAAATTGGATCACACGTCGGACACTTCCAACGTGTGATGTATCTGTGAATAATGTGTGCAGATCCCAGTAAGGTGACCTTTTGCAGCTGGCAGATGGTAATTTTCTCAGCGCCAATTGTGTTTAAGTGCAGCCCAAGGTCTTTAGGCACTGCACCCAGTGTGCCGATCACCACTGGGACCACCTTTACTGTTTTTTTATTATTATTGGATTATTATTATTATTATTATTATTATTATTATTATTATTATTACTATTCCTTTTTCCTTCCATTTTCCCCAGCATCGTCTTCTCTAAGGTTCCCTGTCTTCTCATCATGTGACCAAAGTACTTCATCTTTGCCTCTGATATCCTTCCTTCCAATGAGCAGTCAGGCTTTATTTCCTGGAGGATGGACTGGTTGATCTTCTCGCGGTCCAAGGCCTCAGAATTTTCCTTCATCACCACAGTTCAAAAGCACTATCGTCGCTATCATCATTAAAAGTGAACTTGTCACCTCATCACCATATGCACAATGTTTGCTTTTCTGTTGCTATTCAGACACAGGTTTGCAGCTTGGGAGTGATTTATTGTTGAGCCTGGAACCCCAGGACTTTTGCACAATTAAAACTTGTGTGTCAGCTGCCATTGTACCTTGGGAAATTTGACTTGGCCACAGTGGTCTATGCTCTTGTTACATCCCAAGTAGATTACTGCAACGTGTTTTACAAGGGGCTGTCTTTAAAGACTGTTTGAAAGCTTCAACTAGTCCAACGGGCAACAGCCAGGTTGCTCACTGGAGCAGCATACAGGGAGCATATCACCCACCGTTACATCAGCTCCATTGGCTGCCAATCTGCTACTGAGCACAATTCAAAGTGCTGGTTTTCGCCTATAAAGCCCTAAACAGTTCCGGTCCAGCTTACTTTTCTGAACATATCTTCCTCTACGACCCACCTCGAAGATTAAGCTCATCGATGGAGGCCATGCTCTCGATCTCACCACTCTCGCAAGCACAGCTGGTTAGGACAAGAGACAGGACCTTCTCAGTGGTAGCCCTCCGACTGTGGAATGCCCTCCCTAATGAAATCAGATTGGCCCCCTCCTTGTGATCCTTTAGGAAAAAACTTAAAAACATGGTTGTGGGACCAGGCATTCAAGCAGCAGATGCAGCGATAATAATGAGAATTATTATTGCAACCCTTTTTAAACATCAAGATATCTCTACCCTACACTTGAAGCCTACGCCATGTGATGAACACAATAGGTTGCCATTTCTTAAGTAGGTGGCTCAGTAATATTTAATGAATGTGACGAAGTGGCTTGGGAGGCAGTTTTTCTCACCTCAATAACTCTAATTATTATTTTATTATTTACTACATTTATATCCGGTCTTTCTCACCCTGAAGGGGACTCAGAGCAGCCTTACCGACTCAACAATTAATGTGGCTTGACACCACTTGAACTGCTCTGGGTCAGTGCTATGGAATAGGAGCCCCTGGTGGCACAGTGGGTTAAACCCTTGTGCTGGCAGGACTGAAGACTGACAGGTAGCAGGTTCGAATCTGCGAAGAGCACAGATGAGCTCCCTCTGTCAGCTCCAGCTCCTCATGTGGGGACATGAGAGAAGCCTCCCACAAGGGTGGTAAAACATCAAAACATCCAGGCATCCCCTGGACAAAGTCCTTGCATACAGCCAATTCTGTCACACCAGAAGCAATTTGCAGTTTCTCAAGTTGCTCCTGACACAGAAAAGGGCTACAGAATGCTGGGATTAGTTGTTTGGTGAGGCACCAGCACTCTTGCATCAGTAGTGAAGGATGCAAACCTTGTAAAACGACAACTCCCGTGATTCCATAGTACTAAGCCATGACCTCTGAAATTATGCCAACCTGCATTCTTGTTACAGCGAGCTCGGTTGCACAGACACCAAAACAAACCCTCCAAATCCACAAAAGAGCTATACCTTTATTGTCCAACTGAAATGCAAAAAGACTTGATGGACCAATAAAGGGCATTGCCTTGTTTGTAGGGTTTGCTTTGATTCAGCAGTGACAAGGAACACTCTACCAGTTGAAACATACAAGTCGTGGGAATTATCCACACTGTGGGATTAATGCAGTTTGGCCCCACTTCAACTGTTGTGGAATCGTGGGAGTTGTAGTTTTACAAGGTCTTCAGCTTTCTCTGCCAGAGTGGTGGCCCCTCACCAAACTTCAGCTCCCATTGTTCCATAGCATTGGGCCAGGGCTGTTCAAATGGTGTCAAACTGCATTAATTCTCCAGTGTAGCTGCCCCCTTTCCAGGCACTAACAGAGACCCCTTGCATTGGTTACCAGAGTCCAAAAAGTAGCGTCCAAACCACGTTGGCCCAGCAACGCAGGGCTGTGGTCCATACCTCTGCTTCTGGCGCCGCTACAGTGGTGGAGGGGGGCGGCAGCAGCAGCGGGGCATTATTGCTCACATCAATGAGCCTGGAAGCAGAGGAGGGGGAGGAAGAGGAAGAGGAGGGGGAGGAGGAAGGGCGGCTGCCCCTGCTTTTCATGCTCTCGGTCTCCTGCTGCGCGCGAGCCCTCCAAGGTGCTTGACTCCGAACTTTTCCCGGGAAATCGCCGGCGCGCGTCTCGCGGCTCAGGAGTTGCTAAGAGACGCGGTCTCCATGGCGACGGAGTGGCTGCTCGGAGGAGAGGCCCGCTGAGATATTCTCGCGAGGAGTCCATCCCCATGTGCTCTCTCTCTCTCTGTTAGTAATGACGTGGCTGAGGGTTCTTGCACTGCAGTTTAGCTTGGCTGATTCATATAGCTGTAGAAATAAAAGTGCCCTGGCCCCACTCTGCTAAAGGGGATCTAGCTTGGAATCGCATTATATGGCAGTGTAGATAGGGCCCTGAGGGGTATTAACATCTTAGAAATAATAGTTGACTACTTTAATTCCTATTAAACTCTGGAAGTTGTAGTTTTCCAAGGTTTTCAGTCTTCTATGTCAAAGACTGCTGGTGCCTCACCAAACTACAACCTCATAGTAGTTACATGGTGTCAAACTGCACTAATTCTACAGCATAGATGCAGCCATGTGCATTTCTAATGGTATTTCTGCCATTGTTTTGTGGCCAAGAATACTTCTCTAATGCTATTTCAATGCTTTTCATTTTGCCGAGAAGTTAAATGGTTAGACATGGTTGGTTGCCTCTCTCTATTCTATTGGACATAAACTGTGGACAATAACAAAAGGGGAAAAACAACCACACTGAATGGACCTTTGTTTTGAACTGAGAAGTTTTTGTGTGGCCCCAGATACATAAAATAAGCATAAAATTAAATATTTGCCGATAATAAATATGCATTTGTGAGGCTTGCTAAACAGGCTGTTTTTTCTTTTTATGAAGTACAGCTGAAGCATCTTCTGCAGAGTCCACTGTAAATATGGTACAAGAGATTTATGTAAATGTCTAAAACAACCACTAGGTGGCATTCAGAAATCTTTTACAGTGTACAGCAGGGGTCCTCAAACTTTTTAAACAGAGGGCCAGGTCACAGTCCTTCAAACTGTTGGAGGGCCAGATTATAATTGGGGGAAAAATGAATGAATTCCTATGCACACTGCATATCTTATTTGTAATGCAAAAACACTTAAAAACAATACAATAATTAACATGAAGAACAGTTTTAACAAATATAAATTATTAGTCTTTCAATGGGAAATGTGGGCTTGCTTTTGGCTGATAAGATTGTTGTTGTTGTTGTTGTGTACTTTCAAGTAGTTTCAGACTTAGTCCCTGAGCGAGTCCGTAAGCGAGGGTCGGGTAAATTACCTTGGAGGGCCGTATCCAGCCCTCAGGCCTTAGTTTGAGGACCCCTGGTGTATAGTATACCAGGCATGGGCAAGCTTCAGCTGTCTGGGTGTTTTGGACTTAAAGTCTCACAATTCCTAACAGCCAAGGAAGTTTTCCCATACCTGGTTTATACCCAAGTTTTGGAGATACCTTATAATTAAAAGTAATTTTGGATAATACTCAAGGTGCTTTTTCCGTTTATTAAACTAGCTTGAATTTATTAATGTACTATCAATGTGATAAAAGGGTAGTGTTTATTTACTTTATCAGGGCTTCTTAAACTTTTCCACTTAAGACCCCTTTCCACCTGAGAAAGTTTTACATGACCCTGGGCATATAGTTATATGAAATAGGTATAAAAACAAAACATTTACTGGTAACAAATCAGCATTTGCAAGGCCAATCTTCCTTTTTAAGAAGTAGAACTAAAGCATCTTCTGTAGACTCCACTGTAAACACTAAACACGATTTCTGTACATGTCTAAAACAGCCACTAGGTGATGTTCAGAAACCTTTCAACATTGCCACATTTTTCAGGATGTTGAAGGGAACCCATTTGGGGTCAGGACCCACAGTTTAAGAAGCAGTGGTCTAGATGCTGAGTTTCACCTTTCATCAGCCCCAGACAGCAAGGCCAATGGTTTTCCATGCTGGAAGATATAGTCCAAAAGCCAGTGTTGTGGAGCTATTTTTTTTTTTCAAGTACTAGTCTTCATAATTGATTTAGGAGCCCCCGGTGGCATAATGGGTTAAACTCTTGTGCCGGCAGGACTGCTGACTGAAAGGTTGGCGGTTCGAATCTGGGGAGCGGAATAGGCTCCCGTCTGCCAGCTCCAGCTTCCCATGCAGGTACATGAGAGAAGCCTCCCACAGGAACATCAAACATCCGGGAGTCCCCTGGGCAACGCCCTTGCAGATGGCCAATTCTTTCACACCAGAAGCTATTTGTAGTTTCTCAAGTCTCTCCTGACACACACACACACAAAACATCACTGATTTATATCTCATCTTATTTGATGTGCATATCAAAACCAGGTATCTTAAGAGCCAACCGGTGAAGAATTCAGCTTTTTTCCACTTATGGTTACAACTCAGATCATATTTCATCACATAAAAGTCTATAATGGTTTGTGTAATCCAGGATGCTTTAGTTAAAATCTTAGATAAGCCTTGAATCTTCTTGCAGAAACTCAGAAAACAATTTGAGATTTCTGCTTGGGCCAGCTTCCATCAAAGCCCACAATTCATTTCTTTAAACATTATTGGTAGTGGGAGTGTGGGATTTTCATGACCTTCTGAGACATTTTTCTGTTGGCTTTTTAAAGTATGCTTATTTGTTTTCCAAAAGGGAAACTATCTTTTCTATTAATAAAAAACAGGGAGAAGGATGGAAAAAAGCCTTTGTTCCTCATATGGACTACTTTGACTTGTCTGTGATAATATCCAGAGCTTTGGAAAGGATGTTACAGGCAGATAAGAAAAGTTTCTGCTGACAATTAAATATTAAAGTCCGCAAGATTTATTACAAAGTAGCATTTTACTCATAACATCAGTGAATTTTGTTTATAAAATTCTTTAAAAAATTAAATGTTGAAAATTTTAAAATCATAATATTTTTGTATTATATGGGAAAAATATTGTAATATCTTGAAAATGGAGACTAAGGAAACAAGATAATTACATTCAGTGTTACATTATATTTGATAGTGTTTCATTTTTTGTATACATAGAGAATTCTAACACAAAGCTTCAAGCTGTGCTAGTTTTGACTTCCTACGAAAAAAGTGTTGGACCAGAACACTGACTTTCTAACTACATTATATGGCAGTGTAGATGGGGCTTCGGAAAACAGGACTTGAATCCCCCTCAGTATGGAAAACCATTGGAAGACATTGGACATGTCATTCTCTCTCAGTCTTAGAGGGGGCATTTTGCCCCCAACTGAATAAATTCTACCAAGGAAATCCCATGATAGATTTTCTTTTGGGTCACTATAAAGCAGAAATGAAATAAAAATGGTTTTGGGATGTGTTGTATCTCTCACAGTCAACATTCTGACTCTCAAGTTCTTTAGCAAATACAACTTTTTGTTTAGTTTTTGCCAGTCCATAGGTGCCATGGAGACTGGTGGCATGGTGATAAATACAACTCTAATCACATTCGATCCTGCTCTTGGAGCTTGCCATGCAGCATTGATTTAACAGCACTTAGCTGCTGTTCTTGGTTTGGATATAATTAATTAATTGATTTAATTAATGCATTCAAACAACAGGGTAAGAGGTAATTGTAAATGTAAATTGTAAATGAAGTGTTCTTCTGAATGGGCTGTATGATACAGAAACATTTAGATCTCATCATATTAGAAACACTTCTTGAGACTCACAGTCTGTATTCCAAAAACTCTTTTTAGGGTTAAATGAATAATCACTAAACTTGCATGATCTTATCTACTAGTTAACCATTAGTAATATGTGTTTCTGTTTTCAACTAACCAGCATGAGACCTATTATCTACACAAGTTTGCTCAATGTCATCTTCAAAGCTTGGTTATAATATTGGTTATAATCAAAGTAAGAAAATGCAGTTTCCAATAGGAATGTAACAACTAGAATTAAGCCACTCAAATGGCAGGGAAACATATTCACTAAGAAAAGCATTTAAACATCTGAAAAGGATCTGAATGTATTTATTACTCTAAAAATCTTAGCAAATTTATTCAAATTTTATTCTGCCTTCTTCAAATATGGGAGTTAAAATGGTTTACAATATACATTAAAACAAAATAGCTGAATAAATGTAAATTTATTTACATTCACATAACACTGAATCTCAGTGATTTTTAGTCCTTCTTTAAATTAGATGGAGAAAATATTTTTAAAGTCTTCTGCATAAATAGTAAGAGGCAGATGAATGCAGGTTTGTCCAGGAAATGAATTAACCAATTATAGCGAAGCATAACCATTTTTTTTCTAAATCAGGTTTAGAAAAATCTAGAAAAATTGTGCATACCCACCCCGAGTCCCCAAGGGAAGATAGGATGGGGTATAAATAAAGTTGACTTGATTTGACCCACGTTTCTAAAATAGTGGTCATTAAACATAATGTTGGGTAATGATCAAGGTGCTTTTTCAATTTATTAAACTAAATTGAAGTTATCCACAAGATATAAAGGTTTGTTGATTGATCATATAACAGCATTCAGTATGCAACTAGACAACATTTTAACAGGCATTGTAGGGAATGCTTCTCAGTATGGACAGCAATGAAAAGATATATCCCACAGATTAGTCATTAAAGAAAATGTTCTGCTTTTGATTGTAATTTGCCTTGAGTTCTGGGTTCTTTGGCAATGCCTAGCATGATTTAGAAAGGAAAGGATGCTCTATTATCACCCAGGCTTCTTTCAAGAACTAGGGAACAATGTATAAAGCTCCCATGCCAGATAAATTATTCAAAGCCTTTTTATATACACCATTTCAGTCAATTTATTTAAGATAAAAAAGTTTACCAACAATTTCACTTCAAGCCACTGTAAAATAAGACTTCTGTTGCAGAAAGGCTGAAGTAATAGTTATGTACTAGCACAATTGTTAGCCAGGAATATGTTAAAACAAACAATTGCCAGATGCACATAAATTATTAAGACGGCTCTTGTTGTCTGATGTCTCTTCTGTCACATAAAAATATTTTAAAATAATTTAATTTTATCATATTTCTTATTTTCAGATAAATAGCAGAAAATAAAGTGTCATAATTGCACATTCATTTTTGAAGACCCATAAGAGAACATTTTTGAAGAGAACATGCACACTTAAAGCAAGTGGTCTTCCACCTTTTAGCCACCAATAGCATTTGGCCAGTGCTAGCATGCATATCCTGCTCATCAAGCATCAAACTGAATTATTCCATATTTCCCGATGATCATCCATTCAGGTTCAGTGTTTGTCAGCTGTTCACCCTGCCCTGGTTTCAACCCAACCTGAATATCGCACTTTAGCGTTCTGAAGCTGCAGAGAGGAGCAGGGTGAAAATTGTTCAAAGCTTGATGGAACGGCACAGTGAATTCCCATTTTCGGTCACCTATTAATTTCCTATAGTTCAAATCCCCTTTGAAAATAATGAAATCTGACTTCTGTAACTCAGTGTACAAGTCAGGAGCAACTTGAGCCATATTAGAAAATTCATGAGGCAAAGTCCAGAACAAATGATCATGATAAATCCAACTTCCTTTTTTCATATAACCCTCCCAGGAGACTCCACACCGAGACATCCACTTGTGATTAGCTGACTGCATTTGTTTAATTGCCCAATTCATGTCACGTTTTGTAGTATCCGACACATACCATGGCATACTTTTTCCATGAAAATGAATTTCATTAGCTAATTCTGAGGATATTAAAAAGTCAGCCACTACAAGGTCAGCAATAAGCTCAAAGCCAGCATTATCCAGGATTATATCAAGCCTAGTAGTCTGTGTATTTTTCCTCTTCATATTTATAAGCAATGACCACACTTTTTCCATGTGATCCACCAAGATAAAAGATTTTAACTCTTCCACGGACTGTAATGGATTAGCCTTCTGAGAATTATCTGCCCCACCAGAAATTGACAAGTCACACTTATTGCCCCATAATGATATCTAAAGAAAAGGAAATAAAAATGCTGGTTATTTTCTGTGAGGAAAGCAATCTTACTGTTTTATAAATCAAACACCAGTTCAATAACCTGCCTTAAAAACGTAATTATCAGGCTTATGATCTGACTGATAATTTCAAGCTCCAACCATCCAAATTCTTAAACAGAAGCTAGTCATAGTTAGATCTCAGCTTCTTGGTAACAACATTGCTAGTAATTAAAACACTACAAACAAAAAAAGTCCATGTTATTTCATGAAGGAACAATGTAGCAATACTTCCATATATATTTATGTGTAAGTCTTTTAGTCAAAACATTAATCACCCTCTTCCCCACCACAAAAAACCCTCTCTGGGTTAATTTATCCACAGGTCAATGAAGGTACTGTTCCTTAACTCGGATCAGAAAATGGACAATTCCTTCTCTTGAGTAGAGTAGCAAAAGGTGAGTGCTTAAAACAAGAGAAGCTAAAACAAGCTATGACCTTTGCTATTCTCTCCATCCCGCTGCTGCTGGCGTTTTTGAATATCTGGCTGGGAAAATGGCTGCAGCGGTGGTAGCAATTTGGGGCTTCTCCTCAAAGGAGTGCTGAGGGAATAGAGAGGGTTGATGCTTCGGTTAATTACTGTTTTCTTTTGATACCCTACTCAAATAAGGGGGTGGTTTTTATAAAATACAGGTAATCCCCAAATTACAAACATCTGACTTACAAACAATTCACAGTTAAGAACAGGGGTGAGACAAAAGGAAGGGAAAGAAATCTATCCCTAGGAAGGGTAATTCACTCTTGGAAGAGTTAACATGGGAAAAGGGGTCTCCACTTAAGCTTTATCACCAATCACTGTTTCCACAAGCCAATTTTTTCAAAATCCAATTCTCACAGGGACAGAAAGTGAAGTGAAATCTTCTGAACAGGGCACAGGCAGCAAAGCAAACACCCCAGGGGTGTCCACTCTTCCATATGCCATCCAAAGTTATTTTATAAATGGCTGAGGTGTTACACTTAAAAAATGGACTTGTTCTGACTTACAAACAAATTCAACTTAAGAACAAATATACAAAACCTATCATGTCCGTAACTTGGAGACTGCTTGTATGTGTGTTTTTAAGAGTACAATTCCTTAACTTTTACTTAAAAAATAGGGAACAATACCTTTCTCCAAATTAAATACTGAAAGGCATATTTGAATGCCTGGGTAGGAAAATGGTGGCAACAGTCACAACTTTGGTCCCAAAACCTGCCCTCAATTTATACATGAGATCAATTTCTAGCAAGTATATATGGTAGTTGAGAATAAGTAGCAGATAATTATTTATTTAGTCATTCTAGTGTAGGTCATGCTGACGGCATTTCTCATGGCTCCTAAGTATTCAGAGCACTTAGTAAAATTATGTAGATTTGGTTTGCTTTTTCAAACATTGTTTTTATCATTGCTGAAAACAGTTAAGCTAAAACATTTCCAAGACATTAACTGATTTAAATGTATTCTGATGGTCAAGGTAGTTTTTCAACATTTTCACTGTTGATTTATATAAAATCATTTTTACAAACTGTAAAGTTAAAATAGTTTGTAGTAAGGATATCAACAACAGACTATGTATTTTTAAAAGTACTAATTTACCTGAATTAGTTTAAGTAATTCTTCTTTCAGCATTTTTTCATTTAGATTCTGTATGTTCTTCAACAGTTGTTGAACATAAGTACTTAAAATAATAATAGCTTCCTGAGAGTCAAAGAAAGCACGCTCCTTTTCTTCTTTGAAGACATCATAATCACAGATTGGTGGACTAAAGCAAAGGAAGAAGAAGACCACATAATTTTTGATATCAGTAAAAGTTGAAAACAGCACCTGTTATTTTAATAACATAAAATGAATTATATATAACTCAGTTTGGCATACATTATCTTGTTTGATATTAAAAGCACATTTATTCAGAACATAATTATATATTGAACTTACTTAGTAGTACTAGTACTAGTAGTAGTAATACATTTTATTTCTTACCCTGCCTTTCCCCATGGCTTGAGGTAGGGCACAACATAGTTAAAATACATAAATAATACAAAGAACCACAAACATATATTTAAGAAACATAGAACAAATGTTAAAAGACCATTACTAATACAATGTACATTTAAAATTCACAAGTTTAAATTGACTGGATAGGCCTGCCGAAAGACATGGGTCTTCAGAAATGTTTCAAATTCCAACAGCTCATTTAGCTGTCGGAGCTGTTCCGGCAGGTCGTTCCAGAGTTTTGGGGTGGCCAATGAAAAGGTCCTCTGGGTGACGGTTGCCAGTCGGGATCCGGCTGGTTGGAGTAGCTGCACTCCAAAGGACCAACGTGTCTGGAGTGGATTGTACAGGAGAAGGCAATCCTTTAGGTAACCTGGACCAAACAATGTAGAGCTTTAAAGGTCAAAACCAACACTTCATACTTTGCCTGGAAACTAATTGGCAACCAGTGGAATGACTTTTGTATGTTCACTCTTGGATGTTCCAATCTGGCTGCCGTGGTTTGAACTAATTGGAGTTTCCAAACTTAGCACAAAGGTAGCTCAATGTAAAGCACATTGCAGAAGTCCAACCTTGAGGTTAACGTCCTTCAATTCTAGGAAGAGGCGCAGTTGGTGTATCAACCAAAGCTGACAATAATCACTCCTGACCTATCTGTTTGTTAAGAAATGGAGCTATAAGGAACACATGAGCTGTAAGAAACTGGTTTAGTTTTACCAAGAAGAAAGCCAAAAAGAGAAAAAGAGAGCAAAATGGGAGGAACAAAAATGTGTTTGTCTCTCAGCTTTCATATGTTCCATCTGATATTCTGCTATTGTATAGAACTAAACTAAAGCAGTAGTGAAGAAAAGGAACTTAAGGACACATGCCACTCAGTTCTAATTGCTTGAATGTTCATTCTCAGCCAGTCCATCCAACAAGTAAATGTACTCACCTCAGAGCAAGTGCTTCATGAATTCGTCGATACATATAACATTCTGTATATAACCAAGGAGATTGAAACCAACTTGGTGGTTCATTTGATAATTTTTTATGATATTCTAAATACTGGTTCCACAGTGTAGTGTCAGGACCATTATCTTTCAAGATAGTCAATGGCTTGTCTGTCTGCAGTTCATTCCGTAGCTTTGAAAGACAAGAGATAGCATGCTTTTCTGCTTCAAGACCTTTCTGGAATGAGACAGGAAGATAATGTCTTCAGTTCAATGTGTGTGCATTCATGATCTTCTTTCTTAAAGAAGAAATCAAATTTAATGTACTTAACATTCATCCAAACAGATGGAAAATTTCAATTCCCTAGAATCCAATTTTGTTTCAGATTGCACATAGAACTAGACCTCCATTTTATTAACAATGACACATAAAGAATGTCAACATTGTCCCTAAGCTTAACAACATAGTTTTTTCTTAAAGACACAAAATTATCCCAAGAAATCTGTTGATGACATTGTGTGAAACAGAAATTATACCTAATGCATATATGTCATTCTTCACTATGGGTGTCTGTGCATCTGAGACATTATTTTATGGCGGAGGGGGGAAATAATTGTGAGAATGCCTTTCCTATCTTCAAGCACTGCACACTCCCAATTATATAGTGGTAAAGTATTCAGACTCGATGCTGGCAACAACCTAGCAATAAATAACGTGGTTGCAGAAAGGCTGGGGGGAGGGAGGGAATATCCTAGTTATCCCTTCCTTACTCCTGAAACACATTCCACTTTATGTTGGGAGACACAAACAGGACTGCAAGTTTCATGTTTGGAGCTATCTGGAGCCATCAAACAGAAGCATTTTGTTGCTGGGCTTAGTACAGTCAGCCCTCCGCATTTGTGACACTGACTTTATATATTTGACTAAAATGTTCTTTCTAGAAATTTCCTGGAGAAAGTTGACTATAAAGTCATACTGCATGACCTAGAGACATTCCAAGAGAGAAGTTCTCTCAGGTAAAAATATAGGTATTTTTTCTGTGTGTTTTCCTACTCTAGCTGAGGTGACTCTAGTTATTTCAAATACAGAACTTCAGTGGGTCTAGTGCTTGCCAGTTTGGCTGATAAATGGGCCACCGAGAATAAAATAGCAACCTCTGATTATTGTGAAGGACTTTCCGAGTAGGAAACAGTATGTCAATTTGTAAATTAAAACAGAATGTTTGAGAAAAACAAGACACAAGAATCTTTACTCAGTGCTTTAATAATCTAAATAGTGAACAACACTCAGAGGAAAGAAAGAAAGAAAGAAAGAAAGAAAGAGAGAAAGAAAGAAAGAAAGAAAGGACTTATTTGTCTGATCCCACTAAAGATTATAAAATCTGAGAGCTGACATCTGAGAAGAAAACAACAACAAAATGAAAAGATAAAAATTGGCTTGTCATACAGAAAATAAATAAATTAGCCTATACTACAGTGAAGGGCAAAGAATAAATCCCAAAGATAGCCAACTGATACTAAAAGGAAAGAAGCATTCAAGTCTGATATAACAAACCTGGAGAGTGAAGAACTCCAGGGAAGATGAAGAGAAAAAAGGACAAATAAAATTCAATAAAACAGCAAAATGTCCTTACATTAAAAAGAATGAAAAATATAAATTTCTTACTTCTCCAAATTCTTCAAAGAATTCATGTTTGTGTCTATGTAGAGTATCAATAACTTTTGTCAGGATAAGAGGCAGCCTGTCTGTTATTGTAACGTACGCGAAGGATCTATAAAGGAAACATTATTGTAAATAATAGGTTTCACAAATGGTCAGAAGGGTTACCTGCCAAATCTAGAAAAAATAGAATTTTTCATTGTGTGTTGCAGCAAGATAAATCATGGTTTGTGATGAGAACTAAACCAGCCTTGTTTGCTCCTCCCCCAAAATGAAGAAAAAGGTAGAAAATGTTTTGCACTGATTTTTTTCTTGCATTTTTACAGGAAAAATGTAGGTTGCAATTGATTGTGTTTACAAAGTACAGGCCATCCCCAAGATAATAATAATAATAATAATAATAATAATAATAATAATAATAATAATAAATGGGGACTCGGAGCGGCTTACATGAGGCCAAGCCCGAACAAGAATTACAATATAACAATACAAATTGCAATAAAATAAACAACATAACATTAAAATAAAACATCAAAGCATATAAAACAATATACACAGAACATAGGAACTAAACATAATAACAAAATGACAGAGGGTATATAAAATGATTTTAAAACTCCAGGTGAGATAAGGGGGCTGAACTAATTGTAAGGGAGAACTCATAGAGAGATAGGAAAATAAGCAAACCTTCGTACATGGGGGGGGGGGGACTCCTGGGACAAGAACATTGGGGGAGCAGTAGCATAAAATTATGTGGTTACTCTCCGAAAGCGCAACAGCAAAGCCAGGTTTGAGACTCTTTTTAAAGGGTTCCAAGGTAGGGGCTTTCCTGATCTCTCTGGGCAATGAATTCCAGAGTCGGGGGGCCACAGAGGAGAAGGCTCTCTTCCTTGTACCCACAAGGCGAGTCTGGGAGACTGGTAAGGGCGAAAGGAGGACTTCGCCCGAAGATTGGAGGGTTCGGGTTGGTTCATGGAGAGAGATAGGTTCTGTAGGTTTTTCCTTAAGTTGAATTTGTATGCAAGTCGGAAAAGGTACATTTTTAAAGTGTAACTCCAGCCATATATATGTGTGTGTGTGTGTGTGTGTGTGTGTATTAGCTTTGAATAGCATAGGGAAAGGTTGTATGTAACTTTGGAACTGCCTGTTTAAAGATTTCCAATATGTGCCATGAATGGTAATGAAATGCCACCCTTTGCAAGCAAATGGCATGGCTGTGCCAAAGTCACGCGAAGGAGATTATCTCCTAACAAAAACTTTACATAGAATTGGGCCTATCTACCAGGTTAATTTTCTCGGTGGATTAATATGTTGTCGAGCCTGCTTATAGGACAATAAGATGTGATTCATACATTCAACTTTCTGGTTATTGCATCAGTCCTGTGTCATATTGGGCTCCTGCAAATCTAGCTCCAAGCAATTCAGAGGGGAACACATTACATCTTGGTCAGCCAAAAGATCGATCAAGCTATAGGAATACAACCTGTGATGGATGGGGAACACTACCCTTGAAGACACAGGTCTGCAGCTTGGGGGTGATCTTGAATTCATTGCTAACTCTGGAGGCCCAGGTGTCAGCTGTGACCAGGATTGCTTTTGCACAGTTAAAACTTGTGCACCACCTGCATCGTACCTTGAGATGCCAGATCTGGTCACGGTAGTCCATACCTTAGTCACATCTCACATGGATTACTACAACGCGCTCTACATGGGGTTAGCTTTGAAGAGCACTCGAAAGCGTCAGCAGATCTGCAGCCAGACTACTAACGGGGGCTCCATACAGAGAGAGAATCACCCCCATGCTAAGACAGCTGCAATGACACCCAGTTTGCTACTGGGCGAAATTCAAAGTGCTGCTTATGACCTTTAAAACCCTAAAAGGCTCTAGTCCAGATTACCTGGCCAATCGCATCTCCCTTTATGAGGCCACCTGGGTGCTATGGTCAGCAGATGGGGTCTTGTTCTCGCCCCCATCTCAAGTATGGCTGGTGGGAACAAGAGAAAGGGCCTTTGCATAAATGGACAAGAACTGGAATATAGATTTGGCTTTTAAATGCTTTTAATTTAATCTTTTGAAAAATCTTATTAAAATCTGTTAAATATTAAATGGTTATAATGTGAATTTGTTGGTCTATGTTCAATTGTCCATTTGTTGCTTGGATAAATGTAAATTGAATTTTATCTTTTGGTATGTGTTATTTTGTATTTTTAAATAGCATTGAATGTTTGCCTCTCTATATGTTGTAAGCCAGCCGAGTCTCCACTGGGGAGATAGGGTGGGATAGAAATAAAGTCTCGTTCATTCATCTTGCCTTAAAGAATAGGCAGCGATATTTGGCAACAATTTCCTGTACTTGATTTTTAAGTTGTTCTGTGAGCAATAATTTAGGTACTTCCTAAAATGGGCATATCAGGAAGTGGCGTTTTAACTGACACTGCAGAACACTGCCCTCCATCTTTCTTACATTATTTCACAACACAAACAAAGCCAATCCTTAGCAATAGGCCTCTTTCTACTTCCTCCTCCTTTTTGGAAGCACAACTCACCCCTAAGCACTTTCTGGCTCAGGGTGCTGAGGGCAAAATCTGTTGAAGGAATGATTGCAGCTGAAGGATGCAAGGAGAAAAGGAGTTGTTCATGGTCTCAAGTGTAGTGGTTTGAGGATTGGGTTAGGACTCTGGAGGCCTGGGTTCAAATCTCTGCTTCCTTGCCATGGAAACCTGCTAGGTGACCTTGGGCAAGTCACTCTCTCTCATAACCTCTTCTGAACCAATCTTGCCAAGAAAACCCTCCTACAGATTTACCTTATAGTGGCCGCAGGTTGAAAACCACTTAAAGGCACAGACCAACAAGCATCACTGAACACAGGCAAATTGGATTCTGAACAAAAGTACTGGGATTGTGCTTATAACTTAAGAAGGGGCTAGTACCTGCAATGGCACAGTGGGTTAAACCCTTGTCACTGCTGAACTGCTAACCTGAAGGTCGGTCATTCTAATCCGGGAGATGGAATGAGCTTCCCATACAGGGAAATGAGAGAAGCCTCCTACAGGATGGTAACACATCCGGGCATCCCATGGGCAACATTTCTGCAGACAGCCAATTCTCTCACACCAGAAACAACTTGCAGTTTCTCAAGTCACTTCCAACATGATAAAAAAAGAAGGAACTGAGCAAAACCCTAACACTGAAATGGAGAAACCCTGGAATGTGGTCTTCCCTTTTGAAAAGAATGTCATTATTATTACTATTATTCACAGAGATCAAAGCAAAGAGTCACTGCTTATGGAATCATAGGGGAGCCCTGCGATAAAGAACAGCATTAAAGATCTTGAGAGGTGTTGAACCCCCTCCTCTTAATCACTCAGTCTTCCTGTGCAAAACAGAAATGTAGCAAAATCAGTATGGCACTCAGGCTGAGATGTAGAAGAAGCCGGGCGACAGGGAAGGAAGGGGTTTCTGCATCTACATGGCGAGTGAATGCAGTCTGACCTCACTTTAACCGCCATGATTCAATGCTAGTGAGTGCTGGGAGCTGGAGTCTGGTGAGGCAGAAATGGGTAAAGGCTTACTATAATTACAACTCCCACGACTCCATAGGCCAGAGTCTTCACTTAAGTGGTGTCAACTTGCACGGCACATATAATCCGGATCAGGCCTGGGCAAACTTGGGCCTTCTAGGTGTTCTGGACTTCAACTCCCACCATTCCTAACAGCCTCAGGCCCTTTCCTTTTCTCCCTCAGCCGCTTAAGCGGCTGAGGGAGAAAAGGAAAGGGCCTGAGGCTGTTAGGGCTGGTGGGAGTTGAAGTCCAAAACACCTGGAAGGCCTAAGTTTGCCTAGGCCTATTTAACCTTTCCCCAACCTCAGAGGAACGGGACGCACCCCTTATACTTGCCCGCGAGCGAAGCCGGCAGCGAGGACGCCTGCGCCGCCATTTTCAACCGTTGTGACGTCATCCTCGCCCGTCACGCATGCGCGCGAGCGCACACCCGGCGGAGTCGCGCCATTTCTCAGGGAGGCCCGTTCCCATTGGCTGAGCGGCTGGGCCGGCGCTCAGGAACGAACCAATCCGGAGGCGAGGAGGCCGAGGATTCTCTCCGGTGAGGGTCAAAGCGAAGCAGTCGGGGAGGAGGAGAGAGGCATCGGTGGCTGTCACTCAGGCGAGGTGGGCGGGGCTAGAGGGGGCTGAGGCGCAGAATATGACTTCACTGGGTCCACTCCGGAGGGGAAAAGGGAGCCCTTGAGGCTCTGGAGACGGGCCCAGTGACCTCCTGTCTCCAGGAGTAGGCTTGCTTCCTTCCTCCCTCTTTCTAGGCCAGGTTGGTAAAGGCTCAGCCTATAATCTTGCTCTGAAATCAATTGGTTTAACCCTTGGGAAGCAGAGGCTGGCTTTGTTTTGTGTCAAGTTTTTTCGACACCAGAGATAGGAAACCTCCCTAATTCCTCCTCAGGTCCTGCAGTCTCAGGGCCCTGGCTTCCCTGTTGTTTCTTCCTCTAGCCCTGAGACCTTCTGACTGAATAGCTGCAATAACTGTGACATTTAATTCTGTGTTCATGTTTATATATATTTATTAACTTTATGGTTATGAGCCGCATTATGTCTCTGTCCTGAGAGAAAAGTAGAATATTATTAATTGTGTTATCGAAGGCTTTCATGGCCAGAATCACTGCGATGCTGTGAGTTTCTCGGGCTGTATGACCATGTTGCAGAAGCATTCTCTCCTGACGTTCTGCCCACATCTATTATAGGCATCCCCAGAGGTTGTGAGGTCTATGGGAAACTGGGCAAGTGAGGTTTGTATGTCTATGGAATAATGTCCAGGGTGGGAGAAAGAACTCTTGTCTGCTTGAGGCAAGTGTGGCTGTTTCAATTGACCACCTTGATTAAGAAGCATTTTCTCCTGACGTTTCACCTGCATCTATGGCAAGCATCCTCAGAGGTAGTGAGGTCTGTTGGAAGTAGGAAGATGGGTTTATATATCTGTGGAAATACCAGGGTGGGACAAAGGACTTTTGTCTGTTTTTGTCCTTTGTCCCACCCTGGTCTTAACACAGATATATAAACCCATCTTCCTACTTCCCACAGACCTCACTACCTCTGAGGATGCTTGCCATAGATGCAGGCGAAACGTCAGGAGAAAATGCCTCTAGAACATGGCCATATAGCCCAGAAAACCTACAACAACCCAGTAATTCCGGCCATGAAAGCCTTCGACAATACACCTTGATTAACATTGAATGGCCTTGCAGCTTGAAAGCTTGGCTGGTTGCTGCCTGGAATTCCAGAGAAGAATCAATCAGGGCCAGCTAACTTCTCCCAACAAATAATCCTCCCAGCAGCAACAAGCCAGGTTTTCAAGCTGCAAGACCATTAAGTGTTAATCAATGTGGTCATTTGCAACATTCACACTTGCCTGAAGTTCGTTCTCTCACCCTGGACATTTCACAGATATATAAACCTCACTTGTCCAGTTTCCAGCAGACCTCACAATCTCTGATGATGCCTGCCATAGATGTGAGCGAAATGTCCGGAGAGAATTCTTCTGGAACATGGCCATACAGCCCAGAAAACTCAGCAACCCAATATTATTATTGTTATGTATATGCCGTTTTTTTCTCCCTTAACAGAGGACACCACTACACTGCCATATAATGCAGTTTCAGGTTGCAATGTAATTGCATTGTACTGGTTTATATGAATCTACACTGCCACATAATGCATTTCAGTGCAGTTAAACATCATTATAGAGCAGTGTAGATGGAGCCAGAGACTCATAGCAGCAAATAATACTATCTATCTATTTATCTATCTATCAACTATTTAAAGCATAAAGATTATAAACACTAAAATAAAATTAATAAAGCACTGTTTAAAATAAACTGTTAAAACCATTATTCGTTTTAATAATTGTGATGATGATGATATAGCAATAATAATTCTACTTTAGCAGGCATGCTTATATTTTCCAAAGAGCCATGTCTTCTCAAGATGTGGCCAAAGTATAACAGTCTGAGTTTACTTATCTTGACATTTAGGGAGAATTCAAGTTTGATTTGTTTTATAATTCAATTATATGTCTTTTGGGGGGCTGTGGTAGCACAGCTGGTTAAACCACTAAGCTGCAGAATTTGCTGACCAGAAGGTCAGTGGTTCGAGTCTGTGAGACAGGGTGAGCTCCCGTCATTAGCCCCAGCTTCTGGCAGTCATGCCAGCCACGTGAACTTGGAGGCATCTACGGACAACACCAGCTCTTCAGCTTAGAAATTGAGATGAGTACCACCACCCAGAGTCCAACAAAACTAGACTTAATGTCAAGGGGAAACTTTAACCTTTACTATATGTCTTTTTGGCAGTCGAAGAACTCTCCTTCAGCAGCACAAATCAAAGGGGTTTATTTTCTTCTTATCAGATTTCTTCACTGCCCAGCTTTCACAGTCACACATAACAATTGGAAATATAATGGCATGGACATTTGGATCAGTCCTTTATAGCTGCCCTTCCATGTTCTAACCTTTGCCAGATTTCTTGATGGCAGTTTCCATTCTGATTAATTACTGAGCAAGGTACGGAAAATCATTAACTATTTCATTGCCATCTACTTTAAAGTTATGCAAATCACCAGCAATCATTCTGATCCAGTATAACTCTACTCTTTTTCAACCTGAGTGAAAAGAATGGATTCTAATCATGATAAATTAGATTTTCTTTTTTTTTGTTGTTCTCATATTGAGTAGATCTTGAATTACAGTCACCTGTAATTTCTGACTTATAAAAGATGATTGTGGAGGAGGTATTGTATGGATTTAATTTATCATCCTGCTTGACTTTTCAAATATAGTACTGGTGTTTGAACAGGATTTATCATTTATTAATTGAATTTACATCGTAATGTTTTAGATATTAGAAGTGGAGCCATAAGTTGTGAACTCTAATAAATGTAGTATTTTAATTTTTGCCAGTTAATGAGAAGCAGATGATGGGTTAAAGTGGCAATTGAAGAAACTGAAGCACCCTATATCTTACAGAAGATTTGTTTTGTTACGAATTGAATTGAATTTTTATTATCTGGATTTTAGGACTCTTTGATTCTCAGAGTCCACATGGCCTGAGAGGGAAGTGACTTCTGCCTCTACTAATAACCCTCCAGATCATCTTAATTGACTACAATGTTTTAAGACACCTTATCAAAAGGTATAAATCTTTCCGGGGGGGAGGGGTTGAAATTTATATTGAGCATTTCCAGTTTGTAGGTTTTTGTTTTTCATGTTTGTTACATTTTACTTAGACAAAGAGCAGAATCCGGTCTATAGCTTGAAGTCATTCCATTGATACACCAACTGTTTTTGACGGGTTCTTTCTCCCAAGTGCTCCAAATGCACCTTCCACTTCATTTTCTAAAATTGTAGATTTGATTTTCTTCCTTGAATGGATCTGCCATCCTTTCATTTCTTTTGTAAAAACTAGAAAGCATTATTCATAGTAGGTAAAGGTAAAGGTTTCCCCTGACATTAAGTCTAGTCGTGTCTAGCTCTGGGGTGTGGTGCTCGTCTCCATTCCTAATCCAAAGACCTGGCATTGTCCATAGACACCTCCGAGGCCATGTGTCCAGCAAGACTACACGGAGCACCGTTATTTTCCATCCGGAGCAGTACCTATTGAACTACTCACATTGCATGTTTTTGAACTGCTAGGTTGTCAGAAGCTAGGCCTAACAGTCCTGCTTGAATCCTGCTCCCCAGATTCAAACCACCAACCTTTCAGTTAGCAAGTTTAGCCATACAGTGGTTTAACCCTCTACGCCTCTAGGCGCCAACTTAATAATAAGAATGGCATTGCTACTTTGGCAAAACTTTCAAGTGTATCTTCATTACTTCCCCATCACAAAAATGAAAAGACTATTGCTTGCGATTCATTCTGACAACACTAACACTCCCTCTAAGAGCAGTAGGCTAATATATGCTTTCAAGTGATGTCAAGGATTTCTCTTGACACACGATATAAATATTTCCCATGCTTCTGTATTTGTTTCAAGGATTATCTTGTAAAGTATGTTGATGTGAGGACAAGTTCCAAAGTTTCTTTCCAGTTGTCCTATGATGAATTACGTGGATGTCTGCACAGATTCTTTTCATCCTTTCCTTTCATGACAGCAGTATCCCTGCTTAATCCTTTCTAGACAGGATTAAGTAAACATGTGCTTGCTGTCCTCCCACCTCTGAGCAGGGGAGGAGTTTTTTTTCTGGATGCCCACACCAGCTTTTCTCCTCCATGTTCCAATCACAAAATGGTATGAGTATTTTTGTCGTGATCGTTTGCATTGTGTGGAGCAAGAATTACCCCAATTTTTGTTCCAACCTCTTTTTTGTCTCTCAAAAATGCACATGGCAGGTGTCTAAAAATTCAGAACATAGTTTAAAACCATTGTGCTGGCAGTGTCATAACATATCTATCTTGCATGTATAGCTAAATAAAAAAGGGAATATCTTTTCAATCTATCATAGAGAATATCTTTAGAGCAAACTTCTCCTGTGATTATTACCTAAGCACTTCCTACAATTATCTCCTTAAAATTTAATTTCTCTCTTACCTCATAGCAAGCTTCTTTATTTCCTTCCCAAAAAGGTCCAGCCTAGTTCAGGACTGCAACTTCTCCATTTGTAATTTTTTTCTTCAGAAATCATGTGGCAATCAATTCACCTCTTAAGGCATACATTTATCCAGCTTAACCTCACAGCCAACATTTAAGGCCATTGGATGAACTTTAGGTATGCCTAGTTCACTATTTGCTGTAGTGGCCTTGATGAACTCATTAGGTAACTCATAGCTTATTTGAAGACAGTATCTAGATGTCTGTCCAAAAGTTTCAACCACTAGCCTTTGGAGGATTAAAGTCATTCTGTTGTAAGGAAAGACACTGTTCTCTTCTAGAAGTTTACAAATCTGTAAAATCCTCAGTTCTTGTGGGTTTTTTCGGGCTATATGGCCATGTTCTAGAGGCATTTCTCCTGACGTTTCGCCTGCATCTATGGCAAGCATCTTCAGAGGTCTGCTGGAGCTGGGAAAAAAGGGGTTTATATATCTGTGGAATGACCAGGGTGAGACAAAAGGCTTTTGTAAGTTGGGCTAGGTGTGAATCTTTTCAACTGACCACCTTGATTAGCATACAATGGGCTGACAGTGCCTGGAGCAAACTCTTCTTGAAAGGTGATTAGATGTCCCTGCCTGTTTTTCTCTCTGCTGTTTTAATTTTAGAGTTTTTTAATACTGGTAGCCAGATTTTGATGAACCAACCTGGACACAGCATTTTATTTGAGAACACAAAAATGCTGGACCACTCTCACAACCACCATGTCAGACTACACAGAGAAGCCATTGAAATCCACAAACATGTGGACAATTTCAACAGAAAGGAAGAAACCATGAAAATGAACAAAATCTGGCTACCAGTAGTAAAAAACTCTAAAATTAAAACAGCAGAGAGAAAAACAGGCAGGGACATCTAATCACCTTTCAAGAAGAGTTTGCTCCAGGCACTGTCAGCCCATTGTATGCTAATCAAGGTGGTCAGTTGAAAAGATTCACACCTAGCCCAACTTACAAAAGCCTTTTGTCTCACCCTGGTCATTCCACAGATATATAAACCCCTTTTTTCCCAGCTCCAGCAGACCTCTGAAGATGCTTGCCATAGATGCAGGCGAAACGTCAGGAGAAATGCCTCTAGAACATGGCCATATAGCCCGAAAAAACCCACAAGAACTGAGTGATTCCGGCCATGAAAGCCTTCGACAATCTGTAAAATGTTCGGGACTTAAGCCTCATTTTGAGGAATTACCATTGCCATGTTGTGTGAAATGCACCTGTTGTTTTAGTATCTTCTGCTTCCTTTGAAGCTAAAATAAATTATAGCAATTAATGAGATTGATTTGTAGAAAATTGCAGTGTTGATATTTGCTTTTGTAAAATGCTAAAATATCTTCTTTTTCAGAAATGTGATATTCTATAACTCTCTCATCCAGGTCACACTGAAAAGATGGCAACTAAATTACTGAGATTCCTCACAAAATCTCCGCATACAGTAAGACGTTGTCAACATTTTCACAAAAATGGGTATCTCACTTCAAGCAACATTTTTCAAGGGATATCCAGCAACCCTCTCTCTGAAATGAGATACATTTCTCAGTGCATTCCAAAGGCAGCTGCTTCTTGTTTATCTGGTGTTTGTGTACCTGCTAAGACTTGTTGGAGGTGGAGACCACAATATAATATTACTACTGCAGCAGAGACTGTGAATTATTTGGCTATGGATACTTGTTTTCCATTCAGAGAACAGTCCAAGTTTAAAACAAATTACATGCACAATTCCAATTTTTTAAGAAAACCTAGTGCTGTACCAAATAGATGTTACTCAGTTTTATCAACAAGTGCAGTTATGCCAAGTCAAGGTACTGTGTCGGTGAAAAGGCCACCAAAGGCATCCCGGACTAAGCAGCCATCTAGAGCTAACCTACCACTACCATCTGAAACTGAGGTAAACTTTTTTTTCACAATTGTTACATAGGGCAGACTTTTCAAATAATGTAACGAATGTTGCATTCACCCAGGTGCTGTTTATAATCAAGTTACATTGCGACAAGTGAGGGCTTTTCATGAATTGTCGTTTTGTAGAATACAGTATGCTTCAAGTTTCCATGTCACTGAAAAGCAAACCACCTTCTGCAAAAAGTAATGCTTTAAATAACTTTTTGGGATGAAAATGGTTCCTGCAGATACCATTTTCTATTGTTATTGGATTTTTTTCCAGTTAAAAAAATACAGGACAAAGTTTCAGAATGGATGAAGGCATAAAGCCTTTTCAGTAAAAGCTGCCACATGGAAAAATCTTGTGCCAGATATCACACTCGGACATAATATTTGAGTAAAAAATTAGCCCTTTTCTTTATTGCATAGCTCCACCTGCTGGTACAGAAGTGCTCAGGTTAACGCAATGGCATTCTGAAGCTGGCGGGGGGGGGGGGGCACAGACTCCTTTTAGAATTTGCATGAAGTTATGAGCACCACTACTCCTGAAAAATGCACTTAAACATTATCTCAAAGTAACGAGAAGAAAAGCAAATAAAAAAAATATATACAGCTCACTGACTACTCCTGACCTGTGATTTGGCAAACCTGTGATTTTTGCAAAGAGTAAAGTTTTACATTTACACTGGAAAACAAAATATTAATCTGAAATCTCAGTGAAACCATAAATTCTAAGACTGCTAATTAATCTATATAAATACAAATGTAATGTTCATTTGTGGGATTAACATAACTCAATTGACACCAAATTTGGACACAATACACCTATCAGGCCAATGTGTGACCATCATACTGAAAAACAGGGAAAGAGGCTTAAAAAGCCAAAAAACAAAAATTACATTACACCGCAGGCGCAAAACCACATATGTACACACACAAAACACATATATACAAGCTGGGCCACAGCTACGTGTGGCAGGGGATGGCTAGTAGACTATATAAAGCAAGGCTAACTTTCAAAGTGCATATATATATAGCATATAAACTGAGTCTCCTGAATATTGCTTTTTGAAGGAAGGAAGAGGATTTAAAGGATAAAACTTGAGAAGCAGCTATGTCCTGTAGTATCCAAACCATTTACTAGTAGCCCAACCTTAAGCATATTTGCTTGGAAGTAACCCCACTAAATTCACTTGGGCCTGCAGTTTAGGAAGAAAATAAAGGCTTTATGGACTCCCCAAAATCCATAAGGACTCCACCCCACTCAGACCAACCGTGAGTGCTATTGGGTCCCCCACATATGACTTAGCCAAATTTCTTGCTGCACAGTTACAAAGCCACATTGGGCTCACAACACACTACATCAAGGACTCAGCCCACTTCATTGAAAAAATCAGCAATCTCAAGCTAAATACAAATGACAAACTGATCACCTTCGATGTGGTGTCTCTATTTACCATGGTCCCAATTGCAGACACCATGGCACTCATCAACCAGAGGTTCCCAGAAGACATCACGGCGCTGTTTCACCATTGCCTCACCACCAACTACTTTCAGTGGGACAATGAATTCTACGAACAGAAAGATGGAGTAGCTATGGGGAGCCCTCTCAGCCCAGTCATAGCTAACTTCTACATGGAACAATTTGAAAAACAAGCTCTTGAAACAGCAACCAAAAAGCCCACTATATGGTTCAGATATGTGGGTGACACTTTCACCATTTGGAGCCATGGAGAAGAAGAACTCAACAGGTTCCTGGACCATCTTAACAGCATCCACCCTAACATCCAGTTCACTATGGAAAAAGAAAAGGAAGGAAGACTGCCTTTTCTAGATGTCCTAGTCATCCGCAAACCAGATCAACAATTGGGTCACACCGTTTACAGAAAACCCACACACACAGATAGATATCTACATAAAAACTCCAACCATCATCCAAGTCAAAAAAAGAAGCACCATCAAAGCCTTGGCAGACCGTGCAAAAAGAATCTGTGAACCCCACCTCCTCCAAGATGAACTGACCCACCTCAATTGGGCTCTACAGGCCAATGGATATTCCACCTCAGACATCAGAAGAGCTGCAAGACCAAGAACAAGCCACGAGAGTCAAGATGAAGATCCACCCAGAGGAAAAGTGTTCCTGCCATACATCAAGGGAACCACTGACCGCATAAGGAAGCTGATGAGGAAACACAACATACAAAAAATCTACAAACCCACCAAGAAAATCCAACAAATGCTACGTTCAGCAAAGGACAAGAGGGATCCTCTCACCTCTGCAGGGGTCTACCGTATACTATGCAGCTGTGGACAAGTCTACATAGGGACCACCAAACGCAGTGCCCAGACAAGAATCCAGGAACATGAAAGGCACTGCAGACTACTCCAACCAGAAAAATCAGCCATAGCAGAGCACCTGATGAACCAACCTGGACACAGCATTTTATTTGAGAACACAAAAATGCTGGACCACTCTCACAACCACCATGTCAGACTACACAGAGAAGCCATTGAAATCCACAAACATGTGGACAATTTCAACAGAAAGGAAGAAACCATGAAAATGAACAAAATCTGGCTACCAGTATTAAAAAATTCTAAAATTAAAACAGCAGAGAGAAAAACAGGCAGGGACATCTAATCACCTTTCAAGAAGAGTTTGCTCCAGGCACAGTCAGCCCATTGTATGCTAATCAAGGTGGTCAATTGAAAAGATTCACACCTAGCCCAACTTACAAAAGCCCTTTGTCTCACCCTGGTCATTCCACAGATATATAAACCCCTTTTTTCCCAGCTCCAGCAGACCTCACCTCTGAGGAAGCTTGCCATAGATGCAGGCGAAACGTCAGGAGAAATGCCTCTAGAACATGGCCATATAGCCCGAAAAAAACCCACAAGAACTGAGAAAATAAAGAGTCCTGTTAGATCAGACCAGAGACCTATCTGGACAAACATTCTGTTCATACAGTGACCAGGTATGTGGCCATGAGAGGTCCACAAGCAGAATATGAATGCAGTGGTATTCGCCCGTTCATGTTCCTCATCAGGTGACACTTAAGGGTGTATTGTTTCTGATATCCAGTTAATCTATCCATCAGGACAAACTAGTATGTTTTTCCTCATTTCAGGAAGCTTCCAGAGGATCTTTGTCCTTTTTTAAAAGGAGGGAAGAGAGGTAGTTAGGAGGCATGTTGTAATATTTTCTAGCTAATTTCACTCCAGTGTTGTTGGTGAAATGTTGGAGGTTGGCTTTTAATTCTTTGATTTAAAAAGATGCCGTGTATAATGTATGAAGTGTAACTATTTTATTGTCTAGATTTTTAACCACCATTTCCAAAATGCTAGTATGAATTTGCTTGTGGTATGACGGTTAACATTTTGATGCCAGAGCTCATAGAACACTTCAAGCCTAATACATGTCCTTTAAACACAGCGCTTGATTGGTTTTGAAAAAAACTAAACTTTGTTCTTTTGGCACAGGATCTGATGCAGTGCACAGCCTTTGCAACAGCAGATGAATATCATCTTGGTAACTTGGGCCTTGACCTGGCATCACGTGGATATGTTGAAATAACAACATTACCCAGAGGTAAATCACTTCCCCACTCCCGCTTCTGTTGAAAACGATTTGTATTTTGAGTGTAAGAATCAAAGTACTTGATGATAATGGACTGCTCAAAACCTAACAAAATCCATCCCATACCTCTGTAGTTTTGTGCACTCACGTTATTAACTCTTATTGTTTGGGGGGAGGGGGAGGTTGGGGGGGGGGGTGTTAGAATGACTTCAGAGGGGGTTTGTTTTTACCTTTTCTGAGTGACCCATAATAAAGTACAGTATCTGCTAGGGTTTTGTTACAAGGGCCTCCCCACTCTAATTTAAGTCTCATTATAATGCAGTGTCCTACTAAATCTATGTCCCTTATATCAAATGGCAAAATCAGGGCTGCTTTTTGGATTTATTTTTTAAAAAAATATTTCAAGCCATGAGTGTTTGAATCTGTGGGTGCAGAATCCAAAGATATGTACAGTGACTGTAGTGGGATGTGGATTTCTGGATAAACATAACAAGGAGGTTGAACAGGATGAATTACTTGCGAAGCTAGGATTGCTTTTAGATGAACTTTAGATAATTCAAATTGTAATAAGAATTTAGAAAGTGGTAAGGAGGGTGACTAAAATGATCAAGGGTCTGGAGAACAAGCCCTGTGAGGAGCAGCTTGAAGAGCTGGGCATGTTTCGCCTGCAGAAGAGAAGGCTGAGAGGAAACATGATAGTCATATATAAATATGTGAGAGGAAGTCATAGGGAGGAAGGAACAAGCTTATTTTCTGCTGCCCTGGAGACTAGGACGCAGAACAATGGCTAAAGGAAAGCAGATTCCACCTGAACATTAGGAAGTACTTCCTAACTGTGAGAGCTGTTCAGCAATGGAACTCTGCCCCAGAGTGTGGTGGAGGCTCCTTCTTTGGAAGCTTTTACACAGAGGCTGGATGGTCATCTGTCGGGGGTGTTTTGAATGCAACTTTCCTGCTTCTTGGCAGGGGGTTGGACTGGATGGCCCACGAGGTCTTTTCCAACTTGATGATTCTATGATATACGTTATTACCCACATGGGTTGTAGAAGCTAAAATTCTTAATTCAATATATGTTTTAATGTATACATCTATTTTATTAGATGGCATGTTTCAATTCAATTCAACCTGGAATTGAGTTGTTAAGCCACTCTGACTCCCCTTCGGGATGAAAAGGACAGGGTATAAATACAGTAAAAAATAATAAGAAATAAGTTATCATATACAGTCAAACACAGTTCCAGCAGATGGATAGTTACTTAGATGTAAATGTCATAATATCAGGCTAAAGATGTTGAAGACTTTTGCTGAATCATATTTTGAGACATTACATCTGTTTTATCCATTAGATGCAGCAAATGTTTTGGTAATTGGGACAGAAAATTCAATGAAAGAATATGATCCTGGTGTGATTTTTTTCTTCAGGTAAGTAAATCAGTAAGGTGCAGGTGAATGCCCCCCCCCACCCCACCCCGCTTTTTAAAAAAGAAAAAAAATGGAAATAATAGGTTTAAATATTCTATCTATTAGAAAATTGCATTATATAGTGCTTAGAACTGCCTATCCCTGTGCATTCTATATATATTCTTGCTGGCCTCTTCCTGCATTAGATTAGATTAGGAGAAAAAGAAACCTTTAAGTTACAGTCCTTCAGTTTTAATATCTCCAGATATGCATACTTGTTTAATGTAAACCCACAGCTGGTTAGAACTGTACTATAGGAAGTCTGGCTTCTTTGGTCTTCATTTTGTTATAAATTGATTTACAATAACAATAGTTTTAAAATGTTTGTTCACCTCTGACGCCTTATAATAGAAACAGCACTTAGGTAACTTAATCAACGGTTGGTTGGCCACTTTAAGGCCAGACTGCCAATAGAGGTCATTTTTCCTTTCATATTTTAATAAGAAGCCTAATGCTCCTTTGCAATTCTCTTACTACAGGGAAGGCTCTGTTGTGTTCTGGAATGTTGAAGAAAAAACGGTAAGTGAAAGGGACATTTTGTGAAACGAGTTACATTCAATGAAACTGTTGTTGTGCCTTCAAGTCATTTCTAACTTATGCAGACACTAAAGCAAATTTATCACAGGGATTTCTAGGCAAAATTTGGTTTGTCTTGTTGCCTCCTTCTGAGGCTGAGAGTGTGACTTGACTAAGTTTATCCAGTAGGTTTCCAGATAGAGCAGGGATTTGAACCCTTCTTTCCAGAGTCAAATTGTAATGCTCAAATCACTGCATGATGTGGTGCTGGCTTTCTAATAAAGCAAAAAGTGTTTAGCAAGTAAATAAATAAATAGAATAAAAGTTGATTAAAAAGTAAGGAGGCCTAAAGGCAAGACTCTGGTGAAAAGATAAAATGCACAGCTTATTTCCACTTCATAGTGAAACATTGAATGGAAAACATAGGATGTTTTCCTGCATGGCCTTGGTGCCAGGGAATTGAGGGTGAGCCAAGGAGACAATTGCTTTACATAAATGAATGATTCTGGGAAGGGTTTGGGATCTTACAGATTGATCAAGGCAACAAGTGAATCATCACAAAATACTTCAACAGTAGCTGTGGTGATTACTTGCATTAATATTGGAAGAGAGGGGTTATAATAATGGTTTAAGCCAGTGTTTCTCAACCTGGAGTCATGATGGGGTATCAGAGGAGTCACCAAGGACTTTCTGTTGGTCATGGGGGTTCTGTGTGGGAAGTGTGGCCCAATTCTATTGTTGTTGGGGATCAGAATGCTCTTTGATTGTAGGTGAACCACAAATGTCAAGGTCTATTTTCCTCAAACTCCCCCAGTGTTCCCATTTGGGCATATTGAGTATTCGTACCAAGTTTGGTCCAGATCCATCATAGTTTGAGTCCACAGTCCTCTCTGGATGTAGGTGAACAACAACTTCAAAGCTCAAGGTCAATGCCCACCAAACCCTTCCAGTATTTTCTGGTGGTCACGGGAGTTCTGTTTGCCAAGTCTGGTTCACTTCCATCATTGGTGAAGCTCAGAATGCTCTTTGATTGTAGGTTAACTATAAATCCCAGCAACTACAATTCCCAAATGACAAAATCAGCCCCCCCCCCCCAAATAGTAATCAAATGTGGGCGTATCGGGTGTTTTTGCCAAATTTGGTCCAGTGAATGAAAATACATGCTGCATATCAGATATTTACATTACGACTCATAACAATAGCAAAATTACAGCTATGAAGTAGCAATAAAAACAATTTTATGGTTGGGGATCACCACAACATGAGGTACTGTATTAAGGGGTCGCACCATTAGGAAGGTTGAGAAGCACTGGTTTAAACAGTCACAAATTCCATCTTAAATTACAAAATTCCAATGTTATATAAAGTGATCATATTGTCGTCCCTGTACAGCAATGCACTATTTGCATTGCTGAAGCAAAGTTGTGAATCTCATTCGAACTTTGGGAGCAGATCTATTTTATTATTGGAAATATATTTTACCATTTTTTCCAGCTTTACATTGTTGAAATCAGCAGTGCACTTTTTATTACCGTTATTTCCTTTTCATCTAATTTTTCCTTAATACATGAGCTATGTTGAGTTCTCCAATCTTACCCATCTTTTTGACTCGTCCAAATTAAATTCCAATAGTCTAATTGGAATGCCTCAGAATAACTGTAGGTTTGTGGCTCCCAACCTCCATTCTCTTCTGGTGAGTATAATATTGACTTGGAGATTCTATCCTTATTAGCCCCTGCTATCCAACATTTAATTGAGTTGTCCCATTTCTTTATTATTTTGCCTGGAATGTTAAGTGGTAGAATTTGAAAAAGGAACAATATCTTGGGTAAAATCTTTATTTTACAAACCTTTATCCTGGTTGTGATATCCAAACTGCATTTTTTCCAATTAAGTATTTGCTTACTTATTTTTCCCCATAATTCATTGTAGTTTAGTTGAACTATATTATTTAGATTATACGCCTCAATATCTTAACTTCTTTTTTCCCAGTTTTACCCCAGAGTTATTTGCGCCTCTTTTAATTCTTTCCAGTTTAAGTTTTTATGTAACATATCTGATTTTTCAATGTTTGTAGCTAATTCTGAGATATTCTTAAATGTTTAAATTATTCTTGTTATTTCCTTTACAGATTCCTCTAGTGAACCTAATAATAACATTGCATCATCTGCATATAAATTTACTTTTAGATATTCCTTCCCAATCATATTCATTTATTTTGTTTTTGTTTCTAATTAGCGAGGGGTTCTATCACCATCATAAAATAAATTGGTGAAAGGGGACATCCTTGCTTTGTTCCCCTTTCAATTTTAATGGTTCTTGTTTTAATATCTTTCAGTCTGTTATTTAATTTTTTTGAAAATTTTATAATCCACATTGCATAGTATTATTGGTCTATATGGGTTTATTATTAGGTTTTAATATTTTTATTATTTCTGATCTTTTTTTAAAAAAATCTCATTAAATAGTGGTAGTAGGTTTGAGGCAACTTCTGCTTGGAATATTTTATTAAAATTAGTGGTAAACTCATCATGGCCAGGAGATGAATTTGATTTCAAATTTTTGATCAACACTTCTATTTCATTATTGGTATGATGATTCCATCTGAGGGTCTTTTTTTTAATTAGAACATCCGAACTTTCAGTAATTATGTAAATTCAAATATTATGTAAAGTTTTTTCATAATAGCTTGCCATAATTTCCTTTAAATCCTCCTCCTTTGTTTTTAGTTGTCCTTTTTCATCTCTTAATTTGGTTAATTTACTGCTTCCTTCTTTGAGTTGTTAATGAAATTAATCTGAAAGTCGTTTTTGACAGATAATCAAAATTTTGTAAATAAAAATGTTTTAAAAGTATTTAAAAATATATATTTAAATGATTATCTCTAAATTGTCTAATTGTGTTTTTATCCCCCTCCATTTTTCTTTATTTTCTTCTATAGGGTCTTTTTGAAAGGCTTGAAATATTTTTTAACCCCCCCCCCCCCCCCGGTTTAATTTATCTACCTTACCTTTTTCTCTTTTCTTGATACTTTTTTATTTTATTTTGTCTTCCCTTATTTCAGGTGTTTAGTTTAAAGTATTAATGAATTTCCTCCTTCAGTTCTTGTCTATCTTCTTCTTTAAGAGAAACCAAATGGTTAAATCTCCACCTTTTAAAGTTTTTGGGGTGTTGTCTTCCAGTTTTAAAAATAAGGGTGCCTGGTCCCCTGGCTAATAATTTAAGAAAGAGTTTAACCCCCCCCCCCCCCCACACACACACACATTACTCTCCCAGATACTAAAAAATCATTACAACAGATTATTTTTTGGTAGAGAACTATAATGTTTTGCCTATAAAAAAAACTTAACGGTGATCTCATTGTATTTGTCAGCAATTTTAATAAATTGTACATTTTATTTTCTAGATGAAGAATATAATGCAAATCCTGGAGAAGTATGAAATTCAGCCATATGAAATTGCATTAGTTCATTGGGAGAATGAAGAGATTAATTACAGGAGAGGAGAGTAAGTTTCTAAATGTCTTAGATTTCACAAAATCTAGAATTTAATTGGGCAAATAAGAACAGGAACCATTGGCGTATATTTGCTTCCTGAATGTATTATCTTCATTTTTCTGCCAGAGCAGTGGTTCTCAACCTGTGGGTCCCAGATGTTTTGACCTTGAACTCCCAGAAATCTTAACAGCTGGTAAACTGGCTGGGATTTCTGGGAGTTTTAGGCCAAAAACCCTAGGGACCCACGGGTTCAGAACATCTAGATGTCCCAATGAAGCTTTTTCCAGATTTTCTTTGCAGAATTAGAAGGTATCATTGCTAGTGTAAGGAATGTAGACACATCAGGAAAAAAAAGTTCAAAAGAAATGTAGTGGATAATTGCTTTATTCGCACCTAGTAAAATACCAAATACAAATACATGTGTTTAATTTTAATCTACTTTCTCATCTTGAAATTGGAATATAATAACAACTCTGAATTATTTTTTTCATGAAAACAGCTAACTGCCATTTCCACCCAACCCCGTGGACAGGATTCCTGTCCTAATTCCCCCTCACCCCAGAGGTCATTTTCTCAAAAAGATGGGGACGAGAGAATGGCAGCCATTTCTTTCTCAAGGAGCAGTGGAAACATACCCCACTCAGTCACAGGAACTGCTTCCTAGTAAATGGGACTTGGGAGACTTTCGCTGTCCCTCGTAGCTACTAAATTAGGGTTTGTGAATACATAGCAGTCACAAATACATAACTCCAGGTTATGCATTCATAACTGCCATAGAGGATTCCTGCTGCCATCATCATCATCCTTTTGAATGCTAATCCCAAATCAAGTTTCCTGTGCTTCCACTTACATAGCCCAAATTGCACTACCCATAAACTATAGGATACCAGTAGACTTGGAGTTTTCAGATTTTAGTCTGGGAAAAAACTTGAATCAGTCCCTGCAAACCCAGTTGCATGAGATGCAGAGAGAGTAAGAAAAAAAAAACCCAGACAACTGTAGTAGGGAGGCTGAATAGAGTTGCAGGAACAGAAGGACGAATGTTTTGTGTATACCGGAAAGATTTACTGTCTTCGTATTTTTTTTTCACCTTCAAGTTATTTGTTACTTATGTGAACTCTAAGGTGAAGCTATCATAGGGCTTTTTTGCAGACAGTTCTTCAGAAGCTGTTTGCTTTACCTTCCTCTGAGACTGAAAGGTGTAACTTGCCTAAGGTCATCCCACGGCTGAGTGGGGATTTGAATCTTGGTCTCCAGAGTTATATTCCAATGTCCAAACCACTACTCCATACTTACTCCCCATTGATAGTGTAGCTCCTGGTTTAACTGAAAGCTACTTTCAAATTACCACAAGGGTAGAAGTGCAAACTCACCATAGAAATTATTTTAAAAAACCTAATATTTTAGTGCAGTTGGATTTAGGACCAGTGTGTCCACCACACTATTCCTTTAAAATTCTGAATGGAAACACTAACCTTTAAAAACAACCCTGCTAATTGAAATTGAAAAGCAGTTCACCATCCCCAAATTGCAGATTGAAAAAATGTATTATGGGAAAACCTGACAAACAGGTTAGAAGGTGAATGCAATGGTACAATTGGACACAGAAGAGACAGATAGATGCACAAACACAACTATACCATTGCAAGATGGAACAAAAGGAAAGACATGAGTGTCCTACTTACAGCAGGGTATATTGTTGTTTTCTCAACTTCAGACCTTTCCTCTTCAGCACATGTATTTCACTAGTAGATTTCTCCTGATATCTCAAATAGATAATGATCATGATCCTCCATTGGACACATAGCTATGATGCCATAGTTACATTCTGTCCTCTGATCCAACCCCTCCCATACCAACACACAAAATAACCCTCACCTCAGAAGCCAGACAGCAATGCCAAATGGAGAGTAATGTGATGGTTATGAATGGGAACTGAAAGATTATGCTTCCAGTACCTTCCCACCAGCAAGCAACAGTGCAGTGAATAGAACCAAGGATCCTTCCAGCTTCTGTGCATATCAAAGTCCTTGTTATCCCATAGTCTGCTAGTGGGAGGGAGCTGGATGCGTGATCCTTTAGTGCCCTGTTAGTGCCAAATAACGCTTGGCTTTTAAGGTCAAGAACATTGTGCCAGGATCACAAATGTGAATAACAAAATGATTACAAGATAATGTGTCTAGTTTGTGGCATGTTATTTGACTAACAGAATGCCAGACAATGTTTTTATTTTGAAGTACTTACAAGAAGCACTTCAAAGAAAAAGAAAAAAAACTATTTTCCAAATAATTTGCTCAGTAGCCTTGTGTTCTGATTAATAGTTTTTGCAAAAGCTGCTGAACAAAAGCTAGACAAGCTTGTTTTCTCCTTTCATTTTCTGTGACGGGAATAAGCTTGTGCTTAGGAGACATGGATTAGCTTCTTGCTCATACTTGTATTCTAAAAACATACTAATAGCTATATGACTAATACCCTTGTGTAATGAAGTGTTTTAAGGTAAAATCTATTTTGGTTCATTTGGTCAATTAAGGCATTCTTACTGCTCTTTACAGAGGACAATCAAAGCTTCACAGAGGAGAAATACTGATAAATTCAGAACTTGATGCTGATGACGTCACACTTGAAAAGTTTGCTTTTTCAAATGCCCTTTGCCTTTCTGGTAAGTTGTATATTGTAGCAGGCATTCAAACCACCAATTTGTGAGTGGATGTTATATATGGGATAAGTAGAAAACAATCACAGGGAATTATGTGTACTTATCACATACTTAGTTGTTTCCTACCCAGCCAGCCCCTGATACTAACTAGAATTGGAAAGCCTGTGGCCCTCCAGAAGCTACTGCACTTATCTGCTCCATGAAGCCTAGTTTTTATAATCAATAGTCAGCAATATTTGGATGGCATTCATTGACGCATTTCAGTTTATATAGCTGGAGTGGACAGAATCCTTGGAAATGTGAGGTTTTGGGAAAAAACCTACAGGATCTTTGCTCTTCCTGGCTTATATAATAGCTTACGAATGGCCAGCTGGGTAAAGGAAACTGCACAACAAGGATGGATTGTGTCATACATAAAGAGGGAGTGGTAAGACCTTATCTTAAATCAAAATGGTTGGGGTTTTGAGATTTGCAAGTCCCACTGCTTCCAGAGGTATCTTTGGTGAGGATGCAAGAGAAAGCATTTTACATGACTGCTCCCAAATACAGAATTCAGTTGTCAAGGGAAGTCAGCCCCTCTGTTCTTCCACCAATCAACAGAGATTTTTTTGTTCTGATAAGGACAGAGATTTTGCATGGGTGAACCTCAATGGTTTGATTCCTTTTATTGAATAATGAAATTTGTCTTACCTTTGTGCTATAACCAGCTTTTCTATTATTTTTACAATGTTTATCGTTGTTTTCCATTATGTTGAAATTTGTCTTGTCCTCAGCGATGAGAGAAAGCCAGAACAAACATTAAATAAACAGGGGAAATATAGTTCAGCCAGATCTGGAGGCCACAGGTTCTTACCTGAATAATTTTTATGAATGTATACAATCGATAGCATTTGTGATCACATATTACCATAGTATAATGCAAAACAGCTACTGCAACAAAGACCTCAACAACTGCATTTTTGAAGTCAGTGTTGAAGCACACTAGCCAAGTAACCTATTATGAACAATTCACATCTCATTTCAAGATATTATATACATTAAATAGGGAGAAAAACTCAACTCCCTCATTGTATATAATTTAAGACATGTCATTAAAATACTCTAATTTTATTCTGTAGCTGAGTTACATATTTTGCAGCATATAAGAATACTTTTTATTTCCAATAAAAAGTAGATCTCAGGACATGCAGACCAAAGAAATAATATGAAAAAATAATGATTAAGTTTCCTTTCCCACTGTCACTATTAGAATCAAAATTGAAACCTTCTGCATCACTGTGAAATTTGATCAAGGGTGTCCTGCCCATTATGCCTTGTAACCCTTAAGCATATCTTTTAAAACGCAAACCAGACCAGTATCTGAAAACAACCATTATATAATTTCAGGTAAGAATTTTGTGGTAATATTTAAATGCAGTGAACATGAATAATAAGTCTTTTGTACTTTTCTCTAATGTAGTAAAACTGGCCATTTGGGAAGCATCAGTGGATAATTTTGTAGAATCTATCCAGTCAATACCTGAGGTATTTGCTACTTTTTTCACTTGTCCTAAAAAGTAGGAGTGCATTTGAAGGCTTTTAGCTATATATTAGCAAGTACAAGATGCCAGGATTTGTTAATAGCATGGAATAATTAAAATTTGTCTGTCAGGTTTCTACTCCAAATTTGTATTGTGACTGAGGATATACAGAATTTGTTTCTAATGCTTTAGTTCGGGGTTTCTAGACAGCCCTCCAAGGTAATTTACACCCCCCCCCCCCAATCTAAATTTTAGACTTGGGGTTACCTTAAGTCTGAAATGACTTGACAACATGACAACAACAATCCTAATTAACTTGACTATGTCACCAGCCAAAAGCCGTCCCAAATTTCCCATTGAAATACTGGTAAGTTTATGTTGGTTAAAACTGTTCTTCATTCTAAGTATTGTATTGTTCTTTCATTTTTTGCATAACAAATATATGTGCAATATGCATAGGAATTTACTCATGTTTTTTAAAAACTATAGCCCACCCCCCAAAATAGTCTGAGGCACTGTGAACCGATCATCTGCTTTAAAAGTTTGAGGACCCCTGCTTTAGTTAAACCCTATTTGAAGTATCCTATGAGGATATTATATTCCTCAAATACTGTTTACCTCAAATTAACCATGGCCTCTAATGTGGTCAAACTTCTGTTGAGATAGTAGTGTGACCCACTACTATCTCAACAGTGTATAGTGTATAAAAGAGGATGAACCTAGTTTCTCACACTTAATTGAAGACATATTTTTGATGCCTGGATAATAGCAAGCCTGTAATGTAACTCTCAGGTACAGTCAGCTGATAGATAGCACAAGCTCTTCTCCAAGAATGAATAACTATACCAGCCCTCTAGACCAGTGGTTCTCAACCTGGGGTCCCCAGATGTTTTTGGTCTTCAACTCCCAGAAATCCTAACAACTGGTGACTGGCTGGGATTTCTGGGAGTTGTAAATCAAAACCATCTGGGGACTCCATGTTGAGAAACATTGCTCTAGATCCTGTTTCATGGTTGTTGGCAGCTCAATATTTGCTCCTCAGCTGTAAAAAATTCCAGAAATGCAAGTTTTTCAATTGCAAAAAAGTCTTCATTCTATTGAAAATAATAATCTAATCTTAAATCTAAATCCAGAATCAGATGACATTTGGGGAAATACACTGTGTCGGTTCCACTTATTGATTCATTGGGTCGACTCTGGATTGGAATTCAGTAATGGAGCCATGAGGACTGCAGATAAGGTGTGGGGCATGTAGGCAGCCCATAGGCTGTTGGGTGTTTAAACCTGGTTTAACTGATTATATCTTGAGATTTCATCTTGTTGGTGTTAGCTATGTCTGGTAGTCCGAGCACCAAAGGATTTTCGTGCAACCGAGTTAAATCATCTTATATTTCCCTCTTAAGAGCAAAAATTATTTGTTGCTCTTTTCAGTGACTTGAGTCTAGAGTTTGTGGAAGCAATTTATAGAATGGGATTTTCTGCACTCTTCTCCCAACCCTGCTTGTACAAGCTTCTGTTGTCCAGTTTTCTAAGATTTCTCCTGAATGAAATTACATCACAACGCTGGCCCTTCCTGAAGGTCCTCCAAGGAAATGGAAAACCCTGACTGCATGAGTGACTTCTGCTGATACAGTCTATAACTCTAAACTAGCAAATCTGTGAAACTGACTAACAACAACTAAAATAGAAGTGTAATTTTACATTGATTCAGTATTGAGTGACAGTTAACATGTGAGGAACACCTCTTGAAAAAGGAAATTATCAATTGTATGTTCAACAAAAATATTTTGAAACAATTTTAAGAGAATTGGAGGTAATGCTGTAAAACATATGGGATAAAAATATGCTATAAATTAAATAAATGAGTAAAATTGAGATATGTATCAGCTGCTGTTGTATCCTAGATTAAAAAGTTATTTGCAAAATATCATTGCTCAATGGCTTATTGCAATCTTGTTACAGATACTAAAATTAAGAAGGAAGGTGAAATTGTCTCATGCAGATGTAATGCAGAAAATTGGGGAGCTATTTGCATTAAGGTATGACATTAACTTTAAAAAAGGAAAGAGTTTTGTTAACAACCAACTTTAAAGAAGAAATGCTATGACTATGTGTGTGGTTGTTCCAGGAGAGGAACAAGGGCATCTTGATGCACATTGCTACTGATTTTTGCTCTATATAGATAACCAAAACCAAGGCCTTCACAAAGGACTTAGTGAGGTGGCATTCCACAAAAAGCAGTCATGGTTCTGAGTGTTACATAATAGCATGTTCTTTCTCATTTCTCTTTTTCAAAAATATGAAATGCAATAGAAGAACTCAAGGAGCCACATTACACTTCACACATCTTACAATAATCATTTTTTTAAAAATGGAGTATGTCTCTGATCAATTTGTGCCTAATCACTAGCATTTAGATTACTGGAAATGTTACTAAAGTTGTTGAGGAACTTCTTGTGATATTCCTACAGAGGACATAGCTCTTGATATCTCTATATGTAAAACGCACAATGGTAAATGAAAGCTTAAGAATCTGGCTTTATTACAACAGTGGAAAGTTCTGGTTTTTGTTTTTTGGGTTTTTTTACATTATGAAAAACACTCACACTGCTCTTAGTGATATGCATTGTTTAGGGTTTGGACAAGGATAGTGATACTCATGGTTTTGGAAGGACTACTTTTTTGTTAGTACCTTTTATACCATTTTCCTTTTCTGACCAATTTTCAATTTGGTTTGAAATGAAAAAGTAGGCATAATATTTCAAATCAGAGAGAGAACCATGCATGTGATAGGAAGTAGAATGTACATATCCAAGTCCTTCAAGGGTCATACTTACAATGAAAACCTGGTTTGAGCAAAAATATTTTTCCAGTTCAAGTATTATTTTTTTAATTTATTATTTAGAGCATTTGTATCCCATCCTTCTCAACCCCTGAAAGGGGGCTCAGGGCGGCTTACAATTGGCAGTCATTAGATGCTGACAAAGAAACAGTTAGAACACAAGAATTCACATAATCAAATCAACAGCAATAAAAATACATTAAAATATTGACCCTTAAAATATTAACACATCGAAGTCTGAGTCTGCAAATCCAAATCATAACCCAGAGTTTCAGTCCAATGTCTCTTAATTGACAATTCTCACAAGTCATGACATTTGTTGCTCAGTAGTACTTACATCTGAACCACGTCATTATCACATCAAATTATCAACATAGGTATAAAGAGCTATAAATACTAAGAATGTTCTCATTTATTCACCCCCTAATCTTCAGGCACCGCATAAATTTAAGTTCTGATCTTCTGATTACGCCGGATTTCTACTGGGATAGAGAACACCTTGAACAGCTATATGATAAAACTTGTCAGTTCCTGAGTATTAATCGCAGAGTTAAGGTATGTATTTTTTTCTTCCACCCAGAATAATCTATTTTCTGCCATTTTGAGAGTTGTTCACACATTGTTTCTCCTCCAAGAACTCTTAGAATTTTAAACTTTGTTTCTTTTTGTTCTCAGAAGTAAAAAACTACAAATTACCTACTTACTACAGTTGGTCCATTATGTGTGCAGTTTAAGCATTCGTAGATTTGATTATTCACATATTACTATATGTGCTACCCCATGCCATTTTTAGATTTTGATGACAACAGTGTTGCTAGGAAGAAATCAAACTAGCAGCTGGCTGGTCCCAATCATCAGTGTGTTCCCTTTCTCCTGTAGCTGGGAAGGAAGAAGGAGATGGGATGGTAGGAGGATCCATGTATTCTCACTTGCTCACACAGCAGGAGGAGGATGGGAATGACATGAGGGAGGGAGGGCGAGCATGCATGAGTTTGCTCACTTGCGTTGGAAGGTGGGAATTGAGAGGAAGGGGTAGGAAGATGAGCACATGTGTTCACTCACCAATGTGGATGGCAGGGGAATGGGAAGGGGAATGCATGCATGAGGTCATTCATGTGGGGGAGGACATGAGGGAGGAAGATAGAAATGTTTATTCATGCAGGAGGGAAGGAAGGGACAGGAGGAAAGTGGGTACATGTATTTGCTCACTGCCAGAGGCCGTGAAGAGGATAGGATGAGTGTCCCCTTTCTACCTTCTCTCCCCCCCCCCCAAAAAAAAATCTCATCCCATCCCTGCACAAATGAGTAAGCAAGTGGGTCCACATCCTTATTCATGTGTTAAATATGATTTGGTTGAGCCTAGAGATACTCGTGGAAGTGGAAGACCAACTGTATATATATTTTTCCATAAAGAAACCTATCTTTAAACACTCTCCTCCCAAGTCTTCTGCATGCACTAGGATCCTGGAAGATGCCGAGCCTTTTTTTCTTTATTTGTTTGGGGACAAGTAAGAATCTGTGGAACTTGTTTGCCCATTTGTTAAGCCAACATGGTTAAAACAACTGGCTTACTGTTCCTGAGCATTGTGGTGTTGCGTAAGCACTTCTCCTTATGATGGGGAGTGGCTAAAGCAACCAGATATTCACTAGGAAGAAAAGGCCTGGTGTTTGTGAAGACAACTCAGGAGTCCTGAATTTGAAATTGGTTTTGGATTCCTGACATGTTTGGAATTGGGAAACCAGAATTCATGGTTTGGAAATGGCATGAGGTTTTTCTTCAATTTAACTTTATGCTTCAAATGAGAGGAATCAAGAACTTGTCAGGCAAAATGCACATGGTTGCTGGATATGAAAAGCGTTAAAACTGTCATTCTGCTTGTTGAGCATATATAGCAAATATCTCTTTCCCCCAGCCTCCCTCTAATTGTGTACTTTTTATTTTACAAGTTGTACAATTCTAGTAACTTTCCTGAAAGTTGTACAAATTTTATTAACTTTCTAGAAAGAGGTTATTGCCACTGGAAGCCTGAGTAATGCGTTTGTAAAAGTCCATCTTTAACAAGGAACCCTGAATTCTCTATAAACGTCTCTGCTGGTCCCAGATTAATTTTTGTCCACTAGTAAGCAGGCCAAAACATTCCTTGCATGCATTTTCATAACATATATGCATTGCTGTAAGAACAGTTTCAAAGAAAACATACCTTTTTATTGAAAACAAAATAACATATTTGAACAGATAATAAATGTCTATTGTAGGTTTACATTATGATAACATATTTCTATATTATCCATTCACATTCTTTACAGATTCATTCATATTACATTATTTTAAACCAACTTTTTAATCTTTGTACAGTATCAGTGCTGGCTTCTCATTCTTTTACCCATTTCATATATGTTGCCCATTTCTCTTTAATTTCTTCTGTTTTGTCCTCCTGTGAATCTTCTTGGGTTATACATGCAATAATATCTTATTGGACTTGCTCAAATAAATAGTTATTCCAATTTTCCATATTCCATTTTTTCATCTCTCCATCCACAGGTTATTACCATCTTTCCTGCTAAGATCATTGCTTATTTATTTATTTATTTATCGTGTCATCAGCAACCATACCATTGTATGTATTTCAATTCTAACAGAACAAAACAAACACACAGATTAAAAAGAAAAGAAAAGAAAACACACAGATTATGCAACTTGGTTGTTGGTTAAATGTCCTTTGACCAGTATCTGGCCACTTGGAGTGCCTCTGGTGTTGCCGCAAGAAGGTCCTCCATTGTGCATGCGGCAGGGCTCAGGTTGCATTGCAGCAGGTGGTCAGTGGTTTGTTCTTCTCCGCACTCGCATGCCAAGGATTCCTCCCTATAGCCCCATTTCTTAAGATTGGCTCTGCATCGCGTGGTGCCAGAGCACAGTCTGTTCAGTGCCTTCCAAGTCGCCCAGTGTTCTGTGTGCCCAGGGGGGAGTCTCTCATCTGGTATCACCCATGGATTGAGGTGCTGGGTTTGGGCCAGCCACTTTTGGACTCTAGCTTGCTGGGGTGTTCCAGCGAGTGTCTCTGTAGATCTAAGAAAACTATGTCTTGATTTAAGTCGTTGACGTGCTGGCTGATACCCAAACAGGGGATGATCTGGAGGTGTCTCTGCCTCTGCCTTTCACTATTGGCTGCTACTTCCCAGCAGATGTCAGGTGGTGCAATACCGGCTAAGCAGTGTAATTTCTCCAGTGGTGTGGGGCGCAGACACCCCGTGATAATGCGGCATGTCTCATTAAGAGCCACATCTACTGTTTTAGTGTGGTGAGATGTGTTCCACACTGGGCATGCATACTCAGCAGCAGAGTAGCATAGCGCAAGGGCAGATGTCTTCACTGTGTCTGGTTGTGATCCCCAGGTTGTGCCAGTCAGCTTTCGTATGATGATGTTTCTAGCGCCCACTTTTTGCTTGATGTTCAGGCAGTGCTTCTTGTAGGTCAGAGCACGGTCCAAAGTGACTCCCAGGTATTTGGGTGTGTTGCAATGCTCCAGATCATTGCTTTAAATAGGTCTTGATTCTTTGCAGCAACGTCTTTATTCATTATAATTGCCATTAACACAAATTCCATATTAATTTGAATTGTTATTTTGAAAAGTTTCCCCATTTTTAATTATCTTTTCCCATAAAGTTTTTACATTTAAACAATCCCACCACATATATGCATTCCAGCCTTTCTCTACACATTGGGCTTAGTTCTGTTCCCATATTTGCTAATTGAGCTGGTGTCCTGTACCATTTCCAGATAAATTTCCTTTGTAATTCTTTATATTTTTTAATTTTCATAACTCCCTTCTTTACTTCCTTTATAGTTTGTTTTGTGAGTGGCCCTTCCTTCTATCATTTGCTTTGTAATGTTCTTACTACATACTCATCATCTTTTATCATCATTTTATATCATTCTCCTACTAATCCTTTCATTGTCTTCTGTCCATTCGTAAATATGTTTTCAAACTCACTTTCTTTGCCTAAACATTTCCCCTGTTTACAAAGAAAACATATCTTAACCTATCTTAAAATTGGCCACACTTCAGATGCTATGAAATTACTTTGATGGACATTAAACTTTGGAAAATAATATTTTAACTCTCCCATCCTGTTTCACATGTGGGCTGGTGCTACCACTGCAGTTTGACTATCAGGGCAGAAAGGGAAGGCTGTGTAAGGTCCACATACAGAAAATGCAATGCAAGAATAAGATGTTGTAAATTAAGCTATTTGTCACAATAAATCTTTGTGGCAAATTAACATTAGCTGCTTTTATACTACTATGTGAGCCTGTGGAGGTGTGCCCATACATTCCATTATACATTTCGAGTTTCCGTAAGATTATCCTATAGACCTTTAACAGAAACTTTGATAACAACAAAATTTAACTCTCAGTAAAAAGGTATCACTCTGTTAGGAAAACAAACATCAGGAAAAATGTGGATTTTTGTCCTCCAAGTAATGAACCCCTTATTTTGTTTCTTCCTGATAAACAAGAGCTAAAAGGTTGGTTTGAAATATATGAAGGAGTAAACTGCTATCATATCTTCATAGAAATATTCTGGCATTCCCCTCACTTATTCTTTGATGTTAAGTATGTTCCGAATTACGAATCCGATTGCCCCCCTCCTAATCTCCTGGAATCTTCCCAAAAAGAGGGGGGCACCAAAAATTCGAAACAAAAACAGAATGGATTCACACACCCCTGTTATATATACTTGGAATCCCTTGTAATGTGAACTGAATTGGATAGTAAATGTAATATTTCCATTTTATCCTTCAATCCACAAAATCATCATATAAACCACTGTTGAGAAGATCTAACTCTACGACAATATTTGAAGCCATACTGTCATCTAGATTATATTAGATAACACTTCCATTTGAGTTTCAGAAACCTTAGCTGTCACATACTTCAGCCAGGTTTTAGGTTTCTATTAGTCTCTGTCTGAGCAGTTCAACTGATGATTTTTAACAAGTTGTTTGCCCCAAAATTTCTGCAATAGCAGTTGTTATATTCTTGCTGTTGCAGGTGGTGAATGAGAAGCTCCAACATTGCACAGAGCTGACAGATCTGATGAGAAATCATTTGAGTGAAAAACATGCTTTGCGCTTGGAATGGATGATAGTGATACTCATCACCATTGAGGTTAGTCTGATGTAATAGCTGTATTGGTAACAAACACAATGCATCTTAGTGGATAAAGGTTCAGCTTCAGGTATTTTACAGGCAAATGCCAAAACAACTTTTTTGACAACTTAATTTTTTAAAAAATAACAATGTTTATGTAATATTAATTTTTCCCTCCTGTATTTGCTCCAGTTAAATGTGTATAGCTCATTTCTTCCCAGTATAACTGTAGTAATCCTGTGAGGTCAGCTAAGCCAAGTGTAATTTACCTACTGGCACCCCCGGTGGTGCAGTGGGTTAAACCCCTATGCCGGCAGTACTGAAGACCGACAGGTCACAGGTTCGACTCCAGGAAGATTGCGGATGAGCTCCCTCTATCAGCTCCAGCTCCTCATGCGGGGACATGAGAGAAACCTCTCACAAGGATGAGAAAACATCAAAACATCCGTGCATCCCCTGGGCAACGTCCTTGCAGATGGCCAATTCTCTCACACCAGAAGTGACTTGCAGTTTCTCAAGTCGCTCCTGACATGAAAAAAAAAAACCTACTGGCTTTCTTTGCTCAATAGGGACAAATCTGGATCACTTACATCTCTGTCCAATACTGTTAATACTCCAAAAATATCCACAGATTACAATTATAAAACTCAAAATTTTATATTTACCAGTTCACAACTTAAATTTACTAAGCATACTGAAGTCAGCTTGATTTTGTCCTTTACAATTAGTTTGTGTATACTTTAGTGGGATTTTGGAAGGAAGATAAGTGTTGACAGCACCTGTGAGTTTTTGCTCTCTTTCACTATCCTGGAACCATATGGGACTGACTAAAGAGGTTGTGTATTACTTCTTAATTTTCCACACATAAATGTTGTGACTTGTGAAATTCTCCAAAGCCAGCAGTACACATTTATTTTTTAACAATTTGTTTGATAACTTTGTTTTCAGCCTGTATATTGCCACCTCTTTTCCTCGTGTGGTATTTCCTATTAAATACTATGTAGTCTTTTATTTGAATATGAACTTTTTGTATTTGTTTTATCCCACTGTACAGTGATCTGAAATCTCAAAATTCAAAACGGAAGGGAGGGATAAACTGATATCCCTGTGTTAGTTAAATAATTTGAAACGACATGTAGGACTTGCAGATTCATAACCTAAAGGGCCAGGCTTTATCAGAGCTGGTTAATCTCCAGCTGCAGTAAATCTTGCCAACCAGAAGGCTGACAGTTGGAAGCCTGGGTCAGAGTGAGCTCCTGGCCTTTAGCCCAACTTCTGCCTACCTAGCAGTTTTGAAAACAGCAGTGTGAGTAGATAAATAGGTACAGCTTTAAGCAGGGAGGTATTTAAGGGGCACCCATATGGAAATGCCAGAAAAATGCTGGCAATTTGATCAGGGAGGAAATTTACAAACAGAGCTCTTTGGCAGGGAAAGTGGAGCGACAGCACAACCCACCCACCCCCAGCCTGAATCAAGATGCCAAAGATGGGAAAGCGTATATATACCTCTATGTACAGTTGTCTGCCTTGTCAGTGTATAATGGCATTAAATCTTGCTGTGTATGTGTTCTGTGATCCGCCCTGAGTACCCTTCGGGATGAAAAGGGCAAAATATAAATACTATTAGTAAAAATAGCAACAATTAAAATACAGAATATGCAGTACATTTTGTTTGTTTTTCAGGTCATGTTTGAACTTGGTAGAATGCTTTTTTGACAATAAATGAGAGCCAGAAATTTTGACTAGCTTGTGGAGAAACATCCCAAAGCCTCGTTTGATGGAATTCTTCAACTTTATTCTTCACACTTGTCGAAAGTTCAATCACTGTCGTAATAAATATATGGACACCTGGTGCTTACAAAATAATTGAAATTTGTGGATGTAGAACAATTTTTAAAAAAATGTATTACATTGGTGGAAAATTGTGGCTTAAAAGTAAATCATTCTTTCTATAAATGCTTATTTTCCAGAATCTCTATGCCTGATATTTCTTTGGTATGCTGCAAGAAATTGTGCAATAAAGAATACAATCTGACATTTAGAAATCTTAATACCTGAATGGTATACTTTTTGCACATTTGACACATTCAGCAACATTTTATAAAGCTCTTCCTATACTGTGTGCACATGAATGTTGTAAAAAATTTCCTGGATTCGCTATTTTGTGGCAGACATACAGCTTTGTGACCCCTTCACTCCTTGCTTCTACTATGGAGATCTTCAAATTTATCAAATTCCTTTTTCTTATAAAAATTCTAATCAAATTTGAAAGTGTAAAAATTATTTACAGATGATGAAGAGAGCAAGTCACTTCACGGTCGATCAAAGGATAACTAAGCTGGCCTTAATTTGCTTATCAATGAATTTAGTAAATGGTGAAATAAGTATAATTTTAGATTGCTGGTAATGTTTCTCATAGCCAAGATATTAACTGCAATTAGCCAAGTTCCTGAGAAATACATAAGCCCAACAGCTCGTTAACGTGAACTCATTCTGTCCCGACGATGTAGTGTTCCAAAGTAACCTGCTCTGAGACATAGGGTTTCTACTTAACTATCATGGCTAATGATCTTTATTAGACCCAACAACAAAACAATCAAAATGCTAAGTGCTCTTTTAAAACCAGTATTTCTCCATGGGGGACGTTAAAAGTAATATTATCACTCCACCTCTTCCCATTGCATTTTTTTTCAAAAAAAATATTATAGTTGCTGGAGAAACTGCTTTTGAAAGCTCTGCTCTTTTGATTAGTCTAATACAAGGGACGGTTGGCCTGCTACATCCATGGATTCAACCATTCATGGCTTGAAAATACCTTTAAACATTCAAAAGATAAGTCTTGATTTTGTCGTTATATATAAGGGACACATAGAATCATAGAATCAAAGAGTTGGAAGAGACCTCATGGGCCATCCAGTCCAACCCCCTGCCAAGAAGCAGGAATGTTGCATTCAAATCACCCCTGACAGATGGCCATCCAGCCTCTGTTTAAAAGCTTCCAAAGAAGGAGCCTCCACCACACTCCGGGGCAGAGAGTTCCACTGCTGAACGGCTCTCACAGTCAGGAAGTTCTTCCTCGTGTTCAGATGGAATCTCCTTTCTTGTAGTTTGAAGCCATTGTTCTGCGTCCTAGTCTCCAAGGAAGTGGAAAACAAGCTTGCTCCCTCCTCCCTGTGGCACAATTTTACTAAATTATATACAATGGCAATTGAGCATCCCTGACATTTGGTATCCATGGGAGCATGGTGGTATCGATGGGAGCGTGGAGGTTAAAAGTAATATTATCACTCCATCTTTTCCCATTGCATTTTTTTTTCAAAAAAATATTATAGTTGCTGGAGAAACTACTTTTGAAAGCTCTGCTCTTTTGATTAGTCTAATACAAGGATTCAACCATGGATTCATCCATGGATTCAACCATCCATGGCTTGAAAATACCTTTAAACATTCAAAAGATAAGTCTTGATTTTGTTGTTATATACAAGGGACACAATTTTACTAAATTATATACAATGGCAATTGAGCATCCCTGACATTTGGTATCCATGGGAGGAGTGGTGGTCCTAGAACAAACCTCAGTGCGTACTAAGGGCTCACTATACTTGTGATTTGTTTTACATTCAAGACAACATTCATATGATTAAATAATGATAGGGCCGCCATATAGTCTGCCCTTGCTATCCAGATTTAACCACTCATGGCTTAAAAATAGTCCAAAATATTTATTTCCAAAAAGCAAAGTTTGCTTTTGCCATTTTATATAAGGACACAATTTTACTATGCCATTGTATAGTGGAACTTGAGTATCCATGGATTTTGGTATCCATGGTGGTGGTTCTGGAGCCAAACCCTAATACCAAAGTAGCATTGTATGTTGTCTAAGCTTGTCTTCACTATGATTCAGATTCGTTTGCTTTGTTAAATTAGTTATGAATCTGATGGAGCATATTTTATCAACTTTAAAAGCTATATCTGAATCAATTAGGTATCTTCATTACAACAAAAATGTACTTTTATCTCCCAAAAATCTATACTTTTCTATACCTTTTGTCATCTTTTATAAATTAAACTTTCAACTTATCCTCTCAAGAGGAAGATTCTCGTGGTCCTTTTGTTACTAGTTTTTTTTTTCAAGGCTTAGCATGTACAAGGAAGCGGTTCCTGTGCGAAAGTGATGCCTGGCAGCTGTAATGGACTGGATGAGGGCAAATTGAAGCTTAATGCTGACAAGACAGAGGTGCTCCTAGTCAGTTGTAACACAGATCTGGGAATAGGGAGTCAGCCTCCTTTAGATGGCGTTTCATTTCCCATGAATACACAGGTTCGGTTTGGGAGTACTGGATTCGGCTCTAAACCTGGAGGCCCAGGTTTCACCAGTGAGCAGGAATGCTTTCTCAGTTAAGGATAATGCACTAACTGTGCCCGTTCCTGGAGAATTCAGATCTGACCACAGTGGTACATGCCTTGGTTACATCCCTGTTGGACTACTGTAATGCACTCTACATGGGGCTGCCTTTGAAAAGTGCACAGAGCAGTAGCCGGACTGCTAATGGGCTGGCTACAGGGAGCAGACAATTCCTCTGTTGTGACAGCTCCACTGGCTGCCAATACGTTTCTGAGTCCAATTCAAAGTGCTGGTTTTGATATACAAAGCCCAGTCCAGGTTATCTCAAGGATTGCAGGTCTTTATATTAACCTGGGAGACATCTACAATCTACTGAGGAGGGCCTTCTCTCAGACCCACCACCATCTCAAATGAACTTAGTGGGAACACAGGAGGGCCATTTCAGAGGCTGCTCCCAGACTGTGGAACTCCCTCCCAAGACAGCAGGATGGCCCCATCCCTGCTGGCTTTCCACAAGCAGGTCAAAACCTTCTTCTACCAACAGGCGTTTGGGGAAGGGAAAGGCTTTTGGAAGATTTGGTGGGATTGAGAGGATATTAGCTTTAAAGGCCATTTTAGTGTATTTTAATTCTGTTTTTACAACACTTACTATTTGATTGGTTTTTAACTTCTGTATTTTCCTTTCTAACTGTCTAGTGTGAATAGATGTTAGCCCACTTGAGTCCCCATGGATAGAAAGGCGGGATATAAAGATAGTAATAATAGTGTTCAACCACAATAAGACCACAATGTACATGATTGTGCTTTCTGTTTCTGCTACTCTCAGAGGTACAGTCAGTGGCTGGCACTGCATTTGTCATACACAAGAGGCTGAGTGAATGCCTTTTTTAAAAAAATATTACACACAAATCCAAAAACACTCCATGTTAGCAAACAGACCTGGGACCCTATTTTAACTGTTTACTGGCCAGATGCAATTAGGCACTACCAATCTCAGATCCAGGAAGGCAATTTCCCATTCCTAAAGACAGCAGGATGACAGGAGGCAAGTGGCTCAGGTGATTTAGAAAGGGCGACATTTCTTCAAAGCATTAAGGATTCCTGTGATGTAGTAGAAAATATAGCTGAACTACCTAAAAGCTGTTACATTACTGAAACATTTTTTTTTTGTTGAAGCACTGCTTGGCTTAAGTTTTGGAGGCTATATTTTAACATTAACCATAAATATGAATCCCAAAAGTCACAAGACTCTTAAATCTAGGCTAGTTAATAAATATTTAATGCCAATGTTTAAATTCAACATCCAAGCCACGATGTTGGCATGACTCTTTGGTTCATCTGAATTTCTTTCTTCCATATTTAACCCAAACTTACAATTTTCCATGTACTTGTTAAATGGATCTTAAATGTAAACATTTATGGCCACTTCACCTGCCAAAGCCAATCCAGATTCTTATGGTTCCCCAAATGTGACACACAGAATCCCATTACGTTTTCCCAACTTTGGATGACTGCAACCTGAACATTTCCAGCATATAGCTGCCTGCCATCATAAATTCCTTTTCCCATTATGCCTCAGCCCTGGAGAACTGAAGGACAGCACCCAAACTGCTTGTTGTAAAGGAGGTAAGGTCCTGTTTCTGCTGCTTCCTTTGTTGGGGACCTCCTGCTGACAAGAGCAACTGCTAAACAATCCAGGTTACAGTGGAAAGGTTGGAGGATTACTAGAATCTTGGGGAGAAATGTTTCCATAACTGTTTGTCATTGAATTGATGGGTTAAAGGGAATTTATGTCGACAGAAGGTTTAAAGGTGATATAAAAGGGCTGGCAGTATTTGTGGTTAGGGGATTCCTGAGATGACTTTTAAAGTGATAATCCTGTAAAAAGAAAAATAGTTTCAAACAAGTGATTCTGTAGTGGATATCAGTTTCCACCTTTACCTTGCATCTCAACCTTTTGTCCGCATTGGTTCAGCTTTGGTAGTTTTGTGACATTGTGTTTCTTGATGTGCCATGTCCACCACAACAGCGACTTGTAAACAGGCAGCTCCCATCACACACAAAGGCTGCAGACCCGTTATGAGACCCTTAAGTATACCTGAACAATTCTGTACCCACAAATAATTCCAAGAGAAAGAAGTCAAAAGCATGGCTGAGAAGACAACTCTCTCTAGGACAGGAATAGATGAAATCTAAAAGAAATATGCAAACATGGCTTGAAAAGGCCATAATACTAAAAGATGTACCATCCCAGAAATACTGAATCTACAAATGTTTCTTACACTCTTGAAAGAAAATAATATACGGTATGTAAATACTTACTTGCCAAAGCAGCAACTTAAAAAGTTGTTGCACAAAGTACCTCTATGTTGTCTGGCTTATTATGAAATGCATATAAATTATGTTAAACAATTATTAAAATAGTGTACATGATGACAGTTAAACAGCACGTTATTTGGCAGCTGGGAAAGTAGGCAGTAACAAACCAACAGTAAAACACTGATAAGGTATATTTACTGTGTAACATGTGGAGAGAAAACTTTGTATCTAGAAAAAGAACAAGCAACCATAGTTTCGGTTTGAGGAAAATGGGATGTGTACACATATTGCAAATAGGCTTTCAGACTATTCCTATTCTCTGGAAAAAAATAAGATCTGCTTTGAGACTATTAAAATCAGTGTAATTAAATATTTAGTAAACATTTTGTAACACTGATTATCAGTGGTGGTACATCAACCAGCACAAGCTGCACAAAAACAGTTCATCTCAGTACAGGCAGTCCCCGGGTTACAAACATCCGACTTACAAACTACTCATAGTTAAGAATGGGGCTTAGACACTAGCAGGTGAGAGAAATCTAATCCTAGGAAGGGGAAATAATGTCTGGAAGAGTTATCATGGGGAAAAAGTGTCTCCACTGAAGTTTATCACCAATCCTTGTTTCAACGAGCCACATTTTTCAAAATCGAATGATCACAAGGACAGAAAATGAGATGAATTCTTCTAAATGGGGACAAAGACAGCAAAGCAAACACCAAAGAGGTGTTAACCCTTTCCTATGCTACCTAAAGCTTGTGTGTATTTGTGTGTGTATGTGTATATGTATATATGGCAGGAATTACACTTAAAAAATGTACATGTTCCGACTTACATATAAATTCAACTTAAGAACAAACCAACAGAACCCATCTTGTTCATAACTTGGGGACTGCCTGTATTTAGTTATACTCATAATAATGACCTAATTGTGTACCCAACTTGGTACACATAGAGGATATAAATCAAACAGATAAATATTTCAGATGGAGTATATGTATGTAAATGGAGTAGATGTATATAAATATTTCTAGCAAGAAGCTGCTAATTGTAGAAACAAACAAGCAATGAATCACATCATTGCTTGGTTTATCCAGCTTTTTCCTGAAAAGCTATCATTGCTAGTTCCCATATTTTAATGATACATGAATGGATATCCCCTGATTGAGCTTAAGGAATGGTTCCTTCTACTAACATTCAGCAGTCAGTACTGCTCAAAGGGATATTTATGAGGCAGCATTGACTGATGTCCAAATAATGTATAAGCTTCAAAATGCAGATGTTTTGAAACTGACACCTGCCCCCATAGAATGCTCTGAAGGGGTCCAGTCTTGCTTATTAAAAGCTAACCAGTCAGACCTGATCAGTGTGTACATCAAGTACTGTGTGAGTTTTGTAATTTAGAAATTTTTCTCAGAATATCCAGCTTTTGATGAGTATTGAACAATTATGTATACATAATTACTTTGTATTTAATACTTCCCCTGGAAATTACTGTATTATTCTTGCTTTAAGTGGTCACCAAAGAACCATACAAATAGAAAGACCAAAGCACTATATTACACAAACCAGAACTGCATTTAAAAACTGGATATCGGAAATAATCTAATTTGCTGAATTCCACGGGGAGCTCTTTTATTACCACTATTAAGCTTGCAATACCTTATCTGTTCTGTGCCTTCAGTAATTCCTACAGGAAGCGATAATCCAGATGTCTTAAATGTCCTTCCTGATTGAGAATGAAGTAATGTTCCAATACTGATATACATATAATGATCTGAACTTTCTTTTTTTAAGGGTACTGTAGGTGTATTAATTATTGATTAGCCCTTAAGCTATTATTACCATACCAAACGACAAAGCTTGATACAACTGAATAAGTAGTAAGTTAAATAAGATACTTATAATACAGTAAATAAATATGATAAAACTGAATATATACATCATATTTCCCATCCCCCCCAATTTACCCTAAAAAGGGTACTGTTAATGAGGTTGCATGAATACCTAAGTCATGGTTCCCTTCTTCCTTGCTAAACAGCAATTTCAAGCAACCAGAATGCAGCTTGAATCCTAAAACATAACAAAACATTGAAATACAATGTGTCACTAAGAATGGTATACTTAAGCGTATAACTTTTCTGATTCACTATACTTATGAACTCACTGTAACCAAGGTAGAACTAAGGTGTGTAGAGAGGAGCCTATATAGCACATTTGTTCTCAAGTTTAATAAGAATAACAGCAAAAATGGCTTTTATAAATCATGACAACGTTCTGAAACTAAAGGAGCAATACACTTTCCTTGGGAAATACCGTTCCTTGATAGTAAAGAACAAAAACACATTTTCCAACAGTTTATTATAATTAATGTATAAATCAAGAGCAACATTTTTATTAAAACCAAACTTTATTAAGAAATCAAACCTGCAATTTTATACACACTGAAATAATTCATTGTTCAACACAGCTTACTCTCAAATAGTAATGAAAGTGTTTTAAGTAAAATATTCTAGGTTTTCTCTTAGTAATGCTACAAAAGTAAACTCTAATATTGTCCATGGCTGAAGGCAGAAAGGCAATCCAGAAATGCCCTGCTTAATCCCCTAACAGAAAGCAATGCAGTGAGCTAGTACAGATTGTTATTTAAAAATACTCTGGATATCTTCTCTATTTATCTATTTATCTAGTGAGAAAGGAAATTATACATTATAACTGCAATTTTATATGAACTTAGTTGGTCTCCCTAAACTGGGATGGCTGAACAAATATGTTCTGCATCCCCCGGCTATTAGAATAGTTCATTCAGTAATTCTTTTACATTTTAAGTAACAAGCCTCCAATTACTCACAACCCTTGCCAGCAGAATCCTATTCATTTTGGGGGATATAGCACTGTTTCAGATTAGGTTGATACCCTTAGTACTATTTTTTGTTGTTGTTGTTGTTTTTTAAAAAAACCTTTTGTTCCTAAAATCTCAACACTTCCATTGTGGCACGCACAAAAGTAAATATTTTGGACTGGAGTCTAATACTGCTTTCCATCAGGAGCATGTAAACATCAAAAATGTTAACAGAAGCTAAGCATACATAACTGTCCTCAGACTAGCATATGGTTGGCATTAACAAGAAGTCATATTCTGCAAACTAATTACAACATGAAGATACTGGTTTAGATTTGTTTCTAATTTATAATACCTTTTTTCATTTAACTTATTCTGGGTTACTGTAACAACACAAAGATGGAGACCGTATTACCTGTCCCACTTATTGAAAATCTTACTGTATAGTACTATAAACAAAGTTTAAATAGCTCCCATGAAAAATACTTTTAATAAACAGTGATCTGGAACGAAAAACAAGTGAAGCACCTCTTATCATGAAACCCACATTCCTTCAAAATTGTCCACATGGGTGGCTGAGTTGCACAAAATTGCTCAAAGTAGTGCATAAAATTACTTTTAGATTATTTACATTGATTATTTACATAGGATGTACATGAATTTTGTGTTTAGACTTGATCCCATCTCTACACATTTATTCCACATCCCAAAATAAGTAATAATTATTGTATTCATTTGTATCATGTTTTTATCTCTTTGGCAAAAGCCCCTTCCCCACAGCTGAATAAAATCTCACTTATCTGCTTTGAACAGGCCTGTTACTTAAAATGTAAAAAAAAAAAAAATCTAATAGCCAGGGGATGCAGAACATATTTGTTCTGCCAGCCCAGTTTAAGGAGACCCACTAAGTTCATATAAAATTGCAGTTATAATGTATAATTTCCTTTCTCACTGGATAAATATTTTGGAGAAGATATCCAGAGTATTTTTAAATAATTAAATCTATGTGGCAGCATGGACATTTCTTGATCCCATCTCTACACATTTATTCCACATCCCCAAATAAGTAATAATTATTATATTGATTTGTATCTTTGACCAAAGCCCCTTCCCCACGTTATCTGCTTTGAACTGGAATATGTGGCAGTATGGACATGTCTTTTCCCAGGCACTTCGGATGAGGGATCCCCCAGGTGTCTCCTGGATGCTGAGGACGATTTGCAACTCAGCCCAGTGTTTGTTTTGGCCACCTCGTGGCGGCTTCCCCCTCCCTTCTCCTCCTTTCCGACCCGAACAAGAACTAAGTGCATGGAGGCGCGATGGCTGAGAGACGCCGCTCACTTTCCGCAGGGCCGGGCTTCCTCTGCTGCCGGTGCGGCCTGTGCGCGGCAAGAGGCGGCGGAGGCAGGCAGGCAGTTGCCGCCAGAGCAGCCCTCCCTTCCTCCTCCTCCTCCTGCTGCTGCTTCTCGTCGCCGCCTCGCCTCCCCTCCCCCTCCTCCCTCCCTCCCTCTCTCTCTCCCCGGCGGGGGCTCCTCTCGCTACAGCTTCTCTGCTCCGCTCTCGGTCATGTGACCCTAACGTAACCGGACAGGAAAAGCCGCCGCCAGTGCTGCTGCTGCCGCCGCCGCGCTGTCTCCGTTGTTGGCGCTGCTGCTGCTGCGTGTGGAGGAGGAGGAGGAGGAGGAGGCGGCGGCGGGGCTCCCCCCGAGCGTGCGAGCCAGGTGAGCTCTTTTGCCTCTTCCCGATAATATCCCAAGATCGAGGGGGTGGGGGCGGGCATGGCGGCGTCGGGAGAAGGCCCCACAGCCACCCATCCACCCATTGTGCTGGCGGCAGGGCCCGGCTGAGGCCCTCGCTCCGGGGGTGAAAGCAGAGCCCCGACTAACCGACAAAAAGAACGGCCTCGAGGGAAAGGGAGGGAGGGGTGGTGCGTGGGGGCGCGTTGGGTTCGCTTGAGCTCCCTAACGGGCCCCCCTTCCGTGCCATGTTTGCCCCCCTCCCCCCGCCTGCCTTCCTGCCTTCCCCGCCCCCCTTTCTCTGTCTCACCCGCGGCGGCAGCAACAGCCCGGCCTCAAAGGAGGAGGGGGGGTGGGGGAGGGGCGCGCGCTGAGGAGGCAGCCGCGCGGAGCGGAAAGGGAGGAGGAGGGAGGGAGGGAGAGAGAGAGCGCGAGAGGGGAGGCGGGGGGGTTGGGTTGGGGTGGGCGGCTCCGTCTGCGTCTCCTCAGCTGCCGAGGCGGCCCTGGCGACAGCAGCAGCAACAGCAGCAGCGGCGGCGGCTTCCCGACTCTCGCGCGCCTTCAGCTCGCTCTCGCGCTGCCTTAGGAACTTACGTCGCCTCGCGCCGCCGTCACTCCTGCCTACGCCACGCCCCCTTCGGCCGGCTTGGCAATCGCAAGGCCTCCTCTGTGTGTCTCAGTGTGTGCGCGTGCGTGAGGGGAGGAGGGAGGGAGGGAGGGATTGCGGCGCGCGGGCACGTGGTGGCGCCTCCGCGTCGGCTGCAGAGGAGAGGGGCGGGGCTGTGGCTGGATGAGAGAGGGAGAGATTGAGAGCCAGCCGGTGGCGGCAGGAGCTCTAGCCTACTTAGCTCGTGCGGCCGGCACCCATTGGCCAGATGGGCCAGCCAATAGGAAACGCCGGCGGTTTGTGCTCCGCGTGATACAGCGAAGGAAGTTTCCTGCCCTCTGTCTCTATTGGCTGCTCTTCGCCTCCCCTCCCCCTCCCGCCCAGGGCCCTTTTGGCCTGCCTCAGTCGGCACAGAAGCGCGAGCTTGGGGGCGGGCCTCTGAGAGGAGCCTGTGCTCTCCGCTGGAGTGGCAGCCATTTCACTCTCAGCCTCTGAGCAGCTGAAATGATACTTCATTGGCCCTTAAACGATAGCTGGCCTAACCTGAGGCATTTTACATGCCGTGTGGTATTGTACATGTTATTTAGTTATAGTGTCAGAAGCGAGCTGAGGGTACAGTTAAAATGTGCTTAAAAACACAAAGTTTAAAAACTTGACATGATGCTTAATGTCTTTTGACCAGGATCTGGCCACTTGGGACTGCCTCTGGTGTCGCTGTGAAAGGGCCCTCCGTTGTGCATGTGGCAGGGCTCAGGCTGCATTGTAGTCGGTCAGTGGTGCCCAACCTTTTTTTGACCAGGGCCAGTGGCGCAATGGATAACGCGTCTGACTACGGATCAGAAGATTCTAGGTTCGACTCCTGGCTGGCTCGGCAAAATTTATTTCCTGTTTCTTGGCAGGGGGATTGGACTAGATGACCCATGAGGTCTCTTCTAATTCTATGATTCTATAACTAGGGACCAGTTTGACTCAGTTTTTGGACAACTTTAGATTTGGTTTGGGGTGTTGGTTACGAAAATTGCATTGAATAGACCACATCAGCTCTCGTTTCTGATACAGAACATATGCCATCCAGTAGTTGCCATCTCATTGCAACGTAGTAGCTCAGACTGCATTGGAGTAGGTGTTCTGTGGTTTGCTCTACTTTGCACTTGCATGTCGTGGACTCCACTTTGTGGCCCCATTTCTTAAGGACTTCCAGCATTGTACATGTTGAAACTGCAGTCTTCTTTGACTTCCATCATCTGAAACATCATACTGTACTTTTAAATTATTATCTTCAGCTCTGCCTGTTTTTCAGTCTTGATTCGTTTTCTTGTGCTCAGTGGTTATCCACTATGGTTTGGCTCCAAGGTACACAAATCCATGAATTCCCAGCTCCCTTTAAAAAAATCCCTTTTAAAAAAATACAAGAATTTGGTTTTTGAATTTTTTAACAAAAAGTTTTTCAAGCAGAGGACTGAATGTGCTGCAAGTGTTTTTGTCCTGTCATGTGAAGACATATTGCCACATAGCTATTGGGATGTTTTCCAGAAATCCCATATTTATAAACTTTTCAGAACAAAATGTAGATGTAACCTCCTTCCCATTACAACTATGGATTCATGTGCCAGGTATATTTTGAACATTTATCCCATTGAAATTCAGTTGGTCAAGGGAAGGATATTAGAGGCAAAGATGAAGTACTTTGGCCACATAATGAGACAGGAAAACCTGAAGAAGATAATGATGCTGGGGGAAAAGGAAGAGGGCCTGACCAAGGGCAAGATAGATGGATGGTATCCTTGAAGTGATTAGCTTGACCTTGAAGGCGAATCATTGAGTTGGAAGAGACCTTGTGGGCCCCTGTCAAGAAACAGGAAAATCACATTCAAAGCATGAGGTCACGAAGAGTCAGTGCATGAGGTCATGAAGAGGCGGAAGCAACGGAACGAATAAACAACAAAATTTACCTCACGTGAGGATTTTAAATGAATTTTAGTTGACCACTTCACAGGGAAGCTTTAGTAGTAGTGCCTTTATGTATGACAGAGGGTTGGTCTAGATTCCTTTTGGGTATCATTTTCAATTCTTGCCAAGACAAGTTGAATGTCCAGATCTTTTGTTAAATTTAAGGGAATTATATTTTATCGGTTTTGTTTACAGATTTTAAAAGATGGATTTAGCGAACCATGGACTTATTCTGCTTCAGCAACTCAATGCTCAGAGGGAATTTGGCTTCCTTTGTGACTGCACAGTTGCAATTGGCGATGTCTACTTCAAGGCACACAAGTCTGTCCTTGCTGCTTTTTCGAACTATTTCAAGATGTTATTTGTTCATCAAAGCAGGTAATTATAAGCCTATTTTTTCCTTTTAAGAAAAGAGATAATCGAGATAGAATAGACAAGAAATGACAAAGTGTTAAGGCATTCCTGTGTAAGTGAAATTGTCTGTCTTAACTAACTTCCAGCTTATTCCACAAATTAGTTGTGTCAACTGTAATTTAATTCCTGGGCACTTCACTGCAAAGTTTGGAGCAGATTCATTGTGGACCCAGTTCATAGACTGTAATCTTGTGAGCCATAGCTTTCCAAACATTTCATGTTGGGGGCACACTTTTCAGATATTCATTATTCTGCGACCTACTAATTTCTTTTTACTACCAAACCGAAAGTTAAACCAACCCCTTTTAGGAGATATGGACACATACATATATGTAATAATGAAATGTAATAATGAAATGTAGAAAGGCAGATGGTTTGTAAGGTAATAACATGCATTTCCAAGTTTTCTGGCATTCTGTGACACACCTACATATCTTTTTTGTGTCGGGAGCGACTTGAGAAACTGCAAGTCACTTTTGGTGTGAGAGAATTGGGCGTCTGCAAGGATGTTGCCCAGGGGATGCCTGGATGTTTTACCATCCTGTGAGAGGCTTCTCTCATGTCCTTGCATAAAAAGCTGGAGGTAACAGACAGGAACTCACCCAACTCCCCAAATTCAAACCACTGACCTTTCTGTCAGCAGTCCTGTCAGTACAACCCATTGCGTCACCATGGACTCCTACACATTGCAACCAACATACTAACGTCTCATGACAGACAGTTTAGAAAGCTATGTTGTAGACTGTTTTATTTGAAATTACAGTCCATTTGCAGCTTTTAAACTAATTTATAAATCCACAGTAGCAGTGCAAACAGTAGCTTGAGATGATGACATCTGCCTGACAGAGCAGACAACACAAGTCTTTCTGTCCAGCTACAACCTTCACTTCTGGCTCTTCCTCTCAGAAAAGGAGCTTGGTGGCTGTGTTTCCTTTCTGCAGTTCCACCATTGTGAATAAAAATACTTTACTTCTCATACAGTTCCTAGAATCCGGTCTACAAAAAATGGCTTGTTTGGAAGGTGCTTCATATGTGTTAACTCTGCAGTCTGCTGAAAGTTTCTTTGTCTATCAGTTTATCAGATATATAGCCCAGATTTTATGCTATTGAATATATGTAAGATCTGCTTTAAGGATCCCATACCCAAATCAACTGTCATTTGTGTGGATGAGTATATGAGCCTAAAATCCATGCCTGGACTCACCACTACTAACCAAATATTGTGAATTCAAATAGCAAATGAAGAGGTATGCAATTGGAGAAATATAGTAGGTGTCTTATCACACTAAAGCTGAAAGAGTAGGTAAAGAGTATCAATTCCATCTGAAATCCTATGGCTGTTTTCTTCCTGCAGAATTCTGGGACTTGTAGTTTAGTGAGACCCAGGACCTCTCTGGCTGAGCATTTTAAAGGCTCCTTCCCTAAGCTACAAGCCCCAGAATTCTGCAGGAAGAAAGCAGCCATAGGATTTCAGATGGAATGGATACTCTTTGCCTACTCTTTTAGCTGTATTGTGATACCAGCCTAATGCATGAAAAAAGTGTGGTACTGCATCTTGTGGTTCATGAACCAATAGGTTTTTCTCCCATCTGCTATAATGTTCCTTCCTAATACTGATTTTAGTACAAATAGCATGTTATGCCTTTACTAACATCTAAAAATATAAAGAAGCATTACTATTTTTCCAAAGCATCAGTAGTGCTTAATACAATTTTAAATATTCACACAATAGCCATAGTGCAGAGGATTGAATTAGATGGCCCTTGTGGTCTTTTCCAACTATGATCTGATTCTACTTTTCTAGTGAAAAATGTATCTGCTTAGACATGACTCAGGGGGCCGTGCTCCCAATTAAGTGTGTATAGACTTGCAACTTTGCATACTTCCATTGTTATAGTTTTGTATGAATATTTAACCTTGTTCCTAAGTAATTATTCAAAATTTATTTCAGTGAATGTGTCCGTTTGAAGGCAACTGATATACAGCCAGATATTTTCAGCTATCTTTTGCATTTGATGTACACTGGGAAGATGGCACCTCAACTCATTGATCCAGTTCGCTTGGAACAAGGAATAAAGTTTCTGCATGCATACCCATTGATTCAAGAGGCTAGCCTTGCCAGCCAAGGTAACTTTGCACATGCAGAGCAAGTTTTTCCGCTAGCATCTTCGTTATATGGGATTCAGATTGCAGATCACCAGGCAAAAAACCCAACAAAGGCAGCCACAGCAACTGACAAACCTGTTCGAGAGCCAAGGCCACAGCCGAGAGTAAGCCAAGAACAGGTGCACGAAGCCCCCCAGGTGTCCCAGTTACCCCCAGCAGCTCTGCCTCAAGTGCCCCAGACAAATATGGCCACTTCTGACCAGCTGCAGCCTTCGCTGTCTCCAGAATTGGCATCAGCTCCTTCTCAACCTTCTCCCCCAGGAGATGAAAACAACATGGAGGCCTCTTCTTCGGATGATCAGCCTGCTTCCCTCACAATAGCTCATGTTAAGCCAAGCATTATGAAAAAGAACGGAAGCTTCCCCAAGTACTATGCTTGTCATCTCTGTGGTCGACGGTTCAATTTGCGAAGCAGTTTGCGTGAACACCTCCAGATTCACACTGGAGTGCCCTTCACGTCTAGCCAGCATGGCGAAAGCAGTGTTCCCTTGTCTCTTTGTAATAACGTACCTGAGAAAGATGCAATGGAAGTGGCTGAAACGGGTATGATCAGTGACAGTGAGCTGCAGCAGATCTCAGATTCACCAATCATTGATGGGCAGCAGCAGGCAGAAACACCGCCTCCCTCTGATATTGCTGACATAGACAACTTGGAGCAGGCAGATCAAGAAAGGGAGGTCAAAAGGCGAAAATATGAATGTTCCATTTGTGGGCGCAAATTCATCCAAAAAAGCCATTGGAGAGAACACATGTACATACATACCGGCAAGCCTTTCAAGTGTAGTACGTGTGACAAAAGTTTCTGCCGGGCCAATCAAGCTGCTAGGCATGTATGTCTAAACCAAAGCATAGACACCTACACGATGGTGGACAAGCAGACTCTGGAGCTCTGTACTTTTGAGGAGGGCAACCAGATGGACAACATGTTGGTGCAGACTAACAAACCCTATAAATGCAACCTATGTGACAAAACATTTTCCACCCCTAATGAAGTTGTCAAACATTCGTGCCAAAGTCAGAACTCTGTCTTTACACTAGAAGAGGATAGATCTATTCTGCTTGGAAGTGGGGATACTGAAACCACAGAGAGTGACCATTCTGTCTTAGACTCCATCAAAAAAGAACAGGAAGCAGTGTTGTTGGACTAACTCTGATATAGAAGTGATTTTTTTTTAAAAAAGCTAAAAACATGTGTTTTATTCTTTGTTTTTGTTGTTTTTTTACTTAACCTATCCTCCTTCCCTTCATCCAGCCATAACTATACTGACATGAAAGAAAGTCTGGCTCTTGCCCTTTTTTCTCCCCAGCAAAAACACAAAATTAATAAAGATTATTGTATGCAAATATAATAATGTATTTTAATACAGAAGAAAATGTGTAAAGGTAACTCAGTTAACTAAGCTGTAATGCTAAGAATGCAATTGTATAAGATTAGCCAGTTTTAAGGTCAAGTACATGTTTGAATGCACTGAGATGCAAGGTAAACTAAGACAGAAAGGAAACAAACACAGCTTTATCAAAGTACAATTCTTTTATTGCAAATAGACTTTTTAGAGGAAAACTAGCTGGGGATATAGAATTCTAATGAGATGTGTATTTCTCATTTTACAAAAACTTGGAAATTCACTTAACAAAAAGGATACTTTTTTAATGCACAAGTTTTTTGTCAAGTGTTTGTTCCAGGTAATGTCGTTGACATGCCCATTCAAAAAGTGTATTGCTAAAGCTATCAAGCCAGCACAGTGACTTGTTAGTAAGTCCCATTGACAGCAGTAGGACTTAAATCTCCATGTAAATGTGCTCAGGATCAACATTGACTAAAATAGCAGTAATAATGTGATGGCAATCTTTTATATGTATAAAAATGTGTTTGCGTGTATGTTCTTCAGGTAAATGCAGGTAAATGTATGCACGCACCCTTCCCAATCAAGCTGGCCACCAATTTTTAATAACTGAACTTAACCAATTGATTCTTTTAACAATAATATATACATTGATCCTGGGTGTTTGCATTTTCTGGCCCGGGTGCTGGTGGGGGTGAAATGTACTGTAATCCGAAACAGTGGAAGAAATTGGATTTCAGAAAACTTGTACATAACTAGCAGGAGAAACAGATTTGATTCTTTCTGGAGTCATAGAAAAAGAACGAAATAGATTTTAAAACAGCCATCTGAGTTTACCTGATGAACCTGTATGAACGAAAGGAAAGAGAATCTGATCTTAATATTTAACTACTGGTATCATTTTATAACTGAAAGGAAAATGTATCATGGTTGGTTTTCTTGTAATAGTGCAACACTGAATGGGAAACTGTCCTTTGCGTTCCATTAATTTATGTGCCAGCTAGGCAACATATACAGAGAGGACACATAATGGACAGAACAAATTTTAAATCAAGTTTCTGATTTTTGGATTTCTTTTTTATATATAAATATCAGAATATTCTCCAGTAGTATTTAAAAACCCAAAAGTTGTCATGAATAATTTGTACTAGTGTGGAAAATTCAATAAGAGGATCCACCCCACCAGAAACGCAGGAAGAGTTTTGATGAGGGAGAGACAGGCAGATACAGCTCTGCTTTTATATACATGTTTTATTTGAATATCACCCTATTTTGTGTCTAGTTATGTTTTCCAGTTTGTATGTTTTATACATTATTTCACAGAATAAAAAATGTATAAAATCAAATATCTTTATTGAGTCAAATGTGGTTGAAGAACTACAGATGTGCCACTGTACATGTGCGGCAGTTATTAGGCATTTGATCTCAAAGTCTCATCCTGCAGCAAGGGGTTTCTTGAATTAATCTCAGTAGCTTATTCTGAGCTATATCTGCAGCTACAAGTGATGATGGAAGAACTGAAGACCAGTGCAGCTCAGCAATATGAGGCAAGGACACTTATAATGCCGGACTGTCATAGACCTCTTTGGGCAGATTTTTGGAGCCATACAGCCCTTGGCTTAACCTGAGGACAGAAAGCTGGTGCCTGGAATTTTCCCACACCTGCCAGTAAAGTCACAATAATGAGCTATATGAGAGATTTCACAATAAATGACTGGTAGAATGCTGACCTTAAAATATAGGTTTTCAATGATCTGTGAAAATGTAGCTGTGCCTATTCCTGACATGCAGAAGAGGAAAGATTCTTCAGTAGGAGTCTCTTACTGAATAGGCCTATTTGTGTCACTGTCAAGGCAAAATTTGTACTTGGTGGACTGTAGTGATACATGCAGGAAACACACAAGGCTCCCAAGTTAAAGCAAAGATCTCAATTCAGAGAGAAAGAGAGAAGAAAATCTGAGTAGAATTCAGTTTTCTTCCCAAAAGTTTCTGTTCCTATTCTTCATTTCATTTCCATCTGCTTGAATAGATAAATATTACGATATGTAAAACATCTCTACATCTGGACCCAGATTTTTTAAATAAACGACTGCTAGAATAAAACCCAGCATATTTTTAAGCAGACTGAACCATTAAGGATCTTTTAGATTAATGTTTTACCATGATACCTTAAATTTTAAAATCTTTTTATCAACATGATCTTAGCTATATTTTATTTACATTGTAAGCTGCTTTGAGTTCCTTGTTGGGAAAAAGATGCAAAATAAATAAAATAACTGCAGGGTTGGTGGCTCCTAGGTCAATCTGAACAATGGATGTATTTTACTCCTGAGGAGCCATCCAAGGACCTGTACCTATCTGGAAATGTCAAGTCCTGCTGTGGCTTTTAAGGTGGTATCAAAATAAATGAACCACTATACCTTAGGCCACTATTTTCTCAGAGAATCCATCATGGCTCAGTGATCTGAATGTAGAACTAGAACTCGAATCCCCATTCAGCGATGGAAACTCACCTGACAAACTTGGGCAAACCAAATTTTCTCAGCCCAAGAGGAAAATCTCTGAATAGGTTATGCGAAGAAAAACCTGTAATATAATCCTCAAAAGTCTGAATACATTTGAAAGCACATAACAAAACAACATATTATTCTATTAAAAGGATAATAGGAGGGAGGAGGGAATAAAAGGAGGGAGGAGAGAAAAAAGGACTCTGGCAGCGCTTTTTAACTCACTGGCTTTTATTTCAGCACAAACTTTCGAGGAAATAAACTCAGTTCTTCAGATGCAGTGCAGGATAGCAACTTCCAAGCATTTGTGAATTTAGGGCAAGGGATATGATTTGCACCTGTCTAGATCCTATTGCATTCTATCCTACAACCAAAATTCTATATTATTTATATCTGATGCTTTAGTATCATTCGTTTTAGTATCATTCGGTTGCTTGCCTGTAACTGGTTCTTAAAGTGCTCATCTGAGAACCCACATAGTAGGATTCTCTGCATCTATACCAGGTATGGGCAAACTTCGGCTCTCCAGGTGTTCTGAACTTCAACTCTCACAATTATGGGAGTTGAACTACAAAATACCTGGAGGGCTGAAGTTTGCCCATGCCTGATCAATACAGACCATCTTCCCAAACTTCTAGAGCTAGATCTCTTTGGCTGAGGGCCCACCTTCCTCTGCAGCACACATGGTTAGTAGTTCCTACTCAGACCTCATCAGTTTCAAGTCCTCCAGAACGGCCAGTAACCAGGAAAACTGAGCATAGCAATAGAGGGAAGGTGGATGGGTTGTATCAGTTCACAAATGACCACTTGAAACACTTTTGTTTTGTAGTCTCTGTGTCTGAAACATAAAGACGATTAACAAACTAGACACATGGATTGAATATGAGAATATTTATGTGGTCACAGAAGCACATACAAGCCAAAGAAAGTAAATCTCTGGCCCAAACAAAAAATCTGTAGTGGTTTATAACGGTTTGTGGCTGAGCTTAAGGAGCTGGGCACGCTAGCCAAGAATGCAGATGAAAATTAAATTCTGTGTTAACTTTCTCAGCATATTCTAACAGTGAATGGATTTATTCTAGCTGTCAAGAAACAGAACATCTTTTGAGTGGTGTACATCCTGGAATGACTCTTCTTCAGACAATTTTGTCAAGATACGAGCTTATCAACATGGAAGTGAGTCGATTGGCAGAAGGGAAGGCTGTCATTTCCATGAAATTCATTTTAATTACCATACGTTCAACATTTTCACCTAGGGTTACACTTTCACCAATATTTTAAAAATAATTCTGTGCATGAAATAAATGTTGTCTACGTTGAACCATCAGAATGCAAAGGTGTCACTATTTCAGTCACCCAATGTGAACAATTTCGGATTGTGGTGTATTTAGGATTTTGACATTCCAGATAAGGAATGTTCAACCTGTACTGTCAATACATTTATTTATATTACTTTCCTGAAAAATAGGACAGAAAGTAACTTGAGTTATATAGACATTTCAATAGGCATCCCATGCCCCAGTTCTATCTGTTGATAATAAACCTTTGCTTTCTAGCAAATAATATTATTGGTTGCCTGGCGTATTGTTTCTTTTTCAGATCTTGCATGTTACTTTTAAGAAGGAGTGCAGTAATCTACTGAAACCCGTCATAATTGAGAAATTGGTAGAACGATTCCTTGGACTCAAGAGCATTACACTGTCAAGGTTAGGTTCTGGATGGCTTCATATGCCATTATGTTTTTCCTCACAGAAATAACTCTGAAAACCAGTGGTTCCCATCCTGTGGTCCATGGACCACCAGTGGTCCGCAGTAATGAAAATGTGGTCCATAGCCTCACCACTACTACACCGTTTCCTCGAAACCATGTGGCAACAAGAGCAACTGGCCTCGCGAAACCCTCTTATAGTGCTGAGGCAATGGGGATGTCGGGAGGGGAGAGACTGACAACCCATGAAAGACTACTACTACCACATCAGCTCTAGATTAAATATGGTTTTGTGTGGGCGAGCATTTGGTGACTGCTCATAAGCATATATTCTGTATCAGAAACTAGAACTAATGTGCTCTATCCAATGCAGTTTTATGAATCAACACCCCAAATAACCAAACCAAATCTAAAGTTGGCCAAAAGCCGATTCGTAACCCTTTTGGTACTAATGTTGGAGAGTGGTCCCTGGTCAAGTGGTCCCTGGTAAAAAAAAAAAGAAGTTGGGAGCCACTGCTGTAAACACTCCCTCCTCCCCAGCTATATTGTGTATAAAGTATAAACAAAAACAGATGTCATGAAGGAATAATTGTTCACTTGGCCCTAAATGTGTAAACTTTAAAGCATATTCCCCCGGTTTTTATACAACGTTGGAGGCACTCTGCTCAAACATAGAACCTATCAGTGTGACTACACAGAGGCTATAAGAAACAACGTATGACTATAATAAGAACACAAAAAGCATGAATTGTCTTTGTATTTTATTTAGTCCATGAAAATCTACCTTAAAAACAACATAGAAAATCAAAATATCAGTTAATCCGATACAATGGATTAGAAGAAACTGCAAAAGCTTGGAGTTGTGGCACAAGCTAACATTTGCAGCATTGTCTGAATATTCTGAGGCCAAAGCAATACACTGTAATAAAGCAGTATCTGTGTATGGAGACATGCTCCTTGCACCGTGAGAAAATTCTGTGGGTGCTTGTTTTGAAACAAGTCTGTTACAAGAAGGAATATTGGTTATTTGATTTGTGTCTGCATTGCTTCAAAAGGCCCTAGATCAAAACGTTTTAAAAAACAAAAACAAAGAAAGAACTAAGCACTTGTCCTCCAATTTCTAGCCAATAATAATTTACATTGTGATTACTAGGTTGTATTTAAATGACGTTTAGTTAACTTTACATATTTATTAACAGCCTTGGTGCTATAAAGATCACAACCAGGATTACATAGCCATGCCGTTCTTTGTTTATCATTACTATTATTTAGCTTGTTGCAGCTATTGTAATATGGCTTTCTGCACACGGATTACAGTTCATATAAATACCGATATGTCAGCAGTAGAACAGGGCTTTAAAATTCACATTTTATGGCTGCCAAATACAAAATAAACTTTCAGCTGGAGTCCACTAGGCCACAAAAAGGAATTGTATGGGGCACCTGTTAAGAGAGCAATTTAAAAGTGGTGAGTTACATACAAGCAGAGTCCATGAATCTGACAGATTTGTTATAAAACACATAACAGATTCATGAAAATCATACAAGGAGTGGATAGTAGGGCTGCCCTCTTGGCTGTTAGACATGATGGGCCTTGCCTGCAGAAGTTCAGATCTTAACTGTTGGCTACACCTGAACAAATGCAGACCTCTTCCCAAAAGGGTCCTGATGGCACAGCAACGCACATTCAGGACTCTCCTCCATAAAGGGCCATAAGATGACATTAAATGTCCATAGCCAGGGCCAACAATATGCCTAATGTTAGTGATGAAGCCAAGAGGCAAGGCTCCACTGCATATTACTAGTCTTGACACCTGCCTCAAGTGAGCAATGTGTGAAGTGAGCAATCTTAACATTTGGCAATCAGAACAAACTTTGCAGTTCATAGACAAAATCAGGAAGTTGCCTCTAGGAAGGAAGGAAGGAAGGAAGGGAGGAAGGAAGGAGGGAAGAAAAGAAAGAAAGAAAGAAAGAGCTTCCCTAAATCATTGTGGGACACACATATTCCTAAAACTTTTCACATTTTTACATTATAGACACACACATGAAATATTTCTAACTGATTCACAAACAAGTTCCTACCTGTGATCCCCCCCCCCCCCCAATGTTTTGGGCAGAAACAGACTAGACTACATTTTAACCTCCAAAATTTCTTAAGTTTCCAGCTTGTACTAAACACACTGAACTTTCTCACAAATTGATTCATACTATGATGGTAGGACTAGTGCTTGGAAGAAGACACATGCTAATTGTACACAGAGTGCTTTTCATGGAGACCTATTTGTTGTTGAGCAGCTCAAAAGTTGTAATAGAGAAGAGATTTTGTGGGCTACCCTTCAAGTGGAGCGAAAAAGTTACTAGTGTTGAGTTTTTTTCTACCCATCATGTCTTACAGGTCCCCAAAACCTGATCCTAATCAGAGTAAATTAAGCTTTCAACACTAGGTTGCACAAAATAGTTGGAGTAGTGAAGGTGGAGGCTACTTTGGGGAACCCTTGTAAGGAGATACTTAATGTTTCCAGATTTGCAATTGAAAGAATTGTTTTCTCTTTAAATCAGCCTAGAAATTGGGTGATGTGGAAGTAATAATTTGTCACTGCTGCTGCAGAGGGACAGAGGGGATGAGAAGATATATCCATCCTAATGGACACTAGGAGACATACATGGATATGTCCCCACCACTGAAGAGGTGCCAGCAGTGATAAGCACTCCGTGTCCGTGTGATAAGCACTATTTGGCCAATTAATCATTGGTGTATCCTCTTCCTACCTCCAGCTGTGATGCTTAGTAGTTTCTCATAAAGCAAAAAGATCACTTTCCTTCTGGTCTTATTACTATTCTGACTCTTGCCCTAATTCCCTAGCCTCACTGATCATTTTAAAAGCAGAAAAATATTCCTGCTTATTACTCTGACAACTCATTAAAAGAAAAAAAAAACCCTATAATTACACCAAAATAATTTAGTGACCTTTTGTAATGAAAATTCCAATTAACAATGGCATGGAAACAGTAGTTGTAGACATGTGTGAAGAAAATGGCTATTCTGTTTTCTTAGAAGCATGTAAATTTTTTTTTTTACATTTTTAAAATACAGCTTTATATGATAACATGAATTCACCTATTTCCTTGATGTTCAAAGAAACTCTGTTCCCAAACTGTTGTAATGTTCACAAATCAGGTACTTCATCACAGAACTGCACATTGTACTATGCTAATAAGGCTGCATTTTTATTATAGCTGCAATTAATTAGCAAAGGTGTTTCAGATATTATGCAATATGAGTTTAAGAAACTCACATCTCTTTTATATTTTATTTGAGAGAAGACAAATATTAGCCAAATGCTATCCAAAACAACCAAGTGTGAAAAGCAACCACTAGATGGTGCAATCACACCAGTGACATTTTTCTTTCATTACTTGCGATGCAGCCCCTAAAAGATGACATTCATTTGGCTCATTCACTTCATTTTCAAATAAATTACTATACAGGTAGGGCAAGAAAGTTGCTGGACCATGTGACAGGCTCAGCTGAATAGGTGTAGAGACAAAAAGTGCAATAGAACTTCACCCGCTAGACATACTTTGTGTCTAGAAGATCAAATACTAAATGTTTTGAACATTTCAAATTACTATTCAGTTATTTAGCATTTCAAGCTTGCCCAGTATTATGAACAATTTAAACTGGCTGTACTAAGAACTGCCATTTTATACTGGGAGTAACTTTGCTCAAGCCCCCCTAGTTCTCGTTTTGTTGAAAAAAATTAATTAAAAGTGCAAAGCTAAGTATAAGCTAAGTCTTTTATTAAAATCACTTTTCAGAAATCACAATTTACTAAATGTACATAGGCATAATGAAACACTCTTTCCTAACCAGGGGATAAAAATACAGAGCAGACATAATCCTTTGTTCATCAAACTTTTTTTTCCGTAAAGAACTCATTGTATGTAGGTATGTTCCGGGAACATACTAAAGTTTAATGGAATCATTTTATATTTTTCTTGACAGGTTAAAAGCAGCTCACCGTTTTGCCTAAGTTGTGATATCATTTCTTTAAATGAATTATATCTCAAGGCTGGTGAATAGTCTGATGTGGTCATTTATGTGTTTGGCTTTGTAAAACTTCTCCCATTCCTTCAGGTGACTAAGAAAAAAGGCTGTCTTTAAAACTGCACTCAAATACAGACTCAGGCAGGATTAAGGACCACTGGGTTGAATCTATCTTCTGTTCAGCTGATTTCTACTTAGAATGTTCTCAATCACAGAAGGAAGAGACAGATAACTTTGCAATTCCTCTTTCCCTAAAACACCCAGTGTTGTTCACTTTGATCTCTGGAATATACTTTGAGAGAGCACAAACGATGGTAGAAGAAGGAGAAAACTAACAAAGAGTACCCCCCCCCCCCCCCACAAGGAACCTTTACATCTATGGAAGGTGTAACCTGGATCCAACTAATTTTAACTATTCTGTATAAGCACACACCAATCTCTAATTGACTGTAGCCCAAGGGTTTCCAACACACATAGCAGAAGCAGCACCATTCTTACAGAACATGAAAAGAGATGACTATGTTGGCACCAGTTCTCCAATGACTTCTGGGCATAGTTTTTACGGAAATAAGGCCAAATACAGTATTAAGCACTGGTTATCACATCCATCCAGTGGACCCAATTCAAAGCACTTGTAAGAATATTAGTATTCATCTGTAGCTATTTGTCACTCACTCACAGTATTTTTCCTACAATTATAGGGCAAGAAAGGTGAGAAGATAGTTTTCTTTCTGTCCACATAGAGAGGAGGAAACATACATGAATATCAGATATTGCTTGAAGATATACATATAAATACACGGAGAATTACAATCCAGTTTTTGGAAGCACTGATAAAAAGAGGAAGCTTAAAAGACACCAACTTCTTTCCCAGCTTAAGTAATGGATGTAATTTTATCAATACATAACACTTCCTGCCTACTCACACCCATCCCCTTACTACCAAACAAAACAAAAAGTGAAAAGGAAGGAATGAAGTGTTGGGGATCAAAAGAAAAGGAGGTGACTCAAGCTCCTGATGGTACTTCAGGATTGTCAGGTGGCTTTCTCAGAAAAACACCAGGAAGCAGTGGTCTGTTCTCACTGATCAAATTCATTAGTCTTCAGCCAGTTCAGAGGAACCCATCCTCTTCTGATGCCTTCTTTGGGAACTAGTCCCTTCAAGCATAAGACATGGATTTCCATTCAACTGTGGAAAGAGAAGAAAAAAAATAACAAAAGATTTGCTTCTGAGCCTCTTAGCCAGAGTGACAGTGGCATTAAGTCATCATAAAGATGTATTGTAATCGCAAAATGAGCAAATCACCACAACTCCTCTTATACACATGACTTCAATATATAACATTTAAAAACTTTAATCCAAAATAAAAAGAAGCAACTGTGTATCTCCTTAATATTAACTTTTGTATACGAATATTTTAGGTGAAAATTATTGTAAATCATCTTGGGGAAAATGTGGGATATAAATTCAGCAAATAAGCAAGCCAGCAAATAAATAAATATTCCCAAATGGGCTCCTCCAGTTTAGAATTCCAAAGGACAAATCAAACTCCCTTAAAGATCAAACTAAATGGGATACCATTTCTACAATTAGAAAATGTGTGGATAATGCCCCTTTTAAAAGTAATATGGAAAGAGACACCAACATAGGTGCACTGGAGACAGAAGGTTTCAACATTTATCAGATTCATTTCAGTAAGGCCCTTTGAGAGGGCCCATGACCTTTTTGCAAGCAAACTAGACAAATGTGGGCTAGGCAATACTACTGTTAGGTGGGTCTGTAATTGGTTAAGCGACCAAACCCAAAGAGTGCTCACCAATGGTTCTCCTTTATCCTGGAAAGAAGTGACTAGCGGAGTGCCGCAGGGTTCAGTCCTGAGCCCAGTACTGTTCGACATCTTTATTAATTATTTAGATGAAGATTTACAGGCCATGTTTATCAAGTTTGCAGATGACGACACCAAATTAGGAGGGATACCTAATACTCCAGAGGACAGGATCAGAATTCAAAATGACCTTAACAGATTAGAAAGCTGGGACAAAACTAACAAAATGAATTTTAGCAAGGACAAATGTAAGATACTACACTTAAGCAGAAAAGATGAAATGTAAAGATACAGGATGGGTGATACCTGGGGCTTGACAACAGTTCATGTGAAAAAGGTCTTGGAGTCTTTGTGGACAAGTTTAACATGAGCCAAAAGTGTGATGCAGCAGCTAAAAAAAAACCAATGGGATTTTTGGCTGCATCAAAAGGAATATAGTGTCTAAATCAAGGGAAGTCATGGTGCCTCTCTATTCGGCTTTGGTTAGCCCTCACCTGGAAGCTGTATCCAATTCTGGGCACCACAATTTAAACAAAATATTGAGAAGCTGGAAGGTGTCCAGAGGAGGGCGACTAAAATGATCAAAGGTATGGACACCATGTCCTATGAGGAGTGTCTTAAAGAGTTGGGCATGTTTAGCCTGCAGAAGAGGAGGCTGAGAGGAGACATGATAGCCATGTATAAATATGTGAAAAGACATCATAAGGATGAGGGAGCAGGCTTGTTTTCTGCTGCACTTGAAACTAGGACTCGGAGCAATGGGTTCAAATTTCAGGAAAACAGATTCCACCTGCAGATTAGGAAGAACTTCCTGACCATGAGAGCTATTCAGCAGTGAAACTCTCTGCCTTTGAGTGTGGTGGAAGTTAATTCCTCGGAAGGGGTACTTTGATTGGGCTTTTCCTGTATGGCAGGGGTTGGACTAGATGGCCCATATGGTCTCTTCCAACTCTGTTATTCTATGATTCTATTATTCATTCCTTGCAGCGTAAGAAGTTTCTATTGGAAGAAATAGGAGTAAGCAGGTGGGAAAAACGAAGTCCTCTCAACCATGGCCATGAGGGTCCTGATAACATAAAAGTCATCCCACTGCTCTTTACTCTTTCTTTCTTTCTTTCTTTCTTTCTTTTTTTGGAAGACATACAACTGCTAATCGCTTGGATAATATCATGAAATTAGTATTTTACTGGTTAAGAAAAAAAAAACCCCTGAGGCCAAATGTATTTATTATCCTGTCTTTCTCCCAAACACAGAATTTAACATGGTCCTTTGGAGCAGTGTCAGGAGTGGGCATTCTGTGCTTATTATCATCCTTCACAACTGATGGCACAGAGTAGTTCAGGTTCACACCAAAATCTCAACACATTTTACTTCTCTTCTTACACTGAATATGTCATAAAACTGATGATTAATAGTGCTTCTAGCATATAAAACTGAGCATGTGGTCATGCTTCTGCCACCACCAAACTTCCCCTTGAGAAATCAGCTAGGACAATATTAAATTCCAAGTAGCACAGATATATTTCATAGTAAATAGAGTGCCTCTGGTAGGAACCTGAAAAACTATTGTAGCCAACTCATTTGTTTTTAATTTTGTCCCCAACATCAGAAATCAGTAGTTCAGATTTCGGCATATTTAACTTGAACTTCTCCCAATTTCAGGTTTGTCAGTACTTACAGAAACTTACAGGTGTAGTTCTTGAAAGCTAGTCATTGAATACACAGTACACAATTATCCTGCTGATAAAATGACTCTGAAAATAAACTCAGGAAGTAAACCATTGTCAATAAAATATGAAAATGAAGCAATACTTACATGAAACCTCAGGATTCTGTGAGCTCTAGTTTTAACTGTGGATTCTCAGGGGATGCACAGTCCTGGTTGTTTACATCAATCTCAGAGTGTATCTCCATAAATCCTGTTGATAAGCTGTGTTCTTCTTTCTTTTTCAGGGGCATTTGTTGCTGTATTAATTGTTCTTGGATCTGTCCCACATCCATGTCCTTGAACTTTGGTTGATCTGCTTCAAGTGACTCTTTGGGTGGATGTCCTGCGACAACACTTTCCAAGGAAGCTCTCTGAGATTGTGAGGGCAAAGATGTGTCCACTGCAGACTGACACTTCAGTTCCCCATTTTCTTTCTGCAAACTTTCTTCTTTGACAATCTCTTTCACAGCTTCACTCATAGATCCAGAGTCTTCCACTAGTGTTGTCAACGTGTGTGACTGTTCATCTTCCTGTGACAGGTGTTTTATTTCTTCAAGATCAGCAGCTGTCTTTCTGGTACTTGAACTTCTCCCAATTTCAGGTTTGTCAGTACTTACAGGCATTTCTTCTGTTGCTTTGATGGCTTCTTGTTTCTGTAAATCTCCCTGGATTTCAGAATTCTCTGCTTGCAATGAACATACTTCAGTCTGTTCAGATTGTGATGCTGGCTCTTCTGTTTTCTCCAATTTATCAACAGCATTCTGGATGATTTTCAGTACAATTTTTGTACTTTGAGACTCTATAGTTACAGACTGAACAACATCTTTTTCAAATTCTATGTGAGTTAAAGATGGGCTGCTTGCTGGAGATGCCACCTGTTTTTCAGCTTCTTGGCTAGTCTCAGGTTTTTGAAGCTTCGTTTCAGGGATGGAATCAAACCCACTTTTTGAGAGGAAATCATCTTTGGCAGAACTTGCTTCTGATGGAACTGGCTCTTCCACATCTGAACTTGTCTTCTCAGATCCTCTCTCAGTACCAGGAGCCCCATGTCCTAAGAGATCAAAGCTCACTTGCTGTATGACCTGGAATGCTGTTTCTTTTGTTGCTTCTAGTAAAGCTTGTGTGGTTTCAGCTGATTTTTCTGTAAGCGTAACTCTTTCTGTACTGCCTTGGTCTTCAAGGTCTGTTGCTGTTACCGTTACTGAAGATTTATGAGCTGCATAATTCTGCACTTCTGGAATGTTCATGGTGACAGCCTCCTGTTGCTCAGCAAAAATCTCTTGCTGTACTGGAGCTGCATGAAGTACATCCCCACCAGCAAGTTGAATGTTTTCTGATGATTTTTCTGTTTCCATCATTGGCATTTTATCCGACATTACTTGTCCTCTCTGACAACTATCTGAAACTTCTGTAGGCTCTGAAAGCGGACGGACTGTTTCCAAGAGCAATTTATCAGGACATGTATGAACTTGTACAGGAATCTCATTGATACTTGCTTCTATGTCATCTGCTAGAGTACTATCTCTTACATTTTCCAAAATGCCATCTGAGGCAAGACTCTTTAAATTTCCAGAGTCTGAGGTAAGAATGGCTCTATCTACTTCAGTGCTTCCAAGTTCATTTATTAGTGTTCTTACTGATTCTGTTTCAGCTGCTACTTCTTTTTTCACAGAATCCCCAGTTGCTTCAATTACCTTAAGGACCACGTCTTTTGAGTCTGAAAGGATGTCTTTCTTTTCACTCTGAATAGAGTCTTCTGATGCAGAGGTGTCCAATGATTTTAATATTTTTTCCTCTTTCATAGGAAGTGCAATGTTTTCTATCTGCATAGGGATATCAGTTACAGTTTCTTTGGTACTTTTTAATTTCATAACAGTGTTGTCCTTGAGGTCATTACTTTCTCTGGCTTCGGCTTCAATACTCTCTGTGATTTGTGATTCCAATTTAAGGCTGGCATCTTCTACAACAATTGGGGTTGGATCCACTTTGTCCTGAGTAGGTACTGAAACCTCCAATACCCCTTGTTGCTGAGTTGCACTTTGTTCTGTTGATACCTTTTCTAGGGCAAGAGCAGCATCTTCTCCTTCGTTCTTTAAATGTGCCTCAGAACTCTTTGATTCTAAGGAAATGGCAACACTTTTTGTCTCTCCCTGAATAGGAACCCCAGTCATTTCACTCGCCACAGATTCTTCCTCTGAGACACATGTTGTCAAATAAGCCACTGCATCTTTCACCACAGATTGAACTGTGGTGAAAGATTCCATCTCCACTTTTTGCATGATCTCATTTAGTTCTGACTGTTTTATGGGGGCTCCTGCTTCCACCATTTCTTCTGACTTTTTTTCACACACCTTTGCTTGTTTCTTCCCTGAAATGACCTCCAAATCAAGCTTTGCATCTGCCTTCTCTAGCAGGGGGCCTACATCTGTTTTATCTTGTTGGGTCTCAGCTTCTGCTTTTTCTATGGGTGCTTCAACTTCTGGTTCTGTGGAATGCCCTGTATCTTCTTTCACTGGAGGAACCCCCATTTCATTTTTTTTCTTGGCAGCGTCTGCATCTACTTTTTCTACAAGGAGCTCCATATCCATTCTTGTTGAGGGCAGTTCCTTCTTCAGATTTTCATCTGTACTCTTTGATGGAGTCAATATCGCTCCATCTAGCTTCACATCTCCTTTCTCTGTGGAAGAGTCCGCATCCACCTTTGAATCTACTTTCTCTGCACAGATTTCTGTTTCCACCCTTACACTTGTCTTCTCTGTAGGAACTTCGGCTTCATTTGCACCTTTCTTCTCTGTAACAACTTTCACATGCACCTTCACATCATCCTTTTCTGTACTGGCTGCTGTTTTTAACTGTTCAGCATGGGGCTCTAATTCCATCTTCTCTTTGAGTATTTCTGATTTCACTTCAGGTGTTGCTGGGAGCATTTCTTTTTCCACCTTTTCTGCATCTGATTCTACAGCCATCTCTTCTGGACAGAGATGTGCTTCTGTTTCTTTTATGTGTTCCTCAACACCTGCTTTTTCTGTGATTGACTCTGTTTTTGTCTTCTCTATGGGAAGATCTACATCCATCTTTAGTTCTGAATTTTCTGCCAGTTCTTCTGTTCCTCCACTCAGTATCTGGCACATATCCTCCACTTTTTCTACATGGCCATTTGTTTCCACTTTCTGCATACTGTCCTTAGCCTGTATAATCTTCTCGTCATCCATCTTACTTTCACATATCTCTTTTTCCACTATTTCTGCATGGATCTGTGTCTTTAAATTATGCTCGGGTTTCACATCTTCTAAAGATATCTTAGTTTCTAATTCTTGCAGTTGGCCCTCAGGATCTATTTTCTGTATACCGGTCTCAATTTCCACATTTTCGACAGAGGCCTCATTTTCTTTGTTCTGAATGCTAGCCTCAACTCCAACTTCCTTTGTGCTTTCTGTTCCTAAGCCAAGTACAGCAGCTTTGACCATACCCATATCACTAACTTTGCTTTCATCATCCTGCACTGGAACATCAATGATCTTGCTCTGGATGGGTGCCTCAGGTACAACTGTTTCAGCGAGTGGAGGCTGTATTAGAAATTCAGAGTCTTTTATTTCATTCTGTTCAAGAGACTTTTTAACGTCAACTTCAGGTGTTTCTATATGTTCTGCATCCAATACAGGTGTGACATTTGCCACCTCTTCTTGCTTCTGAGAGAAGCTAAGCTTGCCTTCACATGTTCCTTTTTGTAATTCTTGCACTTTTGAAATATCTTCTGTAGCCTTACTTTGCACTACTTCTTCCAAAGGCACTTTAATTTCCTCTGCTGAACATACACTATCACCTTTTTTTAATTGTTCCAGTTGCTTTCCAGCTATGTCTTCAATTGTTGCTTTTGGCTTCTCTTCAGGTGTTACTGTAACAATAACAAAATCTTCTTCTTCTTCTTCTGATTTAACTTCAGTTGCTTTGTCTTCAGCAATTTTTCTAGGTTTTTCTAATGTTTCTTCTTTAGTCTTTGAATGATGACACTCATCAATTTGATTCAAAGTTTTTATTTCGTCTGAATCTTTTTTCACTTCAACATTCATTTCATGATTCTTCTCCAACACTTCCTTCAAACCACTTTCTTTAATTTCAACTTGCTTTTGACCACTTTCTATGCCTTCAATAATCTGGATATCAGTCCATTCAGATTCGTCAGTCAATTCTGTTCCTTCGAAGGCAACGGTAATTTCAGTTTTCTGTACTAATGCTGGCTGAATTATTACTTCAGAAGTGGTTTTACTAATCACTTCTGTTCCCTCAGACATTTTAACTCTTTCAGCAACTTCTTGAAGAATTTCCTGTGTTTGTTTACTCAACTCTAGGTTTTTCTGACTTTCTTCTACTTCCTGCACAGGTGTCGCTATTTCTGTTGTATCAGGAGACTCAGATAGCCTTGAAACGGCTGAAACCATTTCAGTTGTCTCTTCAGCACAGGACACTTCAAGTCCTTCTTCAACACCTGAAGCTTCTTCTCGAGCTGTGACTGCTTCTGAGGTTAATTCCAATTCACTGATAATAGTGTCACCACTAATGTCCTTTTTAATTTCTGGCTTAAGTTTAGTGACTGCCACAGTTTCTTCAGCAGTTTTAGTTTGCTCAGCTTGTTTTCCTTCATCTTCATCTGTACATTTGACAGTATCTGTAACAGCAGCTGATATCCATGATGGTGACCTTTCTTCAATACTAGTAACTGCTCTTTCCCCTTCTACTACTGTAACAGTAACTGCATGAACTAGACCTTCACTGGACTGCTCAGTTACTAAAGCATCTTCTGGCTTTTCTGTTTTCTGGTCTGAAACTTTCACAGTTGCATCCTCTTGATTTGTCTTTTGCGCTTCAAATTTCTCTCGTTCGGCAGCTTCATATTCTGATAAAGGAACAACAGCTGGAATATCAGAGTCCTCCTCATTGGTTTCAGCAATTCCTTCACCAGTTCCCTGAATGGGTGTGTGTTCTGGTATTCCATCTGACTTTTTCTTTCTACGGCTAGGCATTAATTTTTTAAATGACACCCAGGATTCTTCTTTTCCGGACTCTCCATCTGAAGTAGAGTACTCTAAGCTTTGAGCTACAGCAGAGTCTTCATTTCTTTCTTCTATCTTTATTTTAGATTTTCTTCTTGCAGTTACTAATCTTTTAAAGGATTCCCATGTGGAAACTCCTTCACCTTCAGATGGGCTTCCAGCTAGTTCTGGTGAGGAACCTCCTTGTCCTTGATCACTTTCCTGTGAGCTTGTAAAAGTTATGTCTCCAGTTGTCTCTTTCTGTGGTACAGTTTCATCTGTTTTTTGTCCTTCTTCAGCTAGTCTTTGTCCTACTTCTTCATCAGAAGATGATGATTTTCTGGTTCTTTTTTTAGATGACCCTACACAAATCAATGCTTCCCAGGATACAGAAGTATCAACTTTTTTCTTGGGTTCATCTGTGCTTTTTTCTAATTTCTGTTCCTCACCATTTTCTTTAACATCTTCCTGTTCTTCACAAGGTGCACTTTCAGTTGAAGACAGAGTAGCACTTTTCCCCTTATCTGGCTCTTCTTCTTTGTCACTTTCTGAAAGCCTTCTGATTCGTTTTTTGGGAGTCACCATTTTTTTAAAAGAAGCCCAAGCTGTAATACTTTCTCTTCTTTTCTCAATATTTGGGATAGAAACGTCTTCAGTTTCTGTGACTTGTGATGTCTCTGCACCTTTTTCTATAGATTCCATTGCTTCTTCAGGGGAAGAAGCAGAGCTTTCTGCCCTGGGATCTTCTGGGCTCTCTGCAGAATCAGAGAATTGTTGTGTTTGTTCTGCTGCTTCACCTGACTTGGTCTCTTCTTTTTTTCCTTTCTGTTTCTTTACTGACAGCTTCTTTAAACCAGAACTTGAAAAAAGCTTCTTTAATGGGCTGCCTTGCATCTTGGCTCTTTCTTGAGATGAAATCAATTCAACTCCATTTGTGATAGCTTCTGGAGGTTTAGAACTTACAACACTTGGTTCTGTTTGCTTTAGCTGTTCATTCACAGTTTCAGGCACAGTTTCTTTGTCTTTTAGCTGTTCATCAGTGTTTTGACTTCTTTGGATCTCAGCATCTGATTCAACTGATTGTTCAAGGACCAGTTGTTCTTTTTGAATTGTTTTTGGTTCATCCTTTTCCACAATAGTACTAAGATCAACATTAGCTTCTGCAGGTTTTTCAACATCAATTTCTGTTGAAAGAGGTGGTTTTGGTTCAGATTTGCCTTCTTCAAAAGTTTCAGCTTGTTCCGTATGTTGTTCTGTTATAATTATAGTAGTTTGATCAGACTGATCCATTTTTTCTTCATTTTCTGAAAGATGTGTTGGTTCAATTTTTTCCTCAGATGATTCTGGAGTGCTTTTTATAACTATGAGACTTTCTTGCCCTGGATCTGGTGTTTCCTCTATGGCCAGGTCACGTTTCCCGTTCAAATTTGTCTCTAATTTTTCATCTACTTCTTCAACAGACTCCTGCTTTGATAACTGTTCATGAGGAATTGTGATTTCTTTCTGATGTGTTTCTGCTGTTACATCTTTCATTTCCTTGCCTTCCTTTTCTTCTCTGTTTTCTTCTACTTTCTTATCACTGGCTTCTATGGACGTATCTGCGTGGGCTTCTTCCAATTCTTCTTTGATAGCCTCTTCTTCTTTGGTTACTTCTCTTTCTTGTTCTTGCTTTTCTTTCTCAAGAACCTGTTGTTCCTCTTCTTTAGATTTCCTAAAGCTTGTTCTCTTCCTAAAGCCAGCCCAACCCTGAGTAAAGAACTTTCTAAAAGGCGATGATGTTTCACTAGTCAAAGGGCTGGTTGGAGACTCTGGAGACTTGCTCTCATCGTTTTTCATTTCTGCATCCTGGCTTCCTGCTTCAATAGAGCTTTCCGTTTCTTTTTCAAGAGAAGGTTCTTCTTTCATTTTATCAGTCTGAGTTTCTTGTTCAGTCTTTTCTATAGAGCAAGGTACCTCTGTTTGTGCTGCTTCCTCCATTGTTTCTTTCTTAACTTCTTTATGATCACCAGATCCATCTGATGCCACGTCTGTATCATCCACTTTTACATTCAACAACTGAACAGGCTCTACTTTCTCAGTCTTGTCCTTTCTAACCGTAAACTTGAAACCAACTAACTTAAAGACTTTTTTAAATCCAACATCATTTGATGGAGATTCACCAGGTTGTTCCTGTTCTTCTCCTTCTTCTACTGATGGAGATTGTTTATCAGCATCTTGTACATCCTTCTGATCATCATTTTCATTTGTATTGTTAGTTGATTCTGGTGGTCTGGCCTCCATATTTTCAAGAGACTCCTCTTTCAGAATTACGTTTGCAGTTTCCCTTTGTCCAACTGTAAAATATTAAAAAATGATAAGGTATTAGGCTTTGCATTATATATAATTCTACAGTAATGCACACTTATTCAGAATTTACCTTCATATTAAAAACAATGTATGCTTTTTTAATTAAATTGTGGTCATAATTAATATGTTTTTAAGAATACATTATTTATTTATTTATTTCATGTCAAAAGCATTTTATAAATAAATTAGTATAAAACTGATAAAATAGAAGGAACGAAAACAGCTAAATAATTTTATAGCAAAGCCATGCAACAGTGACCATATTGTCTGTAGCTTGAAGCAGTTCTTCAAGATTCCATGATTAAAGTTATAATAAATACTGGAATCTGCTTTGTTTGTGTGACTCAGGAATGAGTAAAAGACATGCCTCATTTAGAACAAACAATTTTACTTATTTTGATATTTAAATAAATACAATCCTAAAACCAAGAATTTCTGGACCATTCATTCTAAAATAAAATTATTTCATGTTAATGATATCCTTGTCAAATAGGCAAAACTCAGTATTTTCATAGAAATGAAATGATTGACTGAGGACTCTTCTACAATGACCATATAATGCAGTTCAAAACCAAATTCAGGCTATGGTGGCCACAAAACACACATTGGCATTGTGTACTACAAGGCACATTTAAGGGATAAAGAGCACAATAAAAAGTCCCAGAAAAGCCTGAATTCAACCAGAAAATATGCTGCAGTAGACACCAATGTATTACAAATTCAGAGCACAATTGGCCTCACAGAACATATCCAGGATCAAAAAAGTCAGGACATCAGGAATTAGTTAAATAGTTAAACAGGTGGGAGGAGGGGGGGTGGCATACTTGTATCATGTATATCTTTAAATGTTTTTCTTTCTCATTTTCTGCATGCCATTAATTCACTTAATCAAAACTTATTTTTTTAAAAAAAATTAAAAAGGAATTAGTTAAATAGAGAATGGTTAATGAAAAAAATGCAGCCAAAAGATTTTTTTAAAAATCCCTCTCTACATTTTAATATAGAAATTCTAGTTGCACGTGGTTTTTGATTCTCTACTTCCAAGAATTTGAGAAATGAACGTTTTGTTTTGTAAAATCAAAAAGTCATAACAGTAATGGAGATTCAAGCTAGGACTAGAATCTATAAACTCTTTGACACCAGAATGAAGTGAGCTCCAATATTTGGAAAGTAGACAAACGCTACCAGGTTCATCCCAAACTTCATTTCAGTTTCTCTGATCTCCTGAAACATATATGCATTTAACATGGACATCTGCAGTGGACTAGAAAGCCATTATGCATTTTTCCCCTCAGGCCTGAACCCTGAGCTGTCACAATTTGATGATGAAAAGGACAATCAATCTGTTTGTGCCCACATGCTCCTCTTAAAATTTACTGACATCAGCCTTATTGTATGGCCATCAAGGTGAGGTGATAATGTTGCATAATTACAGCAGAGCCAGAAGCAAAGTGGTATTTCTAGGGAATATATTATGACTACACAGAAAAGGATGTAAATATTCTAATTCAATTCCAGTCTTATTCCAATTCATTTCTAGTCAGAAAAAAAGAGTGAAATAAAAGGCAGAAATTTTCACTTTCCTCAAAGCTCTTCCCTTTTCAGTCACTAGATATTACACATTCCAAGTTATAAATGTTGTTTTATGTGAATATCAAACCTCTTATCTTAATAATACTATTAATGTTGTTGGTGTTAACATTTTAAATGTTTGTTCTTCAGTCAAAAGGCTCTCAAGCCTATCTACACTGACCATTTATTTCAGCTTCAAACCGGTATGGAAGAAATTGGTTTCACTGTGTAGCTGATTGCAGAAGAAATCCTGGAAACCTGGTGATTACACAGACCACATTTAGGGATTGCTTTAGGATTATCTTTTGTGGGAGTTTGTTGTCTGGCCTTCACAGTTTGAAGCTAGTTTTGAACTGCATTAAATGGTCAGTGTAGATGGGGCCTTAGTTGACCACAAGCTGAGCAAGAGTCAACACTATGATGCAGCAGCTTAAAAAGCCAATACAAGCAGTTCCTGAGTTGCAAACAATAACTCTGAATATGTTCTGATGGATTTTTATCTGAATTTTTTTAGGGCTCTTTGTGTTTATTTCTGTTTTAAATTTTGTATATTTCTATATTTTAAATTCTGTGCTAATGCTTTTCTGTCAAGCTACCTTTAGTCGATTACTATTAAATATAATAATAGTAATAATACAAACATCCATCTTACAAACAACTCATAGTTAAGAACAAGGGTGAGACAACAGGAGTGAGAGAAATCTGCCCTCGGAAGGGAAATTCACTCCTGGAAGAGTTATCATGGGGGGAAAGGCGTCTCATAGAATCAAACCGACATTTTCTTCACCAATCCTTGTTTACACAGCAAGCCAACATTTCCAAAATTAAATTATCACACAGGGACAGAAAGTGATGTGAAATCTTCTAAACGGGCACAGACAGCAAAACAAACACCACTGGGCTGTTAACCGTTTCCTATGCTATCCAAAGCTAGCTTACCTAGCTCTACACAGACACAAACACACACACATTTGGCTAGAGTTACACTTAACAACAACAACAACAACAAAGTATTGGAGCACAATACTCCTGACCTCACAATCGTGGGGGGGGGGGGGGGGGGAACCAAGCATGGATCATCCATGTTGCAATCCCAGGTGACAGCAGGATTGAAGAGAAACAACTGGAAAAGTTTACACGATATGAGGATTGAAAGACAGAACTGCAAAGACTCTGGCACAAGCCAGTAAAGGTGGTTCCAGTGGTGATTAGTACACTGGGTGCCTTGCCTAAAGACCTTGGCCTGCACTTACAAACAATCAGTGTTCACAAAATCAGCATCTGTCAGCTGCAAAAGGCAACCCTACTTGGATCTTCACACATTATTTGCTGATACATCACACAATCCTAGACACTTGGGAAGTGTCAAAGGTGTAATCAAATACAAAAGCCAGCATAGTGATCTAGTTGTGTGTGAAATAATAATAATAATAATAATAATAATAATAATAATAATAATAATGTGTTTATTTATACCCCACCACCATCTCCCAGAAGGACTTGGTGGCAGCTTACAGAAACACATACAAGTGCCATAACACATAAAAATAGAGGTAAAACTACATCACATATTAAACAAAGAAAACACAAGTTAATGTAAAAACAACACATTATGAAAAAAACCCTCCAATTTAAAAATCAATAAAACACAACACAAAGTGCCATAAAAACGAATAATGCAGCATCCCAGCCGCAGACCAATTCAACCATTATAGTGCTAATGACAATATTAGACTGTTTGGTCCTTAGATTTGCAGATGTCTTAATCATTTCCAAAGGCCTGCCTGAACAGCCACTTAAAAATGTACCTGTATTGTCAAAGGCTTTCATGGCTGGAATCACTGGGTTGTTGTAGGTTTTTTGGGTTGTTGCAGGTTTGTTTTTACATTGAATTTGTGCGTAAGGTACATTTTTGGGTTGTTGGAGGGGTTTTTTTTGGCTGTGTGGCCATGTTCTAGAAGCATTCTCTCCTGACATTTCGCCTGCATCTGTGGCAGGCATCCCAAGAGGTTGCGAGGACCTCCCAATCTCTGAGGATTCCTGCCATAGATGCAGGCGAAACATGAGGAGAGAGTGCTTCTGGAACATGGCCATACAGCCCAGAAAACTCACAACAACCCAAAAATGTACCTTACGCACAAATTCAACTTAAGAACAAACCTACAGAAGCTATCTTGCTTGTAACTTGGGGGCTGCCTGTACAGTGAAAAGGAGAAGGGAATAAGAGATTGGGTTGTTGTAGGTTTTTTGTCCATGTTCTAGAGGCATTCTCTCCTGACGCTTCACCTGCATCTATGGCAAGCATCCTCAGAGGCAGCGAGGTCTGTTGGAACTAGGAAAAGGGGTTTATATATCTGTGGAATGACCAGGGTGGGACAAAGGACTCTTGTCTGCTGGAGCTAGGTGTGAATGTTTCAAATGACCACCTTGATTAGCATTTGATGGCCTGGCAGTGCCTGGGGCAAGCTTTTGTTGAGAGGTGATTAGATGTCCCAGATTGGCCATCAAACGCCTCTAGAACAGGGGTCCTCAAACTTTTTAAACAGAGGGCCAGGTCACAGTCTGTCAAACTGTTGGAGGGCCGGATTATAATTTGAAAAAAAAATGAATTAATTCCTATGCACACTGCACATATCTTATTTGTAGTGCAAAAAACACTTAAAACAATACAATAATTAAAATGAAGAACATTTTTAATAAATATAAACTTTTAAGTGTTTCAATGGAAAGTGTGGGCCTGCTTTTGGCTGATGAGAAAGGATTGTTGTTGTTGTTGTTGTTGTTGTTGTTGTTGTGTGCGCTTTCAAGTCAATCCAGACTTAGGTTGACCCTGAGCGAGGGCCAGGTAAATGACCTTGGAGGGCCTCATCCGGCCCCCGGGCCTTAGTTTGAGGACCCCTGCTCTAGAACATGGCCATATAGCCCGAAAAAACCTACAACAACCCAGTGATTCCGGCCATGAAAGCCTTCGACAATACATTGAATAAGAGATTTCTAGTTGGGAATGATGGAGGGAGAATCATAGAATCATAGAGTTGGAAGAGACCACATGGGCCATCCAGTCCAACCTCCTGCCAAGAAGCAGGAAAATTGCATTCAAAGCACCCCGACAGATGGCCATTCAGTCTCTGTTTAAAAGCCTCCAAAGAAGGAGCCTCCACCACACTCCGGGGCAGAGAGTTCCACTGCTGAACGGCTCCCACAGTCAGGATGTTCTTCCTAATGTTCAGATGAAATCTCCTTTCTTGTAGTTTGAAGCCACTGTTCCGGATAAGAAAGAAAAGAGGATAAGAAAGAAAAGGAAGGCCCTAACATAAAAGGGAAGAGAAGACGAGAGAGAAATGAAACAGGAGACAGAGGAGAACACAGAGGAGAGAAAGAAGCTGAGAGAGAAATGAATCAGGAAAGATTTCATCCACACTGACGATTTAAAAGGAGAAGAATCCTTCTTTGTATTTAGCAGCAGCCCCAGGAGTGGCTCTGGGTTCTCCTCCCTGCATGGGAAAAAGGACAAGATGACGCCTCTCCTTCCATGGACTGAAAGAAGACTACCAGGATGGCCTTTTCTGGGCCTTACCTTAGAGGGGGCCTCACATCCACTGTACCCAGCTCGACCAGGAATTACAAAATGTTTTCTCCACCTCAGCACTACTTCTTCCCTTGACACACACAGACCAGGATCAGTCCCTGGGCCTTTCCATCAGGCCCATCAGGAAACAGCTAAAGGAAGACAAGGACCTGTTCTGGGGAAGGCTGGGGAAAAATGGCCCTCCTTTCCCACCTCCCTCTACAGGAATGGGGAAGGACTTTGTTGCAAGCCTTTCAGCAAAGCAAAGCAAAGGAAACAGCCCTACCTGGAGAACGTAAAAGGAGGACGAAAAGACACCGAATGGTCCTTGGGAGCAGATGACTCGGTGACAGGCTAACCGTTTGTAAGAGTTTTGCGGCTAACTCTGTAGTGATTTCTTTTCTGACTACCTGTCCCCTGCCACATGTTGCTGTGGCCCAGCCCATGTATATGTGTTGTGTGTGTGTGTGTGTGTGTATGTTAGTGTATTTGTGTATATATGTGTGTTTGTGTATAGAAGAAGAAGAAGAAGAAGAAGAAGAAGAAGAACAACAACAACAACAACAACAACAACAACAACAACAATTTTATTTTTCTATCCCACCTCCATCTCCCCGAAGAGACTCGGGGTGGCTTACATGGGGCCAAGCCCAGGGAACATACAATTAAAAGCAAAGCAATAACAAAATACAATTGTGTGTATATATATGTGTTTGTGTATAGAAGGAGGAGGAGGAGGAGGAGGAGGAGGAGGAGGAGGAGGAGGAGGAGGAGAAGAAGAAGAAGAAGAAGAAGAAGAAGAAGAAGAAGAACAACAACAACAACAACAACAACAACAACTTCTTTATTTTTCTACCCCACCTCCATCTCCCCGAAGGGACTCAGGGCGTCTTACATGGAGCCAAGCCCAGGGAACATGCAATTAAAAGCAAAGCAATAACAAAATACAATTTTAAAAGCATAAAACAACATAACAATAGTAGACAAGCAACAAAAGAAGTAATTTGAAAAGGGGGGAAGGAGGCCAATATACGGGTTGATTAAAGAGTAATTGGATTCAATAAGATCGATGAAAATGTATAATAGCATAGGAAATATAAAAACAGAGCAATTTAAAAGGATCAGAAACAATTCAGTTTGACTTACAAAATCTGAATAGTAATATAATATAGGAAATTCAGCTTGAATGATAATTAGGTCATGATACAAGTCGTATGTCATGGGGTATATATGTGGTTTTGTGCATGCGTTTTAATGTATTTTTTGTTTTTTGGCTTTTTAAGTCTCTTCTGCTGTGTTTTTCAGTGTTTTCATGAGTGATGGTCACTTGTTGGCCTGATAGGTGTGTTGTGTCCAAATTTGGTGTCAATTTGTCCAGTGGTTTTTGAGTTATGTTAATCCCACAAACGAACATTACATTTTTATTTATATAGATGAAAGCCATGTGACTAGGCCCAGCTTTCATGACTCTCAAGGATATGAGGCAAAGGTGATATATACAGTAGACTCTTAGTTAATGGGAACTCGTTCAACTTGACCTCTCAAACAACAGGCAAAAAACATGATTCATTGTGTTGTCGAAGGCTTTCATAGCTGGAATCACTGGGTTGCTGTGAGTTTTCCAGACTGTTTTTTCCATGTTCCTGAAGCATTTTTGCCTGATTTTTCACCCACATCTATGGCAGGCATCCTCAGAGGTTGTGAGGTCCTGAGATGGTTTTTAAGCAACTTTTAATGTGAATATAAGTGATTTAAATGTTAGTATATATTTATGCTTTTATGTCCCGGCATTGAATGTTTGCCGTATATATACTATGCTCCGCCCTGAGTCCCCCTGCAGGGTGAGAAGGGCAGAATATAAATGTTTTAAATAAATAAATTGGAAACTAGACAAGGTAAGGTTTATATATCTGCTGCGAGAAATAACTCTTGTCTGTTGGAGGCAAGTGTGAATGTTGCAAGTGTGAATGTTGCTGCAAAGGATTTCCCTAGTCAGGAATCAGCTAGACCTTGAAGCTGCAAGGCTTTACAATGCTAATCAAGGTGATTAATTGCAACTTTCACACTTGCCTCAAGAGTTCTTTCTCCCACCCTGGAGCTTCAACAGATATATAAACCCCACTTGCCTAGTTTCCAACACATCCTCAATCCTGGAGGATGCCTGCCACAGTTGCGGGCAAAACGTCAGGAAAGAATGCTTCTGGAACATAGCCATACAACCCAGAAAATTCACAGCAACCCAAACTGAATCACTTCAAAAAAAAAAAAAAAAGCTCTTTTTAATAATACAGCAAAACAGTAGAACAATGGCCCCGCCTGCACTGCCATATATTTCAGTTTGAAACTGCATTGTATGGTCATGTGTAGAGCAGGCATCAGCAAACTTTGGCCCTCCAGGTGTTTTGGACTTCAACTCCTACAATTCCTAACAGCCGGTAGGCTGTTAAGGAATTGTGGGAGTTGAAATCCAAAACACCCGGAAGGCCAAAGTTTGCCCATGCTTGGTGTAGACTCATATAATGCAACTGAATTGCATTGTATGACTCTATACTGGGCATATAATGCAGTTTCAATCAGCAGTGTAGATGTGGCCCATGTTACAATAAACTACGTTTCTCTTTTATTTGTCCTAAAAAAAATTAATATATTTTTATTGATATTTTGCTTTGTGAGGGGATTTATATAATTAATGCATGCATGTTGTCTATAATCACATTTCTCTACACCCTTCCATTATCCTCCACCTCCTTCATTCAATATTGTCCAGTCACTTATCTAGTATATCTTAAGAGTTCATTCACTCTTTTGTTTTTTTGTTTTCCTTCCCTCCCTCCTCCCTCACCGCAAACCCATACCACATTTCCATTAGAACTCTAACTCCATCCATGAGCTCAGCTTTTCCCATTTCTGTACAATATTTACATTGGCTTCACCTCTTTTTATCCATTCCAAATATATGAACCATTTCTCTTTAATTTTCCTCATTTTATCTTCCTTCATATCCTCGCAGGTTACCTTTGCAATTATTTCTGATTGGACCTGGTCAAACAAATAATTATTCCAATTAACCATATTCCATTTTTTTTTTGCATTTTTTCAACCTCAAGCTATTACAGCCTTCCCTGCAAGAATCATTGCTTTGAATAAATCTTGATATTTTGGATTGATCTTCTTGTTTCCTAATATTCCCATGAACATCAACTCCATATTTATTTGAAGTGGTATCTTAAATATTTTCTCCATTTTCCCTGTTATTTGTTCCCAAAATGTATTTATTTGTCCTAATTTGCTTTGAACTACTCTATTTCACTATTCATACCAAGTCAATACGGAATTTATATTATGGGATAGAGCATTAATTGGGTCTATTTTAATAGAAACTGTGGGAACTCTTCTTATATTCTTAGTGCATTGCAGATCAAATTCCACAATATTGTAGTAGTTTTACTTCTACTCACTATGGTTTTGTTTTTGTTTGCAAAATACATGGTTTTTCAATGTCTGCTCACTTCCTGCTTTCCTGCAAGTGACTGAAAATGTCAATTCTCATTCCAAGCTGCTACATAAATAGGCAGAAGCCAGAGGGAAGAATTATGTTTATGCAAAACAGATGACACTGTGTATTAGTTGCCCTAAACTTCCTGGGGAATGTTAGGAATCTTAATTGTAAATATTACACACACACACACACACTTATTCAGTAATGTAACTCATTATTTTGAATTTCTGCCAAGCCTTAATATCAACGCACAACTGCCAAAAGAAACAGCTACTATGTGTAGTGGAGTAAGCATCTGTCTAGAACACAGGAGCTTGCAAATAAAACCATAAAGATATTCCAACTAAGTAACTTGACAACCTCCAACTTGTTTAAAGATAAAATTCATTATTCAGATAATAGACATAATGCCACGAGATTTTAAAAGGTTTCATAGATAACGAACGTATCATGAGATATTTATGATATAGCCATGAGTCAGTTGCCCATATCAGCAGAGGTTTCCCGAAAAATTTAAATTTAATTTTTATTTAAACAGAAAACAGAAAAGAGAAAATTGATTGTGACAACAGAGCAGCTCTTAATATATAGCAAGAGTGCAATGTACTAGAGGGCAATCCAAAGAGAGGACGTTTTTATATATTACTTCCTGTGTTCTTTCCCTCGGGATCTGGGATTCACAAACTCTCTCTCTTGCTCCATTTTATCATACAAAGGCACAAATAGACAAATGAGAAACTATGTGTTTATTTAATATGGAATTTTCCTTTCCCTTGTGGGCTTACTTATCTTAAGGAAATTTAGATGATTATCTTAACTAGCAGTAACATGTTTTGCTGTTCTGTAAACTCACACAAGTCTAGTTTCTTTTGCCCATGCCTGTCCTATAGCTATTACTTAAGTGTTTTTGTGGTAGCCCTGCCCACTTTCCTTGCACCACATTAGTGCACTTCTTGCCTTAACCCTCAGTTTGATGGATCCCAAAGCAGTAGTTAAAGGGCATTGAGTCCATGGATGGACAATTCATGTAAGCCAACTGTGTGTGTGTGTGTGTGTATTACATAGTGGTTGGTGCTCTTTAGATTTTACCCAGTTTGAGCTCTTTAGATTTTACCCAGTTTGAGTCTCTCAGTGTTATTAAACAACAACTTCCATCATTTTTTTATTATCCACCATGTGGACTGGGGATAATGGGAATTACAACCCAACAGCACTTGTGACTCTGAAGTTGGGGAATAGTTAAGGGCATTTTAAAGTCCGACATCCTATCCACAAGCTTTGTATCTAGATTCAAACCGCACCATCCTGATTAAACAGAACAAACTGCAGCCTTCCAGATGTTACTGCATCATGACTCCCATCAGCTCTAATGATGAGGAATATAGGAATTGTAGTCCAGCATCTGGAGAGCCATATAAAATGACATGGTGGGCCAGATTCATCCCATGGCCCTGAGTATGATATATATGCTCTACTATGGGAAGGAATATGTCGCAAATTGAAGGTAAGTTCCTGAACCAAAGTCTTGATTAAAATGGAAAGTTTACATGCTTGGAAGGAAATTTCTGGACTTAGGACCACCTTGTCCGGAAACCAAGCTCGTGTATGACTGGCTGACCCCAAAGTAACAGCAATCAAAAAGGCAGTTTCCCAAGAAAGTAATCTAATATCAGAGGAAGCCATAGGCTCAAATGGTTTCCAAGACAAGTGGGAGAAAATTACCTGCAGAATCCATTAGATAATAGGTTTAATTACAGGAGAATGCAAATCCTTTAGATTCTCAGGAATCTTCACCAAAAAGGGCCAGAAAAGTTTGCATTATTTTAAACACATTTCCTGAACATGATCATGCTATAATAAAACAATAACCTATGACAATTTGCCATTCTGTACACATGGCTTCTGCCTTCAGCTATCCTCAGAATAATCCCCCTCAAGACAAATATACAGAATATGTGAGAGGTCTAAAATTATATAGTTATCATCTGCAAAGCAGTACCTTCCCACGTCAACAGGCTAAGGCTTTAATAGCTTCCAATAAACTAACATGGTGGAGGGGGATTATGCCAACAGTTACTTAAAAGTATTTATTAAGCACACATAAAAGTATTAAGCCACTTGTTCCTGAGCGTTTCTCAAATGGACAACTCCAAGGAATCTTACATTTACACCAAATTTCCAGGCCTCTCAGCTCCTTTAATTATATTTCATTATAGCCTTTGGAGTGGCTTCACCTTTAATAGCCAGCAATCTGCCAAAAACTTGGCAGATCATCCCCAAGATATCTGTGCGATACAGCATCAAACTGCATATCGAATTACAATGAGATATAGCTGGTGATAACAGAAACATGGGCACAATCCATCCCCTTTGCCTGATATTGAGTGCAGGGGAAAAGCAATGGTGGTGGGGCCCCATACTGACAGCAGACTGATTCAAATCAGACCCAATGCAGTTATTCACACTACCTCAATGCTGCAGATTACCCTGGAGTTTCAATCTAATTCTGGACCATTCCCAATTATGTCTGTAGTGGAGCAAAGCAAGATTAACCCAATTTAACTAATGATACTCAGAGGAAGTGGAAGAACCTTGTGAAGAAATCCAGGAGCCAACTCAGGATGGGTCCAAGTTTAATGCCTGTGTAGACAAGCCCTGAGAGGCATGGTTCAATCAGCCATTCCTCCCAATCCATTTACATTTTTTCTCCTAGTACCAGATTTTCTCCTCATTTTTAAAGCTACAGAGAATGGCCTTGAACACTTATCTGCAGCTCAGTACTAGTCTATAGCTTGTATTGCTTTTTAAAGACAGAAGCAGAGCTTTTGTGAGTACAGAAAGTTCCCCCCTGCCACACCCACAACTTATTATTAAAATATCAACACACAAAAAAAAGATGCTCCTGCAATAGTACCCAACAGTAACTGAAATAGTAATGGTGTTGGTACGGAAAGGGAGCTCACCTCCAGTTTAATGCCAAATGGTACTCCCATCAAAACACAGGACAACAGAGATAAGAAACATCCACAACTGCAGCTGCTGTTTTCTTCCTTTCAAAAGGTCCCCCCCCCCCCCAATGGAAAAAAACATAGACCAATAGTTGGAAAAGTGGTCACTATCAGATTACAGTGTTTTCTGAACTGCAGGTAAACTATGAGTGAACAAGACAGCAGCAAATGCACAAATAAATTAAAAACTTTTTTTTAAAAAAAAGCAATAAATGGAATAGAAATGACAACACTTTATCAGATATTGTCTTGTTTTCTCTTAGGTTTTTTTTTTTAAATGGCTAACTTACAACTTATAAACAGAAAACATCAAGACAAATACAGTTTTTATGTACTATACAATATATTTAAACGACATAAGAAGTATGTTACGAATGTAACTGTAGAACGCAGTCCTTTGACCATGTTATTTTAAACAAAAGCGAACAGCAGAGGGCAGTATCTCACTGTTCGTGGTAACTATTGATCTTGCAGAATACAGGAATATATCTATTATGAATTCCTATTTACACAAAAGGGGAAAACGATATAATCTAATTCCATGAGCCAAATTTTTAATTGCATTTGCTGTGCATATGGTTAATAATCTTTAACATGAGTTCAAACAAAAATATTGCTAACTGAAAGGTCCACATGAAGCAATGATAATGCACATAAAAGAAAATTAATCTAATTATATTCTTAGATTGTAAAAGAGTAATTACTACTGCTCCTAATACGTCCCCTCAGCCCAATTTACAAATGTCCAGAACATCTTGAAAGTGACATGCATTTGTTCTGCTGCTCATACAAATATACCGACCTAATCTTTTTGGTCAACAGCTGGTTGGTTGCGCTATAGAACTTGTTTTGTAAGGATGATGGGAGTTTCAGTCCAACGCCTCAGGTTGGGGAGGGAGGTGACACATTACTATGTCACCCATAGAACCTGGGACATTACTGTTCAAAATGTAATTTGTTCTTATTACTCTTATCATGTCTAGAAAACAATGCATTGTCATTACTTGTTGCAATTAGCAAGACAAACTTGTTATTGTTGGGGAATCTGAGATGTTAGGCTCAAAAATAACCCTCAGTTAGGGTAATTGCACCAAAATATAGCAGAGTACCAAGAGTAAACTCCATAAATGGCAGAAACTTACGTGTGATGAGTGGGAATAGCCTCTTAACCTTTAGGATGGCTGAGGATTGCAGAGTCAAACTTTAGGTTCAAGAGATTTATTGAAGTAAAAAAGATAAATAAAAGTATTGGCGCTAACTAGCTTACTAAGTCTCATCTTCTAAAGAAGGCAAAAGGTAAAAAAAGTCAATGCAGCTACATTTTACCTACAGAGAGGCAAAATGGATCCTCACAGGGAGAAAGAAAAGAGGAAGCATAATGGTAGAGACCACATGGCCTTCCCAGGGCAATTTAAACTTAACAAGGAAGCTCCCTCGCAGAATTCCATTACCACGTCATCAAAGAGGGGAAGGAGACAGTGGCTAGCAGTGAAGACAAAGCCCTTTAAACCATGCATAGGAATGATGTGGAAAGGAATCCCTGAGCTTGGCCCTCTGTCTCTTGGCTAGCTACTCATTGAGGACTAGAAACTTGATGACACAATGTCTTGTGCAGTCCAGGGATGAAACCCAACAGTTATATTACTAATTGTCTTAATCATTGCCTTTACATTATTTTCAATATTCTTGTTTTGTTTTTAAAAAAGCAACTATAAACTGATAATAGCATAAAATTAGAAAAATCCTGTTAAAATACTCTAAATACCTAAGATACATTTTAAAAGTAATCTGTAGAAACAACTAGAGAAAATAATAAGTAGAAAAAATAATGAGCCAATACGATGCCGTGGTTTGAGAGTTAAACTGGGACTTTGCAAAACCAGGGTTCAAATCTTCTCAGCCATAGAAACACACAGTGTGATTCTGGATAAACCACACTTCCTCAATTTCAGAGGAAGGCAATGGCAAGGTCCCTCTGAACAAATCTTGCCAACAACACCCTATGATAGGTTGGCTTTATGATAATCCGAAATCACTTGGCACACAAAAATGTTATCCATTATACTAATAACATAAGCGTTGTTGATGCTTTCTTCATTACTTTTGAAATGCAGCTCATTATACCTCTCCATCTACCTCCCCAGAGAAAATCATAGAATCATAGTGTTAGAAGAGACCTCGTGGGCCATCCAGTCCAACCCCCTGGTAAGAAGCAGGAAAATCACATTCAAATAATAATAGATTACAGCTATGCTTGTAATGTATTACTTCCAATCTCTAGTTACCCATATTTCCATTCCAAGTTTGTCCAATAGTTTTCCTTATTCTTGTGAGACACTGTTGCTTTGCCATCCTTTCCTGCACGGAGCCTGTACAGAAGCTTTAGATACATTTACGTGAAAAGGATGCCAGGTATGTCTCAGCTCTGAGAGCCATTTAAAGTCACCTGCCAATTAGGGAGGACAACAACTCTCAATAACTCTGCTGTCTGTTATTAAACGTGTGTTCATCAGAGTGGGTGCAGAAGCCACAATCAAATTTTGATTTTGCTGCATACTGAGCACTACACTTGATGTATAGGCATACCCTGCTATAACCTCCCGCCATTTGACAGATCCCCAAGCCTCCCTTTGGAACTTGTTTATGTTGTTCACCATTTTATATAAGGGAACCATTTTACTCTGCCGCTGTATGTAATAGGTCTTGAGTGTCCACTTACAAACCTTACAAGGTTTATTTTTGAAATGCTTAGTTGGATCCCTTGATATCACCTATGATATTGTTCTGTAAATAGTGAGACGTGGAGGGGGAATATTTACCCATTATTTTCCTTTGAGCCACAAACACCATTGCTGCACAGGACACAGAGAACTACTTATAGTTGCTGCAAGTCCTTAAGTGTGCTTTCCGTGCATGACTACAGATCGGCCAGGATAGTGATTTGTAGGTCAGATGTTGAAAACTTGTCTATCTCAGTAACTGTTCACTGCATTACGTTCTTCTGCTGATGCTTGCATACTCATACGAATTCATTCACACAGTTGGTACCAGCATTTTTGATCTTGTGCTTCATATATTTGGCCCAACACTGTTACAAAATTTAAATAGAAAATGTGTGCTTCTTGCTTTGAATAAATATTTTATTAGAAAAAGTCAGGAGATTATACCTTAATATAGCTTCAGAGTCACTTCGTGATCAGGGAAATAAAATATAACATGCATTCCAACATAACCAGAAACAAATTACCATCTATCAAAGAAGTACTCTAAAGTGTTAAACATGCACTTTGCTTCCAAGGAAACAGATCTGCTGGCTTTTTTCTTCTTCCACCTTCTGCTTCCCCTTAATACAAGCATTCCATTTCTTGCAGCTGGTAGATAGAAAGAAATTCTCAGGCTGAAACAGTTAAATCTGAAACACTTCATGTGTTTGCAGTTCAGCCATATCAACATCTGGACATGATTGACTTTCCCCTCCAAGGATTTGCCACACCGCCCTGGATTTTCTCCATGAATTCTCTGCATTCTGTATCCATCAGATATATGTCATACACACCCAGCACTTTGTGTTCCAAAAACTTCTATCCATTGAGAGTCCCCAAGCATTTTTAAAAGCAAAAGTAAAGTTTATTCAATATTTATACATTTAGGGCCAAAATATACTCTCCATTTCATATTTAATCCCACAGCAATCAGTGTGGCTGCTTGTGCTGAATTGAGAGAAGGGCATTGCCTTGAAATAGTTGGATTAGACCCAGAGTGGTTAAGAAATTCGTAACAATTCACAACTCCATTGTGTCTAGTGTTACAACACACTTAATGGGGAAAGGAACTTGCCCATTATCATGAGACTTGCAACAGCTGGACTCAAATGAACAATTTAAAAATGAATTTAGGCTGACATATTTCTTCAGTCCTTCATATGTAAGCTAATCTTCTGCCAAGAGAATGTAATCTGATACAGTCACATTGTTGTTGGTGGGGGAAGGACAAAGGACTAACATTAATTGACATATGTTATAAATATTAAACTAAATGGATTATCTTGACCACTGATGTTAATGCAGATAGACATTAAATCTACTGCATATACTCATGTATAACCTGACCTCATGTATAAATTGAGGGCATGGTTTGGAGGAAAAATTATGGGGGTTTTACATGACCCATTGATAAATCAATGGTCTTTCTGCGAGGGGAAGGAAAAATACTACTGTTGCCTTGGGGCGGGGGGCAGGCACTTCAAGCCCAGGCATTCAAAAAAGGTCAAAAGTGACACTATGGCAGAGGGATAAGTGCGGTATATCCATCTTTTAGGTTCCCTTGGGATTGGCTATGCTTTTGCTCGCCTTTTGCCACTCTACCAGAGAGAGAGATAATTCCTTTAAAAAATAGACTTCGGGTACAGTGGTTTCATTGATTCATGTGTTTTGGGATGGTTTCTGATTTTTCTTTCTAGATGGGCACATGAGTATGTAGGGTATATATGAAATATAGGTCTTTGTGGTTTCCATGCATCACACATATGAATCTGCACAGAGCAACCTTTGAGAACCTTCTAAAATGCACAGATTTTGGCATTCAGTGCTTGGATCTCAATCACAGGTGAGCAAGATGTTCTTAATACTAACTGCTTATAGACACATAAGCATTCTGGAATAACTACAGTAAAATCAAAAGTTAATAGCTTTCTTTCAATTATTTATACAAAGGAAAAGCAGCCAGAGAAAAAACGTGACCCTCTTATTTGTTTGTGCCATTGCCCTCAAGTGGCTTAGAGGTGCAAAACTATTCCATTTAAACCTGATCCCTTCTTGTATCTGCATCTCCAAGCTTCTACACACACCTACAAAAGGGATATATTATACATCTACCTTTAACTGGTGCAGCTGGAAACTCTAATGGACCTTATAAAGACAATAACCCCCATGTTGTAGTGTTTCCATGCCTTGTAAAGTGTTTTACCACCACAAGCCAAAATTATTCTGGTTAGCTTCCTAAATGATAAATGATATCAAACACAAACAAATGGTTTAATTTTGGTGACATTTCTTTCTCCTGTTCTCTTCTCTCACCAATTCCCTTTCCCATTTTGCTTGTTGTGTGCCTTCAAGTATTATGGCAACCTAAGGTGAACCACTCATGGGACTTCCTTGTCATTCACTAGGAGTTTGCCCTTTCACCCCTCTGAGATTGAGAGAAGGTAAGGCCAGTCTATAATTTCCATGGCTGACTGAGGATTTGAACCCTAGCCTTCCAGTGTTACAGCCTAACACTCACATTACTACACCACGGTGGTTCTCTTTGGATTGGTCTAATAATAATTTGTTAAGGCGCAAGCATGCTCTGGCATGCATGTTGAGATAGTGGGTGTGGCACTCCTGTCAAATCTTTTTGCTGGAATGTGTGTGTGTGTGTGTGCGTGTGTGCATGTGTGGAGGGGGGTGTTACAGCACAGATGACCAAACTCATTGTGGTTTTGACACCCATTGTGTGATTTCACAGAGACTATGAAGAAGTGGTCTTCTAAATGGAATGGCTGTTGGCAACCATAAATGTGAATCTAAAATATGGAAAACTTAGGTTGCAGTAAAGGAGGATGAAAGCAGCATCCAGAGAAAAGAAAAAGAAAATGGAGGTGTGTGAGCAAGCAGCACAATTCCACATGATTTAAAAGCTTCCCTGAGTAAGCCTTACTGTTAAGAAATGCTGTAATGCAGTTCCGCAAGGAAATCCTACTGTCAGATCATTTATTGTACTTAAGAAATATCTCCTCCTTTAACCATTTTGTGCAACCGTCAGAAATTTCTTTTAAGAGTAGAAAGAAAAATACTCTGCAGAGAACAAAGATGTGAGCAGGAAAACCCTGTTAACAACTATTGTAATATAGCTTTCACCATTAATGATGAGGTATTAAGCACCCTAGCCAACATTTCAGGCTCATTCATCCCCGTTCTTCACTCTACACCCCAAATACAGCAAGACTTCTCTTTGCAAAGTCAAGTATGCATTCCATAAAACTGGTAATTTATACGAGAAAACCAGGACTCTTTCATTGCTGATTCTTGGTGCTAACACTGTTTAATGTTTGTAGGCATGGTCACATGAAACCGAACCAAACCAAATGAATTAATCACTCTGCAGGAAATCCCACAGAGATGCAATAAATAGTCCCATAAGGAGTAACCAATTTTACTCTATTTCTTTGTATTTTGCTGTACTGTTTATGATCACAGTGATTTTCACAGGATGGCAGGATGTTTTTACATGCTCTCAGTGGGGAAGATAAAATGAAGTTCTAAATCCCCCAGTGCTTCCAAATATTATTTTTTCATTAAACGAAAAAGTCTGTTTCCAACCATTCAGCAATATATTGATGAGCTTTCTGTTTTCTAAATTACTATTACAAGCATTTAAAAGGAGAAACTAGTAGCTCCATTCAAATTATATAATGAACTCATCCAAAACAAAATGATTTTGTTTTTATAAACAGATTCGGTTCATACACAATGCATGTTTTAATGAGTAAGATTAAGTGAATGGAATCCACTTGAACCTTGGAAGTTAAAACAGATGTTTGCCCTATTATTTATGTAGTAACACTGTGCCTGAGGGTCAAGGATAATGGAAATTAAGAGATATGAGAGGTTGCACAAAAAGTATGCAATCTCTCGAGAATCAAATGGTTTAAAGAATCACTATGCCAAGTAAAATATTAAGTGTACATTAATGAAATAATCTTGAAATTAAATGCTTGGACAAAAAGGGGGACATTACAAAACTGATATGAAACATTGAATCAATTCACTTAAAGCATGCAGCAGTCAGAAATTTGGAAGTTTATCAAAATCAAGCATGCTGAGTCAGAAATAATATCAGTATATATAGAATATGCATGCCAATATAAACATCACTCATCTAGTACAGTACTGTGCAATCTAAAATGCAGAGTTTCATCTGAAATTCAATGCTACATAAAATCTATGATTTAAATGGGACAATCACAGTGTTCATACAAATTTACTAAGAAGCAGATCTCACTCCAGAGGGGTCTGCTCAGAACTGCTGCTTTAGTGTTATCTTATTATATACTTATGATATACTTCAGCTGTTTAAATCAAAACCCGGGGGGGGGGGGGGGGAGAAGACATCTTTGCATTTGCACTTTTACACATACATACTAGGAGTAAATCACAGCAGATGAGAGTTAATTCTGAGTAAGCTGGACAAGATTGCAATGTACATGGATAAAAAGGTGCAGATGACTGTCCCAATGCCTCTGCCATATCTTCAATATTGAGGAAATCTCTGACTGTACAAATAAATCAACACAAATAAATAACAGAGTAATCCCCATGATCCAAAGTTTAAACATTTTCTACCTGTGATAGTGATGGTTCCCAGCATTTTTTCTGTCTTCTGGTAACTGAGATTTTTCTCTCTCCAAAGCCAGATACTCCTTTATTTTTCTTTCTCGAACTTGCAGTGTAATCAGAGATGCAGGGACTGGGTAGTGGGGAAAGGAGGTTGGAGGGGAGCAGAGCTAACAGGAACACCCAGTATCCAGGGCTGCCTGACAAAAGCAGCAGGCTGATCCTTGACAGACAGCTCTTTGTGGTCCCTCCCTTTCTTAACTGCTCACTGGAGTGGTCAAGTTGTATTCCACTGTTTAACAATGACATCCCTACACACCCACCCCCTTTCCACACCCCTTATTCTTAGGCATTGTGAGTCTCAGTGGAACTTAAGAATAGTCTAATCTCTCTCATATGTGATTACATGCCTTTAAGAGAAAGCAGCAGAGTTTCCAAAATCATTTTCTGTTGCAAACTGAAAAAAGTAAAGATATTCTTGGAGCTGTTTCTAGGAGCAAGCTCACTCTCAGAAATGCACTTATACTGTTCTTTATAACTACTCCCCTACAAGAATGTCTTATTTTAAGAGGAGGAATAGATATTATATCTACAAATATTTATTATTATTTATGTCTTTTTGTTTTCTAAAAATTACTAGAGTTGGTTGCTTTACTAACAGTAAAATAGTCTTGTAGCTCCTTAAAAATGAACAAATGTGTTATAAGCTTTCAAAGATTAGAGTTCACTTCATCAGAGGCATAAAGTGTTATTCTCAATTTGTTTTTATATACATTTATGTATCTTAATGTGTCTTGGGAGATGTAAAGAGAGGGATTAAAATATTACTACCTACTAGCATTTCTCAAGCAACTGTTACAGCTGAGTTTTGGGGTGAGATGGAGAGAAATGGATCAAGATCTATAGAAAAGAAAGGATGCACTCTTCCCACTTTTACTGTGTTTATTAATCAACCTGGGAGAAGGAGTGCCATCACTCATCTTTCCTTGTGATTCTGCACGGATCAGAAAGGATTAAACTTCCTTCTTGTATACCATTATCCTTAACAACAATCTCTCATGACGTTTTTTAAAGGAGAAAATAAACCAAATATAATATCTGCATTCATGAATGGAACTTTGTGCCTAATTTGGTCCTGAAAAAGTGAATTCACAATGCATGTTCCCAGGACTCCTCAGCAGCTCCATTTTACAGGGGAAGATTAGTTAGTACAGACTGAGCTTCCCTTATCTAGAATTCCTCAAATATTCCAAAATCCAAAATTGTTTACATGGATGGCTAAGATAGTGACATCCTTGCTTTCTGATGGTTCAGCATATACAAATTGTTTCATGCATAAATGTATGGATGTATTGTATAAAATTACCTTTATATTGGCTATGTATGAAATACAAATGAATTTCTTGTTTATATAAATAATGAGATCAAAACATTCTGAAATGAAATAAAAACTTGTCTGAATTTCAGACAAGTTCTAGTTCCAAGTATTTTGGGCAAGGGATACTCAAATCTTTTAATGACAATCAAATAAATGTTTCAGAGAGCCTGTCTACCATTTGAATTCTTCCAGCTTTAAGATTTCTTGGAGTAACTTGTTATAAAAAAAAAATTAGAAGTCACAAATAAGATCTGCAATAAAATGTTGCACTGTGTGGTGCTCTTGCTCAGGGTCTACTTCCAGGATAGTCCATTCCATTTGCCATTTCCAACCAGTTTTTCAATTTTCTAGTTCACCAATCATACAGCATACTTTGGCCATTTAATATGTTCAATTCTAGCTGAAGTATTTGGGATATAGTTCAGCTAGAACTCCGTTGTGATATTTGCGCTCTTGTTTCTAATTGTATTTTTTGGAATATCTGGATTTTCCTCTAACCTGTTGATACATTCCTCTTGTGCATAGATGGTGCTGTTCAGCTGCATAAAGAGCCACACACAAGGAAAAGAATTTACTATTCGTTTGTATATTATTAAATCAAGGGAATATTCTCAACTACAAATGTTCTTGAAAGAAAAATCCGACACATCCTTCTTGACAAGAGCAGTTCAACAGAACCGCAGACTGTGGGCTTTTTCACACTCAGATTGTACCATGGAATAACAATTAAATGCCATAGTGAGAGAGGGAAAGGTGCTTTTCACAAAAGTCAGCAAACTCCCATTGGTCTCTAGATATAATTCTGTATTTTGCCCCTCTCCAAAATAATCCAAAGATAATCCAATTAAGGACCTGTTGTGATTGGGTTATTGGTATGCTTTCGCTCTGTGTTTGGGCCTGATTGGAATGTCCCCAGAAATCTTTGTTGATTTCTGAGATGGCCTGTCCACAGAACTGCCTATTAATTCTGGCACTAATTTCCCCCACCCAGGGATTCCTGGACAAAACACAAAAATGACTACAGCAGGCCTACACAACATTGTAAATATATTTTTAAAAAATCTTCTGCAGGTCACTTCTCCCCCCCTCCTCGCCTGACCAGGAAGGCAAGCAAAACCCAGCCCCTTCTGCGGGCTTCAGGGAAGCCTTTTGTGGGTCAGATCTGGCCTGTGTACCGTAAGTTGTGCAGGCCTGGACAACATCTCCATTTACGAACCCACACGCTCGCTCCGGTCATCTAGGGAGGCCCTGCTCGTGATCCCACCCACGTCGCAAGCGCGCTTGGTGGGGACACGAGACAGGGCCTTTTCTGTGGCGGCCCCCCGACTTTGGAATGCCCTTCCAAAAGATCTTCGCCAGGCCCCTACTTTAGCAGCTTTCAGAAAGAACCTAAAAACTTGGCTGTTCCGATGTGCCTTCTCAGATTAGGAATCCCCCCACCCAAGTCCTAGAAGCACTTTAGTACAATTAACATTACTGCACACCATACTATTTTTATTCCTATGCTCCTCCTGCCACTCTAGCACTTTTAACCCTGTACCCCATTGCGCTGGCCGGCCCAGTTTTAAAGTGTCATGATGTATTGTTATTGTCGTTGTTGCTTGCTTAACTATTGATTTGCTGTGTTTTCTATTGTCGTATTATGTTTTACTGTATTGTGTTTTGAGGCTTCGGCCTGTGTAAGCCGCATCGAGTCCTCCGGGAGATGCTAGCGGGGTACAAATAAAGTTAATAATAATAATAATAACAGTGTACCACAAAGCTTCACTGGGCTGCAATCAAATATGGGAAAGGGTAGGAGAACCTAACAGCTACTGTTGTAGAAAGACAAACACAGCATTGATTGTTACTCTACTATCAAAGTGAAAATGCAATACATAAATGTGTAATCCTAGTAGCACAACATACAGAGAGAGAAACCCTTCTGAAATGGATACAGAGAATGATGTAAGGGGAAAATATGGCCTAACAGACTAGGGACGGCTACAGACAGGCCTTTATCCCAGGAGAATCTGTTTAAAAAACACAGATTTTCCTGGTGGCCTGTCCACACCCACCCCAGAAAGCGCGCCTGGTGCATCATTTGTATGTGCCGGGAGACCTGCTCTGCGAGTATACTTCAGGCCGGGTAAGGTTTTTTTACTTTTCAAAAGGGTCTGGGGTCTTGGGGGGGTGGGTATTCCCACAGTTTACCGGGCTTATTTAGCCCGGTAAACTGTGCGAATGGTGTCTGAACTGTATTCCAGACACCAGAAGTAATGGATTTATTCTGCACTTTCTTGGAAGGTGTAGGATAAACCCACAATCTAATTAATTCGCTACAAACCAGGGTTTTCCTGGTTTGTAGCGAATTAATTCGGGGCTGTCCAGAAAGTTGTCCGGACAGCCCAGCCTTTATTGCGGTGGTGCTGTCTGGACAGGCCCAAGGATTTCTGTTTCTTTGGAGACCAACACTGGAAATCAGAAACACATAAATGATTTTAAGAACTCAAATGCAATCATAAGGAAAAATAAAGAAGGTACATGCCTCTAGATACATGCAATTCCTGAGAGCACCCAGAAAAATCATTTTTCTGTTCAGACTCACTTTTGACATCACGAAGTCTGATATAAAGCAGATGCATCCAGTGGTACAACACTGAAATATATCCAGATAATCTCAAGATAAAGAGAGTCCATATCTTATAGAGATTTTTCAGAAGAATGGAACCATCCTTTCTGCAGGAAAAAGTAATATGATAAGTGGCCCCTTGACTCATCAGAAAACTCCCTCTTGTATTTCAGAAATGTTGCTAGTCTGGAATGCTAAAGAATTTACTTGTCTTACATAAAGAAAATAGTAGTTACGCATATATCCCTATGATCATTCCCCTTCTGTAAATATATATGTATGTGAGATTTATATGTGGGTTAGTATTCGTAATAGTAGTTGTATCTACATCAGGCATGGGCAAACTTTGGCTCTCCAGGTGTTTTGGACCAACTTCCAGAAATCCCAACCAGCTGTTAGGAATTGTGAGAGTTGAAATCCATAATACTGGAGGTCCGAAGTTTACCCATGCCTGGATCTACATGATATGAGTGAAATTCTAACCCAGGGTGTACCTGCAAAGTGGAATTAATGCAGTTTGATACCACTTTAATGATGATGGCTCAATGCTATGGAATCTTAGGAGTTGTTTTACAAGGTCTTCAGCCTTCTCTGCCAATAGTGTTGGTGTCTTACCAAACTATTGCTCCCATGGTTCCATAACGTTGAGCCATACCAGTTAAAGTGGTGTTAAACTTCATTAATTAAGTGCTGTCAAAAGTGTATGAATTGTACTGTGTAGATGAACCCCTGGAGATATTTTGGTTGGTTTAAATTAATAATTTGATGTTGAATACACTTCCCAGTGTATAAAACACTTGGCAATCATTGCATTCCCCCCATTCCCCATCTGATTACAAAGAAAATCATTATTTGCTGGAAACGTATCAGTTGAATCTGGCAACCAAATAGATACTTCTCGCTCATACGCAACATTTTAAACACCATGTTGGATTAATTCCACTGTGATGTCAGCTTTGGCTCCCAGAAATTATAAGAGATCCTATTGCTTCCGGTATCTGCATCATCACACTCTCTCCAAGTTGGATATTGTATCCCAGGTCGTTGGAGTCCAACTATCAAATGCTCCTTCCAAAGATAGATCTCTAAGCACTATCAATCAAAAGACATTATGCAAGCACTCCATCTTTTTTTTCTTTTTTGATGAATGAAAAAAGATGGAAGGAATTGTGTGAAAATGTGGAAGGATTATATTTTCCAGAAACGTGTCTAGACATCCTGTCCCAACTTCTCCAAATGATGGAGGGCAATTCCATAATAAAAGCCTCATTTGACACATGCTAGGTGTGATGTTGTGAATTCTTGATCCCAAAAGGGATGTAGTGCAGATTTCATTGCCATCATTCTTCTTGCCATAGAAACACAGCACTATGTGTCCATTTCCAGAACTCTTTTCCTTTCCAAGCTTCACAAAGAACAACTTCAGTGGTCCAAAACTGAAGCAATGGGCCTGCAGACTGCACAGAAGGCAGCATTGCAGCCATGCTACTTAAGTCATTCAAGTTCCAGCATATGGCTGAGAATGGGAAGAAAGAATAATAATTCCTCTGAACGCCTGGACAAACTAATGATACCTTATTCAACACCCAATCTGAAAAAGCCTCTGTGAGCTACTTCTACAGTACACATGGTTTCAGGTAGGTGTGTCCTAGAGCAGCCTTCTCCATTCCAATGACCTCCAAATGATAGACTGCCGGGGGGGGGGGGGGAGCAAAGCCCCTTCAACACCAGTTAGCAGTGACCAAGAGTGATACAACTACCAATACCTGTCTTCTACTACCAACTGACATTCCTACAACATTATTGGCAAATGCTAGAAAGTTATATTACAGAACAGAGAATGTTGCTTTTATACAACTATTCTGGCCACAGTAGCACTTGACAGAGGGATTGCCAAGGTCTGTCAACATCACTGTTTTGGCTATAGACCCTCCCACTGGTATGCATACCAGACATTGCACATTGAGAAAAGAAGGAATGGACACACTGTCAGGCCACAACTACATAGACATACAACAGTTAACAAGGTCTCCGGCAAAGGAGATCCATTGTTCAAAGCCATTCTATGCCTATCCAACCCCCTTTTCAATCTTCTTTGACTAACTGGAATTATTTTAAGCAAAATCAGCATTTGAAAGATTGTGAAGGAGGACTGAAGAAAGACAAATTTCTAGTAACAGGATGAAGTAAACAATCCAATAAGCTTTGAACTGGTCATCTGGAGGGGCCCTGCTCATGATCCCGCCCGCGTCGCAAGTGCGCCTGGTGGGGACTCGAGACAGGGCCTTTTCTGTGGTGGCCCCCCGACTCTGGAACGCCCTCCCAAAAGATCTTAGACAGGCCCCTTCGTTGGCAGTCTTCAGAAAGAACTTGAAGACCTGGCTGTTCCAATGTGCCTTTCCAGATTAGGAACCCCCAATACCAAATCCTAGAAGCACTTTAATAGAATTAAGATCACTGCACACCGCACACCTCACCTATTTTATAATCCTACATACCTCCTGCCACATCAGCACTTTTAATTCTGTACCCACTACCCCAGCCTGGCCCAGTTTTATAGTGTCTTGATGTCTCAATGTATTGTTATTGCTGTTGTTTACTCTGCTTAATCTGTTTTTAATTTGCTCTAGGTATTGTATTGTTGTATTGTGTTTGAGGCCTTGTCCTGTGTAAGCCGCATCGAGTCCTTCGGGAGATGCTAGCGGGGTACAAATAAAGTTATAATAATAATAATAATATAATAAAGATTTTATTTATTCATTATGAAATCAAATTAAAATCTAATTTGCTAATTGACTAAATGTAAACTGTAAAAAAAAACCCTGAAAAATGCATTCAAGCTCGTATTGCTTAGCATCATAACATGATAAGGTTAACAATGTGTATTTCAATAATCAGTTTTCGAAAATGCATACCTGGACAATGCTACATACACAAGATAGTAATCAGTAAATGGCTATCTTGACTGAGTCACACTCTCTCAGCCTTGAGTCACACTGTCTGCTTCACAGAAAGCTGCAGACAATGTTTTCTTCTGTCAGCACTATTGTCTGACGCTGAGCTATAAAACAATTTCAATTCAATTATCTTTTATGCGTATTTCAAACAGCCATAGCTTCTTTACCATCAAACCCAAAATATAAGCCTGTGTAAGGCATAGGCATCAAATCACTGGCCATTTGCATACCCATGAAAAGTACTTTAGAGCAGTGTTTCTTAAACTTCTTCCTCTCTGACCCTGCTCTGCCAGAAAAGAATTGCCTGATCCCAGGTTTATAGGTATGCAAAACAGGCATACAAAGCAACCTTTCACTGATTACAAATCGTAAACAAATTTTAAAACAATTATTATAAAGTTGCACAGAACTCTTTACGGGCTGCATCCGGTTCACAGGCTGTATTATCAAAGCTCATTATCTGCTTTGAACTGGATTATATGAGTCTACACTGCCATATAATCCTGTTCAAAGCAGATAATCTGGATTTTATATGGTATTCTAGAAGGGGACCAAGTCTTGCTTTCTCACCTATCCCATCACATTAGAAAAACATAGATCTATAAGTTTGGTCACAAAATGGAATCTGTAAGAAAATCTGAAGATGGCAAAAAAATTTTAAAAATAGTTCCCAGATGCATTTGGGGAAAAACTTTCAAAGAGCCTTGAGAAGATCCAAATGTTTTTGGTTATTTGTGCAAGCAGGTTTTTTAGCTTCACTTGTTATGTTTTGCATCAAAAGTTACTAAAATTTGTTGAACTATACTTCCTTTTTGTGATGTGGGAATCTATCCCTATTCTTTCCATATTATTTCTTGCTTCTGGTATTAAATCTTCTGTTAAAGAGGTAATACCCAGAAATGCATCTACTTTGTTAAATTGGGGTTTACCTGTTTAGCCAAACTGAAACAGTGTATACAGAGCTGCCTGCTTTGTCAGAATTATGGCTGGAGAAGTTACAGTTGGAATGCTTGGTTGGTGTCTTAAATTCCTTGCTAGTGGGATTACAGTTAAATATTTGAGGTTTGTAACCAAATAATTCATGAAAAGAATAAGTCTAGAATATAAACACTGTATCATCCCTTGCATTTTCCAATCAAACTGAAATACTTTGCTTAAAGCTGCCTTAATCAGTAGGACAAAACTGGCTTCAATTCAAGCACTTCAGCTTTAGCTTGAATCGTGGCTGAAGCTACCAAGCATTTACTTCCCTTCTTGCATCATATTTAAAATCAGAAATCAAATTGGGTTTGTTTACCATAAACAATTCACTGAACATCCTAAATGTAGAACTTAAACAAGACACACTATTGTTATTTTTATTTTGAATGTATTATTCTAGACTTCTTTTTTCTGTGCATAAGAAGAAAAGTAATATCATAAATAAGCCTACAACTCAAAAAGCTTAAAGTAATATGATAGCAAATGTGGTGTAGTGGTGAGAGCATTGGACTAGAGCAAGGGGAGAATAGGGTTGGAATCCCTGCTCAGCCATATAAACTGACTTGGTGACCATGGGCATGTCACATTCTCTCATCTTAGAGGAAGGCAAAGGCAAAATTCCTGTGTATAAATTCTGCCAAGAAAACCTGATGATAAGGTTGCCTTAGGGCCCCTTCCACACAGCCCTATATCCCAGAATATCAAGGTAGAAAATCCCACAATATCTGCTTTGAACTGGGTTATCTGAGTCCATCTCAGATAATGTGGCATTTCCTGTCTTGATATTCTGGGATATAGGGCTGTGTGGAAGGGCCCTTAGAGCAGTGGTTCTCAACCTGAGGGTCCCCTGTTGTTTTGGCCTTCAACTCCCAGAAATCCTAACAGCTGGTAAACTGGCTGAGATTTCTGGGAATTGTAGGCCAAAACACCTGGGGACCCACAGGTTGAGAACCACTGCCTTAAAGTCAATATAAAGCAGAAATGTCTTGAAGGCACACAACACCAATGAATAAGGGCATGGACAGGTTTCTGAAGTTATGGCTTTGCTCCAGATGTTTTGAACTACTATTCCCATCATTACTGAACACTGAAGATGCTGGGGCTGATATGATCCACCACCCAAAAACATTTGGATAGTAGCAGGTTGTAGAAGGCTGCTTTCATAAATCATCAACTTAGAAGCCTACAGGCTGGTCAGCTGAAATCAGTATGCGACATTTGATTCCCAGCCCACTTTCCATCCATGCTGTCCCCTTAGGATTGCCAAATTGATTCAGCCAACGTGACTGTAATACAGAATTAGAAGAGATGAAGGAAATTCACTGAGGGATTCATAGTACTAGCTTCTAAAAGGAGATCAAATAAAATGTATTTCTGAATTATTAGACCTTCTGATTTATGCCTTTAAAAAAGTGTGCCTGGACAATTCCTTTGTAAAATGGACAAGATGATGAATAGACATGGAAAGGTCTTTAGCCCAAAAGCAAAAGCAGGTGTGCTCTGGCAGAAAATGATTCTAACATTCAAAAGCTGTTAGTTTGCCCTTTACAGTCCACTTTGGCATATCCAAGCCACGGAAAAAGCTTCAAAATATTAACGTAATTATTATGAAAATCTTAAAGCTATTTTGGCTTCTTGACAGTGAATTTTGTCAGCCTAAGGAAGTCACACTACATCATTGAAAGCAATGCCTCAATTCTATCTGAAAAAAATGTGCTGACAGTTTCCATTGCAGAACCAATGTCTTGCCAAAGGCTCTGGCTCTTTCCATCATACAACATAAATTATTTCCATAGAGTTAAGTAAAGTTGTGTTGCTCTCAAGCACTGTGTAATTAATGAATAAAAGTTTCAAGGAACACAAGGTCCATGCTTGCATTCTACAATTTATTTATTTATTTATTCATTCATATTAAGATTTATATACTATTTTTCCAAAACTCAGAAAGTAGTTTATAAATAAATCTACAAAAACGCTATCAAAAATTCCAAGTTAATAAGATCCAGTTAACAAATAATCATAATTACATACTATAAACTTAATACAAATGAAAGACCCAAAGGTCTCTTGAACAATTTTTAAAAAGGAATCAAAGGTCTAAGTGAAGTGATGATCCTTAAGATTGCTGAAGATGCCTAATTTTACCTTAGACAGCAATTCTTATATGAAAGGACTGAAGTCAAAAAGTCCCCTGCTTATATAAATCTGCAATCATCATTGAGAGAAAGGACCACAAGCAGGTTCTCCCCCTACACAAGATCTCAAAAGCCAAACCAATACTTGCTAGAAGAGGTGCTCTGAGGGCCCATCTAGACAGTACCTTTATCCCAGAAGCTTCTGCAGCAAACAGGAGGGTGGCCAGATGCTGTTCCCTGTAAACCCAGAAGCATTGCTACAAAAGGCAAAAAATGTGACATTTCCAGGTGTGGGAATATCGTGGTTTTGAGCTGAATATCCAGATCTTCGCATGTCTGTATGTCCCTGTAATTGGAAATCACTGGATTTTTTATCTGGTTTGTTTCCAGGTTTTAGATGCTTGTTCCTGATTGACTGGTTCCTAATAAGAAAGTGGCACTTGAGTAGAAGGCAGAAACTTTGTGTGCTTTATGAAATATGTGGAGGGCACAGTTTATCTGGCCAGGACAAAAAAACAGAACTTTTGTGGTGATCCGCATAACCGAATCTCCGCATATCCACATCTCGTGGTTTTTGGGTTTTTTTAACTGCCGGTTTCCGGTGGAAATCCTGTGGCGGCCATCTTGGGCATGTCTAAATCTCAGAATAAAGCATCAAGTTTGGACAACAGAGGCAGAAATCCCAGGACCAACAGGTCTGTATGTTGACCTCTCCTGTTGACCTCTCCTGGGATTTTTTGTCCCTCACTAAAACCTGTGATTTAGTGCTGTCTGGAAGTGCCCTAAAATACTTGAGCCCCGAGTAACTCAAAGCTTGTAAGTTAACAACAAAAACTTGAGGTCATTTGAGAAGTGAGCATGCACCCAGTTCTCTGATGAGCAACTATGAAATAGCAAGACTAGACATGAAGTTCAAGGCTACCTTGTTTGAAGTTGAATCTATTTAATTGAGTTGTTCCTGTGGGTGAATGGAACACAGGAAGGAAGAGCAATCTGATGTGGGTCTAGCTGAGGTGAGGTATCAACCTGTGACCACCTCCTCAGCCTTCCCTTGAGTGAAACACCTTACTTCCCAAAGGCAACCCAATGCTACAGGTTACTCAGCCTAGCTCTTAATCAACACTGCACTTAGCCAACTGTCAGAGTCACTGAGATACAGTATGGAGTGGGCAAAAAACAAAACCCATAGAAAGTTGGGAGGGGGGAAGAGAGAGAATTCCTACCTATCTCCAAAGGAACCAGTAAAGCCCTTATTCACCAACTGTCCATATTCACCAATTACTTATGCTATGAAACATAAGGAATGTACAAAAGCTATAGAAAGATGACTACATGAGGATATAGGAGGCATGTCTGCGCTCCTATTCCCTACAATGACCTTATCATACAGGCCACCGGAATCACTATAGATCATGGTGAATCCAGCAGTGCCTGTCAGGAAGGCATGAGAAACCCATCCCCCCATGCCTCGCATTGCCCAACTCACCAATAACCCCATCCCAAGGGGGGAAGTGTCAACTGTCCAGCTTTCCCCCATTGTTCCCACTGTGGCATACACCAGTTCCACAACAGTTTAGCCATGGAGCCCTGCTAGAAGTAGTATTACATCATGGGAGCTGGCAGGCTCTGTGGCTAAACTACTGCTGAACCGGCATATGCTGCTGAAAAAAGCCCCATCTGATGCGACCGTAAGACTTACTTGCATTGTCTGCATCAACACTTACAGGAGAAGGCATGAAACACACATCCCTGTTGAGTATTCTGAACATCTTCAGGACCTCTGTTTTAACTAGATCGACACCTTAGTATTTCAAAAAATAAACAAAAATCAGCTCTGAGGATAGCAATTCAATCCCAATATTTATTCTCTACTCCAAAATCAGTAATACCAAAAATCTAGTGTCAATTATTTATTTGGGAAATAAATCTCCAAATAAAAATCTCAGGCTCAACAATTTAAATAATAAACCAAGAGTATACATAGTATAGGAAGATGGTTGACGGCTCAACGTCCTGTTTGCCTTTTTCACAGTTCTAAGTAACATTTCCTGTTGTTGTACATATCTCCTTACCATCTGTTACGATGACTTCTGCCTGCTGTCCATTCAGCTCGTCTGGCTTGAGGCTGAGGTCCACTTGCTCTTCTGTAATGCCATTTAGACTGGATATCTGCCCATTCTTCTGTAAAGCCTGTATTGATAAAAAGGGGAAAGGGAGGAGAAACAATTCTTTCAATAATATCAAGATTTCAGCTACAAATCATTTGCAGGTTCGGTGGTCCAGGCAAAGGCAAGGGAAGATGTGAATACAAACCACATACAAAATAAATAAAGTAAACTGGGCCCAATTTTATTGGTAACAGCGGTTGGAGCTCTTATGTAGAGCATGGATTTAGGCCTATACAATTCACCTGCCATCCTCTGAAGCCCCTCAATGAGCATGCTTGCAAAGGAATCCATGGGATGGCAGGGCATAGGGCACACATGTCAAATGCAAGGCCCACAGGCCCAATCTAGCCTGCTACATCATTTCATATGGCCCACAAAGCTTTCAATGTCAGGGAAACACAGTTACATTTACACAGTCTTAACCATAACTACTGGACTGTTGAGGGAAACTATAAAGCTGATGTTGCCCTAGGTGAAAATGGGTTTACATCCTGATACAGGGTTTGGCATGGGCATCAGTTACTGCATGATTTTTTTCCTGCCATCTGATACTGAAGCAGATTCATACGAGGTGGGTTTGTTCCTAACAGCCTTCAACTCCATATTTTCTCAATGAAATCCCCAAAGTGGGGAAATGCACATGTAAGCCCCAACTTTCCCATTTCAGTTTCTTAAAGCTGTGGTCCAATGCAAAAACCACCTTACAAAATGTTGTGAGAAGGATAAAACAGGAACAAAATGGTAGACGGCAGCAAAAGTATCAATCAGAATATCCAGAAAGTAAGACAACCTATATTCCCATTCTGATCCAAATAAAAGGAAGGTTGGAAATGCCAGAATGGTGTGTCGGTTGTTCAGTCTGTCCCACTGCATTAGCACCTCCGAGTTGCTAATTCCATGTTTCACATTAATTGCCTCATTTCTCTATCCATATGTCGCAATCTAATTCAATTGTGTCTAGTTTATCATAGCAGTGTTTTCAGTCCATTTATAAGTAGCAGTTATTCAGTTCAGTTAGATTTTTGAAAAGTGTTTGGGGACTTGGACAAGAAATACAGAATGAATTAAGCACATGGGAGGATAGAAAGAAATGTATGCTTGTTTGGAGTAACTACTGCATTCATTTGTTGACATATCCCCTCCTACATTGAGAGAACATCACAAAACTCACCAAGTAAGAGGGATAACAAGTTTGTCCAAAACTAAGCTTCATAAAGGAATTACTGATCTGAACCTTGCTCTTTTACATACCAACCAAATAGTTCTCCCTAAACTATTCTGTTTCTGCCAGTCTGATGTTTTTTTAAAAAGGGAGACATTTTCTATACCAGCATTATAAACGCCATGCTTGAGAGAGAGAGAGATAATTCTTCATACAATGCCCATTCCCCTTCTAGTTTATGCATCTTTCTGACTTTTTATCTGAGGCCATTCTGGGCTATTTAGAACACTCCTGTTTTTCCACCAAGGGTCATAGTCTGAAATTTTCCCCACTCCTTCAACAAATATCTGCAAAGTCTGTCGCTGCCTATTGACTTTTGCAGTAGAAACCTGACCTACCTGAAGAGGCATTTATGGGCAATATTTGTACATATTTGCACATATAGTCTAAATGCAACTGCTAGAGACCTTTGAAGAGCAACTGAAATTTAAAGAATTTTAATGCATACACAAATGCCAATTATTTCTTAAAGAGAAAGAGGGGGAGAGAGAAATCTCAAACAGAACAGGGACACCGCTTTAACAAAGACAAGAAGCAATTTATTGAGAGTGTCATTAGAAAATGAGAACTATGGAATACTATAAGATTATTCCTTTGCAGAATAAACTCATTGACACACTATTTGCTCTTCCTGTATTAATAAACATGCAAATATTGCATATTTTGATTTCCATTATAACTTTCCACATGTGATGACATACATGAACACATTTACTGAACACATGCACAATGAAATATATGTATTCATTGAGTCATATCCTTCTTCAAATGGAAATCTGTTTCAACCAGCAGAAACTTCCATGAATGAAAGTGGTGCATTTTCCATTGCCACTTGTTCCATTTCCTCATATACATTTTATCTTCCTCAATTTTAAGTCTGAAGTAGTATCATCATTCTGACTAAGTTAAAAACAGTTCCCCATTATCCTCTGTTAACCAGGAAGATATGGCTACATCTTCCTCCAGTCATTCCTAATGACTGTCATTCCCGACATTTTTTGTGCCAGACTCCAGTCCATTCCAAGGATTCCACATACCAGGCCCAAATGCATTAGTGCTAATTTTGCCACATTGTCTTAATCCTTCTACATTGGTCTTATTCAAGATTCCTAAAAAAAGTCAGATCCAGCTGTCTGAACAACTGACTAAACTATATGACATGCTCAATATTTTTGCACACTGTTAAAACATTTGTGTTGACAGACTATTAGACACACAACTGCACCAATACCTTTTAAAAAATTCCCTCAGTAGTCACTGTATTGACTATTTCATAGAATCATTGAACTGGAAGCGATCTCGTGGGCCATCCAGTCCAAACCTCTGCCAAGAAGCAGGAAAATCGCATTCAAAGCACCCCCAATAGATGGCCATCCAGCCTCTATTTAAAAGCCACCAAAGAAGGAACCTCCACCACACTCCGGGGCAGAGAGTTCCACTGCTGAACAGCTCTCACAGTTAGGAAGTTCTTCCTAACATTCAGATGGAATCTCTTTTTCTGTAGTTTGAAGCCACTGTTTCATGTCCTAGTCTCCAGGGCAGCAGAAAACAAATTTGCTCCCTCCTCCCTATAACTTCCCCTCACATACGTGGCCATCATGTCATCTCTCAGCCTTCTTTTCTTCAGGCTAAACATGTCCTGCTCTTTAAGCCACTCCTCATAGGGCTTGTTCTCCAGACCCTTGATCATTTTAGTTGTCCTCCTCTGGAAACATTCCAGCTCGTCAACATCTCCCTTCAACTGTGGTGCCCAAAATTGGACACAGTCAGGCATGTAGGCAAGGGTTGGGGGGCTTGGGGGGCTTCCCCCCCCCCCGAAATTCTCATGGTGGTCTGCGAGAAGACCTTACTTGTACATTATTTAAACTGTTATGTTTATTCATATCATGATCTGATCACCATGCTCAATATATCCCATATGCATGGGGGTATTGGGGTAACGATACAAAAGGTTTGCTAGGGTAGACCCTCTTTCACTCAGACTCAGCCCCCCCCCCGAACCAAACTCAGCCCCCCTCCCCCCGAAACAAAATCCTGGCTACAGGCCTGGACACAGTATTCCAGGTATAGTCTGACCAAGGCAGAACAGAAGGGTAGAATGACTTTCCTGGATCTAGACACTATACTCCTATTTATGCAGACCAAAATCCCATTTCAATGTAGAATATTTCATCTCAGATTACAGAAATATCACAGTTGTCCCCAAATTTATTTATAATGAAATCTATTATTCATTAGTTGCACACACACACACACACATATTGAATTTCTTAAAAGGAAGACGGGATGGCATAAACAATCCTCTTTCCCTTTTTCACCCGTAAAATCTGAGAGGGAGTGGTCCAAGATCACCTACTGAGTTTCAGAATCATGTGAGAGCCTCAAACCTGTTATTTTCCGTCAAAATATCACACAGTCATCCATGGCCTCCACAAGAGGGAAGCTGACAGGGCTTCTGCTTTGTTCATCCAACTACAATTAATTAAAAGGGAATTTCCTACATGCGCTTTATCACCATTCACATTTTAAATTATGCTGATGGACAACACATGCAACAATACTTGTAAATATATATGAGAAAGATCTGTCAGAAGACTTTCTACATGAAAAATAGTACCAACAGTCTGTCCATCTTGTTTTATTCAACCCCCCTGTGGTACAGAGAACAGAGAGAAGACATTCCTCCATATGGAAAAAAAAATAGAAAGTTAATATTTTCTTTTCAAGCCTTACTTAAGTTGGATGACAGCAGGGGTATTTCCCTGTATTTCCCTCAAATAGAAATGCTGTGCCCAGCCAAAGCAAAATTTGTTTCTAGAAACAATACAGCAAAGTGTACTTTTCACAAAAGTATTAGGCTTACACTATTTGTGGATTCATATATGTTTCTGTCCTACCATCTGTTCAAGTGCATTTCATGGGAACACAGCCTTTTTGGTGGCTGTTCTCAGACTGTGGAGCCCCTCCCAAGAGAGATTAAGATGGTCCCATTTCTGCTCCCCTTTTGCAAGTTTTAACTGTATTTATTATACCTTAACTCCATTTTAACCATATTTCAACACAGTACTATTGATTAAAAAAAAACATTTCCTGTTTTGCATTGTGATCAGATTGTCTGGTTGTTAGTCTGCCTTGTTAGTTTATTATTTCTATCATCATCATCATCATCATCATCATCATCATCGTCTATGAAATAAAGTGATACTGTACACAGGCAACTGAATGAGCATAGTATAATACAATGGCTGGTACTGTTCATGGAATATAACTTTCTGAGTTCTGTGGAGTTGTCGCAGGTGGCAGCTCCCTTTTCTTTTCAACCCATCACTTCTTACTTCCTTTTACCCTCTTATGATGGCATGATGTTTCTGAGCATTTTCCAAGGCTGGGCAGCAGAAGAATCCAGAGGGTAAGAACTCTACTTTAGAACTTCTACCTGGGCCAGCCACTTCAAACATACTGGGTGCAGCTCTCACAGCTGTGCAATCTCACCAGAAGCATCCAGCAAGGAGGAGGTGAAAAGGAGGGCAGGAAACTTCGGCTTCTCCAGAGTGGAAGGTGCACCCTACAGACCAACTTTTCTGGCAGCAGCTACACCTCACTCCCCCCCCCCCCCCCCGCCCAAATCCTCAGTCTACTGGCAAGTAATAGCTCACACCTGACTTATGACACCACAACTGATAAAATCTATGTTCCTCTGGACTTTTACCAAACCGATCAGTAGCCTACTGCCAGGGGGGCAGGGGGTATAAAAAGAAGGGCTGAAACGCTAAGAAGAGAGAGATGGGAAGTGGGGAGGGTGAGAGAGTGAGGTGTCTATGTTGTTAATTGCAGCAATAATATGTTTCATGCTTATGTCTATGTTTGATGTTTTTATAGTTTTAATGGTTTTAATCTACAGTTATATGTTATTGATTTAGATATGTAATATTTGTATATATGTGTGAGGCATTGAATTTGCCATTTATTATGTTGTAATCCACGTTGAGTCCCCCCCCCCCCCCCGGGGTGAGAAAAGCAGTATAGAAATGGAGTTAATAAATAAATAACTAAGATGTTTGCATTTATCCTAGCTGGCTCCTAATAGTACACATGCCTGAGTTTCATGTGTTCTTTCTTTCTGCGCGGCACCTGAATTCAGTAGAAAGTGTTGTTTGGTTTTGCAAATGTCCTCTGAGCATGCAGAATGAAGTGTAATCTGAGGGGAAGTTCAGAAAGAAATAGTATGTCATTGCTCTCTTGTTATCAAAGGTGATGAGGATACTAATAAGTATTATTAGTATTATGGTGATATCTGTTAACTATCCAAGAACTAGGTAAAGATGACAGAGAAATATATTACTAGGTCATAACATTATCAGAGTGCATTTCCTAATACTTTAGATGACCTTTGAGGGGAATGCACAACAATCAATGGATCAATGCTATGACATTGCCCGGGCAACAGCTTGCAGTATGGGGGATTCTGAAACAATCGCCTCAACTTGCTCCTGAAAGGGAGGGAAAACTTGCACAATGACATGGGTTCCCATTGGGGGATTGCTTCAATGGGATTTTACTATTTTTTATTATTATTTTTTAAAAATTAAATGCCATCCAATAATAAAATTCATCAACATCTTATAGAAACAATGTATAGTGCAACATTTTGCAGGTAAATAAAAAACCCTCCGCAACAAAGAAAAAAAATAGCATTACAAAATTGTTTTAATTGTATTACTTAAAATTGGATTTTACATTTCAAAGTTAAGACATTGAAATAACATTGATATTTTATGTTCTAATCATATTTGTAATATACTAATGATTGAAGATGTAATATTGCTATCAAAACTCTGGGATTATATTAAAAGAGGGGGTGCCAAAAAGAGGTGCTAGGCAAATTTCTCTTAGAAAAATATTCTGTAGCCATTGTGCCAAAAGGACCTTTTTGCCAGTGACCAGCTGCCTCGTTTATTTTCAAGGACCAGAGGTTTCAGAAACCTTGCTTTTATATCCAAACTATACTAATATTCTAAGTATAACATTCTGAATGGCCATGCTGAGTTTTAGTCCCAAAAAAAGTGATCTTCTCAAGTTCCAATACGAGTCCCCAGTCAAATGACCTCTAAGGTCAATCTCAGAGCCCAGGTACAGATCTGGCCTACTTAAAGAAGTATGAGGAAGCTCACCCTTGCTTATTCATACTATTGTAAATGCCCTTCAAATAATAAACAGTTGTCATATACCTTTCAGAATTCAGGCACGCAAACTGTGTAGTTAATAGTTATAGACAATGAACTAGCAAAAAGGTCAGGTAGGAAGCGAGAGAAGACTTGTTCACCACAGAAAGGAAAAGCTCAACCTGACCAAGTTATAGGGAACTGAGAGCCCTTTCACACAGCCCTATATCCCAGAACATCAAGGTAGAAAATCCCACAATATCTGCTTTGAACTGGGTTGAACTGAGTCCACACTCAGATAATTAGGGATTTTCTGCCTTGATATTCTGGGATATAGGGCTGTGAGGAAGAGCCCTGAATGTCAGAATGGCTTTTCTTGGAGAATGGCACAAACCAGTTTACTAGGCTTCTGAATCTATATGTATGGAAAAGTTAGAAATTATTTTCTTGTTAATAATTCCCACCTATTTCCTGTCCTCCTGGATTACATCTCAACACTGCTATGGCTGAACACAGTTTCTTAGGGTTTTTTTTTTTAAACCAAATTTTCAATTGCAGCCATAATTTACAATGTCATCTGTTATAATAATCTTCCAGCAAATAGAGTACATAATAGATTTAAACTACCACAGGGAGCAGTAAACTATTTTTAAGAACTCCCAACATTTTTTTCACTTGTTAATTTTGAAGTTTGTTTAAACTGGAGAGAGATTTCCCAACTCAGATACCTCACCATATGCCTATTTTTAATGCTACTAATGGTTAAACTTTTTAAAACTTTAGCAATAAAACACTAGGTTATTTTGCTGGAAAAGACACAATGAAGTTGGAATGGGGTTAATAGAAAAAATAAGAATTCATTTCATTCTTTTCCATCCAACAACTTTCCCATTCCTTTAGTTCTTGCAACAACAAAAACAAAAACAGAGTCACAGTATAGGTGAGAAAACAGCAATCTGTGGCATTTGTGCTATCACTGATCTTGGCAACCCACTAGGATGGCCTCTTGCTATCACACCTCTCTGTACTGTCATAACTGCAATACTTCCCTGTTCCATAACCCAGTTTCTTAGTTCCTCATTTTATTTTCAAAAAATGATTTTGCAATTTCTGTGGAGTTTAGTTGTTTAAAAAGATATTTACATTAAATGACTGGAAGAAAGCGTGCAGGACAGGGGGCTGAAGACAATCCCATCCCCTGATGCTACCCTTGTTAACAACTGAGAAAACAAAAACTGTGTATGCATTTACCTTGAAGTCACCTGGTTTTCATAGACAAGGAATATTTAGAGGTGAGTTTGGCAGTTCCTTCCTCTGAAATATAACATATAGGGCCTAGTATTCTCTGGCAGTTTCCAATCTACTAACCAGTATTCAGTTAGCTTAGAAGATCTAGCAAGTTCTGTTGCTTCTCTGGTATTTAGGGCCTATGATTCTTTCCATTAGAATGAAAAATTCCCATCCAGTTATTTCTTGAAGCTTTTCTAAAAATCGAGCATGGGAAAATCAAACATAAAACCTGAGAAACCACTTAGAAGTGCCATTTCTGTGAAAGGTAGCATCAACATAATTTCTACATACCTTCTGCAATCAGTCTTGCAACACTTAACAAGACTTCAAACTCTTTGCACATTTAAATTTCACTTCATTACAGGATAAAAGAGTTTAAAATGCCAAAGTTAAACTAACCCAACTAAAGGAAGTCCCCGAAGAATACAGTGGGGTTTATTTTTTAAAAATCAAAGGCTTGCTCATGCTTCCACAGGCACAATTCTTTGATATCTGCAGTTTTAAATAAAATTCCTTCCTGCAGCATATCTTGATGGACCCTGGGCACAAAGATCTCTAACAGCATTATTTCACAAATAAACCCTAAATCAAATTTAGAATTTTTTTTCATTTCAGGAGAAACTTGAGAAACTGCAAGTCGCTTCTGGTGTGAGAGAATTGGCTGTCTGCAAGGATGTTGTCCAGAGGATGCCCGGATGTTTTTGATGTTTTACCATTCTAATGGGAGGCTTCGCTCATGTCCCTGCATGGGGAGCTGGAGCTGACAGAGGGAGCTCAACCGCTCTCCCCATATTCGAACTGCTGACCTGTCAGTCAGCAGTCCTGCTGGCACAAGGGGGCGTCCAGGGGCTCCCATAAAATTTAGATGATCAAGGAAGTCTATGTGGCTTTTAACCCATTTTTTCTTGCATTTTCTTGTGAAAAGAAATGTCCTTCCAAAGCTCTTGCCTTGGGAAAATGGGGGAGGGGGGAGAAATGTTAGCCCTCCAAATTTACAGGTTTATCTTTCACAGAACTGATTACTTGTATCTGACAGTAGCAGGACCTATACATCCCTCCTTTTTCCTGCTCTTCCAACAAAGCCATCCAGATTTTAATCCAGACCTCTTCATCCCACTCCTGTTCCTTCCAATTCAACTCCTCTCAGTCTCTTGTCCTTCCAACAGTGCCAGATGGATTTTAAATCCCTTGACTTAAATCCATTGATTTTAAAGCCCCTTTAAAAAAATCCTGTTCTTTTTCTCCCAATTGGCTTCTTTTCAATCCCAGTCTTGGCTGGAAAACATTTTAAAAGCTGGCTGGTATTGTTGGAGGGACAGGAGATTGAGATCAAAGGGTTGGGAGGACTTTAAAATCCGGCCAGCTCTGTTGATAGTATAGGAGATTTAGGCAGGATGATGGCAAGGAAGAGGAGTGGGGTGAGAAGGCTGATAGGTTGGAAAGGGAAGCTCAAGTCTCACTGTGGTGTTCTGGTAGCTCTGTACCATGTATATTTCCGGGGAGGCAGGGGTTGCTATATTTGCAGTTATTTTTCAGGAGTCCTGATCCTCTAATCCAAACAAATGTGGAGGGCTGACTGTTGGATTTCACAAAGTCATGTTACACTAGAGATCTGATATTTCCAGTCGCAAAACAGTCCTTTTGGCTCTCAAATGCCAGGCCCTTAGCTGTTTCTGAAGATAAAACATAACTAGTTGCAGCAAATAAGACAAGGATGAACTCCCTCTGTCAGCTCCAGCTCCCCAGGAAGACATGGAAGAAGCCCCCCACAAGGATGGTAAAACATCAAACATCCAGGTGTCACCTGGGCAACATCCTTGCACACGGCCAAATCTCCCACACCAAAAGCGACTTGCAGTTTCTCAAGTCGCTCCTGACATACACACAAAGAAGTAGAACAATACAATAAGATAAAGCCAGATAGGGATGTTCATTCTGTACTACTATTGCATGTGATCTTGGAATGCCCCTAATATTTTAACAAACATAGAGAAGTTTGCATTAGTTGCAAGAACTATATTGTCAGCAACCAGTTAATTTGCCATACAACAGTATACACTTCTTTGGAAGCAAATTATACTGAAAATAATGGGAGTTTTTTAAAATTTAGTGCCAAGACCTTTTACTACTTCTAAGTTGCACATATGTTCATTTCACTATGTCCACATTTTGAAAGACTCACTATCAAAACAAAAATAAGCATGATTGTTTTGAAATACTGTATTTTTGTGGCATTAGGCAGCATTTTTCTATGTCTGGCAGTTATGTGAATGTTTACACTAGAATTGAGCAAGCAGGAAGTGAAGCTAGGGATCACTGGAAAAGTATTAATAAGGAGGTCTCATAATATCACTATATCCAAGACATCCATAATACTAAGAATATGATTAAAACAACATGCAATTCATATTTCTGTACTCGAACAAGGAAACGGGTTAATAATTATAACCTAAATTTTGGTGGTAAGAAATCAGACAGTCCTTGTGTTAGGAGGGAATGTTCTGCAATAAAACTTGTCATAGAGAATGTAAACTTTTTCATCACTTCATTACCTCCCAGACAGAGCAAGATACAGCTAACATGTGCATCAGAAAAAATATTGCATACCTGAAGGCATTTCATACCAGTTATTTAGTGTCAATTCACACACACATAAAAACATGCACAGGATTACTGAAAGTCATGCCCCTTCTACACTGCCGTATAGTTTAGATTGTTGAAGCAGATATCATCCACAATATCTGCTTTGAACTGGATTATATCAGTCTATGCTGCCATATAATCTAGTTCAAAGCAGATAATCTGGATTTTCTGTGACAGTGTAGAAGGGGCCTCAGTTTTCACAGATGAACAACCATAAGATATAGAATGCCAAAGTTAAGACAGCAATGCATAGAAAGCCAAAGGATCATATATTCATATCCACATTGTTCTTCTGGCCCTTAATACTATAGAAAAAAGATGAATGCCTAAAAGAGGGGTTCACAGCCATCATTTCAAATGAAGCAATAGAGCAAAATATTTTATTTCCCAGCATCACTTGTCACTATGATCATTTTTCATGAGAGGCGTGAATCCTGGAACAACCAATAATACAGTCCATGAATTTTGACAACCTCCTTCTGAATAAGCAGTAGCAAATGGAGATAGTCCTACAGCCAGAGCTCACCAATAGTCAGCTGAGAGATTAAATTGGTTAGTGGCTGCTAGCTTGGTCAGTGTCACAGAGAAACCAGTATTCTGCAAGCAAGAAAGGCTGGTTTTGAATGTGATTTTCCTGCTTCTTGGCAGGGGGCTGGACTAGATGGCCCACAAGGTCTCTTCCAACTCAAGGATTCTATGATTCTATGAAGACAACAAACTTCATATCTTGCCTCTGTCACTGAAAACTTGGCATACCCATTTCAATTAAGTTATGGCAAAGGTGAGCAAAAGACAATTTATATCATATCTTTAGATCTCTGTTTCCAGTAGACTGGCAAAAGATTGCTGACTTTTTAATCAAAGACATGTGGAGGTAGCCAGAAAAAGAGAAGCTCATTTCAGTTACTGTCTTCAGTTCAAGTCCTTATTCACAAGAAACATGCTTTGTACTTTTAAGTGTCTATCTTTTATATATTATTCCTGTTGTTCCAACATTTTATAAATCTGGAGGAATCTTAATGCAGAATCCTTCATCTTACAAACAGGGAAACCAGCTATTGTTTAATTTAAACCTAATCCTCTGGGCGTTCTAAAGCCCCATCTACACTAGTGACTATATAGCGCAGTTTCATAATGCAATTTAACTGAATGAGTTTACACTGCCAGATAATGCAGTTAAACACAGTCACTATATGTGTTCAAGTCAAAGTAGTTCTGCAAATGATATGCTTTAGTAACTTATGTACCAAGAAGCTACCAGCAAGTCCAAAGCACCTTTATATCTTGCCAATCTTGCTTTGCTTTCAAAACGAAAAAAGAGCTTTGTAATAATTGTCATGACTATTAAGAATATACTAAACCAGTGGTTCCCAACCTTTTTCTGACCAGGGACCACTTGACCAGGGACCATTCTCCCAAATTAGTACCAAAAGGGTTACAAATCAGTTTTTTGGTCAGCTTTAGATTTGGTTTGGTTATTTGGGATGCTGATTCAGAAAATCACATCAGCTCCAGTTTCTGATACAGACCATATGCCATCCAGTCGTTGCCATCTGCTGACCCACAGAAAACCATATTTAATAATCTAGAACCGCGGACCTTATTTTAGGTCTCCTGGCCCACCAGTGGGCCGAGCCCACAGGTTGGGAGCCACTGCACTAAACTAAACAGTCTAGCAAAACATAATGATTGGAATTCGGAAGAGTTCCACAAGACTTTATTCCACATTTGATAATTGCTGTTGTATCTTTTGTTATAATTATATATGCATGCACACAAATTATTAAAATTAAAACAGTCACATTAACTCCATATTAGCCCCAATATATTTTCAAAGTGGCCTACCACACAAAATAGCAGGCAAATCTTCCTGTTATAAGAGTTCAATAAAATGGGGCATTGGCTTCACAGCCATGTCTGAAAGACATATTTTCCCATCTTTTTAAGATTAAAAGTCTGTATTCTGAACTCAAGAATCCTAATAAGATCAGCTAGGACAGAACAAGGAAACGGGGGTGTCAGGTTTTGGATACTTTTACTAAGTAAAGCTCTTGTAACGACAGCAGGAACACACACATGTGCAACCCATCTGCTAGGAATCACATTTTATTGTTTCAGTTTGTTTTCAGTTAAGCAGATTTCCAAGTGAACTGCAGATTTGGACTTGAACAGCACTACTTTACTTTCAATTTTATAATGTCTCAAATCTCTCATCTCACATTTCATTTCCTGTCCTGTCAAGTAAAGAACAGTGCTTTCCAGGTGAACCTTATATCAGAAAAGCAATATGATAGTGGGTTTTTTTTAAGTTTACAAATTACATATTTAATATCAGAATAGCAGAATTGTGTAGTACAAAAAGTATGTGGTGCAATAGTTCTTTAAACCTAAACAGCATTTTCTGAAATGTCTGTTAAGAGCTTAATGCCCTCATGCTTATGAACATAAAGAACATATAAACATTTTAACTGGTTTCTCTCCCTCTAGTTTAAGGAGTTTTGGCATTCTCACAGATTGTAATTAGACCTCTGATATAAAACAAAGATTGTTGTAATCATATCACATGAATAATTTGTTTATGTGTAACCAGGCATGTAGCTGGGGGGGGGGGGGGCTTGAGAGGCTTCAGCCCCCCCCCCCCCGAAATTCTCATGGTGGTTCGCGAAAAGGTCTTATTGGTGCATTATTTAAACTGTTATGTTTATTCATATAATTATCTGATCACCATACTCAATATATCCCATATGCATGGGGGTATTGGGGTAACGATACAAAAGATTTGCTAGGGTAGACTCTCTTTCACTCAGACTCAGCCCCCCCCCCCACACCCGAAACAAACTCATCCCCCTCCCCATTGAAATCCTGGCTACGGGCCTGTGTGTAACATTACCCATGTCTGCTAACTAGGTTGTATTAGTTGCTGCTGCTGCTCCACCCAACTCCAGCTGCCTCTACAGTGCCCTGCTTTGGGGCCATGTCTCTCCAGCCTTCAGCTTCTTCTCCTTCCTCCATTGCTACCTCCCCAGCAGCTCCTATTCCTGAATTGAGAAACATGATCTCCAGAGTCACTGCCACCTCAGCTTTACATGCCCCAGCTGCTGCCACAATCAGCATTGCCCAGGAATAATGGAAACATGTGTGGCATATAGAAAGAGGGAGGGCAGGTCCCATGCACTGCCATCAACACCTCAGGTGACCAGCCTCCAAGGCTGAGGAATTCCTATTGAATACTTGATTAACCCATCTCTATGCAACTGGGTGATGAGGGGGGTTCATTTAATAGGGGTTGCTATACTTTCCCCCTTGTTTTATTTTTAAAAAATTTCAAATAATTTGATTCAAAGCTTGATTGCTTTTATATTTTTTAATTTTTTATGGTAGAAGCAATAAGTATAGTCAGAAAAAATAGTGGAATCTTAAAATCCAGTAGTAATAGAAAAGATGTAAGTGCTTTGTTAAAATTACACACTATTGAATGCACACTCACTGCTCTAGGTTCCCTTTCTATATAGGCCAAATTAAATGAACCCTTTTCCAAATTACAAAAAATTACAAAATATACTATCGGCATCTACAATGAACTATTCTTCATTTTGCTGAACTATTTCCTTTATATATGGTACATCTAAGCACTATAAAAATGTCGGGGAGCTACCCTGATGGACCAAGGGGAATGTTGATAGAGAAAGAATGGCACTGCATTACCTCGACTGTATCAGAAAGCTTTTAATGCTGCATCATTTCTAAGGTCAGCTAAAAACATTATATACATACAGTATATCATGTAGGTACAAAGAAAATGTCTCTCTGTCCTTTAAAACTTTTTACCTCAATTTTCAGACAAACAATAGAAAAATATCTGCATCTTAAATTTCTGTTGATACTGATCTGAATTCTATTGATATATACATTGAATCAATCAACTTGTTGATTGAGTAAATAATTAATTTGTACTAGCTGGCATTAGCTATAACATCCAGACACCAAATTATCTTTAATTTCGGCTCTTTCAGAAAGAGTAGAATAATTAGCAGTATTATTCTGAAACATTCTGTCAAATTGTAGCTCAATACAAGACTGAGAAAAGCCACACACAAAAGTAGTTTATTGACTTGGCTGAATTTGTATTTTTAACAAAGGAAAACATTTGCAGTAGTTTTGTAAACCTATGACTTAAAGAAACCACATTTTGATCAAGATGTGGCAACTCAGTTCCAGGACACTGCAATAAACAACCAATGGATTCAAGTGGCTTGTTTAGTCCACTCCCACTTGCAGTAGAAGTAACTGCTCAGTATTCATGACTAGATAAAATATGCAAGAATTATTCCTGTGACTGTAGCTGCACTGAGCACATTTCATGTTGTTCAATGGATTGTAGCAAAGAGAAAACAGGAAAGACTTATCCTGTAAATGGAACTGTGTGGTCTGTTGGACTCAAGCCAATTGAAAGACCAGGATTAGAAGAGATTATAATGTGGACACATTCTTATATTTTAAAAATACATATGCAAACATAACAAGCACTAAGTTCTAGTTGAACAGAGAATGAAATAAATTCAGGAAACACAGATAAACAAAGTGCTTATTGCCTGGAAATATTCACTATCTGAATATTTAAATCTTCAGATAGTCACTTCCTTTTGTAAAAATGGTTACTAACCTTTCTCATTTTAAGTATCATTTAAGACACTTCAATATAACGGCTATTAGAACTGTGTAGTAACAATGACTCTAACATAACCAAAACCAGACACCAGCATTTATCCAGTCTTGTATTTCTGAAGTGAGATATTCTTTCTAATACTTTAATGATATACAAACACTCACTTTCACAATTACCATTTAAATGGGGGGACGGGGGGGGGGGGGGGCAGGCGGACAGGACAAGACAACATCAACACACTATAGAATTATTTGCCATATGCAATGCCGGAAAACACTGCTGAGTTCAAACCGGCATTACACATTTTTTTCCCTTGGGAACTTTAGGGCTACAGTGTAACTGTTTATGGCCCTGAGAAGACACAATATTCCCCTGTGGGTCCACTTCCAATTAAGGAAAACTGGGAATAAAGGCAACAAGTACTGTGGCCGTAACGCAACTGCCAAATGTCAGAACAAATCATAATCAAGTTATTCAACTCCTGAAGGCAATACAATACATTCCTTAACAGTTAAAATATTCTCATTAGGCAACAATGTGATCCTAGAGCAAGTTACCTTCCTTTATCAACCAAAAGCACAAGGAAGCAAGGGAGGGGGAAGGAGACATGGAGTACAAGGAAACTGATTCAGTTAAGTTTTGGAAAACATATTTCAATTAGATACTTGCATCTCTGCAGTAACAAAACAAGGTGAAATTTAGAGAAAATTGCTCAAATTTAAGACTTTCCAGGTAAAAGCCCTTAGTTAACATGGAAGGAGAAAAGAGTAGATGAGCACATAGAATTATTTCAATGGTAAATATCAGTTCCTGGTGCTTTGCAGATTGAAAATAGCATCCTCTCCACTATAAAAACACTATTAATACTTCCTGACCTCTGTCAAAGCTGCTATATAACCCCAAGAACCCTTTTTTCTGTTCCATAATTATGCATCACCCTTCTGTTCACTATCACTTTCAGTCAAAGTTATATGCTTTGAAAAACTGGATCTTGATAATAAAGTTATTCAAATATACTATGGGTGATTTCTTGCACACAGAGACTTATATGAATATTCTTTCTTTTGGCTTCCATTTTTTCATCCCAGAGCTTAATCTAAGACATTCCCAAAGCACACTGATCCTCCCCAGTTTTGTCTTTAAATTGACCATTTTTTTCAAATAAATATGCTCCCAAGCATCAAAGTAATTGAATCCCCCCCCCCCCCCCACTCCTTCAAACATCTAGCTCCCGAGATTAGGAAACCAAACCAAGAAGTTATGTAACATCACTTTCAGTAACATCAGGATCACGGCTGTGGCTCATTGGAGGGGGGCACGCACTGAGAGAATGACCCTCACACACCATGCATTTGGCCCATACAAGTTAGAATATGCTCTTCAAATTGAAACAGACAATACAATTCCATCAGGTTGAATACTGGTGTAATTTTGTATAAACCCAAATGCTGTGAAGCATCCAAGAAATATAAGTCACGAACAACAAACTGAACTTCTGGTAAGTACAGATACTGGAACATCCCTCATTTAACAATTATTTAGCAAGCCAATTTACCACTGGCTATATGCATTTGTCACATATTTTACTATGGGCACAGGAATGTTTCTTAAGTCTGTTCCTAAAATGATTCAATCAGCATTCCATTTTCTCAACCTTAGTCATATATGATGCAATGCTTTTATTACTGTCCCAGTTCCAGTCTATTTTCAAACATTTGCTGCAAGGAGTTGCACATGGCTGTCATCTTCCCCTTCATCTTTGTGAAAAAAGGAGCGTGGATGTCCCAATTTTTATTTTTAATAGATCAAAACTATTCTGTATAATATGTACAAGAACTAACTTTATTTTATTCCAAATTAGTTAAAATAAGAAACAATGATTTTTGCTAATCAGCAGTGAACATGGAAGTCATATGAAAAGAAAGGTCATGAGCCAGTTCACTATGAATAATTCACAATGTCAGACTATCATCTGAAGGAAGCCAGTATATTCTACCATTACATGTTCTGCTGAAACAAACAGAGCTTCACGTAGGATGCAGTTTGGTAATCAATTGTCTCTTAAGTGTTCATTCAACTTCTGAGGACACATAACTTCTTCAGCATCAGGGACAATATAGGAAATATATCATGAGCTAGGGTGCTGCTACATAGATCTATTACACAAATAAATGTAGCAACAGTTTACAATAAATACCCTGTAGATTATAGCCAAGTTGGAATTTATTGCAGCTGTTTTTATAGCTTTTCAGAGGTTAAAAAAAAAAAAGCTACTGATCACTATAGCACTGCAGACCACCGTCTCTCCCAAAGCAAAGCATTTAAGTAGCTATAATGTCCCAAAACAGTGTAGCTGCATTACAGATAATCCCTCTATTAGTAAGAAAGCTACTTAAATCAAACACCATTCATCCCAGAGAGATGGGATGTAGTACTGAGTCTCAAAGCAATTTGAGCATTTGTGTCACCTGTTGAGACTTAATCCCTAAGCATTCCCTTCCTTGCTGTTGAAAAAATGCAAGGAATTTCTACTGCACAGAATGTATTGTTGCAGTACAGAGAGGTTTTATAATGGATGTTCAATGTAGTGGCCTGGATATAGATATAGGCATCTGCAACTGGGTTGGAAGTAGGGGAGTTCTCCAAAGCTTCTCACCACAACAGCCTCTCCTATCCCTCCCACGTGATACGTAAAGGAACAAGGGAGCCTGTTGAATGGGGTTTGGTTCAAGGGCATCAAGGAGGAATCGTTGCAAATTCAGTAGACATCTCTTCAGTGAGCAAAACTGAAGTCTTCCACCCACAATAGACAGCCTTGGGATCTAAGCAGGTATGTAATTTTATTAAACATTTATCCCAACCTGGACCTAAACAGATAACATGTTGCTTTTTTTCATTTGTTCTGAAATAGCAGACAGAAAGGAAGAGTGCAGGACAGAGGAGTCCCATTTGGGGGGAAATCCAAATGTACAGCATATCTAAATGTACAGCATATCTAAACTCACATCACATTCCCCCCACCACTTCACAGATGACAACTGGGACACATGTGGCCAAATAACACCAGAGTGACAAAAGTTATTAACATGGAAGATTACATGGATTAGGATTCTGTTCCCTCCTCCACTCCCTGCTGAGTAAATTCAGTACAGTTCAGGCTACTTTTGCAATTTGAACTTAGAACAACCCAGAAAATGATGAGGCAATCCAGCATATCTCCGTTTGGCTTTCGAGCAAGTGATGCAACAGTGTAGGAAGAACAAAAGTAACTAAAGTAAAAGTTTAGTCACCAGGAGAGGAGCTACAGATCTTTCTGAGGTATCCCTTAGCTTCCTTTTAATCCAGGAAGGTCATATTGCAGGCCCAAATGCCATTTGGTTGGGTTGTTGTAGTTTTTTTAGGCTGTATGGCCATGTTCTAGAAGCATTCTAGAATATGGCCATACAGCCCCAAAAACCTACAACAACCCAGTGGTTCCAGCCATGAAAGCCTTTGACAATACACTGCCATTTGATTGACAATCACTACAATACGAATCCCATCCTGCAGCAGATCTTCTCAAGAGGTGATCAACAAGGCACCATACCTGACCCCCAAACTAGACATTAGCCCTTGATGCATACTGACAACACCAGCTCTAGGTTTCCATTGACCATAGACCAAGAGTACTGATAAACACCTCATATACAAACAAAGGCACCATGTATAGAAATCTCAGCTATTCTTTCACTCTCTCTTCATCTTAATCACATAGCACAATGAAAAGCAATCTATATGTACAATGTCTATTTAATATATCCAGTCACTGATTTCCCTATCCCAGATTCATTTGGCACTGGCAGCAACTACAGCAAGAAATCTCTCTCCTCTCTTTCAACTTTCTTTTCTGATTGACTTAGCTTAACATTGACAGTGAGTCTTGGGAAGATATAACATCAGAGGGTTATTGCACCTATCAAGTATCTTGTTCCATACCCTTGTCTGTGTCTAAACAAATACACAAACAGCATGAACACAATATGAAAGAAAGTAGAGTTTGACATGTCCCAATGTTTCTAGTCAGCAATAGGTCTTATCACTAGTCTTTGGTACTGTCATTTCCCTAAGATGATGATGTGCCATCCAAAACTTACATTTGGGACAGCAGCCTTAATAAGCTACATCATTAGGCCTTGTGCAAACTGCCTTTCAGAATAAAGAATGGAGAAACAACATAATAACATCGGGTTTACCTTTTACTCAAAAGTTTTACTCCAGAATGTAACTAGAGAAGTTTGAATGCTTCCAATTTTAAAAGGAAATTGTTATACATATAAAATTAATATATTTGACAGAAAGCCCACTCTTATTGATTACAATAATTTCTGTTGCCTATGCACATTTTTTTTAAATCCCCCGTCTGACGCATATTACTACTAATGTGCATCTGCTAAAACAAATTCTTGATCCGGAGGACAGACTATACATTTCAGAAAAGGAAAAGATGCCTTCGCATTCTGGAGAGACAGATCTGACTAGAAGAAAGCTTTGTCGGGTTGGATTGGGCCAGAGATCCAATCACTTCATTTCTAATCATTGAGTAAAATCCCCCTGAAAGCCTATTTTGATCCTTACTGTCTCTAGAAAAGAAAGGTCCATTTACAATAGCAGTGGAAACTGTTCATAAATTTGTTAAAATCTTTAAAAACATTCAACTTACTGAATAAACAAGGGATTCAAACGTGAAGACAAATCTATAGCTGGGCATTTGCTATGAAGCAGATCTCAGAAAGAACAGGATAGGATTATCTACCTTTCCCATTCCCAAAGCATATAAGGTTGCAGAAACAGAATGACAACACAGGATCCTATAACCTTGCTAAGAAAACACTTTACATTCAATGACCATAGAAAATAATATAAGCATGGTTTGATTAAGTTTGGTCATGGACTGTTGCTCTGTCCCTGGTTTGTTGTATTTAGATGGCCAAATTCATAACACTTTGTAAATGTGTATACAAGGCAGGGATTTAGAAGAGTCTACTGTCTTTTAGAGACTAACATCTCTAAAAGACAGAAAATAATTAATTATCCAAAGAACAATATAAAGTAGAAAGATCCTTAGTAAAGTTTTAAAAGTTGCCCTACCTAAATACACTTCACTTCACTGTTAACAAAACCTCTGACAATGAAATGCATATATAATCTTGCTCATTGGGAGTGAAAGAGATATCAGGTTGTGGCATCATGTCTGCAGAGAAAAATGCAATAGTGCTTAAGTTGGGGAGGACGAAACCTCACTGTATGCCACATGAACCCACCTACATTAGGCAAAGTAAACTGCAGCTGCCTCCAAAATCTTTTATTGAGTACACATGACCAGTAAGCAGAGAAAAAAGGGCAAAACAAATAAGCCTGCCCCATCACACCCATTTTTTTTAATGTATCGTTACTAGCAAAATGGAAATCATAGGAAAAATGAGAGAAAACTGAAGAAGAAGAAAATATCAGTGGATGCATTTTGGGAGAAACTTTCAAGTAGGTTAAAAGGTTAAAAATCTTCTATTTATTTATTTATGCAAGAATGAACTGACCTCGTTGTTGAGATGTGCATACTGTTCGTTTTGAATAAAAAGTCGCTGACACATCACAGACTGTGTAATTCTTTCCATGTTTCTTCTTTCTTTGGTAATACGTTTTATGTTAAAGAAGTAATGCACGGGAATCTATCTACTTTGTTATCTGAGGTATGTCATTTATTTCATTGAATGTTAAAATATTTGAATCAAATAAATATGACAAGAATAAAATATGTTAACTGTTTGGAACAAGGGTCAAACCAATGCTGCTTTTATTAATTAATGGTAGAATTATATTCAGATAAAAAGCATGGAAATGATCGTACATATTGATAGATATTTATTCATGCCATTTAGTGAAAAATGCTTCCTCTTTTCTCTCTCATATGCATGAACAGTGCTGACATATCTTGTGTAAATCTTTGAAATTTCCTTTGAGAAAGAGAATAACCTTCTGGAAATAATTGTGTACCTAAAAAACTAAAGCTGTGATTTTTGGTTTTTTTATTTTAAAAAATGCAACATTCTATTTAATAGGACAGAGGAAAAAATAAACTGGATTTTAGATGAGAATAGAATTTTAAACACTCATATCAATATATCCCAACCTGGACCTAAACAGATAACATTTTTTCATTTGTTCTGAAATAGCAGACAGAAAGGAAGAGTGCAGGAAAGAGGAACCCTGTTTTTTTGGGAGGGGATCTAGGTATGGGATTGCGACATATGAGGAAAGGGAACGCAGACCAAAAATCAATCTCCAAGGGTATTAATTGTCCTTGAGTAAATGAAGCGAGAAGTGCGAGTTTGAACCACAAATGATACATGGAGAAAGGAGTTTTTAAAAAACAACAATCACATATTCTAATCATAATCCAGATAATCCGTTGTAGCGATACTTGGATATAAGACGCATAACCACATCTCCCTATGAACCTACTTGGGCCTTAAGGTTTGCCTTTCTCACGGTTCCACAGCCCTCACAGGTAAGATTGGTGCGGATGAAGGAAAGAGCCTTCTTGGTTGTAGCCTCCTGGCTCTGGAACGCTAATCCCAAAGAGATTAGATTGCCCCCTACTCTAATGACTTTTAGAAAAGAACTAAAAACATGGATGTGGAAGCAGGCCTTTGATAATAGTTAACTATTAAGTGATTAAGGTTTTTAATTGATTCCAATACCAACTGGATTTTAATTGGTTATTAATAGGAGCTGGTTTTTGCCTCTTGTGTATAATATGTTTTATTCCAGCACATAATTTTATACTTATTGTGATGTTTTGACATTATAATTTAATATGCTTATGGTTACTTTTGCTTTTGTACTACTATTTATTGATTTGTGTTGCTTTGGTTGCTGATTATTATTATGTATATTGCACTTTTATTTTAAGCCGCCCCAAGTCCCTTTTGGGAGAGGGGGTGTGATACAAATCATAGAATCATAGGGTTGGAAGATGCCTCATGGGCCATCCAGCCCAACCCCCTGCCAAGAAGCATTCAAAGCACCCCCGACAGATGGCCATCCAGCCTCTGTTTAAAAGCCTCCAAAGAATGAGTCTCCACCACACTCTGGGGCAGAGAGTTCCACTGCTTAACAGCTCTCACAGTTAGGAAGTTCTTCCTAATGTTCGGATGGAATCTCCTTTCTTGAAGTTCGAAGCCACTGTTCCATTGTGTCCTAGTCTCCAAGGTAGTAGAAAACAAGCTTGGTCCCTCATCCCTATAACTTCCCCTCACATATTTATATAAGGCCCTCATCATGTCTCCTCTCAGCCTTCTCTTCTGCAGGCTAAACATGCCCAGCTCTTTAAGCCGCTTCTCATAGGGCTTGTTCTCCAGACTCCAGTTCCGGGTCCTAGTCTCCAACACTATTATTATTATCATTATCATTATTATTATACAGCTTTCTCAAAACAAAATTGATTTTGCATTTAACTTACAAAACATTTTTAAAAATATGCAGCACTCATAATAACTAATAAGAACCAAATTGCAACCTACTATAACTTGCTCTGTATTTTGATTGGATTGATTTTGTAAACCTCTGCATTTTATAACTGAAGCAGGTAGATTAATAATAGGCTTCAAGGATCATAGGAACTTTCACTTTTGTAAGGCTTTATTAAACCATGACCTATTTTCAAGAGCATTTAAGCATTGCCAGCATTCTTCCCTATCTCCGAAAGACCATCTATCAGTCACAATTCCTCTGGAGTGTGGAAATTGCTGGCAACAGATTATTCTTGCAAATTTATGAATAGACGATACAAGTCTAGGTTTTGTCTAATATGCACAACACTGCATATGGAATGAAAGTCACAGAAACGCATTCAAGAAACTCTACCACAATCAAGCTTAAAATAAAACCCAGCACTATTGCATTTTTTCTGTAGAATTCACCTAGTTTCTGGGATTGTGTTCCCTGGCATATCCATTAATTCAAACGGTTCGGGCCCTGCCTATCTCCACGATCGCATCTCCTTCTATGAACCAGCGTGAACTCTCTAAGATCTTCCGGGGAGGCCCTCCTTTCGCTCCCACCACCGTCACAAGTCCGGTTGGTGGGGACGAGAGAGAGGGCCTTCTCGGTGGTGGCCCCCTGCCTCTAGAACGCCCTTCCAAGGGAAATAAGACAGGCCCCATCCCTCCTCTCCTTTCTTAAGAGCTTGAAAACCTGGTGGTTTCAACAAGCCTTTGCGAATGACCAGTTCTAGTTCTTGTTCATTGTTGAATATGGCCTTGAATATACCTATTACTCCGGTCATCCCTCTAATAGGCCCTGGAAATGAGCAGCCACAGACCCGCACCTGCTATTGCCGTTAGCCTGTTATAGCACTGTTCTTAATTCCCGGCCCCCTCATATTTTGAGTTTGAACCACCCTTGGCCCAGCTTTTAATTGCTCTGAATAGGTAGGATTTTTTTAAATATACATGTGTTATTGTGATAATTTTATGCTGGGAATTGATCATTGTGGCCCAGTAAAACCCTGGCCCATGAATTATACTGTGTAATAAATGGTTGCATAGGCACCCTGCCTTCTAAAAGTATTTCCAGTTGTAAGAAGCCAGGGATTTTTTTGTATACAATCACATTCCCATCTCTATAGTGGTTACACATGCATATGCCAGGAGACAAGTCACTTGCATTTTAGTTAAATGTCACATACTCTGTTTCAAATGTTCTGCTCACTTCATGCCCTGTCTCCAAGATTATACTACCAATTTTGAATACATTTTTGGTTTTGCATGCATTCCCATCTTACTACACAAAAAATAGAGGATTACAGAAGCTGATTCATAGCATAGATTAAGAAATACAGACTTTGCTCAGGCCTGCTTACATTATGCTGACCTGCTTAATAGGATTCCTGATAACCAAAGATAATCCTATCCGTTTTACTTCATTGATGCTTCTAAAGCAGTTGAGATGAAATCCGATTGGCTGAAAAATGTGCTGGACTTTGTGGTTAACACTTTGCCAACATACATGCCACATGCAAAATAACTATGGCTCTGCAGGAGATAGCATTCACACAAATATTTGAAAAGGCTTTGGGCTGGTTTACATTATACATTTCATTTCCATAAAAGGGTTATATCTGAAGTTACACAAGCTCACACAGTCAGTGAGGTTTAACATCCCCTCTCCATTACAGCCTCATGAATAGCTTTAAAAGTCCCTTCTGAGAGTCAGGAAATTATTATCAGGATCTATGTTAGATATGAGGAAGAAGGAATGTCCTATTGAATAAGTGGAATTCTAGTTGAATTATTGTGGATACAGTTCATTATCTGTAACTGAATAATACAGCTTGCCTTTCTGCTTTTTCATGTTGCATAGGATACATACTTAAAAACCAAATGTGTCCAGACTACAATATCAAGGGTCTGGAGAACAAGCTCTATGAAGAGTGGCTTAAAGAGCTGAAGAAGAGAAGGCTGAGATGAGACATGATGGCCATGTATAAATATGTGAGGTGAAGTCATAAGGAGGAGGGAGCAGGCTTGTTTTCTGCTGCCCTGGAGACCAGAATGCTGAACAGTGGCTTCAAACTACAGGAAAGGAGATTCCACCTGAACGTGAGGGAGAACTTCCTAACTGTGAAAGCTGTTCAGCAGTGGAACTCTCTACCCCAGACTGTGGTGGAGGCTCCTTCTTTGGAGGCTTTTAAACAGAGGCTGGATGGTCATCTGTCAGGGGTGCTTTGAATGCAATTTTCCTGTTTCTTGGCAGGAGGTTGGACTGGATGACCCACAAGGTCTCTTACAGCTCTATAAGTCTATGATTTAATAGGCTGTATAAATAGCTGAACATTTTTTAAATAGTTTAAAACGGTTGTACTGAAATACTTGAAAAGTTAGTGAAGTGCACTGTGTAAATTGGACACCATAGTTCATATAAATTCAAAGTTTCACTAAGCAAATATCTTTAATAGAATACATATATTTTAAGAAACGGCAACTCAGTAACATACATCTCTTTCAAAGTGGTGGTAGGCCACAAATATTTTCAAGCTTTTGTGGTACATAAAATTTTACATGCCAGGGGAACTGGGCAAATATAGGTGCTTCCTAGGCACACACATGGTGGGAGAGAGACTAATGATAAGTGTGGCCTTACATTTTAATAGTGTTGTATCAATATTAGTTGTCCAAATTAATTTCCATTATTTCCACTGCTTATGTCAAGCATGAAGTCATGTGTGGAATTTCAAGTAACCAGGGGGAGGGGATTGCACACAAACACTTTTCTGCTCCCAATCACTAATCACAATGGGCTTTTAGTATTTAAGCAACATGCATCTGAAGGATTTCTTTTTCATGTCTGGATTTTTAATATTTTGGGGCTTTTTAATATATTTGTATTCATTTTTATTATAACTATATTGATTTCTTATAATAATACTGTTTTGGGGTAGAAAGGCTGGACATAACTAAATAGAGAAATATAATAGACTGGGCAAATCTGTTGCAAATTGACTTTAAGTTTATCTAGCTCTGTAAAAGGTTTCAAAAGTTAGCTATGTCCATTTGTTAAAACAGAAATGGAATGGTGAAAAGAAGGTTTGTAGAAGCACTTTGAAACCAATGAGATTATGTCAGCATGAGCTCATGCTGAAAAAAAGTCTCTAAGGTATTTCTAGATTCCTTCTTCCCTTTACCTCTGCTTCCTTTTCAGATAAAAAGAGCTTCCTAATGATGTTTACTAATGCCTTTCTCTGCTAATTAATTAAGCTTTCAATAATGAAATGGGTGCATTTGCATGATGCACAAATGTGAAGCAGCATAATATGCTTTGTCATGAATGAACTAAGCACTTCTGCATACTGACTATGCCTTAAGGTTCAGTGGAAACATCAAACAAAGCACAGAAATTTGCTCCACAGTGGCTTTATTCTGTCATCTGCCAGTAGGCAGGTCCCCCTCTTTGGTTTGCAGTCACCCACAAACCTGAGAAATATATCTGGAGAAAACAATAACCCTGGACTCTTCCTTTACTTTTTCTGGAGGCACAACAGTTAGGGGAACTGGACAGCTGCTATTTAACATAAGGTACTCCTTTAAGGTACTCCTGATGACAACAAAGCCCTGGATACTTGTGGTTCTCAAATTGTAGGTGTCCTTTCCAAAGGACACAACTGAAACACAAGGGGCAGAACCAAGGCAGGAATGGCTTCCATGCCTCTTGAAAAAAGGCATGGAAAAAAGGCTATGGCACTTATTCAACCAGAACTAAGAAGAATAGCTGGTCCCCTCTTCATGATTCCTTTGAAGAAATTTCTTTTATCATCCCTCTTCTAAAACTACTGTAAATTAGTACCCTCAGTCTCCAGAGCCTCACATGCCTTCAACCGAAAATAGTTTAGTAAGCAGAAGAGGCATAAGATTCTCATAGTGTTCTGTGGCATAACTCCAATTTCTCTGTTTATTAAACTATTTTTTATTTTAAAGACAATATGTCAAGATAGTATATAGTTTCGATTGCAAAATGTTGGAAGCCATGTCCTTATTAGGAAGAAGACCTAAAACAACTAGCTTAGTTGTAGAAGAATGTCATTTTATCTGTGAATAGCAAGTTACATATTTTGCTATTTTCTGTCTCTTTATAAGCAATTTCTATCAGCCAATGTACAGATGCAAATATTTTAAAGGAAAGAGTCAAAGAAATAAGATAAATAATAACAACACTGCTAATTGGTTGGATCATCACACAACCAAAGCTGAGAAGTCTTATTGAGGGAAAACTACGTTCAAATAATGTAGAATACAGAACTTCATCTATTAGTTGCAAGAGAACCATCTTAGAAACTGTCAAGCTTATTGCTCCTGTAAAAAGATGGTTGGGCTTTTATACAATAACCCTCAGCTCCTTCCTTCTCTGTCATCTCAGGCCCTTCCACACAGCCATATAACCCAGAATGTCAAGGCAGAAAATCCCACAATAACTGCTTTGAATTGGGTAATTTGAGTGCATGCTGCCATATATTCTGGTTCAAAGCAGAAAATGTGGGATTTTATTCAGCTGTGTGGAAGGGGCCCCAGGCTCCATTTACACTTCCATATAATCCAGTTTCAAAATGCATTGAACTGGATTACATGGCAGTGTAGACTCATATAATCCAGTTAAATGCGGTTCAATCTGCATTATATGAGTCTGCACTGACCATTATAATGCTATTCAAACCGCACTGTATGGCACTGTAGATGGGGCCTAAAACTCCTTCATCTTCTACATCAGAGGTGTCAAACTTGTAGCCCTTCAGGTGTTTGGGACTCCCAAGTCCCATAAGCCCTAGCCAGCTTATACAATGGTCACAAATTATAAACAGAAATAATTAATATGGGTTTGACTAGTAATATGTGTTATTCACTGATGTATAGCATTCACATGATCAAGCAATAAATTTAAATTGAAACAAGAGCTTGTTTCAAATCATATGACTCTTCAGTTTTCTGAAGTCCCTGAAGCTCAAAGTAAACATTTAGATTAAAAAGCAATGGATTTTTCAGATTTATTGGCACTGACATACAAAATATATTGAAGTTGCCCTATAATATTCAGGGATAGATTCACTTTCACTAACTCTCTGGGAATTCATTTAGGTAAAGAGTGGGGGAAATTTATTAAATGCATGCATATGTACCAGGAAAGGGTACAGGAAATTAATTAATAAATAAGGATATCCCTTTTTTCTCTTTACTTTCTCTGATCTAAATGTTCCAATGTCACTGCAATGTTTCTTAGCTGGATTATCAAAATCTTTATTTTATGAGTCTTTACTCCTGAATTCTATATACTAGCTATGTTTCCAGACCAAAGCTTGGAATAGTTCTGGCCCTCCTGTTGAGGAGATTAGGAGAGCTCTAGTAAAAAAAAGTAACTTTCCCAAGATCTTTTCCAAAACATTTTATATCAAGTCAGCCTGCGCCATGATAACTCCCATTATACAGAACACACACTTTGAAGCTTTTGCTTCCAGTATGCATTAAGCACAATTTGTCATATTGATCAACTCCCACCCCCATTTAAAAAAACTTTGGTTAAACTTAACTAATGAATATAATAAAAGTTTTTAGGGAGATTACAGCCCTTCAGATTCACTGGGATTAGGGGCACAAGACCCCTGTGAAAGCCAACCACAAATAAAGAAATTGTTGATTTGTTTTAACAGAGAGAATATCTCTCTAGGAATGTATAGGTCTTCTAGCACAACTCTGTGGTCACCTTCTGCTTGAAGCTAGCCATAGAATCACATCGAGAAATCTCTAGGCCTTCCAGAATGACTGGAGGATGTTGACCATAGAGTCACACTTGCAGAACTAGAGATCCCTGCAGAAAACATTTTAAATCAAATCAGTGGATAATCAAATCCAGAAAAATCAAAACCACAAATATGAAGGAACAGTTGTAATTATTTTTACAGACAGTCCCTGGGTTGCAAACAAAACAGCTTCTTTAGGTTGGTTCTTAAACTGATTTTATATTAAGTAGGAACAGGTTCATTTCTAAAGTGTAACTCCAGCCAATTTTTAAAAAAGTTTGGAGACAGCATAGGGAAGGGTTAACATCCCTGTAGCATTTGTGTTGTTGTCTATACCCCTCTTCAGAAGATTTCACATCACTTTCTGTCCCTGTAACAATTGGATTTTGAAAATGTTGGGTTGTCTGGAAACAAGAATTGGTCATAAAGTTTCAGTGGAGACATATGTTTTCCATTACAACTCTTGCAGGAGTGAATTTCCCTTCCTAGGGGTAGGTTGCCTGTCACTTCCTGTTGTCTCAAGGGCAGGAAGTGAGATTAAACCTTTCAAATGAGGCTACAGATAGCAGTAAAAATCTCACAGTGGTTTTAACCCCACACCATACTAATCAAAACTTTTTTTTTAAATGCATGAATTTCTACTTTAAATGCAACTTGAACAGATGTTTGTCATAACGTCTTATTTATTTCACCTGTGCATTTTCAAATAGTGCAAAAGGCCCGTTGCACACTGAAGGCTGGTGCACCCTGTCCTGTACCCACCTAGCATCGTCCCCCCCCCCCCACACATTTGAAACTATCAGTTGTACATAAGTCAGATGTGTATAACTCGGGGACTGCCTATACTAGCACAAACATAACTAGTGAAAAGAAGCTGCAGTCAAGACTGATGTTTCTTTTCATTAATATTCATTTCTTCTGTAGACATCTAGGCCACTCCACATAGATCAAAAGCACATTACAGAAAGGATGCTGGTCAAAATTTCTGCTTCTCTTCTCCTAGCCCCAAAAATGGAGAAAGATAATGAGATGAAGTGAGAGGGGAAAAGGAACATGGGCTGGTCAAAGAAACAACCCCCCCCCCCAAAAAAAAACCCCTATTTTGTTCAGGGGCGAGAAAGAGTAGTAGCCTAGAAGAAAACTATACATAGGTTCATCAGTAATATGAGAAAGAATATCTAGAGGGACTGGACAGAAAGAGACTACATAGTCTCTAACCACAGGTGATGGGCATCTCAGCTAGAAATGTAACAGAATAAATTTAAGTTTGATATTTCAATTTATCAAACCATGATATCATAAGGAATAGTCAGTGTTTCCCCATAGTTTCAAAATTGTCCAAGACAACATTTAAGTATCACTTTTTTTAATGAACAAAGTTTCCAATGCAGGGTACAGTCTGATAGAATAAAAACCTTAACAATTTTAGTGTTGGATCACAGCATTAAGATTGTGACTCAGCCATATATGCACTTCTAGCCCTGCAGCATATATACAAACACACTGGTACTATTTGTTCTATAAAAACAACTAATAAATAGTGAAAGGCTAAAGGTAAGTGCTAAATTACTTCCTTCCATTTGGCTGTTCAGTTCAATGAGCAAAAATAGGATCCTGAAAGCCTGAGTAGTTGCATTAGCATTAAATATTAATTTTGCAATTATCACTGTAATTTGGAAAACAAATGTAACACTATACTCTCATATTCTGGACAAATGTGAAGATTAGTGTATTGGGCTGTAATCCTTCATAAGTTCCCCTGACAGCAAAGCCTACTGAATTCAACTGAATTTAATTCTGTGAAGAAATACATAATTGTTAGTACATTGGAGAAGCTGATGCCAAAATAATGAGCTTGACATCAGTACTTATCCTGTTCACAAAATATAATATGTAACTACTCAAGAAACTTTTAACCTTTTATTAAAATCAATTTCAAGGAAGAAAGGCAAAATAAAACTTTTATTAAATCACTGAATTCCATAAAAAACCAAGAATTCTAAGTTAATTGCTGGATTCTCTTACTTGCCAAACACTACTCAACTTCTAGTGGTTTTTCATAGTTTCTAAAGTGATGAAGGAAGCATCTTGCAGAATACAACATTCTAGGTGTGCATTTTATTAAGTGAAATGTTATTTTAGATTTTCAATAAGTTCTGTAATATTTACCTAACATACTGTGAAAAAATATGATGGAGTCAATACATGGAAAAATCCAATAATTATCTAGTTTAAAAGGAATTAAAATGGTCAGAAATACAACCACTGTTAAACCTGGATAACACAAGCGCTAAATAAAACAATTTTATAGGAGATGATCAGGGTAAGAAGATAACTAAAAATTGATACTCTTTTTGGTTCCATGGTAGCATAGGAACAGAAGCAGATTTAGTATAAATTGTGCACAAATACTTCAAATGAAAAAAATTAGTCCCTGCTTCCAGAATAGGACAAAAACTAACAAAAACTTTCAGACATCAAATATAACAAATCAGATAAAATGAGTATATTTTGCAGGCCATTTTCTAAACACATTTCTATTTCTAAACAAAAACATTCCCATTTTACACTATCTGCTCTTCTGGAAACATGATAATTATGCATGTTTTGATTACTTTATAAAAAATGTGTATGCTCTGATTACTTAATTCAGATCCCTAAACAACTACTGAGAGCCAGTGTGGAATGAGTGCTCTGAGAACTGGACTACAATTCTGAACACCAGAGGTTGAATCTCCAGTCAGCCATGGAAATCCATTGGCTGTCCTTGGACAAATCACACTTTGTCAGCCTCAAAGTAAGGCAAAGGAAGCCATTTTTAACATATTTGTAAAGAAAAGGGGTTGTCTTGGGATCTTCGTAACCTAGAAATCCTCCAGAGACTTGAAGGCATACAGCAGTAAAGAACACATTACTCCAAGGGAATATAATAGGCAGGATCCGGTAACCAATGTCTGCAACTGTCTGTGTCGACCCAAGGGTGGTAGAATATTCCTCATTCAGTAGCTCAACAATCTGTGTTTGATGACTGGATTTTCTCCCCATTTGGTACACTGAATTTTCTAGCAGCAGGTCCTATTATTATACACTTCTACACTGGGGTGTAGACTTGAGACTGTACATGGTCCCCCAAGCCAGTTTTAGAGATCCAAGATCACTTCATGGAAAACCTTTATCTGGCCTGAAGGGAGGGATAAGCCAACAGACCTTAATGTAAGATCTGGCTCATTCCAGGTGTGGGCCTTTCTAGGTATAGGCCTTTGGGGATTGACTCCCAGGACTTCATTCTGTGATCCTGGAAGTCAATCCCCATTGCCAGCCTGGTTCTTCAGAACCCAAAGGAGCAGGATGGCACCCACAGCTTCCCCTTCTAGCCTGCTATTTTGCCCCCCCCCCCCAAATTACCAAAGGGGCCTGGCTGCATGCTCAGACCCCTCGAAGAATGCTTCTGTCATATCCAAATCGCACACCAGCAGATTAGGGGTCTGGGAAACCAGAGGTTGACCTAAGAGGACATGTAACCAGGGAAAGCACAGGGTTTGAGGTAGGTGTCGAAACTACATTCCAGGAGGATTTAAATATCCCAGTTCCTCCCAGGATTTAACCCTGTCTGCAAGGGCCCTGAATTAAATGGTCAGTGTAGACAGGGCCTAACTTTCCAGTGCTGCCCATTGAGTTTTATTAGTCAAAGTAAATAAGCTGAACATTGAAAATAGTGAACCTGCTTCACAGAGGCATCCCCCAGTCTGACAATCAATTTTTAAATATATACCTCCACCTCCACTTTTCCTAAACACCAATAGTCTATTATTGGGGAGGAAGGTAAACCAAGGCATTTCATACAATCTTGTCAAGGAAACAAAGTCTGATGAATACATTCAATGCTGGATGATCCATTTCCTACCAAAGAGGAACCTCCAATTGATTTTCTGCCTCCTGAAGTCAGGATCATTATGTCTGATGATTCTACTAACCCCAGGCACACAAATGACTTATGAAATTCACCAATGCAAAATAGGGTAATGCCTGCTAGCTTTGATGACTCTTTAGAGGGTTAAACCAAGGAAGAGCAATGAAATAGATCTAACCCTAAGGAATATCCTATCCAGCCTTGAAGTGTCTTTCACAGGTCCCAATCCTTCTCCCTTCTACAATGTATCGCTGATAAGAAATATTAGGGCATTTAAAGGCATTTAAACTCTATATACAACATTCTTTTGAAGGACATACACAAAACTAAATCCAATTTTTATGTTTGAAACTTGCACTTGGGTTTACTCTTGAATTGGTATGCACAGAACTGAGCTGTGATGTGCATAACTGAACGCTTTCACAGGCCTATCTTTATGCATTTGCATGATTGTTAAACAAATATATGAAAGGTGAGTCCTACTAGCTATGACAGCTGGAACTTCTATATTCAATTATGGTCTATATGCTATTACCAGATATTGTAACTTTGGCAGTAAGCTATTTAATTCATGCACTGCTTATGGCCTTTCTAGAACATCTGACTACTAAAAATGAGATGATAAAGAAAGCCAAACCAAGGTGGAATCTTATCATGTATATACACGACATAGTTATAGTCATTTGATATCACTTTGTCATCATTCCGTCCTGCTGAATCCTGAAATGTGTAGCATGTGGAGTCACTAAAGATTATGCTGAGAGCTTTGGTGCTGTAGAATTAAGGAAGGTACAAAGGCTGTCCCACAGAGAATTCTCAGTACCTTATTAAACTACGCATCCCAGGATGCCACAGGATTTAGTTATAATAGGTAAGGGAGTATCAAATTGCTACACGTATATAGTAAAATGGAAACTGTGAGGTGAGGGAATTATAACTCCTAGCATCTCTAACCAGTCTTTGGTGAGAAATGTTGGGGGCAGTAATTCAATAACACATGGACAGACACTGACTTCTTAAACTGCTATATAGATAACTCTAAGTCTGATTCTACAATGTTCTTCTTGAATGAAATCGCGTTGAGAATGTATGGTGAAACCGAGACGAGGCCTCCACATAAATGCCTGGAGCTGCTGCTAAACACAAGAATTCAGAGGAACCAAAGTCACCATAGAGTCACAGTGCCAAACTCTGCTCAGATGCAAAGAGACTGGGGTCAGACCTCAGCTCATAGAAGAGACCAAGGGATGAGCTACATTGCAGAACTGGGCCAGGCATGTAGTTCTGTACCAAATGCCTCAACTCAGGTCTCCCCAATGAATGTGGAGACTACAGTATTTTTATTCTGCAGTCCCAAACATTGTTTTCAGGGGATAACGTTCTTGGAGGAACAGTTAGTAAGTCTAGCACTTGACTCTTAGCCTGGCTGGGGCAAAGATCATGATGGTGAAGAAGAGGCTAGAGCTGTGGAGTTAGGTTAATGTTGAATTTTTTTTCACTGCATCCCCTTCCTACCTCATCAAACTTTATGGTCCTTTAGTTATTGGATAATATGAAGCGTTCTCTACTATGATACGCTTCTAATGTTTTGGACTCCAGCTCCCATTGGTTGTATTGCAAATTACAAGAATTGCCACCTGAAAACATCTAGAAAACATCTAGAAAGCACCAAATTTGGGAAGGGTGCAATATTAATATTTGTGACATAGTTAATTTGATGTGGTTTCATTCAGCCAACAACTGCAAAATGCTGCTTTACTTATCTAAGCAGATGTGTAGCCTAATGTTGTATTTTCTTTCAGAATTCACACAGAGCTAAATATATAAGGGCCCTTCCACACAGCCATATAACCCAAAAATCAAGGCAGAGAATCCCACAATATCTGCTTTGAACTGGGTTATCAGAGTCCACACTGCCATATATTCCAGTTCAAAGCAGATAATGTGGGATTTTATTCAGCTGTGTGGAAGGGGCCTAAGATAAACATTGTATGACACGATCAGCTGATGCCAACAACGTCCCCAGGTTTCAGCCATCTCTCATGTACCTGTTTGAACAAACATTCATGTCAGTATATCTTTTCTAGCTCTGGGAATTTGAGTCCTATGAAATAAGCTTGCTTTGCCACCCATAAATCCTCCAGAGAACATGGGTTGGTTTGTTTTTACATCACCCAAGACACTGACTCAAAGACACTGGGTTAGAAAACACCTAGATTAAGGCACAACTTCTTGGATGACTGTCAAAAAAACTGATCCGGACCTTTTTTGATAATGTTTTCATGCCCTCTAGGCAGCAGCAGACCTAATATTAAAATGATCACATTGTTTACTCTTATCCTGAAAATTGGATTCATGTGGATACAAATCCTTAAGTCCCTTTCTGGAAGTTAAGATTCAGAAGGATTTGAAACATAGTAAATAACTGAGACTCATTCACATGGCTTAAGCGATGCTAGCTTGACCTTCTGAGCAAGATCCTTTTCTTTCTCACGCTTGAAGCCAATCTTATTTTATCGTCACGGTTAGATATTTCTGATACATTTCGTCATTTCTGATGTTACATTTCTGTAGCTGAATAATCACGCACAATCAGGAACTGTGTGCTCACTGCTTTTTTTGTTTCTCCCCCTCCACCTCTTTGGAAAATGGGACAGGAGAAGGCACTTTGAAATATACTACTGTTAATAGTGTTCACTGGAGGGCAGCAACTATGGAAAATTCTAGCTGGGAGTTAAAAACTGGAGCCACAAGGTCACAAAAACAAAGTCACAACTAGTTCTGGAAACACCCATATACTATGCTGGAGAAAAAGCATGTTTGAAAGATCTTGTCTCTAGTTTTTAAAAAGTTTTAAATTAGTATATAGTAAGCATCAGCAAACTTTGGCCTTCCCTCCAGGTGTTTTGGACTTGAACTCCCACAATTCCTAACAGCCTCAGGTCCTTTCCCTTTCCCCCTCTGCTGCTCAAGAGGCTGAGGGGGAAAAGGAAAGGGCCTGGGACTGTTAGGAATTGTGGGAGCTGAAGTCCAAAACACTTGGAAGGCCAAATGTGTGGGTGGCTTAAATGGCTGAGGGGGGAAAGGAAAGGGCCTGAGGCTGTGAGGAATTGTGGGAGCTGAAGTCCAAAACACCCAGAGGACCCAAGCTTGCCCATGCTTTGTGCATAAAATGTGAAATGTTGAACAAAACCAGGATGTCCACGTGACAAAATAATGTCCGGAACCTCTCTGAAATCAGAAATGTACTTGAGTAGATGTTTACAGATTGAGTACCAATTCAGGGTTCTTTTTTTTATCATCAACCCATGTTTTGAGAACACTGGTGATCAACATATGTGCACCCTGAAGTGCCTTGTAAGCTCCCTCGAGTTCCTTTGGGGAGATGGTGGTGGGATATAAATAAAGATTATTATTACTATTATTATTAATGCTGGTCCTAACTGGGCTTCCTTCCTTTCCTTGGGAACAGACGCCCTTAGTTCAACTGCAGGCATCATTCTCAGGGCCAGCCTGGCTCTCTCTCCCTACCCTGGTTCTCCATTCTGCACACGCACCAGACTTTGAAGCAAAGTCGATATCAGGGAGGGAAGGGAAGGAGGGGAGGGGGAGAGCTGGTTGGAAAGGCAGGCACTCCATCAGGGTCAGATGAGAGCCCGTCCTTTCTGTTCTGTTGTTACTTTCCTCCTGCATTAGCACATTCCCCTCCTCTCTCTCTCTCTCTCTTTTTGGTGTGTGTCAGGAGCCACTTGAGAAACTGCAAGTCACTTCTGGTGCAAGAGAATTGGCCGTCTGCAAGGATGTTGCCCAGGGGATGCCTGGGTTTTACCATTCTTGTGGGAGGCTTCTCTCATGCCCCTCCACGGGGAGTTGGAGCTGCCCAAGGGAGCTCAACTGCTTTGGTTTGAGAGAATTGGCTGTCTGCAAGGACACTGCCCAGGGGATGCCCAGGTGTTTTGATGTTTTACCATCCTTGTGGGAGGCTTCTCTCATACCCCCCCCCCCCTGCATGGGGAGCTGGAGCTGACAGAGGGAGCTCAACCCGCTCTCCCTGGATTAGAACCTGTCGGCCAGCAGTGCTGCCGGCACAAGAGTTTAACCCATTGCACCACCCATCCTCGGGAAGAGGGAAGAGGCTGGCACTGCAGCACCAGCAGCAGAGGCAGACCTGGGGAGAAGGACCACGCCGGACTACTGCAGTCCCGCAGTAGTCAGAGGAGGCTCCTGGCGGGAGGGTGGGGTCTTTCCCACACAAAAGGAGGAGGGAAGGGGGTGGGAAAGGGGGCCAGGGGCTTCTACCGACCCCCAGATACCTGGAGGAGAGCGGGGAGAGGGAGGGAAGCCCACGAAGCCGGGCAGGAGGCGAGAAGGAGGCCCTTCTGCGGAGGGGAAGAGGCGCTCCAAACCAAGGACTTTGGGGAAGGCTGCCTCCTTCTCCTTCTCCTTCTCCTCCTGACAGACAAAGAGCCGCGAAGAGTTTATGACTGCGGAGGTGGCGCCGGTGGCGCAGTTCTCCCCCGCAGCGGAGAGGCCAAGCGCGCCCGCCACGCCCCGCCAAACTTCTCTCCCCAAAACCCCCTCCGGGGCCACAAACAGGGAGTCCGGGGGCCCCCTCCCCTCCCCTCCCCCCTCCCCTCGGAGCAGGTGTTTGGGGGAAGTTGGCACGCGCAGGGGGGGAACCCGAGGAAGACCCCGCCCTTGCTTCCCTTGCGCTGTGGAGGGGGGGGGATACCTTGGCGGGGTCCTGCGGCTGCTGCTCGGCCTCGGGCCCCTTGGCCTCCTCCTCCTCCTCCGCCTGCCCCTCGGGGGGCTGTTGCTGCTGCTGCTGCTGTGGAGGGGGCTGCGCTTCTGCGGCATTCGCCCCGTCCTGGGGGCTCGCCTGCTCCGCCGAGCTGCCGGCTCCCATGCTGGAAGGAAACTGCGGCTTCTCCTCTTCCTCCTCCTGCTGGGTTTCCCTCCTGTTTGTTGTTGTTGTTGTTGTTGGTTGTTTGTTTGGCCCAGCTGGCGAAGGAGAAAGGCGAGGAGAGCAAGGAGAAAGATGTCCAGGCAGTTGCAGCAGCGCTCCCTCCTCCTCCTCCTCCTCTCTGCCGCTCAGGGAAGCGCTCAGGCTGCGACTGAAGGAAAGGGACCCAGTGGCTTTCTGCAAACTCCTCTTTAAAAAAAAGGCTCAGGGGAAGAAAAAGAAGAAAAAGAGCCCCCTCTCCCCCTTCACTCTCTCTCCCTCCCTCCCTTCTCCATCACATGAGCAGAGCCCCGGACACGCCTTGCAGCATCCAACCTGGGAGTCCAGGGAGGGAGGGAGGGAGGGAGGAAGACGCCCAGGAGAAGAAGAAAAAAGAAAGAAAGAAAGAAAGGCGGGAGGGGGGGGGGTGAGGACGGACACAGTCTTGAGGTGGCTCAGGGGGCCTTTCTCTCCCCACAGCCCCCCTCCCCGCTCAGATGAGGTGTCCTTCCGACTTTTCTCCTCAATAAGAAGCATGCCCCCCTTCCCTCCCTCTCACTGGTCTTAAGGCCATGAAGGAGGGAAAGTGGCAAGAGGGGGGAGAGTGACCTTCATCTTCATGGAGCGAGCTATTCGCCTTGAGGGACGAGGGGAAGCCTCAGGAGGGTTATTTTTTTCTGAGCTCTCTCTCACAGAAACCACCGGGGACTGGCATGGCGTTTGGGTGCCCACTGGAGTCCCATTCCCAGTGTCCCACGGAATTTTATTCTTCCTGGACAAACTTGGGCCTTCCCTCCAGATATTTTGGACTTTAACTCCCACTATTCCTAACCGCCTCAGGTCCCTTCTTTTCCCCTCTCAGTCACTTAAGCCACCCTAAATCCCACCCACAACTTAGGTTCTCCCTCCAGATGTTTTGGACTTCAACTCCCACCATTCCTAACTGCCTCAGGCCCTTTCCTTTCCCCCCTCAGTCACTTAAGCCACCCACAAATCTCACCCACAACTTGGGTCCTCCTTCCAGGTGTTTTGGACTTCAACTCCCATCATTCCAAACTGCACCAGGCCCCTTCTTTTTCTCCTTCAGCTGCTTAAGAAACCAAAAATCCCACCCACAACTTGAGTCCTCCCTCCAGGAAGGAAGGGGCCTGAGGCTGTTAGGAATGGTGGGAGTTGAAGTCCACAACACCGGGGGGGGGGGGGGGGGATTTGCCCAGGCCTGACCTACTGACATCAGCCAATACAAATTTTAAAACCAGAGCAAATAATAATAATAACAACAATAATAAGCAGATAAAACCATTGATCATATTCTCAGCTGCTGCAAAAAATTTTTTACACAGATAGACTACAAACAAAGGCGCAACTCTGCGGCCCAAATGATTCATTGGAACTTATGTCACAAGTACCACCTGTCAGTAGTAAAGAACTGGTGGGATCATAAACCTGCAAAGGTAGTGAAAAATGATCATGCAAAAATACTGTGGGACTTTCAAATCCAGACTGACAAAGTTTTGGAGCACAATATGCCAGACATCATGACTGTAGAAGACAAAAATTGGATGTTGGTGTTAAAAATTGGATGTTGATGTTACTATACCACGTGACTGTCAAATTGATGAAAAACAACACGAAAAATGCAGTCATTATCAGGACCTCAGAATTGAACTGCAAAGGCTCTGGCATAAACCGACACACTGGGTGCCATGCCAAAAGATCTCAGCCGGATTTGAAAACAATAAACATTGACAAAATCATGATCTGTCTAGGCCACCTTACTTGGATCTGCGCGCATCATTCAAAAATATATCCTAAATGCTTGGGAAGTGTTCGACTTGTGAGTTTGTGATACGAAATCCAGCATATATATCTTGTTTGCAGTGTCAGAATAATAATAATAATAATAATAATAATAATAATAACTTTATTCTTATATCCCGGGACTGGGGGAGGCTTACATAGGGACCAAGACCAGTCAAACAGAATTAAAATATAACACAATAAAGAAACATATATAAAACATCATAAAAACACAAACCATCAACAACCATTCAAATATTAAAGATTTAAAAAGAATTACATCTGGTGTGTCCTGAAGCGTAAACTTTAAATGACAATAAAGATACAATTACTAATATCACTATATTTTTAAAACTACATTTTCTCTTCCCCCCCCCCCCCAAAAAAAAGAAGAAAATTCCCACTGCCTCCATCCCCATTAGCCTGCCCTCCTGTTTCCCATAGGAAAGGCATGCAGGGATGAGGCCATCCTGATCTTTCTTTGGAGAGAGTTCGAGAGCCTGGGAGCAGCCACCAAAAAGGAACTGGGACACAGAGAAAGTGGCCTTAGTGCCCTAACAGGCCCATAGTGTGTGTGTGTGTGTGTGTGTTCTCCAAATGACCTGGCCCTAAGCCATATAGGCCTTTATGTGTCAAAGCCACTTTAGTCTCCTTTGTGGAGAAAAAAAGCAGGATATATGTAAACATAATATTAATATTTTTTATTTTAAAAACCAACTTGGAATTGTGCCCAGAAACAGGTTTGCAGCCAGTGGAGTTGTTGCAACGGGATGTGTGCGAAAATCCCTGGATGCTGACATTCCATGATATACCTTGGCAGAGTATAATGATATCTCTTATATACCATGACAAAAACTGAGTTTGCTTTATGATTTTTAAAAAATAAGTGTTCAAGCCATGCATGCTTGAATCCTTGGATGCAGTGTCTCTGTGTAAAGGGTGCCAACTATACACTGTCAAAATGACTCCAAGCCTAAGTATAATATTGTGTCGTCCTTGCTTGCCCACAGCATGCTATGTCTTGACCAGGTATGGGCAAACTTCATTCCTCCAGGTGTTTTGGACTTCAACTCCCACAAAGTGGCTCATGGGGAAAATGAAAGGGCCTGAGGCTATTGGGAATTATAGGAATTGAAGTCCAAAACCACGGGAGAGCCAAAATTTACCCATGCCTGGTCTGGACCCTTCTAAGCCAGCTTAGGATGGTTTTGTCACTGGTCCACTGAGCCAGAGAGCAGAGCAGATAGCATTGTTTTCGCATCTGTCCTCGTACAATACAGTGAAGCCATCTTGACCATACTTTTCATGTCCAGGCATGCTAGATATCTGTGCTCTCTACAAAACCTGTCAATGTGCTCCAAGCTGACAGTCCAGGCAGTGGAGTACATTAGTTCTTCTGTTACTCCTTGGAGAGGCAAGGCATTTTTAAAAGGAACACGTTTTGTGTCCAAGTGGACACTTAGGTTTGGGTTCTCAGCGGAGGCACTTACAATTTAATCAATGAACCAAAATCACAGATTCTGTTTGGGAGCTACACTGACTAATGCCAGGATCAAATGTCTGTACTGTAAATTAATCTGAAACTCCACAGTTTCTCCCTGGTTTTTTTTAAAAAACCAAACAAACCCACACATTTTCGCATCAATTTAAATGTCAGGTTTATATAGAAGCTTCAAGTCAGAAACCATTTGAATGAAAACGAGCCAGTATCAATTTCTTTACAAATGCTCTATTGCAAGGTATAAACAGTATGTGCACAAAGAAACCTGAACAAAAAGCATACTGTATTCCAAGTTTTTAGTGATCTCTGCATTGACAAAACCCAACAGCACAATTCGTCTTTCTAACATCATTCAAATTTGATTATTTCTTAAGAGAGTTTGCTATGACTGGACATTTCAAGAAGGTTTCACTGTAAAAGGAATGCAGGTCTCCATAAACGCACATTATCTATGTCACAGATATTATCTAGCTATGTCATATGATCTTAAAATAGACACAAACAGCAGAATTAGGCTGTGAAGTTTCAAGGATAACATTACAGATGTCATTGAGAAGTAGGGTAACAGATCACATAGAAAATAAGCATGCTAGCATTTGCATCACATCCCACCACGTTAAAACAGTGGATGTGTCTCTTAATGAGACATGCTGCATGATCACAGGATGTCTATGCCCTACATCACTGGAGAAATTATACTGTTTAGCCGGTATTATACCACCTGACATCCGTCAGGAAGTAGCATCCTGTAATGAAAGGGCCAAGGCATTGACATCTTCGTCCAACCCTCTGTTCGGATATCAGCCAGCAAGCCAACACTTTAAATCAAGAAATAGCTTCCTAAGATCTGCCGAGATACTCTCTGGAACACCTCAGCAAGCAAGAATCCAAAAGTGGCAGGATAAAAGCTGGAACTTCAATCAGTGGCTGATACCGAATGAGAACCTCCCCCCACCCCCAAGGGAGGCCAGCTTCTGGTCAAAGGAAATGTAGTATAATGCAAAGTTTTTAACTTTGTTTAAGTGTATTCTCAATTTGCTTCTGACACAATAAATAAATTTGCATCTACCCAGGGCATTGACATAAGCAGTATCCATATGACCCTACCATGGATCCAGAAAGAGGGAAGTAATTACTACCATTTAAAAGAATGTGAATTGGTCTACACCAAGGGTCCTCAAACTTTTTAAACAGAGGGCCAGATCACAGCCTCTCAAACTGTTGGAGGGCCTGATTATAATTTGAAAAAAACATGAATGAATTCTTATGCACACTGCACATATCTTTTTTGTAGTGCAAAAAACACTTAAAACAATACAATAATTAAAATGAAGAACAATTTCAACAAATATAAAATTATTAGTATTTCAATGGGAAGTGTGAGCCTGCTTTTGACTGATGAGATAAGATTGTTGTTGTTGTTGTTCTGTGTTTTCAAGTCGTTTCAAACTTAGCTTGACCCTGAGCGAGGGCCGGGTAAATGACTTGGAGGGCCGCATCCGGCCCCCGGGCCATAGTTTGAGGACCCATGGTCTACACTCTACACAAGGGTCAGGATAGGTGGCACAGTATACAGGGCAAAGGTTTGTATGGACATATACAGTATTGTGTTATTTTTCTTTCCATTTTTTCTCCCTTTGTATCTGTACTAAAGCAACAATTCATAAACTGTGTTTCTCTGTGTATTGCTTGTATTTTTGCAGTGCCGTCATTTTTCAACATCATAGCTACCACATGAGCTAGATTATCCAAAGTATCCAGATTCATATGGAAAAAAACTCCTCATCTCTTCACACACATCCTGATCTCAGATATTCTGGATATCTTCCAACCCATATAAATTAATGAACTGTAATGTGTAACAGGAAAAAAAAAAAAACATTTACCACCACAAGAATTATCCCCCAAAGGATCCTGATGTTAAAATATCCAGAGAGAAAACTCCAAAACCAAACAGATAACAACTTCATGGATCACCAGAGTCGATTATTGATGTTTTGTTGAGATTTGTAAGAAAAAAGTAATTGCTGGATTGTACTAAAATACTAGTGGGTCTTCATAAAATAATTCTAAAATGGCTGTGGTACTTTCAATAATGTTTTAAAATCCTAGCACTTTGTAGTTAAGAAATTTCCCTTCCACCCACACACACTCCCACTTAAATGCATGTATATTTTCCGTTTCTGTTTAAGATGCATTTCTTTGTTCAAAAAGAAAATGTTGTGCTCTTGGGTGCTGGGAACACTTTAATTTGCCCCTTTTAAATCATCTTTGACAGTTTAAATCTTTATTAAACATATTCGCTAACCACATCTAGTTGTACACTATGTGAATTATGTACAGGATAGTACTGAATCTGGTCAGACAGTGCTGATGCTTATGAACACTAACATGGGTACAGTATTTATTTATCGTGTCAGGAGCGAACCAAGCGGTTGTTTTGCATTAAAAAATAAACAGACAGACAAATCACAAAGTTTGCAAACTTGGTAGTTGATTAAATGTCCTTTGGCCAGTAGCTGGCCACTTGGAGTGCCTCTGGTGTTGCTACAAGAAGGTCCTCCATTGTGCATGTAGCAGGGCTTAGGTTGCATTGCAGTACGTGGTCTGTGGTTTGCTCTTCTCCACACTCGCATGTCATGGATTCCACTTTGTAGCCCCTTTTCTTAAGGTTGGCTCTGCATTTCGTGGTCCCAGATCACAGTCTGGGTACGGTGGTACACGCTTTTGTTATATCTTGCATAGACTACAGCAACGCACTGTACATGAAGACTGTTCGGAAGCTTCAAGTAGTCCAACTGGCGGCAGTCAGGTTTCTAACTGGAGTGGTATACAGGGAGCATACAACCCCCTGTTGCGTCAGCTCCACTGACTGCCAATCTGCTACTGAGCACAACTTAAAGTGCTGACTTTAGCCCATAAATCCCTAAACGGTTCTGGTCCAGCTTACCTTTCCAAACACATCTCCCTTTATGAGCTAGTTAGAGCACTAAGATTGTCCTGCTCTCAGTCCCATCGCCCTCATAGGTACGATTTGTGGGAACGAGAAACAAGACCTTCTTAGTGAAATCAAATTGCCCTCCTCCCTCCTGGTGTTTAGGAAACAACTTACACAACTTATTCAAGCAAGCATTTGGTGAGTGATAGCAATAATGAAGTAATTAAATGACAGCCTCGGGATTGGTGCAATGTCTAATGGTTTATGCCAATGTCTATATCCAATGTTGCATAGTTTTAATGGTTTTAATCCACAGTTATGTGCTATTTTATATATATGTGTGATATATTTTTACATATATGTGAGGCACTGACTTTTGTCATTAATTACATTTGAGAAAAGCAGAATAGAAATCAATCAATAAATAAATAATGGGTAGAGCAGAGGAAAGCTCATTTGCACACAGTTTTTCTTCAGTGAAGCACAAAGCATAAGTAGAGTGTAAACAGACCAATTTTTTGCATAACCATTAAATTTCAATTATCATTTATGGCTAGGAATATGTTATACATTCTTTATTACATATAGAGATTATACAATGGAATGCATTTTTAAGGATGGGTGAAAATATGCCGTATTGCAGAGATGGGAAACTCTAGGCACATCCAGGGAGCAATCTTCTTCCCCTTTCAAGGGTCACGGAGGTTGCTAAAACCATGTTTTGAAAATTAGCATTTTAAAATCTTAACTAGTGCAGGATTTCCTTGCAATCTATTTAAAAGATTAGTTCCCCTTCCTGAAGGTTTCTACATAAACCAATTCATCCCTTTTGGAGAGACTAGACAAGGTCTGTCTGGGGAGTCTAGAAAGGTCAAATGCCACCAAACAGCCATGGAGGGCCAGACGTTGCCCACCCTTGCTCTATTGATACCAATTGAGTTGTTTTTACAAAGGATTAATAGGGGTGAAATCCAGTTGCTACTAACAATTGGAGAAGATCTGTTGAAGGAATAGAATATCTTAGGTCAAGAGTTATATAAGTTACGTACATGGATTCAGTGAGTCCACAATAGCTGGGATTAATAACTGGACAACTGCGTAAGAAAAATAAACAGTGAAAGCAAAGGTAGATTATTTCTAACTTTAAGCCTCAGCAGTTTGTCAAATGTTTACATTAACAATATTAAATTCAATTAAATTTCAGGAGAAATTACAAATCACCGTATACTCCTCTAATATCCTATTAGTGATAGAAAGTGAACAACAAAAAGTGAAGCCAGGAAAGCTGGGTCTCAACCCCACAGGATAAACAGAGATTTCTTTTCATGCAGGACAGGTTGCTTAAGTTGCTTCCAACATCAGATTAAATTACGGTGGTGAAGGAATGTGAAGTTTCATGACTTGATACTTAGTTAATTCATCTGCATTTCCCATAATACAGAAGTCAGTTTAGCCCACGTATTTATCAGACATCATTGTACAATATGGAGTAATTGTTGTACCACAATATAATAGATTATGCAAGCAATATTTAGGTAATGTGTTGTCGAAGGCTTTCACGGCCAGAATCTCTGGGTTGCTGTGCTTTTCTGGGCTGTATGACCATTTTCCAGTAGCATTCTCTCTGGATGTTTCACCCACATCTATGGAAGGCATCCATAGAGGTGGATGCCTTCCATAGATGTGGGCGAGATTTCAGGAGAGAATGCTACTGGAAAATGGCCATAGAGTCTGGAAAACTCACACCAACCCAATATTTAGGCAAGTTGTCACTCTAAGTGTATAGGAGGTCTGAACAAAACCAGTTTTTTAAAAAAGGGATCTTGTACTTCAGTATTTTTAGAAGACATGATCCTTATTTAAAAGCAGTTCTAACTTTACAAAGAGATATTTGGAAACAGGATAAAATGCTATTATAATGATGTTTTTCCAAGAGGGTACCTAACTGTACCCTAGAAGGTCTGCATGCACCTGTGGAAATCTCTGATAATTTGGCACTGATTACTCACTGGTGATATTCCACAGGCATCAGGGATTTATATGATACATCACTGGGGCATGTCAAAAAGTAGCTATGGCTCACTATGATCTAACATCTGCTTATTTATTTATTTATTTATTTATTTATTTATTTATCGTGTCAGGGGCAACCAGACAATTTCTTAAGGTCGGCTCTGCATCTTGTGGTGCCAGAGCGCAGTCTGTTCAGTGCCTTCCAAGTCGCCCAGTTTTCTGTGTGCTAACATCTGCTGACTGGATCCAATATGGCTGATCTGAGATAATTTTAAACAATTGATTTAAAGTGGAGATGATGGATTTTAGTGTTTATGTATATTTATAGTTTATTTTATGTTCCAACATTGAACGTTTGCTGGTAAAATCCTGGCTTTGGAATATAGCATTTGCAGAATGATGATCGAGTCAATAACTGCTGACCACATCGGAGGATGGTGATGAATTTGTGATTTTACTTTGACAACCTGGCTTTTTGTAATTGTATGATCTGTATTTTAATGTATTTTATGTATTAATGTATTATGATGCTATTATGTTTATCCTACTTGTGTATGAATTTCCTGCTGTTAGCCGGCCTGAGTCCCTCTTCGGAGGTTGAGAAGACCGGGTTATAAAAGCCCTAAATAATAAATAAATAAATAAATAAATAAATAAATAAGTCACCTTCGGGGTGAGAAGGGCAGAATATGTTTTATCTAAATAATAAATAAAAATAGCTTCTTTTATAACATGGCCACAAATGTGGCCTAAAGTATGTTAGTCTAATTCTGTACCATAAGAGGCACTTGGAAGGGAGGCTTACAATTTTTGCTCAGCCATCTCTTGCCCTGGCTATGTGACCAGGTAAAACTATGGATATCACAATCTTACCCTCCAAAGCAGGGGTCCACAAACTTTTTAAACAGAGGGCCAGGTCATAGTCCCTCAAACTGTTGGTGGGCCGGATTATAATTCGAATAAAACATGAATGAATTCCTATGCACACTGCAAATATCTTATTTATAGTGCAAAAAACATTTAAAAACAATACAATAATTAAAATCAGGAACAATTTTAACAAATATAAACTTATTAGTATTTCAATGGAAAGTGTGGGCCTGCTTTTGGGTGATGAGATAGGATTGTTGTTGTTATTGTGTGCTTTCAAGTAGTTTCATACTTAGGTCGATACAGAGAGAGGGCCGGGTAAATGACCTTGGAGGGCTGCATCCGGCCCCAGGACCTTAGTTTGAGGACCCCTGCTCCAAAGGATAGAATTGCTCCACCTGATTTCAACAGAAATACCTAACAGGCAGATAGCAGGTAACATAAATTATTATTATTAAACTATGAGAATGGTTGTATTTTGTATGATTTTACTAATTTTATATACCATTGTGAGCACAAAAAAATGCAGAAAACACCATCCAACAATTTAATTATGCAGTCAACACGGACAACTAACAGAATGTTAAGATCACGTCATTACAAAGCAGTGTTGCAAGATGCACTGCCTTTGCATAATTCACTGGTAAAACAATTCTGGGTGTGGAAAACAAGAGGAGATAATTGGATCACTGATATCCCATCAGTGATCCTATTTGGAAGCAGGTGCCAACTACATAAATGAGATTTCTTTCCAAGAAAGGCGTTTAGAATCAGGATTTAAGTGACACTGCTTTGAAAACAGTGTTTTTCTCACAACTACTGCCCAAATCAAAGAAATCAAAGATGCATATATGTGAAATAGATTAAAGGGTTTTTAAAAAAATCATTATGATTTTCTATAGTACTTTGACTACATCTAATTCTACAAGAATCACGCTATATTTATGTGTCATTTTTCTCCCCCATCCCCCAACAATTATCTTTGTATGGGTAGCAATCTCTCATATTATTAGTATTTTGTATTTGGATAGTTATGGAAGAATGAAAAATACCATTTATAACATGAGTTTTATAGCTTTATCCATGAGGCTGGTAAATCACAGTCACAGCAGTTAATGTGTTTTTGTGGTACTTATCATACAATGTTGTTTCTCTTTGTTCCAGCTTTGCATTTCAATTGTTAGGGCTATTCTTCCTTTCATTGACAGGGGAAATGTGTCAATGGTCCCAATATTGCTGCTATTCAAATATTGGCTCTTGTACTAATGTTTCCTTCTGCTGCAGTTGCGATATCCCAACTGTAAATGGGCACAACTCTCCCTTTCTCCTCCAAGCAGGATGAGGTTGTGTTCAATTTTATCTTTCGTATTTTTTTTTTAAATTAATCATTTTGCTACAATTGTACAATTAGAGCCAAAAAAATATGAAAGTTACTGCAAGTGCAAGTTGGCCACACTGGTCAGGAAGGCAGGGTTTGCGATGTGGTGCAGAAGAGTGAACACATTGCCAAAGCAGCTCTGTAGTGCAATTGCAAAGAAGTGTGATAATGATTGTTTTCATAGTGGCCTATTTCCATTTGCTTCAACAACATGACTGCCGCAAGGCAACAGCTTGGTGAGATAAAGTCCTTAGTCTTCTTACGCCAATTTCTCACCCCCTATACAACATAGGAACACTTCCACATCAATGTGTGTAGAACAATGATTACTTTGCACTTCTGGTGTCACATGGGTTAAATGAGTGGTTCACAACTCCCAGAAATACTAACAGCTGGTAAACTAGCTTGGATTTCTGGGAGTTGTAGGCTAGAACACCTGGGGACCCACAGGTTGAGAACTACTGGGTTAAACCCTTGTGCTGGCAGGACTACTGACCAACAGGTCAGCGGTTCGAATCTGGAGAGAGTGGGTTTGGCTCCCTCTGTCAGCTCCAGCTCCCCATGTGGAGACATGAAAGCCTCCTATAAGGATAGTAAAACATCAAATATCCAGGCGTCCCCTGAGCAACATATTTGCAGATGGCCAGTTCTCTCCCACCAGAAGTGACTTGCAGTTTCTCAAGTCTCTCCTGAAACACACAAAAAAGCTTCCCGTTACAATTGTATTTGTATTAAAAACAAATTAGTGTCACTGTGATGGTCCCCAGATATGATTATGTCCAGATATTTGGAAAGATCTGCCAGCTGAGAAGTGCTACACTTCAAGCAAAAGTCACTCTGTATACAAGTAATTTCTCCAGCCTGCTGTGAGTAATCGCACAGCAACAGTTCAGTGCTGCTGTGGTCCTTAATATTCACTAGGTTCAAAGGTGTTAGTAGATTATATTTGTTCACATACAGTGTGCTGAGAAAGCAAAGACACAATGTCTGACTGATCTATAGTCCAATTTCCTCCAATGCTATCGTCTAAGGACAGATGAAACCATCACACTTAATACGTCCTCATATGTTAATAAATATCACTTAAACCAAAATTATATTTTCCCCTTGCAGGATGTGCTCTAGTATTATAGAACATCTATACTTAAATATTCTTCCAACACATTTGTTAAGATATGGGTTAATGTTAAATAATGCTAAAGGAAACTGTAAAACTAAAGACAGCAAAGCTAGCTCTAAATATGATTCTCTGACACCAAACAATCACGTAGAATTCAGATAAATATAAATACCATAATACAACTCAAAGCATCTAGTGGACACTGTCAACACTTACCAATCCTTGGGCAATAGTTGCAGTATGATCTACTTTTTTCTGTCTTATTTAGATGTTGTTCCCTATTGCTTTTTGCTGTGTCCTTAACTGCTGTTTTCCAACTGTCATCAGTCTGGACTAGAATGTTAGCAATGTTCACTTGAGTTCACTGTGGACAGGAGCTTTACATCCATAAAAACAATAATGATCAGATGTGCTAAGACCATGCTTAGTAGAAAAAGGAATAATATTAAGTCCTCTAGCTCTGGTGCCAACACTTACACACTTTGTTATGTGTTTAGGATTTACATTCCCTACTAGTTTGCTAAGTTTAGTGAGAGGTGGTTTGGGCATGCTGAGTGCCACACACAGTTTTGCTCATTTAACTTGGCATTTCAGATATCCTTGGGTAACATTTCTCCCTTTCTCAGACTGATATATCTAGCATTGTTTCGAGTTCCTCATATAATACATGTGCTGAGGGCAAGTGTGGAAAAGCTAGTTTCCCTTCTCTTCAACCCAAATGCTATGCCACTCTCAACCTTGGTTGATACCTTTGAGGACAGAATGATGCAATGTACTTTAAAGTCGATGGCATGTTTGAGGGCCAAAATTATGGATTTTTATATGACTTGTGGGTAAGTCATTCTGCACAAAGGGCAAAGTACTAGGACCAGCAACCCCTGGTCATCACCATTTCTGCATCCATGCATTCAAAAAGGCCAGAAGCAGTTCCATGATGGAGACAGTGGAGTAGACTAAATTCATGCCTTTTACCATTCTATTCAGAAAAGGGAATGGTTCATTTTTAATAAGATTTACGGTACATTACTTACATTAGTCGACCCAGGTTTTTGGAATGTGATTTTACAACCAGAGAATGTTCAAGGGTATAAAGTACTGCAGTGTGGAATATAAAAGAGATAAATGGCAATATAAAGAAGTGCTAGAAATTAAAAGGAGCAGTGTTACTCAAATTATTGCTTTTCTTAGTTTGATATACAGTACTTATTTAGACTTTGTTTCTTCAAGTATGGTGCTGTCGTTTTCCTCTTCAGTTGAAATATATATTTTAAGCAGAATGCTTTTGAATAACTTTTGCTGGGAGGCAAGGGTGGAGGGTGTAAGGCAGGGGAATGCAAGATGTCGAGCAAGATAGATTCTTAGAACTGTTCAGCAATATTACCTTGCACTGACTGTAGAATGAGTTTGGATTTTTTAAATGTTTTTTTTTTAAAGAAAAACTAAACAGGACATATGGAAATACTGGAAAGTCATGTAATCTATTTAGTTGTCTTAGCACAACAACTGATACTTCAGTTGATTCTGATGCTTGTAAATTGTCTGCAGCAAGTGGTCAGTGAAAAAGTCTTAAAATATTTGATAATAAACTGTATGAATGCCTTGAGGTTCATCTCGTTGCAAATTATCCATTATCACTAATTAGAACTATAGAGTTTTAATTTAATTTTTCAATAATGTTCTATCTATCTATCTACATATATACACATGCTTGCCCCCCATTATACCATATTTGGAACATGAAAAACCAGCTCTACTAAAGTTATTCAGAACCTTTGTATTTCCCTAAAAGCTGTTTAGAAAAGAGCAGTTCAATTATAATTAGTTCTATAATATGGTAGTAAAGGTAAAGAGGCAGAGCCAAAGCAGATGATAATGGCAATTCCATGTGTTTAATATAAAGGTAAAGGTTTCCCCTTAACATTAAGTCTAGTCGAGTCCAGCTCTGGGGAGTGGTATTCATCTCCATTTCTCAGCCGAAGAGACAGCATTGTCCGTAGATGCCTCCAAGGTCATGTGACTGGGATGACTGCATGGAGAGCCATTACCTTTCTGCTGAAGCGGTATTATTGATCTACTCACATTTGAATGTTTTTTAACTGCTAGGTTGGCAGAAGCTGGGGCTAACAATGGGAACTCAACCCATCCTGTGGATTCGAAACACCGACCTTCCAATAAGCAAGTTCTGCAGCTTAGCTATTTAACCCACTGCACCACAGCAGCCCCATGGTAGCAGAGTGAATTTCTATGAGATTGGAAGTTGCCACAATATGGTTTTGCAGCTGGTAGAGATCAACACACTCTTTTCCTTAAAGAACACATTTTAATCTATAAGCGCAACTGAATTAAATGTCAAGGAATCTTTCAGATGGTCAGCACTCAGCAAATTAAAATGAGTACTATGATATATGGACCCATTGAACAATACCTTTTCGATACTGCCAAGAATCATTATACATATTTCCAGCAATCATGTTCTGGAAGACCAGTCACAAAACTGACTGATAGATCCTTCAAAAAACTTTAAATTGAATTTAGCAAGACATTTTGAACTTGGGAGTACAGTTAGTGTGTATGTGGCAAAGTAGTGAATGATGTGGAAACAATAGAGAGAGAAACAATAGAGAGAGATGACGTGACACAGATTCAGACTATAGAATTTAAAAAAATAGATCTTAATCCATATATCACATTTTAATTATGTTTTGGGTCACCTTGAGTTCCATCTAGAAGAAAAGCAAGATATAATTTGAGCAAACAGACAGATGTTTTAATTCCTACACATTTGACCTGCATTTAGTTTTACTGAGTACTGTCAGTTTTTGTTGATGTATGCCACTGAATTCAATTTTGCATTCATTCATCCATTCACTTAATTAATTGATACCATGCTTTTCTTTCAACAAGGAAGTCAAAACACCTTTTGACAGGGAAAAGTGAGGCTTAGCTCTTAGAATGAAACAATGTAAATAAAGTATAACACTCAAACACGGGGGAACTCCAGACAACAAACATCAGGACCAGGTAATCACCTCTCAACAAAGTATTTCCCCATGCAGTAACAAGCCACATCTAAAAACTGTGTCAGCCCATCAAATGCTAATCAAAGTGGCCAATTGAAACATTCACACCTACCTCCAACAGACAACAGTTTTTTCTCCCACCTGGGAGTTTCCAGAGATATATAAACCCAATTTTCCTAGTTTCCAACAGACCTCACAACCTCTGAGGATGCCTGTCATAGATGCAGGTGAAATGTCAGGTGAAAATGCTTCTAGAACATGGCCATACAGCCCAAAAAACCTACATCAACCCAGTAAATTGATTTTGGGTTCTGTCTACCTCCGTCACAAGCGCGATTGGTGGGGATGAGGGAGAGGGCATTCTTGGTGGTGGCCCCCCGGCTCTGGAACTCTCTCCTCAAGGAAATTAGATTAGCACCCACCCTGTCCACTTTCTGTAAAGACCTAAAAATGTGCCTTCAATTAATTGGTTCACTAGATGAATTGGCCCTTTTAGCCTTAACTTAATTTTCAGCTCTTTCACTTTACTATTGTCCCTGTAGTTGTAGTGCATGAATTTTACTTGGCCCTTCCAGCCCTAACTTATCATCTGGCTTTTGCCCTTTTCTATCAGCCCTGTCCTTGCAGTTGTATTGCACAACCTTACCCCCTAGTTTTGAAAAGTCCAGTAAACTTGGCTTTTGGTTGTTGAATGATGAAATACGTTTTCATGATGTTTGTATATGTATTTTTATCATGCTATATTTCAGCTCTGTCTAACTGGGCTTGGCCCCATGTAAGCTGCCCAGAGTCCCTTCGGGGAGATGATGGTGGGCTACAAAAATAAAGTTGTTGTTGTTACTTGGATCTATCTTGTACCCATTTACTCATCTTTAAAGGTACCATTACACCTGGTGGTATTTTTTTTTGTAGTCAACCGAATGGCCATGGAAAGGCAAACCATATTTGATAAGAGTTAGAGCAGGAAAAAAGTAAAGGATAAAAATACTTCTCAGTCCTTCCCCTCCTCACCCTTCCACAACACATTATTTTGGCTAAAGTATCAACCCCTATCTTTTTACTCTGAATTTCTAAACAAGGTCAAAACAGATTAAGAATGCTTTCATATCTCAGAAATTTGTAAAATATATAAAGTGCAGTTTATATAAATTCAGGGGTTTGTTTTTTTTTTTTACCAAAAGTCAAATGTGTGATAACAAGATCTCTTGAGTATTTGCTAAAACTTGCAGTATTAAGTAATCTTTAGAAATAATAATCTTTTATCTTCCTGATTTTATGTAGATGTTAAAAACTTGGTCAAAAGCAATCTGAATTGCATAGGATGGAATATCACATAGTCCTCTCAGAGTAGATCTGTCCAATTGTTTTGCTTTCTGTGACTTTTTATAATTGTTCCCATGCCTCGAAGCAGGCAGTAGGCTTGTGCAACAGCCAAGCAGGTACCTCAGGGGTTCAAATTCCCTTGCACTCTGAGTTGAACTCAAAGTTACAGAGAAGAACTAACTGTGAGGTATGTTTTCTTTGGGTATTCAAAAAAAGAAGCAAACCAGCTGGTAGAACAATGAACAGGGGGGGGGGGGGAATCCTTGAATAGAAGTTTAATATGAAGATCTCCCAAGCTCTTTCAGAAGCAAATGGTCTTTTTAGTGATTTAGTTTCAGAGAAATTGAATCATTTGCCAAAGTTTACAAAAGGAATTGCTGCAAGGCTTTAAAGATTATAAGGGAGCCTGTGTGGCATAGTGTCTTGAATGTTGGAATAGGACTCTGGAGACCAGGGTTCAAATCCCTAGTCTTGCATGGAAATACACTAGGTGACACTGAGCAGGTCATGCTCTCTCAGCCTCAGAGGAAGGTGGTAAACTCCCCTCTGAACAGATTTGCCAAGAAAAACCCAAGACAGAATCTCCTTAGTTTTGCCATAAGTCACAAAAGACTTGAAGGCATCCGAGGAGGAGGAGGAGGAAGAGGAAGAGGAAGACGAAGAGGAAGAAGAAGAAACAATGCCTCCTCCACCCTGTCACATCACATTAATTTTAGGACTTCCTTCATAGTTGCCCTGAGGTTGTAGACCACACTACAAGTGTATCACACAAAGAAACAAAACAGCTTTTATAAGGAATGAAAGAGACACTTTTGGCTCTTCCATATAGGGCAACAATATCTGAAGAAGGTGGCACAATGGGTTAAACCCTTGTGCCAGCAGGATTGCTGACTGACAGGTCAGCGATTCAAATCCAGTGAGAGCAGGTTGAGCTCCCTTTGTCAGGTCCAGCTCCCCATGGGGATATGAGAGAAACCTCCCACAAAGATGGTAAAACATCAAACATCTGGGCATCCCCTGCGTAACGTCTCTGCAGATGGCCAATTCTCTCACACCAGAAGTGACTTGCAGTTTCTCAAGTCACTCCTGACATTTAAAAAAAATCAGAAGAAGGTAATATTTATAGCGGTATTTCCTGCATTTTAAAAATACAGATCCACGTGATGTTCTTCTAATCACACAACATTTCTGGCTATTTCTTCATCTTTTTTGCTGCATTCTGAAATATTTTGTTCTGCCCCCAAAAACAAGTTTATTTATTTAAATGGTAAATTTCTCAGGTGAATTGTGAACCTCAAACTAGGCATATCCAGTTCCTCAAGACCTCCTTATTGTCAGATTGTTTCCATCTTTTCCCTTTCCCCCCATACCTCATTTTATTGCATTGATGAAAAAAGATTCTCTTTGTGGTCTAACAATAAAAGCAGCAGGCTCCTATGCTTAGAAAGATCAACCCCTTTGGATCCCCTACTTGCCAAATTCAGCTTGAGGGAGTCAACTGAGGTGCTGGATAGGGAATATCTACAGATGAAGTGGGAGCAGGGGATGGAGCCCTGGATGAAAGTTGGGTAAAAGAACTGTAATTATAGCACCATTACATTTCACTACTTAAATGCTAGAGATTTTTTCAGAGATGTTAAAGAGATTTTAAAAAAAAAAAAACCAAGAATCACTGAGGAGAGGAATAGAAAGGACATGTGAACAATGCAACAGTAAAAATAGTCTGAAGGGTTTTGTTGTTATTGACTTGATGGTAAACAACAACACAAACTGAAAGTGGAAGGGTGACACAATCAATTAACTTTAAGTTACTAACTTCAATTAGAATTCCATCTCTTGTCATCCACTCTCGTTCATCTTTTACCTACCAATAAAAAACGGGAGTTAAAACTGATCTCTTTGTAACAAGCATAAAGAAAGAAATCCTGAAAGCTGCTGAGAGTCTGTATCTAGAATCATTCCAAAAGGGGAAACCTTCTGAGACTGACCCTTGAGCTCTGCATAGTTATCAAGCAAAATATTTCCAAGAGTAACAAGGAGCAGAAGGGCAAAAACAGATGACAGGGTTGAAGACAAATGGAAGAGTCCAAGGATGAGAGACTGCAAGGCACAGAGGAGAGATAAAGGAGGTGGGAAATGGCAACAGAATATCACATGGGAGGCAGCAGACCCAATGCAGAAGGAAATGAGAATGGGGAGGCCCAAGCAGTTTTGCCCATCTACAGTAATCTGTTTGGCAAAATGAAGCTGTGAACAAACTCAAGCACTTTTACGGAGCTTGCTGTTCATCTTTGCTGCAGTGCCAAGATTTCTCTTCCCAGACCAAGAAGACTCATGCATCACATTAAAGGCTTCAAAATCTTGCAGTGTGGGAGTGTAGGGGACCCCCTGCTTGGGGTCCTTGCTGAGTCCGTCACAGAGGGCAGCAAAATGAAGAGAGTCTAGTCTCTAGAGGTAAAGCAGAAATCTCTTTATTTCAAGTGTGGCCACACAGGGAGAAACAGCCCAGACAGACCAGTGTCTTCAAAGAGAGCTGTCCCTCCTATTTGGATATTTCAGTCTCCTTATATACATGTCTTTTCACTGTGTCATGGGCACACACCTCTCTTATCGGATCAACCATTCAAAAACATGTTTTTCTCATATTTTGCCACTCCAATGTCTTTCACTGCTAACCTTCTACAAACTACGTAAACACACACATTATTGTTACAGATAAGCATTTTGGGTGTTAACCCACCCTTGGGTACTCCCTGGGCGTAGTAACCCACCCTGGGTGTACTTGACAATACAGCATCTTGTGTCTTCTAGATACATTATCTCCTCTTAGCTTCTGGTCTTCTGCAGGCCAGAGGAGAGGCACAAACCCCTCTCTAGGTTTGCATTTTAGAATTTCAACATTTCTGAGTTCTGTTAGCCCCTTCACTCCTCCATTTTTTTTTTTTTTTTGCGAAAGCTGATCATACAGAAGCTGAAGCAAGATCAATATCTAGTTATAACATTTTTATGATACCCCAGCATTCTTGTAATCACCACCAATTGCCACGAAGTGGGAACCGCACTTGTGGTGAACTTATCACACATCTTCATGATGATGGGAAAATACATCAAGGAGAGCTCTCGTGCACACACACATTCATTCATACTCATGCACACATCCGGCAAAGATGATCAGTCTTTTCTGAGGAAGCGTGGACACTCCATTGCTGCAGTTCAGGAAGCATGGAGATTGTCAGGGGTCCCCTGCATTTATAGGCCAAAATCCATTTTTCTTCATTTCAACAGCAGGTTGCTCTGTCCTCTTACTAAAGGACAATATGTCTTTGTTCTCTCCAAAGTTCAAGACATTCGCATTCCAGGCCTCATGACTTATGGGGTACCTCCTGCACTCCTTACATGCTCGGCCGCATACCTCATTGTCCATTGTTGTTCAGTTATGCCTTGCTGCCTCCTCGCTTCGACTGCCAAGTTCATCCCATATCATGCCTTGCGAGAACTCCATGTTGGTTTTTCTTCAGGCCTGTTTCTTCTCTTTTCCATGCATTCAAACATTCATTCCTCACATATTCCTCCCCTTGATACATAAATGCTAATTTATCGTATCACATACATGATCCATACATGATAAGCAATCCAGTGTTGGTTATACTTATAATCAAACTTGATTAAGTGTAGAGTATATATCTTTAGGTTAATATTGAACTTGTATGATTAATCAAACATCATAGTTCATAATTGTGTTTCTAAACACGTTAACTTGTTTTCAAATATAGATAATCGATTTGTCAATCCTGTCATTTGTCTAAGAGGCCATAAGATCCAAATGATTGGCAGCAATATAAGTATCCCTATCCATACTATTAAATGTATCCTATGAAGGTATCATACCAGTGGTGTTCTGTGTTTCCACCAATATAAATCATTAGGTGATATAGCACATAGGCATTACATTCCATTGTCATATACCATGGTTTTGGGCTTTAGCTTTTGTAACCTGCAGATTGCATCTGCAATTTCCAATGCACATGGTTCAACTTGTTTTACTGTTAAAGGACATACATATCCCATTTATTACATCTATCAATATCAATTATTTCATTCAAATTTGTATATTTGGACCTTGTGCATATGGTTTTCTTGGATAACAAATATGGAACCCAGAACCATTTTCCCACATGCATAGGCATAGGAACTATATCACAAACCAAATTTTTTTCCAATATTGACCATTTTTCCCAAGGTTTCCAGTTTCAATCTTAGTATATCATCTTCCCAAGAATATTTGACAAGCTTACTCCATCCTTTATAATCTGTTCTTAACCAATCATGTAATTTTGTTAATTCAGGAAGGCTTCTGAGTGTCCTCCCATTATTAACATCAACATTTTTCTCTCCAATCTCTCAAATTTATTTCCATAGTCAAACAACTCATAGACTTACTTATTTGTTGTAAGGTTTCATTTTTAGCTTTCATTAAAGCAACCAAGGAATGATTCAGCTGGTCAAATATACTTAATTGCAATCCGGCAGTAATCCCATATACCAAAGCTGTACTTCTCTATTTGAAGCTCAATAGTCTTCATCCGTTGTATTCTGTGTCTTTCCTTCTATCACTTGGTTGATCTGATTCAAAACATCATTTCATCCTTATTTTTTTCTATACCCTTTATACAATAAATCTTACACTTTATACCATATATTGCTTTCATTTGTGTTAGAGCAATTGTTCTTTACCAATCATGTAAACCAATCTTAGCAAATCCTGCACTTTTGATATCTCATTTGCTTTGTTTTTCAAAGAGGTCTGATGCTGAATAGCTCTGGCCTCTGAAAAAACAACTGCCAATAGGTTCTGGTACCAGATAATAATATGAGTCACCATTATTATTATTATTATTGCACTCCTTAAAAACTATAAAACACAAACAATACATATATTTACTGTTCCAATTAATAGTCCAATTGCAATTTTTTTTTCATAAGCTTTGCATCCTTTTAATTGGTGGCCAGTTGCATTCCTGTTTAGAAACCAAATAAAACTGTTAATTAACTTGCACAGCTTTCCAAGTTTTTCCTGGTTCGGATGAACCCACTTCTATTTATCATTAGCCTGTAATCAATAAGGATGAGGATCTTCTGCTCAAAACTGCAAACACTTTATGAAAAGTATCATCAATAAGAGTGAGGCTAAATAAAATCTAAAATTACATATGTCATGAATGACTTTTCAATGATTTTAAAGCATAGGTTCTTTTTTAATGCAATTTCCAGTGTGAGAAGGTATATAAGATTACAGAAAACATTTAGGCAAAGAATGACATTGGACATTGGACATACAGACATACAGATTCTATGTAACTACATTGGATTCACAATTACATTGGTTAACAAACAAACCAGAGGTTCCCAAAAGACATCACGGCTCGGTTTCACCATTGCCTCACCACCAGTTACTTTCAGTGGGACAATGAATTCTACGAACAGAAAGATGGAGTAGCTATAGGGAGCCCTCTCAGCCCGGTCATAGCTAACTTCTACATGGAACACTTTGAAAAACAAGCCCTGGAGACAGCAACCAAAAAGCCCACGATATGGTTCAGATATGTGGATGACACCTTCACCATTTGGAGCCATAGAGAAGAAGAACTCAAACGGGTTCCTGGACCATCTTAACAGCATCCACCCAAACATCCAGTTCACCATGGAAAAAGAAAATGAAGGAAGACTGCCTTTTCTAGATGTCCTAGTCATCCGCAAACCAGATCAACAATTGGGTCATACCGTCTACAGAAAACCCACACACACAGATAGATATCCACATAAAAACTCCAAGCATCACCCAAGTCAAAAAAGAAGCACCATGAAAGCCTTGGCAGACCGTGCAAAAAGAATCTGCGAAGCCCACCTCCTCCAAGATGAACTGAACCACCTCAACTGGGCTCTACAGGCCAATGGATACTCCACCTCAGACATCAGAAGAGCAGCAAGACCAAGAACAAGCCACAAGAGTCAAGATGAAGATCCACCCAGAGGAGAAGTGTTCCTGCCATACATCAAGGGAACCACTGACCGCAGAGGGAAGCTGATGAGGAAACACAACATACAAACAATCTACAAACCCACCAAGAAAATCCAACAAATGCTCCGTTCAGCAAAGGGCAAGAGGGATCCTCTCACCTCTGCAGGAGTCTACCATTGTATACCATGCAGCTGTGGACAAGTCTACATAGGGACCACCAAACACAGCATTGCCCAGACACGAATCAAGTAACATGAAAGGCACTGCAGACTACTTCAACCAGAGAAGTCAGCCATAGCAGAGCACCTGATGAACCAGCCTGGACACAGCATATTATTTGAGAACACAGAAATGCTGGACCACACCAACAACCACCATGTCAGACTACACAGACTACAAGCATGTGGACAATTTCAACAGAAAGGAAGAGACCATGAAAATGAACAAAATCTGGCTACCAGTATTAAAAAAAACTCTAAAATTATAACAGCTAAACAACAGAGAGGGAAAAAAACCAGGCACAGATTAACACCTCCCAGCAACAGATTTTCCCAGGCTCAGGCAGGCCTTCTAATGCTAATGAAGGTGATCAGCTAAACATTCACACCTAACTGCAGCAGGAGAGAGCTCCTTGCTCCACTCCAGCCATTCCACAGATATATAAACCCATTGTCCTAATTCCAACAGACCTCACACCTCTGAGGATGCTTGCCATAGATGCAGGCGAAACGTCAGGAGAAATACCTCTAGAACATGGCTCTATAGCCCGAAAAAAAACCCCACAAGAACCTAGTGATTCCAGCCATGAAAGCCTTCGACAATACATTAAACATAGGGGAATTACATTTTCACTCAACATTCACACACATGTACACGCATTCATCCACATGCATCCAAATATTACCATATCCTTTTCTCCCTCCTTGGAGAAGCACCTGTAAGGCCAGACCCTGCTTTCCTGCAGCCTGCCAATGCACAGTTCCATAACTTCCATAATGCCATAACTTCAAAACACTGAAATGCCAAAACTTCTTTCCCTAAGCACAATGCCAAGGACCAGACCTCTGTTTTCCATACAGCAGAACCTGCCTCCCTGCACAAAATCCAAGACTCCAAAGGCACACTTCTTCCTCTTCCCTTGAGAAAGCAGCCCCAAAGTGTCCAGAATCATGCTTTCCCATAGCATATCTGACACTCTCTGAATACACCACCTCTGTCCTTGCCATGGAACAGGGCATGGCGGGTGGAAGTACTGGAGTCTGTGTCTATTTTTTCTCTGAAAGTGCCTAATGCAACCTGTCTCACTAAAAGCAGAACCTATCTAATGTTTTTAAAAGTACTTATGACACATATGGTGGGGGCTGGGATTCCAGCTCTAATTGTCCTTCTGCAGAATCAAGGTATATGACCTTCTTACTTTCACCATTAAATGGTGCTGTTGGATTGGCAAGTAAGGGCATGCAAGAGGGAGTTTCTTTGCAACATTTTAAAAGCCAAGGAGATCAGGTTTGCAACACAACACTCCATGCATTTATATAGCAAAGCTAATCTAGATGGTTGGCAGCTATGTAACGAAGGTATTGCCTTACTATTTTCAAATCATAGGTTCCGGTTTCTGGCCATCTGGGATTTAAATTAAATTTCGGCCATTCCACCTGACACAGAAATTGCAATTTCTGGGCATTGTTACATCCTGGCATCTGTTGCCTAAACTTAGAGAAATTCTTAACCATACATTCCAATGGGCTTGAGCATTTCTTACTCCCTTTTTGCCCCATTTTCCTAAGGGTGGTGCCTATTCAGTTGTATCACACTCCCGAACAGACAATACTTTCCAACCTTCCACCCTTCTGGCGCCTGTTTACTAGTCTAGACTTTCCCTTTCCCCAAGAAAACCTCTACTCGCCTGGTAACGATGACTTGCGTTCCCTGACGTTCCTGGGGATGAGATTTCCAACTTTCCTCTCAAGTGGAGCGTTCCTGCTGACGAGGGCACCCAACAAAGATGAACAAAAGGATCGGTCTGTTGTTTTGGGATCCCTTCTCGATCTCTGTTGATACATCCCAATTGGGCAGCCTTCGCCTTCAGGAATGGGTTGCCAACAACCTCTAGAATCTCATCAAACCGGCACCTCTGCTAGATCTCGGTGGAACCTCCAGAAATGTAGGGGACCCCCTGCTTGGGGTCCTTGCTGAGTCCGTCACAGAGGGCAGCAAAATGAAGAGAATCTAGTCTCTAGAGGTAAAGCAGAAATCTCTTTATTTCAAGTGTGGCCACACAGGGAGAAACAGCCCAGACAGACCAGTGTCTTCAAAGAGAGCTGTCCCTCCTATTTGGATATTTCAGTCTCCTTATATACATGTCTTTTCACTGTGTCATGGGCACACACCTCTCTTATCGGATCAACCATTCAAAAACATGTTTTTCTCATATTTTGCCACTCCAATGTCTTTCACTGCTAACCTTCTACAAACTACGTAAACACACACATTATTGTTACAGATAAGCATTTTGGGTGTTAACCCACCCTTGGGTACTCCCTGGGCGTAGTAACCCACCCTGGGTGTACTTGACAATACAGCATCTTGTGTCTTCTAGATACATTATCTCCTCTTAGCTTCTGGTCTTCTGCAGGCCAGAGGAGAGGCACAAACCCCTCTCTAGGTTTGCATTTTAGAATTTCAACATTTCTGAGTTCTGTTAGCCCCTTCAGGAGTATATGTGTTTGGAGCAGAAGGATGTAGAAAAACAAGATAAAATACAATACACACAAAAAGAAAGTGGGTTTTTTTTTAAAAAGGAAAATATGTTGAATGTTTTAAAAGTGTGGGAGGATAAAAATATTTTTGCCTGGCATGAAAAGGAGGAAGATCTTGTCACCAAAGTGGCTGATGCCATAATTTGCGGTTCTCCTTAGCCCAGAGGAACACCTGGTGAACTGGCTAGCATGGATAACAAATCAGGAACCAATGACTCCACCAGGATGAAGGCAAATGAGAGAAGCTTTACAGAAGGGTACAAGTGTAAAAGTATATTCACAAGCAGATATCTTTATACACAAAAGATCCCATACTCTGAAATTCATTGGTTTTGAAATTTCCCCCTCTCTTATAGAATTCAATAACAAAATTATAATAAATGTAATGAAAATGATAGAAATAGAAGAGAGACAGTTTTTGGGTGATGTTTAGTAAGGGAGGGGGAGACCTCACAACCTGTGAGGATGCCTGCCATAGATGCAGGTGAAATGCCAGGAGAGAATGCTTCTAGAATATGGCCATATAGCCCAAAAAACCTACAACAACCCAGTGATTCCAGCCATGAAAGCCTTCGACAATACATCAAAAATAAATTTGTTGTTGTTGTTGAAGTGGGAAAACCAGTGCATAGCTGTTTGTTGACCTGAAAGTAAAAAAATAAATGAACAAAACTCTCTTCTCATCTCTGCATTCAAAGGCACAGAAACAATAAATGTCCCTCAGAGTTTCAGAAAAACTATATAATAATAATTTTATATAATAAAATTATCATCTATAAAATTCTCATCAATATGCTTCCACTTTAAATTATTTGTTCATATAACAATCAATATGAAGTAAATTGACTACATCTATTTACATAAGAGTGTGCCTTCAAAATGCTTTCAAATATATATTTGCAGGCTTCTTTGAAAAAAAACCACTTTTCATTTTGTCTAGAAATCCAAATGATTTTATTTTATCTATGTGTTTTCCTATCCCCCTTCTCCGCCATACATGCTATCCTACCATGTCCAGTTTCCACCCACTTCTTTGATTGGCTTACTTGTTTGTATTATCAAGAATGGACTTACTGAATGCTTGCAATTTCTTTCTTTTTTTAATATAACACTTTCACAATAGCAGCCAAGTTATGGTTGCTTTCTTTTTCATTTAGAAGCATTTTTTCATTAGTTTCAGGTGTTGTATTTGAGATGGTATCACCTGTGGGATATTCTGCTTCAAATGTAACAGAAAGAGTAGTTTGAAAGTTTCCACATGGGGGAAAATAACAAGCTGAAGAGGTGATGTGGAATTCTTCCTAATGTGGTAAGTTTGAATGTTAAGCCGTTATTTTCATATGACAATCCTTTCAAACAACCATATGAAAAGTGAGATGGCACAGGCTCATAGCTTAATTTAGCTTAGTGGGGAAGATGGTGTCCTGGAGGCCAGCATAACCAAGGTCCCTAGAAAATCCCACTGTTATAGACTAGCAGTTCGATGTCCTTTTTATTTATTTATTTTTCATGTTGTGGCTCCTGGTGGCTTCAAGGGCTATATGCTTTGGTTGCTTGAAGTTAACAGTACAATAGAAAGTAGGGCTGTTGTCAAAGCTTTCCATGGCAGGGATATCAAATTGCAACAGAATCAAATGATGACATTGCAAGCCGGAGGCATTACATCACCTAACCAAACTGGCCTGCTAACCACGCTGTGTGGGGCGGAGTACATGGACCATTAGTTTTTCAGTTGATTCTTTTCATGGATGATGGCAGGTACCACCCCACAAATCTCTTCAAGGAGGTGCTTCTGGCAGCTGTTGAAAGTCCATGTTTCCTTTATTAAATTATCCTCTGCTGTAGTTTCCTGTCATGGATGCTTTTACTTTCTCCTCATGATCAGGGTTATTAATCCAAGAGGATTTCCCTTTTTCATATCTCCTAGTTTCATGCTATGCAAAGTCTCAAACTTCATTTCAGTCAACTTAAATCTTGTAATACATTTTTTCAAGTTCAAAAACAAAAAGAAATACAACATGCCATTTTAAATTATACTTCCTTTTTTCATTCAGAATTACTGTATATGCAGCAGCTGGGATCTAAAAATTGGTAACTAGTAACTTTTAATGAATTCCTGGTTCACATAACTAAGATATAACTGTATTACATTATGATAAACATCGCACTTTATTTCTAGATTAATGGTAACTTTGTCCAGCTATTTCTGTAAGTCCAGGGGCATAGAAGGACTATCACATAATTCAAATGCTGGCACTTGCTGTGCATTGTGCTTTTGTGCCATACTCTGTTGTGGGTATGGAGATAACCACGAAGAAAACAGAAGAATGTGCTCTGAACCAAGACCTGCAGCATCAATATATTTTTAAGTAACCAAGGCTTCTTCCACACAGCTGTATAAAATCCACATTGAACTGGATTATATGATAATGTGAACTCAGATAATCCAGTTCAAAGCAGATATTGTGGATTATCTCCCTTGATATCCTGGGTTTTATGAAAGTTTGGAAGGGGCCTGAGTTTTTAAAGTAACTCAGGATGTTGTCAGACAGGCCCTACATCCCAGGGTCTGATCCCAGGTTTTCTGTTTATCCCAGATTATCTGGCAGTGTGGACTCATATAATCCAATTTAAAGCAGAAAACCTGGGATCAGATCCTGGGATATAGGGTCTGTCTGGAAGGGCCCTCATAGCAAACTATTCTGGTTTCCTTGTGAAACAATCATATAAATGAGCTGTTAAAAATTTAACTGCAACAATACATAACTGCTAGCAGGAGGGCTTGGCACATGAGTAGTACCTAATTACTTACGAGTATTTAAAGTAATTTTTCAGTCTCAAATACGGACCACAGTATTATATATCACATTATTTCCATTTTACTTTTACTTTTGTTGCTGTTTCTGTGATATACCTTGCCTTGGGGGATGGGGGCTCTGTAGAGGTATTATACTTTGTTCTTCTTGCAGGGAAACAATTATTTAATGATTTAATTATCTATATTTTAAATGTAACCTTCTCCATCTTCCCCCTCCCCCTTTCCTTCATACCTCTAGTTTTCATTTCACAAAGTAACCTTTCCCAAAAGGAAAACAGTACACAACCTGTACGCTGTCTTTACTGTGTCAGACACAAAATTACTAAAATATAACATTTCTAATGTTTTCCAACACTTTGTAACATAAATGAAATACTTATGCTACGAAGTGTAGATAAGTTGTAGAAATAATGATGCCTCTTGCTGAAGATGACTGTGTTTTCAACCAAAATGTATGTTTTGTAAGCATTTGATGTTTGTGTATGTAAAAACAATATACAAGGACCCATTAATTTGTTTTCTGTTTATTGTTTTTGAAGTACTCTAATTTCTTACTGAGTGAACTTTGCCAAGCAGATCAGGAGTTTCCAGTTAACTAAGAAATTGCTCCACATAACCTTAGATTTGGTTAACTTTTTGTATAATCCGTTTTATGTAATTATAGAAAAGAACACCAGTTTGGGCTTTCAGATGTGATTTAGAGCCTTGTTTACTACCTTCCGGTACACATATTTTATTGTTCATATATTATTATTATTATTGCATGCAGCTCCTCATGGCTACTTAGATCTTTTTTCATTGGAAACCAGTGTGTTTGAATATAATATACATGGAGGTCACTGTTTTTTCACTAATTCAATTGCTGGGGATAATTTAATTGCAACCTGAATCAGCCACTCTGTGCTGAAATTCTAACTATGTTGCACTTTGGCCAACTTGGGATGTTAAGGATAAGAATACAAGAACCCTGCTTGCAAATCTGTTGCCTTGCAGGGCCAGATGTTGATCTTTGATTAATCCTGACCTCAGTTTGGCATTATGAAGCACACTGTAAGTTGTTATATGTTGACTATAGGGATCTGTTTTTGGAGCACATTGTTGACTAGGAGTAGAATATACTTACTTAGCTAGGCGATCCCTCGTAGCCTGAGGATGATGGTCCTTGTGTCTTGGCAGTGTGTTCATAGGTGGCTGTGGTAGCCCTATTCTTGATCTTCATGTTCTCCCACAGTGAGGACATCGGTTTCCAGGTGGAAGGCGGTCCCTTGTCAGGGTTGGCTTGATGCACCTTCCTCTTGGCACATTTTCTCCTTTTCTCCCTCCATTTGTGCCTCTTTGAATTACGCAGCACTGCTGGTCTCAGCTGACCTCCAGTTAGAGTGCTCAAGGGCCAGGGCTTCCCAGTTCTCGGTGTCTATGCCAGTTTTTAAGGTTGACTTTAAGCCCATCTTTAAATCTCTTTTCCTGCCCACCAACATTACATTTCCCATTCTTGAGTTGGGAGTATCGTAACTGCTTTGGGAGATGGTGATCGAGCTTTCAGACAATGTGGCAAGTCCAGTGGAGTTGATGGTGTAGGAGCATTGCTTCAATGCTGGTGGTCTATGTTTTTTCCAGCATGCTGACATTTGTCTGCCTGTCTTTCCATGAGATTTGCAGGATTTTCCAGAAGCAATGCTGATGGAATCATTCCAGGAGTTGAGTGTGACATCTATAGACAGTCCACATTCTGCAGGAGTATAGCAGGGTTGAGAGGACAATAGCTTTATAAACAAGCACCTTGGTATCCCTACGAATGTTTACTGAAGACTGGGACATTTGTAGTAGAATATAATGCACAGATCCAAACTATCAAAATGTATCAAATTATTTTAGTACAGTTTTTGGAAAATTGCATTTTATAACAAGGGCACATCAGCACGTAAAATTTATTCAGAATGTATACCTTTTGAAAACAACCCCACATTTAAAAAGGAAGGCATGAGAAGGAATGCAATAAGCAAAGAGAATGATCAACATGTGGCATCATGGATTCCTTGATCCTGGATTCCCATCAGCCCCAGTCACTGTGCTCAATGTCAAAAGTGATGAGAGAACAAATCTAGTAACTTCTGGAAGGCCATTGACTCTCCATTCCTGCCTGTGGGCATCATTCCAATGAAACACTGCTATCTGCAAGTAGTAACAGCAGATGAAGCAAACTCCCAAAGATTAGACTTTAGGGCATTTCTATTTCCAAAAGAAATCTCTCCCCCCCCCCTCTCTTTAAGAATTATATTCTGAATAATTGCAGAAAGGTTACTTTTGCTGTTATGCCTCTTGAAGATGATGTACAGGCTGGATACTAGATTGGTTCATTTCTAACTACAGAATAACATTTGGAAGGGAGCTCAGCTAATTGATAATCACCGGGGGCTCTTCCACACAGTCCTATGTCCCAGAATATCCAACATTATCTGAGTGTGAACACAAATAGCCCAGTTCAAAGCTGATACTGTGGCATTTTCTGCCTTCATATTCTGGGATATAAGGCTGGGTGGAAGGGCCCTTCACTGAATTGTATTGCTGGGATGGCAATGTAATCGCTGAGTGGACTGCATAAAAACAAACTTACAGTCACATTTCTGGCTGGCCTGACAGTCTACTCAAACATATTTTACTGATAAGAAATTACTAAAGCTGGGGAGGTTAGCACAGTTGTACGGCAAGTCCTTCAAATGTGGCACAAATAGCTCTTCTATATTGGCAGGAAAGTTTTGACAAATGAATTATATTTGTAGGTTTCATTGAACTAACCTTAAACAAACCAACTTATAATATCTTCCCATCCTTCTATTCCATATGGAAGCTTCAATATAATTGTAGGGGGTGTCAGCAAGAGGTTGGGAATATTACTGATTTCCAAACAACTTCAGCCTACTTCTGAATAGATATCCGGAGAGCTAAACTGTAATATGGCTTGGAAAGGGTGTTGGCAGGTTTTTTGGTGCATGTTGAATTATTTGTCTTGCCAATATGGGGATTCCCCCCCCCCCCCCCCGAGAACACATGTTTTAGGGCCCTTCCACACGGTCATATAATCCAGAAGATCAAGGCAGAAAATCCACAGTATCTGCTTATCTGAGTCTACAGTTCCATATAATCCAATTCAATGTGAATTTTATACAGCTGTGTGGAAGGAGTCCTAATTTAAAAAAATAGCTTTGAATCCAATAAAATAGCTAACAATGGTAACTTTTGGCTTCCATGTCAGGGAGTAGTAAATCTGTTCCAAGTTTTCTTTGAAAGGAGTAATCCATGGTGTTGTATTTGTTTCTGGGATTTGTTTCTTGGGCCCCTTACACACAGCTGAATAAAATCCTACATCATCTGCTTTGAACTGGAATTTATGGCAGTGTGGACTCAGGTAACCCAGTTCAAAGCAGATAATGTGAGATTTTCTTCCTTGATATTCTGGGATATAGGGCTGTGTGGAAGGTCATTGAAAGTTGGACTAAACCCCAAAGTAGCCTCACTGTCCTACTGCCTCTACCCACCACCACTGGAATTTCACAATGGAAATCCATGAAAAGATTGACTTTAGGGAAAATTTTATGACATGGATTCATTCGATTTTTAGTTCACAGAAAACCCAGATATTGATCAGTTAAGATGCTACAAAGATGTGTTACATCCAATAGGGAACAAGTTTCCCATTATCTCTAACACTTGTCATACTGATGCTGGAAACTCTAAAAAGAGCCACAAACAATGAGAAAAAGATAAAGGGAGGAGAGGTGAAGGGAGAAGCATTCAAGTTGGGGGTCTATATCGATGTTCCATATTGGTTTTTAATTTTTGGAAGAATTGTTGGAGAATGCTGCTAATTTGATGCCAATTTTGAAAATGAAAACTTAACTGGACTGAGAATAAAGATAAAACTGTGGTGTTGATTAAAAATATGGCAAAAACTGCTTTGAGTCCCCCCAGGGGTGAGAAAGGCAGTATATAAATACTGTAAATAATAAATAAATAAATAAATAAATAAATAAATAAAAGATGGGCAGAATATTTAGTGGAGAAAATTATTTTTCAAATTGAGAAAATAGCCAAAATATTTGAGGAAGGCAGTTCTTTGTGTGCTGGAACTGCAGCACAGGCATGGTATTACAGTGGCAACAGAGTAAAACTACTTGAAGGAATTCCTAAATATCTGTAATTGATCTGTTGTATAATTACAGCTCACGGGAACTCTCAGGACTTTTAGCTGCAACATTTGAAAGTGGGTTCCTTTCAGACAAAGTTGCTAAAACAAAAACAAACCGTTCCCTGCTGAGACATTTGAGACAACTTCTCAACTACCTGTCTGTTAGGGTATAGAACTGATTGCAAGATGAGGCATCGAGTGAGCCATTTTCAGAGAGCGTCTGGCTCCTTGAGAGCCATTTAGCAACAAATCTGTGTGAGGAATGAATGTGGATGTGTCTGGGAAAGAAAAAAGAGTCTCCTTCAGGGAGCTGGAATTCCTCAACAAGGCCTTCCTCTCTGAGAGCTACCAATTTGCATTGATAGTGATGCCTAATCAGCAGAGAAAGAATGTTTCTGAGCTTTCAAGGATCCCCAAAACTGTGTTTAAATGACAATCCTTTCAGATCTCAGATCTGCATTGTGAAATGTGCCTGCTCGGTGCTCTTAAAGAGCAAGCAATCTTGATTCTTGAAAAAGGCATCTGTATTTGGTTATATAGACAAGTAGTGTGTGTAAGTAAACACATCTGTCCTCTACAACTTCATAAAATAAAGCCGTTGGTCTACAACGTATGTCGTTTTATACAAAGTTTCCTTGAGTGACATTTTTCAGACAATTTCCAAAAGGACTTTGTTTTAAATAATAATAAACATTTTAGCTATGTATGCCCATCTTAATTTAGGGAAGGCGATAATGGTAAACCATCTTGCAGGCAACACAATGTTGTTTAATTATGTGGTTACTAATAGGCAGTTAACCTTTTAAAGTTACAACAAAAAACAAAATGAAAGAATAAAAATTTCAATTAAAAGACACTTACAACAATGAAATATCTCACTTGTTTCAACTGGAGTTTAGAAAAGTTACTTCCTGAAGTGTAGCTCCTGAAATTCTCCAACCAGTAAGGATGAATAATCTATTAAAATCAGAGCTTGTAAAAGTTACTTTTTGAACTAAATCACTCAGTGGTCATGCTGACTGGGGGATTTTGAGAGATGTTGCCCTAAAAACTATTTTTTCCCAAGTTTTGGTTTTAACACTTCTCCTAATTATGCTTAAAGTCATAATCTAATCAATAATTACTTTGTAAATCATGTTATGAGTACAGGAAAGGGGCTGGTTACTGTGTAGGTCCATTGCTTTCCTTTGAGGCTGAAAAAGTGTGACTTTCCCAAGGTTACTTATTGCATTCCCATGGCTGAGCAGGGATTCAAACATTCCATCACTTAAATTACCACACTATGCTATCTCTCACTTTCTACTACCCACCCTTGATTTGTTGCTGTTGTTTGTCCACGTCATTTCAGAGTTACAATCACCCTAAAACTATTATGAGCATTTCTTGGCAACATTTATACAGTGGTGTCTTTACTTTGTCTTCATCTGAGGCTGAGAGAGTGTGGCTTCCTCAAGATTACCTAAGACTTCATAACACACAGTAAACTCTGCTTTTCTGCACACTTTAGAAATGGCTACTGATGGATCCAATCACATGACACATGCTTCTTCTGTGGGTTTCTAGTCTGTCACAGTTTCTGAAGTGTCATTTTTCCTGATGATTCAGATCTCAATTGGCAACTGACTTCATTTTCAATTCCCCATGTAGCGTTGGGCAAACCCAGCAAATTTGTCTGCTTGTAAACAAACAATACAATGATGTTGTCCTGGAGGAAGGAGCCGAGATGGGCAGTATTAATATCTTTCACTCACCATTATCATTTTGGGACTGCTGAGGAAGGAAGGATAATTTAGTTATTTTGTTGTGTCAACTTTTTGCTCGCAAAGAAAAGAAATCCTGTTGAACGTTTTAATAAAAAGAAAGTGGGGGAGTGGATAATGGGAGAAGAAATATCTTGCCCATGTGATGGGAAGGCAAATGAAAACATTTTAAATAAAGTGAAACAGCAGAAAAATCTATTTACTTTTCAAATGTAGTTTTTTTGCTAAAAGGCAAAAAAACTACAATGTCCCACATTTTACTAATGGTGTGGGATGAACTCCCCAGTGGCTTTTCATGCCTGAGCAGGGCTTCAAACCTTGGTATCTTGAGTCATAGTCCAATACTCAAATCTCAGCACCATCCTGTCTCTGATTCAACTAGTGAGAAATGCCAATAGAACAGGTAGAAAAGGAGGGACAAAAAAAGATACCAATTGCAGTTTGATGAAGATCACTAAGGGCTTAAACCAAATGTTAAGATTCTGAAATGCCAGGACGTGCAGTCTTCTCAGAATGATATTCGTTGGCTTTAAGCAAAGTAGAGCAAAACAAAACTTTGGAAGAGATTAACTAAAGTTTCAGGATGACAAAAAGGGGTATGATTTGAAACAACTGTTTTGAAAGTCTGTCCCACCTGAATAAAGAGTAGCAAGAACACACCCGTTATTTCCAGGCACCCTGCAATGCCCTGACTTTTCCATTGAAAAGGGCATGCAGGATTTAGGATGGAAACATAAAACTATGTGTCAACAGTAGTTTATCTGCCAGCTAAAATGTCAAACTGCTGAATGTTACCTATATGGAAAAACCAGAAAGAAAGCTGAAGCACGGCCCCATGTGTTGCCTGGTATATTCTCCTAAGACCTCAAATACAAAGAGGAAACTAGTTTTGGAGCTGGGTGAAATTTGTTGCACTGACAGCTAGGAGCAAAATTGTTTACATTTTTTTGCAGGTCTATTGCTGTAATTATATCTTCTGTATGGAGCCAGCTTCCCTGCTCACCTGCATTTGACATGTGTCAGTCTTGCCTAAATTCTCCCAGGAAATGCAGTCATTAGATTAGTTGAAAGATACATTTGCATTCAAGCCCTGTGATGAAATGCAAAGCTATTTCCTCTTATTGTCGAAGGCTTTCATGGCTGGAATCACTGGGTTGATGTAGGTTTTTCAGATCCTGGGATTAAGAGCAATGTGGAAAGCTCTGAGAGTGTGTTATTCACCCAAGATCACTCAGTAATGTTCCATGGCTGAACAGGGGTTCAAACCTTTGTCTCCAGAATTATAATGCAATGCTCAGACCACTACACAATGCAGTTTGTAGTACTAACCAAAGCAAGATGGGTGTCTCAGACACTGTTTGCGGAGAGAAAATAGCAATATCCATTTCGACATTCCTGTGCCCTTCCTTCCAGTTGTTTTCCTCTGATAGAAAATCTCTGCTCGCCCTGCAACTTGACTATGCTGATCTGCTGCCTTGAACTGTAATAGAGGGTATTGCCTGATAACTGCTGTTGACACAATACTAATCTGGTAGTTTTGTCACCCTTTGTACATAGAATGAAAAGGATCTTGCACTTCAGCTTGCAAAAATATCTTGGTTGATCCTGTATGTTATAAATCTTCTTTTAAAAAGGCAGGAGAGATAGAAAATAAATACGAGGGTACTTACAAACTTGTGCCTCAGAAGGGAGACTCACCCCCCCCCCATTCCTTAAATTGGACTGTGTCTGAGTGAGAGGAGAGATTTGTTTGTCCACTCCTTCACCAGCTAAATCTTGGTGACAGGAACAAAGATTTACTGGGTGAAGGAGTGGACTCCATTGTCATTTCAAATAGATTTCTATTGTTAGTTACAACTAGTGCGGAATTTTCCCATTGGTTAACTCACTGTTCAACAATTTATTCAATAGTCTTACTTCAGTTATTTTAGATCATATTTCCCATTTCCCCACTCCCCCCACCCTTGAAACCCTAGTCAATCCAAAATGTCTGTTTTGCTCTGCTTGGATGAGGAGACAGATAAAGGTACAAAGGCCGAAATGTCTCCTCTACTGACTCTTAGATTGTAAATTCTGAAAGGTGGGAACATGTTTTTCGCTGTTACTCTCCTGTGGAAGTCAAGGCTTCCATGTCTGTGGGCTAGTGAATCTGTACCAGGATTTAAAAGCATGCAAGCCTATTCTCAACATCTATTCAGCACATTGGATAGTTCTTTTAAAGTTCAGACTAAAGCTCAGAATAGATTTTCTGCCTCATTGTTATGGTGTTACATGAATTACAATTAATTTATCAATAAATTAATTTAGACTCATCATTCAGAAATTGCTTCAACAGGTCTACTTTAGATTCCAGACAAAAATAAACTCCATGAATACTGTATTGCGTGGCCCAGTCTTGATTTTGGCACTGAAGAGAGTCTAGGTGTCAGATCTTTTGTCCACATTTCAGATCTGACTCTATTCATTTGTAAACTGCTGAGAATTCTCCTTAGTGCTCACTTTGAAGTGTTCCACAACATTTTCCCCACAGCATGGGGGGGGGGGGGAATTGCCCTATTACAGAGGTGTAGGCCCTAGCAACAAGGGCCAGAAATTTTTGTCCCGAGGGGTGGAGAGAGATTATCTTCCTCCACCTGGGCAGCAGTGGTATGTCTGTCGCTCCTGGCAGTCATATATATGAGCATTCTCTCAGTGGTTTTGATCTCTGAGGGCTCATTTACACTTGCAAGTCACCACTTGGTAAGCCAGTTATGACAAGAGCACATATGTGTGAACAACTTCTCCATTGCATCATTCTTCAAGATCAAGCAGAAAGTTTCTACACATTCCTGACAGCAGATCCTACTGATGTGGAAACTTTCCATACAATCATGGATTTCTAGGATCTTCACTACCAGAGTCCTAGAAGAAAAATCATAATGATGCAGATGAGCTCAAACTACTGAATTCTTCCTGGAGGGTATTCAGTTGGCCTCTTTGCCCACAGGCAATTCCCAAAGCTTCATAGAACTATGGATTATAAAATAAGGGAAGTAATCAACTATTTTGAGGAACAACCCCCATGTATGTTATTGCTGCCAACATATTAACAGATGTATTTTTTAAAAATAAAATCAGGTGTTCTGATTTTCTGCATTCTTACCAACAAATTGCTGAAGCATGAGGATTCCCAGTTAAATTAAATGCAGCATCCAGTCAGCAAAACCCTCAGTTGCTACTGTTGTGAAATGAAGAAAATTATTGTGGCAATTTGAAATACATTTGAACATCATAGTTTCTTAATTACACCCTCAAAAAATGTGCTTGTTTTGAACAATCTGCCAAAGGAACATTTCTGAAAAAAATGTGGATTCTTGAGTGCCTTTAAAGCAAAAGAGTTCTATGATAAAACTCTATTTACCTGAAAACAAATGCTTTGTAGAAGTATATTCATCCCAATTCATGAGATTTTGAGCAATGTATGGGAGCAGAGGGATCATTTCCTTTATTTTACAGGGAAATGTTGATGTTATAATTGTTGCTCTGTTTTTGTTTATTTGTTCAGTTGCTTCTGACTCTTTGTGACCTCCTGGACCAGCCCATGCCAGGGCTCCCTGTCGGCCGTGGCCACCCCAGCTCCTTCAAAGTCAAGCCAGTCACTTCCATCTTGCCCTTGGCCAGCCCCTCATTCTTTTTCCTTTAATTTTCCCCAGCAAGGCTGGGTTCTCCAAGCTTTCCTGTCTTCTCATTATGTGACCAAAGTACTTCATCTTTGCCTCTAATATCCTTCCCTCCAGTGAGCAGTTGGGCTTTATTTCCTGGAGTATGGACTGGTTTGCTCTTCTTGTGGTCCAAGGCACTCTCAGAATTTTCCTAATGTTGCTCTATATTTTATTTTTCTCCCAATAATGGGATTCAAGGCAGCTTGCCACTTGCTAAAAACATTACAGATCAAAACGGTAGAAAAACATCAACTAAATAAAGTCTAAATATAAAGTTATTAAAAACAATGAAATGAAACAATTAAAAATATTTTAGAACATGTAAACATCTACAAAAGAGCTGAGTGTCAACATTAAAATTTAATCACAATCCAAACACATCTCCCTCTATGAACCATCTTGGAGGTTAAGATCTTCTGGGGAGGCCCTGCTCTTGGTCCCACTTCCTTCGCAGGTGCAGTTGGTGAGGACAAGAGACAGGGCCTTTTCAGTGTTGGCCCCTCGGCTATGGAACTCCCTCTTCAGCAAAAATCAGATTAGCTCCCTCCCTTCTGTCCTTTAGAAAGAGACTAAAAATGTGGCCATGGGACCAAGCTTTTGGAGAGGAAATTCAGTGCAATAAGTCATACGAAATAAGTGCAAGTACTACCAGAATGGTTCCTGGACTATGATTTTGGATTGTGTGGTTTTTATAATTGGTTTTAATGTGTAGATGTCTTTTGACTTTATGATTTTTAATGCATATATTTATTTTATTTGTATGTCTGTTTATGCGGCATTAAATTGTTGCCTAGAGAGGGCGGGGTATAAATATAGTAAATTTTTAAAAGTCTGATGGTATCAGAAAAATTTTGCATGCAGACATCGAGGGTGGTTCCCTTTTGAATCTCTGAGAGAGAGACTGCCAAATTCTGGGAGCCCTCTTTCTTGTTCCCACCAAATGAGCTTAATAAAATAGTGAGGCAAAGAAGGGCCTCTCCGGAAGACCTTAGATCTCTTACAGGCTCATATAGAGAAACATAGGCCTATATGAATTTAGGGGATATATACACACATGACTTCTTTTTTGATGTGATGCAAGAAGTCTTCATGAGACCCCTTCTACTCAATGCAAACTTCCCATTGCATTTTCTAACCCGTAGGGCTGTTGCTACAGTTTTTGAATGTGCCGGGAGAAAGAATGGGAGGGAAGCAGGCAACTGAGCAGTGGAAGACTACCTTCTGCCTTCTTCACTGCAGTTCCCCAGACAGAAAAACACAAACACTAGCCTATTTTCTCTTCCTCTCTCTCTAGAGGACTACAGAGAGTAGAAAAAGGGGGCATCAAATGTACTGTTATTGGGTTATTGCACATCAGAAGGTCTTCATGAACAATTTATATAACATTATAGACTGTTTGCTTTTGTTACTTGACATTTGGAAGTCTTTGTTACCTAAAAAATGAAGACAACACATAATGCTAACAGCCTCCAAATCTCCCAGTCCCTCATTTCATAAGAAGGAATGAAATAAACATCCATTTGAATTAAATGACACATGCAAGATACTCCACTTAGGCAGAAAAAAATGAAATGCAAAGATACAGAATGGGGGACGTGTGGCTCAAGAGCAGTATGTGTGAAAAAGATCTTGGAGACCTCGTGGACAACAAGTTAAACATGATGCAGCGGCAAAAGAAGCCAATGGGATTTTGGCATGCATCAATAGGAGTATAGTGTCTAGAGCCAGGGAAGTCATGCTACCCCTCTATTCTGCCTTGGTCAGATCACACGTGGAATATTGTGTCCAATTCTGGGCACCACAGGTGAAGGGAGATGTTGACAAGCTGGAATGTGTCCAGAGGAGGGCGGCTAAAATGATCAAGGGTCTGGAGAATAAACCCTATGAGAAGTGGCTTAAAGAGTTGGGCATGTTTAGCCTGAAGAAGAGAAGGCTGAGAGGAGACATGATGAGGGTCATGTATAAATATGTGAGAGGAAGTCATAAGGAAGAGGGAGCAAGCTTGTTTTCTGCTGCCCTGGAGACTAGGACAGTGAACAGTGGCTTCAGTGGCTTCAAACTACAAGAAAGGAGATACCATCTGAACATTAGGAAGAACTTCCTGACTGTGAGAGCAGTACAGCAGTGGAACTCTCTGCCCTGGAGTGTGATGGAGGCTTCTTCTTTGGAGGCTTTTAAACAGAGGCTGGATGGCCATCTGTAGAGGATGCTTTGAGTGCAATTTTCCTGGCAAGGGGTTGGACTGGATGGCCCATGAGGTCTTTTCCAACTGTATATCCTAAATCGCTAGACTATATCTCCCAGGATTCCATAGCATTGAGCCATGGCAGTCAAAGTGCTGTCAAGTTGTATCAATTATACAGCGTGTATGCACCCTAAATTAAAGAATAGAAGATCACTGCTGGGAGTGCAAGGCTCCTGGTGCCTGTTGAGACCTTTGATCATAATTATTTCTGGTGTATCTTTCATTCATTGCAATAGAGTTTGTATTAAGGATAATCTTGAATGCATGGCTTAAGACATGAACCACATGACAAGCACTAGGACCAGTGATAAAGGATTGCAGGGAAAGACTTCAAGGATAAAAAGTGACATTTTATTTGCCCCTATCTAAACACACTGATCCTTTTGTTTTTACTGTGGCCTTGCTAGTTGTTAAACGAAAGGAATGAAGAAAGAAAATAAAATATCAGTTACAAGGCTTTCTGTGTGAATTTCACAATGGAATGAAACTGAAGGATACAACATATCTAAGACTACAAACTTTCTCTTCCCCTGGCTTTGCAGTTTTGTATTGTATAAAAGCAGCATAACACTGCAAATATGTTTTGATGTTGTTTTGGAGAGGATTCTGCTCTTTCGGAGTCTTGCACCAAAACTTGTATTTAGCAAATAAATAATTTTTTCTCAAAAAAGGCTTGTATATATTGTTGCAAGCTTTTATGGCCAGAATCACTGGGTTGTTGTAGGTTTTTCGAGCTGTACGGCCATGTTCCAGAAGCATTCTCTCCTGACCTTTCATCTGCATCTATGGCAGCCATCCTCAGAAGTTGTGAGGTCTGTTGGAAACTAGGAAAATTAGGTTTATATATCTGTGGAAAGTACAAGGTGGGAGAAAGAACTCTTGTTTGTTGGAGCTAGGTGTGAATGTTTAAATTGGCCACCTTGATTAGCATTTGATGGCCTGATGGTTTTTAGGTGTGCCCTGTTACAGCCTGGGGGAATTCTTTGTTGAGAGGTGATTAGCTGTTCCTGATTGTTTTAGAGTCTTTTCATGGTTTCTTCCTTTCTGTTGAAATTGTCCACATGCTTGTGGATTTCAATGGCTTCTCTGTGTAGCCTAACACGGTAGTTGTTAGAGTGGTCAAACACTTCTGTGTTCTCAAATAATATGCTATGTCCAGGTTGGTACATCAGGTGGAACCAGAATCGTACAGCATCAACAAGAGTAACATATTTAAAAGGAAGAGTCCTTCATACAGGTGAGGAGAGCAAAGTTGGGTTCACCCATCTTGCTCCAGTGGCATAGTGCAGACACCCAATTAACTGATTCATATCTAGGAGGTTCTTCCAGAGACATCAAAAAGGTGAAGGAGCCTTGCACACAATTCACTCAGTGCCATCCAGCTCATGTGGTAATAAGAAGTGGTGCATAATTCTGTATATGAGTTGTAAGTGTCCTTATGTTGCAGGAATTAGAATAGTGAAGATTAGTAATGTTTGGATCTAGTGGAGGACTGAAGCTTCACAGTTGCAAAGCAGAATCAACAAAGGGATTAATGCAAAACAGAACTGATGCACATACTGCATTTGTCCGAATGTGTACTGGGCACTCTTGCTGGTGTGTTATCATTCATCTATTCAATTCACCAACAATGTTTCCTAAGTAACGCTGCTATGTAGTTAAGAGTATACAAATGTGCACTGAGTGCAAGATCATACATAATTCTTGTCATAGATCCACCACTTTCTGAAAAAATGCCAGTTGGTATCATTTGGAGAAATCGCCTAGTTCCCTACTTTCCCTTTATTAGAATTAAGTAATGAAAACTCATGGTGGAAAAAACACACAAAAAACATTGAAATGAATGGAAAGTACTTAGATTAGTAATGGAGTCCAAGCTAGTTTAGATCCAGCTCTCAAAGTAACAGTAACTATTGCTAATAACTACTACAGTAGTCCTCATACTAAAATGAGTGAATATGAAAGGTATACATTCCCATATCTACTTCATCACACTAGAGAATGAATCCACTTTAAATCCAGTTTCTGCCTTCTGCAGAATTCTGGGGTTTGTAGTTTAGTGAGGCTGTGAAAGACTTCTCACTAAACTACAAACCCCAGAACTTTGCAGGAGGCAATAAAACTGTTTAAAGTGGATTCATTCTCTGATGTGATGTGGGAATTGTCTGCACACTGCACAAGTCTAACTGAAGTGTTCTGTCCATCTCCTATCAGCTATGATGATTGCAAGGAACTATTTGAGGGGAATGTACCATTTTAGAGTTTGGAGGTGTTGCAAGATTTCAAAGGATGTTCTAAAGGTCACTTATGTATATATTTAAGAATCAATCACCCCCAATGAGTACATTGAAATAAATATATTCTTAATAAATGCTTCTGAGGAAGAATTGCATGTTGTTTGAAGTGATAACTCTCCCACATACACTTCCCAAATGATACTCCTGATGAAAACTTAACAACAATATGGATGTAATCATTTTCTTTTATTTGTCTCCATTGGCCTGCTAAGGGATGGGTAATCTGAATCCTTAGCCTCATATCAAAACTGCTCTGGAAATGATCATTTAGCATTCTGGCAAAAAGAAACTGGCCCTTTTTTTAATAGTCCACAAGTCAAGGAAGAAACTTTGGATGGGAAGGGGAAGAAAGTGATAGAAAACACTGTGTCACAGGAAGAAAGGGACAGAGAAAGAGAGAGATAACAAGATGTGATCTTGATCAAATTACTCCCAAGGGAAAGACAGCCTGTCATGTAATAAGTACTGAGAATAAGTATGCCAAGCTCCTATATGTTTTCAAAAATGTGGAGAATAAGGGAAGAAATAAATGTATTATCATTGTTGTCACTGGTGCCTTCTCTCATATTGACTTAAATTTATTGGACACAGGTATCTTGTTCACAACCTGGGGACTGCCCGTAGTATGCCTATGAATTAGAGACTTCTAAGAGCCCCAGTCATCAACTGCCCTGCTTAGAGTTTCTTTGATTGAATCTTCCAAATGTATTGATTTTCTGCCTGTCAACTTTTTCCAGTGTCCAGCTTCACACTGACGCATAGCAATTGGGAATGCTAAGGTTTGGTTTACTTGCATTTCTAGTCAGGAAGATAACATGTGAGCTGTATAGGACACAATCTGATGGCTGTGGTGGTTAGCTCCATGGACTGGGCTTTCTAGTTCTACCATGGCAGATGGTGGTCTCCATGACAAGGTGTGGTAATTCTGCTTTAGGTTTAAGCCTTACTTTCAAACCTGCTGAACCCAATCTCCAAATAAGTATAGCACCTTGGGCATTTCACATATAGTTTAGATCAGGCATAGGCAAACTTGGACCCTTCAGGTAGGGCCGTAGCCAGGATTTTGATTCGGAGGGGGGAGGGCGGAGTTTGATTGGGGGGGGGGGAGCTCAGGATCTACCCTAGCAAACCTTTTGTATCATTACCCCAATACCCCCATGCATATAGGATATATTGAGCATGGTGATCATATCATGATATGAATAAACATAACAGTTTAAATAATGCACCAGTAAGGCCTTCTCGCGGACCACCCTGATAATTTCGGGGGGGGGGGGGCTGAAGCCCCTCAAGCCCTCCCCCACTGGCTACGGGCCTACCTCCAAGTGTTTTGGACTTCAACTCGCCCCATTCCTAACAGCCTCAGGCCTCTTCCTTCCTTAAGTGACTGAGGGGGGAAAGGAAGCGGCCTGAGGCTATTAGGAATGGGGGGAGTTGAAGTCCAAAACATCTGGGGGGGGGGGAGGTTTGCCCATGCCTGATTTAGACTAAAACCCAAGTCACTGACATGAGAGTTATATAATTTATAATCCAAGTAATATACAGCCAGTAAAAAAGGAAACACAGAGAAGAAATCAAAATATAAGACTAAGGTTGAACACTAGCTGAACAAAAAGAGGCTCTGACACTCCAAACTGTAAAGAAAGCAATTGTGTTAAAATATTGTTCCACCATTACAGTTCTTAAATGACCCTACTAGAATGATTAGTAACAGATTGTTCCTTTGTTATATTTCTTATTACTTGAATAGTTCACAGTTTCCAATCTTTTTTTAAAAAAATCTTCATTTGGCTTATCCTTTAAAACTCACATTAGTTTGTTTGGTTTCAACCATTGTCACTGTATTAGGACATATTGTTTGAAAGATTTGGCATCAAAGCTGCTTTCTCTCTTAATATTTATCCTTACAAATAGGAACTCTTGAGACTGTAGGACCATTAGGAAAATGAATGGGTCCAAGGAAAACGGGAAACAAAGAAGAGGTCAGCCCCTTTAAGAAGAGCTTAGGGTAATTTCTTCCTTCATCTCTTAGTGAAAATGACAACGTGATATTCATTACTGTGATTACAAATATAAGGGGGAAAGCTAGTTCTACCCATGAAAAATAGCAAGGTAGTTGCCACAGGTCACATATTTTTTTTGTCACAAAAATATATCACAATTATGCTGTTATTACTTATCGCATTTTCTGGCGTATAAGACTACTTTTTAACCCAAGAAAATCTTCTCAAAAGTCAGGGGTCGTCTTATATGCGGCCGTTGTCTTATATGAGGGCATCGTCTTATATGCGGGGCCGTCTTATACATGGGAGCCATCTTATACACCGGGAGTCATTTTATAGATTGGGTGCTGAAACTTCAATCTGGATTGGAGAATCTGTGGTTGCCGCATATGGTGGGGGGAGCTCAAAAAATGGCAGTGGCCACATTCCTGCCATATGCAGTGACTGTATGAAAGCATTAAGGGCGATGCTGTACAAGTATGGTAGAATCAGGATTCGTGGACTTAATGCAGTCCTGATGGTGAGGTGAAGGGGTGCCTCACTGGGAAGGTGTAAGTGAATGGCGGAGCAAGCTGCAGGCGTCCGGGGCGCCCAGGGTATGGAAAAAAGAGCTAGAGTGGCCCTGGGCCAGGAAAAACACAACTCTTTTACCTGTCTGGCCCGCCCTTGTATCCTGTTACCATACCTCCTCCTCTGCGTCTCAGATCTTGCTCCTGAAGACTGCAGTGAAGCGATGCAGGTGTGCATGTGTGAGATCTGAGAGGCAGGGGAGGAGGTACAGTAATAGGAAAATTACCATATTGAAATCAAATCCGAGGCTTTTTCATTTATTTGGTGTGCGTTGGAAGAGGAGTTGTCTTATATGGTAAGTATATTCCAAACTCTATTATTTTAACTGGAAAAGTTGGGGGGTCGTCTTATATGCCGGAAAATATGGTACGTACTTAGGTGATTCCTTGTTGTCAGAGTATGATGGCCTTCCAAGTGCAGTGTCTTGGAAATGGATTTGTAGGTGACTGTAGAGCCCTATTCTTCACCAGCATGTTGTTCCACAGTGAGGGCATCGGTTTCCAGGTGGAATATGGTCCCAGTCAGGGTTGGCTTGATGCATCTTCTTCTTGGCATGTTTCTCCCTTTCGCCCTCCATTCATGCCTCTTCAAATTGCACAGCATTGCTGGTCACAGAAGACCTGTTGTTTTTATTGTAGCTTGACTGCTTGGATGAGGAGAAATGTTTGAAGGATTTTCTTCCTCAGATGTGAAAACAAAGGGTTTGACTGCAAATACTATGAACTTTGGACCCCCTGGTGGCACAGTGGGTTAAAACACTGAGCTGTTGCATTTGCTGACCCACAGGTTGGCAGTTCAAATCCAGGGAGCGCACTGAGCTCCCGCTGTTAGGCCCAACTTCTGCCAACCTAGCTGTTCAAAAAAATTCAAATATGAATAGATCAATAGGTACCATTTCTGCAGGAAGGTAACGGCACTCCATTCAGTCATGCAGGCCACATGATCTTGGAGGTGTCTATGAACAACGCCAGCTCTTCAGTTTAGAAATGGAGATGAGTACCAACTCCCAGAGTCGGACACAACTGGACTTAATGTCAGGGGAAACCTTTACCCTTTTACTATGAATTTTGTCTTAGAAAAGGCAAATACTATTTCATGCCTTGCCGCAGGCTATAAAATGTTTTAGCCAACCCTGATAACAGTGGATGAGCCAGGAAAAATTCAACATTATACTGATTTTTAGAGCAGCATGCTGAATTCTGCTATTTAAACAAATTGCTTAACTTTAGCTGGATCTTGTCCGTGGTTTCCATGGAATATTAAACTTCTGTAACATGTAATATATGAGTAAGATATAGTTAAAGCTTTTAATATACTGTTTTTATAATGTTTCAGTAGATTTCCTGTCTCAAGGAGAGGGGAAAAACACATTTCCCAGGGTTATAAGGCTTGGGAATCTTGTTTCATACTTACCAACAGCTGCATGAAATTTATTTCTGAAAGAAGTAGATATGGACGCTCTTATTCATTATGTATACATCTTAAAGCAATCGGACCCCAAACTCAGAGATGCTGACTTCCATAAAAGTCATTGGTTTTAAAAAAAAATCCTGAAGCTATCTATTCTGCTTGTAAGCCAAATAAGATAACTGGATAAACACCTGTTATTCCATTTTTCATGCTCAATTTTTTAATATTTATTTATTTATTTTGTGTGCCACAAGATAACATAGAATTATCACAAATAACAGGGAAGGCATTTTCATTTTACGAGCTTTATTTCCTGTGAAATGCTTCCCCTTTCAAGGAGTGTTTAGGACAGCCTGCAATTCTTTTTTGTGTGCCTTCAAGTTTTGTTTTTTTTTTACTTATGGCAAGCCTATAGCAAACTTATCAGAGTTTTCTTGGTAAGGTTTGTTCAGAGGAGGTTTGCCTTTGCCTTCATCTGAGGCTGAGAGTGTGATTGTCCAAGGTTAGTCATTGAGTTTTCATGACTCGGTGTGGATTTGAACCCTGGTCTCCTGGTGGCCTAATCCACCCTCAAAAACACTGCACTACATTGGCTCCAAGCCTAAGATACAACACTGAAATGCATTGGAGCGCTTGCTTTGCCCTGGTGCTTTGACTTCCTTGTTTATCACAAGATTGAACACAGATTGGGAATTGCTAGAGCACTGTTTTCACTCCTGCTTTGAGACAGGTGATGTAACAACTCTAAGTAGAGCCATTAAAATGTAAATTCAGCCTAATACATGACTCTTAATTGGTTGAAATTATTTCAGGGAGAAGCACTTTCAACAAAAGCAGAGCCAGATGAAGGCAGAAACTGTGAAAGAATAGGAAATAGCAGATGAAAAAGAATAGCAATGCGTGGGATGGCGTTTGTGGTGCTGACACTTTTAACTTCCTCTCTTTTAAATATATACTTTTTAAAAGGCACCTTGATTGGCAACTAGTTCATTTTGGGCCTTTGATGTAATGATCAAATTGATGAGTTTTTTTTCATGTCAGGAGCAGCTTGAGAAACTTCAAGTCACTTCTGGTGTGAAAGAATTGGCTGTCTGCAAGGACGTTGCCCAGGAGACACCTGGATGTTTTGATATTTTTACCACCCTGTGGGAGGATTTTTTCATGTCTCGGCATGTGGAGCTGGAGCTGACAGGGGGAGCTCACCCTGCTCTCCCCAGATCCGAACCGCCGACCTGTCATCTTCAGTCCTGCCAGCACATTGTGCCATCACATCAGATACCATTGTTTAAGAAATGGTGTCTTCCCCTGCCTAACCACTTTACATATCAAGCTCAATTTACTGCTGTTCCCTATCTTTTTGAGAGGTGAGTGAGAAATGAACATTTTGTAAGCCACTCTGGAGTGTCTTTGTATATGAGGAGTGGGGCAAAAATTCTCTAAATAAAATAATAATAAATAAAACAATTCGCTAGAATTCTGTTAGAGATTTATGCGTGTTATGGTGCTATGTAGTTAATCCTACCCTGGTGTCTTAATTCCCTACTTACTGGGAAGCACCTGACAGTTGAGTCACCTTCTCTGAGGAATCTCTGGCATTAGGCAGATGCAGGACATCTGTCAAAATTGTTCCTTGAGCTGGAGATAGTTCATGTGAGGAGAAAACATCAGCCAACTGCTTCCTGAATGACAGAAGAACAGAGCCACATCAAACACAGTGGCTGTTTCCTGGTAAGTGAATATTGGGGCACTTTAGCAGTCCCTATGTAGCAAAATAGTAAAATAGTGGTAACGAAGGTTCACATAGTTAAAGCAATGGTATTCCCCATAGTAACCTATGGATGCGAGAGCTAGACCATAAGGAAGGCTGAGCGAAAAAAGATAGACGCTTTTGAACTGTGGTGCTGGAGGAAAAGACTGAGAGTGCCTTGGACCACAAGAGGATCAATCTAGTCCATACTCCAGGAAATAAAACCCGACTGCTCATTGGAGGGAAGGATATTACAGGCAAAGATGAAATACTATGGCCACATAATGAGAAAAGAGGAAAGCTTGGAGAAGGTAATGATACTGGGAAAATGGAAGGAAGAGGGGAAGACCAAGGGCAAGATAGATGGATGGTATCCTGACTTTGAAGAAGCTGGGGGACAGACAGCTCTGGCGTGGGCTTGTCCAGAAGGTCACAAAATTTCAGAAGTGATTGAATGAATAAACAACAATATGCAGTTCCTAAATTAAGGACTATTTAGATATCATAAATACAAAATCATTATGAAGTTGTAACCCTAGAATACATATCATCATCATCATCGTCACCACCACCACCATCATTATCTTTATTTGTATCCCACACGATCTCCCCAATGGTGATTCAGAGTGGTCCAATAGGATATTGTCCATTAGTAATAGTAATAATGGTGGATGACCTAACTACCCTTCTAAGTTTCTGTTTGATCACAGAAAATTAGCAGGATCGGCTCTAGTTAGTACTTGCATGGAAGATCACAGATGAATATCAAGTTCTGAGAAGGAGAGATTGGCAAAACCATCTCTGAGGATTCCTTGTGTAAGATTCCTATGCAATTCATGAAGTCACCATAAGTTATAGGCGACTTATCAGACAAGGGGATGACCAATGCAACAAGTAATGAAAGGACTTACACTGCTGCCAGGGACAATAAGAACGGCTTGTAGGCTAATTGGGCCAACTCATAACACAGGGAATTACTTCCACAAAATAATATCACTTCTGCAAAATAACATTCCATAATCTGTAGAGAAATTAGATCCATTTCAACAAGGGAATGTTGTTAAATATTGCAGTTGATTATCAGTTGTTCTCTCTTTCTCTCTCTAATGTAATGGTTAATATCTCATTCTCCAAATGCATATTTCTTTAATTTGTTTGGGTCCCAGCAGGCTCAAGTTCATTTCTGGGTCAATTAAAAGATAATGCAATTCACTATTGCCTTCTGCGAAAAGGCCTGACTCAGCCATACCCATCAACAGGAACAAAATGGTGTGCTGTGAAGACTCTCTTAGTATGTCAAGCAGCATCCAGGGTTAGCTTGAATAGGATTAATGTGACTGACTACGCTAGGATAAGTCTTCAATTACTGGTTTCACTGAGCCTCCCTATCTCACAATACTGCACAAAACAGGAGGTCAAGCTGAGGGGGAAACGTTACATGCAGAACACTCCTCCAGAAACAAGTCATATATCCTTTCAAGGAGCAGTTGAGACAAGATCTGTTGGAAACTTTCTGCTGAGCAAAGAGTTAGTTCAGGTTTTTAGACGCCGTTTCCAAAGCTTTTAAACAAGAACAAAATTAGCCACAGGGAAAAATATGGCACGAGGGGATGTGTTGGGATATAAATTCTTTTCTTGTTGGCAGACTTAAACTACTGGTCATCCTCCATTTCCCTGGTAACCTCCTTCTTACCGCATTCGTTTTCTGTCAAACCCTGGAATGCAAAATGTAAATTTCAAAGCAAGGAGAGGGAGAAGATGAATGTGTAGTTGTCCACTAATGCACCAGAAAGCCTAAGATTTTCAGCCAGTTATCCAAAATGTTATAGTGAAATTTAGATCCTATAAGATCCAAAACAATTGTCAGTTTGTAACTAGGGTGATGGTGATTGAAATGATATCTTGGGTTCAGTTCTCTCTCTCCCTCCCCCCCCCCCCCCCGACATTTTTAAAAATTAAATCTTTTCAGAACCTTTTGAGAAGTTTCTCTTTTAAAATGTTCATGTAAGACAGTGAGGGATGATTGTAATCAAGCTGAGCAAAAACAAACAAACGTGCAGTTTGATACCACTTTTAACTGCCACAGAATCCTGGGACTTGTAGTTTCAAAAGGTCTTTGCCAAAGACATTCTCTGACAAAGAGTGCTGGTACCTGACCAAACAACAAATTCCAAGACACCATAGAACTGAGCCATGGCAGTTAAAATGGTATCAAATTGCATAAATTCTACAGTGTAGATGCACACCGGTTTGTCATGGTGGTTTCTATATGGGTGGAGTGGTAAATCGATTCCAGGTTTTAGCCTGAACTGTAGAGGATTCTTCCAGTGTACTTGACCCTATCCCCTTTAGTTTAGACTAAAATCTGGAATTGAATTTAAATTGTATACTAATGCTTTTATGCCCAGCTGTTCTGAGACCACTTTGGAGAGATAAAGCGGGGTATAACAACAACAACAATGGATTCATTGCCCTATGGACATTGAAGATAACAGCAACTGTTGCTACTCAGAAGCTCTTCTGGAAGGCTGTGTTCTTCCAGTTCTTCTTATCATCTATTTAATACTGGTTTGGGAAGACTGTGGCCCCTTCTACACTTCCATATGATCCACATTATCAGTCCATGTTATCAGCTTTGAACTGGATTATATGAGCCTCCACTGCCATATAATCCAGCTCAAAGCAGATAATCAGGATTTTATATGGCAGTGCAGAAGGGGCCTGAATCATTTACAGTTGATACCTATATGAGTTGCTGTGAGTTTTCCAGGCTGTATGGCCATGTTCCAGAAGCATTCTCTCCTGATGTTTCACCCACATCTATGGCAGGCATCCTCAGAGGTTATGAGGTCTGCTGGAAACTAGGCAAGTGAGGTTTATATATCTGTGGAATGTCCATTGTGGGAAAAATAACTTTTCTATACTTGAGGCAAGTGTGAATGTTGCAATTGGCCACCCTGATAAGCATTTAAAGGCTTTGTTGTTCATTCGTTCAGTCGTCTCCGACTCTTCGTGACCTCATGGACCAGCCCACGCCAGAGCTCCCTGTCGGCCGTTACCACCCCCAGCTCCCTCAAGGTCAGTCCAGTCACTTCAAGGATGCCATCCATCCATCTTGCCCTTGGTCGGCCCCTCTTCCTTTTGCCTTCCACTTTCCCCAGCATAATTGTCTTCTCTAGGCTTTCCTGTCTCCTCATGATGTGGCCAAAGTACTTCAACTTTGTCTCTAGTATCTTTCCCTCCAGTGAGCAGTCAGGCTTTATTTCCTGGAGGATGGACTGGTTGGATCTTCTCGCAGTCCAAGGCACTCTCAGCACTTTCCTCCAACACCACAGCTCAAAAGCATCGATCTTCCTTCGCTCAGCCTTCCCTAAGGTCCAGCTCTCACATCCGTAGGTGACTACAGGGAATACCATGGCTTTGACTAGGCGGATCTTTGTTGCCAGTCTGATGTCTCTACTCTTCACTATTTTATCGAGACTGGACATTGCTCTCCTCCCAAGAAGTAAGCGTCTTCTGATTTCCTGGCCACAGTCTGCATCTGCAGTAATCTTTGCACCTAGAAATACAAAGTCTGTCACAGCCTCCACGGTTTCTCCCTCTATTTTCCAGTTGTCAATCATTCTTGTTGCCATAATCTTGGTTTTTTTGACGTTTAGCTGCAACCCGGCTTTTGCGCTTTCTTCTTTCACCTTGATTAGAAGGCTCCTCAGCTCCTCCTCGCTTTCGGCCATCAGGGTGGTGTCATCTGCATATCTGAGGTTATTTAAAGGCTAAATAAGTTATAATCAAGTTCTTTCTCCCACACATACATGAACTCAAAGGATGTAATTATCTGTCTGTTCACAACTAAGTGGTCTCTATTGTCATATTCCTCCATTAATGGAGGTCCTTTACAAACCAATGAGTTCTAAAGGCAATTGTGTTGTTGTGGATGAAATATTCATCTACAAATCACACCAGCTACATATTTCCCTTGCTGGCTCAGGGCAAAAGGTAGGAACCTAAAGTGGTACAAAACAGGATCATGGGAAAACATAAATGATTATCAAGTAACCATCTGAGTCTAATTTGTGTATATGAGAGAAAATGCAACATATGGATTGCATTTATTAGCAATCTAGCTTTCCATGGGAAATGTTGTGACCTTTCCTTATATTACTAGCAAACTGAAAAACATCTGTTAGTTTAAAATTCAGACTGAAGGTATTAATCAATTAATCCAAGATTAATTTGCCAAAGTGATTATTACAAATTAAGCATATATTTGTAATGAATCAATACAGGCTATCTCAGCCATTTCTGTTGCCGAAGGTTGACTTTTGGGGTCCCTTGTGTGGTGTATCTGCACTGCACAGTTCTCAGTGTGCAAGAGATAATTTTACCCTGGGATATAAAACAAAGAATTGTCTAGTTTTTAGAATGCATGTGCAGGAGAGAACGGAAATCAAACAGAACCTAATGCACCTAACTCTACAGTGTGTAGAAATGTAGAACTGCAGTATTTTTTTAAAAAAGGCAAAGAAGGGAACAACCCATCCCAGAACCTTCAATAAATGCCTTCCTGGTAATAATATAGGTAGGTACAATTGCACTTTGTATCTATCTATCTAGGAGCCCCCGGTGCCGCAGTGGGTTAAAGCACTGAGCTGCTGAGCTTGTTGATCGAAAGATCGCAGGTTCGATTCCGGGGAGCAGCGTGAGCTTCCGCTGTCAGCCCTAGCTTCTGCCAACCTAGCATGCAAATGTGAGTAGATCAATAGGTACCGCTCCGGCGGGAAGGTAACGGCGCTCCATGCAGTCATGCCGGCCACATGACTTTGGAGGTGACTACGGACAACGCTGGCTCTTCGGCTTAGAAATGGAGATGAGCACCACACCCCAGAGTCAGACATGACTGGACTTAATGTCAGGGGACTACCTTTACCTTATCTATCTATCTATCTATCTATCTATCTATCTATCTATCTATCTTTTGGTTTGAGGCATTGTGTGTTGGAAATGACAACCTTCTTCAAGGTTGTCATTTCTTCAAGATCTCCAAAAGGTGTTCTCCAAAAGGTTATGAATGACATTTTCCCCAATTGTGGAAATTGGTATTTTCCTCCACTCTGATGGGTCATTACCAAAGGCCCATCAGAACATAATGCTATGATAGTGCCCACCTTCATATGCATTGTATTGCTATTGGAGACTAGAAGGGATCAAATAAGCAGCTGGCTTTGTTCCTACAGCCAGGTGTACACTGACGACATCATCAGTTGAGATCTCTGAAGGATACCTGGGAATCTTGGCGGAATATATCCTCATGTTTGTATCTGGCTATGGAGAGAAAACCAGATGCTTCTCTATCTCCACTAGAAATTGGATGGACATAGGAGGAGTCTATAGAAACATGACAATGAGTTTTGGGACCATGTTGCATTGAGGTCCAAAAAGTGGGTGATAGCAGTGAGATTCTCCAAGCAGAGTGGTGAATCTGGTGGGCAGTGTGGGAAACTAACGCCCTGTACTCCACATCGCCTGCATGGTGCTTTCCCCACCCTACAGGGGAAAGCATCGCTGCCTAGCTTACCTCCACACTGGCCCCATTCTTGTCAATGAAGACAAGAACCAGGACACTGCCAGGACACTGGGAGGATGGAAATAGTTGTTTGTCATCTGATGGGATCCAGTAGGCTCCCTCCTCCCAGTGTCCTGGAAACATCCTAGGATGCTGAAAAAGTGTAATGTGATTATGTCCTTAGTGGTGATGACAAGGGAGCAATCATGAATTTTTGCACATAGAACTTTTATGCTACTCTCAACCATGTTGAGCAGGGGTCCTCAAACTTTTTAAACAAAGAGCCAGGTCACAGTCCCTCAAACTGTTGGAGGGCCGGATTATAATTTGAAGAAAAACATGAATGAATTCCTATGCATACTGCACATACATTATTTGTAGTGCAAAACACTTAAAAACAATACAATAATTAAAATGAAGAACAATTTTAACAAATATAAACGTATTAGTATTTCAATGGGAAGTGTGGGCCTGCTTTTGGCTGATGAGATAGGATTGTTATTGTTGTTGTGTGCTTTCAAGTCATTTCAAACTTAGGTTGACCCTGAGCGAGGGTTAGGTATATGACCTTGGAGGGCCTTATCCAGTCCATGGGCCTTAGTTTGAGGACCCCTGACGTAGAGCCTCAGTCTTTGTTTCTAAACCCTCCATGGTCCCTTGCTAGCAAAGCAAAAGTGCAGTAGAGCTGATTGGCTCTTCTACTTGCCACCACCCCAGTAATAAGAAAACTCTCTCTTCCACCTTTCTCCCCGTCAGAATCAGGGGCTGATAAGATTTTGGAGCCAGCAGAACCCACCTTCACAACTCATGGTTAAGACTATATCGCCTGTCTACAAGTGCAGGTTATGAATGGATAGGGAGGCCATCATGGCAAGTGTAGTGGTTTTATATGTACCACAAATTCCTTTGGAGACAGGTGTTGGGATGTATATCTCAAAAATGGCCAATCACAAACAAAACACACTAAATGCAAAGTAATGAAATGAGAAAAGGCACAGGTAATTTCCTTTACAACTCTGTACAACCAATTTTAAATGTGAACTAAATCAAGTGTCTACTTTGATCTTATAAAGAGTGGGGCAGTTGTGATTTTTAGAAAGTGAAATGAAACTGTATACAATGCATTTGGGAAAAATAAATCATTAGAAATAGATGGCATGCCAATAGAGTTATTTCAAGTAACAGAGGCAGAATTCACTCTAATTCTTACTAACATCTGTCAGCAACTATAGAAAACAAAAGATGGGAGTCACTCAATAACCACTCCAGTCCCCAAGAAAGAACACATCAAGGATTGCATCAACCACTGGACCATTGCATTAACCTCCCACATCAGCAGCATTCTATAACAAAAACTTGTACAATAGATGGAGTGAGAAATGCCAGATGTCCAGTTGAGTTCAGAAGAGGAAAGGGCACTGGGGATTATGTTGCAAACATATGCTGTGAAATAGAGCACACCAAAGAATTTCATAAGAAAACCACCCTGTGCTTCATAGGAAAGCTTTTGATTATGTAGTCCATAAAAAGTATGGCTCACATTTTATTGTACTGATATGTTAAAAAGGCTACTGTTAGAACAAAATACAAAAGAATTAAATGGTTTCCTATTGGCAAAGGGGATCAGGCAAGGATTGCATATTGTCACCTTTTCTATTTAATTTGTATGCTTGAGTCCCTTTTGAGAGTGTCTGCCAGTAAAGCAGCCATCTTGAGGGAGGATAGATAGAAGATGGGAGGAGTTAGATGTCTCCTGGGATTGGCTTGAGCAGAGGAGGAGGAGCCAAGTCTTGGGAGGGAAAAAGATTTCAGCTTCTGAGAGAGGAGTGTTTTGGGAACTGGAGGGAAAAGAAGTGGTTTGGAAGCTGTGTATTTCTGAGAGAGTGTGTTTTGTGTCAGGGCAGGGCTGAATAGCTGACAAGAAAGGCCAGACAGCATCCTGATTACTTGTGGGAGACGACACAAGGGATTTGCTCTCTAGTTTGAGTAAGTTAGCTGTAAGGACTCTGGGGAGAGTTAGCTAATTACTCAGAAGACAGCCTGGGATAGGTTAGTCAAGAACTCATTGCTATTTCGCTGAAGTAGAGTGAGGGATTTTGTTTGTAACCAGTAGCTATATCTGTGAGATTAGCTCTGTTTGTATCCAAGTCTAGAAACTCTTTTTAAGCAACCATTAAGATATTGTGCTATAGTAACAAGTCAAGCGTTTGTGCCTCTCAAAAGAAGAAGTCAGTTGTCTGTTTTTATAAATAAATCTTTTCTCTCTTTGACTTTTAAGAAGCCTCTATCGTTATTCATTCCATCGGTAATCTTTGAGTAGAATTTCCAGTCAGTTCAACATCCTGATATCACAAAAAGAACTCTAACCCTGACAATCCTTTGTTTGGAGTAAAAGGAAGGGCAGTGGTGGCAGAAGAGGGAAAAGTTTACCTCAGAGCAGCATTTCAAAAATCCTAAGACAGCTTGGGTTGGTGGCAGCATACAAATATAAGACAAGTGCTTTACACTCTACCATTACATATTATATAATACCATATCGCTACCATAATATAGATCAGCTGGGGTTTGATTCCTTTATACTGGTGGCTTGCGCTGTGATATTACAAGAAATTCTTTATAGTGGCGTCAGCTGGTGGGATATTATATTGAAATCTTCTTAATTGGTGGCAAGCGGTGAGATTTATAATAAGATATAACTTTGCACTTCTTTATAGATGGTAATTACTGTTGCCCATGTTTACTGCCCGCTTGTAAATAAAACGATGCCTTGCTGTGTGTGTGAGAAGCCAAAATGCCCATTTCCCCAGATCACCAATGCAGAGGTTTTGGAGGAAAGGGTTAATTCCTACAATCCCAATGAAAAGGATCTGGGAAAGATGAGTGTTAATTTAAAACTACTTCCATCAATCTTTTTAAAAAAAAGGATAAATAATCAAAATCCTGGAGGGACAATGGGAGGCAATCTCTGTGCAAACGACCCCAGGGAAAGTGTCGCTCTAAGAAAGGTGCTTCTGTTTCAGTGGAAGAGGCTCGAGTACAAAACACCTTAATTAAGGCGTTTCTTTTTCAATCTATGGGGTTTGAAGGCAGGGCTGCCTTAAAGGATGCCTGTTTTTAAAAGTGTGCTGGTATCCTTGAAATGGGAGAAGTCATCGCCTGCCCGTGATTTATGTGTCTCTTCTCTTACTGAGAAGAAAATCATTGCTGTGACCTGGTGTGAGTTTGGATTAGGACTTCAGGAAAATACTTTGCCCAGCCACAGAACAGCACTGGTGACCTTGGGCAAGCCACATTCTCTCAGTCTAAATGAAAATTACCCCATATCCTTCAAAGAAAACTCTTTGATAATGTTGTCATGAATTGGAGTCAACAACATTTACATAGATCCCAGGAAAATTTTGGCTAGCTGTTTGTGTATGTTTGGTGAGGAAAGAAAAGCAGGATTTTATGAGAAAGCAATCTCACTTGACAACCAAATCAGATTTATCCAAGTGGGCTTCCAATCAGAAGAATTAGCTATGTGGAGTCATGAGTATGAGGCATGTGTTTTTTATTTTCTAAGCGCATGAGAAGAGATGGAGAGTGGAAAGCACAGTTTGCTTAGATTGGAGACAAATTTGCATTTGAAACTGCAAGTATTTGGGAAAGCCCTGAAGGCCATTAATCCCTGCAATATTCAAACATGTAATATATAATAAAGCTGGCATATTCATACAACCTATACAAATTAGGTCCTGGTTATTTGAAGGACCATCTCTCTCTCTCTCTGAACCTGTTAGAAATCTGTTATCGCCTTGGGAGGAACTTCTCTCTTTTTCACCATCCGCTCAAGTGTGTTTGTTAGGAACAAGGGAAAGGGGCTTTTCAGTAGCTGTTCTCAGATTTTGAAACTCCCTCCCAAGAGAAACCAGGATGGCACCATCCCTGCTTGCCTTCTGCAGGCAGGCCAAAACCTTTCTGTGCCAACAGGCATTTGGGGCAGGATGAGGAACGCGTTGCTGGGGTGGTTATGGATGGTATTTCGGGGAGAATTTTGAGCTTTATATGTAATTTTAATTGCATTTATTGTATTTTAACTTTATATCCATGACACAAATATTTAATTGTTTTTTTAAATTTGTATTTACCTTGTTTAAAATTTTTATTGGGTTTTATCATGTCAATGTTAGTTTTCTTGAGTCCATTTTGGGAGTTAAATAAATAAATAAATAAATAATGTGTAGACTGAAATCACAGTGAAGTCCTAGGAGTTAAGGTTATGGCTACAAATGTTCACTGCCTTAAAAAGTGAGCTTTTAACTTTTGGTGTTAAATATCTGATTATGCAGTTGAGAATCTTATATTATATGTATTGCGAGGCATTGTGGGGAAAATGAGAATTCTTTAAGTCTGGGAACAGGCAAAAGCCCATTTCATCTTTTCAGAGGCCAAGACAGCCTTCAACATTTCAGTGAAGAAATAGATCTTGCTTTTGATAAAATGATTGTAAATTGAATACTTCTGTAATGTGAGTTAAAGGCCATTGTGTTTTAGGATGCATCTCTGCACTATAGAATTAATGCAGTTTCACCTCAATTGAACTGCCATGGGTCAGTACTATGGAATAATGGAAGCTGTAGAAGAGTTGCCAAAGAGTGCTGGTGCGTCACCAAACTATAGACTCCAGGATTCAATGGCATTGACCTGTGGCAATTGAAGTAGTGCCAAACTGCATTAATTCTGTAGTGTATGTAGATGCACCCTTGGTCACCAGCTTCAAGGGGTTCACTTTTGGAACCGCAGCTGGAGTTTATAAGTGGGGATCCAGTTTGTGGGATCTCCCAAACACCCCAAGACTAGGTAAGAGATCAGGTTTTCTGCCACATGAATAGCCTCTAACAGTGCGTCTCAACCATGGGTCCCCAGATGTTTTTGGCCCACAACTCCCAGAAATCCCGGCCAGTTTACCAGCTGTTAGGATTTCTGGGAATTGTAGGCCAAAAACATCTGGGGAACCCAGGTTGAGAATCACTGCAACGGAAGAGCATGACAAGAAGATGGGTGTGGGTTGAGCTTCTGCTATCCAAAGCAATTGCTTGACTCATACTGAGACTGAGTAATCCTTTGTCCAGTGCTGTCTTTCTATCTGCAAGTTTAGTTTATATTTCTTTGTAATTTGTTTATGTGGAACTGTTGTTTGGCTGGACACCATCAAAGATCCAGTATATCAAGATCAGGTGGCAGATTGGGAATTTCCAAGATGAACAATCAGGACATTCTGTGCATATGAGTCTAACTTTGAAGATTCTGCAATTAGTTTGAAACAGTTGCCATTAATTATTTTAGATAAGAGAACTTCAGTGTAGGAATTTGACTATGGATTTGATATTAACCTTGCTGCATCAGTGCAAAAAATGGCAATGAAAATTGAGTTTGTGCATTTCAAATCTGGATTTCCCCAAAGAGTTACGATAGTTTATTATTGGTAAAATAATAAACTATGGGGATGGTAAAAGCAATTTTTCCCTACATTTTCATGTCTTTTCCCAATTTATTTACCTTATTTACCTTACTTATATACCGCTGTTCTCAGCCCGAAGGCGACTCACAGCGGTTCACAACAAATACGAACAGCAAAAATTCAGTGCTACAGTATAGAAACAGTTAACAACCTAACACATTACACAATTAATAACAGTTACTACAATACCCATTCACTGTCGTCTCGTCATCAAAAACATGTTCCAGATTCGTCATCCATTGTTCCATTCCAGTGTTCATTAACCAATCATTGCACTAATTATTGGAACGCCTGCTCAAACAGCCAGGTCTTCACTTTTTTGCGGAATACCATTAGATATGGTGTTAGTCTAATGTCCGTAGGAAGGGCGTTCCACAGCCGAGGAGCCACCACCGAGAAGGCCCTATCTCTCGTCCCTGCCAGCCGAGCTTGAGAAGCAGGCGGGATCGAGAGCAGGGTCTCCCTGGAAGATCTCAAAGTCCTGGTGGGTTCATAGGCAGAGATGCGGTCGGATAGGTAGCTTGGGCCCGAACCGTTTAGGGCTTTAAAGGCCAACGCCAGCACTTTGAATTCAGCCTGGTAGCAGATCGGTAGCCAGTGGAGTTGGCGCAACAGGGGGGTTGTATGCTCCCTGCGCTCTGCTCCTGTTAAAATCATGGCTGCCGAGCGTTGGACTAGTTGGAGCTTCCGAGCTGTCTTCAAAGGCAACCCCACGGGATGTAACCAGAGCGTGGACTACCGTGGCCAAGTCAGACCAATGGCAAGGTATACTTTGAACAGTTGATATCCTCCAGTCAAGGAGCAAATGCAGTCATTTCCAGGAGGTATTTGTAAAATGTGCATTACAGGGGCTGAGATAATATCAATACATATTATGACAAGCTTTCAGTTTTTTTAACCCCCCCCCCCCCCCACTCGCCACTAATCCATTCCTTCACTGCCAACATAATCCCAACAAGCTTGTGATGTTTCTGTTCACATAACGTTGGATTTTCATTCTATACCTAGTTGCACTGCAGTATCCATATAAATCTAAGCTCTTCTATGTGTCTGAATATGTTGAAACCATTCTCTTATTTCTGCAGATTGACATTGCTCCTATTTCAACTCAACATTATCATAGGATGCCAGACTCACCATTTCAAAAGGTTATCCCACTTTGTTGTTGTTGTTGTTGCTGTTGCTATTCCCTCTCCCCAAGGTGAAAAGTAACAGTTGATGTATTAGTGTCCTTGGGTTCAATTCACAGATTACAACAGCTATAGCCAGAAATAAATGTCCTCCTTCCAATCACATTAGATTTGATGTGGATGACTAGGATGGTTTTAAAAGGTGCATTTCAATATTTTGATAAATGTTTTTTAATGTTTATGTATTATATGTGAATTTGTGTCCAGGCATTGAATGCTTGCTGTGCTCCGCCACCCTGCCATTCGGGGCGAGAAGAGCGGAATATAATTTTTAAAAATAAATAAATAAATTCTAGTCCTAAATTGCAATTAAATTATAAATGCTTGTTTGTGGTTTTTAAAATAGGCAGTTTTCTTTTAAAGGTCTGTAAGGTATAGCAAGGGTTGCCATCATCCATTATTATAAGAAGTTTCTATTATTTAAGGGCTGGACATTTTTTCTCCTTTTATATAAACTCCCCCTCCCCAACATCTTGTCTTTTGGGGTATAGGCCCTTCGTAATGAAATGTGTGCATCATTTAATTTATGAGTGTGAACAACATGCTAATTTTGTAGAGAGATGCATGGATATGTTACCTGAAATCAATATAGGCAGTCCCAGAGTCATAAAGATCCAACTTACATCTGACTCATAGTGAAGAATGAGGTTGAAGGAGGGAGGGAAATCCACCCCTGAAAGAGTTATCATGGGGAAAAGGTGTCTCCACTGAAGCTTTCTCACCAATCCTTGTTTCACAACAAGCCAACATTTTCAAAATTCAATGATTACATGGGCAGAAAGTGAGGTGAAATCTAACATCACAGGGGTGTTAACCCTTCCCAATGCTCTCCCCCCCCCCTCTCTATATAGCTGGAGTTACACTTGAAAAATGTACCTTTTCCAACTTACATACAAATTCAACTTATAAACAAACCTACAGAACCTATCTTGTTCATAACTTGGAGGCTGCTGTACATGCATTTGATATTTAGGCAGATCACAGACTTATTAATAGTGGATTCTTGTGTGTCATGAGTTGCAATCATCCCTTTTAATGCTATTTTGGCAACCCTAGATGCAACAGAAGCTGTATGAAAAGCTGGATATCCAAAAGCAACTGTAGTTATAAATGAGTTATTGTGGCTTGTGTACAGGAAATTTTTTTTAACGTCTTTTGTAAATTATATTATTGATGAACATTTTGTTCTGTCTCCTGTTGCACACAATTCCATTCATCTTTGCTTGCTTTTTAAAACTCACAATTTGCTACTTCTTCTTCTTTTGGCTAAGTCCTTTGGCTAAGACAGCTGATGCAAGTTAACTTATTCCAAATGTATTTTAAACCTTTCAAATGGGAAAAGTTTACTTTGTGAATAAATATTTGAATGTTTCCATTTAAAAAACCCTCTCACAAATGCACACCAGCTCGCACACATTTGAACATTTATATATAATACACTGAAGTTTGAATTACTGATCTGGGAGTTGCTATTATGACACTTGTCGAAATATTTGAATTTAACTGATTTGTTACATAAACGAATAGATGCCTCTCCAGCATTGTGCAATCTATCCAGCTACACTGCAGCTGACATTTTCCTCATTTCCAAATACTTCTTAAATGGATGGCCTGTTTTTCTACTTTGTGCTCCCTAGGTTTCAACCTGTATATTTCACAAAGGAATAAAAGAATCCAGAAAAATTACATCCAGCTGAAAGTGGTGCAAACCCCACAACAACACTGGGATAAAAAAAATATCCAGGAAACTAGACATCGTTTTTGAGCCACCTAGACTTGATTAATCTGTGGCTTTAAATTTCATGGATTTTTCCTGTGAATTTATGTAAATTTCAGATTTGCAGGATTATAGTCTTTGCAGACTTAGTAAAGACACTAAAAGTGATTTTACAATGCAATCATAAACATATTTAGTCTAAAGTAATCTCCACTGAGTTCAGTGACACTTATTCCCTGGAAACCACATATAGAAATGCAGCAAGTACATTTTAAGAGGAAGTAAACTTTAGTATATCATTTCCTTCTTTAGTAAGGGAGCAGGATGTCAATTTTTACTATTTTTAAGCACAATTTATCCTAATAGTTATAGATATTTGTGTTTCACTTGTTATATATTTGTTATGCTGTGTTTTAGTCCTGTTTATTTGTTGCTTTATTATAGGTTTCTATTCAATATAAAGTATTTTTTAAAAGGAACTTCACATCCTAACAATTCAAACTGATTCAGAAAACGGTTATTCCAGTTGTATTCAACTGGGTTTAATCCCTAGTTGAGTCATGTGTGTTTCAGAATACAGCTTTTTATACTCTGTAGCCATGCGGATCTTACATCTCATTGTTGAGTATCTCTGTGTTTTACTTGTATTTAGGGTTCAATAGCCCACTCTGACCATGAAACCACTCCTGGCTGTCTTCATGAGGTCCAGAGATTCTCAGTCCTTATTGCATGGAAAACCAAATTAAATTGGTTTAGCTCCACATTAAGAAAAGTCAGGGAATACTTCAGAACATGGGTGTCAAGCTCATTTTCATCAAGGGTCCCATCAGCCTTATGGTTGTCTTCAAAGGGCCATTGAATCCATGGATGAAGAATCCATAGACACAAAGGTTCAAATATATTTTCTTTACATAGTGGTTGATGTACTTTAGTTTGTACACCGATTTTGGTCCCCAGATGTTATTAAACAACAACTTCCATCACTTTTGATTATGCACCATGCAGACTGTGGATAAGGGAATTGTAACGTAACAGCACTTGTGGCTTTGGGAAAGGTTAAAGGAGGTTTTAAAGTCAAACATCATATCCACAAGCCTCGTATCTTAATTAAACCCCACTATTCCAGAATCATAGAACTGGAAGAGACCACATGGGCCATCTAGTCCATGGTGAAGCTGTTTGTAATTTATAATGTAGATTTCAAAATATGTATGTACATGCAGTAGCTACATGCCGAGTGTTAATGTATTCCTGTGTGGAAAGAGTTAACTGAACCATGGAGGGAACAGCATTCCTAGAGAGGTCATAAATCAAGTGTATAGAACAAATGGACGCAGCGTCATGCGTCGTATGTCATACGTCACTCTGGAATGCAAGAGGTGTGGACTAGTACTGATAACAGTTTGCGAGTTCGCTATGTTATGATCGGACAGTAAAGAAGCAAGTTTACGATGTGCTGAGTGTTTAAGTAGCTTCTAAGTAGCTTCTAATTTATATAGCTGTAAAATAAAGTAGTTTATAGCCTAAAGTGGCTGTGATTGATCTGTTCCTGCTTTGCTGTGCTGCCAATGCCACTGACAGTCCAACCCCCCTGTGATACAGGAAAAGCTCAATCAACATACCCTATCCAGCCCCGATTCAAAAACTTCCAAGGAAGGAGCTTCGACCACACTAAACAGAAGAAACTGTAGTCTTCTGGATGTTACAGTCTTCCAGGTGCTACTGTCTCATTGCTCCCATCAGCTCTAGACATGATTTTTAATGAAGAGAAATATAGGGCTTGTAGTCCAGCATCTGGAAGGCCACATAAAGTGACATGATGGACCAGATTTGGCCCACTTTGACATATGTTCTGCAGAGTTTGCCAAAACTCTGAAGTAGCCCTGGTTCTGCTGCAGACTGATCCCTTATCCCTGGCCACCACTGCCATCCCATGGTCATTAGCACATAGGAAATGGGATGGCTCAAGCTCAGGTTACTGCCATCACACCTGCCAGATGGCTGCAGAGATCCATGAGAGCTTCTAGCCATTGTGGTTGCTCCATGCTGACATCAGCACCCAGGGAGCTCGATGGCTGTCCAGCAACAGCAAGAGCAACAAGGGCAGTAATGTAATGGTCTAGTGGGGCAAACCAATCTCATCCTGGCTGGACTGTGTAGGCTCTGCTCCATGGACTTGGGATGAAGCGTGTGGCCACCTCCAAGGACAGTCTGGAGCTTGAAGTTAGGGAAATCATTAAGAATTAGTAGGCCAGAGAAACAAATAGATAGCAAAAGGATATGTTTGTATTTTAATATCAATAGATTATTAAGCATGCTACTATTCATAACATGAAATGTTGTTAACATACATTATACATTCATCTATCACATGACTAGCATTTATCCATTCCATGGATTTCCAAACCCGCATTTTGGACTTTAGGAGAGCTGATTTCCAAAAATTGAAGGAAACACTGAGCAGCATTCCGTGGACACAGATACTAAAAGACAAGGGAGTTACGGATGGATGGGAGTTTCTCAAGAGTGAAATACTCAAGGCGCAGTTGCAAACCGTGCCAACAAAAAGAAAAAATAGGACAAGTGCAAAGAAGCCAGAATGGATGTCCAAAGAACTTCTAACTGTGCTGAGACACAAAAGAGACATGCATAAGAACTGGAAAAAGGGAGAAATCACCAAAGAAGAATTCAAACAAATAGCCAACACCTGTAGGGAAAAGGTCCGCAAGGCTAAAACACAAAACGAGCTCAGGCTTGCCAGGGACATTAAAAACAATAAAAAGGGATTCTTTTCTTATGTCAGTAGAAAAAGGAAAAACAAGGAGGCGATAGGGCCTCTTCGAGGAGAAGATGGGGCAATGCTGACAGGGGATAGGGAAAAGGTAGAACTACTTAATACCTTCTTTGCCTCGGTCTTCTCACAAAAAGAAAGTCATCTTCAACCTCAGCAAGACGGAGTCGATGAGGGATTTGAGGACATCCAACTCCAAATTGGGAAACAAGTCGTACAGGAATACCTGGCTGCTCTAAATGAGTTCAAGTCCCCAGGGCCAGATCAACTACACCCCAGAGTATTGAAGTGTAGCGGTCAGCGGAAGAGTATGATTTAAAAATGTATTTAAAAATGAATATAGGAAAGGCATACCTTGAAATACTGAACGAAAGAGTTTTTCGGCAGGGAGAAGCGAAATGTTCAACAGACGAAAGTAAGGGTGTAGGCTTCAGAGATCAAGGAAGTTAAATATTAACGGGAACATGACATTTGGGAAACAATAGTAAGTAAGATGTTTATCATCAAAATGTTGTTGGCAGCCAGACAAGGACGCTTGCGTAAGTAATTGATCTGAGACTGGAAAAGGTCAGAAAAGCGGCATCTGGTGGTTCAGTGAGGTAAATAGCAGGCAACTTCAGATATATTCTAAAGGGATTGCGAATATGGGAATGATTAAGATTTGGAAACAATTAGAATTACGTCATTGTAACACGTCATTGTGATGTATGGGAAAAGGTAATGCGTAATGCCTCTGTTAATGATTAGATCTGTGTAAATGTCAAGACAGTACTACGCATGTCTAGATCAGTGGATTCTGCTATAAATATTGAAACCTGACTGACTTTCAAGCACGCTTCAGAAATTGTTCTGAGCGTCCTATCAACTTGATAGTAAATATGCCTGGAATCAAAAATGCTGTCTCCGTCTCCTTCCTGCCTGATTGTGCTCTAAAATGATCTCGGGTAAAGTATTTGCCGCAACAGAAGGAACTAGCTGAAGTCATTTCGGAACCATTGGCAACCATCTTTGAGAGTTCTTGGAGAACAGGAGAAGTTCCAGCAGATTGGAGGAGGGCCAATGTGGTCCCAATCTTCAAAAAGGGAAAAAAGGATGACCCAAACAACTACCGTCCGGTCAGCCTCACGTCAATACCAGGCAAGATTCTGGAAAAGATGGTTAAGGAAGCGGTCTGCAAACACTTAGAAACAAATGCGGTCATTGCTAATAGTCAACATGGATTTATCAAAAACAAGTCATGCCAGACTAATCTGATCTCTTTTTTTCGATAGAGTTACAAGCTGGGTAGAAACGGGGAATGCCGTGGATGTAGCGTACCTGGATTTCAGTAAGGCCTTCGACAAGGTCCCCCATGACCTTCTGGCAAGGAAACTAGTCCAATGTGGGCTAGGCAAAACTACGGTGAGGTGGATCTGGAATTGGTTAAATGAACGAACCCAGAGGGTGCTCACCAATGCTTCCTCTTCATCCTGGAAAGAAGTGACGAGCGGAGTGCCGCAGGGTTCCGTCCTGGGCCCGGTCCTGTTCAACATCTTTATTAATGACTTAGATGAAGGGCTAGAAGGCATGATCATCAAGTTTGCAGACGACACCAAATTGGGAGGGATAGCCAATACTCCAGAGGACAGGAGCAGGATTCAAAACGATCTTGACAGATTAGAGAGATGGGCCAAAACTAACAAAATGAAGTTCAACAGTGACAAATGCAAGATACTCCACTTTGGCAGGAAAAACGAAATGCAAAGATACAGAATGGGGGATGCCTGGCTCGAGAGCAGTACGTGTGAAAAAGATCTTGGAGTCCTCGTGGACAACAAGTTAAACATGAGCCAACAATGTGATGTGGCGGCAAAAAAAGCCAATGGGATTTTGGCCTGCATCAATAGGAGCATAGTGTCTAGATCTAGGGAAGTAATGCTACCCCTCTATTCTGTTTTGGTTAGACCACATCTGGAATATTGTGTCCAATTCTGGGCACCACAATTCAAGAGAGATATTGACAAGCTGGAATGTGTCCAGAGGAGAGCGACTAAAATGATAAAAGGTCTGGAGAACAAGCCCTATGAGGAGCGGCTTAAGGAGCTGGGTATGTTTAGCCTGAAGAAGAGAAGGCTGAGAGGGGATATGATAGCCATGTATAAATATGTTAAAGGAAGCCACAGGGAGGAGGGAGCAAGCTTGTTTTCTGTTTCCCTGGAGACTAGGACGCGGAACAATGGCTTCAAACTACAAGAGAGGAGATTCCATCTGAACATGAGGAAGAACTTCCTGACTGTGAGAGCCGTTCAGCAGTGGAACTCTCTGCCCCAGAGTGTGGTGGAGGCTCCTTCTTTGGAAGCTTTTAAACAGAGGCTGGATGGCCATCTGTCAGGGGTGATTTGAATGCAATATTCCTGCTTCTTGGCAGGGGGTTGGACTGGATGGCCCATGAGGTCTCTTCCAACTCTTTGATTCTATGATTCTATGATTCCCATGTTTCAAATTTCCATTTTAAATTAATATCCAAACAAAAGATTGATCCCTTCTAGGGAGCCAAATAAAACTCTTAAACACATTGGGGCTGGGATGGGGAATGTTTCAAGGCTTACAGATGAGGTGTTGTGATCTCCACAGACTACAAAAAAAGGAAGGAGGATTGTGAATGTTTGGAATTTTTGGAAAGCAATAGCTGAAAGCAACTTATTTGGCAAAGAGCAATAGTGACGAACACATGAAGTTCTGAGCGTTTACAGCTGTTCCTCCACAGTGGGGTGGCAGGGACAGACAGCAATGGCATATTCCACTTTTATAGCATTCTTTGGCTGCTTTCTGAAATGAGATCCATCATTTGAAATCCTAGCTCTTCTCCCCCAATTCAGCCCCCAGCAGTGCCCAAGGCTACATAGGCTGATCCCTCAGATATTTTCAGCGAATATTATTTGGTACTTCAGCAAGAAATATCACTGTCTGTTATTAAAATGCATTACACTTGATCAAGCAGCAATATACTTTTAATATTAATTTTTGATCTGTCTGAGGGGAGAGTACCAGGTTCTTAGCTGAAATAGAAAATTAATTAAGTTCTTTCTATCTCCTTTTTTTCGGGTCACTTCCTCTCCTCCACACCTTTTGGAGTGAATAATGTGCAGGCAACTGCATGCCTTGGAAAACATTCCTTTACATTCTGCCTGAGAATATATTGTTGTTCTTGCTTTGGTTTTTCATTAACAAAAAAGTTTCAGAGATGAGCTTATTTTTCTCTTTTGGTGTTTTCTTTTTTCCCAGAAGTCTTCCAGAGTTGTGTTGTAAGTTGTAGACATTCTTTAAATTCATGTCTCCTACACCAGGGAACACAGAAGCTGTCTTTAATATTTTCTGATGTCTAAGAATAAAAAAGAAGAAGGATATAATATTTTAAGAGCTCACATTTTCATTGCTTGAATAAACAAATCCCTGTTTAGGCTCATTAAAAAAGGGATGGCAGATTGCAAATTATCTGTAATATTGCTATTAGAATGATTTGGCCTGGAGGACAAATAAAGCAAAACAATTACCTATTCCAAATGACACAGAACAGTACACACCTCAGTGTATAAACACAGGATAGTCTTATCTATGAACACTGTTCAAAGAAGAAAACTATCTTCTCCCTTTCATATTATGTCAAGGCAACAACGTCAAGTTCCTAACTTGAATAAGTTTGTGTTTACCATGATTTCACCTTACATTGGATTTAAAGGATCCATTTAAAAGTAAACACAAGCCAATTATTTTAGATCACCATTGCTAGATCTGAATGTTGGTATAATTCCAGCTAAAGCCATGTTTTTCTCTCTATTGCCCTCACTAATATATTCCTCTATGAATAGTAGATGTAGGAACAGACCACATCAATAAATCTTAGGAACAATACTTTTAAAAAAAGGAACAATATTTTTTGAAGGAACTTGCAATGTGGTTATGTGTATGCTCTGTTGATGTTAGAGGGTGTACTTTTTCAGAAATGCTGCCCTAAACCACAACTTGACTGCTTCATTCAGTTTAGGAAACTTAAGAGCAAATAAGAAGAAAGTACTTATGGAGCTGTTGAAATTTGTTGAAACTCCTAGAAATCCCAGCCAATTTGCCAGCTGTTAGGATTTCTGGGGTTGAAGGCCAAAATATCTGGGGATCCACAAGTTGAGAACCACTGGCTTAGAAGGAGGAGCAGAGAGAGTATATTAGCTCACTGCAACTAATGAGCAGATGCAATGCACTCCCCAATTCTGCAAGTATACAGACTGTGCAATATTTCTTTTGGCAATACTCAAATGTTGCCCTTTGTCAGATGAAGCCATTTTGGCTGTAACTCAAAGGTAGAAAGCAAGAGCTGCCCTGAACTGATGCAGTCACTGGCAGTGTAGTCCACTCTTCTGGAATGAGGACGGGGTAGTTGGCAGAGAGAAGTAATACTCAGAGACCAGTTCTCCAACATCTTTAGTGGATCCCTCTTACTTTCTGGGCTGAGATTCAGAGTGCGGCTTATTGTCTAAGTCAAATGGCCTGTTTCCTGTTAGAGATGCTTCCCTGCTTTTACATCTCATTGCTGTTTTTAAGACTGATTATCATTATCCTCTGCAGCTTTCTAACTGTACACTGAATCCATAGCCGTGAAGACTGTGCATATGTAGTCTCAGTGGCTGGGGAATTTCTCCCTCCCTGAAGTACACTAAGGTCCAAGCGTCTTGATGTATTTTTAATTGGAGGGCCACTCAGTAGAGCATTAAAGTTTTAGCTGCTTTAATTGGGCTTTAAGCTAAATCCTCCCTTCTTCAATCCACCCACTCTATTGTTGCCCAGAGTCTACAGAAGGAGGTAATGTTTGAGATGTAAACATGGCAAATAAAAGTAAAAGTACAGACTGAGTTTGTGGCAAAAGAGGTCTTGTGCTTATGTTTGTGAATACTGGTATTGAGTCAGTATACATATGCTAGCTATGACTAGTGGATATGACTAGGTAATGAGAAATGATTCAATTGAGTTAGTTAGGGTCTGTTTTAGATTTCTGAGAGCAAACATTAATTGGGTTATTGTAAGTTTTCTGGGCTGTATGGCCATGTTCCAGAAGCATCCTCAAGCATCCTCAGAGGTTGTGAGGTCTGTTGGAAACGCCTGCATCTGTGGGACATCCAGGGTGGGAGAAAGAACTCTTGTGTGTTGGAGGTCGGTGTGAATGTTTCAATTGGCCACCGTGATTACTAATTAATGGCCTAGCAATTTCAAGGTGTGGCTTCTTACTGCCTTGGGGAATCCTTTGTTGAGAGGTGATGAGCTGGACCCGATTGTTTCTTGTCTGGAATCCCCCTGTTTTTGAGTGTTGTTCTTTATTTACTGTTGTAGAGATATGTTTATTATAAAGTGTTATTTATAATGTGTTTGAAACTGTATTTGTGGTTTACATTTGTTGCCATGGCCTAGCTGTGAGGGATAGGGTGCCATGGTGACAAGACAAGGCAGCAGAGGAGGTGGGCGGAGTTTAAGGAGAAAAAGGTTTGAAAGTGGCAGTTAAGCTTCAGTCAGGAGGAAGAGACCCTGAGAAGAGGGCAGAGTCAGATAGGACTCTGGCAGAGTCAGATAGGACTCTGGGAGAATAGCAGAGTCAAGAAAGGACTCTGGGAAAGTAGTTCGAGTCAGGAGGATGAGACCCTGAGAAGAGGGCAGAGACAGTTAGGTCTCTGTGGTGTGGAGTAGTATAGATTCAGTTAGTTTTAGTGTTTGTGAATATTTCTTCAGCAAGGGAGCTGAAGGGAAACCTAGTTAGATTACTTTGAGGAAAAAGAATCTAAGAGAGGAGGTTTTAGGATCGCCAGTAGTGTAAGACTGGAGATCAGTGGTTTGATCCGGTATAGGACAAACAGTGTGAATATTCACAACAAGGAACACTGAAATAATAAAGTACTTCACTGAAGAAGGAGTTTATAAGATTGTAACATCTAAAGCCTGAATGTATCTCGACCAAGCCATATTGTAACCACCAAGCATATGCCAAGTTCAACCTCTCAATATTGCAACAATTACGCTTTGTTTAACAATAAACTTGTTCTCTTTGTATTTTAAACCTGCCTCCTCCATTGATTTTACTTCGGTGCATTCCACTCTACCAAAGTTACCTCACAACGCAAATAGGGATAAATAGAGACTTAAAGACCAGCGTCTCTAAACATATTGGTGGCAGTTTAATTTAATAGCAGTCTAGGAACTTCCTTACATTTTATTGGTGGCATTGATACGGTCCTTACATAATTTTGGTGGCATCTAGTGGGACTTAAACGCTTCTTTACAACTGTTATGATTTTAAAGTTTTTTAATACTGGTAGCCAGATTTTGTTCATTTTCATGATTTCTTCCTCTCTGTTGAAATTGTCCACATGCTTGTGAACACCCAGTGATTTTTGGCCATGAAAGCCTTCGACAGTACATAAAACATTAATTGCTTTCTCAGATTATTTGGAAAATGCATTCTATATTGTGACTTACTTTCACATAAAAAGTAGAATCCTACATGACCGGTCGTATTATATACCTATGTTCACAGCAAAGGTGCAAAGAAAGCCCTTTACTGAACTGAGAAGATGCACAACAAGACTCCAGCAAGAATGGCCAGTGTGCAGGGGGACTCAATGTACATTAGGACTGATGTAATGCACATCAAGCTTGATATAGGGTAAAAAGTTCAGGTCACCTGCAAACACCTCTAACTGTTGTCCAAAGTCCTTCCACAAGCGGATTTTATTTTGCCTCATGTATAGCTTTTTAAAAAAATGTGTGTTATATTGTGTAGACCTTATCCATTTGTAGTCCTCAAATCTTTCCCACATTGCTCTTCCATCTGTTTTTCCCGTGTGTGCACACACACAATGAATGAGAAATAAATGCAAATAAATTGACTTTTTCTGAGCTGTCTGCTCGAAGCTAGGCTACTGCAATGTTATGAAGTTCATGAATATTCTACTTGCTAATTGACAAGATGCCAGCAAGCTTTAGAAGAGGAAATGCAATATCAGTTTGACTTGAAAACATTTGTGTAAGCGTGAGGGACAGGAAGGGCTGTCAGATTTGTATAGGTGTGAGGAATAGAAAGAGTGTTGTGTACGGTTGTTGCAAAGATAAACAGAGTGTAAAGTGGAGGAAAGCTGAGCCAAAAGAAGGATCTTGTTTTCAGAAGGGTCTGTATATTGTTAACAGGTAAACCAGCAAAGGGTCTATTGAGAGAGTGGCAGATGTTAGAGCATAGACACACCAAGAATCACGTGGGAGATAAGTGTTTGAAAGCAAGTGCTGATGAAAATGAGCACCAGAGCAATGCCATGTTGAATCCAGGAGATCCAGTTGCATATTCTCTTTTATCTATGAAACTTATTGAGTGACTCTGGATGAACCATAATTTGCAGCCCAATTACAGTTTGCTCCTGTTAAGGATTTTCAGGTCAAGGGGGGACTGGGGGAAGGCATACAGGACACATTTTCTTTCCCCTTTAACTTTCCCCTGTATAGGCAGATGGTCAGGAGTGATCTGGAGCATGGAAAGAAAGAAGCTGCTTGCTGGGTTCCATAGTGTTTACATTAGTAGAAACTCTTTAAGGGAGTTTACCCGTCTTTTCACAGAAAATGGGTTGCTGTATCACTTAGTTGTAGCCTTAAGATGATAGAAATGTGAGATTGAAGAGAAAATACATTCCTGGGAAGTCTTGTGCGAAAATCATTAACAGCACGCATTTATTTGGCTTTCATCATACTAGAGAAAAAAAACCACTTAAAAGCCAGTTGCTTCTTCTGCAGAATTCTGGGATTTGTAGTTTAGGAAGGAGCTTTATCAGCCTCACTTAACTACAAGCCCCAGAATTCTGCAGGAGGCAGAAACTGGATTTTAAGTGATTTTTTCCCCTTTAGTGTGATGACATTAATCTGTGAAAGCATGGCACATCATTTCTACTCTTATCTGGGAGGTAGATACATAGGGGCCAATTGCATGTAATTAAATTTTCTTACAGTCCCCAACTTTCTAGCAACTTCTAGTATTCCAGGGAGTAAACATTGAAAAAGGTTCTCACCCAGAGCTTTTCTTAACTAAATTTTAAGTTAGTGCAATGCTAGAAAAGTTGGGGAGTGAAGGAAAACTTCATGGGTGGCACAGAATTCACATTGCTCCCATTTTCACCTCACCTCCAATAGCGACACCTTTGCATCCAGCTTTCCATTTTCTCCCATGTTCCAACTAATATTTTGGATCTCAACAGAAGAAAAAGGACATGAATTGGAAGTGAGAGCTGTTTATAGAAACCTGATCAGACAGCAATGTGTTTGTTCTTTCCCCAGCCAAACACTAGTCTGTGAACTTTGAATATCCATCTCATGATAATGAGGTAAACTTCAGTTTCTTTGTGCAACTGATATCAACATTCTCTGTATCTTGGAAACTCATAGGTTTTTGTTCTATTTTTTTTCATTTTCCTTTATAAGTTTATCAAAATTTGTCTGAATTTAGATGAACTGGCCAAAAATTGGCCAAGAATATAGACTCTATTATTTAAGTTTTGGGCCAAGGGAGCCTACATTACCAAGAGGCACTCAGCTAATCCAGAGGGGTAAGTACAAGTTGAGTCTCCCTTATCCAAAATGGTTGGGACCAGAAGTTCTTTTGGATTTTACTTATCACATTGACTGAGGGATGGGAGAAATTGGTTAGTTCCCATCAAGCCTTCCCCCATGGAGCCCCTAATCCATCATGGCAGAAACCTGAAGAGAAGGGGGGAGAACTCCAAATGCACAACTTCCCCACAAAAAGCAGGTGTCCCAAACGTCCCACACTTCGCCAGCTGTTAGAATACTTTATGTCTTTTCAACAAAACAACTGGGAAGGGAGGGGAAATTTCCCAATTCACAAGTCTTTTGTATTCTCTCTGAGATGGATACAGGTGGTGGCCAATAGCGTTCCTCTGCTCTTGGTATCACTGCTATTCCAGGATGCTGGCCCTACCACTGGTCAGACAAAAGTTGAGCACAGAAGAGAGATCTACTCTTCTTCCCCAAAGACAGAAGTCGCAGCTGGTGGTAAAATGTTTTGAGTTTTGGAATATTTTGGATATCGGGTTTCTAGATATGCAAAAAGCATGCTGGTTTTTTTTTCTTTTGAAGGCAATCAGTTGGCCATCAGCAAATACATTCAGCTTGGTATATCAATTCCTGAGCAATTTAATATATGATGAAAGAAAATTTCATGATACAACAAAAATTGCAACAAAACAAAGTCACATGATAATATAATTCATATATATATATATATATATATATATATATATATCTCTCCAAATAATTTCAAGAAGGGAAAGAGAATTTGACTGAGAACGTGTTTGATCAATTTCAAATGGAAAACACGAAAGGTTATTTAGCAATAGCAATATGAACTTACCTAATATCATGCCCTTCTTTGTACCTTTGTTCAAAACAATCCCTTAACTTCTTCTGTTTCAGGGTCAAGGTCAATATCATAGAAGCAAGGCCGTGTAGGCAATCCTGGCATGGTACTCATCTAAGAGGGAATGAAGTAAACATTAAGATCCTCCAGCTGTAAGCTGATAACCACACTGTGCACATGTACTTATGATGAAGTGAAAAACCATATTGCTCTCCATGGCCCATAGTTTCATATACATTAAAAATAAAAGAATTGAATCATCTGCTACTCCAATTCACTTTGCTAAACTCTAAACTGATTCGTTTGTGCCTCAGATTGCTTGGAAAGAAGAACTTATGGAAGAGAAAATACTATGTGACATAAGTTTTGGGCAAAATTATCCACATTTTAAGAAGAATATGGCAAAGGAACGAGAAAAGTAAATAGTAAAAAAACATTAAGCCATCAAGATAAGTGCTGAGTTATTGCAGGGCTACATTGAATATTAGTTTTTTTGGTCAAACCCCTCAGTGCCAATATAATACTTAGAACTCATGAAACTGTAGTTAGTTCACAATCATATCACAAACTATTTTCTTTGCAGAAATAAACTTATATGAAGAATTACGTCTTTCAGTATAAATTTGTACACCTATTGCAATTGTAACATACTTAATATTTGTCTGAAACCTTTTTAGATACTGCAAAGAAATTTTATTTGGTTGCCTCAGAGATGCATTTTTCTGGAAAATCTGAAGCCATGGGACCTAATTTCCCCCCTGTGCTTTTCAGCAAGAAAGAAAGAAAGAAAGAAAGAAAGAAAGAAAGAAAGAAAATGACAAAAGAAGAAACTTTCAAAACACTGGAAAAAGGCAACATTTTAAAAATTAAAGCAAAACACTTCAGTCATCATCTACCTTCCATCATGCACCCCCGCCCCCCTTAGATGGTTTATGCCATCTTGTAGTAATAATTTATTTGAGACTTCAGAAAGAAAACAAGATATCATTGTTAGGCATTACAACACAAGGAAATATATTTCATTACTTTCATACTCTGAAAAGTTTGTCATATGGAAAGAATTTAGTAAGTTTATTGTTATACCCAAGGAGCTGCGCATACCTAATCGAATTCCCCACATTTTAGGAATCCTCATCTCCCCTAATTAGCAAATTCACCCAGCACATGGGACAGAGTGCTCCTGACTACCCAGCGTGCCATGTTAGTCATATGAGGGCATATCCTGCTGCCTCCCATAAATTTACAATCATGTGACTGGTTTTCTAAACTCTTAAACAGATATACGTAGGAATAGAAGAGCTGGAAGGGAATGCTAGAAAGCTACATCTATTTATTTATTTTGAAGTGATTATGACAAAAGAAACACAACCCTGCAAGACTTTTGGCCTGTCTAGATTGCCTGGAACATTGCAAAGTTACTTTTTGGAGTTGCACCCCACAGAATTCCCTTGCCAAGATAACATGGATCAGATTTCTGTTCTACGTTTAAAAAAACGGAAAGATGAATGTTCAAGGTACAACATAGTTTCCATGCTGTGAACAAGGTACGGTTCTGCTTATAAATATTGGTAATTTTTATTACACCAATAACTGTATAAAAGAGTCTATTGTTGGACCTATAAACTGCCACATTTACATTGAGGTGCAGTATTCCACTAACCAATCTTAGCACTGGTTGATCTGTTCAGCATGAAAAGGAAATTATTAGTGCAAAGGTTAATGGAGAAAAATTATGGGAAAATTGGTTTTAGTAACATAGTTTGTCTCAGAACAAGGAAATACATATTGTAGTTTTCTTTTCTTTTAAAATGTTATTATCCTCAAGTTGGAATTGGATGTCATAAATGATCTTCACAAGCCTCCCAATGCTAGTAAACTAAACTAAAATAAAAAGAATCTTAAAACCTCAGATTGGAAAAACAGATGTTTAGAGCAGGCGAGATGGGATTACCTGGAAAAGAATCAACATTTAAAATGCTAATAATGACAGACTTTGAGATTGCATTCTTTTCAAGAATATTTGAAATAACAACAACTTGGGAAGTGTCCGACACGTGATCCAATACAACAGCCAGCATATTGATCTTGTTTGCTATGCACTAATCTTGTTGTGTTTCAAATAATAATAATAATAATAATAATAATAATAATAATAATAATAATAGCAACTTTATTTTTGTATCCCACCAAAGGGACTCAGGGCGGCTTACGTGGGGTCTAATGTAATCAAACACTTCCTAAAGGGTGTAATTTTTGCACATATATTCCATACTGCAAAATAATAATATGGTTTGTGATAGAAGATCAATCACAACTTTTCGCAATTGAAAAAGATTTTAGTAATATATATTTGGACTAGACTAGATCTTGAAATGTAAGCGATAACAAGTACTATCCACAGGTTATGTGAGAGGTAACCTGTTTCTATTCTTGGAGTGCTATGGTCAATCATTATTAAAACATTGGGTTGCTGTGAGCTTTCCGGGCTGTATGGCCATGTTCCAGAAGCATTCTATCCTGATGTTTCACCTACATCTATGGCAGGCATCCTCAGAGGTTGTGAGGATGCCTGCCATAGATGTGTGTGAAATGTCAGGAGAGAATGCTTCTGGAATATGGCCAAACAGTTCAGAAAACCACCCTGAGTCGCCTGCAGGCTGATATTATTATTTATTTCCGTCACTTTTACCCCGCCCTTCTCACCCCCAAGGGGGGACTCAGGGCGGCTTACAGAGAAAGGCACAATTCGATGCCTTGTCACATATACATACATATATAAAAGCAATTAAACAATTACAAATTAAAATTAAATCATCAATACAAAACAATACAATAATCACAGTAGTAGACTAATCCTGAGCTCAGCATTCGGAGTTCCATAGATCCATTCCGTCTCATCAAGTTCCAGCTTGTCATCAAGTCTTTCTTTAGCTTCCAGAATGTCCAAATGCCTGGTCCCATATCCAGGTTTTCAACTTTTTCCTAAATGAAAGAAGGGACGTTGCCAATCTATTCTCCCCGGGGAGTGAGTTCCACAGGTGGGGGGGCACCACCAAGAAGGCTCTGCTCCTCGTCCCCGCCAATCTCACTTGTGATAGAGGCAGGGTCGAGAGCAGGGCCTCCCCAGAGGATCTTAGGTTCCGAGGTGGGATATAAATGATATAAATAAATAAATAAATAAAACTCATAGCAACCCAGTGATTTCAGCCATTAAAGCCTTCAACAACATACTAAAACATTATTTTTCATCTTTTAAATCTGCATCCACTATCTTACTTTATTAGCTCTTTTTCAGTAGGCAACTTCTTAGTAGGCAACAGATGCTGACTACCTCAATGATACTTCAGCCTCTCTATATAACAAATATATGTTTTGTTTCAATATGTAATTAAAAGTGCAGTCACTGAAAATATGATAATTGTTCTGGGAGTACTCCCTACAATAATTCCAATAAGTGTTTGCATTTTGAGATCTTCAATGGATGGCTTTCTCTCCATCCCATTTTTTTGGTGAGGACACAGGAGAAAGTCTTCTTGGTGGCTGCTCCAAGTTATGGAATTCCCTTCCAACATAAGGTTTGCTGGCCCCCATTTGCTCCCTTTCTATCACCAGGAAAATGCCTTTTTAATTTGGCATGCCTCTGGCTCTTAACAAATTGCACTAGAAAAGTTTTTTAATGGTGCATGTTATCCTTTTTTACTATTTTATTGAGATTAAAATAGTGAAGGGTAGCGACATCACATTGGCAACAAAGATCTGCATAGTTAAAGTGATGGTATTCCCCATAGTCACCTACGGATGTAAGAGCTGGACCATAAGAAAGGCTGAGCGAAGGAAGATAGACACTTTTGAACTGTGGTGTTGGAGGAAAATTCTGAGAGTGCCTTGGACCGCAAGAAGATCAAACAAGCCTGACTGCTCACTAGAGGGGAGGATATTATAAGTAAAGATGAAGTACTTTGGGCACATAGTGAGAAGACAGGAAAGCTTGGAGAAGAGAGTGATGCTGGGGAAAAGGAAGGAAAAAGGAAGAGGGGTTGATCAAGGGCAAGATGGATGGATGTTATCCTTGGAGTGACTGGCTTGACTTTGAAGGAACTGGGGGTCGACATGGCCAACAGGGAGCTCTGGCGTGGGCTGGTCCCTGAGGTCACGAAGAGTTGGAAGCAACTGAACAAATAAACAACAAAATCCTCTTTACAGTTTCAATGTGCTTTAAACTATTTTATTTAGTGTTAAATTACATATTTTAGTTAATTTTTAAAAGGGTTTGAATCAGCTAGGTTTTAGCTGTACCTTGTTTTTAATTTCCAGTACTTTGCTTTGTGCCCTGCACTGGGGAAAAGGCAGGATATAAAAAACTAAGTAATGTATGTGGTAATCCAATTCCATCGTATATAATATGAAACACCAAAGTTGAAATTTGATGCTGATTCGAAAGTGGTTGATAAAGGTGGAATTGGGATTGGTAAGGTTAAGTAAATAAGATACGTTATATTGAGTGAAAATGTAAGATTTAAAAGTATCTAATTTAGAGCATCACATACAAAGAATACTTAAATTGCCATTGTTTTCCCTGTTTAACAGCATTATTAATATGACCCTTTAGGCTGTCCCCATAGGGCAGTTTACAAACAATTACAGCAAAAATACATGTAATTTCCTTTCTCCTAAAAAACCATGTAGGTGATTAGGCAAACTTGGAATACAGAATGAAGTTTTGAATTTGCCTTCCAGGTTCTGTAGTTTTATTGTAAATTTCTAAGGGAGATACTGAATGTTGAATAGAAAAACAGATTATGCTGCACATGTGGTTTGATTCGGTCTTCACTTAACCCAACAAATATTAACCTTCAAGGCATATCTTTTTGGAAGAGATGTGAATTCAAAGCACAGATGTGGTGTTTTGGAACAATGATCTCGTTTTATAGTGACATAGTAGGCAGCTAGCCAGACCCATTCATATATAAAATTGTCCATGAATCATAAATTGAGTAAAGTAGAGGTTTATTGAAAACACACCCACAGTCTTCCTATCTTCGTATTTGTTTGGAGATATTGTACTAAAATAATTATGTGTAAAGAAGTGTACTGTTAGTAGTCAAGAGACTGAGAAAGGGAGAGAATGAGTGAGTTGAAATGGCATTCTTTTCTGAAGCTAAAGGAAGGCCAGAAACACAGGACAGCATTGGGCAAGGCTGAAGTCATAGAATCATAGAATCAAAGAGTTGGAGGAGACCTCATGGGCCATCCAGTCCAACCCCCTGCCAAGAAGCAGGAAAATCACATTCAAAGCACCCCTGACAGATGGCCTCTGTTTAAAAACCTCAAGAGAATGAGCCTTTACTGTCGTCTGAAGCCATTGTTTTGTGTCCTAGTCTCCAGGGTAGTGAAAAACAAGCTTGCTCCCACCTCCCTATGACTTCCCCTCACATAATTATACATGGCTATCATGTCTCCTCTCAGTCTTCTTTTCTGCATGCTAAACATGCCTAGCTCTTTAAGCCGCTCATCATAGGACTTGTTCTCCAGATCCTTGTCATTTTAGTCACCCTTCTCTTGACACATTTCAGCTTGTCAACATCTCCCTTAAATTGAGGTGGTGAAGGGACCATTGGCAAAAGTAAGCAAGACACCAGCTTTCCCCCCAATTCCCATCTCTCACTCTGACATCTCTTCTTGCTCTGTTTTCTAATCCAGTTTAATTTTGAACCTTTATACTGTTGCTGAAGAGTAGCAAGATGACAATTTAAACACAAAGACTAGCTGACTGAAATCACAGATATGCCTATAGAGAAGTCTTGCTTGGAGAAGCCAGGGTAATAAATATAACCAGTGTGGAAAGAGTGGGATGACGACTCCTGTACTCAATCAAAAGAGATCCGGACCAATGAGAGTTATGGTCAGAAGTAAAAGGGAAGAAAGTTGAACATTCCCCCTCTTAATGGGATATGGCAACCTTCCAACTCATCAGATATTGCTAACCATTTATATAAGAATACAAGTAGTTATGGCAAACAGGAAAATAATTTCAGATATTAGGAATACTGGTGTTTCTAGCATTGTCCACATTAGATATCCAGATCCCATTTACAAATAGTTCAGGCTTGGGTCAGGAAAATCTTTTTCAATTTTTTTAGTAATAAGAGGCAGAAAAAACAATTTAAGTTATTAATTAAATTGGATGTCTGCAAACAAAAGTGGTATCTTGATGCAGTCTTTAAAATAAAGGGAATTGGCCTAAATTTGAATTTCAGGATTTAATATTGTTCCAGAATTAAGTTGCAGATTATGTTATTAACTAAAAAAAAACCCCGTGGTGCTAAAGAGCCAATATTTTTTATATTGGTTCTTTATAGCTGATTCTTAACCCAAAGCCTAGTGATCTTGGATTTTGGCAAAACTATTTCTTGCTCTTTAAAGGTGAGGAATTATATGGTTGAGGTCACAAGTATTAAGGGCCGCTTGGAAGATGGTGGTGGTAGTTTTGTATCCAGAGACAGCGGTGTAGCCAAATATGTAATGTGGCGACAACATTTTCTTTGTGTGCTTTAGTGCTCCTATGTCTCTACTCTGTCTACATCTTCCAGTTGATGGAACAATGAGAATGTGGCACACATGATCTATGGTCCTGTCAGTTCTGAAATTATTTTTAGCCTGTCAAAGACATACAATGTGCATTACTTAACACCGAGATTGTGGCGCAGCTGGCTGGGAGTCAGTTGTATTAAGATCACTACTGACCAAAAGGTCATGAGTTTGAAGCCAGCCTGGGTTGGAGTGAGCGTCCAACCATTCTTTGTAGCTTGCTGTCGACCTTTGCAGCCCAAAAGACAGTTGCATCTGTCAAGTAGGAAATTTAGGTACCGCTTATGCGGAGAGGCTAATTTAACTAATTTACGACGTCGGGGGGAGTGGGGTTGCGTGTGTGCGTGCGGCAGCGGGGGAAGTGATGGAGTGTGGGGTTGCGTGTGTGTGTGCGGCGGCGGGGGGAGTGGGGTTGCGTGTGTGTGTGCGGCGGCGGGGGGCGGGGGTGATGGAGTGTGGGGTTGTGTGTGTGGGGTTGTGTGTGTGTGTGCGGCAGGGGTGTGTGTGTGTGCGGGAAGCGGCACGGTGGGGCTTGGAGTGGGCATGGTTTCCGCAGAGGGAACGTTGGCCGGAAGGGCATGTGCGCGCGCCAGGGAACTTGCGGCTGAGCGCCAATGCGCATGCTCAGTTGTTTTGCCGTTTTGTGAGTTGTTGTGTTGTTTTTCATTTTGAGTAAATACGTTTGTACCTTGTGGGTTGTGTTATGGGCATGGGAATTTTGGTTAAGTTTCGTTGGGGTTTTTTTGAGTTTTGTTTTTTTGCCGTTTTGAGTGTGTTGTTGTGTTGTTTTTCATTTTGAGTAGATATGTTTGTACCTTGTGGGTTGTGTTATGGGCATGGGAATTTTGGTTAAGTTTCGTTGGTTTTTTTTAGAGTTTTGTTGTTTTGCCGTTTTGTGAGTGTGTTGTTGTGTTGTTTTTCATTTTGAGTAGATATGTTTGTACCTTGTGGGTTGTGTTATGGGCATGGGAATTTTGGTTAAGTTTCGTTGGGGGGGTTTTGAGTTTTGTTTTTTTGCCATTTTGAGTGTGTTGTTGTGTTGTTTTTCATTTTGAGTAGATATGTTTGTACCTTGTGGGTTGTGTTATGAGCATGGGAATTTTGGTTAAGTTTCGTTGGGGTTTTTTTGAGTTTTATTCTTTTGCCGTTTTGTGAGTGTGTTGTTGTGTTGTTTTTCATTTTGAGTAGATATGTTTGTACCTTGTGGGTTGTGTTATGGGCATGGGAATTTTGGTTAAGTTTCGTTGGGGGATTTTTGAGTTTTGTTGTTTTGCCGTTTTGTGAGTGTGTTGTTGTGTTGTTTTTCATTTTGAGTAGATATGTTTGTACCTTGTGGGTTGTGTTATGGGCATGGGAATTTTGGTTAAGTTTCGTTGGGGGATTTTTGAGTTTTGTTGTTTTGCCGTTTTGTGAGTGTGTTGTTGTGTTGTTTTTCATTTTGAGTAGATATGTTTGTACCTTGTGGGTTGTGTTATGGGCATGGGAATTTTGGTTAAGTTTCGTTGGGGGATTTTTGAGTTTTGTTGTTTTGCCGTTTTGTGAGTGTGTTGTTGTGTTGTTTTTCATTTTGAGTAGATATGTTTGTACCTTGTGGGTTGTGTTATGGGCATGGGAATTTTGGTTAAGTTTCGTTGGGGGATTTTTGAGTTTTGTTGTTTTGCCGTTTTGTGAGTGTGTTGTTGTGTTGTTTTTCATTTTGAGTAGATATGTTTGTACCTTGTGGGTTGTGTTATGGGCATGGGAATTTTGGTTAAGTTTCATTGGGGGATTTTTGAGTTTTGTTGTTTTGCCGTTTTGTGAGTGTGTTGTTGTGTTGTTTTTCATTTTGAGTAGATATGTTTGTACCTTGTGGGTTGTGTTATGGGCATGGGAATTTTGGTTAAGTTTCATTGGGGGATTTTTGAGTTTTGTTGTTTTGCCGTTTTGTGAGTGTGTTGTTGTGTTGTTTTTCATTTTGAGTAGATATGTTTGTACCTTGTGGGTTGTGTTATGGGCATGGGAATTTTGGTTAAGTTTCGTTGGGGGGTTTTTGAGTTTTGTTTCCTCGTTGGATGCCCCTAACAAATTTATATATATAGATGTAAATAAATAAATATATTATTAGCAACAGCATGGCTTTCTATTCAGATGGAAGGACAACGTTACGCAAGCCAGAACAATTGTCCTTGATAGGAAGTTCTAGCAGCCTGTCAGTGACCATCAAAGACCTTCTTCTTATGTCACTCTATGCTTCTGAAAGTGGTTGGACCAAGAACCAACTTTCTATATTGTTGTTTGTATGTGTACCAAGTTTCTATATTGTTCTTTGTGTGTGTGTGTGTGTGTGTATTACTACAGGCTATAGTCTCTTTCTATTTGAGATACTCATTGGCAATTTGGATAACTAATTTTTGATAACTATATGCTAACATTTAAAAAGTATACACACAATTCTCGTAGTAAAATCTCTGGACGGAAAAATAGTTTTTCTCACTCTAACATCTCTTTTACTTGTTATTTGATTATTTAGAGTTTTCTTCATAAAACTAGATGACTGATAAGAGCACAAGGAAAAAATAATAAGCTCTCTTACATATGATGCAATGTTTCTAGAATTTTGCAAACCATGCTATTTTATGAACTCAAGAGAAATATAATATATACTTCTCTGGTTATTAAAACAGCAACACTTTTCTAAAGTAAAAAATACAGTATTTATCATTAGAATTGAAAACTCTGTGCTGCAGTATCAGGTATTATACCATCAACACGGGAAAGGGGTTCAAGGTTCAAAGACAAAGTTCATGGACTCTACAGATGCAACATTCAGAGAGGCTATTTTCCTTAAGAAAGTATTCACTTGCAGGGGCTCTACGATTCACCATCATTAAAAATGCAAGTAAAGCTCTAACCCCAAAGATAAGATTTGCTCTTGATGTTCCTATAGGCTCATCTTTCTTGAAATCTTATCTGCCAATAATCTACTCCCAATTGAAAAACTACATAGCTTTTATGCACACTGTAACCCACTCTTTCGATATCCAGAAGTAGGGGAAGAGACTACTCTCTACAGCAGTGGTTCTCAGCCTTCGTAATGCCATGACCCCCAAATACAGTTCCCCATTTTGTGGTGACCCCCAACCATAACATTATTTTCCTTACTACTTCATAACTGTAATTTTGCTATTGTTATGAATCGTAATGTAAATATCTGATATGCAGGAAGTATTTTCATTCACTGGATCAAATTTGGCACAAATACCCGCTACGCCAAAATTTGAACACTGGTGAGATGGGGGAGGGATTGATTTAATCATTTGGGAGTTGTAGTTGCTGGGATTTTTAGTTCACCTACAATCAAAGAGCATACTGATCTCCACCAACAATGGAATTGAACCAAACTTGACACACAGAACTCTCATGACCAACAGAAAACACTGGAAGGGTTTGGTGGGCACTGACCTTGAGTTTGGGAGTTGCAGTTCACCTACATCCAGAGAGCACTGTGGACTCAAACAATGATAGCTCTGGACCAAACTTAGCACAACTACTCAAAATACCCAGATGTGAACACTGGTGGAGCTTACATTTAGGAGTTGTAGTTGCTGGGATTTATAGTTCACCTACAATTCTGAACCCCACCAACAATAGAATTGGGCCAAACTTCCCCATGACAACAGAAAATACTGGAGGGATTTGGGGGTGAATTGACAATGATTTAGAGGAGATGTAGTTCACCTACATCCAGAGAGCACTGTGAACCCAAATGACTATGACAAAGGGATTCCCAAAACCACAAGAAATACGTGTATTCTCATGGTCTTTGGCAACCCCTCTGAAACCCCCTCATGTCCCCTCCAGGGGTCTCGACTGCTCTGCAGTGTAATTATTTGATCATTCCAGACAATGGGTTGTTTTTATTTCTGTGCCTAGTCTTGTGATAGGGGCATTCTCAAGTTGAATGTTTGGGGTGGGGGTGGAAAATAAATAAGAATGAACCCTCACCTTATAGTCTGTAATGACATCCCTACTGTTCTGAGTCTATTCTTGAACAGATTTTCGAGGGGCATCAGGAATTGCAATCCATCTGTGTATTGTGGTTGGATTGCATGTTATTGTAAGAGAAGGGGCTATGTTGATGGTTGCATTACTGTTGGTAGGATCTCCCATGCCAGGAAGGCTTTTGCGGAAGAGCCAAACTAAATGTGCCAAACAATTACTAGTCAGCAATAATAATGGAGGGCAACACTGGCGGAAGGTCTCTCAGAAACAGAGGCAGAGACACCAAAGCTAATGCTTATTGGTACTCCGAAAAAGGTACTGATGTCTTTTACCATGAAAAACCTAAGACAAGACAATTTAAAATGAAGTAAGAGCTAGTGCCAGAATCCAGATCAGAAGAGGCTCAGCTAGTTGCAGGGGAGGAGCCGAGAACAAGCAACAGTAGTGCTATATTTACTGTTGCAACTAGACTTAAGCTGGAGGGACATTCACTTGCTGACATGTTCAGAAGTAAAACAAAAGGCCCACTGCACCACCAACTTTAACCCACTGCTCCACCAGGGGCTCCTGAAATGGAACATATACATGTTGAAAGTCTTAGAAGGCGTGAACAAGAGTGGATGGGACTGGGGCATTTTCAGTGAGATAAAGGAGCCCCCGGTGGCGCAGTGGGTTAAACCACTGAGCTGCTAAAATTGCTGACTGAAAGGTCACCAGTTCGAATCCAGGTAGCGAGGTGAGCTCCCACTGTAAGCCCCAGCTTCTGCCAACCTAGCAGTTCAAAAACATGCAAATGTGAGTAGATCAATAGGTACCGCTCCGATGGGAAGGTAACGGAGCTCCGTTCAGCCATGCCAGCCACATGACCTTGGAGGTATCTACGGACAACACCAGCTCTTTGGCTTAGAAATAGAGATGAGCACCAACCCCCAAAGTCGGACACAACTGGACTTAATGTCAGGGGAAACCTTTACCTTTACCTATTGACTCTACATGCAGTTAAGGACAGAGAAGAAGCAAAAGTAAAAGGTGAAAAAAAAGTGTCAGAACCCTGAAGGCAACTGTTCAGAGACTTATATGCAGGGACAAGGAGAGCTACTATAATAATGCAGAGAAACAGAAGATGACAATAGCAAAAAAGAAAGAAAAACAAAAACAAGAGACCTCTTCCACAAGATCCAAAAATATCAAAGGCTGAGGATGCTCTATGACCAGCCAGGGGAACACATGACATGAATAAATACAAAAATGAATGTAAACAACAAACTGAAGAACTATATATAAAAGATATAAAAGGATTAAAGATTCATTCATTTGAAGATTAAACTAAATTTTTAGAATTAGAAGTTACACTGAGAACACTTGAGAGAAATCAACCAGCAGCTATGGAGATAGATTCAATATAAATTCTAATACATATATGTATGTTGTAAATTTATATATTTTAGCATAATATTCTCAGATGGTAAATATTATTCAACCGTTCCATCAATAATGGTCTTTTTAAAATTCTGCAGTAGGAGCTAATGTCAAAACATTATTCTCTCCAATCAAAAATACCTGAAAACCAATGAACTACAACTGGAATATCTGGATAACTCAGGAGTATGCATATTTGCCAGCAGCACACAGGGAGTAAAATTCTAGGAGGATCTGTGCAGTCTCTTGGATTGCTTCTGTGGGAAAATATTTCAGTAGGATGATGGCATCACTTCGCTGAAATATGCCGCAGCATTTTTTAAACGCTTGAGCTGCTTATTATTTGAGTTTTCCGCCATGATGAAAAACTTTAATTTACTTGGGGTCACTGAAGAAAAGGAGTAAGAGGAGGCAAGCTGAACTCTAGATAATTCTCTGCTAGTTATGCCCTTGGCTAAACAGTAAAGTTGCAGGGAGACTTTGCTGCCAAATCACCATCCTTTGACTTTATTTGTTCCATCCTAGATCAGCTTAAAATCTTTAATAGTATTAGTACCAGGCATGCATAGTCTAAGTATATGGCTTGATATTTGGAAAAGCAAGATTAAAATGTGTCTTATCCCAGCTGTCAAAGCAATGTTCTCTAAGGCAATTAATTAAGTATTAATGTATTGATTGAAAGGACTAATTTCATGGGTTAGGTCTTCATGAAATCATGCTGTCTTCATGAAATCATGGCAAAGGAATGCAGAACAATGAGACAAGATTAGGTTTTCTCGGAGTTATTTGGGCAGCAGTTTGCCTTTACAGAATGTGCTTTAATTATACACATCCTTAAGGACTTCTGCACATTCGCAAATGCAAGAATGTCGTGATATTGATAACAGGCCATGGCAGGGCCGTAGCCAGAAAAACAATTCAAGGAGGGTTGAAAATTTCAGGGGGGGGGGGGGGGTTAGGGTCACGTTGAAGCAAAGAGCACAGCAGGGGACAGAGCAGCTTTCAATAGCCTGCAGGTCCGCCACTGTCAACCACCTCCACCAAGTCTAGCCTCCTTAATGGAAGCATTCAGCACCCCCCCCCCAACTTGGTTGCTTCGCTACATTGGCTATTGCTGCAAGTAATGAAGTAATGACAGTGTGAATAAATTGTCAATATTCGCTTGAGATAGTGCTTGCAGTTCTGGAGGGACTCTTATTTTTTTGCGTGTCATAGACTTAGCATGGGGATTTGGTCAGGCCTGTAGCCGCGGGGGGGGGGGGGGAGGTTAGGGGTTCAACCCCCCCCCCCAAATTTTTCAGGTTAAAAAAAAACCTGGTTTACTCATGAATTTTAACTGGTTAACCAAATCCCCATGCTAAGTCTATGAGACGCAAAAAAATAAGAGTCCCTCTAGAACTGCAATCACTATCTCAAGCAAATATTGACAATTTATTCACACTGTCATTACTTGCAGCAATAGCTGATGCAGTGAAGAAACCAAGTTGGGGGGTGGGTGTTGAATGCCAGACTTGGTGGAGGTGGTTGACAGGGGCGGAGCTGTAGGCTATTGAAAGCTGTTCTGCCCCCTGCTGTGCTGTTTGCTTCAGCGTGAACTAGGAGGCAGGTTTCAACCCCCCCCCCTGAAATTTTCAACCCTCCCTGAAATTTTCAACCCCCCCCCCCCCAACGTTTTCAACCCTCCCTGATTTTTTTTCTGGCTACAGCCCTGGATTTGGTTAACCAGTTAAAATTCATGAGTAAACCAGTTTTTTTTAACCTGAAAATTTTCAAGGAGGGGGGGTTGAACCCCTAAACCCCCCACCCCCACCCCCGGCTACAGGCCTGGGCCATGGCTAGCTGGGCATTCTGGGAGCTGAATCTGCCTGGGCCTCTTTCCCCATTTTCATCTTGATTTGGGTAAAAGCAGTGCTGATTTGAATGTCAATGTTTTTCCTTTCTTCTTTTTACTACTGTACTTTTAAGTACTGTACTATACTATGGGTGGTAGTGATGGTGCGAATTTGTAATTAAAAATAGGTAGATGAACATTTTAAATATGGTTGTGGACTTGATCCAGGGTCTAGCTTAATAATGTATGTGAAACTATGTCCAACATAGTATAAGTATGTTATTTAGTCTCTGACATATCAATCTTGTAAGTAAGCTTCCCAACTCTGTTTCCAAACCATCCACACAATAATAAAAGGATGAATGCCAGAAGTGAACTCACAACTCACTTGGTGTCCTTCAGCCTAGCACTGGCATTCCTTCACTTCCTGGGGCCTTTGTGTTTTTAACATATTTCTCCTGTATTTCCAGTTTAGTTTTGAATACCACAATAAATTCCCCTGCAAACTGGAGATCAAGGTTTGCTATGTTTTATAGCACTCATTCCTTGGATGACACTGTTGGCTGTTTTTATTTAACAAATGAGGGACTTGTATTTGGAGAAAGCATGTTACACAAGGCCACCCAAAGAGTCTACAACTAAGCTGGGATTTATATTAGATGTAGAATTACCTTGACTCTTAGTATGCCCTTTGACTGTTAGTGTTTATGCAATTGTGTTTGCCTGTGGGGAAGAAGATGCAGTCATATTGAATTTTATTAAAGAAGCAGGGGACAATTTTATAGGGGATTTACTTGAGTTACATGTGAATGAGAAACAGTGACACCAAGAACAAATATTTTTCTTCATTTTAATAAGTCAAATAAAGAAACCTGAAGATTGTTTATATTCTTCATAAATATTGATTGCTCTTATTATAGTATCCTATAACATTCTGTAAAAGATTAGGCCCAATTCTATCAGATACTGTGTCATTTAACACCCCCAAAAAAGTGATCAATTATTATGGGGTTAGTATACTGAAAATGGCATGCTGTGGAAAGAGTATGCTAAATTACATATTTTCAGGGTTTCCTTTCATCTGGGTTATACACATTTGCTGGTTCAGTTATTAGATTTTGGGGTTCCAGTTGCACAGTTGAAGTGGTTTTGATATGGCCTCGGGCGCCTACGTTATATACAGCACAATTAAAAGCCTTCATCCCTCCTGCCCCCTGTGTCTTTTGTGGTTACAGGGGGAAAGGGAGACAGGAGGCGTGGCAGTGTATTAGAACAGACAGTCTCAGTTTGAAAGGAGAAGGCAGATGGATTTTGAGCAAAGTGATCTGAAAGAGCAGGAAACATTTCTAAATGTATCAAATGGTTTGATTTCTCATAAATTGGACAAGATGGGAGGACTGTTTCACATTACATTTCTTCATGGCAATCACACACTCTTTGCACACTTTGGCACAGCCCAGTCTGGAAGTGAAACTAACTTGTCACACAAAACTACTTCTTACTTAAAGAGAGAGCCTGGCCAATACAAAACAGTGAAATAGCTACACAAGAGGAGCTCAGACGTAACCACTATGCAAGGTGGACAGCTGGTTCTTAACACCTTTTCCCTGTGGATATTTTTTGTAATTCGAAACATCCATCCAAATGTCCCTCCACTTTTCACTTTTTTACAGAAATTTTCTATAGCTACAGAGAATTAAGTACAGGAAAAATTCAGAGGTTCCTAGAGAGAACAATTCTCTTGCACTTGTAGGACCTCCAGCTCAATTCTATGAACTTCCACCAGAACTTAAAAAGGAGGCTTAAAAAGAAGTGTCTTAAAATTCATTTTCATGGGTGCCCTTTCTCTGCAAAACTGGAGGGCCTACGGTAAATCCTTTACAGCAGTGGTTCTCAATCTGCGGCTCCCCTGGTGTTTTGGCCTAAAACTCCCAGAATTCCCAGCCAATTTACCAGCTGTTAGGGTTTCTGGGAGTTGAAGGCCAAAACATCTGGGGACCCACAGGTTGAGAACCACTGCTTTACAGAATCTGGCTATATTAGGCATATACAGAACCTTTTTAGTTCTGTATATGCCTTTGCCAGTCAGGAGAAGAGCCATGGTGGCACAATGGGTTAAACCCTTTTGCTGGCCGACCTGTTGACCTGAAGGTAGGCGGTTCGAATCTGTGAGACTGGGAGAGCTCCTGTCTATCACCTCCAGCTTCCCATGCAGGGACATGAGAGAAGACTCCCACAGGATGGTAAAACATCCAGGCATCCGCTGGGCAATGTCCGGCCAGATAGTCAATTCTCTCACACCAGAAGCAACTTGCAGTTATCTCAAGTTGCTTCTGACATGATAAAAAAAATAAGTCAGGAAAAAAGGGGAAAAAAGAAGAAATTCCAGAAGATTGGCTGATAAAAATACAAGATATAAGGAATATGGACCAACTCACATACTTATTATCCAAAAGCAAAGGTATACCTAGAGAAGAGACTGACTTGAATCAAATTACAACATTCTTGAAAAGCCACATGTGAAAAGAAGAGCAGGAGAAATGGAGAAAGAAAATAAAGAAGAAGAAAGAAAAGGGAGGAAACCTCTAAGAAGTTACCAGGAAATCAAGATATTTTTAACACTATATTTCTCTCTTTTAAATCACTATTTTATCTCTAAAAACCCCACACACTATCCCAGATATCTTTCCCCTCTGCCCCCCCCAATATGTTATATCCTTTTCTATCCTACTCTATATCTCTATTCTACACTTTATCTATTCATTTGATGTTTTTATTGTGACAAAATTTTAAATACTTTTTCTTTCTACTAAATACCCAAGTAGACACTTGTTTTGAGCTGTAATCACATTTCAATGAAATTTCCCAGTTATTTCCATGAAACAATTGAATGCTTTTTAAAAATAATTGTACCAATTACAAATGAGAATTGCGTATCTTGCAAAACTTGCAAAACTTTAAAGGTACACATAAATCTCAATATTGTATATATTTTTTAACAAAAATTACTCAAATGCAAACAAAATCAGCTTAGGCTGGTGAGATTTCAAATTGTTTTGCTAAATCAAGAGACGCAAAGACAAAAAAATATGTTTTTGTTTGTGTTTTACATTTCTGAAAGTCAGCACACTAATTTCTACTCAGGGAATGCAAAGCAAATACCCATATTTAGTCTTTTGTATGGGATGGCCACATGCCTTCTTGAGTCAACATTAATAAGTATATTTATCTCCCTTACCAAACAGATAACTACAATTTCCTGCGAAATGGAGGGGAAGATTGGAACTAATACATCTGTTTGGATAGCTGGGTAATGCATTCCTCTTATGTTTTTCCTGTACCACACTTGTAATCAGAGCTCTCTCTCAAAATTCAATTAAATTGAAGCTAATAAAAATTAACTAACTTAGCCTTTTGATGGCAGCATCCCATGGAAGGAATACCTTGTTCATTCGAGCACTGTACAGTAGAAGCAATGCAATGAATACATTCCTCTAGAATTACTACCCTGATTTATGGAGGGCACCTTCTCACATTACTTTTGTGACATATATTATTTCAGTTTGCGGCAATTGTTCACTGGCTATGAGGTCTGTGTTTATTTGATTTTATATCTGGAACTGTAGCTTTAATTTCTAATATTGCATGTTGCTTTGTGAGAATATGCAATTGCCTAAAACAATTCAACTGGATGAAAAATACATAATAATTAAAGAGAATGTATGCCTGCTCTCACCATTCCAAAGTATTTTGTGGGAGCTCCTAGCATTACCAAGGGCTTTTCATTCCTAATGCCCAAATCAGTTTAAATCTGCACAGGATCTTCCAAAATCATAGAATCATTGAGTGGGAAAAGACATCATAGGCCACCCAGTCCAACCCCCTGCCAAGAAAATGACTTGTATCTGTAGTTGCCCTGAGGGTTTTTGCATTCTTGGAACTAGCTAAGGTGGTTGCTGCCAGTAAACACAGCTATTGTTTCCAAGACACAGATTCAACAGAGATAAAGTACGGAAAAAACGAAAGCTAACACTAAAACAAATAATATCCTAATGCTTAACTAATGTTATATTACTAAAGCATTTTTGTTGTTCTTCATTTGTTCAGTCATTTCCGACTCTTTGTGACCTCCTGGACCAGCCCACGCCAGAGCTCCCTGTTGGCTGTCACCACCCCCAGCTCTTTCAAGGTCAAGACCGTCACTTCAAGGATGCCATCCATCCATCTTGCCGTTGGTCAGCCCCCCTTCCTTTTTCCTTCCATTTCCCCCAGCATCCTTGTCTTCTCTAAGCTTTCCTGTCTTCTCACGATGTGACCAAAGTACTTCATCTTGGCCTCGACTATCCTTCCCTCCAATGAGCAGTCGGGCTTTATTTCCTGAAGTATGGACTGGTTGGATCTTCTGGCGGTCCAAGGCATCTCAGAACTTTCCTCCAACACCACAGTTCAAAAGCATCTATCTTCCTTCGCTCAGCCTTCCCTATGGTCCAGCTCTCACATCCGTAGGTGACTATGGGGAATACCATCGCTTTAACTATGCGGATCTTGTTTGCCAGTGTGATGTCTCTACTCTTCACTGTTTTATCAAGATTGGCCATTGCTCTCCTCTCAAGAAGCCCTTTGAATATAACTCTTGAATAACAATAACAATAACAATAGTAATAATAATAATAGAATTTTCAGTGGAATTGTTGATGAGAGTGTATATGAAATGTGATCAGACAGAAAATTTTTTTTTAAAAAGAGTGGGGTAGAGAGGGAAACCCAGAATATTTGAAGAAAAAGACTAGATGCAATGTATGATCAAAACAAGCTAACATATGAGCTAGATACTCCCTCCCCTCTAATCTGGAGATGCCTATTTCACTGTCAAATTGCCTAATGAAAAAAGAATGTCTTTCTCATTTTTCTACATACCACAAGATAAGGGCCAAGTAAGCATTAGGCCCCCATGGTGGTGCAGCGGGTTAAACTGCTGAGCTGCTGACAGAAAGGTTGGCGGTTCGAATCCAGGGAGTGGGGGGAGCTCCCGCTGTTAGTCCCAGCTTCTGCCAACCTAGCAGCTCGAAAACATGCAAGTGTGAGCAGATCAATAGGTGCCGTTCCTGCGCGATGGTAATGATGCTACAGAAAAACCATTTAGGAATTTATGGGAAATCACAAGCACTTTATATTTTAGCCAGAAATGAAGTAGAAACTGCTGCAACTCCTGTAACATGGAAATTATATGTGTGAATGAGATACCCAACAACATCCTGGCCAGAGTATCTGAATAACTTGCGAGCTCTAGTCTGACAACATCTGGAGGGTGATAGCTTTTCCATACTTGCTGCAAGGCTTTTCAGTAGCAGAATACTGATATAAGAATTTTGAACAGAAACTATTTTCAAGATGATGCTGATATGCAATTCTCTTCTTGAAAAATGCTGAGGTGATATCCAAAGTCACACTGGCAGAAAGGGATTAATGGAAGCTTTGTTGTCTACTTCTTCCAATAGCCTTCAGAGCACCCTCAAAATCCTCTCCCAACTTGGAAGGAGGGGATCAGGAATAATAGCATTGTTGAATTCCCCCTTAGACCAAAATAGCATCAGATGCAGTTCAGAAGAAGCTGTAATTTCCAGATCAATGTAATTTGTTCTTATTCTTGTCTTCCTTCTATTGTTAGTAGTAGGGTTTTATAGCTATTTTTGTGTGTCTTCAAGTTATTACAGATTCATGGAACTCTAGGGTGAATTATTGATGTGATTATCTGACTCAAAATGTCCCATTCCTGCCCATGGGAGCTCCCACACCCTATGTATTACAATCTGTATACGTTGCATGTTTTGTTTTACAGTGTCTAGTTGCCCCAATTCAGGTTTTTCACATTCCATGTTCCTATTATATGTGTTGGACTGTCTTTTCACCTCTGAGCATGCCAATAGCTCAATGTCCCTTTGGGTTATATCTAATTGCATAATTAGCCACAGGGCTACTCATAGTTGTCTCCTATTTTTCCCCATTAGGTGCCTTCTGATGTAAGAATCTTTTGACATTATCTTGATTTATTTTGTATTGTCTCATCATACCACTTTAATTGTAAAAGACATTAGAGGAGGTTTACCAGTGCCTATTTCTGTGTAGGACTAACAAATGTAAGCTACAATGCCACTGTTGTTGTCTCAGGTATCTTCCACCAATGTCACCATGCACTACTCTATTGACCACATAGCTGTTTGGCATATGTCCCTGATTTTGTTCCCATTCTTTCTGATTTCATAATGGGTCAAAAATAAACTGACCTGGGGATCTGGCATAAAAAAGATAAAGTGCATGGATTTCCAAAACAAGACCAAAAAGAACAGGAACAAAGCATGAAACTTTCCCCGGTTTTTAAAATCCTTTTGGATATGCCCTTAGCTGGCTCTTCGGCAAACGTTTGTCTGACATGGGATACCCTTCCACCAGCACTGCAACTATCGGCATGGCCTTCTGCTTCACAGGAACACACAATCCCAACACTTCAGAAAGATGGTGTCATGAGGAATTAATTTTCCCTACTCACCTTACTTGGAGGGAAGCATATTAGAGGCAAAGTTGAAGTATTTTGGCCACATAATGAGAAGACAGGAAAGCTTAGAGAAGACAATTATGCTGGAAGGAAAAAGGAAGAGGGGCCCGACCAAGGGCAAGATGGATGGATGGTATCCTTGAAGTGACTGGCTTGACCTTGAAGGAGCTGGGGGTGGTGACAGCTGACAGGGAGCTCTGGCGTGGGCTGGGCCATGAGGTCACAGAGTCGGAAGCGACTGAACGAATGAACAACTCCTCTATTTACCTTTGATAATACATTAATTTTAAAACTTTGATCCAAGTTCTGCAAAGGGTCAGAAAAGAAGGGTCTTGGAACCAAACCAAAAATTGAATGGGATAAAAAAAATCTGAGTGTACTGTCAGTATAGAACTTGTGAATTCCTGGTTGCTATTCACCTTTAACATTTTTTTGCCTAGTCTAAACATACCCCCTCCTTTTTATCATTCCTCTTCAAGCCATGTATTTTAAACCCCTTCACATCTTCTTTTCTCTTTGCCAAATTACTTTCATGTTCTTCCTCTTTAAAAAGTGTAATGACCAAAAGTGGGCATAATGAGTACACCATATGATATTTTCAGGAAATTAAAATCAACTGACAAATCTGAATGTGATCTCCATGACATACTGCTGTAAACATTCAATTAACTCTTCTTCAAGTATCCCATGACTTGAAGGCTTTCACAAATAAAATTGCTTCCTAAAAACTGACCTCTGATCTGTTTGCTCTGTTTAACTTTTCACTAGGTACATTCCTTCATTTTGTATAACTAGAGCCTGGAATTGTTTAATTTCTAATTTACTTGTGGGTCTTCACTTTTGTATTTCTAAAATAATCTCACTGGCAAACAACTACTTTTGAATTCCAATCATGCACTAGGCATTGTTTTCATATCCTATCTATGCAGGTATATTGCCAAAATAATACGGAAATTAGAGGAAAGAACAGGAAAAATAATTCTGATTTCAATTAAAAATTTAAAGGTTTTTGTTCTTTTTTAATTAGAGATGCCCTTGACCTTGAGCTTTTGAGTTGTAGTTCACCTACATCCAGAAAGTGCTGTGGACTCAAACAATGATGGATCTGGACCAAACTTGGTACGAATACTCAATATGCCCAAATGTGAGCACTGGTGGAGTTTGGAGAAAATAGATTTTGACATTTGGGAGTTGTAGTTGCTGGGATTTATAATTTACCTACAATCATTCTGAATAATAGAATTGGGCCAAACTTCCCACACAGAACACCATGACCAACAGAAAATACTATATTTTCTGATGGTCTTTGGCGACCCCTCTGACACCTTGCAACCCCCCCCCCCCCGGGGTCCCGACCCCCAGGTTGAAAAACACTGATTTAGCACTTTAAAAGTGTCTTGTGTTTACATGTGGCTTGGTAGCTGACACGTTGTTTTTGTGAAATCAAAACCTGCAGATCGAAAGACTGACTAACCATTATAACCATTATAATATATTGAATCTATTGTTGTCATTAGTGATAAACTGCTCACAGGAAATAAATCTGCTTTGACTTAAATGTTTTACACAATGTTATCAGTAACGAAGATGAGCTACTGGAAGTAAATGAAATACAACCCAAACTAATTTGCAGATTTAATTAGATTGAGCAGAACTTCTAAGAACTAAACCAAGAAAACAATGGGGACACTGTGATTAATTACTAGACCAATCACAAGATGGGCCTCAAGCACAATTCAGAGGGGTACCTTGCATAATGTGACAGTTGATGCCCCATGCTGTTAAATCAACGTCAGCTCAGTTCATGAAAAGGCCAATCTCTTTACTCTCTGTGATCATGCTATCATACATGAGGAGGTATTCACGACCTACTTCACTTAGTGACACCCCCTTTCATGAAGTACTGCTCCTTGCTCTTGACTTCTCTCAAGCCATGTGAGGGTACAGCTCAAGGAGGATGCAGCTCTTTGCATTCATACAGCAAGATGCACAACAGAACACCGGAAAGCCCTGATGAGTGTCTTCACCATTCCACGTTTGGCTGCAGGAAAATAGCTGATCCCACAGACATGTACCCCTGCCACTAAGTGACAGGGTTGGGGTGACGGAAGAAAATTAGGGCAAGAAGAAAAGGATGTTCTGCCTATCAGATTTTATATTTTGTCAGATGATACAGAATCTCATATAATAGCAGTACTACTATTACTACAATTATCACCACCACTACCACCACCACCATATGAAAACAATTCTTTCCTTGCATTTCAAGGAAAGCAACAGGCAAATATTTTAGTATCCAAACATTAATGGTTTGTTTAAGACCACTGAAAATGTATCTATTTCCAGACTGGATCCATTATTTGATTTCCCTTAACCAACCTGTAGGTATAGGCTGGCACATGAAAGTACTACAATCAAATTACTACTAGATTCTTGGTATCTGCTGAGTCTGGTTCTGTGACCACATGTGAATACCAAAAACAATGGATGCTCTAGTCACATTACACATTTATACAATGGTGTGATAAAATGGTGTCTCTTACACAAATAACGACAAAATCAAGGTTTGCTTTTGAGATTTAAAAAAGAGAACATTAAAGTCATGGATGGTGGAACTTGTGGATGCAGAATCTCTGTATATTTATTGTTAATGAATTTACTGTTGAATCTGGATAATGTTTTAAATGGATTTTACTGTTTTAATTATAATTTTATTGGTATATATGTGGATTGCATCACTGGATGCTCATGTAAGGCCGCCCCGAGTCCCCTTGTGGGGAGAAGGGCGGGATAGAAATGTAATAAATAAATAAATAAATAAATAAGGGTCTGGGAAATTGTATTGCTTCCTGATCTATTTGATACAGCATTTCACAAACGGTTTTAAATACGTTACTAACGCTAATGCTAATGAGACCCAAACAAGTTGCAGTTTTATACTTTTCAATATGATTTGTCCTTCTAAAAGATCTACCTCCCTATCCTGCGTTAAAAAAAAATTAAGCCAAGTCTCTACCATCATCTGCTTTCCAGTTCAAGAAACATTTGCCAACACATCTTTAAATGTTCCCTTAGATCTCTGTGAGCAATCTTGCATCATCTGAAAGGAGTGTGAAGCCCAGCTTCACTGTAATCCTCTTGGGATCTGGAGTATAACAGTCATTAGAACTTGCATCCTGATATATGCATAATGAGCAGTCAATTGTTGGAGATTAAAGGATTAAAAGAAAAGAAAAGCAAAAAAAAACATATTTTCATAACTAAGCCTGACAGGCTACCATGGGATTTGGCTCTAAATTAGAATCAAAGAGTTGGAAGAGATCACAAGGGTCATCCAGTCCAACCGCCTGCCATAAAGAAACACATAATCAAAGCACTTCTGAAAGATGGCCATCTAGAGAAGGAGCCTCCACCACACTACAGGGCAGTATTTTACATTGTCTCAGTAGCTCTTTAAAGTGGGACAGCCTCATCCTTTCATTCTTACAACTTAGTCTGGGATGGCAAACTTTTCGCTGGCGGTAGACACAATCAATCACTCAGGTGATTGTGCCAGCTTTTCCGCCCCCTAAAAAACTTCTTGTTTTGTTTTCTCACTTCTTTCCTCTGGGTCACACTGAAAAGATTTGTCAATGGCAGCAGCCAGCAAACAACCTTACAGTTGGCTAGGCAAATGAATCTTTTGCTGCTACAAGAAGAAATGAACTGTGTCACTGCCCTCTGAAGACATTCAACTTGTTCTCGTGATCAGTCCAAGAGAAATAATTGGGGACACGGGTGCGTACATGCTGTCCCGTTCTGCAATGTTCCCTTCCCCACAATTCAGTCTTACCATGTTGAGTATAAAGAAGCGAAGGTAGTTTTTTGCTTGTTTTGTCAGAACTTCTCACTGCTTCCTTTCAAACCAACACATAACTGAGGAATTTAAGAGCTATATGCTAGAAAAGTAACATTTCACCTTTCTCCTTGGCCCAAAAGGTTAGTGACATTGGGGGAAATATATGTATATACAATCCAAATCTCAATTCAATATTTAGAAAGATTGCTTTCCTGCTGCCACCAATATTACTTTTATGCAAGTTAACTTGGTATTGTTGCCAAGTTAAGCAACAGTTGATTTTCATACAATGGTGTTTGTAAGTGTTGGGGAAGTCAATGTCATTACACTTACTTAATTCCAGGTTTTTGGGGCTCCAAAGACAGAATAAGAAAAAGAACAAGCTTAGTGAAGTTAGAAGTTGTGATAATGTCCTACAGATTTTGAAATGCTATATTACAGTTGCTCTTTATTCATCTCAAATTGTACAGTCTTCTGTGCTGCCTTGTCCCAAGAGAATTTTCAGGCATTAGTCACCACTGTCCTGAAGCTAGCTGAAATCAAAGTGAAGATCATGGCTACATATACAAAGTTTGACTGCATTGCTTTGAGCAGCTATTTGTGTTCATATGATGTATGCTGCAGGAACAAAATAAATTGCATTTAGTGCATTTACACTTTCATTTGTTCATCTTCATAAGGTTTTGCAACTTTCACTTAAACAGTTATTCAAGAATTGTGTGTTATACCATTACTGTCATTGCCCCCCCCCCCTGAAATACCTGCTTCAAACAGCAGAGAAGTAGCTTCTACATGATCAGTGATAGAGCAAATGTCTCTGGAATTAATTAAAAATAAGATGCAGCAGATTTTGATCATTATAAAGATCCTTTTTTTGTACCAGGAAACTTTTTAATATTTTAATAGTTCATAATATTTATTAAGAAGCAGTCAAGCAACTAAAAGCAACAAAAGAAGATTAATATGTATTGGCCACAAGTGTTATTAAGGGATTCAAAAGGTCAACAATAAGGGAATATACTGAAATACTGATCCTTTACTCTAGCTCTACCTACTTGTATCAAAAATGAAGTAATGACTGTGAGTAAACAATATCTGCATTCAGATCTGGAAGGAAAAACTGAATAGTCAGGGTGGTGTCTGAATGCTGGACTACATCTCTAGAGACCAGAGTTAGAATCCCCCCCCCCTTGGCCATGGAAACCCAATTGGAGGCAAAGGCAGAACCCCATCTGATCCATTTCCCCCAAGAAGACCCTATGATAGGGCTACTATATCAGAAATGGTTTGACAGTACCCAACATAACATTTTCCCATCAAGCATTACATAAAGTTGGATATAATAATAATAATATAATAATAATAATAATAATAATAATAATAAACCTTTATTTGTACCCCGCTACCATCTCCTGAAGGACTCGGTGCGGCTTACAAGAGGCCAAGCCCAAATACAACAATAAAAACAGCAACAACAACAACAACACAATAACTCAAAAAACAAAGCAATAACATTAACAATACCCAATGATGCAATTAAAAACAATGACCGGGTCAAATGTAATAATTAAAAATTAAAAGTGCTAGGCATGACAAGGTGGGGTGTTTGGAGGGGGATATGCATCTGCATTTATCTTCTGATGCAACTACTACCAAAATAAAAAACATAGCCAAGTAGAGTTGGAATCAGGGTACAAGGTAAACTTGTGACTTCACTTACGTTAATCATTTCACCATAAATAGAATGAAAAACTCTAATACTGAAGTGGGAAATAATAAACCAGGTTTAACATTTTGTATTTCTCCTCCAGACATTTCTTTCCCACATAGTCCTCAGAAACTCTAAAATTAGCAACCTTTCCCCTTGGGATCCTCCTCAAAAGGCTCCCTCCTTGCAATTCTCCCAGAAATAACTGAAGTAAGAGCAAAGGCAGTCGGCTATTAAAGGAAGTACCCAGCAAATCTACATCAGCCAGAGGGTGCCAAACCTTTCTGGCAGTGGATTAGATAAGGAGTGTGAGCTGACGGCTTTCCTGGCAGTAAGAGAATGGAGGACGAGTAACAAGATATGACTAAAAAAAATAAAGCAAGACCTCAAGGTTATGTAGAATCATTTGAACTGATTCTATTATTCTGTCTAATCAAAGCTCCACTTAAAATCAAAAGCCAGAACATACTTTTTAAAAAGACTGTCATCAAGAAGTGCAAAAAAAAACAAAAACCCCAAACAACTGCCCATGATCTGTGTGACCTTACTATGTTCTCTTTTCCATGGCAGATCCAGGATTTTGTATGTTTGGTTGTCAAGAACTTTGAATAAAAGGGACAGCTTGTCCCACTTAAGTGTTCAAATATATATTCACTGGATTGTATTCTATAATAAAATACGTTTAAGCCTCATAACTTTATGGAAAGACATATAAGCATATGCTTAACCCTTCCATTGAAATTGATATGACTGAAAAGTTATCAGATTTGGCAGGAGTAAACCCATAATTCATTCCTCCCTTTCTACCTGATGTGCATGTGCATGGACACATCCATTATTTCCAACAGTATAATGTTACAATGAGCAGAACAAAGGAGTAAAAGGAAAATAAAGAGAGAACAGATCACTAAACCTTTGCCACAGAATAGAAACCAGACAAGGAGCTGTGTGCTTATATAATAGCTACCTTTCCAAATATGGGTTGTCTATCTAATAATGAAAGTTGTTGAAACAACCTAATGAGCTTTTCCCCTGACAATATTTTATATCACATAACTTTTTTTTTATAATGTTAAAGGTCCTGTAAAATTGCAGTCCAACATTTGCCTATTGGTTTAATAATCTGGGATATTTCTCAACTTGAAGGCCAACATTATCCTGTACTCAACAAGCAAAGAGTATTTCCTTCCTGTAGATTTTATGGTTCTGTAAAACAATCCATCTAATGGGTTGGAAAGACCCTGAAAAAGGAAGGTATACTGATCTGGTTATCACATTTTGGGCACAATTTGGATATGTCAAATGGGGATTTGAGTTGTATATTATGTTCTTTTTCCTCGTTTTTTAATTCAGTTCAACACATCATTTTGGTTGGTTTTTTGCACTTCTAACTATTCTGCCTAAAGCCTTCTGCAACATTGAAAGCCTGACTACCAAAGCGTACTGCTGTTCAGTTCTTTGTAACACACTGAGGAATTTCATGATGGAGTTCTTAACACAAATGAACTCTGAAAAACTTTGCAAATGTCCTTGCTGAAATTCAGCAGGAGTTTAGTGTGTATCTGCTTTCCACCCACACACTGTAATAACATAACAACATGTCGCTACCACTGTGTTTGAATGACATACGGCATGTCAGTAAGTAAGAATTAAACAGTTTTTGGAGTAAAAGCAAACAAACAACTTGACAGTGCCTGAAGTGGTGATGTCTCATTCTTTAAACTCCCTCCCCATATTTCTGGACTCTAAATATGAACACATTCCATTCTTTATGTCAAACTTATCAAAATTAAACTACCTCCAGCTGCCAAAACAGCTACAAGAAAAAAATGTTATTATATTATAAAGTGCTGCAAGCGAGCTGTGGAATTTTATTTTCCGGCCACTACAACAATACAATATAATAAAACTCAAAATATTAAAAAAAAATAGCTCACCAAGTAGTATGCTATACATGGAGATTAAATAATAAACATCTATGCTACCCTAACACGTTATATAATTAGAACCAATTGTCAGAATCAACCAAATGAAGGCAGGAATGCAAAGCAGGAAATGAGAATACTCTTGACCTATTAGACTTAGCAGAAATGACCTTAATAATGCAATTATAATGAAATATAGCCTATTTTACTCTTGCACTTAAGGTTTATTATGAGAAAGTTTTTCACAAATCAAAATGCAAGTAATTACAACTACTTTTCTGATTATAGATTTCCCACTCCATCTTTACAAATCTGTTCTCAAGTGTAGAGACTGACAGTTCATCATTCAGAATATGTTTTGTAACAGACATGGCACTGAGAGGAAAATAATATGAAAGAGAGAAAAATGGCTATCAAATTCTCGATATTGGGATCATCACTGGTCTATCTAGGCTTGTAATAATGATGTTTCTTCCAAAGTTTCAGCCTAAGCAGTGTAAAAAGAAAATGCAAGATTGACTTGGGGACCCTATACATGTAAGCAATGGGCCATTATTATTGGGCACATACAACCATGGCTTCTCTCCTATTTTCATTGTATTTTCTACTTCTTTGTCAATCCAGGTTCTTATATATTATACTTGTTTTATGTATATGTGACATACTATTACCACAAAGAGTTGGTTAGGGTTTTGATATTATCATAATCCTCTTCATCATAATCATCATCTGTAATAGCTAAAGTACTGAACTTATTTGGGGAATAGCGTTTAGTATCTTAGATGACTTTTTTTAAAAAAATGGAGTGTATTCATAATCCAGATGCAATTACCCACTGTGTGCCTTTTGTTTGATGGGGCCCTGGAATCTGAGAACTTGCGGTATCCATCTTTATATAGAGATTTAAAGCAAATCAATCAGATTGCATGGTAGTAACCATAATGTCTGCAAGGAGCACCTCTTGTACTAAGGAGAAGAGATTCCTCATAATTCAGGTAGGACTTCTTATGGAAACAGGGTCTCAGCCAGTCAAGATTATTCAAGAATATTAGAAAGTTCTGAAATAATGACTCAAAATGAACTGCATTTCATATCTCCTGTCAATAAGATGTTCCAAGCATGGTTACATTATCATCCCCATCCCTGGCCAATGTATGATAGACCATCCAGTTACATGAGTCATGAAGATCATCTGTGGAACTTAAAATCTTGTAGAAACTAACGGTACTCTTTTACGCCATGACAGGAACACAGTGGCTCACTTTAACAGTAATGAATGAAACTGTCTTCAGTCTGGGAAGTTCTAGGTCAGTGGTTCTCAACCTGGAGTCCCCAGATGTTTTTGGCCTTCAACTCCCAGAAATCCTAACAGCTGGTAAACTGGCTGGGATTTCTGGGAGTTGTAGGCCAAAAACATCTGGGGACCCCAGGTTGAGAACCACTGTTCTAGATGGTGACAACTGATTTCACAATTCACCAACTCTAGAGCAAGTGGAATGGAATTAGAGATGTAAACAGCATGTAAATCACATGCAAAATGAATACTTTCAAAACTGTTTTCCCTGCTGGTTGAAATTATGAAAGTTTCTGCATTTTTCTTTACTTTTAAAAAAACAATTACTTATCCTTCTGCCCTCCCTTCAAACATAACAGCATTAAAGTCATATTGATCATAGTTAGTTACGCCATAATGTGCCATACGTTTGCAGATCAATATCTCGCATAGCAACTCTTAGCATAGAGTTGCTATATGGCATGCAATTCTGGCACCATGTTAAAGCCAAGCAGATCTTTCTCTGGTCCATATTTGGATAAGAGATCATTCTTACATGTTACTTTGAATTTTATAATGGTGTGGAGCAGGGATGGGCAACTGTAGAAAAACTAGGGGCTGTATTAGATTAAATAAGAAACACCTATGCTACCCTAACTTATTATATAATTAGAACCATCTCCAGGAGACTTGGGAGGGACACATCCTCCATCACATCCCAGGGGGAAAAAATGTCAGGAGATGAACTAGTCACTCTCTCATTTGTTTTTTTTTTTAAATAGCCCTCTCTTCACCCTGGGTAGGGTAAAAAATATGGTAACAGTTCCCCTTACCCAAAATACATAGAGATTACTTGGGGACAAATTTTAACCCCCAAGGAGCCATAAAAACAGCCTAGGGATTGATTGTGGCTCACAGGCTATGCTTTACACCCACTCACCTCCACTATAAAGGTATAACATAGACGTATACATTCATAATATGGCAACAACCCTAGGGGTTGAGAAGGGCGGGGTAGAAATGTTCGAAATAAAATAAATAAAATAAACAACATGTAAAAGAGACAATAATGTCCAATATGACAGGGCAGACTATGATTCACAGAGGTGATAATGAATTTGCAAAAAAAAATGTGTGTGTGCACTTGTTGGCTCCCCCTAATGCTTTCCAGTCACAGAAGAAAATAATTAAGTAACAACTACTGAGCAATCCTTTCAAAAGGCAGGACCATCTTTAATCCAACAACTTCTCAAAGGCAAGTATTTTCATCTCTTTCTTGAACAGATTTATATTCTAGCCTTCTAAAAGTGCCATGAGAAGTTCCAGATAGCAGGTAAGAGAATACCTTCAAAGGCCTAGAGCCCAATTGACATTGCTATATAATACAGCTTGAAACTGCATTATATTGCCAGTGTCAATTCACATAATACAATTCAATGCAGTTAAATTGCATTATGAGTCTACACTGCATTATATGGCAGTGTAGATGGAGCCTCAGACTACTAACAGAACAAAATGAGTCAGACTTTATAAATAAAGAGCTAGTCTGCTGTTTCCACTTAATGCGTCCCTCCTGCTGAAGTCATATAAAGTCATATAAAGAACGCACAGTGATTTCTCTGATGATTAAACAATTTGTAACAAAGTGACTTCCTAGGAAGACTGTTATTTACTGAAGCCAACATTTCTAACATTCCAGTCATTGTTTGGCTTTAACTTATTTTCAAAATAGCCAGGTAGAAACATTTACGTTTCTTGATGTAGTTATAAAGTAAGGAAAGATAAGGCTTTGTTAATAAAGTCCCATGGTGTGAAAAGGTGATTGCAAAACTGACACAGTAACATTATGTTTATCTCATCTACAGAGTTGCGAACACTGCAAAAATGTCTCATCTCAAAATTATTGCTGTCTCTAGAGTATGCCAAAATTGTATTCTTACATATTGTACAGAATACAATAGAACCACTAAAGCAGATTAACAAATATGTGAGAAAGTATAAAGCCACAGTAACTTTTGGGTGGAGAGGACTCTGTGAACAAGTATTAGCAATACATCTCCACCCAAAATAGCTCACCAATGAGCTCACCGGTTTCCTAAACACACTTGAGAAGGCTTCCTGCCTTTTCACTTTATAGCCAAGTCATGATGTCAACAATCCACCTGTGGACATACCGTGTGGTCACTTGGTCAGGGTCATAGAGAAATGTAACAAAAGCCATGCCACCCTGTAATTAAGGCTGGTAAAAGGCTGGTAGGTAAAGGCAATTCCAATGAAAGTGCTATATACTTTCTATCTAAAAAGGTAAAGGTAAAGGGTTTCCCCTGACATGAAGTCCAGTCGTGTCTGACTCTGGGGCATGGTGCTTATCTCCATTTCTAAGCCGAAGAGCCGGCGTTGTCCGTAGACACCTCCAAGGTCATGTGGCCGGCATGATTGCATGAAGCACTGTTACCTTCCTGCCAGAGCGGTACCTATTGATCTACTCATTATTTGCATGTTTTCTATCTATCTATTTTTATCTATATACATCAAAAAGAGCCCCAAAGGGTATAATTTGTTTCAAATTGGCATGTTACAAGAATATAATAAACAGTATAATGGAATATCAATCATTTAATTCAAATTGAACGAATCATTTAATTTATGTAAATCAGAAATGCAGATCTTGAAGGATACTAAGAATGTACTTAACCAGATAGTATATAGTGCTTGCAAAGTTACCTATGAGAAACAGGTAGTTACAGGCATTGTTCTACACACGTCCTACTAAGTAGTTGGTTTAATTTTTTTAAGTGACTTCTTGTTTCTTGAAGGCAACTAGGATATATAGCTTGTAAAATAAATCTGTACAAACTGCTGGCCTAGGATATGGAATACAGTCTCCTCAATGCTCATAATTGTATGAAGAAACAGCACCAGTCAGCTCATCAACCATGAGACATTCTTCTTCCATCATTTCATGGAGTCTGTACTCTATAATTATAAAACCAACTAAAAGTTATACCGATACCTCAAAATGAGTGCTGTTATCCTTCATTAAATTATAACCACAATGCAACTGAGTTGCATCTTCAGTTAATGCAAAAATTACAAGCAATTGAAAATTTGTAATTAGTTATTTTCAAACACTGGCACATTTGCCATATTTAAATTTCACCACAGGGTTTCTCAGCGTCTTCTCCAACTTTAGAACTCCTTCCCTTCTCATTGTCCTCTCCAGCATTTGATTTTTCTTTTGTTTCAGAAGGTTTACACAGAGTGGCAGAATCACAGAGTTGGGAGAGACCTCAGAGCCATCTAATGAAACCTTCTGCCACACAGAAACACACAATCAAACCACCTCCAACAGATGGCCTTCCAGCCTCTTCTAAAACCAAGTCTTACAGATTTTCTGACTCCTTTTAATTGTATGCTGTCTTCATGATTTAAAATTTTGTAGAGTTGTGTTCTACAATAATGTACATATTCTTACCAAGTCTTTGTATAGGTTTCAATCTTCATTTGTCTAGAATGCAAGCTGTCTAGAATCCTAGCTTTGGAGAAATATGGGATAATAGAGGAATAATAGGAAATAGTTATGTGATTACAATGTGATTACAATGTGACTAGTAGTAATTTAACAATTTGTCTTACTCATTACATTCCTTGGGCCATTAACAGGTTTCCCAAGAGAGCACAAAAGGTTGAAGTCACACTATGGATTACCTCTCTCTTTTGGAAATGTGAACAGTTTAGTGTGCTTGTGGTGAAGGGAATGTTTCCTGGCCCTATGCATAGAAAGCATGCTCCAAGGACAGAGGGCCCTCATGACAGAATTTCCTGAATTCCAATAAAACACGGCTAGTCAGGAATCATTTCCTTCCTTTTGCTCTTTCATGGGTGTTGCAGAAAAATAAGTCAAATGCTCTCAGTCATAATATACCATGCTCCTAATGTGAGGAAACCTGATGCTGCTCTGGAATGATGAGATAGTAACAAAGAACCACTCCCTGCAAGACATAACTGTTTCTTGGGTTCCATCTCTATGCCTATACAAGAAATTTTCACAATTAGACTTAATATGCATTGAAATAGACTTGATGCAAGATCACTGTAACACTAAAAAAAATGTTTATGCCTCTTGTTTTGCTAGGGCCAAAGAACCTAGAGCTCAGACCAAAGGTTTACATTGGATCCACCTAAAAAGCAACAAGGTATGTAGCCTTGACACCCCTTATTTACATGGAAGGCAAAATGACAATTTTTCTTGCCAGAGGTGTATTGCTCTTGGGATGCATGCTGCCCACTCACATTTTATAGAAGTTTTAAGTAAATGATTCACAACTGATTCAATTTTGTTTTACAATGGATTCTGACAACATAGAACAGACTACTCTTCATGCTCACCACAGTTTAAACAGTGGTTTTGCACAGTTGTTGTTTGTAGAAATTTGGCTTTTTACATCCCCTTTGGGCTCATGAATATATGTCCCCATTTCTTCAGTCTTAACCAATATGCTTTGATTAAAATGTATTGCTGTAACTTGTGTGTTAATGCATAGCTTTACAGGTAGTACCTGTGGAATATACACTTGTTTATTTTAGGAATGTCTACACTGCACTAATAAGCGTGTTGAGAGTGTTTTACAAAGCATATAGGAAAGGCTCAATCCTGTATTTTAAGCTCAAATACATTACTCACAGTCCCCACCAGCGGATATATAAAGCCGGCTCCGATACTGGCTCTCACATCACTGATGGGCAGAATGAAATCAGTGGGCACCCCTTTCCAGTCAGGCATGTGGGACAAGGACAGGTGTGTTTTGGCCATACAAACTGGCAGATTTCCAAATCCCTGAGAGATAGCAAACAAAAAAAGAGTCAGGTTATTACTGAGATTGAATATATTCTGTCCTGTGTAATTAACACCACTCTTTCTGATCAGGATCCTGCTTCCAAGTATTTATTTATTTGTCATATTTATAGCCCCTCCAATTTGCCCATTTGTCACTGAGGTGCCTTCAGCAAACATTTTGGACAAAAAGCAAAAGTTTTGGATTGATGGACTAAAATTTTTTAACACCACGTGGTCTCTACATAGAAGACAGGGTTAGTGCCCTCCTTCGCTATTTTTGAAGGGAGAGGCCCTAATCAATGCATGGAATTGCTTTTTTATTTCTGGAATATAGGAAGCCCCTATTATAAACCATATAGTTTTAACCCATCGTTCAAACAAATACATAGTAATTACTATAGTATGAGGAATAACATCTACAGTGAATCCAAATCACACATACATACACACTTGGTTCTACCTGTTGACTGTAGCGATTTATTTGAGATTGTGCAGTAGAAGACAGCTCTATGTCCTGGGCTCCATAGACTTTCTGTGCTATGATTCTTATTTTTTCAGTGATAGGAAGCTGTAGAAATAAAATGGATAGCAGAATGTTAGTCCACATCGTCAAGAGTCTTATGGCATAGTCTTCAGCTGCTTGACAGTTTTCTGGAGCAGATTTAGCACTGGGTTATACCAGTTTTTTCTGAACAAACAATACAATTTGATAAAAGTATATGTTGTGAGAAAAGAGAGCTTCTTCTGTTCCCATTTGATAAGAAAAAGAAACTTATGATCAAGATAAAAAACTTACAATCAACTGTCTCTGAAAGCCATATATTCCAATATAGTGGGCATTTACCAGCTCCTTCAGCAGAGTTTGAATCAGTTACTTTTATGGACTACAATCCCAAGTAGATGATTCAATTGACCTAAATCGTGGCTTAAAATAATGCTACTTAAATGCTAATGGCAGGACATTTGTGCCCCAGGCAAGGCTAACTACTTACATTCTCTACCTGTCCCCAAATAAAATACTGCCCCCTTGTAAAATTTTCATTCCTTCAGAAAATTTCCATTTTCTTAGAATTATAGAGGGTGAGTTACTGAAAATCATCCCCATCTAGAACCTGATGTTTGATGTATTCTCATGCCCTCAATCATTTTGACTGGCCATTTTATTTAGGTGCTTAAAATGCATTTATAAATGTTCAATATCAAATTTCAGCTTACTGCAATTGTAGACATTTTGAGTCTGAAAGAACATTTAATGGGGGAAGGGAGGAATTCTTATTTGTAGGGACAATGCCCTTAATTTATCAGTATATGCCATAACTATGTATTTATTCAATTTTTTTTCGTGTCAGGAGCGACTATTGCCAATATAGGACCTAAGGTAACTCACAATTTGAGTTAAAAACAAATAAAATTAAAAGCATGGTTAGCACAAAAAATAAAAATAAAAATATTTAAAGTAGAAATGGGATCCCCCAGTGGCGCAGGTTAAAGCACTGAGCTGCTGAGCTTGTTGACTGAAAGGTCGCAGATTCGAATCCGGAGAGTGGTGTAAGCTTCCGTTGTCAGCCCCAGTTTCTGCCAACCTAGCAGTTTGAAAACATTCAAATGTGAGTAGATCAATAGGTACCGCTCTGGTGGGAAGGTAACGGCGCTCCATTGTCATACTGGCCACATGACCTTGGAGGTATCTACAGACAATGCCGGCTCTTCGGCTTAGAAATGGAGATAAGCACCACACCCCAGAGTTGGACATGACTGGACTTCATGTCAGGGGAAAACCTTTACCCTTTACCTTTACCTAAAGTAGAAATATGTAGTTTAAAGGTCTTTGCAAGTAGCATTTGCATGTAGAAATAGAAGTGTGGAAATGTTGTTACTTTTAACCAATGGAATATGCTGCCTCAGAAGAGTGGTGGAGTTTCCTTCTCTGGAGGTTTTTAAGCAGAGGGTGAATTGCTATCTACTTGGGGTGTTTTGATTGTGTTTTCCTGCATGGCAGGGAGTTGGCCTGCCAGAAACTCCTACTATTTCAGGCCACTGGTTGTTGCTAGTTGGTTGGTTTTTATATTGTGTTATGCATCTGTTTGTTTTATATTGTTTATGATGCTTTTATGAATTTTAATGTGTTATATTTTAACTATGTTGATCGGACTTACATCCTTTAAGAAGTATTTAATTACATTAGACCCAATGTAAGCCATACTGAGTCCCTTCAGGGAGTTGGAGGTGGGATATAAAAAGAAAATAGTAGTAGTAGTAGTAGTTATTATTATTATTAGTCCACAGCAAACAAGATCACTATGCTGGTATTATTATTATTATTATTATTATTATTATTATTATTATTATTATTGGCCTAGATGGCCCATGCGGTCTCTTTCAACTCTGTGATTCTATCATTTATCTCCCATCACTGCCCAGGTTAGATTTAACACAAGTAGGCTCCTCATGTTACAGTAATTGCTGTAGAGCTATGTTTCATTTCACAAGGAAGGCGCAGATGCCTGATCTTTACACCAGAAGAAACTCTACAGCAGGATGCCTTTCTAATCAATAGCAGAATTGATTAAATGGCAAATGGCTCTTGGTGGACTAGCTTTGATCGCTGCACTTATGTCTGTAAAGCACTTACAAGGTCCCTTAGATGAAAAGCACTACAGAAACATAATGCTTCACTGCTTTTCTGTGAAATGACAGGGCTTAACCTTATCATTATCCAGTTCAGGAAGAATCCCAGTATCATATTGCTTTTAACAAACTGAGATGGGTGTGCAGGGAATCTGATAAACTCACACTGCCTATTAAAGCTGCAATATTTTTACTAAGAGAAAATAGTCCGTTTACTTGTATCAGATTGCTTTGACTCCTGCACCATTCTGCCCCCTCCCCAGCAATTATTTGTATTCATCCTATCCTCTCATTTTGTGTTCATCCTTTTGTCTTAACTGGTCTACGAAGCATAAGATAATGGTTGGTGCTTGGGTTGAGCATTTTACTCTGAAAGAGCCTTGGCATGTCAAGGGTATTCCACATAAGGATCTCCAAAGCAAACAGCGTCAACAGCTGTAGCTAACTGTTTGTAGCTGTGCCCCAATTTTAAAACCAATCTAATTCCTTCTGCGAAGAGTGAGGCTGCCATGAAGCCCCATTTCTTTTTCTACCTGACATCACCATTTGTAATGTTTTTGCATCTGAAACATGAATCATATGTGTGTTTATTTTTGTGATTCATAACAAGTAAGCATTTGCTAGTGGATCAGAATTTAAATGTGTCTCCTTGGGCATTGTTAAACATGGATGTGTAATGCCATGAATTATATAAACAATAATAACATTTAGTTTGCAATTTGGCTATTACAAAACTGAAATTCCGATATAATTCTTACATGTACATTCTCCCCAAACTTTGTTATTGACCAGATAATTGTCAAAATAACATCACAAGCCTCAAGTAATCCTTCCTACATCAGATGAATTTCTGCTTTGTTTTGATTTTACAAATCTGACTTGAAAAAACGAACAAGTCAGTGTGGACAATAAGCAATTTGCTGCAGAATGGTCCGATTTAAAAAGACTTGGTGGGTAAGAGAATAAACCAGAACCAAGATTCAGATTTAATTTCCTTGTCGGGGGTGGGGGGGACGGGGGGACGGGGGACAAGTGTCTAATGAAATCCATGCGTTAAACAACTTGAACAAGCTATGCGCTTTGCTGCTATTGTTCAACTGGACCGGATGATGTCATTTGCATTATTTCAGGTCTTTGAATGAATGTCATAAAGTATAGTAAAATCTAATAAATGAGAAAATGCCTCAAGAATATTGTGCATGTAACTCCTGGCATAGTCATAACAAGGAGAAGTTGTTCAGCTGGCAGCATTTGCCATGATAAAATTATGCTTCTTTTGTGTCTTTTGTAACAACACTTGTCACTTGCAAAGGAATAGGAAGAAATGTAAAACATCTTTGTTAATGTAACATTTGGGTGCAATCTAGACTTAGGCAAGCACCAAAAGTCATAAGAGAGAAAAATATTCTATTTGTTCTCAGCAAACTAATGCTGGAGTTCAGAAATACATACTCCTCTCGCCCCCATTAATAAGAGAAATATGTCCAGATGCATTAATCACATCCGAGTGATGGCATTTTAATCATGCTTGCATCAAATTTCTACAACACAAAACTTCTGGAGTCATACAAATTTCAAAATAAAGAGTCTTAATCAGAGATAGAAAACTCAACTGCCTCAGAGCAACAATAATATAAAAACTAGTTGGGGGTCCGACACTATCAGTTCACCATCCAAAGAGTAATTTATCAATTTCTCACATATGTGCACATTCACAAAGTCATTTGTGTAGAAATCGATCGCTGCTTAGATTGAGATTTGGGGTATTTACCAAACCCCAAACTATACTCCCAGATTTAATCAACTTTACTAAAATGTTTTGTACATTGATAGCATACTCAAGCTTTGAGGGTGGATCTGGATGCATCTGAAAGAGCACCATCTACTTAAAAATAGCTAAAGAGAGGATTCTTATGGAGCATTTTCTACATAAAAGCTCCATAAGAAGTGGTTGTACATCTGTGGGTGCTTTGGGAGGTAATATGAGCAATTGGGGAGAGGTAGACACCCATCCCCAATAGAAGCCCAGCAAACAGACTGGTATCTGGAGAAGAAGCATTCTAAAAAGTCTTTCTTTCTTGTTAATATATCAGATACAATCTCTATCAGGGACCATTGCTATCCACCTGTTGAGAGGATCTTTTGGAAAACCCATTACTTGTTTAGTTCTGTTGTTGTATGATTCACATCATGTGAGGGCGATCCTTTGTTCTGTGTTTATAGTTATCTAGATGGACTTTTAAGTTTGACTCTGTTTTGGAGGAAGAATATGGAGAACACTGAAGCTGCCCTTGAACAGTCTACCCTTGGACCACAAAGTGATATGCCATCCAGGCCCATAACCAGGGGGAAATATAAGGGTTTAAGCACACACACCCCGCCCCCAAATGTGTCAGGTAAAAAAAAACCTGGTTTACTCATAAATTGGTTAACCAGTTAAAGTTCATGAGTAAGCCAAGGTTCTTTTTTAACCTGAAACAGTGGGGGTGGAGTTGAATCTTTAACACACACACTCCAGCTACGGCCCTGCTGCCATCCCATACTATCTACTCACTAATTTTTCATGTGTTGATGTTGTTGTTGTGTGTTCTCAAGTCATCTCTCAATTATGTCAAACTTGCCATAGGGTTTTCAAAGAAGCTCTGTCAAGTCCTTCCTAAGGCAGAAACAGTATGACTTGCTCAAGACCATCCAGTGGGCATTTATGGCTGAATAGAGAATTGATTCTTAGTCTTCTGGAGCCATGGTCTTGGGCAAGTCACATTATCTTGGCCTCAGAGGAAAGCAAACTCAGCAACTCCACACTGAACAAATCTTCCCAAATATGAGCGGAACATAAGAATGCATTGCTGATGGAGATATGTTATTTATGTTGCGCAGAGTCAATTTGTTGCGCAGTAGCAATGTCCAATATGCCCAAAAACCCAATGCCAAAGACACAGACCAGTCAGAAGAAATAAAACAGTAGAACTTTACTCTTGGATGCAGAGTTGAAAAATAAAACAGCTTGGTACACTTATATAGTCACTGTAAGTAATACAGAATAAATCTTCTGTGTTTTAAATCATAGAGCATAACAAAATAAAACATGGTTACTTCACCATAACCTAAGCTTCTTGCTTCTTCTCTCCAGCAATTCAAACTTCCAACTGCCAGCCGTCTGCACAAGCCTCAAATTGTTACATTAAAGAGGTGTGGCCTAGCTGAGCTCAGCTAGCATTCTGCAGCTGCAGTTAATCATTAATACTTTGCAAGGCTTTTCTGTTTAGGCTTTCTTTAACACACACACACACCGGGCTTAAAGCAATATACCGTAATAATTTATGCTTCCATAACACAATAATTCCCTCATATATATCACTGCTGTTTCCAATGTCAGGACTATATTTCATCCTGAGACCAACGGGGAAAATAGTTTCTTATCTGAAACTTCACAAACAAAACTAAATGTTACATATAACAAATAACATTTTTGTGTAGAAAACAAGATTTTTCTGTGCAGAGTAAGTCCTAAACTCCCACTTAGTCTTGAAGCCAGTAGACAGGCAACACCCTGACATATTTTTGGCATGTGATAAGAGACACAGCACTGGAGACAAGGGTTCAAATCCCCACTCAATCAGGGCAATCCATTGGGTGACCTTGGGCATGCCACATTGTTTTGGTCTCTAGCAAGAGATCTTCTATGAGATCCATGCTTTGGGTCAAGCTCTGACAAGTTCTACTGTCCCCTCTTATCAAGGTGATCTGGACAGGTAAACTCTGAAAAGGGTCAGAGTAGACAAGCAAAGGTAGGAATACACCTTGCCAATCCTTGACCTTGTAAAGGTAAGGATCAAACGTGTATAAAGATGAACACTTAACACAAATCCCAACACATTAGACAATGTAAACTCATTCAGCAAGAAATATTTGATAGTTAACATAGATACATGTAAAGTAACAATACAAATTGCATTCTCTAATTTAGAATGGGCTTTTTGAATATAAGGTAAGTGATCAGAATCAGTAATGTAATCAGAAAGAGAAAGGGGGGGGGGGGAGAGAGATAAAATTTAGAAATCTAAAGTGAACATCGAATAGCTCCCTGGTGGCTTAATCTTGTTACCAAGAGCCAGTTCAAACAGGAAGGTCTTTTGTTGTTAAGGCTTTGATGAGCTTCCAGAAGAAGTCAGTTTAGTATTCAGGGGGTATACAAGTAAATGACACAAAAAGCATTTGAAACTAGGCACAGAATACAGTGTGCTGCCAAATCTCATTTTCATTTGGAAATCAAATATTTTCTAGCTAAAATGTATGTGAGCTAAGACAGCATGTAAGTGATTTCTATTAAAGCATCAGAGTCCGAAGGCTCAGCAGTATTTTCGGCGTGACCAAAACATCCCGTGTTGCTCTTTGCTTTCATGATAGGTAGGTAGGAACAACATCTAAATAAAAATCATAAGCTACAGGCCAATTCATTTAGAACAAAATATTACTGAACATATGACACAGTAATTGGAGTCAGGCTGTACTGATTACAATACAATCACATGCTTCATGCCCACAACAACATGGACGCAGAAATATGGTAGCATGCTTCACGATCCCCAATTTGGACAATCCAAAGTTCTCTTTGCATTTTGTTTTTAGAGGGTTGGCCAGCATATGTTGCTCTGTGCTTTCAAATTATTTCAGACTTATGGTGTCCCTAGGTGACCCTATCACAGGGTTTTCTGGGGCTGAGAGTGGGTTCCATACTCAGGGCTACCCAGTGGGCTTCAATGGCCAAGTAGGGACTCAAACCTTGGTCTCCAAAGCTGTAGTCCAGCACTGAAACCGTTATGCCACACTCCCAAACATTTATTAGATTTGGAAAAACATTATCAATTGAACTAGTTCATTTCTAACTATTTCATCTGAATCTTTTCATGAATTCCTTCAATCAGCTCAGTTATTTTACAGTACTTGTCAAGTAGAAAAGTTCATAAGTTAAAACTGAGCAATTTAAGCATTCAAATATTTCTTCCAATTATTTCTGTGTGGCTTTCTGCAATAGCCTGTTGAAACATCTTACCCTAGTTTCCCTCTGTGTTTGGATATATGTTCTAGTACGTGGGGTGGCTTAGGAATTGTCTCATGCAGTACAGCAAGGAGGGCTGGCAGCAAGAGCACCAGGTACACAGGAGGGTACTGAAGTACTGTATCCCATGAGGAATTTGACTGGAATATTGCTACTTGGAAGGAATGTACGCTATGTGGGGCTGCCCTTGAAGATGGTCCAGAAATTGCAATTGGTGCAAAGATTGGCAGCCAGATTACTAACTGGAGCAATCAAACCCCCTGTTCAAACAGCTCCACTGGCTGCCAATGAGTTTCTGGTCCCAATTCAAGGTGCAGGTGATTACCTACAAAACCCTAAACAGTTCAGGACCTGCCTATCTTCAAGATTGCATCTTCCCCTATGAACCAACACGAGCCCTAAGATCATCCGGGGAGGCTCTTCTCTCGCTTCCACCATTGTCTCAAGAGCGGTAGGTGGGGACGAGAGAGGGCCTTCTCAGTGGTGCCCCCACCTGTCCCCCGGCTCTGGAACTCTCTTCCTAGGGAGATTAGACTGGCACCTACCCTATCCAACTTCTGCAAGAACCTAAAAACATGGATGTTCTGCTGTGTCTTTGACTAGGCAGTTCCAAAGAATTGGCCCAATGTTACCTAAGTTCCAGCACTTTAGCATGGCCCTCCACTCTGCAACCCTGACATTTTAATGCCCATGGATATTATCCTCCCAGGCCTGCCTTCTGAATTTTGCACTTGCTCATAGCTCTATCTAGGAATTTGCACAAACCCAGAGCCCTCTAAACTCAGCACTTTTATTGTTCTGTATGGTACTGTTTTTATGATGTTATGTGTTTATTCCGATATGTTTTTATTTGGTTTTGCTTTGATGCTATCTTATTGTGTTATGTTTTTAACTTTGTGCTCTCTGGACTTGTTTCTTTGTAAGCCACTATGAGTCCCTTAGGGGAGATGGAGCCGGAGTATAAAAATGAAGTTGCTGTCGTTGTTGTTGTTATTAGGAAGAGACAAGAGAAAGGGACCCAGCTGGGAGGCTAAGCTCAGAGCTAAACCAGAGGCCCCCTGCCAGCACTGTTAAACCTCCAGAGGCAAAGACTGAACCTGGGTCTTCCTGAGATGATCCCACTGTTCCAGAAGAACAGGGAACAGCTGTCACAACCACTGGACCTTCGACCTTGGTTTATTTGCCTGGTTCCTCTTTTGTTTCAATTTGTGCCTGCAACATGATCTGGAAAGACACTGTGTTGTGTTTTTGAACTCAGCTTGCTCTTCGACAGCGTTTTCCTGTTTGCTTCCTCAACTGATGACATCCTTGTGACAAATCCATATTGAACAAAGCCTAACTGCAACGCAACCCCTCCGTAACAGTTGGTTGTCCAAGGGATTCCTTTAACTGGCCAGGTCACTCGCAAACTTAAATAGGATGTGAGGCTTAGATCCTATGAAGTTCTGCCAGAGTCTTGCAACTGGCAATTTCCCAAGCCACCCTGCTCAGAAGTACTTTGGCTCAGAAGGTCCCAAAGGGCCATGTCATTGACAAAACAAGCTTGTCTAGAAGGAGAGGTCTCCTAGCTGGTGACTGCTTCCCCCTGATGGTGTAGTATGAATACATCACTACTATTTTTCCAACTTTACAAGAAATACAGAATACCTCTCTATCGATATGGTGGACTGTTTGGCAATATAGGATGCTGGGTATTGATTCTATAGGATTCCTGTCCTCTTAAGTGTTCATGTGTCCTTGTCACTCCACTTCATTAATTGAAATTATAATGACTTCACTTAAAAAGCTAGAATGAGAGCCAGTATAATGTATTGGATTGAGCATTGGACTCTGACTGGAGTCCAGAGGTCGCATCTTGACTCAGCCATGGAGATCCACTTGGACAAGTAATTCTCTCATCATCCTCAGAGGAAGGCACAGCCAAACCCTCTTCCAACCAAATCTTGCCAAGTTCCAACCCTCCATGATGGGTTGACAAGAGAAGGTGTCGTGGGTTGCCATAAGTTGAAAATGACTTCTGGCACACAACAACGATGAAGTCACCCAACAACACTGCTAAAGGAATTGCTTAGATCATTCGTGAGAGTAAAACCCATTTTGAGCTATAACAACTTGGATTTTTGCTGGTAGACTTCATTAACCTATCTTCCACATGTCCCAGTTTTGCAGATCAGAACCAACACATGATTTCCAGAATTTCTAGACATAGTTTCTCTTTAGGAAATACCTAAAGAAATTCAAGAAAAAGAACTCTCAAAGTTGATGATCTTTCTTCTGGAAATCCCTTCTATTTTTAAACTGGTTTGTGTCTGGATGACTTGACATTTAATGTGAGTTTTTCTCCTGATGGAAAAGATCACAGTGTAACCCCCTGATTGGATTTTCTGTCCCCTCCTCTTCTCTTCTAGCCCAATGTTTCATTTTTTGTCTTGTCAAATTTCTTTATAGGATCTTGCTAGGGCAAAAAGCATCGTCTCAAATACTGGTTGAACCCAATTAGGTGATAGTTATCATCCTACAAAGAAGACAAAGCACAACCCTCAATTAGTATGGTAGAAAACATTTTCCTAACCATACTGTCCTCTTTTTTGCTACTGGAAACCAGTGATGTATGTGTCCATCAGTTGTGGCTTCCATGCCAGAGAGGAAGTGAATCCACTCTGGGTTTTAGTTTGAACTTCACAGGAGCCACCCAAAGTAATTCTATTCTAAAAATAGCTTCAACATCTAGGATAACACCTTTATCCACTTTATTTCATTGCCACTAATGGTGATTAGCTTCCGTGTACCTTCTGCCTTTCAGCAAATCACTTCTTTTTATTTTTCTCTTGGATCTCTTAACTCGTTCTCATTTGATTCTCCTCCAAAAGTCCAAGAACTCCCAAATTTGTATCGCTCTAACTGCTATAATGTCCTTGAAATTGAAATCCATATTTCTGTTGTATTCAGTGCTGAGCTTCCAATGCCCCATAGATCAATACTAGTAACGTGAGCGTGATTCCTTGAGTTAATTTAACAATTAACATTAGTAGAGTTGGGTGTACAGAACTATACTTTATCCATCTAGCATTAGTTTTATTTGCTTCGCACATAATGTACTGTTTGTCATTCCTGAGTGAACTAATTGCCTACTGGCATTTCTATTATAATAATATTTGCAATCCATTTACTATGTATACTTCTTACTATTTAGCAATAATCCATCCCCCAAGAAATGGTTTTTGGCATGTCTGTGATATTCACTACTGCCAAAGTTCAAATATTCCTTAAAAGAGAGTATTCTCAGAACGCCTGTGAACTTTCAAGAAATGCCAAAGATGGAATAATTAGCCAACAACGTTATCACTTCATGTGGTTTGACGCACATTTAAAGCAAAGAACAGATATTTTCACAATTAATCCCCTAATTTAGGAAACTGCGGTATGTTTTTCAAATGTTCTATAATTTATTTGGTGTACAACTTCAGGGAATTTTTCTCCCTGAAAGAGTTTAAAGCAAAGTAAAGCATGAAAGAGTCCATGTAGGTTTATATCGAATGCGATGTGGACAGGGTTAAATTGCATACATATTTGCCTGTACCTCAATAGCTCTGGTGCTACTCTGAGGAAGAACAGATCCTTTCCAGTTTGGCTACGAAGCACGTAGGCTGGCTGAGAGTAATAGTTTAAGAACAATGCTACTCATGTGCTTCTTCCCATGTGTAATGAGTGCTGAAACAGGTTCATTCAAGCTGCCCGCTATTGAAACTATGCACAATATGCATCCCTTGGTATGCATCAGCTGGAAAGAATTGGTACTTCATGACTGCAAAGCAAAAAGATACATATGATGACCAACTTATTTTTAATATCAACTGTTACTAAAAAGCTGGGAATGACTATCAGCCCAGCCTTGGCCTTGCGGCAATTTTACCTGCCCCTGTGCAGTTTCATCAACGTTCTGTTTTTTAAAAAAACATCCCTTCATTTCCTTTAAAAAGTGGGCAAGAAATAATACCAAAATATAATAAAGAGAACCTTTATGCTTTCTATGTCTTTTATTTATGGTGTTTTTTTTTGGGGGGGGGGGGGCATTGCATATTACTTTTATGTCATTGGATATTATTTCTGCAAATCATGTAATCCTTTCAATGCATACTTTGCTGATGTGAGCCACTTAGAATAATTTTTTATAAAGATTTTATTAACATACAATAACATCTTACATTGTAAACAAAACACAAAACAGTGAACATTTTACGAAAACATAACCCCACCACCAAGGCCTGAACAAGTATCCTTTCCTTCATTATATTATTTATAAATCAACCATTAATCAAATGTCATATCCAAAATTCCTGACCATCAAGATTATATTGTTTTCCATGTTCACTCTCTAAAGCATATTTAATAAAGACCGACCAGTATACCTCAAAATCTGATCTGTTAGTTCCCCCCCTAAATACCCTCATTTCCATTTAAGGCTACATTCCATACCTCCCTATACCATGCTTCCAGTGTTAGATTAGTTACTATTTTCCAGTTCCGTGCTATTATAATTCTTGCCACTGTGAGTAAAATAATCACCAATTCTTTCTTTTCAATTTCTAAGTTCAACATTGTGGTGTCCATTAATAATGCTAACCTAGCATCCGGAGTAATATTTAGTCCTATAATGTTGTTTATTTCTATAAATATATCCTTCCAAAAACTCTTCACTTGGGAGCATTCCCACCATAAATGAAAATATGTCCCCTTGTGCATGCCACATCTCCAGCAGAAGTTACTTTGCTTGCTATCCATCTGATGTTGTTTGACCGGTGTGGTATACCATCTCCATATAACTTTATATACATTTTCTTTTAGTCTTATTGATAGGTTCTTAACCACTCTCCACTTCAGAACCGTTTTCCAATCAAAATCTGTCAGAGGCCCTAGGTCTCCTTCCCATACTTTTTCCAACAGCTTCAGCCTTATTTCTTCGCCAATTAATCCATCATATATTTCCCCAATTAATCCTTTTCCATCATTTCTTGGTTTTTAAATTTACATAGCCATTCCTCATATTTATTCAATGCTCTACATCTGAGATTTTTACTTAGCCAGTCCTTTTTCCAATTATACAGCTGTTGTCTCTCAAACCAATTCAGGGCATCTTGTTCTTCTAACTTATTAGACTTGCCCATTGAATTTTGCATCCATTCCTTCTAGGAAAGAGCAGTTTCCACCTCCACTAATTTTTTTATATTTAAGTTTAATTATCAGGTCTTCTGGAAAAATTTCCAGTAAAACTACTGGGGTTAGCGGGGAAATTCCTGGGAATATCTTGTTTTTTAACTTAACCCGTGTCTCCACTTAGAATAATAACGTTAGAGTTTGACAAGACGACAACGGCCATCCAGTCCAGCCCCCTGCCATTCAGGGACACACAATCAAAGAACCCTGACAAATGGCCATTTAGCCTCTGCTTGAAAGCCTCTAGAGAAGAAGACTCCACCACACCGAGTCATGATAGTCCACTGCCAAACAGCTTTTACTCTCAATAAGTTCTTCCTAATGTTTAGGAGGAATTTATTTTCCTGTCTCTTTAATCCATTACTTCGCATGCTAGAAAATAAGCTTGTACCATCTTCAATATGACATCCTTTCAAATATTTACACATGCCTATAACATTATCTCTTAACTGCCTCTTCTCCGGGTTAAAGGTAAAGGTTTTCCCCTGACATTAAGTTCAGTCATGTCCAACTCTGGGGGTCGGTGTTCATCTCAATTTCTAAGCTAGAGAGCCAGCGTTCCAAGGTCATGAGCGCTGTTACCTTCCCGCCGGAGTGGTACCTATTGATCTACTCACATTTGCCTGTTTTCCAAGGTTGTCCAAAGCTGGGGCTAATAGGAGGAGCAAACCCTGCTCTCTGGATTCAAACCTGTGACCTTTCAGTCATCAAATTCAGCAGCTCAGCAGTTTAACCCACTGTGCCACCAGGGATCCAAGGTTAAATAAATCTAAGCTGCTCCTCATGGGGCACGGTTTCCAGACCTTTGACCATTTTAGCCTTCCTTTGGACTTGTTCCAGCTTGTCAATGCCTTTCTTGAACTGGACACTTTTTCAAGTGGAATCAGAAGAGGGGAGCATGCAGAGAGGGAGTGGGGGCAATGATATATATAGGAATAAGTTCCAACACTATTGCTAGCACAAGAAGATTTAGCCCTATGCCCGAGCAGATTTAGTTTACATTTGTGAAAACCTTACTGCTAGCTAATGTTAACTTCATTATGGAACTTGTCCATTTGTGTAGTATTCAATCTGTACAACTTTCATAGCCCAGTATCTTCCCCCATCTAGAGAGGGGGAAGAAAAGTAGCTGCTCAGCCATGCCTTAAAGAGATCACATGCCAATAATGTGCAACATTTGCACTAGGCATTTAAAGAATTCAAAGCATTTTGTACAAATTATTTCAGTAATCTTGATGACAGGCTTGTAAACAGGTCAGTATCATCATCATCATCATTATCATCATCATCATCATCACCATCTCCACATTGCAGCTGGGAAGTTGAGAATAGAGCAGCTTTCCTAAGAACACGTGCTTATTGAGAAGGGGGGTGGTGGCAGTGAAATTGAATCTGGGGGTTTCTTGGCTAACACCTCACATTCTTGGCTGAAATACTTTATCTTACACCAAAATATTTCCTTCTCCATGGCTCCTCTTAAATTTGCTAAGCAATTGGGAATTGCTCCTCAAATCCTTAGAGAATCATAAGTGAGTCAAAATAAACATCATTCTTCTTTATCTAAATGGAAAGTTGATTTACTAAGAACGTTGAGTCTCCTCTTTGCTGCTATTCAGTCACACAAAGCTCATATGACGCTAACACTTATCATCTTCAGACAGTTAAAATACAGAACCATAAAAATGAATGAAAGAAGGCGGGGGGGGGGGGGGTGAGTCTGGGTGCTTGATGTTATATTAATGTGATTGCTTCAACGCAAACCTTTTGGTTGTGTGATATTTTGATGTCTTGAAGGGGTTTGTCTGTGGCAGTGTGATAAATGTCAACAACAAATATTGCAAGGGGAATCCAGGCTGTAATAAAAATTCATGAGGAACACATCTTGTTAAACCTCACTGGCTGCTTATTTCTAACATACGTGCATCACTCTCTCCATGCCTCCGACCCTCCTCCACACCCTATACAATGTCTACCAAGCCAAAAGAGCCTGAATTTTACTTGTTGAAGGATCAATTGGTCCCAACTGTTATGTTTTCTGCATAATGGTACTGTACATACTCATGTATAAGTCTAAAAACGTTAGAAAAAAACTAAAAAAAAACCTTAGCTAACTTTTCCATAGATCAATGTGAGTAATGTACTGTATATTGACATTTATCCATCAAGGAACCATCATTTTCTCTGACTAGATGTGCAAACGGCAAGAGCTTAGTCTGTCATAGGAGAACCCAAAAGAAACACCAATCCCCGCTATTCCCTCCACCACAGTGATACTTTTGGCATTTTTGAATATCAAGGTGGGAAAATGCTGGTAGACAAAGGTGTCTAGCCTTCTGAGACGACACTAGACCTCTTGACAGAATGAACTTCAATTGATCTGTGGGTCACATCAAAATGCATAATTTTGCCCCCAAAACCTGTTCTTGATTAATAGAGAAGGTATGTGAAATAAACTGATAAGGAAACCCCATGTAGAAAGGGAGCAAGGAAAGAGAAGAATGTGTAGAAAAATGTGCAACACCCCATGATATGACTTGCCTTCAAAGTCACACAAGTGTTCTTATTTAAACTAATTCTGCCTATTTTTTTTAAAAAAAACTTTAACATGTTTAGTTATATAGCTTAATTCTGTTAAGATAAAAGTGAAGAATGGTTTTAAGTCTAAGGATCAGTATTTATGCAATTCTATGACTGCAAAAAATACAACCACTCAGCTAAACCAAGTCATCTATATCTTATTCATATCTGTTTTCAGGAACAGAGCCAAGACAAAATGCACACAGTTCAAGGTGCTCTGGATTGATAGAGTATGGTGCTAAAAAAGCAGCTGACTCTGCACATTTCTGTTTTTTCTATTCCTATGTTCCCATCCTGCTTTCATAAACGTGCTTGTAATTTCATCCTTCTCTTTTGATTTCTCTAGTTCTGTGGAAAGACAAAATGATTCCCTACACCTTCTTTAGACAGATTTGGTTTCAAAATCTATGGAAGAAAATGCTCACTGAAGTTAAACCTGTGATGTGAATCCGCACCTCCATTTGGTAAAAAGAGATTTATTTTCCTCTCCACAACATGAAGCCGCTTCCCACACCGACTTTGAAAACATGAAAGGAATTGAAGATATTTAATAAAAACAAATATGAGAAGTGCCATGCTGTCATAGGAGGCCTATGGTAAATCCCACCATAGGAGGGACAAAATAAGCTTTTCAGGATAATCATTACTATTATTACTCAAGGCAAGAGTCCATCCATATTATGTTTGAAAGAAACTCAAGGGCTGGCTCCAGATGTCATCCAAATTTTAGGAGGCTTGGGAGCTAGCTGTGTACACATATGCTTCTTCTTTATGTGGAATATTTGTCAGAAGAGAACCATCCCTGGTTTGTCAGATCAGTTTGTTGTGATATCTGCACCTTCAACCTGTAGTTTGAACCATCTCCTTCAACTCAGCAAGGCCCCTGTCTTGTGGGGATGGCTAAAACCACAGTTTGTTGGCTTGGCTGTCATAGCAAACTGTAGCTTAAGGGGGAAAATGAGGTATCAGTTGCACATTCAGAAATTATAAGCATCACTTTGCAAGTTATTTCTGATCTCAATTCAAGGTGCTGGAGTTGACTTACAAGGCTTTGAGACATGATGTCCAAAAGTACCTCCTCCTTTATGAACCTAGATTTTTTTTAAAAAAACTGTTTAGCAGGGGCCATAACAATTCCTACCAATTAGACTGATGAGCACGCAAGACATAGCTTTCTATATAGCAGCAACGTGAGTCATCATATTCCTTCTCACATACCATCTGAAGACAACTACCGTTAACACTAACTCTACCTTTTTAAAGTCTACCTTTTTAAAGGCTGACTTGGGGGAGGTGAGTTGGGTTTGCCATTGGTGCAGTGTGGACTCTGAATTTTATTTTATGGGCAACAGCATTTCACTGAATTAGTATTCCCAATGGAAGTAAATTCTTTTTTTGAGTATTTGGTGGGAAGTCAAAATGGTATAATTTTAAGTCAGCATGAGGCTGACCGGGTAATTCCGGGAGCTGTGGTCCCAATAATTTAAAAAACCTACATTGTCCAAGCTCTGTTTCAATTTTTGGGATGTCAAAGTGTGACAAAATATAACAGATAAGTTCATTCCTCAGCAGAAATACGTGTTGTGAGATCTCTTTTTTAATGTTTTGCCTGTCTTTATTCCATTGAAGCGACATGGCATCTTTCACAGGACTTGTGGTATTTATTTTGTACTCTGTTATCTTAAAAACAGAACTGTATAGTTGTCAAAATATGGCCTGGGAGGAATTTCTTAAGAAATGAGTGGGATTTCAGCTGGTAGGAGGCTTTGAGAGTAAGAGTCTGAATTAATGAAGCCTGGAAGATTTGTTGGAGGGGATATGTATGGTTCCTCCTTTCTTCCTCCTGCCACCCTGCCCTGGTTATCTAAGCTTACTGTTAATGAATGAGTCAGTTTATTTTGAGTAATAGCCCTCTGCTTCAAGTTAAACACGCATTCTTCAAGAAAGCTGAAACACTTTAAGGAAGTCTTCTTTGATAAGACTGCTGATATGTTGATGCTCTCCATATGTATTTCAATGAATGCTTTTAAAAAAAAAAAAAGACCATACAAACTGCACTATCCAGGATTCAGATGGGTTTTGTGAGCAGCCCCCTTCTCAGCCTAACAATGGAGAAGAAATAATAACAGTACAGATTTTAAAGGGTACTTGTGTGAAGATAAGTATTGTTAATAGGGTAAACTTGTCCCTAGTCCTCTTGAATGTCCTTGTTGCCTGTCTACATTTTTACAAAGAAAAAATCCTTGACTAACTTCCATTAATGCCTGCTCGACTAACCAAGCAGAAGGTTGTGGTGGCTGGTGCTCTCACCAGGCATCCTCTCTTAGGGTTCTCCTTCCCAGGAGCCCCTTGCACCCTATGCTTTTGGTGTGCTTGGCTGGGTAGCTAATCAGCGGTTTGCTGCAACCTGCATCCAGATCAGCTGCATGAAGGCCCTGCTTTATTCTACCAGCACAAAGTGGTAAGTTTCCATGGCTGAGTGGGGATTTGAATCTTGGTCTCCCCATGTCCTAGTTCAATGCTCAAATCATTACACCGTGTTGGCTGAGATGAATGCATTCTTCAATCTGAGAACACACTGACTGAGATCCTCTACTGCAGAGGTTCTCAAACTGTGCTCCTCCAGATGTTTTAGACTTCTGCTCCTACGATTCCTAACAGCTGTTAAGATGGCTAGGATTTCTGGGAGCTGAAATCCAAAACACCTGGAGGAGTACAGTTTGGGAATCACTGTTCTACAGAGTGAGCATCCAAGGGGAATGTTGTTTTCAATAGGGCCTCTTCTCAAGATCTTAATGTGCTAACACATTCAGAATGAAGCAGACAGTCCATTGAACAACCAGGCCCTAAAGTATTTAGGGCTTTAAGGGTTAAAACCAAATATTTGAAACAACTGGTACACAGTATGGGTCTTTCAGTATCTAAGAACAGGACGTCCCCAAGTTACAAGCATCTGACTGATGAGACCAAAAAAGCAACATAAAGATAAAGAGCAGTTAAGAGAAGAGTGTTTGAAGCCTATTAATTGGATAGCAATCAGCACTTCGGCCAGCTAATTGCCTGACATTACAAACAACTCATAGTTAAGAATGGGAGCAAGACAACAGGAAGTGAGAGAAAACTACTCCTAGGAAGGGAAATTCACTGATGCTTTATCACCAATCCTTGTTTTCACAACAAGCCATTTTTTTCAAAATCCAATTATCACAGGGACAGAATGTGAGGGGCACAGACAGCAAAACAAACAGCACAGGGGTGTGAAGTTTTCCCTATATTATCCAAGGCTATAAACAGACACACATATATAGTCGGGTTACACTTAGAAATGTACCTGCACCAACTTACAAACAAATTCAACTTAAGAACAAACCTACAGAAATTATTTTGTTTGTAACTTAGGGACTGCCTGTAACATCTTCTAGATACAAGACACTCTTCAATGGTAGCCCCATGCAGAGCACACTGCAATAGCACAGTCTGAACTTCTGTTTCTCATAAATATGTAAGTGAAATTAAAACTAATGTATTATGTATTTGAAAACATAATGAGTGACTCAAAAACAGCAGTCATAACTGCCTGTTGCAAATCCACATGGCAATGCACAAATTAAATCCTCTACATATAGGTATAGACTTTTGTGTTTTCAAATGTTATCTTCTACACACAGCTTGAGAGAATATGTAATTCAATATGCTTAAAAATATATTTGATGACAGTAAACAAAAATAAACATGCGTTCTCATCAGAAGTAACACCTATTGCTAGCGATAGTAACTGAGTGGCTGCTTATATAACCACATGCCAGGATCATTCCCCACCTACTTCCTCTGAAAGAACCGTTGCATCATGTGCTTTCTTGTGTGTTACAGTACCTTTACTAAAACTTACCTCCAGGTCATATAGATATCTGAAGTGATTTGGCTGACTGGCAGCTCGTGTTACAGCTTGAGCCAAATCCACTGCTCCTCTGCCACCATCTGACCAATGATTGCAAGGCACTGCATCAGAAGCTCCCGACTCTTTGGCAATCTTACAGACTAAATCAATCTCAGCAGGAGAGTCAGTTCTGCCAACAAAGCAATTATTTTATTTATGATATGATTTCTATTTGCTAAGTCGTTCTCCTTAGTAATGTCTACAGAATAGCTGATGGTTAGGAAATGCTATGCAATGTCAAGTGCCTTGTTCAACAAATGGCCCAAAGCAAAAGTTTTTTTTTTATATTCACATATAGTGGCTGCCAGGGATTCCCAAACTTTGGTCCTCCAACTATTTTGGACTTCAACTCCCAGAAGCCCTAGCTAGTTTGGCCCAGAAGCCCTAGCTAGGAATACTAGGAGATGAAGTCCAAAACATCTGGAAGAACAAGTCTGGGAAACACAAGTGGTTGTAAACACAAGAGCCCAAATACTATTGATGCCTACAACATTGGCCCTGGCAGCTGGTCTTACTTGATGGATAGATTAAAATGATAGCTTCCTCACTCCTATAATTTGTCCTGCTTTTCTTGCAACATACCCATTATCCATATTATGTTCTTAGTCCCTCCTCCCAAACTGCAAAAATGTTAAGAAGGAAGAGTTGACTAATGAGAGACAGAATTTTTAAGGTCAATTTTAGGGTTCTGTCTCTTATTTCAGATTCCACCCCAAATCAAGGTGTGTCTGGGCAGAAAAGCAGAACTGATTAATCTCTTGAATGGCTCAGGTCCCACATGGTAGAACTCCTTTGGCAAAAATCCAGATGGTGTGGACACACAAGATCCTATGGTGATCCAGGGCAAGGGGCATTTTTGAGTAAGAAAACCCTAAGGGAGATAGTGGTGAATTGTTATCACATTGCAGATTGCTCAAAAAACCACACTTACATTGGTAAATTTAGCAATTTAAAAAGAGATAGACCATTGCAACCACAGGAGTCAAAGATATATTTAAAGTAATACATAGTTTGAAGCTCTTCTGTAGTTGCCTCTGAATATAAATTTGAGTAGAACAACTTCCATATCAAAGACCTGAGTGACTGGGTACTTAAATTTATTAAATAAGGGCTGAAGATCTGAATGTGGCATTGTCAGTATTTTATATTTTATGAATATTCTAAATTTGCCTATATGTATATTCATGTATGTGTATGTGTACATACCTATATAAAGAGTTGGAAATCCTTAACTTTTAAAATTCTATTCATTCTTTAATATCTAGTTAAACACTGATTTAAATTCTTTATTGACTAGAGAAGCATTAAATATGCTTTATTAGTATACTCGGGATTTTGGGAGATAGAGAACTTCTATCCATCTAGTGGTGCAATTCCAAAATTCAAATGTAATGTATGAGGTTAATTCTCTGGTGGAAAATGGACAAATAATTTTACCTGAAAACGTTTAGAGCAACTACAACAGGTACTCCAAAATACTGTGCAATTTCAATCTGTTTCTTTAAGTTATTACAGCCATCAGACACCAACTTGAGATTCTGCATAAGGTGAGAGAGAAAGTCAAAAGTAAATTGACATTTTAACAGTAATGACAAATACTTTTATTTATCATCCAATTACAATGCGATGCATTTATACCCAATCACCATGCTAAGAACATGGCAAAATATAAGACACATCGAGACTCAAAGCCATCTGATAGATGCTTGGCCAATCCCATATCAATTTGGATAAAGAAAAATCAAGAATTGAACATTTTATAGACCATGACCCACCTTCATCTACTCTAATCCACAGCTCCACCTAAAGGGTTTATCTAGTAAACACAATTAAATGTGGACATTTCTGCAGTTACTTAATTCTACTGGAGTGTTACTGCTTTATCCCTCTTCCCACAAGAGATTAGATATTAGTTCAAGGACAAATCCAGGAAAGGAACATGAAGTCCACTGTGTTGAAAACCTCTCAAGGCTTATATCTAGCACACAAAATGAATGGGGGACACTGCAAATATGTAAATCTCCAAGGGAGTTTTCATATAACTGACTGACCTTGGCGTATCTGTGGCCTGCATCTGCAGCTGTTACTGATACACAAGGTTACTTAAGATGCTGCTTCCTCTGACCTTCCCAGAAGTCACCCATAAAATGTTTGCACACAGATACATTCCAGACCTTGAGGAATGCTCCTCAAGGGATGGAAGAAGGAGAAAGAGAAAGAGAAGGAGGGAAAAAAAGAAAGACAAAGACAGAGTGCCCTATAATCCCAAATGATCTGATTTGAACTGGATTATAGGACAGTGTAGAATCATATAATCTGCTTCAAAGCAGATAATCTGGGATCAGACACTGGATTATATGGCAATGTAGATCCAGACAGATAGCACTAGCCAGCTAATGGTCAAACAAGTAGGGAAAAGGAAAACTGTCCTTGGGGAAGTATGTGTTATGTGTGGTATGCACATATATAACTAGGTCTTCCAACCTGTCATAGGGATTGGGATACAGGACATCCATAAAAGTGGAAAACACAAATAGAAAACCTACTTTTTTAAAACTTGAGAGAACATATCTCGAGAAATCAATGGTCAGCCTCTGACAGAAGTTGACAATGTAGTTGCAGTGGAGAACCTAGGGATGCCTAGATAGAATGTATTAACCAAATCCACAAAAGTGGGGGACCAACTGCACATGCAATAGAAAAAATGAAAAGTTCCTTTCATCACATTCCCTTAAGTTTCCTTGAACAATACGCAAGAACGAACAAAACCGAGGAACTTGAAAAATCTGCAACTTTTTGGTTACAACTAACTATAGCATGTGCTTTTGTGGACTTAAACTCTATTTCTATCAAAACCATGACTTTAAAAAAATTCCACACACAAACTGGTGTAATAAAATAGAAAAACAACAACAACAAGGTATAGATAATGACATCCTGTGGAAACAAAACAGTGTGTTTGTTATCTTCATTTCTGTTTACTTCTCCTAACATTTAAAAGGAATGTTGAAGTACTTGGAGGTACCATTTTTAAAGTTATTTATATCATATATAATCACTTCTATCCTGCATTTCTAGCCCAGCAATCTCTGCCAAAAGTTAATAATAGAACTGCGCTGGAGGACCTCGAGAGGTTTTTTCTCTCTCTAGGAATCTTTAGGTCTTCTAACATACATACTGGAAGAGCCAGAGATTCCTAGTGAGAATGGCTTGATCAAATCCATAAATAATCAAATTTGTGAAAGCTAAAGTTGCAAATGTGGAGAACTAACTGTAACCAAAACATTGCTATTAAATTGTAAAACAAACGATGAATCATAATATGATGTATTTATAAAGTTATACTTTCGCTCCTGGAAAAATGGGACAGATTGCCAATACAGTTACATAAAACTAATGCAGAATTCATTACTTCCAAAATCTGAGAGCAATGCTGGAATACTTATTGGAAAAATTAGTTGTAATACTGGCAGAAACTGTTCTTACCTCTTCTGTGTATTCTTTCTTAAGAGGGGCACCAGCTGTTACCTGAAATCATAAAAACAAGCTGAACTACAGCCACATAATTTAGATGAAACAACCATGTTTTCTGGTTTTTTCCAGGCTTCTTGTTGTTATTATCGTCATAATCACCACCACCACCACCATCATCATCATCATCATCATCATCATCATCATCATCATCTCTGTAATCATGAACTCCTCAGGAATTGAACTCTTACCACTTGGAAGGGTGGGACACAGAGATTCAAAGGATTGCTGCTAAATGCCTCTTTCATAAACAGCCACTAGCCTCAGTTATTTGCAAGATGGTGACCCTACAGCAAAAGGCCTAATGGGATATTCTCCATTTGTGAAGTTATTTTTTTAGACTTGTTCTGGCTCAAAATCTGATAACAGCTTAACTTGATAACTTGTTAAACTGTTTGTAACTTTTTCTGTCATTGTAGCATGTTGCCATCATGAAATATAGTGCTTTGAAATTAGGTCTGACATTTTGAAAAACCCTGTATTATTTACTAGAAGACGGAGACTAATAGAAATGATTCTGCAGAGCACGAATGAGAACATCACCTTGCAGGAGGAACTTAAGTGGGGATACAGAGAGTGGAGCATGCATTATGAGGAAGATTAAGACATTTCATTTAAATATCTACAATTTTAAGAAAGAAGACTACACAAATGATAGTGGAACATGAAAAGGTCCTCTGTATCAATGAATTCTGCACCCATAGATTCAGCCATCTACATCATGAAAATATTTTTTAAATTCCAAAAGAGCAATATTTGTTTTTGCCATTGTATAAAAGGGACACAACTTTACTATGTCGTGGTATATAATGTGACTTGAGCATACACAGAATTTGGTATTCTTGGGGGAGGGGTGTGTGTCCTGGAATCAAACCCCAGGAGATACCAAGGGGCCACAGTACTAAAGAGAGAAAAATGGAACAGCAAATGATTGTAAATAAGTAATGGCTGATGGCAAGAAAGATTGCAAAAGTGGTGTGTATGTGTGTGCGTGAGAGAGCAAGACTAGCAAGAAATTACATGTTTTGAAAAGTGGGGAGGGGAGGAAATGAGGACTCAAAGATGAAAGCCAGGCTGCATGCCTTTGTGACAGGCTAAGAGAGAGAAAAAACCAAAATAACTTTAGAGGCAAGAATGAGAGATTTCATTTTAATAATCCATCTGGAGCAGTACAATGACTCAGATCAAAGGAAGGCAAGGAGAGAACTATCTAATCAAATTAAGTACTTCTGAATTCCACAGATTTTAGGAACTCCTGTCTATAAAATTGTATGGGTTTTATAGTACATTGTGCTTACTGTGGTGTAGCTATGCACAGCAATGCAATAATGGACCTCATGGAAAATGAGGAGGCAGCAGTAGGCGCTGTTTCAGACTGGGAGGAATACAATGTGTTTATCCATGGCAGTGAAAGGGCAATGCTCAAGGGATAAGACATAGAGGAGGAGAAAGAAAAAAACCCTGCAAACAGACTTAACTCCCCTTTCTAAAGTTTAAACGTTTCTAGAGCTATCCACTTCAATATAATTTAAACCGTGTAATCCCCAGTGATAATCCCACATCTGCGTGATGAAAGACAGTCCAATGAGAGTCTCTGTTAATCGGCTTGTGATGTCCTGAGAGTTATTCCAGTAATTTTAAAATTAAAATGTTTATACATATTTCAAATGATAAGGGCTTTCTTTTCAAAACTCTAGGGAGTCCCAAAGATTTATCATTTGTTTTATTAGATAGGTACAGAAACTTACATTTGGCCCACCTCCATGCATCTTCAAAGCTCTCACTGTAGCAACAAGAACAACCACGCTGGGAACCAAGCCAGAAGCTCTGCATTTGATGTTGAAGAATTTCTCCATCCCAATATCAGCACCAAAACCAGCTTCAGTTACTGTTAGGAATGAAGGATTAATGTAAGTTAAGAGGAATCAGACAGTCAAGGAAAAGTTTCCATTTCTTTGTCAATACAGCTGAGCATACTGTGGGAGTGAAGGCGGGGTGACATGCTAAATGAGAAAGAAAGAATGTGTGCAGAGACTTCTCTCTTGTCAGTGGGAAAATGATGGCAACACATAAGCACCCATTTTCAAGGCTTAAATAATTAACTTTTAATAGAGTATGCCAATGGAAAATAGATGATGCTTCTGCTGGCTATATTACTGTGTTGTTTGGTTCTGAAAGCTCATTAATGATTTTTTAAAAAATGCAAGTCTACACAGAAAGAATTTAAATAATGGAGTCAACTCTTTGTTGTTGAGAAAATGCCCTAAATCCAAACAGAAATTGTAGATAGCATTGATCCACTGAATCAATGGGGACTTCATAAGTCAATGTTTGTGTAAATGATTCTATTCTAATTAGGGACAAACAAGTTGAGAAATATTTTCTGTTGGAGCATGAAAGGAATCAGTGAGTATGTGTTTGTCAACTATAAAATAAGGTGCATGAAGGTGATTGGTTGGGCAATGCCTGGGGAGCAGGCTGAGCCTGGGACTTTTGGTTACTGTTACATTTTTGTTTAGGCTTAAACTATGCAGGTGCAGAGAGAGAGGTACAGAGAGAAGAGAGAAGAAGAGACACAGATTTTGAAATGTACTCTTTGTTCATGAGCTGCTGAAGAAGTTTATCCACATGGACAAAGAAAGACCATTCTAAATCTCTCATAAAAAAGGACATGATGTGCATTGATGCAATTGATCACATTGTACATATGCTCTGAACTAAGAAGAGTAAACTCCTTGTTCTTTACTGTTCACCTGCATGGCATATTTTCTTTCTCTGGCAAGGCAGTGTGCAGGCTGATCAAATGTGAACTACACATGGTTTATTTTACATTACACCACATTTTCATCCTTCACAACTTCTTTTTGAACAAATCCTGTTTAGAAGGCTCTGTGATGGGTTTGGCTAAGGGCTGCTATAGGTCAGAAACAACCTGAAGACACACAACAACAACAACAACAACAACAACAACTGGTTTGAGCATTGGGTTATAACTATGAACCCACAGGATGACCTTGGGCAAATCACACTTTCTCTGCCTCAGAGAAAAGTTAAGGATAACCTCTTATAAACAAATTTGGCCAAGAAAATCTCGTGGTATAGTCATTTTAAAGGCGTCATAATTCAGAAATGATTGGAAGGCACACTGCAACAACAAATACATCCTGCTCAGTCATTATCAATGTAACTTTTTTTGAGGACACTCAGAGATGGAGACCCTACTACCTCTCTAGGCAATTGGTTCCACTGGTGACTTGTCAAGAAGTAGTTGTACTTTTGAATGCTTAATGGTACTTTTGAATGCTTACATAGGGAAGTGTAAAATGTTACATATACCTCAAGACTGAAGGGGACAAATCAGAATGTGACCATAAGTTCTAAATACACTTAACAAAAAATATTACCACATCATTACTTGGTCCAAACAGATGGTCCAGATTTGAATCCTTCCCTCATATCATCATCTGCTTTCACAGTTTCTGCTCTACTTTGGGAAACAGCTGAAAAAATATTACTGTGGACAAGAGTTCAGGAGCACCAAATGGTTCTACTTTCACTCTACATTTCACAAAATAAGAGGAAAACGTGTTCAAGCCTTATCTCAAAAAGCGAACTGAATTTCTTATTTTAAAGACTGAAGTGGACCAGCACTCCAAGCTTCTGAGAGAGGAAGGAAACAGGATGCAGTATAAAAATTGCTAGGATGACTGTAAAGGAAACAAAACAGAGAGTAAATGTAAAGATAAAGTAATGTGCCAAAGCCTTGTGCTTTGAAACCTGTTTGTGCTCAAATATCAGCACAATCACTTTTGTATTATTTCCTGCCTGCGAAGCAGAGTGCCAATGAAAACATAAGCAAACAGAAGTCAGTAGGGCAAAGAAGATTCATGCTACACTTAGCTCAACAGTTATGTGATTACAGTGATCATTTATGTAATTATAACTAAGTTGACAACTTGCTTTGTGCCAAAGCTCCAAACACACACTTGTATTCTGGAGGTCCTGTTTTTGCTCACAAATAAAACAAAGGTTAAACAAAGGCTATAAGAAGCTGTAGCGTTATGGAATGATAGTGTCAGAAGGGGCCCCATGAGCCATTGAGTCTAGCCTTCTTCTCAGTACTGGATCTCCAGAAGGTAACTGATCAAGCTTTTTTTGAGGACACTCAGAGATGGAGACCCTACTACCTCTCTAGGCAATTGGTTCCACTGGTGACGTGTCAAGAAGTTTCTTCTAAACTTCAATCAGAACCTTCCCTACTGTAACCACTAGGCTAAGGACTAGTTCTAGATTTCCTCTTTGTGGAAATCCTTGAGGTATTTAAATAATGCAATCACGTCACCCCTCAAACTGAGCACGCAGAGCTTCTTCAACCTCTCAACATCCTCATTACCCTACTATGAACTCATTACAGCTTGTCTACATCCTTCTGAATATGTGGTGTTCAGTACTCTAGATGATGTTTGACCATTGCAAAATATAGTGGAATTATTTCCCCCCCCCCCCCTGAATTTTAAACTATGGCATTTGCTTTTTATGCTACAAAATAATTACAAGATCAGTTTCCATGTAGTACTGATAAGCCAAGTATCCCCTGCTCTCTACTCATGTATTTGGTGTTTGGGCCCTAGGACCTCATCACACTCAGTCACTCAATGTGTACAACAGTGAGGGGATTTACCAGGCAGCAGGAAGAATCTGGCAGCCAACAGGGGAATCCATCACCCATGGGGTCACCTTCCCCATCCCACAAGAGAAGGTGTTACTGCCTGATTTACTGCTGGGAATGATAACACAGGAAACCTCCCACGTTCTCATTGTTCCATCCTATGACACTTACATCACAGTTCAGGGCTGGAGCCCCGCTGAAAGTAGCTCTACATTGTTTGATGGGGTTTGGTGGGCTCCATCAACAAGATAAATGCAACAAGGATGAAAGTGTTGTAGGATGGGCAAATTTGCCTGTGTGATGAAGTCCCTAAGTGCAGAATTTTGCATTTGTCTTGTTGAACTTCATCTTGTTCATTTCAGCCCAGTTTTCTAGCTGTTCAGCGTACTTTTGAATTCTGTTCCTATCTTTCAATGTTTTAGCTATCTATCTGAGTCATCTGCAAATCTGACAGAGATCACCTACATCCAATCATAAAATCATTACTAAAAATATTGAATAATGTTCATTCCAGGACAGAACTTTGCAGAATAAGCCCAAGAAATTAAGCTGACATCAATTATATATGGCAGGAAAAGGGATGTGAAGAAGATCAACACATGAGAGAAAGAAGGAAAAGCACATTTAACAGAACACCATTATTTTTTTACTCATTTTTGTTTTCTGTAATTAGAGTAGATGTTTTATACCCCTGAATACAATTCTGACTTTGCTTCCTGGCAAGTTAAAAAAGAACTATTCTAGAGATTCTGCATGTAAGGTTTATATCATCTAGTATCTCAGTACAGTGGTTAACATGTAATATGCCCCAAGAAAATAGATTTATCGAATAGAAAGAGGGCATTGGTTTATGCAGCTGATTAAGTTGAGCCCTTAAAAAAACAGCAGCAAATATGTTATTATGTTGCATTTTAAAACAGTTCTGTATTAGCCTTGAAAACAAGTGTGGATTTGGAAATGATGGGGCGCTCATAAATGAGGAGCATATGTTTCAGTTTGCAAGGACACAAATGGAATTGTGATAAGAAAAATCAATTTTCCCCATAACAAAATTCCTTGTAAACAGAGGCAGATTTTAATGAAACTATGCTTCATGTGGTCAGTATCTACTATCAACAGTTCTAAATCAAAACAAAGCAAAATGCTGGAAGACCTTACTGAGAAACATGCACACTAGTCTAAGTTTCAGGACATGGGATTGCTGAAGCCAAATTCCAGAACAATGCAAAAGGAAATGGAAATTCTGAATTGCTAGCTGCCATCAACTTCCATGATGTAAACATGTGTATCCTAGTGAAGCTGTCAGCAAGAAATCTATGGAAAGGAAGAGTTCAAAGTCACAGAAGCACATGAACTCTAACTCCATGGATCCAAGGCATTTAAGCTGGGAAGCAATGCTGGCCGTAAGCAGCAAAGAACCAAACTATGCTGATGCCAAAATAAACCAGCATGGATCATAATTCATCAGAAAGGCCACAACTCTCTTTCTGGGCAGTTAATATAGCAAATGGTCAATGGATGAACTGTTTGTACAGCATGACCTCAAAGCCATCTCTTCAGAACAAACTGTGGAGTTTAAGAGTCTCAGCTCTTTCCAAGTATTCATAATTTTCTGTAAATTTTTTAGCCTTCTCAAGAAAAATACTGAAGGCAAGGCAAAGATAATGGACTGAACACAGAAAGAGATGAGCAACAATAATACTGCCAACACTGGTATAAATGCAAGGACAAATCTCAAATGCTTTAAAGGCAAGTCTCAATCGAAAGGATCTGTGCCTAGTTTTGTCCTATCTAGATTTTTATTTGGAACTAATTCTAGCATTTGTAAAGCTGCAAAGGCAGTCTGGCAAAGCATGACTATTGATCACATCCAAGCAATCTCAGATTTCTCTCTTTGTTGATGCCATATGGTGTAACAGAATTTACCCTGCAGTGCTTAAGGGAAAGTTTTCCAAAATGCTGATTATTAAAATATTCTTATTACATTCAGACACCTGGCATTGTTATTGTGCAGATGAATATAATATAAGCTATAGAACTACATCGATAATGTGCTTAGCTATAATTGGGAACTTGTAGGAAATGCACGAAGAGTCGGAGACAACTGAACGAATGAACAACAACAAAAGGAAATGAACAACCCGAATTAGACATTATAAAGTATTCTGCCTATGAAATTGTAATCTTACTTTTTGTTGGCCTAGTAGTTAAAAAATAACCAAGGGGTTGTTACACCTGCATGTGCACTACTTGTAAAGTTTTGTAATCAAACCCCCAGGACCCCAAAGAGGACTTCAAAACTCACAACCATGGAAAAGGTCTCAATAGTCAAGTGCAAGGCACCTTTCATCCAGAAACCTAATTAGAGTTAACCACCACAGCTGACTTTTAGGATGGATATACAAGTTTGACCGGGGGGGGGGGGGGGCAGGAACATAGAAAAACCCCACTGCCCCTTCAGACAGTTGCATAATCTCCTAACAATGCCTCCACACACCTAAAAATGAAGCCAAACCAAAGATCACAGAAGTTGCCCAACACCCTTCTTTGTCCTCCTGGGAACCCATTTAGGCTGGCCTATTGCTATTGCCTATTGCTATTCATTGTTTCACCAACATGGGCCATTGTCCTCCCCAGGCTGGGGAAGCTATCACAGCATTCATTGCCTCAAACCCACCCACATTTTTTCCTTCACAAAACCATGAGAGATGGAACAAGAAACAGTCACAAAACTGAAAACTGGGCAATGACAATTTATTAAATTTTCCTCCAAACCCTGAGACCAATTGGTACTGGCGACAGGCATCACATCTCAGCCAAACAGTCTGCAGATCCTAGCATGCCATGATCTGGACCAAATGACACTTAGGGCAACAGAAGTCCTTTGTTTCCAACTGCTGTGAAAGTGTTATAAATATTTCTATGTTTGCACTGAGGTATTTCAGTGCTTTGGGATGCTGTGTCCACTGACTTCCTCTCTGACTACTGAGATTAAGCTTCTGATTGAACCTTCAGCCCATCTGTGTCTCATCTGGACTTTTGGAAAGCCCGACACACTGGGCTCCTAACTAGCGGCTCTTGTGGAAGCTGAAATCACAGTTTTACAACCATAAAGGCATTACATTTCAAAAATCAGTTTAATAATGTAAATACTAGATATCTCATGTGTGAACACTATTAGGAATTCACACATACTTTAACCTTCCCATTTCCTGTGAGAAAAAATAGATAATCCATCAACATTATATGAAAATCCATTACTGTATCCAAAGAGTGAATATAGGTATCTGATGCTACTAGTAAATAAAACAAACACCACTGTTACCATACTGTGCCACACATCTAAACTATAATGTGAAGGAGACAGGGCAAAGTCTGTTTCATATATTTCACATGTTAGATGATCGGGATGCATGTAACACTGTAGAATTAATGCAGTTTAGCACCACTTTAAGTGCCATGGCTCAGTGCTATGGAATAATTGTAATTGTAAGTTTTACAAAATCTTAAGTTTCTCTGCCAAAAGTGCTGGTGCCCCACCAAACCACAATTCCAGGATTCCATAGTTCTGAACCATGACAGTTAAAGTGGTGTCAAACTACATTAATTCTACAGTGTAGATGCATCACTGGTTTAACTGTATTGAACTGCATTATATGAGTCCATACTGACGATATAATGCAGTTCAAATTGCATTACTTGGTAGGTAGATCCAGCTAAAGAGTTTGGCCCTAGGTCACTCAGAAGTTTTTGTTACTGAGTAGCATTTCAATAGGAGCCTCATCAGTTCAAGTCTAATCCTCTAGGTCAGTCATGGGCAAACTTTGGTCCTCCAGATGTTTTGGATTTCAGCTCCCACAATTCCTAACAACGGGGAAGCTGGCTGGGATTTCTGGGAGTTGACGTCCAAAACACCTGGAGGGCTGGAGTTTGCTCATGCCTGATCAAGGCATTATATCACATTGGCTCTCAGTATAGATACAGCCTACTCTTCCTACAATTTAACTTTAATCACAGATCAATGGGCACAGCTTCCAAATCAATGTGCATAATTTGTATGAAGGTCAAATTCTGTCACTTTGGTCTCTCTCTCTCTCTCTCTCCTCTGAATAGAAAAGATAAAGAAACCATTTGGAGAGAAAACTTAATTGATAGATAAACCATCTTGCAACAAATAGATAAACACTGAGCAACAATGAGTTAAATTTAAAAGTACTAAAGACCAGCTTCCATCTGAAGGTCATTGTATCTAATCAACTGAATGCCAAGATATCCTCTTTTGAAAAGGGAAACTATAGGAAAAGGAGTAAAAATATCTTCTCTCCCAATCTGTACCATATATGCAGAATGCCGTTGAAAGAGATAACAGAAGACGTCACACCACTGAAGGCAGAGTTGAATCAGAATGATCAATGTCTCTATCATTCGGTGCAATCATCCAGGACACGCCACACTTGAAGCCATTCATCACAACAGTGAAAAGCTACCTCCCAGTTAGAAGCACAGGCTGCTTCAACCTGCTGAGTGGCTAAAAAGATTCCTTTAATGACTGCTCCTTCCTCCAACAATATATTTCACCCACACTGCTTTTATACACCATCAGTAACAGTATAACCATCTATGTGTCTATAACAGAAATTGTAATCATATACATTAAGACCCCATAACTATATCCTTAAGCACAGACAGGAAACAAATAAATAGCATTGCGCCATGGCTGTTAAAGTGGTGTCAAACTGAATTAATTTTACGATGTAGATGAACTTCTGGTTTGACAGGAACAGCTCTAGATTTTATGCTGAACTATTTTCTCCGCTACTTTTATAATGTACCACTTTTATTTCCATTTCTGTCCTTCCTCCTCTTCCTCCCCCTTGATGTTGTTCTGTGATTTGACATTGTTTCTGACTTATGATCCTATCATAGGGTTCTTAGCAAGATTCGTTCAGAGAGGATTTCTCTTTACCATTCTCTGAGGCTGAGAGTGTGTGACTTGCCCAAGGTCACCAGTGGATTTCCGTGGCTGAGTGAAGATCCAAACCCTGGTCTCCAATGCCCACACCACTTTACCATGCTGGCTCTCCTACCTCTTTGGCTTACCTTAATTACTGAAAACAGTGTTCAAAGTTAAAAATAGTTTTTGCTCCCTTAACACAGCAGAAAGGATTGAATCTTACCCTTCCCAACAGGACACCCCCCCCCCTTTTTAAAGATCTCCTAAACTCAGTACATAATTCCAGGCTTTCTTTGCTTAAAATGGTAGTTTGGTGTGTTTTTCCTCATTAATAACTTCTGCTCCATTATTGCCTGGTGGACACACTCTTTTGTCTCTGATGCCACTTTTCCCTTCTGTCTCAGTCTTCATCTATGCAATGTTAACGTATATGCACTATTCTAGTCTGGCTTCAGTCTTCTCTGACAAAATACATGTTCCTACTACTAAATAGCTAATTTGCTTTTGCTTAGCTCTGTTTACATGGAGATAAATGGCAGAAATGCAGAGGGGGTGAAGCCTGCATATCTAATTGGAACTGGAGAGCCCTGTTATTTTCTGATTTGATAGGAGTGAGTTATGAGACGCAATACCTCTGACAGTGTTGCTGGATTTGATTTATGAATCCTTAAGAAAGAGTAAGAGAGAGAATGACCTCGAGTATTTTTTTTGCCTGTGGGAGACAAAGAATTTACTTGTGTTAGCTGTATTTTGGAGAGGAAGGTGGGAAATCTGCTGAAATGGCTTATATTTGGTCTATAAATTATAACAAGCGATGTTAGCTGGCCTCTGATGAACAGAATATTTCAGTCGTCTGCAAAACAGTATACACCATGGTTGTGTAAAGACACTTGTGGTAACAATGATTAAAAGAAAACCTGGTGCCCCTGTTTGAGTCCATTTTATAGTTTTATCCAAAACAAGTGTATAACTGTTCATTTAACAGAACAAGCACCATCAACTGATAACTCTCCAACATTAGTATCAAAAGGGTTACGAATCAGTTATTGGACAACTTCAGATTTGGTTTGGGGTGCTGATTAAAAAAATTGCATTGGATAGCATGGCAAACAGGGGACTGTGGATGTTGTCATTCAAAACACTTGAGGGTCCTAAGCTTCCCACTTTGATGAGATCAGAGGGACCCCAATAAGGGATGGAAGAACTGTCTTCATTTTTCCTGCATCTCTCATTGCTTGCTTGCCTCTTTGCAAGTGTGGATGTACTATAGCAGCTCAATCCAATCCAATCTAATCCAATCCCACCTAGTTAACAAATACCCTAAAAATTGTCCTAACAAACTAAATGTGGCCTTTTTGGACCTGAAGGGGGCATTTGACTCTGTGAAAAGAGAAAAGCTCTGGGAAAAACTAGTAGCCCTTAATATGGACCCAAAACTTCTCTTTTTTGATTAAGAAACTGCACAACCAAAACCTATGTCAGGTAAAAGAAACAGGGGATTCCTGTCGAACCCAATCCAGGTCCAAAAGGGAGTCAAACAAGGATGCGTACCAGCCCTACTTCTATTCAACATCTTCTTGCATAGCCCTATAGCCCTGGCCGAAGTGGACGGGCATAGCCCCAAAAATTGGCCCAAAGCATGTTCCCTTCTTTCTATTTGCGGATGATGCAGCCCTACTATCCCTCTCCCAGGTGGGTTTAAAAAGACTACTGCACAAATTTGTTGACTTCTGTGAGACAAATGATTTGCAGGTGAATTATGATAAAACCAAGATCCTGGTTTTTGGGAAAAGCAATAAAAAACGAGTCTGGAAGATAGAGGGCCATCACACTCCGCCTCGGAGTGTGGTGGAGGCTCCTTCTTTGGAGGCTTTTAAACAGAGGCTGGATGGCCATCTGTCAGGGGTGCTTTGAATGCAATATTCCTGCTTCTTTGCAGGGGGTTGGACTGGATGGCCCATGAGGTCTCTTCCAACTCTATGATTCTATGACTCTATATTGAGCAAGTAAAACATTTCAAACACCTAGGACTTTGGTTCAGTAACAACCTGTCATGGTCCACTCACTTAAAATATACACTGGCCCAGGCCCAATCAAGCGACAGTGCCATCAGGAGGTTTTTCCATTGCAGGGGCAACCAATATATCCCCCCAGCTCTGAAAGTTTTTCAAGCAAAAGTGATGTCACAACTAATCTATGGAACGCCCATTTGGTTAACCCCTAATAAGAGGGCCACCAGATCCTTCCACTCAAAATAACTCCACAAATTGTTTGATATCCCAAACTGTGTCCCGTATGCAATTGTATGTCTAGAATCTGGCCAATACTCTATAGAGGCCACTATCTGGCTAAACATCATAAAATTTTTGTTATCTATCCACTACCAAAGCCCCAGCAACTCTCTGACCCAACTCACCTTGAGCGAACTCTATCACTTAAAATGGTGCTCAACAGTTCTACCAAAGATCAAGGAATTGGGCTATGATAGCGACTTCTTGAACTTGCTAACTTTCACTGGGATCTTTACCCTTATCAAAAAGAGGTGGCTAGAAAGGGATTATAACCAATTGTTGTGCTTGACCAATAAATCCTGTTCACCTATGAACATGGCAATTCCATTCATATTGGGAAACCCACCCTTTTACATTGCAGCGCTCACCAACCCCTCTTACAGGACAGCCTACATGCTGGCTAGATTTAATATTATACCATCTCCGCTCCCTCAATGGTCTACCGAGCAATAAGAGGCTTTGTCCCTGTAGCACAGGACAGCTGGATTCTATCCCGCATATTATTCTGCACGGCCCACTTTACCAGGAACCAAGATCTAGCTTACTACCACATGTTATAGATTCCTTGAAAATCCACAGTGACCCAGACAAAGTAATTATGCTTCTAAATTGTCAAGATTTTAACTGCTTTTCAGTGGCAAGATTCCTGAATGAAGTCTGTAAACTGAATGTGTAGCAAATGTGAAGTTTCCTTTTCTATTGCTTGTACTGTATTTTATACCTTTTTGCTATGTACGTATATGCCAATAAAGGTTTATTGGATTGGATTGGACTATAGCAGCTGCTGTGGCACCTTTTGTGAAATCTCACAGGAGAGTGAACTAGGAAAATACACACAAAGGAACAACCCTCTAGTAATTACTTTAGTGCTCATGCTACAATAATGCTTTTATGACAAGTTAGCATTCGCAACAAGAGGGAAACAAATCAAGGGAACAGCTGGAACCACAGACCCTAACTCACATACTAAGCTACCTGGCAGCTGAGATCTTTTTAAAGAGCAATTCTTCAATTATCAACCGAACTACCTGCAGAGCCTAGACAGGTGGTTATCAGTGAAAAGGCTTTCTCTGGGCTTACATTTGGTCCTGTTCTTAGAACCCTGTTTCTCATTTTCTTCATCCCACCCTCCTTGGGGAGCCTAATCAATCTACACAGCTTTCTGTTAACAACTGCAGAGTGATAACACCCTGAAGTATCTCTCTAGCATGACTGTTCTCCCTCACCATTAGCACTGGGTAGTAAAAATGCCAGCTTTTTAAAATAGTGAATTTTAACCACAGAACTCTGCCCAGAAGTGATGTTCTACCATTCATATTCAGGCAATTCCAGAGCCACCAGCCATACTAGCTGGGGGATTATGGAACTTTACTCCAAAAAGTAAAATTTCTAATTTCTGCAAATATTTTCGCATAAAAGGAGGCATGGGCCACTCACAGATCCATATCACTGGATCTGCAATTCCATTCTATGGTAACTCATGCCTTCATTGTATCCCATTTGGATTATGGTAATTCCCTCTATGGACTTCATCAGATTGGTGGGAGGAAAGTGATGGGAGCTGTCTTAACCTGTTCCCTACCATCTTTCCCCATCTTCTGGGTTGGCCAGCCCCATGTCTTTTCCCCATCTTTTATCCGCCTTCCCTCACTTTCTTAGGTTTGGAGTAGAGTAACACCTGACTCCTGAAGATGTAGTCCCACTGGAAGTACCTTCACATCATGTGATGGCCTGTATGGGATTCCTGTGGGGCTCAGTTTCTGAAACACATGGAAATGGAGCCAGAAGTGTGTCTGATGAAGTCCTTTGTGGATCTGCCTTTGAAGAGGGCTCATAAATGTCACTGGCCCAAAAGAGATGCAGCTAGATTATTAACTGCCTACAAAGAGGAGGTCTGTTTCCAGACACAATTCAAAATGGTGGTAATAACCTATAAAGCTCTATATATGGCTTGCATCTGGGCTATTTGAAGGGCCATGTCTCCCTTTATGAGTCTGTTAGAGCTCTAAGAAGTTCTAGAGAAGTGGTTCTCAACCTGTGGATTCCCAGATGTTTTGGCCTTCAACTCCCAGCAATCCTAACAGCCGGCAAACTGGCTGGGATTTCTGGGAGATTAGGTCAAAACACCTGGGGACCCACAGGTTGAGAACCACTGTTCTAAAGAGACCAACCACATCTTCGGGCTCATGTGGTGGGAAAAGGAAGACCACCTACTTGGTAGCTGGTTCTATGATGCATTGTAGAATTAATGCTGCTTGACACCATTTTAACTGCCATGGCTCAATCACCTCTTCCCTGCTCTTCTTTCATCTTATAAATATAACTAAGGAACCCTAGTAACATTTAAGCTTTAAGACTGCCACAAATGACTTCTACACACAACAAGAATATGACCTAAACAACAAAAACAACAGCATGCCGAGCTTTCCTCAAGGTGGTATGACTAGTTTCAGCACTCTGTTAAAAAACTGGAAACCTAGGCTTTTAATTTTAAAACTGTTTAGCATTTTATGAGATTGAAGTACTACTGGATTAGATCTTCCACACCTTCATGCTGCTAGTTCCAGTGACACTCATTCCATTGTTATTAATATGACTATTCAAGAAGTGAGATCTAGGCAATGCAAACAATAGTATAATGTGAGTATTTTATCATATATGGCATTTGATAATGATACAACTTCTCAAAATCCAAGATTTGGCACTAGTGGCATTTTAGTTTGAAGAACAAAAATTAAAGTGAGTGTGTTGATTGCCAGATATATTTTTCTTGGAAGTAGGTACATGTAATATGAATACTATCTAGTAATAATATATTTTAGGCTTTCCTGAGGAAAGTATTAAGCTGTGTTTTCCCCGTTTGTCTCTGTATATCATCACAGCATCCATCAATAATGTCTGTTATGAACATCAAGTAATGACCCACCTCTCTTCTTGTTTGGCTTCAGAAGAGACACAGCTGGAAACAGTGAAGTTAGCCCACTGGACCATTCTTCTTTTAAAATATGATGCAATTTCAAATGATATTCCCTTATACTAGAAAGCTCATTTCCCACAAGACATAATTATTTGCAGACATTTGCTCTTGCATGATTGAGGGAAGAGGTGAAAAAGAAAGTGAGGAATATAAAACTCTATGGGCAATGGTTTAAGATTATTCAGAAAAAATCTGCTAGTTGCTGTTTTCTCCTATCATTTCCTTCGGCATTGTGATTTTTGTGTCGCTTCAAATTATTTTTTATTTATAGTGATCCCAATATGAACTCATCAGAGGGTTTTCTGGGGCTGAGAGTCACCCAATGAGTTTCCATGATCAAGCGAGGAATTGAACCCTGGTCTCCCAGAGTTGAAGTTTAATGTTCAAATTACATTGGATCATGTTACTTCTAGTACATGGCCCCAGAGCCTTCAGGTCATTTCTCCAAACTGACAAATGGCTAAAATGCAGGGAGAAGTATGACAATTACACATTTTTAGACTTCTGTGCCTTAACCTTCTTCCTGCTGTAATAGTCTTGACTCACATAAATTGAGGGGGGGGGGGCTGTCATGAATAATAGCCACATATCTATTATATCATCAACATTATATGAAGATTGATGATTTTTTGACCTCATTCTACTGTCTGGTTTAAACAGGAGGAGGCAAAGCATAATTATTTACCTATCACTGCAAATGGTCCCCAAACCAGGGGGATGTCCAAGCAGTTTGACACCTTTTAACAGCTATGACTCAATGCTATGGAATTACTGAACTTGTGGTTTTACAAGGTCTTTAGCCTTCTCTGCCAAAAAGTGCTGGTACTTTACAGCACTGAACCATGGCAATTAAAATGGTGTCAAACTGAATTAACTCTACAGTGTAGATATACTTTGACTGCTGCTAACAAGCCGCAGACTGACTACTGTTGGCTGCTCTCAAACTCTTTTGGATCATGACCTTTTTGAACTGAACATTTCACTTGAACTACAGGAAAGGAAAATCTCTTTTGTTGCAGTAACATGCTAAGGATGCATACTAACTATGTAAATATTATTTTTGCAATGATACAGAATCATGAAAACTAAAGAAGGAATATTATGACATAAGATAACTTGGAGCCTGAAATTTGATACTCCGCATCACACAGTGTACAGTGCACAGCAATTTTTCATAAAACTCACAAAAAGAGCAAAGATGTTTTACAAATGAAAACAGCTAGATAAAACACTTTGAACTGTGCAAATATTAAGGTATTGTGTGAGGTTATTTTGTGGTCCAAAGAAATTTAAAGCAAAATGTTTAGAGTTTTCTCCTCTTTCTTTTGAAAAATTACTACCACCAATAAAAAAAATCCACTCTAAAGCATTTTGCTATACTACCTTGTTAAAAAGTTCTGGTCTTGATTCATTTCCTAGATTAAATATATATGCAGCACTCTTTTGGTCATGCAATTTAAAACCTTTCCTTAACACTTTTGAGCATGACTAAATATAAAATATTCTTGAATTACAACGATGTATATGCCACACAATCACTAAGCAACTGCTGTTAGCCAATTTTAGTCAAATGAACATAAGGAAAGTTAAAATATTTTGACAGTTCTTTAGAACTTCCACCAAAACAAAATGAGCTTATACCCACCTACATATCCTTCTTTGCCAACCAGTTTCAGAGCAATTTTGTCTGCCAAAACTGAAGAATTGCCATGAGCAATATTTGCAAAAGGTCCAGCATGTACAAAAACTGGGGTACCCTAGAAGTTGCAAATGAAAAGCAAAACACCATTAGAGAAAGAACCAAAAATTGGTAGGCAACATTAAACTTATACTTTATATTTTAGATCTTTGGAGAAACACATGTAGACTCTCCCAGATAGCATAATTAGTGTCTGCTACTTTGTGGTCACAACATACAGCCTGCTATAGATATATTATACAGATCCACCTCACTTAAGAAACTCCTTTATAGAATGTCATCCCAGCTCCCACATTTTCTTCCTTCTCCTCTGACATTTTTGGTAGCCTTAGCATTGGAAGAATAGTGAAGGAAGACAAGAGAAATACAGACTTTTAGTATCAGCTTGCAGTTGTATGTCTGAAGTAAATAATGCAGTAAAAGCTTGATTTGGGTCATAATGAGATTCTGTTTTAATCTTGCTGTAGCTGTGTATGTATATTTACAACATTCAAAATAAACAGCAGGTGGTTCCAGATTTTTTTTTTTTTTACAGAACAGCAAAACAGAGGAGAAAACAGAGCATGGAGCTAACTGAATGAAATAAGTTATAGCATAAGCTTTCATAGACTAGGGGCTTGAATACGTGGGCTTAATATCTCACACTCACTGTGTAGTTGCTCCTAGCTGTCCCCACAGTGTTCAGGAACTTTCAGTCCTTAGCACAGGGGTAAACCATGTTAAACTGACGTATCTCCACATTAAGGAAAGTCAAGGGATGCTCCGGAGTTTAATCTACTCTGCAGTTTAACATGGCTACATCTCTGAATTTTGTAATAGGCTATAATAATATATTTCAGTTTCAAAATCCCCCCTCCAATTCCTCCTGCAGCTCTTATGCTAGTTTTTCTACAGCTAAGTGCTCAGTGTTGCAAGATGAGAGGATGCGGAGCTTTAATGACATAGTTGGCATCCTTGTGCAGGCTTGCTTTACCTGCTCTGACAATTTCCTTTCCATATGCACCATTGTGGTGAACTAAAACAAACAAACAACAATAACTGCCTTCCAGTAGCCTTTCTCCAGAAAAATGTGATCATGACATCTGTGGCAGTTGCTTCCAAAATCCAACACATGACACCTGCTTTAACTCATCCAATTTTACTGGGTTACAATGCTAGACCCGCTAATATGTTAATGATCCTACTGATTAGACACATATAAGATTGTTTTGCTGAAAACATTTGGTGAGAAAAACAGTATAAACTGGGCTTAATTTAGTTTAATCCACTGGATGCTAAGAAAAGTCTGGCCAATTCCATAGGTTCACAATTCTTCAAGGAGGCATACAAAAGCGAAAATGTATGGCAATTCCCTCTATGAAACCTGTTCTCTTTCAATAGCAGTGGTCATGGGAGTGAATAAAGAAATGTAATGCACAGTAGGGAGATTTCTCCAAAAGAATGCATTTTGACTGAAATCTTACAGATATGCTACACTAGTGAAATAATCATTGTATAAGCATTTGTACATTTCCAGAATTAGAACCAAATGTAGTCTCTAGTAAAGGTAATCATACTTCAAGTACTCATACAGCCCTCTTTCTCACTTTTGCTTTGGTGGAAATACTTTATCAACCACTGAGCAATAGGTGAGCTCAGGACCAAGGCACCCACTGTTCAAATGTAGATTCTAAAGAAATTACATTGACATATGTTACATTGTGATAACAATGTATTATTTAATCTTTATATCAAAGATTTGGCATCCGTTCTACAATGCATGCTTTGAGAAAAGGGAAGAGAGGGCAAAAAAGTATGGCACTGTTCATGATAATGCCCAACATCCTAAATTGCTGCTCCCCTCCCCCACACCTTATTCAACTATAAAACCCTTGATTCCATAGTATCGAGCCATGATAGTTAAAGTGGTTCAAACTGCATTAATTATATAATGTAGATACAGTAAGAAATGGAGAAACAGATTTAAACTACAGGATTTCACCCAACCATTAGGAGGAACTTCCTGATTATACTTGAGCAGCTGCTACATCTCTATTTCTGAAGTAGCCTCCAAATATGTTTATGAACATATACTTTGATGTTATTAAAGTGTTTTATAAAATGAGAGGCAATGTGTTTTGGTTCTTGATTGATTTTCCCCATTTTTAAATTTTTAGTGGGAATTTCAGAAAGGTCTGAATGAGCCTCTGTCTTCTAGAATGCCCTGGGATTTTCAAAATGGCCAAAGGGGTTCACCTGCCACCCCGGGGCTAGACATTGCCCAATAACCCTCTTTAAGCCCAAGAGAGAATGTTTAAAAAAGAGCAGTGATTTGAGTAAATTGCTCTACACAGACCATGGTGGGGCGAATGGTTTTTTTTTTTTTAAATGAATAAATAGAAAAAAATAAAATCTGGTTGTGGCCCATAGGCTGAATTTTGTCCTCCTTTGCACAAGTAGATGGACACCACTGGATACAACCGATGAACTTTTTATAAAGTATTTTTTTACATATTAAAAACAGTCTTAATAAAAATGATATCACTGAACTCACCTCTAAGGTCTGCATCAATGTTGGTTTTATTGCATCCTTCATCAGAACTGACAGGGCACCAGTTATTCCCTAAAAACAAGAGAGGCTTTAGCTGAACTTTAGTTTCCAAATTCATCTTTGTTCAGAAGCTCATGCCAATTGCTTTGTTTAATCTTACTGTTTACCTATAAACCAATGTGCAAGTATTAAAAATGTTTTCTTTTTCAAGTGCGATGACAAAACGAGAAATATGGCCTCCTTTCCCATAAACTATAAATAAAGAAGTCTCTGGACATTCAGTGCAATGCCACATTTCTGGCAAACAGAAAAGATTTTCAGACAGGTAAGTCAACACATTTTTGGAGCCTACCATCATTCATGATTGCCACCAATACCTCTCATCCCCAGTATGTGTGCATGTTTCAAGGAATTTGGAGCAGGTGCCAAGATCTGCCCACTTTGAAAAAAAATGAAAACTAGTGCTAGAGGACTTGGAGTGTGTGTAAATCCATTTAATGGCCTCAGTAATCCAAGTGGTTCAGAACTATCTCAAGTGCAAAGATTTCAGGCCAAAATCTTAGATTTCCTTGGGCTGTGTGGTGTCATTATATATACTACATTAAGCATCAGCTACAGTTGCACAGATATTTCCATCATCTAAACAATGAGGAAAATATATATATGCATACACACATATATTGCTGTTTATGTTTTTATTTTGCCTTGGTTTTTTTTTTGTATTGTGTTTTATTTTCTGTTAGGTTTTTGAGTTTGTTATTTATGCATCATGTTTTATTTCTGTGTTTTTGCATTTATTTCTGTGTTTTACTTTCTGTAAGCCACCCCGAGACCTGTTTGGAGAGTGAGCAGAATATAAATAAAGATAATGATGACTACTATATAAAAATATATACCGTATTTCAAGGCTGCGCTCATGTTCACTTACTCTGGAAGCTGGAGCCATAGAGCCAGGCTCTGAGATCTGGGAACCTTATTTCCCACTGGAAATGAAGGGATTTAATAATAACTAGAACAGCGGTGGGCAACTTTCAAGGGACTAGTGCAACTTTTTTGTACCCTCCTGGACCTTTTGTGTTTTTATTTTTAAAATAGTATAATTTCCAGTAGCTTTTTAAAAAAAAAAAACTAGGAGAAGGCTTCTGACGGTTATTATATGTCATTCTGGGTCCAATTTTTTTATTTATTTATTTTTTGCAGGATGCTACATCACCATTAATACCTGGCAATTGGATATACGGGCACATAAACCTCTGCTCCTTAGCAGGCATTTCTCTGACAACATGTTATCTTCTTTAAGGGGAAAAGCCAAATGCTTATTTTTGCTATTAGAAGCTGAATGCAATTTTTCATTAGCCAGTGTGTACTTTAGATTTCATTATGGAATCAGGTGTGTGGTTTTTAATAACGCTTTAGTTTCTAACATAAAGTAGCGCATAACAAGCCAAACCTTGGATTCCAAGACAGCATCTTCTGCTGTTTACTATTTGCAAAATGAGTGAAGAATGGGGCTTCAACACTTTTTAAAAGTCCTTGCACAGTAACTTAAAATGCTTTTTTGCTATACAAATAACTACCTATTTATTTAAAATTCCTCATGGCTGCTGAAATACTGATCTTGAGCATGCCACTTTAATTTACCATGGCGATATGGCATCTGTCCATCAAACATTTTGCTATAATGTAGCAGCCAAATTGCAATCTAGTCTTCAGATGTCTACTCAATGAATACCATATTTTGGCAAGAAATCCTGTCGTTCTATCACAGAGGCTGGTTTTTCAAACTCATTACACTTGTGAAAGGAGCCTCTGAGTTTATGAAATATTCCATTTATCTTTTTTCCCCACCTCCTCCCACCCTCAACCCTTCAGGCATCTGTTTCTCATCAGCCAGTGTGTACTTTAGATTTCATTATGCTATGGTGAAAATGTGGTATAGTACCCTGAAATTAAGAGCAATTGCATATTTGCAGAGCTTATTAAATATTATTCACATCCGAAACAAGTGAAAGAGAGAAGGAATTAGTGGTTTTGGGTGAACATTTAGCAATGAATTGAAAACTACTTGTCAAAATATCAGTCTAATAAAAACTAGGAAGTTACTAAAATGTGGCCATTTTCAAACAGATCCTAAATGTTGAGGGATGTATAATAGCCACCTTGAATCCCCCTGTCGAGGTAGAGAAGGGCGGGGAACAAACATGGCAAATAAATAAATAAATAATACTGTCCATAGAAGTTATTTGTGAGTTGTACTCTACTCTGCAAAATAAAATTCTTTTATTTTAGTTTTATTCTATGACTTAAAAATAAGTTTGGTGTTGGAGGAAAGTCTAGAAGAACTTATGGGTAAGATGAAGACTATATAGCACTACTTCAGGGGTGCATTTTGTATCATATTTGGCCTTTCATGGATAACGGTCCATCTTTAGTCCACTTATTTATGTTAACTTAATAACTGTAAACTCACATCTTTCAGAATGTTTGAGGGTCCAAATTTGATGAAAACTTAAGGCAAGCTGCCAACAAAATGTACTTGTCTGTAACCCAGAGTGGCAGCTGCCTTGTAGACCAAGTATGGATGGTAAACAATTGACTTGCTAGCATGACAATAGAAGAAAAGTAGACATTAAGAAAAAGATTTCTGATGTTCAGATATGATAGAATGACAAATAACATAATAAAAACAAAATACATAAAACACGTACACCAATATTTATTTATCGTGTCAGGAACAACCAGACATTTATATTATGTTTTTAACAAAACAAACAAACAAACAGACAGACAGACAAAACACAAAGTTTGCAAGCTTGGTAGTTGATTAAATGTCCTTTGACCAGTATCTGGCCACTTGAAGTGCCTCTGGTGCTGCCTCCATTGTGCATGTAGCAGGGCTCAGGTTGCATTGCAGCAGGTGGTCAGTGGTTTGCTATTCTCCACACTCACATGTCGTGGATTCCACTTTGTAGCCCCATTTCTTAAGATTGGCGCTGCATCTTGTGGTGCCAGAGTGCAGTCTGTTCAGTGCCTTCCAAGTCGCCCAGTTTTCTGTGTGCCCAGGGGGGAGTCTCTCATTTGGTATCAGCCTTTGATTGAGGTTCTGGGTTTGAGTCTGCCACTTTTGGACTCTCGCTTGCTGGGGTGTTCCAGCGAGTGTCTCCTGTAGATCTTAGAAAACTATTTCTTGATTTAAGTTGTTGACGTGCTGGCTGATACCCAAACAAGGGATGAGCGGGATATGTCACTGCCTTGGTCCTTTCATTATTGGTTGCTACTTCCCGGAGGATGTCAGGTGGTGCAATACCGGCTAGACAGTGTAATTTCCACAGTGGTGTAGGGCGCAGACACCCCATGATAATGCGGCATGTCTCATTAAGAGCCACATCCACTGTTTTAGTGTGGTGAAATGTGTTCCACACTGGGCATGCATAGTCATACACCAATTTGATCTTCTGAAATGCAAAGGTCTTCACCAGATAGAACTTGAATGCATGCCAGTAGGCTAACATTCTCCAGGTGCTTTATCTCATTTGTTTTGCTACTTTGAAGGAACAATTAGTAAAGAGTTTTTCATCAAATTTTAGACTCTTACATGGCATTATTCCACAAACACAAAAAAGAACACAAAAGAAAAAGTGGATACTGAGAGAGATGCCTCAGAGCAAGCTATATAAAATTACTTTTGATGAGTGACCTTCCAAGCTCCTATTTTGGATATCCCAAAGCTAGGGATTTTATAAACTTTCGAGCACATCTAGTGTTTCCATTGGATTTTTCAATAATTGGAAAAGAAATAGGAAAAAAGAGAAACACACAGCCACCGTTAAATTAGGTGAACATATTTTAGGTTTTTTTTAAAAACTCATTGTGCCTTAAAAGGGAAAGTACTTTCAAGAAATGCTGTTATATAATTCATACCAAATCTTCTGCTGTCACCGGCTGCCCTTGTTTGTTGTTAGCAACTACAATTCTCCCCAGTCTCTCTTTCATATCTGATAGGCCACTGGTCAGTGCTAAGATGGCCATGATTTCACTTGCAACAGCTATATCAAACTGAGTCTGCAAAGGAAAACATAGAGGCATGTCAGGTAGAGGCACTCGATGCACACACTGGTGTATCTTGCATTACAAGATAGATTTTCAACATTTTACTGAAATAGCAGATAGAAGAAAATGTTAACTTTTAACCATTAAAGATATTCCATTTCCAAACAGAAAAGATGGTTAGAAGTTTACCTGACGAGAAAATCCTTTCTCAGTACTTGCTTGCCCAACTGTTATCTTCCTAAGGAATCTATCATTCGTGTCCACCACTGAAAGAGGAGAAAAGGGTAAATAAATATTTGCATTAAAAGGGGGATAAGAAATTTCAGTTTCATAGAATCATAGTTGGAAGATGCCATGTAAGCCATACAGTTCAATCCCCTGCCAGACAGGAAAAGCAAAATCAAAACATATTCAACATAATCCCTATCTTCCTTTAATATGTAAATCATTCTTTAGAATGTATATATTTCATGCTGTCTAATAATTGTACCTCTCAGAGTGAGACAGAGCAGCAAATTCCAAGGGCTGTAAAGCTGGGAAGAATACCCTAACATCATTTAGTCCAACTCCTTATAGGCACAGCATTCCTGATGGACAACCATCCAAACTTTGTTAAAATTTAAAAATAGAGCTAAGACAACAAAGATTTCACAATATCACAGCCCATTATGCCAAAGAGCTTGTCTGAAAACGAGCTGGCAATAGTCTAAACATATAAATCCAGAACAAAGGTTAACTCTTGTAAAATTTGATAACTGATACATGAAACAAAACTTTGTTTAATATCTTCTCTAAATCCTGTACTTTCCCCCACTTAACATTCAATCAAGAACATGACATGTGAGTTAAAATAAGACCCAGAAGATTTAAACACTGGCTTTTTATCACTTCTCTTCTAAATCTTGTATTAGTCAAATACCAACAGAATAATCCTGATTATGCTTTGTTGCCAGATGCAAGAAATGATGGGAATTTATATAATCTCAAGTACTTAAACAGCTGTAAATCTACCAGTTTACAAACAAAAGCAAGAAAGGAAAAATGTAAAGGGCTTAAAGAATGTTGAAAGAAATGCATGTTTTTTCTAGTTGAAAAGATGCAAGAAGGGCTCCACTGCTATTTAAGACCTAGTAACTGACGAGAAGAAACTTTCTTTGGCAATCTATTATACAACATCTGTGACCAATGCCGTGGGTCAAAGAAAACATATTCCTAATTGTAAAGTTCAAATGGGCTACTTGAAACCAGATTTTCACCCCACACATACCTTCAACTAAATGAGACTGTTCATTTTGTATCATGTTGAAATAGATATCTCATAGAAGAGATGACAGTGCAGTGTTTTTAAATAATACAGGCACCGCCAGTAGCCAAATTATAGAGATTATTATTATGCTGGATTCAAAGGTAAGAACAAGTTGGTGATCCTTATGGACATACATAATAACTTAACTCTAATTTAAAGTATATGGCTGTGGCCAGTTGTGCATTTACTAGAGTGCACTGGGACTGTGGCACAGCTGGCTGCGAGTCAGCTGCATTAGATCACTACTGACCGAAAGGCCAGCCCGGGTCAGAGTGAGCTTCCAACCATTGTGTAGCTCGCTGTTGATCTTTGCAGCCCAAAAGACAGTTGTATCTGTCAAGTAGGAAATTTAGGTAGCGCTTCTGCAGGAAGGCTAATTTAACTAATTTACAATACCATAAAAATCTCCAGAAAGCAAGCAAAGAATGAGTAAGTACACCATCAGTGTCACAAATGGATGGTGAAGCGATGGCTCCCCTGCTGGCCAGAATACCCTCATGAAGCTGGAATGTTAAATGGCCTCTGTGTGTCTGTCTATATATGTTGTGTGTCTATGGCATTGAATGTCTGCCATGTATATGTATATTATAATCCACCCAGAGTACCCTGCAGGGTGAAAAGAGCAGAATATAAATACTGTAAATAGAGTCTTTTTGTCTTCAAGGAACCTGTGGGAGTAGGATGGGATTTTACTCTTTGATTACACCTTTGAGGGTAACAAAGGGGGGGGGGGGCTATATCAGGGTTGGAATCATAAAAAATGGAGGGGATTACAAGGAGGCCCTCTCCTGCAAGAATGCACTATTAAAGTACTCCTGAAAGATGCCCATCTAAACCTTGTTGAAAGAACTCTGAAGAAGACGAGTTCGTCATCAGTCAACTGCAAGACAGCTCTTACAGTAAATAAGCTCTTTCTAATTATCAGAATCTGTTCTGACAAGCTGGAATGTGTCCAGAGGAGGGTGACTAAAATGATCAAGGGTCTTGAGAATAAGCCCTATGAGGAGCGGCTTAAAGTGCTAGGCATGTTTAGCTTGAAGAAGAGAAGGCCGAGAGAAGATATGATGACCATGTATAAATATGTGAGAGGAAGTCATAGGGAGGAGGGAGAAAGCTTGTTTTCTGCTGCCCTGGAGAGTAGGAAGTGGAACAATGGCTTCAAACTACAAGTAAGGAGATTCCATCTGAACATTAGGAAGAAATTCCTGACTGTGAGAGCTGTTCAGCAGTGGAACTCTCTGCCCCAGAGTGTGGTGGGGGCTCCTTCTTTGGAGGCTTTTAACAGGCTGGATGGCCATGTGTCGGGGGTGCTTTGAATGCAATTTTCCTGCTTCTTGGCAGGGGGTTGGACTGGATGGCCCATGAGGTCTCTTCCAACTCTATGATTATATGATTCTATTGAAATTTGAACGCCAGAAGTCTGTCCAGTTTTCACTCTGGCAATCCTACACTACGCTCATACTGTATGCTCATAGGTGTAGAGGTCTTTACTACACAAACCATGAAAAATCAGCAAAATTTGCCTGTGTGCATAATAGAAGCCTATGTATTTTGATCTGTACTTAACATAAGTCTCTTATTCACCCCTTCACCAAATGTATGGTTGCCAGTGGCTACTAAAAGGAATTCCTTCCTCAGACAGAAAAACTTGTGATTCCACTGTCTTTTCACATATTTGCTACATGTTGGTTATACCAAAAAGAAGTTTCCGTGTCTACAAATTTGAGGTTAGATAATTAGAAACCCATTGCTGTGGTCTCCATAGTTTCCATCCTTCCTTGTATCTGGTTGCAAAGGCAATGACTTAGGAAAATAAAGATGGCAAGTTTTCTGTCTCTCAATCGTATTCCACAAGTTTTCTTTAACTGGAGGAAACATGGAAGAAGTGGAAGGAGCATTCAATGTGTGGGATTTTTAAGACACACGTAAAGAAAAAAAAAGTCCAAGGTGGTCAAATGGCACTTTTACATCAATTGTGCTGCCACCTATTACAAAAAAAAGAGTATGCAGCCAAATCTGTTTTAAAATTCTTGGCAACTCTCTGCATGTTACAGTTGACCAATAAGGACCTTGTCAGATCTTGTTTCCCTTCAGGGCTCATCCCAAGAACATTAAGTAACAGAAGGTATTTCAGTAAGATTTTTCTCTCCTCGCTAACAATAATCACATTTAAAAAACACACAAAACAACCAAATCTCTGCAAGAAACTGGATACAAAAATCATTCTGCGCAACTTCAGCTGATTTTTTTTCCAGATGCAACCTACTAAAACTACACAAATCTCTGTATGTTACTAGCAGTGAAAGGTTAAGATGACTTTCATGAGACTGCTGTTAATTCTCATATCCTGATTAGGTATGAAAGTAACAGAACTAGCAACACCATTTGCAGAAATAAAACAGGAAGCTCTGACACTCTTTGGAAGCATGCATAGTCCTCAACTCTGTATAGACTATGGGAATAGTTTTCATAAGGCATGATAGGTAAGCACCGGGAATCTGATGAGTAGAACCCAGAAATAGTTTTTGGATCAAAATCCATTTACAATGTGAAAACATTGGCTCTCTAGTTATTTTCTCCTCCAATTTCCATAACACAGCCCAACCCAAACAAATCTTGGTATCTTTGTTTTTGCAGGCCTGTTCCTGGAGTTATTCAGGTGCTCATTCAGAAAATTGCATTGGATAGACTGCATTGGTGTTAGTTTCCTAGATATGGCTATCATGGTTCTTTACGTGCGAGCAGATGGTGGCTGGTAGATACCGTATGCTCTATATGTCAAAAACTAGAGCTGATATGAGAAAATTGGTGCCATTTTTGGAATCAGCAGGTCAAATATGCCAGAAAACATGGCTAACATTTGAGGCTACAAAGTGTGTGTTGGCCAGTGAATCATTTAATCAAATCCAATTCTAGGTCAAACTGTAAGAGTTGGAAATCAAAATATCCCTATTCCTAAACTAGGAATAACTTATCTTTAGGTGAAGACACAGAAACTTCTCGGTGGTTTCTACACGTTGTAGACTCTCCCACATGGGAGTCCAGTTGCCCCTCTCTCTGTTCTCTTTCCACCATGAGGCAAAAACTTTTTTTATTTAGACAGGCATTTGGATCACATATAATATGACAGATGAATGCTTTTCAATGTGATGTGCTTTTATCTTTTATGTACTGTACTATGATTTAAACGTGGTTTGAATTCAATTGTTAGTCACACTAGAGTAGTTATATTAAAACAATGGGAAATGGCTAAATTAACATTTATTTAGGTTTGATTGATTCAATGTATCCATAAGTGGACTGACATTAGAATACTACATAAACAGCTATTATTACCATCTGGCTAGGTGTTGAATGACACACCCTGCTAGACTAGATGGTTTGATCTAAGAAGTTCATTTTATGTCCAAATGCCTACCTCTTTGCCATGTTATTGTTGAGGTGTCTATGTCAAGGCGGACAAATCTGCTAATTTCATCTGCTGTTAATGTGGTAGGATCCATTTTGGTTATTCCCAGCCTCTGTAAAGAGAAGCAAGGCATAATTGACTATTGTTGCTTTGGTATTTGGAGAGAGAAAAAGACAAAACAAAGACAAACAAAAACTCATTTATAGAACCTATCACTGTCTTCTAATTCTCTTGAGCAACGCATTCCCATTAAGCTGGAAAAAGAACTTCAGCTTTCAATATGTGCTTTAAAAACAAACCTTATTTTCCCTGTATTATTTGAACGTGCATGTACTGTATTTTTTATGTTAACACCACACCAGCAATCATATCATGAGTTCACCCATGTGCCCCCTGGATGAATTCACCTCAATTGCAGCTTGCTTTCAGAAATCTCTTCTCATCTGCACTTTTGGCAACCACATGGCAGTGGCTGTTTCTCTCCCCACCCTCACCTCCATGTTATATACTGATGTTATGTATGTTGTTAATTCATTCAGTTGTTTCCAACAACACTTCGTGACCTCATGGACCAGCCCATGCCAGAGCTCCCTGTCCACCGTCGTCACACCCAGCTCTTTCAAGGTCAAGACAGTCACTTCAAGGATAACATCCATCCATCTTGCTCTTGGTCGGCCCCTCTTCCATTTTCTTTCTATTTTCCTCAGCATCATTATCTTCTCCTAGCCATCCTGTCTTCTCATTACGTGACCAAAGTATTTTATTTTAAGTATACTGGTATGGATATACATATTTCCATATAAGGTTTCTTTAGCCATCTTGTTAAATATACTGGTCTACAATTATCTGCATACACAGGCCTTTAAAGAAATAATAAATCAGCAGCAAATTTAAATTTAAAACTCCAGGATGATGAGGGTTTTTTTTTAGCACAGATCTTCTGCACTCTATTTTCTTCAACTCCAAAACTCTTCAGTCAGCAAAAGGATATCTCCCCATCCTGAAGAACCCACTACACTTTTCACCTGATTTACAAGTCTAGATGTTAACCAAGTAAAAATTCCAGTTAATGTGGCCTTTCCTTTTTAGACACCACACATTTAAACAAGTAGGAAGAAAAGCAAAATATCACCACTGAATGTATGTTTAAAACTTTATCAGCAAGGATCAGTTTGTCTCTTCTTTCAACACTTCTCTAAATGGAATGAAACATTGGAAAACACTTTCTAATGATTTTTTTCACCTAAGTGTTCAAGTCTCTGTAAGAACCACTTTATTGCAGGGATAAATATGGAAACAATCACTGATTGTTTTAAAATGCAGATTTTAAAAAGATAGTCAATGTTGGTTTAAAAATTAAAAATGCGGGTTGTGTAGGTGCTTTGCAGCCATCCATTGCCACCCAGTGGTTATCAAAGACACTAACTGGACCATAAATTAAATCTGAAAAATATATAGGTTTATAGTAATGTTCAGATAAACTGTAGTTGATGCTAATGAAGCAACAGAAATGGAGAAATCCTTAGGCTAATGTGTTCCTGTGTCTACCATTGGCTACAAGGAGTCTGCTTCTGTTTCACCATGGCAGTTCCTTCATCCAAACTATCAAATTATGGTTAGAGTTACTAATGTTTGATTAAGATCTAAGGTGCAGCCAGTGGTGCAATGGGTTAAACCCTTGTGTTGGCAGGATTGAAGACCAACAGGTCAAAGATTCGAATCCAAGGACAGTGCAGATAAGCTCCCTCTGTCAGCTTCAGCTCCCCATGCGGGGATATGAGAGAAGCCTCCCACAATGATGGTAAAACATCAAAACATCCTGGTGTCCCTTGGGCAACATCCTTGCAGACGGCCAATTCACTTAAACCAGAAGCAACTTGCAGTTTCTCAAGTCACTCCTGACACACACTCACACAAAATCAAGATCTAGACATATCTAATCAATGCATGGTTGCTTAACCTCTCAGAAATTTCTGCTCTAAATTGGACTGCCATATTCTTTATTAGTGCTCAATGCAACTGTCAATGATTTATTATCAGACATAGGCAAACTTTAGCCCTCCAGGTGTTTTGGACTCCAACTCCGACAATTCCTAACAGCCAATAGGGGTTGAGAACTGTGGTCAACAAAATCTTATTCCATTTAGATCAATGGTTCCCCAGCTTTTGGTCCTCCAGGTGTTTTGGAGTTCAGCTCCCACAATTCCCACAGCTGGTAAGCTGGCTGGGTTTTCTGGGAGTTGAAGCCAAAGCACCTGGAAGACCAAAGGTTGGGAACCACTGATTTAGATAGTTAATTATGATTTCAAAAACTATGACACAACAAATGAATTTATCAACTATGAAGGTAACATTTCCAATCTGTTTCTTCCATTATGAGAAAAAGAGGGGCTCCTTGAAATGTAGAAATACAGGCCTGAGCATAAGTGATTTTTGTTTTTTTGTTTTTCATATTGATGAACAACTCCATATACAGTTAACTCCAACTGTATTCATGCGCTCCTAAATTTCCTCAAGGCCTTGAAAATCTTATTTGCTGAAATATAACACTGAAATACAGAGGGAGGTTTGTCTGTAGAAATCAGTATGTGATAGGATAAGTAAGTTGATTTGAACCTTGGTTGGGGACTGTCTATCCTTATTAGTTAAAAAAATGGGAAAATATCATTAAAACACAAGCCAGCCCACATCCATTAAGACTTGATTAAAAGGAATAAAGGATGACAGACTGTTAAAAGCAACTTACTTTTAAACGTGCAAGTTGTATAGCTGAAAATTTCCTCTCTCCATGGACCAATGGAACCAATCTATTATATAAGGCCTATAAAGAGCACACAACAAAAATCATAAGAAAACCACTCTCCATCAAAGATTTCACTAGAATACATTCCTGATTCTCTTTACAAATAACATTTGAGCTTTGCATGGTACTAATACTATTCTAAATTGAAATCTATTTGCAATAGGTTTTTAGACTTTCCTATTGATCACTCTCCAACCTTAGTAGCAAAAAGGGTTACAAATCAGTTGTTGGTTGCAAATCAGTTGTTGGTCAGTTTGGTTATCTGGGGTGCTGATTCAGAAAATTGCATTGGACAGACTACATCAGTTCTAGTTTCTGATACAGAATATATGCCACCCAGTAGTTGCCATCTGCTCACCAACAGAAAACCATATTTAATAAGCTTCAGCACTATAAGAGGGTTTTGCCAGACCAGTTGCTCTCGCTGCAATGGTGTAGTAATGGTGAGGCCATGGACCATATTTTAGTTTTTGTGGACCACAGGTTGGGAACCACTATTCTAAAGGCACCATATCCCACATGGTTTCGGCAGCTAAGGAGGGTCAACCTTGGTAGTACTTGGATAGGAGACCACCAATGAATATCAGGTACTGAAGGCTAAATTTAGAGAAAGGAATTGATAAACCCACCTTTGACTATTCTTTACTTAAGAAAACCCTATGAAACTCAAGGAATTGCCTTAATTCAACAGGCAACTTGGAAGGCACACATATAAAATCACATACATTCATACTGTTCAATGATAAACTACTTGAAAGGTTTTTAACTACTTCATTTTACAAAACATTCAAAGTAACCTTTATAAAACAAATTAATGTTGGAAATGATGCCCGTACCTTATCAGACTGAGTGTTTTCATGCAAAATCCTGGCATCTATGGCAGCAGCCAGCAAGTTATTTGCTGCAGTAATGGCATGAATATCGCCAGTTAAGTGAAGGTTGAACTGCAGATGAACGAAAAATGAGACAGACATTCATTTTTGCACACTCCATTAAATGAGTATCATCCGGTGAAACCTATCCAAGCTTTTTCACTTGTGGGATTAACAGCTCAGATGAACAACTTTTAAAATGATGTGGAAATAATATTAAATCATCATCATTGTGGCTGAAGAGATTTAATATGAGATAGGTGGTCTCAGTTCAATGTGTGATAGCTTAAAGCCAGAATTACCTAAGTACAAATGTATGAAGGCAAATTGGAAAAGAAGCATTTTTTCAGGATGTGGCAACTTCCGTTTTGATTCATATGGATACGTTTGGAACACTTTAAAGAAGTTTTGCAATGTGCATATGGAGGGATAAAATAGTTGGCACTTCAAAGCAGTTCTGTGAATTATCCTCAACTTTGATTAGAAACAGAGTATTGAATACAAGCCCTTTTTATGTTTTGATGATGTTTTTCTCAATACAGCTGTGCATAACTGTTCAAAACTATCCCAGAATATATGATCAAATTAATATAAATCAGGATTGCCTCTCCCATTAAGTGTGCCATTTTGCAATTTGCTTCAACATCAAAATGTATTCAGCCTTATCTGCTAGAATTACTTTATCGGCTAAAGACAAGCAACTGTTCTGAAGAGACTGCAGCTCTTTTCTATGTATTTACTCTAAGTCAGTGTAATGGGAATCAATATTCCTTTTTAAAAAAACTTTGACTGACATACCTCTTCCATCGGTATGACCTGAGCATATCCGCCTCCTGCGGCTCCACCTATACAAAAAAAAGATGTTACATATTAGCTCCTTTCATATTAAGAATAGCAGTAGTAGCAGCAACAATCTGAAGGAAAACAGGAGTAAATCACCTACACAGCATTAAGAAATTTTGATTTTGGTTTCTCAACTATTCTTGAATAAAAATAATTCAGAAACCAAGAAGAATCAACACTTCAGATGGCACTATCTTACACAGCTGAACTTTTATTGCTTTGTCTTTTTGCGTAGCATACTATCATGCCAGCCAGTATAAGAGAACAGAAGAACCTTGAATTTGCACAATATCATCCCTTATTTCCCATCATTTGGGGACAGCTTTTAGAAAAATGTACTCTTTCTCAAACTCACTTCTGGATCACTAGATTTTGTTAGCTCATATAATATGAAATGATGACACAGCATCAAATATTAAAGAATTAGTACCTTTAACACCAAATGTAGGTCCCTGGGATGGTTGCCTCAGGCAGGCAAAGGAATTTACTTTAAGGTGGGCTGTTAGAGCTTGAACCAAACCAATCGTCACAGTGCTCTTCCCTTCTCCAAGAGGGGTTGGTGTAATCCTAACAAATAAAGGAAGGTAACAGACTTGTGTAACAAAGGATATGAAAAACAATGAATTGAACCAAAATATTTAAAAATACTATGGATTTCAATATAATAGCACTATTACAAAATTTGTAATACCACCATATTTACAATAATAATAATAATAATAATAATAACAACAACAACTTTATTTCTATCCCGCCCTATCTCCCAAAAAGGACTCAGTTATGGTGCTTCTACCAATAATCTTTATCTCTCATCTGTTTTAATAACTAACTTAAGCTTCAGGAAAATCATTCATAATTGTGGCAGTTGCTCTGAGAACTTGGAAGATGCACTGAACTCTGCATAGATCTAAATTCAAGATAAAACCTCAAAAATTTCTTGAAAAACCATCTTTCAAAATGTAAAGGACATATATTAAATGGTCTCATTTAATGCACCATGGGAGCCATTATATCTTAACTGCTCCAAGAATGAATGGGAAAAACATGTTTTCTGTATAAGACTATCCTGCTTTTTCGAGTAATGCAATTTCACCTTTCTCCCATTATAGCTGGTCTGTTTTTTAAAGAAAGTATTTACACATCCTCCAAACCCCGTATGTAGCAATTAGTGTTGCTACTTGGATATAGGATGTGGCTGCTATAACAAATCCCCAACAGATTTTGGATAAGCCCAGGTGCTATACAGTTCCTTCAAGTGGAATAAAAGTATCTGATGTTCTCCACCTAAACCCAAATTTCAGCTATAGCTATTGCCTCACCAGTTAAGATGGAAGGAAGGGATTTAGAGGTACTGGTGCAGGATGAGCACCCCTTATCTGTAATTCTGAAATCTAAAATACCCCCAAATCCCGAAGTATCCATGTGGGTGATTAATTTTTTTTCATATACTTGCTTTTTGACAGTTCAATCTACGTAAACTTTGTTTCGTGCACTAAATTATATGCTGTAATCAAACATTCCTTGAGGTTATGTATATAAGGTGGCATATGAAACATAAATGAATTTCATGTTCGGACTTGGATTTCATCTCCATGATATCTCATTATATATGTACAGTAGACATTCCGTCTTATCAGATTCTCTTATCTGACACTCCCTCCCCCCTTTCCTCAAGCATTTCCCCTTCAATTAAAAGACCACTCCCCAACTTTCTCTCCATTTCCAATAAGTGAAAAAGGCAAGACAAGGAGGAGGAGGAGGAGGAGGGAGGAAGGAAAGGGTGAAAAGAGGCAGGACCAGAAGCGGAAACGTCCTCCCTCCTTCCCTTTGTGATTTCCATGCTCCTCTTCCACATCCAGGCACTTCCTGCTGGGCCACTCTAGCCCCACGGTGTTGCCTTGTCTTAACCCTTTGAGTCCCTGTTGTTAGTATTCTAGGTGTCTAGTGCCGCGTTGACAGGTAACAGTAGGAGACTCTGTATTATCTGACATTTTCATTTATCTGATGTTTTGCCAGCCCATTTATGTCAGATAAGCGAGACTCTACTGTATATCCAAATACAGATATTCCAAAATCTGGGGGGGGGGGGGGGGGATCCACAAACCAAATAATTTTTGGTCACAAGCATTTAGAATAAGAGACATTTAACCTGTAACAAGAACAGAGACAGCTCCTCATCCACACTTTACCCCCCTTTCTCCATCAGTCAGAAAAAAGTCATATTTGGAGAGGACAGTTACAGATGAAAGTTCATGCTTGGAAGGGGAAGGGGAAGACACGGATTATGGTAACTCATTCTGCTTGAAGTTCTAGTAAGGATTAAAGGAACACTACCATATCCAAGGTGGCAATTCTATAACAGGAGCAATGCAACTGCAAATATACTTACTTCCCTTAAAAATACTTCATTCCCTACCACTTGCTATGCTGACAAGAACCAGTCCAATAATATCTAGAGGACCACAAGCAATCGACCTTTGTTTAGAACATGTAGTTGGAATTCAATTACTGTTTCGTTTTTATGGCTGCTTGTGAATTAGGTTCGTGCTAGAATTCCCCTCTTTCCATTACAATGATAAGAGGATGGCAGAGGAACTCTCTATATCCCCTTTCATCTAAGGCCGTTTTGGTGGAGATGGGCAAAGCACAAAACAATCATCCGTTTCAACTATGGAAATGGAAAATGCTGTTGTTCCATCAAACAATGCATCAGGCAGCAGCTCCTGGCATTTCAAAATATGCATAGATCCTTACTAGCAGCACTGTTTGTTCAAGAAACATCAAACATAAAGTCATCTAGATGTCTGTCTTCCTAAAGTACTTCAATATTTTAAAACAGTTATTACAGACAAGGACAGATGAACATATCAATGACTTGTGATCTTCAGTTCAGAATATTATAATGGAGGTGATACTGGTTCAATGTTTGTTTAAGAGAAACATCCTCCTTTTGATGAACACAGTGTCTTTCTCAGAGATAAATTTTTTGTCCAGGTAGGTTTTTCAATTGCCTATTTCCATCAAGAGCTCCACCAGATGGGATAGAAGCCACCCTGATGTGCTCTGAAAGAAAGAAAGAAAGAAAGAAAGAAAGAAAGAAAGACTTGGAATGGGGTGAAGGAGTAAGGACACGGACCAGGAGGAGGGAGGCAAGCTAACCAAGAAAGGTGGCAGCTGGATGGAGTGGGTGAAGTGGCTGCCAGAAAAGGCACAGGAGCATAAAAGGGAAAGGAAAAATATAAATACAAGATTGAGAATATTTCTAATAACACTTAGCACAGCTTTACAGTAAGGGCATTTATGGTGAGAGTTGTCATAGTGATGGGTAGTTTGAAGTAGTTAGTTGGTAAACAAAGATTAAGAATATTTCTCGTAGCACTTAACACAGCTTTTCAGTAAGGGTATTTATGGTAAGAGTTGTCATGGTGATTGGTAGTCTGAAGTAGTTAGTTGGTAAATGTGTTCTGCTTTTCCCCCTTTTCAAAATAAGGTTCGGATTCACTTTAGAGGTAATCACATGCACTCAAGGGATGTGGTTATGGATGCTCCAGTTCTGCAAAAATACTACCCTTCCATATATTCTGATATCAGTTCTTATGGGATCAAATGAAATATAACTGCTTCTTACAAAGGACAATTCTATCTTCTTTCCCACAATCCACAATATCCCATAGTTAGTATTTCAACAGTTTAAATCATATTCTTTCTGATGTGCATGACCTCAGAGAGCAATTTTCTCTTTGATGGATGTCCATGACTTGTATCATGAATCAAAGGATGTTACATTAAAACTTCAGAGACCAATATTCTTTGTAAAACTTTATATTATGTTTCTTTTTTCAATTTTATTCTCTTTTAAAAACAAGAATGTATACCACACCTAAGTATGATAAATTATTGTGCCTCTGCCTAGATTTCAAAAGCACTCAGACAATTCGTTTGGGGAATTTCTGTCATCAGCTGGAGAAAATTCAAGTTAAAAAACAAAAGAAAAGAAGACTACGTTTTCATTCACATCACTCCCACTCAATGTCTAAGGGGAAACTTTGCCAAGATATGCTTGCCTTAACTGTTTAAATCTGTGATACTTTAGTACATGCAGTGAAATAAGTAGTTTATTTAAGGTATGTGACATTAAGGATTACATTTTCATTCCCAAGGATATACAAGCATTCATGGATATGCGAGCCAAAAGGGGAAACTCCTATAAGCATGACCTCCTGAAGACTCTAGCAAGAAATCCACCTCTAATTAGAAACATCTTTCCTTTAACTTTCAAAACTTTGCAGAAGGTCCAGCTGTCCTTTGCAGACTACATTTGCTTCGGGTGAGATAGATCTATGCTGAAATAGTCCTGTTACATATGACCATTGTTTTAAAAAGCAGAGCCCTGAATCACTATAAAGCACCAAACCATGTATCTGCTGTGAAATCAGCAGGATGAAAACTCTCAAGGACATAACACTCAAAGCCATACGTATTATCAATTGTCCTAAGTAGACTATGATCAACGTTCTTCTCCAGATTATTTACAAATTTAAAAATGGGTGCTGCTGGGACAGATCCTATACTACACTTGACGTAATGTTGGGAAATTTATTTTCCCTCCCCACTAGTCTTCTGTGTCCTTGAAAAATTACTCCATGTGGTTTTCTAGCAAGTGGGGACCTGTCTGTCTCATTTCCAATAGTGAAAACACAATATTGTATTTTTTTTTATCACTGTCAAGAGTCAGGATTGCAGCAGAGATTGAGTAAATTGTTCGGTTAAAATTATTTCATTTCATGCATTAACATGGCTTTTTCAATTCTTATGTAAAACAAAGGATTATATCAATGCACAGATGAACATGTACGAAGCTGGCAGAGTTTAACTGATGGTCATGATATGGTAATGTGGCAAGTTCATATGTGACATGTATGTTGCATGCAATTGTGGGTAACGGAACCACAATAGCACATCTGGATTAAAAAGAAGAAGAGGCTGTTCTAGCAGAGGCTGATGTGGTATACAGATATACTAAGATGGCTGATTTTTTTTCTTCACCAGACATTATACTATGTCATTTTACACTAAAAGTTGGAAAAGCTGCCATGGGCAGGGAACAATATAAAGAAGAGAAAGAGTTAAGACTGAGCCAAATTGCTTCCTTCAGCACAGTTCCACATTGACCTTTCAGCTAAGTCCTTAAGTGGCATACCTGATAGGATCAGACTCAATAGCAAGATTAATGAGGGAAATGCAACAAATCTGTTCCAGGCAGAAAACATCAATGGATGGAACCAGGGAGAAAAAAATGAATATGGAGAGAGAATGAGGGACCACCTTTGCAAATGTGTGAACCGAAATCTGGAAAGAATCCTATTAAACAAAGAAAAATGCAAATTGAACCTTCATTATGTAAGAGATAATGAAATAAAATGGGTCTTACCCGGCAACCAACACATATTTTCCATCTGGCTGATCTTTCAACCTTTCCAGCAAGGACAAGCGTACTTTGGCTTTCGTTAGGCCATAGATTTCAATCTCATCTGTGAGCAATCCTATCTCTCTGGCAAGCACATCAATGGCTTTTGGACTCTGGGCTCGGGAAATCTCAATATCACTGCAAAAGAAAACAAATTGAATTCAGAAAACTCATTCTCACCCCAGTTGGTCAAATGCAAGAAGTTAACCATTCTTCTCCTCTCTGAAAATTGGCAGATCAGTCTTCTCCTCTGCTTCAAAATTGAAATGCATTCCGAGATACCATGTCTCATTCAGTTGAATGGTGTTTGTCTCTATTTCAGTTTGTATAGACCTACAGAACATCTAGAACTTTTCAGGACAATTAAAATAAGGCTGTAAACAGGTAAAAATGGGTAAAAATATCTAACTTTAAAGAAAGGGCCACTGTTCAGTAGCAGAGCATATGCTTTGCATAAGAAAGTTTCTATCTTAAGTGTTTGTGTGTGTGCATGCACATGCAAAAGAGAGAAACTTGTGTGTATAAGAAAATTGGAAGTATATACTGAGTAACAACCATTGGTTCATCTATCTACTCTGCTATCTGTTAAGGTTTTTTTTAAAAAAAAGGTATTAATTAAAATCATGCCTAGACCTTGAAAAAAATTACGTTTCAGACTACAGCTCCCAGCATCCCACAGCCAGCATAGCCAGTTATGTGTATCCAAATAATAATTTAGCATAACGGGCTAGGGACATTTAATAATGGGGAAGATTTGGAAGTAACTGTTATTGGAGAAGTGACCAAGCCAACTGGGTATAAAAATCATGGATAACTAGGAGGTGAATGCAAACGTGGCATGGAGGCACCGTATGATAAATACTATTTTCAATGCAGTGAGAAATGGGGGTGAGGAAAATTCTACACCACTCTGGAGAATTTTGTTATTGGGTCTTTGGGGGGGGATGAAACCACGCAGATGTTTCTACAATGTCTTTGGCGCTGACTCTAATTAACACTCAGAGCTCATCGAGCGCCTAAAGCAGATGTTCACAGTTTCAACTGGTATGCTCTTTTCTCACCACTTTTCAATGAATGACTCATTTGTTTCACTGTAATGCTACACATTATTGAATAAGGATACTTTATATGTTCCATCTGGCCATCAATGCTTCATTTCTGAATAAAATAGACAATTGTGAAGCTCTAATAACCAAACAAACAAATCCTAACACATGTAAAATATTTACATATATTTTAATCTAATTCCATAACATAATATGCATATTGGCTTAATTTAAGCCCATTTTGAAATTGTTATGCTTTCTGTTATCACACATTAGGGAATGCTCTTATTCGCTCAGTGTACATTTCTAGATACCCATTCTCTTTCTTAAAAGCCATCTGGAAATGTATGTCCTATTAAAAACCTCTAACACCAGAATGCAAATTGCCCTGAGAGAAACCTTTCTTAACAGATCAATTTGGTTTTTAATTATTTTATAATCTTTTAAAGATATATTAAGAAAACAGGACTTGACCATCTGTCTGGAGAAACTCTCAAACTGTCCTATATTAAGTTACTATGTCAGGGAAATCATCTTCTGTTTCAGAAAAATAATATTGTCTCCAATCTGGTTCATATATACAGCTCTTCCATTGGAGCAATGTAGAACTGCAAACATTCTCAGGCTCCCACTATGCCTACAATGTGCCTCATGATGCAACCACACACACAGAGATATTTTGTTAAACCTTTCACCTCCAAAAGACAGAAGAAGACTACATGAATCCTGTGTGTGTAGGCAGATGATATGTTTTGTTAATAGCTTCATTCCTCTGCCCTACACCAATGAGAGTGTTATGTTTGGAATGGTACTTTCCTTCCATCACACCCCATTGCTTTTGGCAAACAGTTCTAAGTTTATTGGAAATCAGACCTGATCTTAAGGAAACCATATACCAAGCAAGATGAGTTAGTATCTAAACCTACATGTTGGGAAGGATGCCAGTGGCTCCTTATTCTGATTCCACAACCAACTCAAATCAACATCTGTCTAATGATCCTGGCTCTTGGGGCTCTGAAACAGAAAGGATCATGAAGACCTGTGCTGAAAGGTCTTCAAGATCCAGTGGACAATGAACCCTTAATTAGCCTTCCAAACTTGAGTTAGTACCTATCAGTCAAGAGCCTGAACTGAGAAACCTGGGCCCACTTCCTCTTAAATTGTTTTAGGGGAATTTGCTTAAATTTCCACTTTGCCTCTTCACCAACACAGGCAACATGTGAAGAAGTGGTTAAGTGAAACAATGAAGTAAAAGGTCAAAGTACACACCACAAAGGACTCTGATCTCCAAGAAGGGAGCAAAGCCATCTTAGAGGAACCTGTCAGGTTTCAGATTTCCAAAGCCCTCCAATACACCTCACCTGACCCAATACCACCTGACCAAGCCTCAGAAGACATCCACATATCCACATATTGTTCTGTTTGAATAGTATGTGGACTGAACATGGACAATATGGGATGAATTTCAGCATCGCCCTTGTAAGTCTAGACTACCATTTAACAAGTGTGAACTAAATGTGTAGTGCTTCAACTTTGGTCTGGATTTCTACTCCTAGAAGCCCCAAACCAGAACAGGTAACAGGAGATGATCTCTATATATCTTGAGGGCCAAAGATTGACAGACACTCAAACAATGAACAAATAAGCCTACTTGGATTTCCTTTATATTATATGGTCTGATTGGCATCAATTGTGTTCTGGTTTGAAACTTTCAACTGAGATAAATGTATAGCAAAACTACAATTCTTTTGTGCAATGCACACACATACACTTCCAATCAGAAACAGTGGCAGCACCAATCATCACAGAAATTCAGACTGGAAGAATGTAATTTGTATCTCGAGAATGCACATTAATTTTATCGTGTTGACCCCTTCCTTTAATTCTGAATAAGGCTGCCATGTGAACCCATTAGAAAGCTTTCAGACTCAGAAGAATGAAGCAAGTACACCACCTCAAGGCTCTTGGTAGGAAGGTAGATGAAAATGGAATGAATTAATAATAAAACAGCACAATTGATATTTAATATATAATAAGATTAGCCAATACTTTTTTAAAACAAAGGAAACACACACACACAATTTGAACATTTGTAAGATAGATGTGATTTGGTCTAGCTTATCATCTGAAGTATGGAGTGCTTTTTACGTTTCCTACCTGGGGACAGGTGAAAGGGGTTGTAACTTCAAGCAACGGAGATTCCAGGTCTTATACTGCTGGTCTTCTATCCATCGCTCTGTGACCCTTATCAAATTCTTTCAGAAACAAAAAAAAAATCAGGATTATAATATTCAGTACCATTTTGTGTGTGTATTAGGAGCAACTTGAGAAAATGCAAGTTGCTTCTGGTGTGAGAGAATGGGCTGTCTGCAAGGACGTTGCCCAGGGAAAGCCCGGATGCTTTGATGTGTTACCATCCTTGTGGGAGGCTTCTCTCATGTCCCTGCATGGGGAGCTCTACCTGCTCTCCCCGGATTCAAACCATCCTGACAGCACAAAGGTTTAACCCACTGCACTACCAGAGGTTCCTCCTGTACCATATTTTCTTGCCATTTTCATCACTTTTCAGTTTACAGATTATTTTCCTTACAGATGACTGAGGCACATTACTGAATTTGTACACTGATTAACTGATTGCACAAGAAGGAATCATGATGCAACTACACCGCTGGAAACTCATGTGAAAGATCAAAGCAAACTGAACAATGCACAAATGTGTGATAGGCAACAGTTCTCAAAGCCAAAAACAGTATCAATCAACAGAGTAATTTAACCAAGGAGAATTTTGCTTATATCGCTAGCCTTTAATCTTGTGCCTAATTGCATTAAAGGCTATTTTTTGTTCTATGTTCCATCTTTCAATAGTAATAAAATGGTCTAACCTGCATACATATGGCCATGGCCAGCTGATGTATAGCTTCAGTTGGAGTGTGTCTGTTGGACCTTACAGGATGTTCACTAGAACCATTCTGTCCTATGAAATAAACAAGAATCACACACAGTAAATTGGGAAGTACAGTTGGAATTGAGAAGAAAAATGGCACCATTACGATTCTTACTATCAACTACAAGAGAATCCAGGCCACTTGATTTAGAAGTATTATGGAAAGAAATCACAGGTGCACCTAAGTTCACAAAGAAATGCTCAGATAAACAGCTTACCTGTCCAAACGTATATCCCTCTACAAACCCCCAAGGACCTTAAGATCGCCTGGAGAGGCCGTACTCTCAGTCTCACCGCCATTGCACTTGCTCTTGGTGGGAACGTGAGACAGGGCCTTCTCGGTGGTGACCCCTTGGCTGTGGAACTCCCTCCCTAATGAGATCAGATCTGCCCCCTCCCTCATGAGCTTCTGGAAGAAGCACAAACCTTGGTTATGGAATCAAGCGTTTCCAGAATAGATGGTTTTAATGGACTTTTTAGCTGACAGCAATGGATTGATTTGGAAGACAATGTGAAACAGCAAACTGTTTTAATATATCCGTTTTGATCAGAACTGGTATCGCTTTTGTTATACTTTCATATAACCTTTAAAATTCTGCAGAAGATTAAAAAAACAATTAGAGGTATACAAGTCTAATGTTCAAAAGAAATATATAAGGAGACCTTTTGTGAGTCCTTGGATGTACCTAAAAGAACTCTTCCCAGTGCTGTGGACACAAGTCATAGCACACAAAGCCTTTCTTTCATTCTTGCTCTGCTGTTTATTTGCTCAGTGACTGAACAGAACCACCTGGTTCTAGTTTACAAACAAAATGTAACTACAGTCTCAATATAAGTTATACATCTCAGCCTATATTAAAATTCTGGGAATGATTTTTACATCTCTAAAGTTTAGAAACTTTAATGAAACCAGCAAATCACTCTTTGTAACACATCCTCCTTTCTAACCACTTTCTGATTAGAAAAATACAGAGTGTCACTAGACATTCTGCAGAGGTCTCTTTAACCAGAAAATCAGAAGCCTTTGGATTCTTCTAAAATCCCTGTGGTTAAGAGCATCTATTATGGAATATGCATGAGAAGGCTGTGGTTGAAATCACCATGGTATGCATAAAGGATAACTGGACAGCTGGGTAGAACATTTGCACTTCTCATACAAAACTATCTCAGAGGGCTATTGCAAAGACAAAGGAAAACTGTTCTGAGCATTTGAACACAAAGTTATTGGAATTACAAATGATTAGAGGGATGAGTAGTCATGCTTACAGCTGACTTTATTTTTCCCTCATAAGATTTATTAAGAGGGAGACTCACAGGGCCAGAGCCAAAGTAAGTTTTAATGTTATATCCAATTCTGCATCTGTATAGACAGAACAAATTGTGTCAACTGGGAAAGGTAAGTTTCTATCTTTTCTTCTTCCATCTATTAAGTTAATGTGATTCACTGTGTTGAATGCCTTTGCAAGGTCAATGAATGCATGTCCAGAGGTTAATTTTATTCCCTGCTTTTTTCTTGGAGCTGTTGGTACAGTGAAGATCATGCCCACTGTTCCTCTGGAGGGGCAGAAGCCATTCTGGGAGGATGTCTTCCAAGACAGGTAGAAGGAAGTTTGCAAGGATTCTTGTGAGGATTTTCCAAGCTGAGGTTAGAAGGGAGATACCTCGATAGTTTCCACAGTCTGTCCCCCCCCCCCCCCTTTTTTTGAAAAGGGTGATGATGGTGGCATCCTTGAAGTCTACTGGGATTTTCTCGGTCACCCACATTTTTTAATGTGCTGGTGTAGTTGTTGTGTCAGCTCAAGTCCACTATCTTTAAAGATTTCAGCAGGTATCCCATCAGACCTGCTGGCTTTGTTATTTTTTTGTTGGCTGATGGCATTGCTGACTTCTTTGAAACTAGGCAATGGTTTGTTACTGCGGGATTTGTGAGACAAACTCTTCGGCCACTTTGGAGCTTAGATTCAGGCTGGGGCAGTGCTCTTTCCAATGTAGTGCAATTGGTTTTTTGTCATTCAGAAGTTTGGTTCCATCTGATGAGCGTAGAGATTGTACGCCATGGTTTCTTGGTCTGTAGATGACCTTTGTGGCTTTGAAAAATCCCTGAGAATCATGGGTAGCTGCAAAGTGTTGGATTTCTTCAGCCTTCTTTTTCCACCAGAAGTTCTTGAATTCTTTGATCCTTCTTTTTTTGACCTTGCAAAGGCATTCTACACAGTGAATCACAGTGCTCTCTGGACCTCCCTCCCAAAAATCGGGTGCCCTGACAAATTTGTGAACATCCTGCAGCTCCTCCACGATGACATGGACAGCAATGGCTCCTACAATCAAATTTATTATTTATTTATTATTTCAAAGTTTTCTATATCGACCTTCTCACCTCATTGAGGGACTCAGCCAGGTTTCCAACCATAAAAACACACACAATCAGTAAAATATCATAGTTCACAATTGCAGTAATACATTTAAAATAACAATATATTTAAAACTACGGTGGTCAGTCATCATATTAAAATCAAATATACATCATCTTCCATCCAAAATCCTAGGGTGTTGTCTCATTCATCGAAAGCCTGTCTCCACAACCACGTCTTCACCCGTTTCCTAAATGTCAGGATAGACGGGGCGGTTCTGACCTCTGGTGGGAGAGAGTTCCAGAGTCGCGGGGCCACCACCGAGAAGGCCCTGTCCCTTGTCCCCACCAGGCGCACCTGTGCGGCCGGTGGGGCCGAGAGCAGGGCCTCTCCAGACGATCTTAATAATCTTGATGGTTCATAAGGGAGAATACGTTCGGAGAGGTAAACTGGGCCGGAGTTGTTTAGGGCTTTATAGATTAACACCAGCACTTTGAATTGTGCTCGGAAGCTAATTGGCAGCCAGTGGAGCTGGTGTAACAGTGGAGTGGTGTGCTCCCTATACCCAGCACCCGTTAGTAATCTGGTAACACTAGGACCTAAGCTCCATGTTCACTACTGTTAGAAACCGATTGGGCATACAAGAAATTTTAGCCTTATTTATCCTATAATGCTATTTGAATATTACTATAACACAGTTCTTAACTTTTGGTAGAAAATATTATCAACCCATGAAAAAAAAATTATATAGCAAAAACTAAACACACATTTTGCGGGCGGGGGGGACGGACGACTAAAATGCTTTCAATTATGTTCACACACTTAAATCGCCAAATTTAAATATTGAAATCATCTGAAAATTTTCAATTTAGAGTAGAACTTGGAATGCTCTGCTGGAAGTTTTTTTTTTCCATGTCAGAAGCAACTTGAGAAACTGCAAGTCACTTTAGTGTGTAAGAATTGGCTGTCTGCCCAGGTGACACCTGGATGTTTTATCATCCTGTGGGAGGCTTCTCTCATGTTCCCACATGGGAAGCTGGAACTCACAGACAGGAGCTCATCCCATCCTGCAGATTTGAACCACCAACCTTCAGGTGAGCAGTTCAGCCAGCACAAGGGATTAACCCATTTGCCACCAAGGCTCCTTGCTGGAAGATAAAATCCAGTGTACCATAGTCATGAATTAACAATGGCTGGAGGTAGCCCATGCTGGAATCTTAGTCATAAAAGTGGAGGGGTCAGATTGGATAGCCCTTGACTTCCTGTTGGGACTTCTTGGTGGCTTTCAATACTATTGATCATGGTATCCTTCTGGGCCATCTCTCTGGAATGGGACTTGGAGGCCCTGCTTTACAGCAGCTTCGTTCTTTCCTGGAGGGGTAAAACCAATCCTCCACCTTCCCACAAATGGAATGACTGGACACAGATGTGAAAACAAGCAGGATAAACCTGGCAAAATCCAAAGTGCCATATCAAGGGACCTCAGACTCTTTACTCTTTACGTGGGGACCTGCTTTCAGGCATAGTTTTGGGTTTTGTTTTTTGTTTGTTTGTTGTTGTTTTTTTGTCCTTCCTCTTAAACCTGGATTTTCGTGCTGCCTGGAAGCTCCCTAAGTCATATATAGATGTCCTGGATCACTATGTAATAAAATAGGTGAACCCTATACCCAGTTACTTAGTAGTGGCACCAGTGAGATTTATATTTATATGACAGAACTGCACTGTCTAAGAGTGATATGAATTAATTATAAAGCTTGATCATCTGTGCAAGAAGAATACAGTCATTCTGTACTATCAAAGTTGTATGTATTTAATGACTGTTACAATTCTTGCCAGAAATAAATACATTCATAGATCACATAGTACATCAAGTAAAACTAAAGAAGCCAAGAAAAAGAAATGACAAAATTGTTCAATAGACACTGTTGACATGAAACAGCATTTTCCATCTTTCGACTTCACAGATAAGCAAGCAGGGGATTCTTAAAGGCTTTGGTAACACCAGATAACATTTGTTGATGGGGTGTGGTTGGAATGTCAAACAAGACTTTGATATAATATCAATATTTTTTAAAACTAAAGTGAACTGAAAGGTTCTTTTGATGCTATGTTTCTCATCATGCAACAGGAATAGGTATGTATATAAATATAATGCAATTAAGCTAAGTGCATTCTTTTTGAATGGGGCATGTGTTTAATACAGATGTACACATTTAATATACATAGTTTCCCCCATGAAACGACACACACACCTATACGTAATAACAATAGCAAAGTAGTGTTTCTGCGTTTCTTTTTGGCTTATTCCAAAAGACAGGCTATTAAAAAAACATATGCAGTAAGGACTGTTGATATTGTGCAGGCCATAAATAAGACAGATTTCTCTTATTACAAACTTGTGAATCTTAAAACAACTACAACCTGATATGTTCTAGCACTGCAATCTGTTGGAGAACATTTCACATATGTTAATAGGAGGGTCATACTGCACTGACATAGCAGGGATTGGCGGGTCTGTTTCTATATCTGATAAATATGATCCTAAAAGCCACAAAAAAAACCATGATAGGACTAGGGTAGGACTTGGAACTTCATGAGTAAAATCTGCATCCTTCGATATTCATTTATGAACAGAATAGCAGTTGGTATAGAGTTTTAAAAAAGGAATCAACATGATTATGTTACTGGATACTCACCCCATAAAATGTCATGCGAGCAATCCACTGTGGTTATGTCAGGATTCATCCAAGTAACTGGGATTTCTTTAGGTTTGGTGCTGCCCACTACTACCATATCGATATCATGAAGCTAAAAAGGGGAAATCACAAAATTGATTTGAGTTGGAATTGTTGCCATATGAACACTGAATACAGTATAGATACTGTACTTAATTTACTAATAACAAACCAAGTGAACCAAGATACATATGGGCATTGTTCAGCAAAACATTATCAAATTACTTTTCCAGACCTTAAGACAATAAGACAAAATATTACATAATGTAAAATACTGATAGCAATACACCATTGTCTTCAACTTCTTTTCAGAGCATACAGAAGTTGGTAATCATGATAAAAATGTAACTTTTATTTTATTTTTAATAAAACTTGAGTCACACAAATAAACAAAAATAGACACTGCATTCTATTGCATTGTGAAACCATTAGACCTTCTTTTTTTTTTTTACAAAACATGGTGAGCATATGATTGATAGGATCTCAAGAAATACATATTTTGGAATCCTCCTAATATAGTTTCTATTCTACCTTGAGATATACATACTTACTTCTTCTACTAATTCTTATTTTTAAATATCTCTTTTTAAATCTGTACCCATAACACAACTGAGAGCTGGTATCACATGGTAGGTTGAGTGTTGTAAAAAGCACACGTCAAACACAAGGCCCGCAGGCTGAATTCGGCCCACCATGTCATTTTATATGGCCTTTCAGATGCTGGACTACAACTATTCCTCATCATTTGACAGCATTACTAGAGCCGATGGCAGTTGTGATACAGTAACAGCTGGAAGGCTGCAATTTGTTCTGAATTTGTCAGGAGAGTGGGGGTTTAATATAGATACAAGGTTGTGGAGATGGTATCCAAATTTAAATTGTCCTTTAACCTTTCCCCAACCTCAGAGCCACAATTGTAATTAGAATCATAGAATCATAGAATCATAGAATCATAGAGTTGGAAGAGACCTCATGGGCCATCCAGTCCAACCCCCTGCCAAGAAGCAGGAATATTGCATTCAAATCACCCCTGACAAATGGCCATCCAGCCTCTGCTTAAAAGCTTCCAAAGAAGGAGCCTCCACCACACTCCGGGGCAGAGAGTTCCACTGCTGAACGGCTCTCACAGTCAGGAAGTTCTTCCTAATGTTCAGATGGAATCTCCTTGGGTTGCAATTACCATTATCTCCAGTTTGCATGGCAGATAGTTGAAAGGGATGAGTCGTTGTTCAATAACATCTGAGAACCTAAACTGGGTAAAAAACTTAAAAGCACCAACCGCTATGTTAAAAATATTGTTGGCCCTCTGTATCCACAGGTTTTCTGCCCATGGATTCAGTGGTCCTTTGAACACAACCATAAGGATGAGGTGGCCCTTGATGAAAATCAGTTTGTTCTACTCTAGCAGAACAGGGTTTGAATTACTGCTTTGCTATGGAAACTCGCTGTGGGTGATCTTGGGAAAGATAAATGATCTTAGCCTTAGCTCAACCTTCTTTTGAACAATTTTTGTTAAGAAAACCCTGATAGGTTAATCTTAGAGTCATCATGTAATGGAAAGGATTTGAAGGCAGACAAGAACAAATTACATACAGCACCACCGCTGTATCCATGGGACTGACACCTATGGTTTCATTTACCCATGTCCATCAAAATACGCCCTACCTAAGCATTTTCTAGGTTCTTCAGCACAAATCTATGATATTCTTGGACTAGAAGTCAGTCATTTCGATACAATTCACAATTATCTGCAGTTTCACATATGAGGTACAGGTACATACTGGTATTCCACACAGATACAGATATCATACTTAATCCATTTCAGTAGCCTGATTCAAGGCTCTTCAATATTAACTGAATAGCAGCACTAAGAGGCATTGTGTAGGTTAATAGTGTAAGCCTCTTACAAAAGATGATACTGCTTCTGTACTTTAAATAGTTTTATAGAACATGGAAATGTCAGCAAGGAGACTTGAAATTCTGTTTTCTAAAACATTATTAGAGGTATAGGAAATTTATCAGTCATTGCACCTAGACAGCCTATTTAATGATCCAACCCAGCTGGACATGAACGTAGTCATTTTTGCATTTCATTTTAGAAAGCACAGGGACTTCCACATCAGTCCTACTTCTTATGTGCATTTGGGTTCTTCTAGGTAAGCAGCAAGATGTAGCTCTCTTGCTTTTGCATGTTACACAGTCGGTTAGAAATTAATTAGTACACTGGAATGACCCCGAAGTATTCTGAATGTGCCAAAGAATGACTCAGTTCCTTATCATACTAATTGGACAGGTGACCATTACCCCATCCTTCTTTGACCCATTGCCTCTAATTAGTATAGAAACAAAGAACCTAATCTTTGAGTGGGCTTTCCAGATTGGGAACCTCACTTTGTTGAAAAGTAGAGCACGATTCCAACCCATGCAAATCTTTTGTGGATGCACAAGAAAACATGATAAAGGCATCCCACTTTATTTTTAATGGCACTAAAATCTAAACATACCCACCTCACCATTACACACCACTATTTCAAGACTTGATAATGATTTGTTTCGAGCAATGAGATACAAGGTCAGTTATTCTGGGGGTTAATAAAGGATGGCCCAGCTGTCAAAACTGATAACTCCAAATACTTTGATGATCAATGAAATGGAATATCTTACTCCCATGCAAAACCATTATGACTTGAAGGTTAAAAAGTAAAGAGACAGGGAAAAGGTGCCACCAATCACAATTTTTTTAACTAACCTGCAAGGCATTAAGTTCTGTTGTTTATAAGTTAGCATGTGCATCTCTAGAAAGGGCAAAGATAGCATAATATTATGGAAAATGGATCGCTGTAATGTTGAAAATGATTTGCATGCCATCTCAGTAGGTCTTGCCAAAATACTGGTAGTCCTTGAGTTATAAACATCCAAGTTAGATAGATGGGCCAAAACTAACAAAATGAAGTTCAACAGTGACAAATGCAAAATACTCCACTTAGGCAGAAAAAATGAAATGCAAAGATAAAGAATGGGGGACGCCTGGCTCGAGAGCAGTACGTGTGAAAAAGATCTTGGAGTCCTTGTGGACAACAAGTTAAATATGAACCAACAACGTGATGCGGTGGCAAAAAAAAGCCAATGGGATTTTGGCCTGCATCAATAGGAGTATAGTGTGTAGATCCAGGGAAGTAATGCTACCCCTCTATTCTACCTTGGTTAGACTACACCTGGAATATTGTGTCCAATTCTGGGCACCACATCTGAAGAGAGATATTGACAAGCTGGAATGTGTCCAGAGGAGGGCGACTAAAATGATCAAGGGTCTGGAGAACAAGCCCTATGAGGAGCAGCTTAAAGAGCTGGGCAAGTTTAGCTTGAAGAAGAGAAGGCTGAGAGGAGACATGATAGCCATGTATAAATATGTGAGAGGATGTCATAGGGAGGAGGGAGCAAGCTTGTTTTCTGCTGCCCTGGAGACTAGGACACAGAACAATGGCTTCAAACTACAAGAGAGGAGATTCCATCTGAACATTAGGAAGAACTTCCTGACTGTGAGAGCCGTTCAGCAGTGGAACTCTCTGCCCCGGAGTGTGGTGGAGGCTCCTTTTTTGGAGGCTTTTAAGCAGAGGCTGGATGGCCATTTGTCAGGGGTGATTTGAATGCAATATTCCTGCTTCCTCAACTTCTGTGGGAGCAGCTGCCCCTTGGGTTCAGACACTGGTTTATATAGGATAACCAGGAAGCCCCGCCTCTCAAACAAAGCAGTTAATTTTTAAACTCAGGAAGCCCCGCCTCTCAAACAATAGGAAGAACTTCCTGACTGTGAGAGCTGTTCAGCAGTGGAACTCTCTGCCCCAGAGTGTGGTGGAGGCTCTTTCTTTGGAAGCTTTTAAACAGAGGCTGGATGGCCATCTGTTGGGGGTGCTTTAAATGCAATTTTCCTGCTTCTTGGCAGGGGGTTGGACTGGATGGCCCATGAAGTCTTTTCCAACTCTACGACTATAATTCTAACTTCCCTATGCTACCCAAGGCTTTAAAAGAGATCGTTTTGACTTTAAAAGTGTACCTATTCTGACTTACACACAAATTCAATGTAAGAACAACCCTGCAGAACCAATCTTGTTCATAACTTCTGGACTGTCTGTAATAAAATGCCCCTGTTTTAAAGTTCTGTTGCACCAACTTGTGTTATATATTATGTGGTCCTGCTCTTTCTGAAGTGACACACCAACATTTTGTCATTTCCTCTCACGTGGCTAATATACTACAAGTTTTCATCAATTTTAAAGCACGTATCTCTGAAACATGTACTACAAGCATACATTTCAGAGGAGAGGTTCCTAGTATAAGGTTTGATTACTAATAGTCTTCAAATTTCTTTGTACAATTTAATGGAGATTTGCCTGAGCAGAATCCATTAACTTCTATGAATTTATCCAGCACCTTTTCCATTTATATCCCTTCACATTCAAAATGTATTGTTGCATACATTAAAAAAAAGAAAGAAAATACACAAGTGAATGTGTGGAAATCTGTTCACATTTACTAGGGAGTAAAGTGCTATGAGCTCAGTGGGATTTACCTCAAGTAGACACATTATCTGAAAATGATAGCTGCTACACTCATTTATGAAATGTAGAACTAGTTAAGAGGTGGGAAGACCCATTAAATAATCAAGTTCATCTCCTGGCAAACCTACCATATGATGTCCAAACAGATAGTGAACTTGATTCAAAACAGATGCGTAATTGCAACCAAATGCTATGGAAGACACGGGGAAGTGTTAACATGCATCCAGAGGATAATGTATTACACATTGGAAAATGTTTTTAAAATCCATTAATGAGATCAGACTACAAGAAATGAAAAAAAGTAACATACTCAACAATACTGAAGCAATGTCTGCTGTTCAACATGTGGGCCATTCTCACTGTCATTTTCTTTCATCAATCTGGGTAAGATTAATGCTGGAGCAGCACACGGAGCTAACTCCGATGAGATTAATATTGAAATAGGCTTAAAAGAACTACCCACTCCCAAGATAAAAGATCTGAAATAATTGTAACACAGGCACTGTAAGCCAAATATGTATTGATAATGACACAGTGTAACTGTACACTTCACTTCACTGGAAAACCTACTTTACCAAGAGAGCTGTGTAAATATTACTTTCCCTAGCAGTTGGAATCAGTTTCTTAAAATATTATAAAAACCCATGATCATATGAGAAGTCAGTGTTTAAAGCTAAGGTATTAGAGGGTGTTTGCAGGAATATTTTAATTAAACGAATGCATAGAATGTTGAAAATAGCAAGAGATAAGGAGTATTCGTAAATACTTAAGGTCCACATTCCAAATTAAATTTTCTGGGACATAATTTCATTTTCTTCCACAATAAATACGGTACTTGCTTTTACCCCTGCAGAAATTAACTTGTTTTTTGTTTTTGTTTTCTTTGTCTTATAGTCAAACTACAAGAGCATTTGCTTCAAGATCAGAGAAGATATCCACTTATATATCCAGTAGTGGCTTTCTGGTATTGGAAAACATTTCTGTTCATACAACGCTGGAATTTAATTTTACCAGCTCCCCTGAATCTTTGCAACCCTTCCTCTCTAGTTACTCCTGTAGATTTACGCAGGACTTCTTGGGATATCCAATCTGGGTGGCTGGCCAATGTGCTAGGGGCCAACACTATGATTTTGCCCACTGGCTATAATTGTTTGCTCTTTTTTACCCTCAGAAAACTCATCAGGAACAACCAACCAATGGCTAAGGGACTGGCACTAGTTCAGGGCAACCACAGAGTAACACTGGATTAGAGGATCTCTGTAACAATATAAAATATGGTTCATAAGACTACAGTAGATAGAATGGATCTCCAAAGAAAATCACCATCCCACTTTATGTAAGTAGGTGTGATTTTTACTTGAGCCACAATTGGATACAACTGGTATCCATAGTGTTCATTCCTAACAAGTAAGTGAGAACTATGCATGGAGAAAACTTTCTGTGCGCCACCGACTCTTCTGAAAACACCTTGCACTCACAGAAGGAGGATGTCCTTGAGTTGTTCACAGAGTGCCCTTGTATTTTGTACATACCAATGACTAGTGTTATGATTCCTAACAGCAAATCATATGGAGGCAGGTTAATCCATATAGGCTTTCCTGCAAATATTTCAGCATGTGACTCAGACCTACCAGCACCAGTGAATTTATTTTGCTAGATGATCTCCTGTGACTTTATATTTGTTAACTGTCATCCAGGCAGATTTTATTGAGTATCTTAATTCACTGGATTTTCTGATCCCATGTCCTGCATAGTGTGGGCTATGGTAATGTCCCATGGTCACATAAATATTTGTGGGTGCAGGATCAAGAATATTCCACAGCATTCAAACATCCCTTCCCCAAACGTTGACATGAAATGGAACACACCCATGTGACCTTGGGCCAGTTGCTACTTTCTGTCTAGTGCAGTGGTTCCTGAATTTCACTCCTCCAGGCATTTTGGACTTCAATTCCCAGAAGCCGCTATGAGTCGCCTTAGGGCTGAGAATGGCGGTATACAAACAAAGTAAATAAATAATAAATAAAGCCCTAACTGGGAGCTGAGGTTGTAAACACCTGCAGAATCAGAGTTTGGAAAACACTGGTCTAGTGTACCTTACACACTTTTTGTGATGATAAAGTGGGGGAGCGAGGGAGAGAGCTATGCATGTCACTTTGAGGTTTGTTATATAAAATATAACAAATCCACAATGGTTGATATCCTGTTCATGTCATATGCACACATAAGTCCATATTACAGTTGTGTAAGTTGTCACCACAGTGGTATTCTCTTCTTCCTCAATCCACCAATGCACCATGAGAGCCCTACAGCCATTCCTCTGCTGGTGGAGAGTAGAAGACATTTGAGAAGATTCTGGCTATAGAGACATATTTGGCAATATAGGACATTTATCAGTAAGTGATCAGAGCGCTGGTGCCTGGGAAGGTTTTTGGATTAAAGCTGCTGGGCTTTTAAAGCCCAACATTAATGAGCAAACATCATACTATAAAGAATGAAAAATCAGGCTGAGGTTAAATTGACTATTCTCAGACCTCAAATAGGCTTAAAATGACCAAATGGGGTATAGGAATTATAGTAATAGTTGTCAATATGTTTGCAACCCCAGAGGTTACAGAATGGTCAATAGTTGCTATTTGAGCACTGAGCCAAGATTATAGATTTCACAGTGAAGGAAGGAGTATTGTATCCAGGTTTTTTTTTCAGCTCTGGGGAATCTAAAAATATTGCTTTTTGTTTTGGTTTGTTTAAGAGCTTGCTTTTCTTCCAGCTCTGTCAAATGTTCACAAGAGAGAAAAAGCTCATCCTATATATCTAACTGTCAAGTGGAAAAAGATCACAGTTGTTCTGTCTAGATATTTAACAATTGGGGAAAAGGAAATGAAGCTAGGAAGGAGATCCCAGTTGGATCCTGGCCTAGAAAGTGAAAAGTACCTGAGAAAAAACATGTAAGGAATCTCTTGCATACAAATCATGGATTCTACGGTTGAGCTAGAATCCTAATAGCCTTCCAGCTCTTTCTTACGTATCCTTGCATATCCTTGTATAGTCCATTTTTAAAGTGAATATGTTCTGGGGTTTTTTTTAAAGCTGACATTCAAAGAAGCTGGAAAATGTGTGCAGCTTATCTTACATATGGTTTTCATAAATGCATATACAACAACATTGTCCCCACCAATAGGATTTATCTAATATTATTAGAAAATCAGTTTGCATTAAGATTTCAATCCATTCCCATCTCTGTTTACCATTCAATATCAGCCAAATATATTATTGTTTTTTTGACATAGAAAACATAAATTGAAACATTCCACTGGGGTGTTTGGAAGCCAAATATTTTCTTTTTCAAACCAATTTTTAAAAAGTAACACCAGACATGCATACTTTATCTAAAAGCTTCACTATAAGATTTAGCCCTTCCTTAACCTACAGCTATACAAATCTGTTTGTATTTAACCATCTTAGATTATATAAGAATTCTAGAAATATTGGCATAGTCCTCGGCATTTGAACAACTATGTAGGGCTTAATTCAGCTGTGCCAAGATAAATGATCGTAACTATAATCAATCTGATCTTTAAGTTACAGGAATATAACTTGATGTCTATGCCACTAAAATCAAAAATAAATGGAAGGGGATGAAATAAAAAGAGAAGAGTCTACAAATGAAAGCCAGCCAAATTACACAGTGCATGGGAGGTCCATGTTTGTTTTTGTTTAATTTAAGCACAGGGCCTCTGAATTTGATCAGATAAGTAAAAATGTACAATTTTCCTAATTTAATTCTACCTATCCCTCCCTCCAACAAGCTTGTGCACCGGTTGCACCCATACCTTGGGAAGTCTGACTTGGCCACGGTGGTCCACGCTCTTGTTACATCAAGAATAGATTATTGCAATGAGCTCTACATGAGGTTGTTTTGAAGACTGTTCAGAAGCTTCAAATGGTAAACGGACGGCAGCCAAGAATTTCCCCAGAGCGGCATACAGGGGAAATGCCTGTATGCCGGTCTGCTACCAAGCACAATTCAAAGCACTAACTTTAGCCTATAAAACCCTAAACAATTCCGGCCCAGCTTACCTGCCCAAATGTATCTCCCTCTGTGAACCACTAAGGAGGTTAAGATCTTCTGGGGAGGCCCTGTTCTTGGTCCCGCCTGCTTCACAAGTGCGGTTGGCAGGGACGAGAGACAGGGCCTTCTCAGAGGTGGCTCCTCAGCTCTGGTACTCTCTCCCCAGTGAGATTAGATCAGTGCCTGCCCTCCTGGCCTTTAGAAAGAGAACAGAGACATGGTTATGCAACCAAACTTTTGATTAGTAAAGTAACGAGTATAAGAAGCAAATAAGGAATATGTGCAATCGACATTGGAATGGCCTGGTCTACGCGCTTGGATCATGTGATTTTAATGTATTTATTAGATGTTTTAATTCTTATATTTCATGTATTAAATGCCCTTTTTTCTTATAGTGAATTGTCTTATTGATTATCTGCTTAGTTATATGGTGTTGACCTGTGATTTGGTTTACATATGTAAGGCATCGAATTTTGCCATTATTTCTGTGTAAACTGTTTTGAGTCCCCCCCCCCCCCCCAGGGTTAAGAAAAGCGGTATGTAAGTACTGTAAATAAATAAATAAATGTTTTTGGGATCTGGGATCGAATTATAACTCAACTATTTTGAATATGAACATATTGCAAACAAGTGTTCCTCAATATATATTTTCTTGGGGAATTTCATTCTTGTTTTGTGTACAGAAACCAACAGATACATGACGTTTCTGTTGATGCATAGAACCAACGAGATCACACAATCCTTCACCTTTCTAGAACAAATGTAGCACTAGACCTGTTTAATGCAAACCATGGTTGTTGAGCACTGAACTCAAGATAGTTTAAAAGATACTCTGGAAATGCGACTTTTTGTGTTTCTCATAGTGTTGCACTAATACATGATGCAACTAGAAACACTAAGCTTTCAGAAATTCTGTTAAATGTGCTGGTACTACCACAATCGATACTGGATGTATTCCCATTTCCCTCTCTATGTGTAAAATAGTTTACTCAATGTTTTGGGCCTCCAACAGGTCTGCTTTAAGAGTGATACTGCAATATGGTGAAAAAACGTGGCTCTATTCCAGAATGCAAGTGATCTGTTTTTAAGAATTCAGAGTATATTATCTGCTTGGCACTGAACTCTGTTTAAAAAAACAGGGCATATTCTTTCTCAAAAATCAAGCTCCAGCATATGAAACCAATTTATCCATATTTGAGTTTGGGAGGATTCCAAAGGCAGATGCAATGTTGGAGATAAGATGCACAAAAAACTGGCAGGTCACACCTTTCAGTGTTTGTTTGTTTTTTTTAAAAAAAAATCCTGACTTACTATCAGGGATCTATTATGAACATACAGCTAAAGGGTATTTTGGAAAGTAGACTATGATTAAGTCATAGTATCTATATAAATGAAAATATATAGTAAATTTAAAAAATAGTAAAGGAGTTTTCATAATTTATCCTCCAAATGGGTTTGCTTGAATTAAATCTGGGGTGAGCAATCTGGATCCCATGAAGTACTGTTAGACTAAAACACCCATCATTCCTCACAGCTAGAACCTATGATAGCTGCAGTCCAAAAACACCCCAAGAGGCATTGCTTGCTCACCACTGTGCTGAATTATGCACAAACAGCTCTCTTTTTAGATGTAGTTCCACACACACACAAAGAGTAATAACACTAAAAAATAAAATCACTGTAGATCAACGTTTCTCAACGTGGGGGTTGGGAACCCTGGAGGGGTCGCATGGAGAGTGTCAGAGGGGTCACCAAAGACCATCAGAAAACACAGTATTTTCTGTTGGTCATGGGGGTTCTGTGTGGAAAGTTTGGCCCAATTCTATTGTTGGCGAGGTTCAGAATGCTCTTTGATTGTAGGCGAACTATAAATCCCAGCAACTACAACTACCAAATGTGAGGGTCTATTTTCTCCAAACTCCACATTTGGGGTTTGTGCCAAGTTTGGTCCAGATCAATCATTGTTTGAGTCTACAGTGCTCTCTAGTTGTAAGTGAACTACAACTCCAAAACTCAAAGTCAATGCCCACCAAACCCTTCCAGTATTTTCTGTTGGTCATGGGAGTTCTGCATACCAAGTTTGGTTCAGTTCCATCATTGGTGGAATTCAAAATGTTCTTTGATTGTAGGTGAACTATAAATCCCAGTAACTACAACTCCCAAGTGACAAAATCAATCCCTCACCTAACCCTACCAGTATTCAAATTTGGGCATATTGGGTATTTGTGCCAAATTTAGTCCAGTGAATGAAAATGCATCCTACATATCAGATATTTACATTACGGTTCCTAACAGTAGCAAAATTACAATTATGAAGTAGCAACAAAAATAATTTTATGGTTGGGGTCACCACAACAAGAGAAACTGTATTAAGAGCTCACGCCATTAGGAAGACTGAGAACCTCTGCTGGAGATTACAGCAGTGGAACAGAGAACAGAGTAAAAGGAACTCAAAAATGTAAGCTTCATGGAGGCTGTTTTGCCACAGGGGTGACAATTGCATTTTTTCAAACTTCTGTCCATCAGTGAATGCACACAAAATGTTACAGTAACACCAACAGCTGTAAAAACAGTGTTTTGCCAATCAGAAATGTCTTAGCTCCCCAGCTGCTCAGACTGCAGAAAACATACATTGCTTTTCAAGCCTGGAAACCAGAAAGATTTGCTTCTCCCGGTAACTTTTTGATTTGGTTGCCCCCTTCTGGGAATCACTAGGAAATACTGGGGCACTGAAACTTCAACATGCAATTGTTGATTTTATTATTGTTTTGTGCTTTCAAGATGCTTCTGACTTATGGTCACCTTAAGGCAACTCCAGCTCATTGGGCTTTCTTGGCAATTTTTGTTTAGGTAAAACATGTCCTTGTCTTCCTCCAAGGCCAAGAAAGCATGTCTTGCCTAAGGTCACTGAATTGGTTTCCGTAGCTGATCAGAGATTCAGAGTTGTATTCCACTGCTCATCCCACTACATCACAAAGAGCATTGGTTCCTAATTAAGCCAGCAAAGCTACAGTATTTTCTTTCTCTTTTGGTCTTTTATTGGATTTTAAATAGTTCAACTCAATAGATTATTTTTATTAAATAACACACATATATTTACTAATGTTTTATGTGTTTTCAATCTAATTTGTAAGTGAGTTTGAGTCCCCATTCTAAGGGAAAGGCGGGATATACATGAAGGAAACAACAACAATAATATTAGTACTATTCACAAAAAGCTGGTGAAATGGTTGTCGAAGGCTTTCATGGCCGGAATCACTGAGTTGCTGTGAGCTTTCCGGGCTGAATGGCCATGTTCCAGAAGCATTCTCACCTGACATTTTGCCCACATCTATGGCAAACTATACAGAGAAAGATACCTACACTTAAACCGGGCTCAATGGAGACTCCACCACAGACATTAGAAGAGCTACAAGACCAAGAACAAGCCACAAGAGTAAAGACAAAGATCCACACACAGGAAAAGTGTTCTTACTATTCATCAAGGGAACCACTGACCGCATAGGAAAGCTGATGAAGAAACACAACCTACAAACGATCTACAAACCCACTAAGAAAATCCAACAAATGCTACTTTCAGCAGAGGACAAGAGGGATCCTCTCATCTCTGCAGGAGTCTACCATATACCATGCAACTGTGGATAAGTCTACATAGGGACCGCCAAATGCAGCATTGTTCAAACATGAATCAAAGAACATGAAAGGCAATGCAGACTAATTCAACCAGAGAAGTCAGTCATAGCAGAGCGCTTGTTGAACCAACTTGGACACAACATAGTATTTGAGAACACAGAAATGCTGGACCACTTTAACAACTACCATGTCAGATTACACAGAGAAGCCACTGAAATCCACAAGCATTTGGACAATTTCAACAGAAAAGAGGAAACCATAAAAATGAACAAAATCTGGCTATCAGTATTTAAAAACTCTAGGATCAGGACAGTAAATAAAGGGCAACACTCAACGAGCAGGGGAATTCCAGACAAGAATCAATCAGGGCCAGCTAAAATCTCTCAACAAAGGATCCCCCAAGGCAGCAACCAGAAAGGCTTTGAAGCTGCAAGGCCGTTAAATGCTAATCAAGGTGGTCAATTGCAACAGTCACACTTGCCTCAAGCAGACAAGAGCTCTTTCTCCCACCCAGGACATTCCACAGATATGTCCAGGGTGGGACATATCTGTGGAATGACCGGGGTGGGAGAAGTCTAGTTTCCTGCTCAGGTATTTATGGAGGTCTATGATGGCCAAAATACCCAAAAAGCATCAGACTCTGTCTGTCAGCTCCGGTTAGCACTTGGATGAGAGACCACCAAATCTATAGTTCAGAGGAATGAACTGGCACAACCATCTTTGAGTATTCACCGTCTAAGAAAACTAAGGTATTCACGGCATTGCAACAAGTTGACAGACAACTTAAAGGAACACATGCACACATTATTCTCATGTGTTTATGAAGCTGAGGGTAGAGGTTACATGGACATTCATGTTCCTATCCCTAGTTTTAGCCATGTAAGTGCCTGAACTGCACTACAGTGTAAGAGAAGGAGGATGATGGAGAAACGGGAAACATGAGAAATGGCAAATGCACCTGAAACTTGTTTATGACTTAAAGAAGAGCAAAGCAAATTAAAAAAGAAAAATAAACAAACTATGAATTGAGTTCACAGAGTGAACAAGGTTCTTGGATATACTAAAATGAACAAATTCAGGACCTTGCTACGCAGCAAACACAAAAAGGAAGATTTAAAGCATGTAATAGTTGATATATTATTCACCAGAGTCTGAAGTTGCTTCATTTCCCAGGGACAGCTGATAGTCATGGCCCCTTTTCTTCGAAGAAGGCACTGCAAGGAGATTTCCAAAGGTCCTTGAACTCCCAAAAGTAACACCTTTTTCCCATCTAGGGTAGTACATGCTGGGTGGCAGAAAAAAACATGTCCTCCAATTAGCAACATTGTGAACAGACTGTACTTGATAAAGACAACGAACAGCAGAACCACAGATATTAAATGTCAAAGTTTACATTCCCCTCTTTGTTTCATTATATCTCTGTCCCTTGTAAGAAGGGAAAAAAGTTACTTTAAAAAAAAAATAGACCAAATTATGCTCTATGCATTTTTGAAATGTCCAAGACCACCATGTAAGTAAGGAAAGAAGACATTTGATCAACTCTGACAGATTAATAGAGAGATGTTTTTGTCTATTTATATAAAGAAAGGCAGCCTGGGCTTGAGTAGCAAAAACATTAATGACATCCAGCTCCATCAGATTCAGGTACATTTGAGATTTCTTCCATTAGATACTTTGTTTTAACAGTGCAATTCTACAAACAGGAAATCCCACTGATCTAGTGGACTTAAGTTAGTTGGTATGGGACTGAGGCTTAAGATATATTTTAATTCAGGAAAAAAACCCATGAGATCATTCTAGAATGTCTTTAAAATCTCTAATAATAAAATTTATATTCCCATTTACTATTTGCCAATGAAAGTAATTCAGCAACTCATTGTATCTCTCTTCAATCCAGTGTCACACCAAGGTAAGCAAGGGTAAGGACGCCCTGAGTGTTCACCCCTCAGTAATAGTCTTTATCACAATGCTTCTAAGGCTACCTGATGTGAAGGATTGGCAATATTTTTCAAATTCACTAGGAACTATTACCATAACTGTGTCCATACAATTGTTCCCCCCCAGCTTTCCAGAAAATTCCACAGACCAGCAGCCAATGTCTCACAAACCAGGACTGATCCAGGGATCACCACACTGAGAAGCATGGTCTGTAAAAATTCTGTAATCTACTTTCATAATATTATTAGAACTCTATAATAAATGGAAATTTAACAGCAATTCTATATATCCTTTGAGAAGTATGTCCTACTGAGTCTCGTTAATTAACGATTAAATTCATTATGCATATGGAAGACACAAAACTACATATAGGCAAGTTGAAAGCCCAAGGGCAAGTTGAAAGCCAAAACTTCAAATGGCTTCTCTGTACCATTAACCCATTCCTGTTCCTACGATGGCACCCCTCAATGTTCACCAAAGCATATTCTCTTAGGGTGTTGAATTCTTTTTCCTAACTACACATTTACAGAGGAATAGCTGGAGGAGAGAGACCATTACTTGATTCAGGCAACATGACAGCTCAGGATGTGAGTATACAAACCAAGAGATTATAGTAAACAATAAGCACTTATATTCTACCTAGCTTTTCCAGAATCCTGATCACAGCGCTGGCAGAGGGGGGGATCACCCAGTCTTGTATGTTTCCATGGACCAACCTTGCCAAGCTAAAATCTGTTACTCTGGAATTCCAAAAAAAAAACAACAAAAAACCGAGAAAGAGGTAAAAAACCGCATTGAGTCGCCTGTTTGGGCTGAAAAATGCGGTATAGAAATAAAGCAAATAAATAAATAAAAGAGACATCAGAAAGTTTGTGTAAGAATATAAAAGGATTCTGCTGAGTTTTAAAAAATGTAATCTAGATTAAACATCATAATATTCAAATTTAAGTCTTCTCTTTGTTGTTCTAAACCAGGGGTTTCTAATCTGTAGTGTGTATTGTCCCAAGGGGGGGGGGGGGGGCACTATGTCCACAAAGGCATGAAACAGTGTTATAAACATATTAATATTTTAGATTTGAAATAATTCCAAATTTGAAGAGCCCTGTTAAACATCTTAAATAAATATTTGATATATTTAGAGTTTAATTTTTAAATCTTGGTGGTCCATGGCAACAAAAGATATTTAAAGTGGAAGTCTGTAATACAGAAAAAGGTTAAGAAGCAATGTGCTAAACCTACTACTCATGCCAGGAACCGAGCAGTGGTTCTCAACCTGTGGGTCCCAAGATATTTTGGCCTTCAACTCCCAGAAATCCTAACAGTTGGTAAACTGATTGGGATTTCTGGGAGTTGTAGGCCAAAACACCTGGTGACCCACAGGTTGAGAACCACTGCTATAGAGATTGGTGAATTTCAATGACCATCAGTTTTCACCACTCTCCATGTTGGCAAGGACTGATCAAAGCTGCAGTCAAGAAGTATAAAACTTAGCGTATAATGAAAAATACATCAAATTTTTTTCTGCTTTATTTTTTCTGGAAGGGAGTCAGAACCATGCTACTCTGATGCAACAAAAGCAACAAGTCTAATATAAACACAAGGGACAAGAAAAACTAGTGCCAAGTGAAACTCCTTAATTTTTAAGGTCGCACTAGTTTGTTTCTGTTATGTTTTCGGGATTTCAATCTGTGTTAGGCAAAATTACACTGTCATTAATTTTAGCAAGCCCAAGTCAAAACATAAGTTTCATAACACCAGCTTTTTTTTCACTATTCGCTCCTTCCTAAGTATAGATTCACCTTAAGGTTGCCATGTGTCATAAGTAGTAAGTAAGTAAGTAAGTAAGTAAGCCATATGTCAGAAATGATTTAAAATCACAGAAAAAAGCAACAACAAAGTAAAAGTAATTGGTTGACATCGTACTTTGTAGAAAAGTAAAGGAGTACAGGCCACAGTTGGACTTCAAGCCTTTCTTAAGCTCCAATTAGGCAAAAAAGAAGGAGAAGGGTTCAAAATTATGTTATTCTGTTTGTGACTGGTTTGAAGACAATTTCAACCAGAAATGGGGTGCTGAGCCTGCCAAACCCTCCAAAATGACACCACTTCCAAGAGACTGAAGGGAAAAACTACCCCCTTGTCTTTTAAATCTACGCTGAACAAAAGGTTTATAATATTAATTAGTAATGTAAATGCAATGGCCCCTAAAACAAATCCCGAAGCCCATAATATTATGTGAAACCTACCCATTTACATCTTTCTCTGGCTTCACAGCATTCACTATTTTGCTTGTGGATGACAATTTGCCAAGGCGAAGGAGAATGCCATGGATTTTAGGGTTTTCGTTCAATTTTATGATTTCATCTATGACCTAGAGGTTGATTGAAAGTCAGGATTTTTAAAACAGGCTTCACTTTTAGAACACAATAAACAAAGTAATAATAATAATAATAATAATAATAATAATAATAATAATCTTTATTTATACCCCGCCACCATCTCCCAGAGGGTCTCGTGGCAGCTCACAAAATACAAAAAATACAAAGACAATAACACAAAAGCAAAAACAACCAATATAAACATCACAAAATCCCTGGTCAAGATCAGCAAAATGTAACAATAGCTGCAGGAATAAAACAACTGCAATCAATATCAGGCTCATAAACTGCTTGGTGAAATAATCTTTATAGTCAAATGTGTTCATTAAAGGATTCTAAACATAGTCAAAGGCTTGTCAAAATAGCCATGCCTTCAATTGGATGCAGAAGTAAAACTGCCTTTCCTGACTTTTCTTAGCTTCCTTCAACAATGAAATGAGAAAATCATATACTGGAAACTAATTCTTTAGGCTTTGTAGAATGCAACTATGAGTGGAAAACAACCCTTAAAAATAAGGCCACTACTGCTGACATTAATTCAGAGTACTGAGATGATAGTGCCAGATGCAGAGAAGGCTGCCAACTCAGCTTTAAAAGGAGATTGTTGACATTAATTGAGTTTAGAGCCATTAATAGCTACTAAGTGGGGTGGCAGTCCAGCTGTGTGTGTCAATTATTGAGACATATGAGACACAGCAGCCAGTTGCACTCATGTACTAAATGTAGGTTTCCTTGAGCAACTCTGAGCAGAATGCTGGAACAGTCAGCCTTAAGTCTGACTCAACATAACTGTTCAAAAATTTAAATATGCTCCAATCCCAAAGCCACTGTGTAGGGCCAGGCATGTAGCCGGGGGGGGGGGGGGGGGGGGCTCGGGGGGCTTCAGCCCCCCCCCCTGAAATTTTCATGGTGGTTCGCGAAAAGACCTTATTGGTGCATTATTTAAACTGTTATGTTTATTCATATCATGATCTGTTCACCATACTCAATATATCCCATATGCATGGGGGTATTGGGGTAATGATACAAAAGGTTTGCTAGGCTAGACCCTCTTTCACTCAGACTCAGCCCCCCCCCCCGAAACTCCCCGTAAAAAAAATTCAGCCCCCCCCCCCCCCCGAAACGAAATCCTGGCTACGGGCCTGTGTAGGACTCTACTGCAAATGAGTCCTACACAGTGGCTATAGGACTGGAGCTTCTTTAGGATCTTTAGGATATTCCTGACTTCATTGTCAAAGCACAAGCCTGGATTCAATAACCTCTGTTTACTAGACATGTGCGATCATTAAAAAAAAAAGTAATTACAAAATTAGGGGGACCTGGTTGTTCATTTCTAAAGTGTTTCTAAAGAATAGTTAGTGAAAAAACAACAGATCCAACCATTCACTGGAACTCTGACTGGCTGATGCTACAAAAAGACAAATCTCTCCCCTCTCCTGATTGGGGCTTTCTGATGCAAGCAGAATTCTGGGAAATGTAGTTTAGAGCAGGGCCTTTTGCATTCTCTGCCATAGGCTCCTCACCTTCCAAACTACATTTCCCAGAGTTCTGTGCTTTGTTCTCAGCGAACTCTAGCACAAAGTAAGCCTAATACATAGATACATAATTTTCTTATTGGAACCACTATAGCTCCTTCTGAATTCTGCACATTTCTGAGCAACCACACGATTCAATCTTTCAGTGACATTTCCAGGCCTATGCATTTTGTTAGGCTTTTTATATTCACATTGAATAAACACACCTAGATCCAAGAAAGAATTGAGCATATTTAAGTGAACTGAAATCTTTGCATTGGATTTAGCTCACAGGCAGTTAGAAAAATGACACAGATGAAGATGGCATCCGTTCAGTAGCAAAAGAAAAGAAAATAACTAATTTTACAAAAAGATTTACCTCAATTTCAGTACAGTCAGGAGGAAGACAAACATGCACCATATTCAAGCCAATCTGTGAAGAAAAAAGATATGTAGTTTGCTATAAACTCAAGCATCTTGCAGTCATATGAGGAAGGGAGAGTGGCGTCAGGGTTTTATATTCTCACCTCTTCAGCAGTATTTCTGATCATTTCTTGTCCCAAATCATCACCAACCTTGAGAGGATGCAAAGAAAAGAAAAAAAAGAGAGAGAAACTGTAGCAGTCAAGATAAAATCTTGGGGGGGGGGGGGTTATGAATGCACATAATCTATACTTCATTAACGATTGGTTAGCAAACTTAGAAATGGATGATAGAGAACATGATTAACTGTGGTGTGTCTAAAGCAGGGAAGGCATGGTAAACCTTATTATTATGTATTGCAGAGAATAACAATTGAAATACGTCTGAGGACCAATTTTATGAACTACTGCTATTACCATTGCTGCCACTACTACTTGTAGTAACAGCAACAATAATCATAATTAGAAGAAAGAGAACTCAACATCTGGTTTTGAAAATGAGTAGACTTGCATGTGCAACCTTTTAAAAAGATGAATTGCCACTTCAGGAGGTTTCTAAGGTAGGCAATTTACTTCTACGAGGCGGAAAAAGGGTAACAACTGAGGGTCACAAAATAGACTTGTAAGAATAGTAGGCAGAACTACCATTATCCTACCTCTCCTTCCTTAGAGAGCTTTAAAGAGATTGGATGGCATCTTCCAGGACTGCTTTAACTGTGCATGGTAGTGGGTTAGATTAAACAACTCTTTTTGTCCCTTGCAACTCTACGATGCATTTATACAATGGATTAAACCCTCATGATGGTTGGACTGCTGACCTGAAAGCTGGGTTACTGAGGTTACTGGTTCAAATCCGTGAGATGGGGTGAGCTCCTGTCTGTCAGCTCTAGCTTGTGGGGACATGAGAGAAGCCTCCCAGCAGGATGATAACACATCTGGGTGTCTCCTGGGCAACGTCTCTGTTGATGGCCAATTCTCTCACACCAGAAGCGACTTGCAGTATGTTCTCAAGTCGCTTCTGACATGATTTAAAAAAAAACTGTAGAAAATTATGCAATTTGTCATCACTTTAACTGCCATGGTTCAATGCTCTGAGTTTGTGAGAGTTGCAGATATGCAGGTATTTAGCATTTCTCTGTCAAAGGATGCCCACCAGGAAGGCCTCACCAAACTGCAACTCCCATGATTTTATAGAACTGAGCCGTAGCAGTTAAAGTGGTGTTGAACTGCACTATTTCTACAGTGTAGATGCACCCTATGTTTCTATTTCATTTTGCAAATCCCCCAGTGAATATTTCTGGTGAAAGAAATGCTCAAAGTAATTTACTTTCTGAACAGTGTATTGATGTTTTGTTATACAGGGTGAGGGAGCATAACTTCCTTTTTTAAAATGTGCGCCATTCAGTCGGTTGAAGACGTAGCGGAGCGCTAGTGATCTCATTCGAGAGGCGAGAGTATAAAGTTTTGTTCTGACACAGTTCAGTCACCATCATGCATTGGAACAGTGAGGAGCGTGCTTTTGCCGTTGAGGCCTACTTTTCGAGCGGATTTGGAGTGGCCGGCCCGCTCTCCAGATTTGGCCCCTTGTGATTTTTTTCTATGGGTTTTTTGAAATCTCGTGTTTATGTGAACCGTACAAGGACCCTACAAGATTTGAAGACCAACATCCAGGAAGAAATTGCCAACATAACACCTGCTATGCTGGCAAGAGTCATGACAAACGCCAGAAATCTTCTGTTGCCTGGGTAGGAGCCTGCCTCTTTGGAGAGACAGTGGAGAATGAGGGGTGTCACCTACCTAATTTGATCTTCAAAACTACGTAAAACAAAACTTAGGTATTATAAAAAAATTAATAAAATTTCTGATTCATACAATGGGTTTTATTAAGTTTTGAAAAAAGAAAATTATGCTGCCTCACCCTGTATATGACATGATAGAGACTATGTTACACATTAGGATTCTTTCTGTTATAGCTCTTGAATTAAATACACAAAACAGGCTTCAGTATCACGAAGGTTGTTTGTTTCAAAATGTATCCTTCAGCTTGACTATGCTGCATGTTTAGGATGACTAAGGGCTTTTACCAAATAAACTTGTCTGACACACTGAAAAAACTGAGTACACATTTCCTGTTCCTTAACATTAGCAAGGATGAAAGAGAATTGGGCACCTTTGGGCACCTTTTGGGGCACTGCGTAGCTTGGCTTCACAAGCCTATTCCCAGCTGTTTTTTAAAAACCCAACGCTGATGTTGGCACATTGTGGTTATACTGAAGCAAAGCAAGCCAGGACAAGATACAAATGGAAACAAACTAGTGTGGTTTTCAAGAGTATTCTACAGATCATAAGACTGGGAAACAGTGTACAGCATTTGGGCTCTCCTCAGAACACCCACAGCATCCATCTTGGAAAAGGATTCTCAAATTTCCCAGGACTGTATTGCAGGGCTAAGCTAGCCTACTACAATAAAAGTAGGAGAAGCAAACAGAACAATACATTATTCCTGGTTTCACAGTCTGCCAGATATTTCCGACTACATTTGGGAACATCAATTATTTTCCTCTACCCAAGAATCCAGTAATTGATAAATTATTGTCAAATAATGGGGAATGTTCCAAGTAGTGCTACTTCGAATATTCAACATTATGGTGCTTTGATTCAGATGTTTTGTCAATTAATTACATAGCAATACATGTGAAAAAGACCTTGGAGACAACATTGTCATGTGGTGGGATTTTAGCCTGCATCAATAGGAGTATAGTGTCTAGATCCAGGGAAGTCATGCTACCCTTCTATTCTGCCTTGGTCAGACCACACCTGGAATACTGTGTCCAATTCTGGGCACTGCAATTGAAGGGAGATATCAACAAGCTGGAATATGTCCAGAGGAGGGTGACTAAAATGATAAAGTGTCTGGAGAACAAGCCCTATGAGGAGCGGCTTAAAGAGCTGGGCATGTTTAGTCTGCAGAATTGAAAGCTGAGAGGAGACATCATGGCCATGTATAAATGTGAGGGGAAGTCATAGGGAGGTGGGAGCAAACTTGTTTTCTGCTGCCCTGGAGACTAGGATGTGGAACAATGGCTTCAAACTACAGGAAAGGAGATTCCACCTGAATATTAGAAAGTACTTCCTAACTGTGAAAGCTGTTCAGCAGTGGAACTCTCTGCTCTGGACTGTGGTGGAAGCTCCTTTCTTGGAAGCTTTTAAACAGAGGCTGGATGGCCATCTGTCGGGGGTGCTTTGAATGTGATTTCCCTGCTTCTTGACAGGGGGTTGGATTGGATGGCCCACAAGATCTCTTCCAACTCAATGATTCTATGATCCCAGAACATCAGCACCACTGGAACCACACCTGTTCCCTTTTTCCCAGAGGCACATTTCTCTATCTCAGTATTTCATAACCTTTGTTTTCCTTTGCTTCTGCTATCATCAGGAATTGCAAAATCCACACCTACATTTTCATCAACCATAAGTATATCTGATATATTCTTTTCTGCCTGTTTATCACTCTGAATCTAAAAGTAAGATTTTCATTCCACTACTATCAATGCCACTCATACACTACAGCTTTCCCTGCTTTTACAGACAAAGCTCAAGTTCCTTGCTCTGGATGGCTAACACTTGGTGGTGTTTGTTTCTCTCACCTGGACAACCGAGAGCGTTGGCGTCAGTGCAGGATGTTCTTTCTGCAAAACATTCAGGGCTTTCCTAGAGGTCTCAATGATTTCCCTAAAAATAAAACCAGCATTATTCTCACCAGTATGGTGTATGAAACAATTACACCTTCTTATGCATTTTTCTACCTAGCACACAAGCACAATTACAACTGATTGATTTTGCCATAAATACCATGCACTAGTTTGTAATTGCCTCTCAGCCTCCCTTAAAAACTCTGGCATAGACACTGAGAACTGGGAAGCCCTGGCCCTTGAGCTCTCCAGTTGGAGGTCAGCTGTGACCAGCAGTGCTGTAGAATTTGAAGGGGCATGAATGGAAGGCAAAAGAGAGAAATGTGCCAAGATGAAGGCATGTCAAGCCAACCCTGACCAGGACCGCCTTCCACCTGGAAACCAATGCCTACACTGCGGGAGAAGATGCAGATGAAGAATAGGGCTCCACAGTCACCTGCAGACCCACCGCCAGAACACCGACCTTGGAGGACCATCATCTTCGGACAACGAGGGATAACCTAAGTAAGTGGCTAATAGCAACTGTCGCATCTGTTCTTATTAGTTTAATATCTGATATGTCCTCTATTTGAGAACCATCTATTAAATAGGTTTTTGGAAATAAGAGCTGGAGCAGGAGCTTGCTTTGTCCACTCTATGCATCAACCTGGTATTGTACTGCCTCCTGGAATGCTGCACCCAATACGTTTTAATATGTGCATTTTTAGATAATGACTATGTTGCACAAGAGATAGCGCCTATGTCTAACTCGCGAAATTCCTTCATGTTTCATAGACACTTTATGAACAACTGCCTGAGGTTCATTTTTGACACAATATTTGTAATACCTTTGTGCCTGTTGAACCATCAAGCAGCCAATGTGCTGTTCTATAAGCTGCCTGAGTCGCTTCTGTGAGATGGTGGCAGGATACAAATATAGTTGTTGTTGTTATTATTGTTGTCACTAAAGCCTCATCTGACCATTGAATGCAGTTCAACACTAGTGTCAATCTCCAGCAGCCAGACAACAAACTCCCACAAAAATGCACAAAAGAAAGCCACAAATGTGCATCAGTGTTTTATGGTTTGCGGCATCATCCTCTGGGCCTCAAAAAGGTTCCAGTATTGCCAGTGGGAAGGTAACGGCGCCCCATGAAGTCATGCCGGCCACATGACCTTGGAGGTGACTACGGAAAACGCCGCCTCTTCGGCTTAGAAATGGAGATGAGCGCCACCCCCGAGTCGGACACGACTAGACTTAATGTCAGGGGAAAACCTTTACCTACCTTACCTATTATTATTTGTCAGCACTGATTGTTTTTAAGTGCAGGCCAAGGTCTTTAGGCACTGCACCCAGTGTGCCGATCATCCTTACTGGCTTGTGCTAGAGTTCAATGTATGGTCGAAGGCTTTCATGGCCTGTTGTAGGATTTTTCGGGCTATATGGCCATGTTCTAGAGGCATTCTCTCCTGACATTTCGCCTGCATCACTACCTCTGAGGATGCTTGCCATAAATGCAGGCGAAACGTCAGGAGAGAATGCCTCTAGAACATGGCCATATAGCCCGAAAAAACCTACAGCAACCTTTGTGCTAGAGTTGTTGTTGTTGTGTGGAAAGGCGCCTAGTTATATGCCTCTATACCTGGGTCACGTAAACATTTCTGGGGCTGGAAAGGGCTCTCTAGTGGAAAAGTTTAAGACGCCCTGTGACTGGCGGAAAGCCACTCAAAAGCGCTGGCGGAGGAAAAGCAAGGAAAACCGCGGAGCCCGGATAAGCCAATAGGGAGCGCCACCTTTAGCTTCCCGGCCGCCTATTGGTTGCCCGACGTGCCACTCCCCCTGCCGGCGGGCGGGCGGACGGCGTTGTTGCATCAGACGACAACAGCGCGGAGGCGGGGCCGAGAGGGACCCTCCACGTGGGAAGAAGAAAGGCTGGCTGGAAAGTGAGTGAGAGAGAGAGTGCCACGGAGGCACCGGGCGCCCTCCTCCTCCTCCTACCTGGCTGCTCCGCTGCCGCCCTGTTGCGTGGCCCGGCTGCCAAGGCCCTGGTGGAAAGAGGCGCGGGGGGCGCTTGCAGGGCCCCCAAAACCCCGCCAGACCCCGCCGCTGCTTGGCTTTGGCTCGGTGCGGAGAGGCGCCGCTCGGAGCAGCAGCCTCCAAGGGAAGCGGCGCAGCGCCAGGAGCCTCATGGTGTTGCTGGGCGCAGAAGAAAGAAGGAAAGAAAGCAAGAAAGAGGAGGAGGAGGAGGAGGAGGAGGGGCTGCGTCCTGGGAGGGACCGGCCTCGGGTGCCTCCTGCCCGGGGAGAAGGGCCCACGAAGGCGGGGCCTCCCTCAGCTCTGCAGCACGCCCAGGCACCCGTGGAGGAGCATCCCTTCGCCCAGGCTCCAGCTCCAGCCCCAAGCGACACCCCGGTCACTCTTAATGGCGCAACGCTGGGGAAGCCTGGCAGTGGCGCTTTCGCCAGGTCTCTTGAGTTTGGCCTCATTCAACTCCAGATCCCAGGATCCCATAGCATAGAGCAGGCCTGGGTAAACTTCGGCCCTCACTTCCTCCCGGTGGTTTGGACTTCAACTCCCACCATTCCGAACAGCCTCAGACCCCTTCCTTTTAAGTAGCTGAAGGGGGGGCGGGGAGGAAAGGGCCTGAGGCTGTTAGGAACCCTGAGTGTTTCCCATTTTATCTTGTACATTGTGATTGTGAATGATTTCTCATAGTATTATTATTTTATTTATTGTGTTGTTTGTTTTGTGCTTTGGTTTTATTTTATTGTAATGAACTGTTGGGCTTGACCTCATGTAAGCCACCACAAGTCCCTGTTGGGGAGATGGTGGCGGTTTGTAAATAAAGATGATGATGATGATGATGATGATGATTTGAAACACAACAAGATGAGTCCACAGTAGACATCTGCAGCCTGTTGAATTGGGTCATATGTCAGACACTTCCCAAGTGTCTACAACTATGTGATGTATCGGCAAATAATGTGTGCAGATCCCACATTGGCAGATGGTAATTTTGTCAGCGTTGTGTTTAAGTGCAGGCCAAGGTCTTTAGGCACTGCACCCAGTGTGCTGATCACCACTGGGACCACCTTGACTGGCTTGTGCCAGAGTCTTTGCAGTTCAATCTTTAAATCCTCATATTGTGTCAGCTTTTCCAGTTGTTTCTCTTCAATCCTGCTGTCACCTGGGATTATTATTATTATTGTGGGAGTTGAAGTCCAGCTCCCACGATGCTATATTTATTTTATTTATTTCCAGTATTTCTACCCCGTCCTTCTCAACCGCCGAAGGGGGGCTCAGGACAGCTTACATTTGGCACAATTTGATGCCATTAAATATATCAAAGCAATATAACAATTAAAACAATAAATAAAACATTAATTAAAACAATAAAAACTGTATTAACTGCCATATCACCATTCCAGTCTAATTCCATATCTAAAGTGCTATTTCTGCCTGCTGTCCAAAAGCCTAGTCCCAGAGCCACGACTTCAATTTCTTCCTAAAAGACAGGAGGGATGAAGCCGATCTTTCCTCGTTGGGAAGAGAGTTCCACAGGCAGGGGCTACAGCTGAGAAGGCCCTGTCTCTCGTCCCCACCAGACATATTTGCGACACTGGCAGGAGCGAGAGCAGGGTCTCCCCGGATGATCTTAAACTGCAAGGCGGGATGTAGAGGGAGATACGTTCAGACAAATAAGTATAGCAGAGTGGCAGCCAAGAAAGTGTGGATTTTTGTTAGCATAGCAGTGGCATCATTAGGGTTGGTATCACCTGTTTGGCGAATGGGCTTATTAACAAAAAACCCTCATAAATTTATTTATTTATTTACAGTATTTATATTCCACCCTTTTCACCTCGAAGGGGACTCAGGGCGGATCATGGAACACATAGATGGCAAACATTCAGTGCCAATTATGCAGTGACAAGACAGACAACAGATAGAGATATATATATAGGCTTTCCCTTCTTTTGGCATTTTGGGGGCTGTGCTTCATTCTGGACATGGGGGGAGGGGGTGCTGTCACTCCATCTCCTTGGCAACGAGCTTTCTTTTGTCCGTAAGCTTCCTCCTTTTTCTGATCAAAATGTTGTGCCTAATTACCTCTCCACTTTAGCCTAGTAACTATCTACTCACATTTGTTTTCAATCTGTTAGGTGGGCAGGGAGCTGGGCTAAAGATCAGGAACTCACCCTGACTTTGAACTGTTAACCTTCCGGTTGGCAAGATTTATTGCAGCTGGTGGTTAACCTACTGTGCTAAAGCCCATCCCACCCCCCGCAAAAGTACAGCAGAGTAACCCCAGCATGACCCAGCACCAGTAGCCCAAAAAGAACAAAAACACACAGACCAATGTTATCTGTTCCATAGGAGGCCTTTCTTTGTAGTAAAATAATATGGTTGCACTATTTACAAGAATAAGGTTTCCATAACACAAATAAAGTTCAACCTTCACACTGGAGCTTCACACACAAGGCCTTCTCATACCGATGCTTACCTCACACACTAAGGCCTACATCACATTGTGAGGCCTTCTCTCACAGACTATGTCCTATTCTCCCACAGTGGGGCCTACTACCACTGAGACCTTTCTCCCACTGAGGCATTCTCTCACACAGAGAGGCATCTCTCACACACAGCTCTCTCTGACTAAGCAACAGGCATGTTTGCTTATATTGAACTGCAGGTTTGCTGAGTTATTGCATCCACTTAATCCTTTCAGTGCTTGATTCACATTTTTTGTTATTTTTAATATTTCTGACATCACCCAGTGTAGTAACCCATGGGATCACACCCACGGACCTCCTCTAACATATCATAGTAAAATGGTAGAATTCTATCTTTGGTGGAGTTCAGTGCTCATTGATTGCAGGTGAACTATAAATCCTAGTACCTACCATGGCTATAAATCAAGGTGAATTCTCTCCAAACCTCTTTAGTCATGAGGGTTCTGTGTGCCAAATGTGGTCCAGGTCCACTGTCAGTGGCGGTCACAGTGCTCTGACTTGATGCAGGGTAAACAATTTCCGTCATGTGGAGTTAATCCCACAAACCCCTCCAGTATGTGTAGTTGCTCATGAGTTTTGCTCTGTTTGTTGTGCAAACAATTGAAAAGAGTAGGAAAAGGTTAAGGGAGGGGCTGCATGCAAATTCCACACCAATGGTGGAGGAAGCATGTAAAATCTAGGATGAAATTGTTCCTGAATGAAAACATTCCTTGGGTGGTGGGCAGTATGGTGTTTGAAGAGGACGTTGACATGGGTTGGGCAGACTGAAAACCAAAACTAAGGTTATAACAACATCTGTTACAGAACTGTAATATGCTGATGACAACGTCATCTGTGCGCATTCAAAAGAAGACCTACAAGCCACTCTAAACACCTTTGTAAAAGCATATGAGAGGCTCGGCCTGTCACTGAACATTGAGTGCTCTTCCAGCAGTCACCAGCCAATCCCTCTCCAATGCCTGAAATACAGCTTAATGGTGTAACATTAGAAAATGTTGACCATTTCCGCTACCTTGGCAGCCACCTCTCCAAGAAAGTCAATATTGACACTGAAATACAACACCGCCTGACCTCTGCGAGTGCAGCTTTTTTCCAAATGAAGCAGAGAGTGTTTGAGGACTGAGACACCCGTAGGGATACCAAGGTCCTTGTTTATAAAGCTATTGTCCTCCCAACCCTGCTATACGCCTGCAAGACATGAACTGTCTACAGATGTCACATGCAACTCCTGGAACGATTCCATCAGCGCTGCAGGAGAAGTTGCAGATCAAGAATAGGGCTCCACGGTCACCTACGGACCCACTGCCAGTACACTGATCTTGGAAGACAATCCTACTCGGACAACGAGGGATTGCCTAAATAAGTACGGGTTGGGCAACATGTTCATGACGCTCAATATAACCTGAAATATCAACGGAGGGAGGGCTTTTGGTGGCTCCTCAGCACTGTGGGTTAAAGCTTCTTGTGGAAGTGGGCACCCCAGCCACAAACACATATACAAGGACTGTGTTTTTATTTTTTATTCGTAAAGTGCCAGGTAAAAGCACTGTATAAATAATAAATACTAGTGGCAGTAGTAGTGGTGATAAGTTGAAAGCACTGTTACGAAGGAACTAGACATGAGTCTGAAGTGGACATAAATAACATAAATAACGTTAGGATGGTTTCATGCCATTGTGTTTTCAAATACTTTGTATGTTTGTGAAAGGTGCCTGGGGGAAAAGCCGATAGTTCTGTGGGTGCTATGGACTACTAAATAGATAAATAAATGGGCCCTAGAGCTAACTACCCAGAAGCTGTACCCAGATGGCTACACCAAATCTACTGTATGTTTGACCATATCATCAGAAGAGATGATTTGTTAGAAAAGATGAGAATGCTTGTTAAAGTGGCGGGCAGTAGGAAAAGAGAAGACCACATTCCAGATTGTTGGGATCAGCCAGAAAGGCCATGGCTCTCGGCTAAGGATAAGGTGGCTTGGAGGTCTCTCAGTGAAAACATAATCACAAGTCAGAGTCAACTTGTAGCCAGTAGGGAGGGCATATGCATAGTCATATTCTTGGGGAACTACATTTGAGGTATGTATTCTATTACTCTTTTGTGGTTTAAAAACATTTTGGGTGGCCATCTCTTACGTGTGCTTTAGTTGTGTAGTTCTGCATATCAGGAGGTCGGATTGGATGGCCCTTGAAGTCTCTCAGTTCTTGAAGAAGGTGCTTTCTAATGTTTAGATGAAAAATTTTCATAGAATACTATAATTGCAAGAGACCACAAAAGACATCCAGTCCAACCCCCTGCTAAAAATACACAATGAAAGCACTCTAGACACATAGTCATCCAACCTTAGTTTAAAAACATTGAAAACACTGCCACATCCCAAGGCAGTGTATTCCACTGCTGAACAACTCTTACCATCAGGAAATTATTCTTATTGTTTAGATGGAATCTTAAATCCCATAGTTTGAATCCATTGCTCTGTGGCCTGTGGTCTGGAGCAGAAGAAAACAAGCTGGCTCCATGTTCAATATGACATCCCTTCAAATATTCAGACACGGCTATCATGTCATTTCTTAACCTTTTGTTCAGGCTAGACATGGCCTGCTCCCTAAGGATTTGAGTCCAAACCTTTCACTGTTTTGAACACCATCCTCTGCACATGTTCCAGTTTGTCCTTGAATTGTAGTGCCCAGAACTGGACACTGTATTCCAGGTGGGGTTTGATCAAAGCAGAATAGTGTGTGGCTATTTCTTGATCCAGACACTATGCTTCTATTGATGCACCCTAGAATTACAGTGGCTTTTAAAGCTACTGCATCCTTTTCACATGTACTCTTCTTGATCTGGGTGCCACCCATCATAGCTTTCTCTGTTAATTTCTTCTGTCCTAAGTGTAATACCTTACACTTCTCCCTGCTGAAATTCATTTTTATTTTTGTCCCAGCTCTCCAGTCAGTTTAGACCAGTGGTTCCCAACCTTTTTTTGACCAGGGACCACTCTCCAACATTAATACCAAAAGGGTTATGAATCAGCTTGTGGTCAATTTTAGATTCAGTTTGGTTATTTGGGGTGCCGATTCAGAAAATTGCATTGGATAGACCACATGAGCTCTAGCTTCTGATATAGAGCATATGCCATCCAGTAATCACCATCTGGTCACCCACAGAAGACCATATTTAATAAGCCTCAGAACTATTAGAGGGTTTCCGGAGTTTGGTCACTCTCATTGCAATGGTGTAGTAATGGTGATGCTGCAGACCATATTTTAGTTCTTGCGGACCACTGGTGGTCCATGGACCACACACAGGTTGGGAACCACTGGTGAATCCTGATTCTGGCTTCTGTGGTATTAGTTACCCTTCCTAATTTTGGGCTATCTGTTATTTATATAAGCATGCCCTTTATTCCATCATCCACATGACTTAAAAAGATGTTAAAAAACACTGGGCTGAGGCAGAATCCTGAGGCACCCAACATCAGTACTTTTCACCATGATAATAAAGAAGCTTCGGTGACCACACTTTGGGTCTGGTCTGCCAAATTGTTAAAAATCAACCCTATAGTAGCATTGTCTAGCACGTGATTTACCACATTATTGGCAAGAATATGATATTATTGCAAAATTCATGCAAAATATCATGCAAAATTCCTGCTCCTTGGCAGGGGGTTGGACTGGATGGCCCATGAGATCTCTTCCAACTCTTTGATGCTATGATTCTATATGCTTTGTCAACAGTCTTTCTCTTACCGAAATCAAGTTCTACATCTTCCATCAGTTCTTCCATCATTTCTCTGAGCTACAAATTTGTAAATATAGTATGTCAAAAATGTGAAATTATTTAATTTGTTTTCATCACACCACTCTTAAATGTTTGTAATTATGTTTTATACCATTACCTTGTATGGATAAACTGATTGATCAGTAGTTGATTGGATTGAATATTGGTCTTGATTTCTACCATCCAGGAGAAATTTGGATCCAGGCCTATTGTCTTGTTTTGAATCCATATCTTAAGTTGTTAATATGTTCATAACTTAATATGAGCCACAGCCAAACCTTGAAACTGATCTACTAATGAGAAAAAAAAATGTACACCACACCATAGTGAATCCTTCTGGTGTTGCTCCTTTAAAAACATAGCAGTTTGCAAATTATTTGCTGCAAAAATTAATATTTATTCTTAAGCAGCATGTACAGATTTCTTAAGGTCTGCTATGCCTTAAACTCTGCTTTTAAGCATAACAAAATGGGAAAAGCTTTACTTAAGTGTTCTACATGTACATACATTTTTACATATTCCTTACAAAGTGAGTCATGAAAAAGTGCAACATAGAGATTCTGTCTCTTACTAATAGAATAAATTGCTAACAAACATGTAGAAATCAGTGAAGATGCAGTGTGAATCCATCCTGGATCAATGACTTCATTTTGACCCCTGTACAACACTGCAGTGCAGGTACTATTAACAGATACAGATGTAATATGGTGAATGGATGGTTCAGATAAGCCTTGTTTCAAATGTTGTCCATAAAAGTTACAAAGGAAAAATATAAATCTTCAAAGGAAAAGAGCTGCCATGAAAACAAGTAACAGGGTAACAAAAGGAACGCTATTGCAGTGTGCTTTGTAACATTCTCTCTATTGCAGCCTTATTTTCTGACCCAGTGACTCTAATGTTAACTGTTCTTTCCTTGCTGTGCCCTCATTTTATCCTTTTTATGCTCCCCACTGCTGTGAATGGAATAATGTGTTGAGCAGCACTCAAAAAAGTTAAAAAAAAATCAAATTTGCTTATTATGACAATTGTAGCCTTAAATTTTTTCTTTCTAGAATAGAGAGTACATTGAGAGCAAATAGTCATAAAATAATTGTAATGTCTTTTATATAGAATCTCCAACTGTTTATTTACCAAGTGCACAGGTAAACATCAAGCCCAAGGAATGCTAACATTCTTTTGCTATTTGGCTACATATTTCATAGATTTGTTCTTGTTTTTTCTATTATTTAGGTATATGTACTTTTCTTTATAACTGGTTACAGATTTTTTGGGGGTGGTATGGGGGCAAATTGTAATAGAAGATGATAGAGATTATGCATGGATTAGATGCAAAGTTTGTTTCTCTTTATAATGCTTTGTTTGCCCACAACCTTCTAAAATTGTTATTCCCTTTTATTTTATCAGAACAATTTCCTAGGCTTAGTCGCTTGTCAATTTTTGCTCCTTTCTTCCCAGCAAGGCTAAACGTACCAACATTTTCATCTGATATGGTTTCCTTATATTGCTACATGTTAATAATTGTATTCCACTGGTCTCTATAGATTAAAATTATCTTTTATCAGAATAACTAGTAGTCTGCTACCAGTACAAAGAAACCAACTATCCCTATTGTTGCTGCACTCAAATTACTGTTATTTACATTACTGTACGTTTTATTAAATAAAAATGGTATTTCCTCATTGCATGTACACTTACATATTCCTTATCAGTTTTACTAGACACAGGTTGAATTTCTGTCAGCTCCTCTAGTGTAACCACTTGTATATATAACATGTAGAGTTCAGGGTTAAGTTTTAGTTTCAAATCTCATGAAGTAGTTATTCACAATGTTAAGAAACAAATGCTTTTGTAGTATGCACAGTTACTCAGCAGCTATGAATTCTTAAATATTTCTTTCAGCGCAATTGATTATATGCCTGCTAGTTGGAGGGTTATGTTAAAAAACCATTTGTAAAAGTAACCGTTGGCAGGTGAAAACAAAGGCGAGTTGTGCTTTGTGTTTCAGTGTACTTCTAGATCACCATGAACATAGTTCATCTGAAAACTGGCTAGATATTCAGTGTTATGTTAGACATGCTATTGTTTCAAGTAACACAAGGCAAAACTATGTAGCAGGGATTGTATTGCACCTTAGAAGACTCCCTATTGAACCATTTGAGTTAAACTGTGCAGCTGAGTGCATGAACAATTTTCTGTTCCTTGGCACTATGGAGATCAAGTGCGTGAAGAAGCTATTGAGATCACAGGAGCTTGCTCTACCCCTTCAATAGCGCATGTGCTAGAAACTTCCCCTAGACAACATGACTGGCACCAGTGTGAAGGGTGTTGTGAAAGAAGGTATGAGCAAATGTAGCATTCCCTCTCCAGAGATGGATATTCCTTGTCAACTGGACCAGCCTTAGGGGAGGACAATATTTACAGTGTACAGAGTGAGCCCCCCTCCCCAACTCTTGGTGGTCAATTTCCACATCCAGTACTCAGGAATACTGAACGTCTAAAAAAAATTACCCAGTATATATATCCATGTTATAAATGGGAGATGTTAAGATCTTATAAGCGAACAAATGGAATGTATTTAGCATAAAGTAAAACTCTTTTAAAAGCTTCACATGACCAGAAACCTTTCTGAACGGTGCTTATTAAATTCTAGGTTTATCAAAGCCTGCAAGTCATTTCTCAAACAGGACATAGCAACTTTTCTCAAAAGCTTGAATCAGACAAAAGGTGCTTTTGAATTTTTTTCCTGGTTGATCCCATAATTTCCTATTTGGTCTGTACCACACACACACACACACACACACACACTTTTCAGAGCTAATTGGCCAACTGCAAAAACATGAGAATACGATCCTAACCCTTGTGGTGCCAAATGGCAACATACTAGTAAGATCCTGTTTTACATTGTTTATAAACATGTAAGTATGGTTTTAAAGAAAGCAATCCTGAGAGTATTTTATACAACTACTACTAGTTATTCATGGAACATTTTGCACCTTGGGTCATAATTACCCCATTTAAAAAAAATGTAAAAGTCTGGCTTATTGACTGACCAAAATGTACGCAAAGAAAAGCCAGACATCTGCCTGCAGAAAAAAGCCATTCAGCTACCTGACAGCACAAAAACAGCTAACTTTCCCCGAAGATGGTAGTTTAAAACAACAACATACACTACAATATGTTTTTACAAGTACTGGCTGTCAGCATTAAGGCAAAACAATATGATTTTTTAAAAAATCAAGCAAAGCTACTTGAGCTCAAACACTGAAATTTTTCCCGTAAGGACTGAACAATGTTTTGTTGATTTGGAGATGGCACTCTCCATAGGTAGTCATTCAATTTATCTGCATCACCACATGTGTTCAAGAAAGAATCTGATGTTTTAGTGGGTGGTTGGGATGTATTTTTGCCACTTTGAGCTTCTGAAAGAGAAGAGTTTATCTTTGGATCTGAAAGTTTTGTTTGGTTCTGAAACATCTCTAAATCAGATCCTTCATCTTCAGATTTGATTTCAACATAGTCGTCATCGTCCCCTTCCCCATCATCAGTATCTTTGAAATTAGAAAAATAGTTCTGTCTGGCTATTTGTGCATTTGAGAGCAAGTTTTTATTGACCCTTAGGACTTTTTGGGAGTCCTGCAGAATCATTTCTGTAAAATTCTCTTGGGTCTGTTTTATCCCATCATATGAAGTAAGTCTCGCAGCAGCACCTGAAACAGATTCTTGCTGGTGGTCACAAAGGGAGTTACTGTTTGAATGCAGCTGCTTCTTCTCCATCTCAGTCAGATAATTTATGGAGTCCCCAGACTTTGAGAATACAATTGAAGATGATGACTGTGACCTGTTGTACATTTGCGACTTGGTGCTGCTTTCTCTCCTCCCCAAAGAGTTATAAATATGACTGTGGTGCAAGTTCTCTTTGTTAGGCTGGCTAATAATGGCGCTCCATCTTTGTGCAGGAACACTGAAGTGGCCAGGAGTCTGAAGGGAAGGCACTGAACAGGCTGTTGGCAAATGCCTCCTGTTCTGTTTTGGGGAGTTTATTTTGGAAGGAGAGGTTTTGGAGTTCAGCTGAGGGTCTTCCAGCCAAGGGGAAAAATCAGAGAGCTCTCCATTACTGTACATAGAGTGCAAAAGCCAGTCTTCTGATCTTATGTGTTCAGCACCTAACTGAGATGTTGACACAGGGGAAGAATACCGAACAGTTGATGGTTCCTGAGAACTGCTCTTTTGTGTTTTGGGTGATGTTTCACGGAAAACAATCTGATCGTAGAGTTGGGAATACTCAGCAATTCTGGCACCTGAGAGAAAAAGAAATGTATAATGTATTTTAAAATACACTGTGTATAATAAACCACAATATGAACAATAACTTTCAGGCAATTAAAAACCTTCGGGGAGAAGCCTATCAATATTTACTTATTACAGTATATAAGTAGCAGTCACAGTAAAACTATTGGTAAGTCTGTAATTATGTGTACTTATTTGGTAGTAGTCTATTAAATTGGACTGCATATATTGGAATTGTGTACTTTCCATTGTATTATCTGTATCTATAGTTAAGGAATAGCTTGTGATCCACTGTTTTACCCCACTCATGTAAAATCAAGTATGAGAAAAGTTTTACTCATCTCAAAAGAACAAAGTTGTATGGACTATCTTGTATTTAGGCTAATTTATGAAAATACTGATCTTCTAGTGGATTAAATATGGACAGAAGTTGGAACCAAACTATTCAATATGCTTATTTAAATGGATAAAATAAAAAATGGTGAACATACCAATGGCAGGACCACCTTGCTTATTCTCTTCCAAAATGGCTGCTAAGTCCTTGTGCTTTGATTTCAGAAATTGCTCTTGTTCTGGGCTTTTTACTTTCAGAAGCTGATTTGCCTTTTTAATTTTTTGGCTGTATTGTCTTGCCATCACGATGACCCGGTTTTTTGTTTTATCTGCAGCATCCATTTCATTGTCAACATTCTCAACATTTGCACCACAAAGAAAGCTATTGGCTGTTTCATAAAGGCTATCTACAAAAGCTATCTCAGAGACTGAAGATCTATTCAGACTCATCCGTGAGTTTGCTTTATGTGATACTGCCTCTTCAGGCCTAAGACTGGGATCACTTAACCTGGCTACTTTGATAGGCAAGGTTTTTGGGGAAAAAGGTGTTTCTGACAATGAATTTTCCCCATCTTTATTTATTTTGCAAGTAGTTCCAATAGAAGTGTTATCAATGTCATCTTTGGAGACAGGAAAGGCTGCAAGGACATGATCCCGTGTCTTTTCTTCATTCTTCTTGATGTAATTTTCCAGGTCATTCCAGATTTCATCTACTTCTTCTGATAATTTATCTGCGACAGACTTGTGAGAGTGGGAATCCGAGTTTGAGGAGCTGTCTAACAAACTCAAATAGTCACGATCTAAAGGAACATAATGATATGGGTTTTCATCTTCACTGAAATGGAGGCTTTCTTCAGAAACAAAATTTTGGAGGTGATCACAGCATGCAAAATCTGTTTCCAGACCCAGAAAGCCCCGCTTTTTGGAGCATTTCAGACGATTGCATTTGAAATCTAGCAGAGATGGCTCTGGGAGGACTATGGTATCATAGACATTCTCCTCACTGATCCTTAGATCATGAGAGCTTACAGGTAGAATGTCCTTCCTGGGAATTGTTTCATCTCTCTTAGTAGGAATGAAGATATTGTGTTGAGGTGTGTGTCTTTTCATGAAAGTAATTTCTTCATCTTGTGTCTCATAAAGTGAATCTTTAGCTGATCCTTGTGGAACACGGTCAGACTCCTCCCTCCGAGCCAGGCCCATTAGTTTCAAATCTTCAAAACTTATATTGTCATAGACATGGTCTATGTCATCAATGGTCAGCTCTTCAGAAGATTCAGGGTACACTTGCAGATTATCCATGTCACTTCTAGAACTTTTCATTTCATGCCATGAAGTATTTCGACCAAGGTCACTTTTCCTGTATCTTGAAGCAGATGGAGAAGTTTTACTTTCACCAGCACTGCTGGCCCGTCTCACAACTCTGTGAGAAGCAGAACTGGAAATGTCACTTGTGTGGCTTAGTCCTACATGCCAGCTGCAAGGGCGACCTGATGAGATCCTTTCTTCACATGAGATGGAAGCTAAATTGGATGTAGACTCAGATGGTACAAACATCTGATAATCATCTTCATCCTCCAGATTCTCTTGCAGAGGGTGTCTGCTTGGAAACAACGCCTGCCGAATCTGGTGGTCCGTCCATATATTTCTCACTGCTGATGCTTTCCCAAAGATATTTGCCATGAATGAATTGGTTTGTGGTGTCAACTGTTGGGATGACTGATTATCTCCCCGACGGGAGAATGGGAACTTTGCCTTCACCTGGGACAAGGCTTCATCTGCAGATTCTTGGGAGTTCTATGAGATTTTGAAATGCAATGTATTGTTAGTCTGTGGTCTTACTAGCATTTAGAAACATCAAGAAAAATGCAAAGAGCAAACCCACTTTCCTAAGAATCAGTCCTTATGTCCCCCAAATGAAGTAATACATGCATCAGAAGGGAGTATTAATAAATTCAATGCAGAAGAAAAAAGGATGAAGGGGGAAGCAAACAGAACAGCCAAATTAAGACAGCATACTCTTGGGTCCAGAATGCTGTCTAGTTGTAGGAAGGGAACAGGAAATTGGGTGGGACAGAGTTCACTTCATGCTATAACATTTTGTTGCAGCCTATGCTCATGCATATTGAAACTGATCTCATTTCACTCTGAAACCAAAACCAAAACAGCAATATCTGTGCATAAAAAGGAGGCAACAGCAAACAGGGAGTGGTGATGATAGTGGTTGTAGAACTACAAAAATGATGTCACAGGGAAAAGAGCCTGGAACAGTCAATAAGGGCAAAGCTGATTGTTTGAGGTGTGGGAGATCATGGTGGGATGATGGAATACAGTGCTCAAGAAGAGGATGTGGCTGAGAAGGACTACCGAAAGCAACAACATTTGGCCACCTGTGTATTAATATGGGCTCAAACACAGAGCTTGGGAATGAAATACAGTTGTACAGGTTGAATATCCCTCATCCAAAATTATTCGGGCCAGAAATATTTTGTATTTTTCCAATTTGGAATTCCTGCATATACATAATGAGGTATCTTGGAGATACAAAATTCATGTTTCATATGAGTTTCATACCAGGCGCAGCACTAGCAAAGTGGGTTAAACCGCTAGCTGCAGGAAAGCTCCTCACCAGAAAGTTGGCAGTTTAAAGCCGCGAATCGGGGTGAGTTCCCGCCTGTCAGCTCTAGCTTCTGCCAACCTAGCAGTTCAAAAGCATGCAACATAAGTAAATCAATAGGTACCACCTCAGTGGGAAGAAAAAAGGGCACTCCATGCAGATATGCAGGCAACACAATCTGAGATGTCTATGGACAACAGGATCCTCGGCATGGAAAAATGGAACAAGAGCACCTCCCCATGGCTGGAGTTGAGCATTGCTTCCAGACGATGGAGATGGAAAAAGGGGAAAGTCTTTACCTTTGTCTGTGTTGTATGTCTGTGTGTAAAAGGCAATGAATGTTTGCCTCATATGTGTATTGTAATCCGCTCTGAGTCCCTCAGGGGAGATAAAGCGGATTATAAATAAAGTGCATTATTATTATTATTATTATTATTATTATTATTATCTTACACACATAGCCTGAAGATAATGTTATACTTAATATTTTTAATATTTTTTGCATAAATTAAAGTTCGTGTACATTGAACTATTAGCCACCACACAAGGACAATTTTGGAGGATTTTGTATGATCACTGTGGAAGCCTACAAGAGTAACAACTCCCTCTTAAATAAGCTGCAACCTTCCCTCCACCATTTAACTCTCTCTTAGTGCATGCAATTTTAACATCAAAAATCAGTTCATCTTAATGACTGTATAATTTTTGTAATTACCTGGGTATCACATCTACTGAGATTAACACTTCTTCGTTTCTCAAAATTTTCAGCAACATGACTGTTCAATCTTTTGCGGCCTCCTTTTTGTTTCTGTTGTGAATTTTGCTGCATGAAATAGAAGAAAGAGAAATGGTTATACGATGACACACAGACATTTTTTAAAAAAGGGCCTCAGCCAAAGCCAAGTCTGAAAAATATCAGAGTTCAACAAGTAGATTATGATTTTCAATGGAAAGCACTCTTTTGTGGTGTCTTTTAAGCTGACAACATCAGCATACAACATCAGAGAAGACAAAGGACGGAGGATTTGCTTAGTACAGGATAGATTGCCAGCTGTAGGAAGAGTTTTCTGAAGGGCATGGTTTTATAATAGGGTTGGCAGGTCTTAGTGCCTGGTCCCTCCAGTCCTCAGGATGAGGTGAGGAAACTCACAGATTCAATCAACCACATAACCCACATAGTATAAAACATAGTATTTGCAAGCTGGGATCTGCGAAATGACAGGAGGAATGGATTTGTACTGAGCATAGGGCTCAATACGAATCTATTGTTTTCCACCATTTCAGAGATTCTCAAGTCCTTCTCCAGACTTGGGGCGGCTTACATGGGGCCAAGCCCAAGGCAGAATACAAATTAAAAACAAAGCAATAACAATTAAGACGGCGTAAAACAGCGTAACAATAATAGCTAGCAACAACAATAACAGCAGATTAATTTTCGAGGGGGGGGGGGGAAGAAAGCCACTATGTGAGCTAGTTAAAGGATAAGGTGGTTTAGTAAGGTGGATAACAACATATAATGGCATAGGAAATATCATGGAAACAGAGCAAATTAACAGAATCAGAAACAATTCATTTAATATAATATAGGACATCAGATTAAATGACGATTCAGGTCATGATACAGGCCGTTTGTCACAGGAGTCATCAATTGAAAGCACGACAAAATATCCATGTCTTTAATTCCTTACGGAATGTGGGTAGGGAGGGTGCCTGCCTAATCTCCCTGGGGAGGGAGTTCCAGAGACGGGGGGCCACCACCAAGAATGCCCTCTCCCTTTTCCCCACCAACCGTGCCTGAGACGGGGACGGGAGCGAGAGAAGAGAATCCCTGGAAGATCTTAAGGACCGCTTGGGGTCGTAAGGGAGGAGGCGGTTGCGCAGATAGGCAGGTCCTGAACCGTTTAGAGTTTCATAGGTGATAACCTGCACCTTGTATTGGGACCGGAAACTTATTGGCAGCCAGTGGAGCTGTTTAAACAAGAGGGTTGACCGTTTCCTGTAACTTGCTCCAGTTAACAATCTGGCCGCCGACCTTTGCACCAGATGTAGTTTCCAAACCGTCTTCAAGGGCAGCCCTACGTAGAGTGCATTACAGTAGTCTAATCTTGAGGTAACTAAAACCATGGTCAAGTCAGACTTCTCGAGGTACTGGCGCACAAGTTTTAACTGTGCAAAGGCCCTCCCGGCCACCGCCGACACCTGAGCATCAAGTGTCAGCTCTGAATCCAGGAGGACCCCCAGACTGTGGACCTGTGTCTTCAGGGGGGAGTGTAACCCCGTCAAACACAGGTTACCACCCTATACCCCATTCGGCTGAGCGACTGACCTGGGGTACCTCTGTCTTGTCAGGATTCAATTTCAACCTGTTAGCCCTCATCCAGCCTAGACATAAATGTATCTATTATTTATATCCTTCCCACCAAACCAAGGGTACCTGTTCAGTCTCTTCCTCATCATCAGCATCAGTCTGATCCGTAGTAATGGCGAGGGCATTATCCTCCTGATCACTGCTGTAGGCTGCCTCTTTGGAATCCACTGCTTTGTAATTCAATGAAACCTTTTTCCTGGGACTAAGGAGGGCTTCAGCCTGAGACAACAGGGCTTCTTCAATGCTGATCCGCTTGGAAGGGAAATAGAAATATGGTCATTCATGCATTTATTCAAAAGAGTAAATCTCACTTTAAGGCATGGGTGGGGAAAATGGGCCAGATCTAAACAGTGGAGCCTTATTTGATGGCTGCTGAAGAAATAGCAAAGTTTGAATTCAGGAGGACAGAAGCAGCAATATGTCTTAGCCTACAGCTCAGGGCCAGCCAATGAATTGATCAAGAACATGCATTGTATTGTGTTTTGATCCAGAACCCTTAATTTTATTGAAGTCTGCACAAGGGAACAATATTGTGTGTGTGTCTGTGTGAATGTGTACTATGTGACACACACACACACAACCCCTTGTACATGAAAATATTTTATTTTATTCCTTCAGTTGTTATTTCCATATACGTTTTACACAAAAAAAAAGGCAAGAATATGAAAGCCACCAGATGGCAGTCACAGACAGGAATTGTAACTGTAAAAACCAAAGTAAAACTGTTAGAACAGTTTGAATATACCTTATCTGAAATGCAAGGGATCAGATGTGTTTTGGCTTTTGGCTTTTTCAGATTTTGAATATCTGTATTGCATTTAAGTACACATTTTGGAGATGGGATCGAAGTTTAAGCACAAAAATCATTTATGTTTAGTGTATACCTCACATAGCCTGAAGGTAATTTTATTAGCTTTATGCATGAAGCAAAATGTGCATAAACTGAACCATCACAAAGTAATAGCTTTTGGGGTATTTCGGATTTTGGATTTCCAGAAAGGGATGTTCACTTTGTACTATTCAATATTCCAGATCTAAGGCACTGTAATCAACTGACAGAGGCATCAATGAGACAAAATGATATAGCTTACCTTTTGAATGCCTGTATCCATTTCTGAAATTGAGAAGGTGAAAACAAGAACTCTTAAGTGTCATTTATTAAAAATACGATATTGTGCAAGTATGCTGACACTGTACACTGGCATTGTGAATAACTACTTCATGAGATTTGAAACTCAAACTTAACCCCAAAGAGCTGTTTCCTTTACAATTAAAATGTAATATGCACCCTTTGACACATATACATTATAACTAAGTGCCTTTAAAGTTCAAGCATACATATGGGGATGTGGGAATGTCTCTGAAAATTTGTCGTGGCTCTTCACTGAACTTCTGAGGTAGAAGGCAACATCAGAAAAAGGTACAGATCACCAGGAATCAAGTAGAGGGTATGACCGATGATCACCAATCTCAAAAGATATTAGAAAAAGTCTGGTGAAACTGTGGTCCTGTAGTTGAAAAACTACTTCCATGTCTGGGGATTACTGGAACTGAAGTCCAAGATCATGTGACCAGTCACAAGGTTTACCAACTCTGCAATCACCACTATCATGGTTGTTACTTCATTCAAACCCACTATGGGGACACAAGGTGGCATACAAAGGTTAAAAATCCAACAGTAAATCTGGAGGAAAAGAAGGTAAGATGTAAGCCACCTTTAAGTTCACTTGAGACAGGGCAGGATATACATATTCAAATGTTCAGATAAAATCATCAAGCAATAAGTGACGAGGCTGCATTTCAGCATATCCCTTTCTGTCCTCAAATAGTGGCATTTATCTTTGCTTGCTTCCATGGCTTGCTTTCAGTGCAATTTTAACAACATAGGTTTAAGACTACACAAAAGCCTGCCAGATGGCGTTTTAATTCTTATTGTTAATTAAAACTTTTATATTTTAGTAATCTTTTAACTTACCACTTGATTTTATAATTTTATGTGATCTGGACGAAGGTTCTAAGGGGAGAACAAACAGTTGTTTGTTTAGTATATTTTATACTTTGTAACCCAATGATGATATTAAAAACAAGATAAACAGCAGCACAGGGATGGAGTAATACTTCAATCCAGTTCATGTTTTAATCAGATGTTAACAGAATATTTGAATATAGGAAAGGTGACAATATTTTGTCCTTCCAATTGGGAATGGGTAAGCATGTAAGTCCTTTTTTAAAAAAGCATCATGCATAATTTGTAAAATTCAAATGTGGGAGAAAATGAAACTGCAGTATAAATGAGGGTTGGAGATTGGGTAGTTTTCCAGATTAGAGCTCTTCAAGTTCCAGCAGCCCTATCCAAAGATAAAAAGGCAACTGCTGGGAGCTGCAGTCCAAAAGCTTTTGGAGGGTGATATGACACACTTCTTGGAGGAGATAAGTCAACCACAATCAGTAGCTGGCACAGAAGCAGGAACTTGAAATTCTGCAATCTCTGCAGTGCAGAATTTCCTTGACCAACCATCAGAACCGTTGTCAAAGGCTTTCATGGTCAGAATCACCAGGTTGCTGTGAGTTTTCCGGGCTGCATGGCCATGTTCCAGAAGCATTCTCTCCTGATGTTTCACCCACATCTATGGCAGGCATCCTCAGATGAGGTGGTAATAAGCCAGTCTTTGAGGCTGCAATGCCATTCAATGCTAATCAAGGTGGTCAATAGCAACATTCATACTTGGCTCAAGCAGACAAGAGTTCTTTCTCCCACCCTGGACATTCCACAGATACATAAACTTCACTTGCCTAGTTTCCAACCAACTTCACAATCTCTGAGGATGCCTGACATAGATGTGGGCAAAACATCAGGAGAGAATGCTTCTGGAACATGGCCATACAGCCAGGAAAATTTACAGCAACCCATCAGAACCATGTTTGATTGTCAACACTGATGTGTGTATGATCACATCAAGACCAAGCAAATAGGGTTTGCTGCTAGAGTTGATATCAGGGGTCCGGTCTCCAGATGGTTTTGGCTTTCAATTGCCCAAATCACTAGTAAGCATAGCAAAAGATGAAGGACTATAAGAGTCTCAATGACAAACATTTGCTATGGTTTATAACCATAGCATATGGACAGCGGCAATATGTTTTATTACCTGACTTCCGTCTCACTCTCTGCTGGGTCATGCCTTCTTTAGACTTGCTTGATGCTTTCAACTCTCCTTCTGTAGCAAAATGGAATCCTGGGTGATCTTTTACAAAGTAGAAAGATTATATTTAATTATTACTTGGCACATCAGATCTGCCATTCCCCAAGAGTTTGTCATAGTGAAGCATTTACAGAAAACAAAACTCAGACAATGTCTATATAGATCAGAGCAGCCTTACTTAGTAATGGCTGAGATAATTTGAGAACAGATTCAGCCCCCTCACTGTCCTCAAAAGCTCTCTTTGATTTTAGTTCATATCAAATGATCTAAACATTTAAAAACTTGGCAGCTGCTTAGAGTACCAAAACTCCAGAGATGCCCCTCTCATCTAAATAAATGGCCTGAAGACCAATTCCCAACATTTTCAGATAAAGCATTCATAGGCAATTTAGCAGATCTTATAAAGATTAAGAAATAGAAATATATAATCATGAATAACCAGTTTTGTCCCTGGTTGTGGTTGCCATTCACTCATAGGGAAGGTAAAACATCACACGCAGAGACAGAGCAAAATGTGGCTCAAACCATCTTGCCAACTTTACTGAGTGCAAAATTAGTTTGAATTTATTGCAATGCTCAAGTAAACACATCACTGATTTTTCTCAGCAGAATTTGTGTACAGAGATTTGTCTTTGCCTTCCTTTGAAGCTGAGTGACTTGCCCAAGGACACCTAGTGGGTTTCTATAGTCAAATGGGGTTTCAACTGGATACTCTGGTCTCCAGTTACGACACTCAAACCACTAAGCCAGGTTGGTTCTCTTATTTGGCACAGCCAATTTTTATCTAGTTCTTCTCTTACAATCTGTAAAAAATAAAACCCCAATTCTTCCTGTTAATGTATTCCTATATTATAAAAATGATTTCCCTTCCTTGTCATGCATATCCTTATAATTCCATTAGTTTTCAGTAATGTTAAATAATAGTACTGTTTTAAAGACTCTTATTTTTACATTAGCTACAATGTAGTCCTTCATGCTTGATACAGCATGATGATGCAATTATATTAGAACACTGCAGCAGATCATGTTGGCATCAGTGGGACAGTGGTGCATTGTCTCTTTGGAAAAAAGAAGACCAGGGCAAAGTCTATTACGATGGTATTGATAAATGGAGTAAACAACCCTCAGTCATTTCCTGAAGGGTACAGCCAGCAGGTATAATAATGAATATCTGTTAAGCACTCCTAGTAACAAAACACAGAATGCTCTTTGTTCCATTGGCCTATTATGAATAATAATCTTTGGTATACCACCAATATTAGTTGTAGAAAGTGTTTACTTGACCAAATTAAACTAATGCCAACAGTACTACTAATAAATAAACAATGACATTTATGGACATAATGGTCAATAAAATACATTTAGGAAATGAGGCTCAGCTTTCTGTTGTAATGTGTGGGAAGGAAATAACCATTCAGAACACACAAATGCAGGATTATATAAAGTGAATGAATAAAAGTTACACCCTGTGGCAGGTGATTCCTTTATAACTTATGTTCCCATACAATTCTAATGCATGCCTTAAGGTTCTGCCTATCAGAAAGGCTTTTAAAATAGGTTTAACTTCTTTCAATATTCTAATAAAATAATTATCAATGTTGAAATATGGAAAATGCTTGGAATCAGAGTCAAAGGGTTGGCAGAGATCCAAGGGCCAATCAGTCCAACCCTCTGCCATGCAGAAGCACACAATCAAATCACTCCCAAATGATGGCTATCCAGCCTCTGTTTCTGTTTATCATCTGCTGGCTTACTTTTTTTAAACTTTGTAAATGTATTTCTAGAGTTTCTATTTGCATGGATAATGGGAAAATATCTAGCTCAAAAATAGTCCCTATTTTCTCAAAGTTATGAATAAATGAGTCTTGGGCAAAAAGAACAAAAGCAAAAGGTACAGACTTCCCAGAACCTAATTCAATTCTGGAGAGGATGGTATTTATAGTGTTCACACATAATAGCTATGTAAGAACTATTTGTACCATGAATAGACAATATTGGATGTGTGTCTAATTTCTTCAGTTGTGCTTTTCATTATTAACCACCATCATCCATAACAATGATTTTTCCCATTCTCCATTACCATACATTGATGCTCTGTAACTATGGATGTAGAGCTAATCCAATTTGAGACCACTTTATCTAGCACAGCTCCATGTTATTAGATTCTAGGATTTGTAGTTCGGTGAAGTACCAGCATTCTTTGGGTGAGGGCTAAAGACTGTAATACTAGAACTCCGTGATTGCATAGCCTTTTGCTATGAAAAGATAAAGTGGTCAGACTGAATTAATTCTATGGTAATGTACCCCATGTCTTAAAAATCATATGGAGCTGCTACAAGCAAAGACCAAAGGTTTGGAGAAAGAAAGAAAAAACAATGTAAGGTAACATTATTATCACAACATAAAAAGCAAAGGTAGGTGCAAATGCACAAGGCTATGGTCATGTTTTCAAGATCTTCCTATCTTTTAATCAATGAAGATGCCAAAACTTAATACTAAGGGATGATATCATTTTATGACTATCCAGCCACTTTGAGGTTTCATCTAGCTCACATATTTTCATCTCATGCTATTTTTATCCCTTACCTTTAAAACATTAAAAAGACAAATTGTATAAACAAAACATACTTACGCATGGCATCCATTTCAAGAATTGCTTGCTTGGCCTGAAAAAACAAAAACAAAACAGATACATTAACTATTTGAAGGCCAAAGATCTAATGCATATGACCAATTGCAGAACTAAATTTTTCACTTTGGGTAGAACCAGAGATCATGTTTCTACCCGTCGCAGGCTTATTTATGGTCTGGTAATAAAAATACATATTTTTAAAAGAAAAGGAACATTTACTGTGGGGAAGCTGGAGAGGGAAGAAACTGTTAAGTACCCATCCCCTTATCCACAGATTCGTCTTAAGACCTATGTGCAATTTCAACAGAATTCCTAGCTCAAAGTCATAACTCAACTTTCTCAAGGAACACTGAAGAAAGTATTGCAATCCAAGATCTCAAGTTGGAATATGTTGCTTCTTCCAAAGCACTTGAAATTTGAGTATGGACAGAGTTGTTATGCAAGCAGTCTTCCCTTGTTGTCATGGGTGCTTGCATTGGGAAACTGGTGAATTCTGCAAGGGCTTCATATATTCATCAGACCACCTTCACATGGAAAAAGCACTTTGATATACTCTTCCCCCTCCATTTTCAGCTGAAAGTGAAGAGCATTCAGGACCAGTTGCTAATGGCAACAACATTTTAGAGTACAACTAATTCATATTATGGGGTCACAGTGCCGCTAAGTTGCAGTATTTGCTGACCAGAAGGTTGGCCATTTGAATCCTCAAGGCAGGGTGAGCTTCCATTGTTAGCCCTAGCCTCTGACAACCTAGCAGTTCAAAACATGCAAATGTGAGTAGATCAATAGGCACTGCTTCAGTGGGAAGGTAATGGCACTCCATGCAGTCATGCCAGCCACATGACTTAGGAGGCATCTACAGACAATGCCAGGTCTTTGGCTTAGAAATTGAGATGAACACACCACCCCCCAGAGTCAGACCCAACTAGACTTAATGACAAGGGGAAACCTTTACCTTTACTTAATTTATATCACAATGACAAGCTAAATATATATTATGATGGCACTCCCCTCTGCAGTCCTTACAACCCTTGAGTGCCACCCCTAAAAAGGGATTCTGCTATGAGGGCTCTAGTGGATATCTGAAGTCTTTCCAAAAATATGAGTTTTCCTTTTTATCAATTTCTCCAGAATATTTACAGAAATATAGAGAAAAAAACCCCTCAGATCATATCTATAACAAGGCAATGACCAAGATAATATACAATATGCATGCATGATTAGGAGTTGCTGCTCAGCCATTTTCCACTAGGTGTCGCATAGGAACATTTGAAAATAGCAATTTGAAGACTAAGGACCAGGAAATAATTTAGGATCTACCTATATGGAGTAAAATCCTGGCTCAGTTATGGATTCATTGTTTCCCTTTTAATGAAGTACAGCTGAGGCATCTTCTGCAGAGTCCATTGCAAACACTACACAATTAATTATATAAATATCAACAACAGCCACTGCATTATATTCAGGAAAAATAAAATTGGGCCCCAACATTGAATGAAGGGGGTCTACAGTTTAAGAAGCACTTGACTAGGGAAGGGTCAGTAGTACGTGGTTTGCATACAAACAGCACCAAATTCAAATTGTGACGAAAGTGTGAGATTGTAAGCCATATTGAGTTCGTCCTGTTTGAAACCCTATAAAGTTACTGCCTGTTGGTGTACATGGAGTGAAACTGGATAGATGAATGGTCTGAATGAGTTGAGAGGAATTGTTTTCCTCTATTGTTATGACAATTGATTTGCCAGCATATAAATTCCAAGAACTTTTTACATTTGCTCACAAAGTAGGCAGAAAAATCAGCCTGTAAGAGTACTTGTATAAAATCTGGGAAACAATTTCAAAATGCAGCTTGGATTCAACTGAACTTTATCAATGTGCTATTTGTCATTATGTCACTACACATATGTAGCTATCCGAAAAGCAGAGATTGGAAGGGAGAGGACGAGAGAGTGAGCAAGAACACAATAAAATAAATGTTTGAGTTGGTTTACCTTGGCTGGGATTTTGGCAGGGTGGTTTTCCAGGATTAATCTCTTCAGATGAAGAATCCAGAGGCGTTTCTCTTGCTGTGATTTAGCCTGTTGCAAGATTACAAGAACGCACACAAAATGAGGAAAGAAATAGATTGATTACAGTTAGATTAAGAACACAAATAAGGAATAAAGGGAAAGGAATTTGTCATTATTAGGAAGGATCTAACTTCTCCATGGAAGATATGGGTCAGGACACCACAACACCATTACACCCCTGTAAGATAGTACATTCTTTATCTCTGAATACTTTTCTTTGCCTATTGTTTTTCAAATGTTCATGTCAAAGGGGCCTTTCAAAATAGCTCACAACACTTTTAACTATAAGAAGCTAAACAACAATAAAAAACCAATGTTTTCAATAATGTGATAATAATGTGTTTGAGTTTGCATTTTTGCATTTTGTGTCCTGCAATTTTCTGACAAAATTGCCCCTTTCCCCCGTCCATCACTGCAATGGTTTTCTACCATGGTTTTATAGATTAAGTAAAGGTAAAGGTTTCCCCTTGACATTACCTTCCTGCTGAAGCAGTGCCTATTGATCTACTCACATTTGCCTGCTTTCAAACTGCTAGGTTGGCAGAAGCTGGGGTTAAAAACAATAGTTCACCCAGTCCTACCGATTTGAAATGCCAACCTTCAAGTCAGCAAGTTCTGCAGCTCAGCTGTTTAACCTGCTGTGCCACCGTGGCCCCATTTTTGTATATTAGAACTGCAAAAACCAATGCTCACATACAAATACAAGATGTTATTTAAAGCAAAGGAATAATTTGACTGAAAAGTGAGATATATGACCTCAAATTAACTCATGAATTAATATTCCTAAATAGATCTGTTTGTAAGCAAGGTTACATTCAACTCATTCAAGGTGGGAAAGTCATATTGGATTTTTTAAATTATTCAACCACAGTAAATTCTAAAAAGCTAACATTAAATGGTGCAGCAGGTTAAACCGCTGAGCTGCGGAACTTGCTGACTGAAAGGATGGCAGTTTGAATCCGGGGAGCAGGCTGAGCTCCCACTGTTAGGCCCAGCTTCTGCCAACCTAGCAGTTTGAAAACATGCAAATATGAGTATATCAACAGGTACCACCATAGCAGGAAGGTAATAGCGCTCCATGCAGTCATGCCAGCTACATGGCCTAGGAGGTGTCTACAGACAACGCCAGCTCTTCGGCTTAGAAATTGAGATGAGCACCACCCCCTAGAGTTGGATTCAACTAGACTGTTCCCTGCTTTAGAATTCCACAAAACTGGCTTCCAAAGGGGAAACAAATATTAGAACTCAGATACAAGATTCAAGATGAATTGAATGAGATTCAACAGCAACAAGAGAATAGCTTTCCAAATCCATTAACATTTTGTTTAATTTTCAACAGACTGGAAAAAGCTTGAGCTTTTTAAAAAGCCAGGCCTAACTGGATTTTTGCATTAATTTAGAACCATTATTTTTCTCAGTAGGTGATGGATGATGCACAATTGGATAGGGCCAGGTCATGTCTAGAGCTTGGGAATGTTTCTTTTTTGAACAACAATTCCCTTTAGCTAAGGGTTCTAGTAGGTGCAGTTCAAAAAGGAAACTTTCCCAGGCTTTCTGACATAAAAAACTTAAGTGCAGTACTAATAATGTGTTTGACACTACCACCACAGTTCCTAGGATACATATCATAAGAAATGTAACCCCTTAATGTCATACTCCAGCATGCATTCACGGCAGATTATTGTACCCTTTAAATACCTGAACAGTATGCTGCATCTTGGGATTTTTGTAGTGGAAAACACTAAAGCTAAGGGGTTCTTTTGGTATCACCTCCACCAGCATGAGATTGCCACACTGAAATAGAAAGAATAGTTTATCAGTCAGAGGGAGATTATATAGAAAATGTGTTAAACTTATTAAAATTATTTACTATTTATATTTTGAGTGCTACAATATCTGACTTCTTCTCCTTTGCAGTGCATGGATTAATAATTATCTTAGTCTGAGACCTCACCCCCAAAATAAATTGAACTAGCCATACCAAAATATGTGCTTTGTAAGCAAACATTTCTTCTCTCTTCTTAGTAATAAGAAGCAATTTGTCAAAGAGGAACAAAGTGCGTTCATTTTTGGCTCTCTGGATGCGGAATGTTCCTTCTAGCACCAACTCCCCATAACTTGCAAGGTCTGGTCCCTTCCAGTTAGTCAGTAAGCTTTGAATCTCCTGAAAAAGAGAGAACAAGCAAGGAAAGAATTAACTGTGTCAAAAATCATTGCCTCTCAGTGCTTTTAATCAATAAGAACTACGTAACATATACTAGTATGTTCTTTCTATAGTCACAAGTGGAAAAAAGCATTTTGTCTACATCAATACCAATTGCACATTTCTCCCAATGGGACATAAATTCAACTGCTAGTCCCAACTGGAGGAGGTCTACTGAATCAGTGGCCTTTATCAGTAACCAGATAAATAGCCGAATCAGTAGCCGCAGTGCCGCAATGGGTTAAACCCTTGTGCTGCTGAACTGCCGACCTAAAAGTTGGTGGTTCGGATCCATGAGACAGGATGAGCTCCCATCTATCAGTTACAGCTCTTGCTAACCTAGCAATTGGAAAACAGGCAAATGTGAGTAGATAAATAAGTACTGCTTCTGTGGGAAAGGCAAAGAGATGCTCCAAGCAATCGCCGGCCACACAAAATGCAGGTACTTCCGAGGGCCAGAGATGGACACCGATTCCAGAAGCCAGATATGGAAAGGAGAAGATTCTGTCTTTGTTTGTGTTTGTGTGTCTCATTGTATATGACTATAAAGAAATTGGATGTTTGCTATGTACCGTATGTAAATGCTGTAATCTGCTCTGAGTCCCCTAGGGGAGAAGGGCAGACTATAAATAAAGTGTATTATTATTGCTGTTGTTGTTGTTGTTAGAAACACAACAATATGTGTTCACAGCAAACAAGATCACTCTGCTAGCTATTATTATTATTATTATTATTATTATTATTATTATTATTATTTTACTGACACAAAAACACAGTATATCACAGCAAATGAATTATTATTATTATTATTATTATTATTGTAGACCCAGTAGATCTATTCTAGTTGTAGCCCCTACATCAAAAATGTTTTCTCATGTAATACACAAGTTCAAGTTTACTTTTAATAAACTGAGTCCAAACTGAATTATGTCTGAATGAGAGAGTCCCTACAGTTACTCTAGGGCCATCCAGAGCTACCCTGCTCTCATATCCCTATCTCTTTTGTTGTATGAGATTTTCCTTTCACACATAATTCCCACCAGCTGTGATGAAGAGCTGTAGCTACTTAACATCAAGAGTTTTCTGAAAGGGGACTACTCATACAGAAAGCTTAACATATATAAACCCAACCCAAAGAAAGTGAATAACATGCCACAATGGAATGAAGAAAAATCCTTCCCAGCCCCAACTAATCCCTGAAAAGTGCAGAGGAGGGAGGGTAGGGACTAGATTATATAGCACAAGTTTATTTAATGCCCACCGGAAAACATGGGAGACCGTCACTACTAAAAAGACACCTGAATCCTGTCATACTAAAGATTTTATGAGAAGAGTCTCCATCTTTGCAGATTTTCCAATGGCTTTCTAATACAGCCCAAGAGACATCACTGCCACAGTCCCATCTTTTGGACAAGTGGGGGGTAGGGAATATTTCTTGGAAATCATGTTGCCAAGTAAATTTTGTGATCAAACACAAAAAAATCAAATTCAGTTTATGTTTAAATAATTTGTTTAAATAATCCTGGGAAGTATTTTTTTTACTCACCTGTAGACGGATAGCATGTTCATGTTTCCTTTTCATATCATTAATATGCCATGCTACTCTCTGCATTGTATCTATGGCATCCAATACCACATCATAACCTTCAGTGTCCTTGTCAAGATGGTTTTCTATCTCCTAGACCAGGAGGGAATGAAGATAAAATAAAATCCACATTAGGCAAGCAGATAATAATTAATAATCTGATCCTTAGCACACTTTTAGCTGCAGCTCCATCTCTTTGGATTGTCTAGATCAGTGGCTCTTAACCTGTGGGTTCCCAGGTGTTGTGGTCTGCAACTCCCAGAAATCCCAGCCAGTTTACCAGCTGATAGGATTTCTGGGAGTTGAAGGCCAAAACATCTGGAGACCCACAGGCTGAGAACCACTGGTCTAGATCAAGGGTGTCAAAACCCATTTTCATGGAGGGCCACACCAGCCTTGAAAGGTCCATTGGTTGCCTTGAAAGGGTCATTGGATATAGAGGGCCTCCATGGCAGGTGGCATGCTGATACTTTTTTTTTTTGAAGTGGATTGTGCTTTGTTTGATGAGTCACAAATTATATACCAGAAAAGAAAAATGGGTTCCCCTGACACTGTGGAGACCAAATTACAAATTATATAGCCATGCCTTATAGCCAGGATAGGGAATAGTGGCTTTCCAAATGTTGACTAACAGCCCACGTATGTGTTCCCTTGTTTGATTCCACCACACACAAAACCCCTGTTTTACCAGGAACCAATCGTTCTGACATAAGAAGGTCCAGTTGCTGGTGACTGGGACATGGGTGGATGACGTTCCCATACTGCTTTCACCAGTGAGCAAAGTTGCAAGATATCTCTTCCTCTTTGGTTGTTATTTTAAACCAAAAATGGAGTTTGCAATAACCTCCACCAGTAATGGTGAATAAACATTCTGGGAAAATGACTTTTCAACAGGAACTCAGATGCAGGGCCCCTGATTCAGACAATTTGGATCAAGTCACAAAGGTGTGCTTTGTCTCAAATTAGAGTGACTGGTTTTATACAATAAAAAAAATCAAAAAAATCCTGTACAATTCAGGAAAACATTAAAAAAGATGTACATTAGTGACAACATACATGTAAAAGTAGGTGATACTTGAGTATTCTCTGGACTGGTTTTAAGAGATAGGATCCTAATGGTAGGGAATGCTGTAAAGCCTCTTGTCTTTCTCTGAAGAACTTGGCCAGAGACTTGTTCCTCATGCATTCTGTTAGTACAGCCACTGATCTGTAAAAGATACAAAAATATTTTCATGATGTGTTCATACATTAAATATACAGGAAACAATAGCTTCACACGCACATCTACGCTACACTACTGGTTCCTTTTATAAGACTACTCCAAGCAAGATGCTGACAAATACTGCTTTTGGCAACTGTGCAATCTGCAAACTGCCATGTCTGTTTGCCATTGCACTGCCTTCTGCTTGAAGTTGGTGGTTTTAAAAGAGCAGAAAATGTTACTGCATCACAGGTATCCTGATATTACAGAACAGGAAAAAAACCTTGTATGTACATATTATTGGAGTTCAGTGGTCCAAAAAAAGCTCCAGACCTGGACTATGATACACCTACGCTGTAGTATTAATATAGTTTGACAGAACTTTAACTGCCATGGCTTAATATTATGGAATCAAGGTCTTTAGCCTTCTATACCAAAGACTGCCAGTGACTCACCAAATTACAAATCCCAGGATTCCAGTTAAAGTGGTATCAAGATGCATTAATTCTACAGTGTAGATACACGCAATGTTGCATAAGTTTTTGAGCTTCTGTATTTTTTTGATCCAGTGAGAATTGGAAGAACAGGCATTATTAGCTTGTGCTCAGAACAGAATGACTCAGTGTTTCGTATGCAGAAAAATGACCTCAAATTACATACCAAATGCTCTGGGGGTCCATTTGTTGGCAGCAAGACTGGCACAATATCTTTTTTACTCCCTTCTCTATTGCCAGGTAGGGCTATATGAAACCTCTCTCAAATCATGTGATAAAATGACCACTTCAAAGGCTTTCAGGCTCCCAAGAGACCTCTACTGTTACAGGAGCTTAAAACTCACACAAGAGGCCCTCTTCTCCTAAGATTTTAGATAGGTTTTATATGCGCCTTCCTTACATATGCTATGAAGTCCCAGGTTGGCTTGGCAACTGTCTGTTTTGTTGCTTGAAAAACCTGGCGACTCCAGCTTGATAAAGATTTTGACTGAAAACAGGACTCTTGCATCTTTAACAGATGTGTAGAGATTTCATCATGTGTTGGTTATCACACAACCAAATAAGAAACAACACCTGCTTAAATCCCCAATTCTACACTACCACAGCCCTGATCAGTTTTCACTCTGGTAACCCTGGATGGCCTGGAGGAAATAAAACACCAGGGCCCAAATCCTCTCTTGATGTTCTTGCCCCACTCTGCTCCAAATAGATATTTCTATCTGGGATGAAAAACAGAGGAACCTGGATATGACTGGCTGGATACGTAGGCTCCACAGAGTTGTGTGCTGTAAGTGTAGCTTAACAAAATGAAGTATGTAACATCGACACTGAAGTATCTAACATCAATATTGTTTAAGGAAACCACATTTCTACTTCATTACATGTTCAGCACAGAAAGATAATTTCCAAAAAAATACACAGAACAGAGGATTTCCCTACCTTGGATAATTGGTGCAATACTGAGTGTATATGTGGAAATCTTCACTCTGTGAATAGGAATCAGGAAGAAATTTTTTTGTTTAGTATCTTGGTTTTATCAGAGCTGCTTAGAAACTCTGAAATCAACACTTATTAGAAGCTGTCTTGCAAAGCACATTACTCACCACTATTTTATAGCCTAATACATATATTAGTCCTCTAAACCTCCAAGCCCACCACCCCAAATGCACCAATATATGTCACTTTTCTACCCATTTACTCACACAGAAACCTTAATTACCAAAAGCATGTATCAGTGCTATTTAGAAACTTGTTTTTGAAAATTGACTCATTATGGTAATTTACAGTTCATTGGGGAATATTGCCCATAAATCCAATCTCAAATAATGCAGACCCACTGATGCTATCAGATTTATTCATATAACAGCCACCTTACTATTCAGTAATTGATTCTATATGTTTATTTCGGACTAACAATTGGATCAAGGTCTTGTTGTCTATTCCTTCATTATTTTCAGAAACAGAAAATTATAATTTCCTTTCTGCAATGTACTCATTTCTGGTCAGCCAAGAAGAAAAGCAAAGGGTTAGAGAAAAATAGCCTGCAGAGCTGCCTAGGTTGTCTTTTATAATTTCAATCCTCTTTAGCCACTACATTTTTGCTGCCCACCTTCTGAATCTATCTTGGCAGCTTACAAAATAAAAATAAAACTCAAGAATATAATAGTAAACTTAAGATCAAAAACAAATTACAACAGTAACAGAGTAAAAGCCAAAATTAACAGCAAAGAAAGTCAGTAGTGTTAGGATGTAAAAAGCACTAACATTTTAAAAAAATCAAAGCATTTCCAAAGCTTGAGAGAATTATAAGGTCTTCACCCAGCACTAAACCAGCACAATGTGGACATCAGCTGTGTCCACAATAGGTAAGCACCACGGGGAAGACTGATGGTTTTGTTAACACCCTCTTCCCCGCACTTGGCAAGGGCATTTGGAAAAAATCTCAGGAAATGATACTAGACTTTAAACAAATAAGGGAGATGCTCAGCCCAGGTACTTGATCCCATCTTGCACAATTTTATAGGTTAATGCCAGATGTTTCAATTGCACCTGGAAATAAGACTAGCAGCCAGTATAAACGAAATGGCAGTGCCATAATGACAAATCCATCTACTAGTCCTAGTTCCTGCCTAATTTGGGATTCAGTTTCCATAACTACAGTATATGTAAACAACTCTTTCTGTTACGCTCTCAATGCATGCATTTTTCATGTTTGAACCCAGTTAAAGTGGTCTGTAATATTTTTCAAGAATATACATTTTCAGTTGTGCTCTAGGCTTCCCATAATGACAACTGGAAAGGACTTCTGTTCCTTTACTAGTTGTGTAAAACAGAATTTCAGCAGGTTTTGCTTTTTCCCTGGTTGCATAACAAGCGACAATTACTGAAATCCCCATTTCTACACAAATATTAAACGGACTCAAGCACTTTTTAGTTTACAATCAGACAACTTGCATAAATTGGGAACAGAACAAGAAGAATCTGAAGTTTACAATCTTTCCCTAGTCTTGGGAGGCCAAGGGATGCACATATACTTTTTCATGGTTTTGTGAATTGTAACATTGATAAATTTTCTTTAAAAATTCAGTTAATGCAGTCATTCCACCCTGGCCTCACACATAAAAGCTGTGGGTGTGCAACCCAAGGGAGAAGTAGAAGGATTTATGAACCATTTCACAGTGCATGATGACATCTGATAAGCATAGTGTACCTGACTTTAAAAAAAAAAAAGGATTAGTCAAACTCTCCATCCTACTTAAGAGACTGTTTTATTGCCAGACAGTGATAGTCCACCCAGTAATTACAGACTTCAGCTGAGCCTTTACTGATACTTTTTTGCTTACACATCAGATTTAAATACATATAGCTGTCTTCACTGACATAAAAACAATAAGCTTGAACCACAGTCTATTAAATGCATACGTTTTAAATTAACAGCTACTGCTGAAAGCTACCCCTGCAAGGAACTAATAATAAAGTCAACCACAATCCACTGCAGAAACATTACAGTCTGTAATTAGCTGGTGGAATAGATTCGCATTCTAGTTCTCACTGTAACAGAAGCAAATGCAAAAATCAGTATTAAATTACATCCACACTCTAAATAAAAATTAAAAGAAAGCAAGTAGAAAAAAACATACAAGACAGTGCTATATAATCCACTATAACTATGTTTAAACCTCCATGGCAGCCATAACATCACGTAACTATGAAACATCATCCTGCATATGAACTGATTTTTAAGCTCGTAAGAAAATGTTTTCTTCTGTTTTGCAGTACATTTTCTTCCACCCTGCTGTCATGGAATTAAACAACTGGAATTAGAGAATGTGCTAAAGGGGCAAATAGTAAAAGAGCCAATTAAACACCAATAAAAATATAAAGCTGTGTAACATCCAATGTTGTATGCATGAGTTTCACTTGGCATTGGCAATAGGACTTCCCTTCCCTTCCACAGGTTCCAGTATATTCCAGTCTCTGCTATGAAGAGTCCTGCAGTCCACTAGCACAGATCCAGAATTGGACTGGGGGAGGGTGCAGATGTGGATGCTAAAGGCATCCTGCTCTCACTGTCCACCATGGCACTTAGGGGCCATGGTGGACAGTGTCGACATAACAATTTCTTTGTAAAATATCTAGCCTGCCAAGTCTAGATGTCTATTCTTGCAGTCATTCAGTTGATGTTTGTGTATAAACTGACATTTTAAAAAATGCACTGAAAATCAGTAAGATAAGGCAAAGATGTCTGGCTTTCATCTGCCGATAATCCTTTTGTGACCTGTGAATGCCTATAACTTTCTGCATGGGGCCTTTGTTTAGGGTGCTGGCTGTCCACTGGCTGCTATTCCAAGAGTTTGTTCTAGACTACAGCTCCCAGGCTCCTCTGAATTCTCTGAATGATGGCTGGAAAGATTCTGGGGCACAGCAAACAAAGTGTTCCATACTTTGAGTTTTGTCCCCCCACCCATTTATGTGTGATCTATGGAAATATGGGTCTAAATCATATAGTTAGCCATGAATAAAGAAGATGCAAGTCTCATTTACAGTGCCAAGTTAATGCAATTTGAAGCTAGCTTCCAATTGTGGTGATGAGACAACAAACTCCCACAAAACTGTGTGAAAGAAATGTGCACCAGTGCTCTGTGGTTTGAAAAATCACCATCTGGACCTCAAAGTAGTTCTAAGATTTCCTATGGTTTCATTTGCAGAGTGAAACCACTTTCTTTAATACTGGTTTGAAACTGCATTAAATGGTCTAAGTGTTGATTTACCATTGAATAATTGATGCAATGGGTCTACTGTAGTTGGAAATTACCAACAGAATTGTGACTATGGACATAATTGGTATTGTGTACATGACTGTATTCCACTGTGCAAGTGTTTTCTCCAGTAATGATTGGTGCCTCTCGTATCAGATAAAGATGCTAAGGTATATTCTCAAACACCTTTAGTAATGCCTTTGAAGTTTGGACTAAAATCTTAAACAGTTTTATTATCTCACTGACTGACATGGAAGTCGCTCCACTCCCCCTAGCTCAAGATCTCCTCCAATCAGGCGGTGACTTTGCTTTTATATTTCAAGTCCCATAAATCCATTAAGGCGTTGTTTAATCCCCAACCTCCTGGTATTTAGTATTCATGTTTTGTGATTGCATCCTGGCATACAGCCAAGGGGAAGGAAAAATAAGATGTAGATTAAATTATGATTGTTGTCATATGAAAGCCCTCGACATACATCCTTTGTCCCACTGGGGAAGCTGCTCTAGATTTTTTAGTGGTATTTTGCCATGCAACACAATGAGTTTTAATATTGTAATTGATTGACAGCCTTAATAAATGAGGCTGCAATGTATTGCAGTTGAATAAAAATGTAGTCAACACACAAATTCAGGATTTCTACTGGCATCACAAAATTGACTGACTTTTAGGATTTTGTTAGTTATGTGTTTGTTGGTAATCACTGATGGATTGTAATTTTCTACTGACGTAAAATGCCAAACTCCATATCAAACCAACATTTTGGTGGGTTGTCCACTAAATAATGGAGAGCAGCTGAGAAGCATCCAGCTAAGTTCCTACAGTTGGACATACAGCACCAAGGTCATTCTTCTGTACCTCTGGAGGACCCTTTGGAAAGGCCTCTACAACCTGCGGTCCTCCTGGTGTTTTGGCCTCGATCTCCCAGAAGCCTTAGCCACTTATTCAATGGCCAGAAATTCTGGGAGCTGAAGTTAAAAACACATGGAGCGCCATAGGTTGAAATGGCTTCTCCTAGAGAATGGCATATCATTATGCATACAGATATAAGAACATAGCTGGACACTTCTCTGGACCCCTTTCCACCAACTAATAAATAGCAGGAGGAGGGGGCTGCGGTTTCTAAAAAGTACAGTTTGGGTGGGATGTGAGGGAAATAGCTTGTACTTTTTTTGCTTGTGAATAAATTTACGATACTTCTCTCTGGGCCAGTATTATATATATATATATATTATCCTTGGATTAGTTACAGTTCCATCCAACTTGCATTTAATTGCATACATTCTGGCAAGCAGGAACATCCTGCCTCATACAAGAAAATATAAAGACACATACATTTATTCAGAGCCATAAATATATCTGTACAGATCATGCTAACATATGAAGTTTGACAAGGTGAATAAAATGTCAAAATGTCACAAGGAGAGAGAAGATGAATGTAGGAGGGGAAAGAGTAAGGACAGATGCTATCTATGTTCTTCTTGAGAAGCACCGGAAGCCAAAACCAACTCCATACATCTAAAGTAGAAACATCCATCCCACAAACTATTTTGGAATAAGAACTCAGAGTCAAAGATTTCTCATCATACATTTGTGGACCACCCATAAGCTGTCTCTGACAGATTCAGAAAAAGAAAGTGTCCTCACTGTAAAGTCAAAAAAGGAGTATCCCAAACTAAAGTCAATGTTAACTACACTAAATTGTCTGAAATTTTTGAAATTCAGCCATCAATTTGTTAATGTTTGGTATATTTGAAATTCAAGTTAAACCCTCGTGCCAGCTGAACTGCTAATCAAAAGGTCAGCGGTTCGAATTGGGGAGCAGGGTGAGCTCCCATCTGTCAGCTATAGCTCCCCATGCGTGGATATGAGAGAAGCCTCCCACAGGATGGTAAAACATCAAAAATCCAGGAGTTCCTTGGCCAGCGTCCTTGCAGAAGGCCAATTCTCTCACACCAGAAGCGACTTGCAGTTTCTCAATTCACTCCTGACAGAAAAAAGCAGGAATACAAAATACAGATAGGAACTCAACTAAAAGTTGAGAATTCACTCATACTAAACTATTTGATGTGATTACATTTGCAAAATGGTGTCATCGTCAAGGTGATTTATGTATGAAAAAGCTGAAATAAAACAGAGCCCTGTTTAATATTACAAAGAAAATAATATCACTTACCTTAGATACGAAACATTCTGCTATAGCTACTGGGTCATTTTCACAGTTTTCCAAGTCTTGCAAAAGTTCACTAGTTCATACAAAGAAAAAAAGAAAAATAGTATTTTTTTCTAAATACTTTGAATACTTTCTGCACTTTGAATATAAATTGCAATAAAAGGAACTGCTTCTCATCTGAAGCACTTTGGATAAGGGTTACTCAACTTGTAATAAATAGGGGAGAAGGTTACAGGCAGGTAGAGCACTTTATTCATGTGGCAGTTACGGTGCTGTTTAGTGGTGAAGTTTGAAATGCATGATCTTGTCATGACAGTCCTCCCCTTAACTTATGCTCCCAAAAGAAAGTTTAAAAAACTGCACACATCTGTGTTTTGGTGTCAACAAACCGGTTCTAGCTTTTATAGAGCACGCTTTCTTAACTGCTAGGTTAAACCAAATTATTTTTCATTACAATAAAGGAATCTGGAGACACCAGACACTGCAAGTGAACTCTAAGAGGAATAATGAAATCCAATAATCCCTGGTTTTATGACACCATTGTTAGTGCTATGCATTAAATAATAATAATTTTATTTCTTACCCACCTCTCCTAGTGGCTCAAGACAGGTCTTAGCACAGTGAAAACACACAAACATTGCAAAAATTCTATAAACACACATATTAAAATTTAGTTCTATAATACATATTAAATACACAGGACATAGATTAAAACATAGGACACGGGTTTAAAATTTATGCTTAAAACCAACTGGGTAGCTTTGCTGGAAGAATAGGTCTTTAGATAGGTTTTAAATTCCAGCAGCTCATTTAGCTGTCAGAGCTCTCCTGGCAGCATGTTCCACAGTCTTGGGGTGACCGATGAAAAGGTCCTCTGAGTTATGGTCACTAGTTGGGTTCTGGTTGGTTGGAGCAGATGTCCCTCAAAGGGTCTAAGTGTTTGGGGTTGATAGTATGGGAGAAGATAACCTAGACACAAAACATGCAGGGCTTTAAAGGTCAAAAACTTAGTTTCTTGTACTTTGCCCAGAAGCTATTTGGCAGTATTTCAGGGGGAGTGTAACCTCTCCCCCAGAACTGGTTGACACACCACCATCCCCAGATTAGGACCCTTAATGGCAAGCACCTCTGTTTTGTCTAGATTTAGTTTCAGTTTGTTTCTCCTCATGTAGCCCATTACCTCCTCCAGGCCTTTGTTTAGAGGAGGAATGTTATCCTTAGCTGAAGCTATTTTTGAAGGCATGGAGAAATATATAAATAATCACACACATTATCTCTTTCTTTCTGAGTACTGAAGTGCACTTTTTCAGCTATTCCACTCTCAATTGCGATAAATGCCATCACAAAAGTCTGCCCGAGGTATTAAAGAAGGAAAGAAAAAACCCTGCACTACTTAAGTTCCCAGATGTTTTCCTGCACTAAGATAGACAGTTTTATTTTTACAACTTTGCCTTGTTGGGCTTATAAGCACGCTTTCATGTGCTGCCTGTTTATTTAGCTTTGATGTACTGGAGGGGTAACAAAATAGATGTTGTCAATTGTTTCTGTTAGTGGATGCACACTGCTATGAACTTTATAGCAGATTATAAATGAAAATCACAATTGCCATAGCCTTTTGATTCTTTTGATAGATCCCCTCCACACGACTCCCTGAGGAAATGGCTTTGTAACTAGATATTGTCTGCATTGACCAGAAACCCCATTTTTAGGTTTACAGCTGAACATTAAGCATACAAAAACAATGGCCACAGATGATATACAAAATGGAGACTGCTGTTAAGAAATGTGAAGAATATTAGGGCTTGGAAGGGCAGTTCTAAAAGAACTAGACAGATTCTCTAGTGTAAAAAATATATACCATATTTACTTAAGTAAATATAAGCCGAGTGAATATAAGCCGAGGCACCCTATTTTACCACAAAAAATGGGAAAACATATTGACTTGAGTATAAGCCGAAGGTGGGAAATGCAGCAGCTATTGGTAAATTTCAAAATAAAAATAGATACCAATAAAATTACATTAATTGATGCATCAGTAGGTTAAATGTTTTTGAATATTTACATAAAACTGTAATTAAGATAAGGCTGGGTTGTTGCAGGTTTTTCAGGCTATATGGCCATGTTCTAGAAGCATTCTCTCCTGATGTTTTGCTTGCATCTATGGCAAGCATCCTCTGAGGATGCTTGCCATAGATGCAGGCGAAATGTCACAACCTCTGAGGATGCTTGCTATAGATGCAGGTGAAACGTCAGGAGAGAATGGCCATATAGACTGAAAAACCTACAACAACCCAGTGATTCCAGCCATGAAAACCTTCGACAATACATTAAGATAAGACTGTCCAACTCTGATGAAATCATTATTCTAACCTTCTTCAATGTAAATGTGCTTATGTATCTTTCCAATAATCACCACAGTTTACTTTAACTATACATTTTGAGGAAAATGCTGTGTGTATATTGTAAAGACGTATCAATGCCACCAAGAAAATGCAAAGTCGTGCGTTAATCCCACCAAATGGGATTACCAAAAATGTAAGGAAGTTCCTAGACTGCTATTAAATTAAACTGCCACCAATATGTTTAGAGACGCTGGTCTTAAAGTCTCTGTTTATCCCTATTTGCGTTGTGAGGTAACTTTGGTAGAGTGGAATGCACCGAATGTAAAATCAATGGAGGAGGCAGGATTAAAATACAAAGAGAACAAGTTTATTGTTAAACAAAGCGTAATTGTTGCAATATTGAGATGTTGAGCTTGGCATATGCTTGATGGTTACAATATGGCTTGGTTGAGATACATTCAGGCTTTAGATGTTACAATCTTATAAACTCCTTCTACAGTGAAGTGCTTTATTATTTCAGTGTTCCTTGTTGTGAATATTCGCACTGTTTGTCCTATACCGGATCAAACCACTGATCTCCAGTCTTCCACTACTGGCGATCCTAAAACCCCCTCTGTTAGATTCTTTTTAACTCAAGCAATCTAACGAGGTTTCTCCTTCAGCTCCCTTGCTGAAGAAATATTCACAAATACTAAGAACTAACTGAATCTATACTGCTTCACACCACAGAGCCCTAACTGACTCTGCCCTCTTCTCAGGGTCTCTTCCTCCTGACTAAACTACCTTTCCAGAGTCCTATCTGACTCTGCTCCTCCTCTCAGGGTCCCATCCTCCTGACTGAAAATTAACTGTCACTTTCAAACCTTTTTCTCCTTAAGCTCCGCCCACCTCCTCTTCTGCCTTGTCACCATGGCAACCTATCTCTCACAGCTAGGCCACGGCAACCAATGTAAAACATAAATACAGTTTAAACACAGTATAATAAACACTTTATAATAAACACTTCTCTACAATATGAATAAGGAAAAGTGAGAAAGACTGGCTCCGTGAGAGGAGGAGAGGAAGGTGTGCACTGTGTGAGAGAGGAAGAGAAGAAGGAGAGTGGGTTGCTGTGTGGAAAAGTGAGGATCCTGACAGGAAAGCATGGGGTTGAAAGAAGCCCTTCTTTTAGCCCCACACGTTCCTGCTAGGACCTTCACCCGAGAATAAACTGAGGGGAGCTTTTTCAGCCTCAAAAAAGGGCTGAAAAACTAGGCTTATATTAGAGTACATATAGTAATTGAGTACCAAAGTTAGGATTGTCCAGTTTATTTCAATAAACTGAAATGATTATTGTGCGCCATCCAGTAGTACACACACAAAAACAAAAGGGACAGAACCAGATGCCAACAAAATCCTGCAAAAATCCCACAAAAAACAAATATAACAAAACACAACACAACCACAGAGTACACAATCTTCAGGCTCCTCCTGTTCTTGTTACATTTCTCAGTATGCTATGGACAACCAGGTGTCTTCTAGATGCTTTCAGTACTACAGATCCTGAGCAATGGCATGGTGTCTGGAGTTTATGAGAAACACACTCCTATATTCAGAAACACACCCCTATATTCAGGAGCCTGGAAAAAAGTAACCCATCTCCTCACTTGATAGTAGCCCCTTATAAGAGAAGCTAACAAGGGACTAAGAACAGAAAGTGAACATCTATATAGTCAACAGAACATTGCTATTTGGTTTCCTGCGCATCTAATTTCATTTATAAGAAGCGTTTGTTCTGCATCCACCTGACATATTTTTAAATGAAGTAAATGTTCAAATGTTTCCACAGAAGTCATGGTAGAACTCCATAGATACCTTGTGCTTTTTTGTTTTATGTTACCGCACCCAGGTTTATTTATTCTAGGCTCCTTTCTTGTTTCAATTCAGTCTTTAATCTGCTGGAAGGGTGGGGGTGGGGGAACACAGCAATTACTTTGATTAGTAGTCAGTGTATATGCTTTTACTTAAGTCAACTATTTACTTACCTATTGAAATGATAGATATCTTTTATGTTTCCAAACAATGCTGATCGTTCCTCTGTCCCCAGAGAAAGCTTGGATTGGTCAGTTATACACTCAAGGTAATCCTATGAAATAAATGAAAAGGATGTTTAAAACATGTCTATTCTTTTGTTCCTCAGTAAATGAAACTCTTTAATTGTGCAAGATGAGTCCCCCCAACAGATCAATTTCACTTTATATTACTATAATCCTTTCAGTAGCTCTACTAGAACAGTCTTTCTATTATGGAAGATAACAATACTTATCTGTTCATAATACCAAGGAATAAATCCAAAGGCTGAATGCTTTCCTTTGCTTCCCAGACTGTACATTGTATGTTTTTCAAGCTGCAAATGTATTCAGATTTCACTCACAGTGACAACTTAATGATCTCTATTAATTACTCAATAAAGCCAATGACATCTTCTTATAATAAATGTGGTTTTTAAATAAAACATTATAGATATTATTAAAGCACCTGGATTTCAAATAGGTAGTCTAAAAAGAGCCCCCCAGGGAAATGACCACATTACAGAATGCTGAAAAAGCATTTTTAAAATTCCAAAAAACACAAAGTAATAAAAATGTCATTTTTTTCAGTCTGAGAATAATAGGGGCTCTGTTTTTTGAGGTGCCCACCTGGAGCAGTACTAACTGTTTTCATGTGCAATACTGGAACGTTTTTCAGAAAATATTAATTTGCATGCAAATCACCTGTGAAGAGTACTCCTTAGGATTGAGGAGTAAAGATAAAGGTAGAGGTTTTCCCTGGCATTAGGTCTAGTCGTGTCTGACTCTGAGGGGTGGTGCTCATCTCCATTTCTAAGCTGAAGAGCCAGCATTGTCCATAGACACCTCCAAGATAATATGGTCAGCATGACTGCATGGAGTGCCGTTCCCTTCCTGCAGAGGTGGTACCTGTTGATCTACTCACACTTGCATGTTTTTGAACTGCTAGGTTGGCAGAAGTTGGCCTAACAGCAGGAGCTCACCCCGCTCCCCAGATTCACACTGTCAATCTTTTGGTCAGCACTCCATGCTGTTTCTATATCTTCTTTACTCATTTCTGGGGTTTTCTTACCCTTTTTAAAGTAATTATTTTGTTTGTTTACTTGATTATCTTTTCCCAAAAAGTTTGTACCAGCCTACCAGTCCATCAAGCATGGAAGAAGTCCAAAAAGGATACTCGAGCCTAGCTGATGGTTCTTCAACACGGTTGAGACTAAAAAAGGTATTTTTCAATAATAACATGACCACTACCTCTTTTAGGAAAGATGGAAACCTGCCTTGTATTACTGTGGTATTATTCACTACTCCTCCAGTCAATTTCAGGTTGCTTTTAAATTGGCAGGAACCTTGAGTGCAGCATCTGTATCCTGGTTATTGCCTTTCCAAGGGTCCCGTCTACATATTCAAGTTACACAAACTGAAATGTATCCAATAACAAAGGACAAGCAAGGGGCAAATTACATCAATTGGACCTGCAAATACTAGCAGCCAGGTTAGAGCACACCCAAATGTTTTTTTATTAGCAAACTGTTGTGCAAATTCTTCACTGCAAACTTCTGAGTGGTTTACATACTACTCTTGTGGCAGAATGTAAAAGGTTCCTATTCGAGAGAGCTCCACTGGACAACACTCTATAGATAGAAATGGTGACAGTGAAGGATTCCCCCACCTGCTGTCACTGCCAAAGCAGAGGCTTTCCAATGAGTAGTAGCCCATGTTCACTCGCACTCTCAATCTTCGAGTATCATAGCTCTCGTCTCTGCCCCACTTATTTTATCACCCTCAGCCACATAATAAACCAGACTGTTACTTGGCTCCTTTCCCTGAGGAGGAGCACTCATGAGGGATCACATCCACTATCCTGGCAATTTGCCTATTCCAGAAATCAGCCAAAACTTCAACAGTACCACCTGTTACCAAGGCAATAAGAGTCTCCAAGAATCCATCCCGCTCCAAAAGCCTCCTGCAGTGACCCAACCTAAACAGGCCCACCCCTGCAGAGGCTCGGAGTTCCAGTGAGTCTAAATTCTACGAGTTAGTGTTCAGTCTATTACAATGGAAATATGTTAAGTTCCTCCACATCCAAATTACCATCATTCCACTTTCCACTAAAACTTGGTTCAAAGTGTGTCCTGCACCATGAGTGACACCAGATTCCTCTTGGGATAGATCCACGATAGACAAGACATCTTGAACTGTTGTTGATAAACAGATATCTGAATGGATGTTGACATCCCCCAACACAACTAGTGAGGGAAAGCTCATGCCACTGCTCAGTGAGTTCAGGCAAGAAGACTTTGGGGCAGGAAGTTGCGTGGTACATCAGAAGAATTTGTGGCCTGTCCTGGCTGCCCATCTTTAAGTATACACATTCAAGCACAGGAGACTGAGAGATAGGGCTTGTGTTGAGGATGAAGAAACCCTGATAGATCTCTACAACTAGCTACCCTCCACCTTCCAATAAGCATTGCCTGCTAATCCACAGAGCACCCAGGCAGACAAAGCAGGTTTCCATAATACAAACAGGTTGGCTACAATCTAGCGTTTCTACTACTATACTACTGCAACTACTACTCAGGGATAAACCCTATGTTCACTCATTGGTTAAATGAAAGTTTGCATTGAATCAGTTGATGTGATTAAATTGGTACTACCAAATTGAGCCTTTACGATAAAAGTGGGCCAAATTGTTAGATAACGATATCTAACAATCAACAATGAATTGCAACTCGCACCAGCGACAGACAGTGTAGCCAATAGTGAAGAATACTGGGTTTTAGAAGTATGCAGTTTGTTTATACCAAGTTACTGTAGAACTAAAACTCCAATGATCCCAAATCATTAAGCTATGGCAGTTAAAGTATAGATGCATCCTTAGTGTTATTTCCATAACATTTATAAATAAGTGCTAAAAGAGTAAGGAAAAATGTATAAATACAGATAGCTGGAACTGTGCTAATAAAATCCTGAGATGAACTGTGATCTGAGGGTTTAAACAACCAACAATGGCATTTTGCCAATGGCAAAAGCACTGATTTCAAGGAACACTGGCAAAGATCAATTACGGAATCATCAGGACTTCTTTGTATGATAGATAATGTATTCCAAAATTCATACAAGATAATAATGAACTGTCCACACAAAATAACCATGAAAGATTGACTTGCAGCAAAGGTATTTGTGAATAATTTGTATTTGGGTAATTTTTAAAAAGCAAAGTACTTATCACAAGAGCACTACAAAGAGGTGAAGGCAGCAGATCTAAAGAATATATATTTTTGGTTGAGTTACACTTAAAACAGGAACATGTTCTGACTTACATCCAAATTCAACTTAAGAACAAGTCTACAGAACATATCTAGTTCACAACTTGGGAACTGCCTGTAAAAGCAAGCACCTACACGTAGGTAATATTCCTCACCCAAGAAAACTTAATCATGTCCAAATTAAACAAATCCTTCCCTAAAAACAGCATGACTAGGAAAAATGTAGCCTTGCTTACATACAATTTAAGCAGCAAAGCTCCATGGTATCTATACATTATCTACATTTCTACTTTCCATTCCACATCCATTAACTTATGACCATCAATACAGTCTGTTCTCTTAATAAATGTTTGCATATTAAATCATTTTTGCCCCACTATCCCCGCACTTCCTGAAACTGCTGGTGACCTTTTGTTCTCACTCAACATCTGCCTTGAAGCAGACTTAAGAAATCCATGAAGCAGAATATTTTGCTACACAGACAGCAACCTGGGTCAAAGAGTGGAAAAATGTACATAACAAGAATGAGTCTTTCCCAGCTGAAATTTTAGTGTACATTTCGCTTACAATAGAATAAAAAGAGCTTTTCTCAAATAAAGAATTACTGGGCAACAGAAATATCTATTCTTCCAAATAATGGTTAAAAAAATTGTATAGAAACTTTGTCTTTTAATAGTTTACATTTTGCTTTTCAATTCCATGACAGCTTATAAGTAGGCATATGCAAAATTCATTGAAGCAATCAAACTTCTACTCCTGTTCCCTCACCTGAGCAGCAGATTTCCTGTTTAACACCATGGAATCTAGCAACAGATTCATTATGCATCCATTCAGCCAGTGAAGACTGGTCTTAATCTAAAATAAAGATTTCAGTTGTTTTGTGTGTTTTTGTGTTTTGTGTATTTTTGTGTTGTCCTTATGATGTACTTTTATCACAGTGTATGAAGTTTTCAGGTAAGATCAGCTATGAGGTTCACAAACGTATATGACGTTCCACACATAACTTCCAACATTTCACAGATTAAATTCAAAACACATATGGACATATAAGAATGTGGTCAAGATGGCAAAAGTTATAACTGAGGAAAATACAAGGTAAAAGAGGCTGCATCAGTTTGCTTTTGTCTCCTTCAACTGGGATGGTCAAGCCCTCAATCCTACTACTCCCCCGCCTACCCCCGGAGTTAATGTAGTGCAAAGTGCTTTTGCACTTAACTGTCTCTGCCAAATCAAGACTTACCAAATATAAAATACTTACCTCAATCTTATTTACAGGCCCAATGAATCAGTTACCAAATTGTACATCATTATGTAAATCCCATTGTTATGTAAATCCCAATTATTCATTTGATGTGAAAAGGATTAACATAATATAATGGTCACACTGTTTCTAGGGTGGGCAATGCAGACTGCAGAGTCTCAGTGATCCCCAGATTATGTGATGGATTATATGAGTCCCCATTGCTAGATAATCTGGGAAATGATAATCTGGGATCAGATCCTGGGATATAGGAGCAGTGTGGAAGGGGTCTAAGTTATAGCACTGGGGCATGTTTGAACCTTTGGAATTTGCCTGCCCTTGCATATACTATCTACATTGTGCAAAGTAGATTATGGCTTTATAAATACTGGTAACTTTAAATAACAAATGCTTAATTTTGACAGAGACAAAAATAGGGTTTAGAAGAGAAGTTACTGAAATATTCAGTCTGAAATCTTATACATTGCAAATTTTGAAGGCAATATAGCCATGTGATAATGCTTCAACACTGATATTTAACATTCCTCATGAAAGTACAGAAGCTTTATTCTACATAACTAATATTGTTTGGAGAATTAGAGAAAATCATATTAACAAGGCTACCAAAAATAAGCAGTTCCTCCCCAGTCTAGAAGTCATTACACACAATAATAGCTATACATGTGAACCTTTTTTTGCCAACCCGCCAAAGAGAATGACAAAGAATTACTCATAGATTTCTTGCATCCTGCACGAAATTAAGGGAAATTACGGGAATTTTTTAAAAAAAAAACCCTGCAGATTCTCTGCAGAAATGCTTGAACTCCCAATGTAAGTTTTAAAAAAATCAACAGTATCTTTTAAGACAGCAATATTTTTATCAAAGTAGTCAGTGAAAGCCATGTATTTTAAAAGAGGATGATGGAAGAACGTTTTGGATGCATAACCTATGTTGATGCATTGACTTTTTTAAAAATATATAATCTTTATTAGATATTTTCATAGTGCATATAGTTAAAAAAGAATTTCAAAAATCCAATGGGACAAGAAAAACAATAAAGAAAAAAGGGGGAAGAAAAGGGAAAAGTGTGTGAGGGAGAGAAAGAGAAGGAAAAAAAAAGAAATGTGAAAAATAAAATTGTGAAATTTTTGGTTTTGCTTCCAGGCTACTTCGGGGGGGGGGGGGGGGAGGTCTCCTTTTCTCTCATGAGGGTCTTTTTTAATTCTTCTTTTCTTCAATTCCCCCTTTCTTCTTTGTGGTCTCCTGATTGTAGTGTGGGAGATTTCTACTCAATCTATTTACCTATTTACTTATATACATGTATATATATCTTTGACTGGATGTGAATAACATTATTCTCCTTTTGGGGCCAATCTAAAATATTCTTTTTTGTGCAAGCATTCAAAACTGTTTTCTTTTTCAAAATTGGTTTTCTAGTTGAATAATTTACTAACACAAGAGTGTTTGAATGAATGGTTATTTCTCAGTTGAAAAAAATAAACACATAGGATTGAAGCCTAAACATCCAGTGATCCCAGTATCTGGAACAAGAAGTCGCTTTTAACCCTTTCCCGTCTGTTGCGTCAATTATAGGAAGTTTAGATTGTATGGTCCAAAGCAAACATAACCACTGAGAATCATACATTAGTACCACCTGGAGATTTCCTTGCTAGATCAGACTCTAAAACTAGATCGAGATGCAAAACAAAAGATGGGAGCAGCTTAATAATGCCATTTTTCTGCAGGCCTATGCAGCGTAACAGATCCATGAGATCAACTTTGAAATAAAATGAAATGAAAATTTGAGCCTTCAAACAAAGAGCAGTCCATTACATTACATCAGTTGATTAATAATGTAATAAATTTGTCCTGGGAATACAAGTATGTTCAGAAATGAACAGGAACTCTCCCAGACTCACAGAAGAGAAGTTATCACAACTATTCAACAAAAAAAAATGGTTTAGTAAGATAAATAACTGGTTGTTTAAAGATTCTTTCTTGTTGTCAGAGCCAAGAAAATTCCTGTTGTCTTCCTAGAATTGCAACCAAAGTAATTGTTCTGGGGAAGAAAAAATCTAACGGAAAAAGTCAATGCAAAAGCTGCTTAGGAAAGAAGTACTGTCATGTCCTGATTTATAGTTTTTATTTCCCACAAACAGTGCCCTTCAGAAAAATTGTAATATAATTTTCAACATATATAACCACTGTGGCCACTGATTACGTATACTGGCTGAAGACATGATTACAAGTGATCCTAGTGTCACTCTAAAAGTAATGTACACCATTTAAAAAATCCAAATGTTATTTTATATTGATATAATTCTATTTAATTCTGGGTTGTTTGCTTGTTTAATTCAATTTGACATGTGGGTTTTAATCCGATTTCTGTGAATCTTGAGTGGTATACATTTGTTTATTTTGGGTTCTGGGTGGTCTGTCAATGTATCTGTACTTGTAGTTTTTATTGTATAGGAAATGAATGTTTGCCTTCTGTCACTGGAATCCACCCTGAGTCCCCTCGGGGAGATAGGGTGGAATATAAATAAAAGTTATTTATTTATGTATTATTTATTTATGGTATTTATTCTACATCGTTGCTATTCATAAAGTACACTGATACATGCTTTAAGAACAAAATGTCACTTTCCACATAATCCCAATAATTTACCATACAGACAGAAAGTAAATAAACACATAGGATTGAAGAATTGCAATATAATTTTCAACATGCTGGGTTGAACTCTGGTTCCACTCATCTGAGCCACTGATTAGCAGCTGCCAGATCATCTCCAAGTCTTGTTCCACACAGGGAGTCCTTAAGTTTGCTGAATAGATGGTAATCTAACAATGCCAGATCAGGGCAATAAGTCAGGTTCAGTGCATATGGATTTTGGGGTTTCCTTGTATGCGTCTGTCAACTTCCTTGTGACCCACCTTGCACAGACCTTCTTTCAGTATTCTACACACACTTCTACACATTCACCTTCTTCAGTCTCTTGTTCTTGTTCTTATTTTATTTTGATACTTAATTCATTTGTTGTAAGTTTTCTGTTGTTACTCTCCATTATTTTGTATTGTTTTGATGCATCTGTATCTATTTTGAGGCATTGAATGTTTGCCTTTTTATGTGTAAATCACCCACATACACACACACATATATATGTATATATATAATCTTGTAGATGTTCCCCACTGTCCCATACTCAAGAAGCAGGAATTCAGTTACAGCATTAAACTACAGCTTCAAACTACAAGAGAGGAGATTCCATCTGAACATTAGGAAGAACTTCCTGACTGTGAGAGCCGTTCAGCAGTGGAACTCTCTGCCCCGGAGTGTGGTGGAGGCTCCTTCTTTGGAAGCTTTTAAGCAGAGGCTGGATGGCCATCTGTCAGGGGTGATTTGAATGCAATATTCCTGCTTCTTGGCAGGGGGTTGGACTGGATGGCCCATGAGGTCTCTTCCAACTCTATGATTCTATGATTCTATGTTGCTTCTAATGGATATCAAGAACAACAGCCATTTTGAGGATTGCTCTGACTGAATGCAGGAGAGGACCAAATTAAATTTGAATAGAAATGGGAAGGATTCTTTTGTGACCTCAGCAAATAGCAAAGGTGTAGAATAAAATTTGTACTTTAAAAATATTGTGCATTTCTTTTGAACCTTGTATATTTAACAAGACATTTATTAAATGATGCACAAGATGTAGTGCTTTTAGATAAACAGTCATTGAAAAAGTATGGAAACAAAAATGGAAGGATAATTATAACATATAAATCAAATCTAGATCAGAATAAGTCTCAGCAATGAAGCTGGATATACTTAATCAGCTCAGTATTTGCATTTAAAACAGAAAACAGCAACAATTGGTTTAAGAACAAATGATTAAAAAGATTGTATACAGTGGTTTAAGGACTGGAGATGTGTTGCTTTCCAAATATTGTTGGGTTGGGACTCCCATAATCACCACACTCCCTATACTTTGCTACAGCTAATAAGAACTGTAGTTGAAAAGCAAAGGAAAGGTGCTTTGATTCTTATCTAAAGTGACAGCTGTCAAAAGCCAGTGCAAGAGTTCACATTACTGAAATGTTTGTTGGTATTGCCCTTCTCAAATGAAATGCTTTCTTCTCAAATTCTTCTCAAATTGATTTTTCATTTTGAATATTGTGAAATTCCACTAAACCATTAATTACTGTTTGGGGATACTGGCAATTAAATAAATTAGATACCAAATAGGCAGAACAAACCATGGTGAAGATCAACATGACTGGCTATATGACAAGTACACAGGGCATAAGGCTGAGAGCTACCATACGAATGATTATTTTAAATGGTAAGTAAAGGTAAAATGTAAAGGTTGTCCCCTGACATTAAGTCCAGTCATGTCCTACTCTGGGGTGTGGTGCCCATCTCCATTTCTAAGTCGAAGAGCCGGCGTTGTTCATAGACACCTCCAAGGTCATGTGGCCGGCATGATTGTATGGAGAGCCATTACCTTCCTGCCGAAACAGTACCTATTGATCTACTCAAATTTGCATGTTTTTGAACTGCTAGGTTGGCAGAAGGTGGGGCTGACAGCGGAAGCTCACACCGCCCCCCGGATTCGAACCTGCGACCTTTCGGTCAACAAGCTCAGCATCTTAGCACTTTAACCCACTGTGCCACCGGGGGGCTCCATAATTTAAATGGTATCCCACTCATATTGTTAAAAGGAAAGAAATCTTCCCTATAGTTCACACATTTAAACTTTTGAAGAAACTGCTTATCTACTGGAATTCAAATTCGGTTTTGTCCTTTTGGAACATGAAATATTGTCAGAGAATTGACCCAGTAACTTCACACTGATGTACAATTTCTTTTACATTATCAAATTAAAATATGTGGCGCATTATTTATCTCTCACATTATTTAAATTCTTCCATTCCCAGTCCATGAATAGTTCTTTGAAAAAACCACCCAAAAACGTTGAGGGTGTAGATACCAGTTATTAACAGTCTGTCCTGTCTTTGCTGCAGCTCTCCATTTCAAGGAATTGCACTTGCTTGGAGAATGCTGAATACTGGTAAATAGTCCGAATAAACACGGGAATGGCTGAACTCACTGATGTAAGTCCTACTTGAAGGAGAGGCTTAAGCATACATTGTGCCACCCTGGAATGTAAATCATACCCAAACAAAACCACTGGGAGAAGAGAACTGTGGCTTTCCCATGCTATTTTGCTCAGCCACTTAAAAGCTAGGATGTCAGATCTTTCACCATTCATCTGTCAGCACAGGAGGGTGGCACTTAGGAAGCAACCTGTCAAAAGACTGCAGCCTGTTTTGCACGTTTCCCTTGAAAGGTGTAACAAAGGCAATTCAGGAACAATAGAATATGGGAAGTGAATAGATTATTAAGGGATTTGTTGTATAATGAAAAGTTATCTGGGAAACTGGAGTATTGTGTTAGGTTTAGCAACAAGTTCTATGAAAAAAAATTATTTTTAAAAATCTTCCTTTGCTTAGTGTAATATTAATAGGAAGACAAAACTCAACTCTGGGTTGTTGTAGGTTTTTCCGGCTATATGGTCATGTTCTAGAAGCATTCTCTCCTGACGTTTCACCCGCATCTATGGCAGGCATCCTCAGAGTTTGTGAAGTCTGTTGGAAACTAGGAAAACTCAACTCTCTTTTGAAGGAGTAGCACATGCACTTTTAGGAGTTTACAGTCAGAATGGTTCACAATAATCCAGGCTATTTTGCTATAATAAAAGTCAGGAATAGATCAGACAATCTCAATTTACTATTTGTTACAGGGTACAATCTTGCAAACATTGCAATTCTTGGGGAAATTACTCTTCCCTACTTGTCACCAATTTGGAACACTAGAGCAGCAGATCATGTGCAGATTTTGATTAATGGGTTCTCTCAATGAATCTCACATTAGGAAATACTGGCCACAGTTTTGTACTGGATGACTTAGAAATTCTGAGTATTTGAGAACTGAATAATTTAATCACACCCTGGAGAGAGATGTTCTCCCAGGAGAAAAATAGTGGTTTTCCATTTTTGAAGGGGTCTAGCACCCCTGAGCCCAGAGAATGTAGATAGTTGACTGTACATTATTTCGTTGCATTTTTCAGTCACTGAAAGTTAAACAGGATAATTCCAATTAGGTTTTATTAATAAAGACTATTATCTTAAGCTATTTTTAAATGTTACAATTGTTTTTCATTAAAAAAAACCCAAAATACTAAATCACATCACCTTGCTTCTCTTTTTAAAAAATGCTCCTATTTATTAAAAATGTTAACATTATAGTAAAAATATGAAAAGTGTAAATAAAAAGTAGAGAAAGAAAGAGAAAAGAAAAGAATTATTACTGTTAACCATCTTTTCAGCAATTATTCATATTACATTACACCCTGTATTATTCACACCTGACTCCCTAGTATCAACACAACTTATCTATCTCTGGAAGACAACCACACCTGTCCAATTTATTGGCAGACCTTTGAAAAATGATTGCTCAGGCAGAAAATAACCTATAACCTAATTAATAATTAAAAGTTAAATGAAATGCTGAATTTTTTATACTGAGCTGCTTTTTGTTTCTTTGTCCTATTTTTTCTTATTACTTTGTCAACAAGTATGTTTGAGGGCATATACTCTTGAAAAATTGTATTCTCTCGCTTACTTATGTTGTAATGGCCTGTGGGTTTTAAAATACATAATTATTCAACACATACCTAGTATTTTGAGTGGGGTGTGTGTTTGTATGTCTTCATTCAAACAGAACATGTGAGCTGGTAGAACAGCCACAAAGGGAGCCATTATTTTTTCCAGGAGATATGAAAATACTTTAATCACACCATGGAGAAACACCATCTTACTTATAATTACCCACTGCTGATTATACTGGAGTCATAAAGCCCAACATGTTAATGATTGCCTTTCCAAGAGGCCAAAGTGAAGCCTCTAACATCTTGTCTGTTTCTGACAACCGTCAAGTCGATCGCCACAGGGCAACCTCAATTGCCCTACATTCTGCATGTTTCGGAGAGGAACCCTTGTAGACGTCAGATATTAGACCTGAAAATTAATTTGATTGTATAAAATTATTAGAAATTAGAAAACTCATTACTATAAATGCTAATAGATCCAAATGGTTAATTGGGGTAATTATTCTTAGTGAATTCATTGTTTGATATGTCAATTTGAGACAGACTATGGATGTTCTCATCATGAGATCATAAGGAAGAATATTTTATTATAGGCTCCTCCAAAAAGAAAAGTCTTGCCTTTTCAATTACACTTTTGTCTAATCTAGACTTTCCCCCCACATGAATTCCAAAGCCAATAAAATGATTTATCCTGGACAATGGTGGGAGAGCAATATATCTGGGAACTATAAGTTCAGGAAAGTTACAGCATGGGGTCCCATTTCCCAACTTCTTCCATGCAGACTGTCACTTATCTGTATCTCTCTTTTCTTTTCACTTCTGTCAACATGTACATTTCACTCACTCTTCAAACATCTTGTTTGTTAATGTTTAATAAAGACTGATTGGTTTGAATTAAGAGTGTACACATACAACACAGGTACAGTTATAAAGCAAATCGATCTACAAAGATTACTCTGTGGAGAATTCACAATCTGAAATTTCTAAGAGTCTCTGGGTATATATGCAGAACCCTTTTCTGTACAACTGAATCACTTAAACCTTTCCGTCTCCTCTCTCCAAATAAAGACGTACAGCCTGTAAAGATCTGTGCAACATCACAGGAATGACACACAAGAGCTAATGATCCTAAATTTAATATTAGGCATATTTTAATTAAAATAGTTCAATATTGGGCCATAGGCTGGGAACAAGTAAGGGACATCTACCTTTCAGACCTAAAAGACTGGGCATTCTGCATCCAGGCATTGATTTTGTGCTAAGCCAAAAACACACTTCCTCAATTACCTCCCCCAACTCAGGCCTAGCTCTTCTTCTTTGGGTTCCGGAAAGTTCTTCATCTCCCCTTTCCCCATCCCCAAATCTTTTACAACAACCACAACAACACAAAGTGAATAATCTGCCAAAGAACAGAGCCCTGGATGTAGTTCCTCCAATTCTAACAATTCTTCTCCTACAGCAGCAGGGAAGCCTTCCTAGTATTCTTAAATATGATAGAGGAAGAGTCACCTGCCCCAATGAATTCTAATGGCTTAATGCACTGAAGCTTATTTTCAGCTTCAGCATTAACTGGGGAAATGAGCTAGAAAAAGCATAAGTTAATTTCTAAAAGGTTTGCTTGATAAGTTAGCTCTGGAAATATCACTCATGAATTATACCAATTATTGACCTCAAATATTACAAAGCATAATAAAATGAAGATTCCTCAGGAGAGAGACAAGGTAGCTTGGGATGCCCATCCCACTAAGAACTTGCCACAATTTATTATGATCCACACAGTCAAAGGCTTTAGAGTAGTCAATGAAGCAGAAGTAGATGTTTTTCTGAAACTCCCTGCCTTTCTCCATTATCCAGCGGATATTGGCAATCTGGTCTCTCGTTCCTCTGTCTTTTCTAAACCCAGCTTGAACATCTGGCAACTCTCGCTTCATGTATTGCTGGAGTCTTCCTTGCAGGATCTTGAGCATTACCTTACTGGCATGAGAAATAAGGGCCACTGTACGGAAGTTGGAGCAGTCTTTCACATTTCCCTTTTTTGGTATGGGGATATAAGTTGATTTTTTCCAGTCTGATGGCCATTCTTGTGTTTTCCATATTTGCTGGCAAATGGCATGCACCAAGCCACCTTGACTCTCTCCTGAGGAATCTGTACAAGGACCAAGTAGCAACAGTAAGAACTGACCATGGAACAACAGAATGGTTCAAGATTGGGAAAGGCGTACGGCAAGGCTGCATACTCTCACCCAATCTTTTTAACTTGTATGCAGAACACATCATGCGATGTGCGGGGCTGGATGAATGCAAAGCTGGGGTGAAAATTGCTGGAAGAAACATTAACAACGTCAGATATGCAGATGACACCACTCTGATGGCCGAAAGCGAGGAGGAGCTGAGGAGCCTTCTAATCAAGGTGAAAGAAGAAAGCGCAAAAGCCGGGTTGTAGCTAAACGTCAAAAAAACTAAGATGATGGCAACAAGAATGATTGACAACTGGGAAATAGAGGGAGAAACCGTGGAGGCTGTGACAGACTTTGTATTTCTAGGTGCAAAGATTACTGCAGATGCAGACTGTAGCCAGGAAATCAGAAGACGCTTACTTCTTGGGAGGAGAGCAATGTCCAGTCTCGATAAAATAGTGAAGAGTAGAGACATCAGACTGGCAACAAAGATCCGCCTAGTCAAAGCCATGGTATTCCCTGTAGTCACCTACGGATGTGAGAGCTGGACCTTAGGAAAGGCTGAGCGAAGGAAGATCGATGCTTTTGAGCTGTGGTGTTGGAGGAAAGTGCTGAGAGTGCCTTGGACTGCGAGAAGATCTAACCAGTCCATCCTCCAGGAAATAAAGCCCGACTGCTTACTGGAGGGAAAGATACTAGAGACAAAGTTGAAGTACTTTGGCCACATCATGAGGAGACAGCAAAGCCTAGAGAAGACAATTATGCTGGGGAAAGTGGAAGGCAAAAGGAAGAGAGGCCGACCAAGGGCAAGATGGATGGATGGCATCCTTGAAGTGACTGGACTGACCTTGAGGGAGCTGGGGGTGGTAACGGCTGACAGGGAGCTCTGGCGTGGGCTGGTCCATGAGGTCACGAAGAGTCGGAGACGACTGAACGAATGAACAACAACAAATAAAATGAAGTGGATAACTATACTTTTTGGAGAAGTAGGTGGCCCAAAAATTTGAGAAAACCTGGACCATGTTGTTCTTAGCAGTGGGTAAACATCTGGCTGACATAAAAATCATTTGGAGACTGTGGGGAACAGGAGTCTGAAACTAACTTTTCAAAATGATTCTGAGAAAGAGCATTGGTTTCTAGCAAAGATCATGACTACATATCATGCGGGCAGAGAAAATTTAACTCTGCTCACCCCAAGCAATTCCATCAGCAAAAGGTTCATGGTTGTGGGTGTGAATTCATCCATTCAGCTTGTGGAAAATTCCAGTGTTAATAATCTTCATCACAAAAAATCTTCATCAAACTTGTAACCATAATCCATGATAATTGACCTTATTGGCTATAAATGATGAGAGGTGTAGCCGGAAGGATCTGGAAAGTGACAGGTAAAGCACCTAAATGTACAGGTGTTTCTTGTGATCTGATCCCTTTAATAAGACACTGTTAACAACAGCTTTAAAATTGGCACTGTATTACCAGTGTTTCAGCATACTACCTTGTATACTCATGTAAAGAATCTTAATGACTAATCTTGAATACGAAGAAGTGCAGACAACAGTCTCCTTTATGAAATGCATGCAGAATTGCCTCACTTAATAGATGATTATATGCATGGGTTGTTATAGGTTTTTTCGGGCTATATGGCCATGTTTTAGAGGCATTCTCTCCTGACGTTTCGTCTGCATCTATGTCAAGCATCCTCAGAGGTAGTGAGATTATATGCATATTTGGCTGAATAAGTACATTGGGAATATACAAAGATTTATCACTACATGTGTCATATCTGAATACAGCCAACTGTTCAATTGTCAATATCTCAGACCCCACAGTCATTGACTGGCTGGCTGATGAATACACATGCTTCTGGGACCAAGAAACTCAATGAGGAAAATTGTAATTCTCTGGCCACCAGCTCTCAAATCCACAAATAAGCATCCCAATAAGTCTGTAGGCTATTAACATTTTTCCACTAATTTAAACTCAGTTCAGCGTTTCTCATATCGATGTGGATGGCATTCTACAGACTTTAAATTCAACACAGATTTCCTCATATAGCCAAATCTTGAATACATATGAACTTCTACATACTTTTACAATACATATTTCTTTTTAATCACATAAGCAAGCTTAGTGTTTCAAGGAGGGATTCTTAGAACCAAGGTTGGGTAGACTTTCAGACTGTGTGATCTGTTGTTTTATTTGATCTCTTAGGTCCAACAGATAGAGCCAGGTGAAAATTAATGACTAGCCACGGTAGACCTAAATCAAGAATTAAGAGTATATATGGAAAACACACTCAAATGAAGAATGATTTACCAACACCAGCACCATTTTCACAAGCTCTTTCACAAAATACTATAGCCCCCGTTTCCCTTGAAAGCACTCTTCTTTTTAGCTGCCTACAAAATAGCAGAATATGTGTTACAGGTATACCTCAGATAACAAAGCTTCTGACAAAGCCTCTTTGTGTCTACCCAGTCCTCTCTTTCTTCTCCTCTGACTACTTGTAAGGTTTCAAACAGCACCGGTACCAGAACAGTTGTAAATGAAAACAGGTTCTATGTACTGGACACACAAAGGGCCCTTCCACACAGCCCTATATCCCAGAATATGAAGGCAGAAAATCCCACAATATCTGCTTTGAACTGGGTTATCGAAGTCCACACTCAGATAATGTGGGTTATTCAGCCTTGATATTCTGGGATATAGGGCTGTGTGGATGGGCCCAAAGACTTTCGGTTGCCAAGCTGAAACAGTGTGTCTGCAGTAAATACTGTAGTAAAATAAAGCATTAGCAGGGAAATATAAGGCTTTTCCTCACTTGATCCTACTCTAGTTGTGTATGCCTGCCTACAACAGTCACAGTAACAGCAACTGCCTCTAGACCCCCTTTGTTGAGTATACATGAAAAGGTGGGGAAAAGGGGAAAGCAGGCTTTTTCAAAAGCATACACGTCCAGGGTAGGCTACCAGAATGGAAGTCATAACAAATGTGAGGCTGGTAAAAGAAACAATAGTCTCTGGGTACATTTTAAAATAATCTTTCAAATGATCTGTAGAAAGTTGAAATTGTTTTTGTTTACTATTGAAATGTTTACAAGACCTAGATGTTTTATTTTACATGTCCATATTATTAGTTTCGAATAAAAGATTTGGTGAGACATGTTGAGCTGCTTTCATTTATTTTAATGTTTTTTGTTTATGAATCTATTTCTTCCAAGTTATTTTAACCTGTGATACAAGTTTTGTTTAATAAGTAGTAATGTCCAGGAACTCATCTAATACATTAATCTGTAATTGCTATTGTTAGACAACCGGGGGGGGGGGGGGGGGGGACGACACTTGATGTTCTGTTGTGAATTTCCCCACATATTTACTTTTTGCCCATACTCAAACTAAACTCTTGTTTGAGTTTTAAGCAATGACATGTTTCTTAAAATACAGTTGTGGTTAATTTATGATCATCAGTGAACACCTGTTTTTATCGAGCTTGAATATGACAACTAAAAATGCATGAGCAGCTAAAATGTCTAAACTCTGTTCCAATTTATGTCAAGTATGCTGTGTTTGAGAAGAAATGCTTACATTAATGCTTTAGTTCTTTTTTAAAAATAAAAATAAAAACCTCTGAAATACTTCTGTGTAGATAGTTTTACTATAAACCAGCAGTTAAAGAACCTAATGCAGTTGTGCAGGAAAATACTTGTTTGAGGGATTAATTTTTTTCAGTGTCTTTGTATAATCAAATCTTGATAATCTTTTTTTGCCTTGCTGTCTGCTTTTTTGTGTCATTATCAGACTAGTGTTTTCTTTTCCGGATTAGTGATGTACTTAACACAGAGAATTGCCCAGAGCAACATATTATAAGATTTCCAGAGTATGTGTTTTGTCTCTGTGTCTAAATTGGACAGGAGGCCAAAGAATTGTAACTAACAAAGTAATAAATAAATATAGCTCCTCTAAGGAACATGAACAGGAGGACACTTATTTGGCAAACTAGTTGTATAGTCAAATCTTCCAATTTCTACCAGAAAAGAAAAACAAACCCAAGCCCCAAGTCCACGCTTATTTCTTTGGTCACGCATGAAGAACTGACTGTAAAAATACTCAGAAAGATCTATAAAGAGGCAAGATGACTGCAACCACTGATATAATTGTCTCTTTGGTTAAATTCTATCTCCTTGGGTCACCTTGTATCATTTCAATCACCTGCTAGAATCACAGGCCTGGAAAAGGCCTCATGGGACATCAAGTCCAATTCTCTGGTCAACGCAGGATCTCCAGCTAAAGCATCCCCAGCAAGTAGTTAGCTGTTCGAGCTTTTTTTTTTTTTTTTTTTTAGGACATCCAGAGAAGGAGACCTCACAACCTCCTTAAGCAATTGGTTCTATTGCCCAGCTGTTTTTACTATCAAAAAGTTCATACTTTTTCAATCGGAATCTACCTTCCTATAAGTCAAAACCAAGGATCTTATCACATTAGGAAATATTCTGTTTCTGAGACTGTTTGAGAATGATTTTGATTCCACATCCCGTCAGTATTCTGTTGGAATCCATCTGCAAAGCACTGCAGAAATTGAAATTTGCAGACAGATTGTGTTTTTTAAAAATACTAAGGATTCTTCCGTTGCTGAAGCACTGTTTTTGTGTGTGATAGGAAAAACTGTATGCATCCTATCAGCAATGATACTTTTGAAAGGTCATAGAGTGATGTAGGGGGTGTTTTGAATAGATTGGGAGGAGGCAGCCTTCTCTAGTGTGTTGAGTCAAAGTGGAGTATTTTAAAATCATAAGAATTGTAATAATCAGGTGTGATGAGGAGAGTATGTATCCTGCCTCAATACAGTATGCATCCAGCCCCCCCCCCCCCCCCAATATAGGATGCATACTGATATAAACAGATTATATCCCAATGTGATAAGGTTCCAAGAGACCTTCTTCCTGTCCCCTGGGACAGCAGACAAGCCTGCCTCCTGCAACTCGTGGGTTCACTGTGTATTGCAGGAATGGAGAATCTTTAGTTCTCTGTAGGTTTTGGGGTATGAGTCCCACAATCCTTCATGTCAATTAATCAGATAGGATTTTTGAACGAACAATTTCCCACCTCTGCTGTTCCAAAAGGTTTAGGGCATGCTTGGGAATCATGCAGTGCTCCAGATGGTCCTGAATTACAACTCTCACAATTTTCTATCATTAGTTATGCTGGCTAGGGCTGCTGGGACACAATTACTCTTGGTAGAAAAATCAAGATGCTCGAGTTGTAAAGACCTGGGAACACATCCTACTGGGTTGCTGTTTGTTGTTTTTGTTTCGTTTTGCTGGAAATGATTGTAGTGAAGGACAACTTTCAGACAATGCTGGGTCCCACATCTACCTACTACACTAATACTATGACTACCAATCATAGCATTTTTTAAAAAAGTAACAGATACATAGAAGATATAACCATAATTCACAACACATCCTTGCAGTATCTGTGCACATGGACACTGCACCATTTAGCATTCGGGGGGAGGGGCAACTTCTTCCCACTGGCATTGTTCCTATTGCTAATTAAGCATAGGGATTGGTGATTTTGCTGCCACACCACCTGAAGTATGAATTATACCTTTCCTCTGTCATGTGCATAGTCGTGAAAATAATCCACTACACTTCTGATATTTAATTTGTTGCTGGCTGGAATTCGCATCGTTAATTTCCCATGCGTTTATACCTTTAGAGAAATTGTTGGGATCCTAAAAAATCCACAAAATTTCATGAAGACTATAGGACATGAAAAAGAAGCAGATGAAAACCTATGATCACAAGAAAAATAAAAAGACAGTAAAAGTTCACCAGCTAATTGGAATTGCCAGAAATTTGAATAATCTGCCTTATAAGACGCCTCTACAAACAAGAATTATAATGGACAGAGCATTTATTCATCTCTGCACTGTGAGATGCCTGTGCTGCCTACAGCATACCAATGCAGTGCAAGACTTGCAGTAAAGCCACCTGCTGGTATGTTCTCCATTTTTTCTGCATTATACATAATTATAGAAAACACACACACACATATAGCATCCACTTACCTTCACAATGCTTTTTAAATCCTGCACATATGTCCGCTCAGTCTCCACGATTTCTTGGACCACTCTGTCAACATACAGAAGCTTTGGACTAGTGGGCTCTGTAATCAAGGACATGACACAATTTTTGCTACTTTCCTTTAATTCAGCTTTCCGTGGGATACTTGGCCTTCTCCCAAGACTTCCATCAGAGGCCTGTTGTTCTTTGATAGGGTTATTCTTTCTGAGTTCTTTGCTGCATAATCGCTGGGCTGGAGTCAGCTCCAGTTTTATGGCCCCTGCTTCCTTATCTTGGTTGAATAAGCCCAGGTGACTGTTTGAAACCAAGGTTGTTCTGCTGCCAAAGGAGCAGTGACTATCTCTAGAGGATGCGGAGGATGATGTAGAGCTGAAGCTAACAGGACGGTCACTGTCTGACAGTTCCATGCTCTTGATCCCACAGTAGTGGAAGCGTCTGTTTTCTCCTTGTAGGTTTTCCCCTGTTATCTTGGGGGCTGTACCCACCATCACAGTAGGCAACACGTCAAGGGGCAAATGGTAGCCATCTTTAAGGAGACAAAAAGAAACATTGTTTTCATTTATTACCATGTGCAACTAGTCCAGCAGAGTTCATAAATCAGAACACATAGCTATTCAATAGACACATTTTTGTAGGTGGGATAGAAGTTTACAATGATAATGTCACACATCCAGTTATCAAAAACATTGCAAAGATTTCTTCTACCTGTCTTTCATTCTATTTCCTTTTGTTCAGATGCATTTTGTGCAAACAATTCTTAAATACAGAGATTCAAACCCCCAACTTAGAATAATAAACAACCTTCCCTCAAACATTTGCCCAGATCTTGCCTCCAGGCTTGTAAATAGCAATTTGGCCGATTATCTGTACTAAATATCCCTTTCAGGGAAAGGAAGCTTTTATATATTTGGAGCTGAACTAGTAAAAATGGTTGAGGATTTGTGCTTTTCATGAACTTGCTTGTACAGTTACTTTCAGCATTTTCCAATGTACACCCTCCTGCTTTTTATTGAGACTGAATGCATTCTGGCAAACTACCAGGTTTACATTTTATTTCCTTCCCATAGCGCATGGAGCAAACATACTTCTTGCTACAATCAAGATGTGATTTCCTGGCCTACAAGGGAATGTGTGCAGGACAGAACATCTATTTTATGCCCATTAAGTAACTCCTGGGGCTACTCAAGCCTACACTGGAAATTCTCCATTTGTTTTCATATTTTAATTTAAAAGCACAGGTGAGAATAATTCAAGGTTAATTCAAATTTCTCTCTGCTGAAAAACATCAACACACAAATGTCTTTTGAAATAGTTTCTTCAGTGAAATAGCAAAAGAAAAAAATTACCTTGACTTTTCAGATAAGAAACACATATGTGTTTTATCAGCATTAAAAGACCATAAAATCAAAATAAATGCTCTGTATATTTAGCCTGGCCTGGAAGCTGGATAAATAAGATAACTTGAAAACCCTTCCGCTAATTTATCACAAGACATATAGCTAAAAATCTATAACAATGGATACCTGATTAGTTGACTTAGCTAGAGCAAAGAGACTTCCTGTTTCGTTCAGTTACTCTGTAGACTTTCTTCCTGTTGCACTCTAATGTTGTCTCACTTATAGATAACCTCATAAGTAATTTTTTGCTTTCTTAACACTGTGCACTTCTGTAGTGTAAACTCAACAAAAGGAAGTCAAAGATCATTACACATTTAAGATGGTACATTGGTATGGAGAGCTAAACTGTATGGCTTTAAAGATTCTGGATTGTACTAGCTTATTTTATAGCTGTTTTATCTGCTATATAAACAATGAAAATTGACTGCAGTAGACTTTCTTCTTTAACAGGACTTTTGTGCAAAAAAATTCTAATCACAGGGAACTTATTTATAAGTTGGCATCTCAGGGATTTGGTGAGTCCTTTCTAGTTGAAATTAAAAACTGGATTTAGGCAATTACCTTAGGACTACATTTGTGTATTTGACTTTGTGGAGTAAGATGTCCTATCTCAGAGTCTCTAGATCCAGTGATATCCTATGGTCAACTTCTGGCAGCTCAACTTCAGCAAGAAGTTGACCATAGAATTGTGCTAGAGGTTCTAGAGATTCTTAGAGAGGTGTTCTCTCAGGTTAATTTTTTAAAATTCAAAGTTTTCCCACTTTGGAGGAGGGGGGGTGGATGTCCTGAGCCCCCAATGCCAGCAAATATAGATGACTGACTGTATACACCTCCTAATATGCATCACAAATCACAGATTTAAATGATCTACCTCAGTTATCAAAGACTTTTACTAGAGACTCTGCTACTCAAGGCAGAAGTAATATAGAAGGAATAGGGATGGGTTCTCCCTACAAATGTAGAGCAGCTCAAAATATTTAGACAAACTTTTCATTTGATTTTTCCAGACATACAGCTGGCAATGCAATGCCAAAAGACTGTTTATCAAGCCCTCCTTCATCCTCTTCTCAATGCTGATGCTGTTAAAATAACTTCCAAATAGATAGATCACCACGGGCAGGCAGAACAAATCTTTGCAAAAAGGAACTTCTTTGTCAGAGGTTTTGTTAATAGAGGTATGCGTGTACTTCAAAAGCTTTTTCTACAAATGAAAGACTAAGAAGTAAACAATATCCTCTCCTGTCTTCCACATATGCGCCTAAATGTCTGAACTGATCCTATGCCTATACAAGTTGGACCAAAGAGTAAGAATGCCATTCAAAGTTATATAGAGATGCCTATAGATGCCATACTGCTCTTTGTCCAATGGATTATAGGAAGCTGTAGAATTAATGCAGTCTGATACCAATAGCTCAGTGCTATGGAACCCTGGAGTTGTGGTTTGGTGAGTCACCAGGAATCTTTGGCAGAGAAGCTAAAATTCCAATTTATATGATTCCTTAGAACTGAGCCAAGGCAGTTAAAGTGGTGTCAAACTGCATTAATTCTGTAGTCCAGATGTATCCTTAGGCTTAGACAAATTGTCCATCTCTGACTGGAAGTATCCTGGACAGAAATCTTTACCATTACATACATGATCCTTTGGAGATACCAGGGAATGAAAGCGAGACTTTCCACACGCCACTAATCTATGGTTCTCTATTAGTGAACTATGGTTTCTGTTTTTGCCCAAATTGAGCAGGTCTAACATGGTCTGATAATTTGAAAGCGGGAAATGATCCACAGCAGACTGGGCTCAGCTGGATATCAAGAACTCCTCCTGTTGAATGAGCACAGCATTCTTCAAGAACACTGAAGTAATAATTGTTTACAAAACATGTTTTACAATCTCTATCTATCTTTAACCTTCAGGGGGAGCTAAAATACAATTAAATCTAAGTTTGCTAGAAGAAGACAAGTATCAGAGGTCTGTGATCTTATCATATATACTTCTGCAGAAATCATTATTAGCTCTAATTCACATAATGCTGAACAAGAAGCATCTGTAGAAATGGCAGCTTGTGTTACAGTTCATTTACTTATGCATACCACCGAGTCCCCCACCTGCTGACATAATTTCCTGAATCATTGAGGGCCATTAGTTGAGAAAGGACTTATGAAAGAGATAAATGGAACTAAATCATACTAAGGTACTTGAAATAGGAAATTATTCCATTTTAGATGACAGATGTATATCATCCATCAAACTATCATATTTGGTGGTGTGAAGGGGGGAGGTCAATTCCACTAATTTTCAGAGATCTACAACTAACAAGGGCAGTCTGGTATAATTTCTGCAAGCTAAGCACCAGAAAGATGGCTAATTGCATGTTTATCAACACTCACAAGGAAATGTTCAGCAACATGATCCTTTCTTGTTCATATCTTTCTGCAAATGTAGTTAAGTTCCCCACCCTGTCTGGCTTTCTCCCTATTATACTACATACTGCTTGGTGATACTCCAAGAGGCATTAAAACGCACATAAACACACACACCATACATAGGAGGATCTTTACAGATTGTATTAAAATATAGGCCTAGGAAATTTCTACACAAACAGTTAAAAGTAAATAAATCAAACCTCTGTTTAAGTTTCCATTTAAGGAAACTTCCCATATAGTAAAGGTAAAGGTTTCCCTTGACATTAAGTCTAGTTTTGTTTGAATCTGGGGGTGGTGCTCACCTTCTTTTCTAAGCTGAAGAGTCAGTGTTGTCTGTAGTCGGCTCCTAGGTCATGTGGATGGCATGACTGCATGGAGTACCGCTATCTTCCCGCTGAAACAGTATCTATTGATCTACTCACATTTGCATGTTTTTGAACTGCTAGGTTGGTAGAAGCTGGGGCTATCAGGTGGACCTCACCCCGCTACCCGGATTCAAACTGCCAACTTTTTGGTCAGCAAATTCAGCAGCTCAACGGTTTAACCCACTGCACCACTGATGGCTCCTTGAAGTACACCCACATGATATTATTAGATTGTGGGACATACCATGCATAAAAGAGTTCAGCCAAGTGGAGTCAGCAAGTTCAGCAGCTCAGTAGTTTAACCCACTGCACCACAGGGGGTCAACATCCCATATACTGTAAGATTAATTTTCTATTTTAATAAGTATTTTTCATCCAAAAGATAAGAAAAACAATAGAAAAGTAACTGCATGATTATTTTAATAAGTGGTCTTAATATCAACTATGTATTTTACTTTCTCCCATTTATTTATCATTAAATGTTGATACTAATAAGAAAACAATAACCTTTAGCAGGTTCTTAAGTCAGTTATTGAAAAAAATCTTATTTCAGGCAGTCTAAACAGTCAATATACTACAGTGTGAAGAATCAATCAGAATAAAAATCTACCTACATATATATAACTGACACAAATTGTTACTGCTACGTTTTATCATGCAGGTCTGAAGAAATTAAGAAAGATGTATGATTAATTTGCTTAATTTAATTTTTAAAACTTCAAATTGATTTCACAAGCTATCCAGTGTTAACACAGTTAAATCACAACCTTCTATTCTCAACCATAATTCTGTTTGGGAGCATTTAAATAATGGCATTGCTACAATACAGATTTAGAAAGCTTTTTTGCAAGCAAAACAAAACAAGACCAAATAGCCTCTAATCAAATTCTATTTGAAAGGAAAGGACAACATGTTCCAAAGTCAAACCATCCATCACATAAAGATGCTGCTAACTGTTTGGTCAAGAAAAACGTTTGATAATGATTGTCACAGAAACTTCCCTAAACTAATAAAACATTCTGTCCTGGACACCAGCAACATCAAAGGAAAGCACAGATACGCAATGTGTACAAGATGTGAAATGATAAACTGGATCCTGCTGGATTGTAAACAAACAAACAACTAGCAACCTTTTATTCAAGAGTATTCAGGCAAGACCTTTTCTATCATATCTACAGCCCACACACCTATTTTATGAATTTTAATTCACCAAATATATCAAGAACAACCTATTGAAGAAGAGAAATCCTTGCACCACGCAGAAACATTTCTTACAATGCTCTTGCTCCAAACTCTCTCCAAATATGCCTCACAGGGGAATTCAAGAAGAATGACAGCAACTACAGATCTATGCACCAGTTTGCTTTGGTTCCCAAAACTCAAATGTGTTGCCCCTACCATATTACACAGTCTTGGGTCATATCAAGCAAGACTGGAGCAATACTGGGCACTGTTATGTGAGAGAAAATGCTCTGCGACAGTACCTCACCGCTGTGGAATGTCTCCAGCTCCTGAAGCAGTGAATGAACGAGTCCCTCTCTCCTCTTTGCTCATAAATGCTTCTTCACTCAATTTGTTAGCGTACCAGCATAACAGAGGATAAATGCATCTTCTGGCTCCATCCGCTCCAAAATTGCCTTGCTGGGGCACTTAGGTAAAATGAAAAGTTGTTGCTAGTCTATACAGCTCCTTGGGTAGAAATATTGCATGAGTCAGCGTTTAGCTATCGAAACCCTAAACACAAAAGGCTTCACAGGAACCTGATTCACAACTTTCCCATTGCCCGCACCCGAATGCAGTCTAAGAGCCTTAAACGAAACATTACATCATTTTATGCAGGAACAGGACAATAGATACCACTGTGGGTAATTTTAAAATGCACACTTCACTGAGCAGCCCTCTGGACATTATTCTTTCACTTTGGAGCAAACTGCAAGGGAGTGCGGATGGGGGTAGGGAGGGGGCATCAGGCTGTTCCACTACATTTTGGTTGCTTTCTTCAGTAATTGATTCTCCCTAGACAACACTAAGAAAAATGCAGAGTACATGTGAGCTGGTGACAGACAGATCAATGCCATGTTTTCTTAAATAATAAAAATAGGCAAACTGGTATTTTTTTATTAGTCCAACATCTAGAGAACTCCTTGATACATTAAAAATATAAGCTATTTTGTGTGGCCAATTTAAGAGCACCCTTTTGGTTTTTATACTTGAACCAGCTTAGAGAACAAATGATGTTAAGGATTTGGCTTAAAAGTATCCACTTTTTGCAGAATGATTCACATGAAAGGTATGAAAGGCCAATGCACCAGTAGATCTTGCACAGTTTTCCCCAAAATTTCACCCACCATTTGTTTTGGACTTCGACTCCCAGAGGCCTCAGCTAGTTTGGGCAACAGTCAAGAATTCTGGGAGCTGAAGTCCAAAACACTTCGAAGTTAGCCATTTGGGAAACACTGGTATATACCGCAGCAACATTTTAAAAATATAGAAGCCTGCACACAAGACACCATCCGTGTTTTGGAAATTTAAAAATATTGGAAGTGGTTAGCTTAAGTGGTTAACAACAAAATGTTATCAAACTCCTTGTGAGGACAGGCATGGCTGTTTGAAATGGTATCAGGACACTTTACCCAGATGGTTATTTGGTTAGGAATTTTTTTAATTGAAGTCAGTTCCAAGTGTATATGTAAAATATCTGGTTATATTTGAATGAAACGGATATAATGGAAACTCAGAATAGATTTGTCCTAACTGCTAACTACTTATACTAATTACATTAGCTAGTTAATAGATGTTTGAAATATTAAAGACCTTTGGACTGGAGTGAAGTCTAGGAGAACAGGACAGCCATTAAATATCTAGGCTCAGCACTTTATATGGGTTTAATCTGTTTTATTGTTTATGTGTTTAAACTGTTTTTATAATTTGATGGGGTGTGTTTTATTGTTATGTCCGGCATTGAATTTTGCCGGAGTTTGTAAGCCACCTTGAGTCCACGGCAGGATGAGAAAGGCAGAGTAGAAATGAAGTAAATAATAAAATAATAGTTTCCAGGTGATTGGTTTTGCTTTTAAAGAATGCTGCATTAAAGGGGCCTTGGTGTGATCCAGCAATGTGCTTTTGTATGTTGAAGGCCTGTCACTTAACACCAATAAAGTATTAATTTGAATGAGTTTTTGATTTAATTTATTTTCTCACTTCCTCTGTCAAGGGAGCTTACAATAATAATTTAAAACATACCAGGAGAACCGTGACTGTGGAACTACTGGTAGAAAATCAGTAGTTACTTTTTTAAAGTGCATATCGCTCTAAAACAAGCAGTTCCCTGTTGATTAGAGTGAAATAGCCTTCCCTATAGACTGGCTGGTGTATGGCCAAGCTCTGATTGGCTTTGAGGGGTTCTGGGAAACTCCCAGTCAAATTGCTTTCCCTGCTGCCGAAGTGGCTTCCTTGATCACAGAAGTACACATTTTTTATGCTCATCACAAAGACCATCACAAATAGAGCTGAGGAGGAAGTATGAAGACAGCTAGTTCTACACAGAACACATGTTTGAATATTTTTTTTATTTATTTAGGACATTTATATCCCGTCCTATCTCAACCTCCGCAGAGGGACTCAGGATGGCTAACAACAACATAGATATACATATTAAGTAAAAACAGTATAAAACATTATAAAAACATTAAAGCAATTGCCAATTTAAGTTGTCGTCTTAAGAACAGACCATCAGAGTCCATTAAAACCATAGCTTTGCCATCAAATGTGCGTAGTCCGCAAAGGCCTGATCCCACAGCCAGGATTTCACTTTTTTTCCAGAAAGTCAGGAGGGATGGAGCAGATCCGATTTCACTTGGGAGGGAATTCCATAGCTGAGGGGCCACCATGGAGAAGGCCCTGTCTCTCCTCCCCATCTGCCACAATTACGATGGTGGAGGGGACAGCGAGCAGGGTCTCCCTGGATTATCTTAAAGTCCTTGGTGGTTCGTATATTCTAGAAGCAGCCTGAGAATCTAAGTTTGTTTCGCCTTTAGCCTTCCTCTCCTAACGTTCAACTTACTCTGTGGGTAGGTAGCATATAATATCTATGCTTTACCTGGTTTGCTTCTCAAGGCTATCACTACATATTCTTCAGCAAGATGCTAACTAGGTAAAATTCTTCCATATGTTTTTCTGATGGATTCTGAAGCCATCATTGATGAAAAAAATGGGAATGATTCCTGTCACCAGAACTAAATAATTCAATATTTTAGTTCTTCTTCCGTTGTTGAAAGGAATACACAAACTTGTGTGTAGAGGAAGAATGGACAACTTTAGACCTCTAGATTTTCTGTGTCTGAAGGGTCATAGTTGTCCACCATAGCTGAAAAACTGCCACACACAACTTATAGAACACATTGCTTTTGTGCAAAGAAAACGTTGTGAGATCTTTAGCTTTTAACCGAAGCCAGGCACTTATGGATACACATGAATGGGGAATTTTATACTGATTTTAACTTTTAATGTTCAATAATATGAAAAGATTTAAAGAAATACTGAACCTCTAATACTTCTTTAGTTACGGTTTTTAACTGTGTGTGTGTATATATATATATACATACATACATATATACATACACGGTGTTAGTCGCCTTGGGTCCGTACTGGATAAAGGCGGCATAGAAATCTCCATAATAAAGAATAGATAAATAAATTCTCCCTGGCTGCATCTTCTTTACCCCATTTCTAGGGGCTGCAGGGCTCTGATACGACATGAAACATACATGTCAGGATATGAGTAGAACTATCTTCCACTCTGGAAGGGATATCTGGATCTAACCTAAAGGAGTTTTCTTCTATAGCAGGGGCGGGCTTTGTTTATGTCTAGAATTCAGCATGCTATGGTATCTGCATACCATTTTTTTAAAAACTTACAACTAACTCTTACATTATTTATTTATTGTAAAATCATTGTAATGATTCATAATTATGAGAAAGTTGGAATGTGAGGAAATGTTAATTTTTGAAGAGCATTAGCATATATAAAGGTAGAGGATAAGAGTGCATTTTTCTCCCAAAGTAGTTCTTCATGGAATTTTGGGTATTGGTTGTAAACACATGCCTTTAGTTGGCTTTATTCAATATTTGCTTCCTGAATGTGAAACCAATTATACATAATTGAGGGAAAGTTGTGGTCTAGCTTTCATGGCTTGCAGGTATTACATTTCTGTCTTCGGTAATCGCAATAAACCATAAATGAAGTATAGCCATCTGAAAATCTTTTAAAGGACATTCTGACATCGTCCCCAAAGTACAGAGCAATGTATTAATAACTCTCTGCAATGCAGTACAGTAATTATTTAACCTCCACATCATTCTGCAGAGTATGATGTAAAAACAAAAAAATCTTATCTTCTGCTGATGCAATTGAACCAAGTTTTGTACACTCTTTAAAATAAACTCAGATGCAGATTTAGAGAATGTATTTGTGTGTGTGTGTTTATAGTTTAAGCAGTTGATAGAATGTTTGACAGAGTACTGGTGAAAAATTGTCAGAATTTTTTCTCATACCTAAAAGAGGTAAGTCACAATTGGCAATGTTCAGTACCAATGTTCCATGTAGGTGTTCTTATTGAAAGTATAAACCATTAATGAGATGGTATCACACTTTCACTGAAATCTCAGTTTGACATCTTAAGACAGACATCTGGAGGCAGATCTGAGCCTGAATAACCGGTGTTCAGCAGAGTATGTCTGCGCAGCTAAAATTGGTATCCCAACTATACCCATTCCTTGAGATATCAGATCTGACTACAAGAATTACACCCTGCCTGGATTACTGTAACACATTCAGCATGGGGATGCCTTTGGAAAATGTTTGGAAAGTCCAGGAGGTTCAAAATGCTCCAGTCAGGCTGCTGACCGGGTCACATATAACAGGCATGGGCAAACTTGCCCTCCAGGTGAATTGGACTGTAACTCCCACAGCCAGTAGGCTGTCAGTCCAAAACACCTGGAGGACTGAAGTTTGCCCATGCCTGCGTTAGAAGGATGTTGTAACCCCCATGCTGAAACACCAGCTCTCAATCTATTTCTGGGCAGAATTCAAAGTGCTAGTTGTGACTTTTATATCCCTACATGCTTTGGGTCCAGACCGGGGGGGGGGGGGGCTAATCTCTCTATGTGAGCCTGCTAGAACTATAAAATAAGTGAGGAAATTATGTCTCTCAGCCCCACCACCATCACAGCCATGCTTTCAGAGGAAATATCTAAAAATCTTCTCAGTGCCTATGCCCACATTTTTAAACTCCATTCTCCAGGAAGTCTGGTTGGTCCATTCCTTACAGTCTTTCTTTTGACAGGTAAATATATAAGGAAGCTTTTGGTTTTCAATATGCCACAGCAGATGGGACTTTTAATGTGAGAGAAAATAAAATACAAATAATACATCATTATAGTAGATATACATTGGCGGGAAATACTTTGTCTCAAATTTGGGGTGGCCAAGTAATATATTTTCTTCCTAAAGATTGCTCAAGCAATATTATTTATTTCTGAAGGTCATGAGCTTTTTAAACTATAGAAAGATTACCCTCTTTCATTTTCAGAGAGAAATATTCTAAAAGATCTATAGAAAGAAGTTCATCCATCAATTCCTGCCTCAAAGAAAGTCAAAGGAAAGCATCTCCTTTCCTGGATCTTATCATCTGGATCTTATCTGGTGGAATCAAGACCTGTTTGTCTACATCAAATAGAAATAGCATCTGAATCCATATGACAGGCAAAACTTGCAGACACCTTTGAATAAAGGTACTCTTCTGCCAAGTATTGGGCTTGCAAATTTGAAACCTAGCCCTCTAGCCTAACACTTTCCTGTATAGATTTTAACCCATTAGCTCTTAGACCAACATCAACCTCAATTTTTTCACATCTCCTTGCTCTAAACAGATGGGGAAAATAACATTATAATTATTTTTAAAAGTAGTATCAGTCCTTATCCCCATGCACAGCTCACATCCATACTCACTACTACTTAGATATTCCTTAAATAGATTAGGGAGTAAGCAATTTGTATAGATCTGGGGGCAGTCTGTAAAACCACTGGAGAATCCCAGGTTTTCTGCCCTGAAATCCTCCAGCAGTGCTCCAAATGCTAAAAACTTCAAAAGCAAGTCTAGAAGTGGGTCACTTCTAGATTTGATATTGAAGTTAATCATCATCAAGAACATTCCTAAACTCTATCTAGAAATCTAGTTTTACATAAGAATGCAGGTAAGATTTGTTTATCCTTGCACCACAGTCCTATGAGCCTTTATTTACTAACACATTCTCAATATTTCATAAAACTAAAAAGGAACCATGAGATAATACAGTAAATATACATACATTTTTGTGTGGAAGGAGAAGAATAACTTTGCTGTTATTCTTTTCCTTGATCTGCAAGACTTCTTGGTCTTGCAGAGCATTAATACTCAACATTTATCTCCCTAGAGATTTTGGAGGTCAATTCTCAAAATCCTTGATCATTGGACATGCTGGGAGTCAAAATTTAAAAGATCTGGATAACCAAAAGTTCCAGAGAACTTATAAAATCATCTGCATGAACTCAAATTTTATTTTAAAACAGGTTGCCCATGCTGAGTTCTCAACCTAAGGCCCCTCTTTGGGTACGAAATCTCATAGAAAGCCTGGCTGCACTTCTCTTGGCAGAGGAAAGCAATGTATTTCTTACTCAGCAGAGAGAAGTATATGGCTTTGAGTTCTTGGGCTTCCTTTTTGGAGTTTAGCGTGGGCAGCCTCTGCTCCAACATGTGAGCCTTCCCTTTGGATACTCTCCCCTTCATGGTGCAGCTGGTGAACAGGATAACAGGAACATTTTAATATATAACATATTGTCAGGTTTTGATGGCACGCTGACCAGAAAGGAGATCCAACAGGTAACATCCCTAGAAAAAACCTTTCAGGTTTTATGTGAAAATCATATGACACAAAGAGTCCCTGAACAGATCCTTCCTGTAGTAAGACATGAATATGGCAAGAAAACAGGTCTCTAAATGCTCAAAAACAAAAGAGACACCTATCATTAGCAGTAAATAAAGGTGTAAATTTCAGACAACGATCATGAAGTTAAAGGGAATGTATTCAGCTTTTGTATAGTTGTACTGAGCCATTATTTGTAAATATTTTAAGTGAAAAACATAAAGCTTTTTCTTATGCTTTCATAAATATATTTCAAATGGCTCTGTACCAACTCCACCCCTTTCCTGAAAACTCGGACACAAAAGTTTCTAACACAAATGTAAAGCAGCAAAAACACTGGGCATGCAGAAAGGTCAAGCTGCTCTCATTACTAGCACACAGCAGGGCCAGACCATGATAACCATCAGAGTTTCGCTGCAAATACAAAAACCCACATAGTTTTTTTTCTTGTCCTTACATCATGGTTTCTATATTTTACAAAAAACTTTAAAGGATGCATGAATCTTATCACAAAACCTTTATCTATTATTTAGAGCTCTGTTCAGAATTGTAACACACAAAGAATTAGTGCAGCAGCAGCAATCACCACTTGAGAGAATGGGCACTTACCCAGTCAACAGAAAAGCAATATGTTTTGGGCCACATCTACACTAATCATTTAATTAAGTTCAAAGTTAACTTCAAACTACAATGGCTAAACAACAAACATCCACAAAGGTGTGTGGGGGGAAAAGCCCTTAATACACACCAGTGGTTTGTGTAATTACTCAAACTGGTTCTAGGATTTCCTATATAGTCATTTGTACAGCAAAACCACTTTTTAAATACTGGTTTGAAACTGCATTGAATGGTCAGTGTAGATGGGGCCTAGATCTCATTTTTTAATCCCAAAGTGTAAGAACAACTCGATTCGATTAGCTGTTAAAATTATAATTCACATCTATCTTCTTATCCACTGATCCCATCTTACCAGGTGGTATCATTTGTGAGTTGAAACTTTTCTCTCATGGCCCCTATATTCTCCATCAATCTTCTCCATGGGTGCTTGCTTAAGTCACTTGAAAGGGATATTAATTGTGTCTGCTAAGGATTCAGAATTCTCTGTTCCCACCATTGCCTCTGTTCTGAGCAAAACAGTTTGGTACTGACTCTTAGCATGTTGGAGGATATCTCTGGTGCTGCAATGCCAGACAATTGATCCCTGATCATTTGATACCTCCAGTAAAGGCAAAATAGCAATGTTGGTATATCTTCTCACCTCAACATGTCCCAGACACTGCTTTTCCTGCCTCAGTCTTTCCAGCTTAGAGGTTGCATCTATCAGGTTCCCTGTCATCTCCTCCTTCCTGATGTTCTAGCAGAATCTTGCTTCCACTAATACCAATGTTTCTGAAGGTCTTTCTGGGAATGAAGTGGACTTGTTTCCACTGTTATAAAAAGTATTGGGCCTCAGAAGTTGTAGAAAAGTTGAAAGCAAATCATTCTACATTTAGATTGTCTCCTAAGGCAGTCTCCAATGAATGTATTACAAAACAATATTCTGGATTCAGAGGCGGCCCTAGGTAATTTTGAGCGGTAAGCAAACAGTATTTTGGCACCCCCCCCCCCCAACCAATCATTGATATATATTTTCTGTTTGTCGTGGGAGTTCTGTGTGCCATATTTGGTTCAATTCCATCATTGGTGGAGTTCAGAATGCTCTTTGATTGTAGGTGTGATATACATCCCAGTAACTACACTTGCCGGACTTGCTCCCTTGCCTGGCCCGCTTTGGGTCCGGAGGCGTGCCTGAAGACCCCGGCGTGTGCACCAAAAGTCACCTCTTCTCCTGACTTTCTCCTCAGCCATTGGGACTGAGAGAGAGAGAGAGAGAGGTGGAGATGCCCACCTTTCCTGAAGGTAGGCACAAAAACAAAGGAGGGAGCGGAGGTGGGAGATACCTCCAGCCGGAGATACTTCTCTCTCTCTCTCTTGGTCCCAATGGCTGAAGAGAAAGTCAGGAGAAGAGGCGACTTTTGGTGCGCACGCTGGGGTCTTCAGACACGCCTTCGGACCCCAAGCGGGCCAAGCGCGGCGGCTCCGCCCTTGGCCCACCCGCGGATTGGGGAGAGGAGAGTGCCGGGGGATCAGGAAAGGGAGCCAGTCATGGGGAAGGGATCGAATGCAGAGAACGATTGAGCTCTGCTCTGCTCGCACACCCGGTGGCCAGGAGGAGCAGGAACGAGAGGGGCTAGGCGAGGCTCAAGGGCCCGGCCACTTTGGGAAGAGGATCGCCCGGGAGCGAGGCAAGAAAGTCGAGGCTCCCCCCGGACTGCTAGGGCTGTTGTGAGCTGAGGGGGTGCTCCTCAAATGGCGGTCGAGGGGCATTTACAGAAGCGTCTCTGCGCCCCTGGCAAAAAAAAGTGTTCTGCGACCGCTTACTTCGCGTAATGGACGAGCCGCCCCTGTCTGGATTGCAGATGTTACCGGCATTCAGAGAAGTAGTAGCAGCATACTTACACAATTTCTTAGAAGGCACTATATGTCACCACGGCAACTGTCACAGTTGGTTACAGATTCACAGCCTCATCCAAGTGAAATTAAAAATTCAAAAATGGATAACATTCAAATCTGAGTGACAACATATTCCAGACCATCACATCTATAGTTTAATGTAAATGTTGAACATCAAGTGAAATATGATGAAACCAAAATGCAAATCCCATAAGGTGAAGCAGAAATCCCGGAGTACCATCTTCTAGAACTGAACTTCCAAACACAACTGAGAGACCTGTTTCAGAAAGATTAAAAGTCCTCTAAAAATCTATAGACCTCTACTTCTTAAACTGTGGATCCTGACCTCAAATGGGGTCCCCTTAACTTAAGATCACAGTACCCAAAATTTTGCAACAGTATCATTGGCTGTTTTAGACATTTATACAAATCTGTTGTGAAGTGTTTACTGTGGGCCCTGGAGAAGATGCTTCAGCTATACATCATAAAAAGGAAAAATTCTCTCTTTAGGAAGCCTTGCAAGCATTGGTTTGTTATCAGTAAATGATTGATTTTTATACCTATTTTATATACCTATATCCCACGTATATACCTATATACCTATTTATATACCTATATCCCAGGCCAAAAGGGAGTGGAAAAGTTTATGAAGTCTTGCTATAGAGAACACTAATTACTAAAAAATGTTTTAGTAGCTTGTTCAATGTCCTTGTGAAGGAGTTGGTATTTATTATTTATTTATTTAGAACATTTGTATCCCATCCTATTCTCGACCTCTGAAGAGGGACTCAGGACGGTATTAAATTAGACTGGAATATTCAGAGGTTTGTTATGCTCTTTGTAATGCTACATATTTATAAATATGTAACTACAAATATAGGTTATGACCTGAAATGTAGAGATGTCTTATGTAGCAACTAATGCTATATTCTTGTACTGACTTAGAGCCGCCGCAAACTAGCGTCTTGGGAGAGCAAACTGTGCCAGCACGACCGATGACGTCGAAGACTCCGCCTCTTTCTCCACCTATTTCTCCGCCTATTTCTCCGCGGCCGCGTGGTTTTCCCTTTGCTAGGGCAGCGATGCGAGCGTACTCTCGCTGTTGAATTCTGAGAGTACGCTCGCATCGCTGCCCTAGCAAAGGGAAAACCATGCGGCCGCGGAGAAATAGGCGGAGAAAGAGGCGGAGTCTTCGACGTCATCGGTCGTGCTGGCACAGTTTGCTCTCCCAAGACGCTAGTTTGCGGCGGCTCTTAGAAAGTAAACTTCACTGAACACAACAGGGCCAACCTCCAAGTCAGTAGGCTGAGAATTGCTCTTCATGCTTATGTCTGTGTTGCTATGCCTTCAAGTTGTTTGTAGACCAATTTCACAGGGTTTTCTTAGGAAAGGATTGCCTAGAGGTGATTTTGCCAATTTTGTACTCTGAAATATAGCCTACTCCACCTGGTATTCCTTGGCAGTCTCCTGTAACTGAGTCCAAATACACCACACATTCTTTCCTGCTACTTTTACCTCTTACTTCCTCTCCTCTTTCTTCTAGGTTGAATGTTACATAAACCCTTTAGTCAAGGGATGTTTATACTCTGGAAAATGCTATGTTAAACTACACTACTGAAAAATCACAAACAAAATAATAGCCAACAAAAATAAAATTAGCAGTGTCTACTCCTAAACCATACCAATTCAGCAATAACAATAAAAGAATATAATGTTCAAACTTTTCTAATATCTTTGAATCAAGTAGAGCAGTCTTTTATCTGGAAACAACATCAAAACATCTGATTATGTTTGCAAGATATTTGGAAAGTTCTAGATGGAGAGACTACAAATTTGTCTATAATGCCAGAGCCTTCGATTTAGTCGGAGTTTATTAGTAGCATGAGTTATTAAGGAATTCTGGTCCATCTGCTTCTTGTTAGATTCATTCATGAAGGTTGCCTTCTAAAAATGATAATTCCTGAGTAATTTTTTTCCATCTACAAAAATGTAAGTGTTTCTTCAATTTTATTGGCAAAGAACACTAACCAAATGGGACCCTGGAAATGTAAACAGCAAATTCATGTTTTGAGAAAGATCTCTTATAGATCACCAACCCTCGCTTTATTATTATAGGCCTAGTTCTTGCCAATGTGCATGCTTTGCTGGGGCCATAAAGGAGAAAATTGTAAACATCTGGATTTCCAGAGGTTTGCAGCCTAAATATACGTGGCATTGACTGCTCCTTTTCTAGAGTAGTATGCCAAACTGCCATGTCAGGGGCAAAATTATAACAGTTGTAGCTATTTTACCCTCACGATGTCTATTTAGAACAGGGTGGGGAAATGGTTTGCCAGGTTTATCTTTGTTATAGAATAAAACAATGGAAGTATTGGCATAATTACTATAGTATCAGTGGGAGTTTGCAATTCAGAAAGGAACTGGCCTTTGAACCTTCTTTGCTACATTTTTGTGCTGAAGACAAAAGAGAAGAAAACTGGGCTCTTGAACACACTAACAGGGGCATAAAGAATATTCTCAAAAATGTATGACTTCAATGAGAAGACTTACTGTACAAGCAACAATTACATGCATAAAAGTGATGTGACAAGTGTTTTGTTGTTGATGTCCCCAAATTTTGCATGAAGAATCTCTAGTGCAAAACTAGTTTTTCCTTTGTTAAACAAAGCATGCATACATCTAAATCCTACATATGACTGAACACTGAAGTTTTTTTTCAAGTGGAACCCTCTACATATTCCATCTTACTCCAAACCCAGGACTCACCATTGCCCTTCCCTGACTATGACATTGCTGGGGTAGTGGTGGTGGGTGAGACTGGAGACCAGGATTAGAGACCAATGATATCTTCCACCAAGATGAGCTGGGGTACCTCAGAGTTGATATTGTTAGTCAGTATCTCACTATGAGGAAACAGACAGATGCTCTTCCAATCCTCTCTGTTCTCTTCCAGCAACTGAATTGGTGAGCATTCAGTGCACAGGGAGGAATATCAATCTCCACAATAATTCTCCTCCCAAATACATCCAGAATTATAAGGTAGATTTACAGTTGTCACTATCTATCAGAGAGCCCGTAATCATAGGACAGTGTTATTGATCAACTGAGGCAACCAGCTATCCACTGTATAGCCTTTAAAAAAGTAAATGCAACAAGGCAAAAGCTACTATAATTTGCCCCCCCCCCCCTCCAAAAATGGATAAAAATGAACTTTGCAATTCTAATACTTCACAAACATTCACAAAAGCTTTCCCCTCCTCATGAGAATGAGATATGCATGGATCTACATCTTTGGTTCATAGAAATACATTTTTAAAATGGATTATTTTTCTGAAGGGATATTTTAATGCACATTAAACAAAGCTGGTTGGAAAACCTAAATAAAATCTGAAGTTCTTTCATGATGGTACTTGAGTTTAGTAGTCTGAAAAACTCAGAAGTCATCTCTACTTTACACTCAGACTTTGGAAATATAACCTACCTTTCAGCTTCTCAGTACAAATTCAGTAAAATGGGTGTTGTGATAGCAAATAAGGGTTCAGTGAATTATATGATCCTCAGTTTCCCGCTATCTCTTTCTTGTACTCTGTGTTTGTTATCCTGAAAACATTTTACATTCTTTTGTGCATTCATTGTGAATTAAGATGAACTGAGCTCCTTTGAGATCAATGATTTAAAAAGAAAAAGACCTGCATTAACCTCTAAAGAAATGCCACATTTCTAGAAGAAATCTCCAAGACACTAGCACTCAAAATACTGAGATTTGGGGAGGCCACCAGTTTTCCTACTAAACTGCAAATCCTTTGTCAGACAGATTATACAGGGTTAGTCAAAATGCATAGGCCAATAAGCCATTCAATTGAATGGCTTATTGGCCTATGCATTTTGACTAACCCTGTATTTTCCCTGATGTAAAACTCTATAACATGCAGAAATATAAAGTGTAAACCTGTAGTAATTTCCCAAATTTAATCTATTTTGTTTTATAAGCAATAAGATGGCATTTCTATATATTCACAGTTCCAATCCATTCATGTTTCCTGGGAAATAAAATCCAAAGAGCAAAATTGGAATTACTCTCATGTCACTATGTACAAAATTGGAGCCTTTGGGAATATACAAGAGGTTGTATCTTTAAAAGGCAATATAGCTAAAGCTCAAAAAATGCCAGTTATATTTCTATCTCTCTTTTTATGGAGCAAAATGCTTATGAAAAATACATTCATATAGGTAGATACAGATTACAACTATGAGAATAGCATTGGTAGAAAGGTACATAAAAGAAGAAAATAAACTCAGGACAATCAGCAAGAATCAAGGGAAGTACAAGAAAAGGACTGCTTACCCTACAGATGCTTCCTCTGCAACAAAAGAAGCTCATTTTTCACAAGACTGGTTGAGTAAGCCTACCCACATGCCATGAAATCAATTGTTCATTCTACAAATGGTAATTGGCTTAAGGTTGCTTGGACAATGCAAATATAGAGATATGGCTGCTTAGAAATCCATCTGCAAAATACCAAATGAGAGTGCAGCCCCGAGATTGCTAACAGATTCTCCTAACAGCCCACATAAAATTGCTCTTCACTTAAAGGTGTTCGGCAAAAGATTAACAAGTGGCTAAGAGCCACCCTTCTGGTCTGGATTTTAAAGCTGCAGTTTTTGATACCACCGCTGGCAGCCAGCCATCACTGCAGGCCTCAAAAGTAGTAGAAAGCTTAGTGGGGGGGGGGGGGGGGACACAAAGCTTGCCAGGAAAATTCCTTGTAAGCCTGCAGCTCTGCAGCAATCTTTCAGTGAAAAAGGGCAACAGCACTGCCATCCTCAAAATCGATGTTCCATAAAGGTAAGAAAGACACCTCTCATTAAGAAACGTACAGCTCTACTCTGGCATAGGAAATAAAGGTGCACAAAATACAGAAAGAAGAAGGCAGAGCTGGAAAAAATGTTTTACTTCAAACAACTGGGGGAAAAACAGCAGAGCATGGGAAAAATTGTTTGTTGTAACTATAGTTCCAAGTCTCCTCCTCACATAAAACAATATAAACTGCCAAGACCCAGTAGTCTAAAAGGGAGATGACGAATACCATATAGATACACTTGCTATAGCTATGAACTATGGTTTAAACTAGGCTGCACAACTGGCAACCTTTCAGGTATTTGGGGCTCCAACTCCCAGATGCCTTAGCCAGCTTGTTTAATGGTCAGGAATTCTGGGAGCTGAAATTCAAAACATTTGGAAGACCACAGGTTGTGCAGGCCAGGTTTAAACTGTGAATAGTTCAAATAAGGTATAATCAAACCATGATTTATAATGGTTTGTTACCAACCATCACAGAACTAACCATAGTTTCTTGCATTTCAATATAACAGGGAGTTCATATTTGTTTAAAAGTAGTTGGAGAAGTCAACAACTGGGTAACAGATTCTGCAATGGGTGCACAATTAACACCCCTCCACCTACTAAATAAAAACCGCAAAAGAGGATTGTGCTTATAGAAGTACTGATTATTCTAGGGACACTATTTACATACTGTCTGCACCTATTTTGAAATGGGGTGACAAGCATGGAGTCCCATCAATATTTTAGTCTATAATTCAGTGTTACATGAACTATTTATTTATTTATTTATTTATTTAAAACATTTATATTCTACCCTTCTCACCCCGAAGGGGACTCAGGACGGAGCACAGCATATATACGGCAAACATTCAATGCCAGGACACAAATTTTTACATACATACATAAATATTAAAAACATTTATCAAAATATTAAAACTATCCTAGTCATCCACATCAAATCTAATTGGCCTGGTAATCTTTCCTATTGCTGCTTTATTGCCCTATCCTGAAAGCTTGGTCCCACAGCCAAGTTTTTACCATCCTTCTAAAGGACAGGGCAATTCTTTCCCTGTTAATGCTGTCTTCCTTCCCCACCAGAGCAGTCACAAGGAGATCAGTGCACATAGTTGGCTCCCACATATCAGTAAAACTACTGCTTAAGATGGCCACTTATCAGGTTTGGGGGGGGGGGGGGAAGCACCAGTATACAGGCAATCAGCAAATGTCTTAAAGAGAAGCACTTCACTTTAACTCTAGTTGGAAGATGATGGTGAAAGCAAGGTTGCATGAGTATATTCTGTACAGGACAAGAGGATTCTTTCTAAAACCAGGTGCTCTGATTGCATTTTAACAACAGCTAGCAACAGTCACACAACACTGAATCCAGGAAGAGGAGGGTGGAGTGTCTGGTTGCCATTATATCTGAATTGCCCTTTAGTGCAATACTTGAAAGGCTTAGGGAATAAGACAGGCTATGTCTCTATAATCACAAAATGAAAGCTCTGCACTTCAGCTAAACAAGCCATGAGTGTTCTAGATAAAGTGTACCTGACAGGATTACACTGAGCGTGACCAAGAGAGGAGAAGGTGTCTGAGTATCATATGCACTGAGCAAAGCATATTTTGTTGCAAGAAAACCAGTGATGGCTTAAGGGGAGAACCAGGTGACTGTGTAATAGCACAAGTCATCCCTGAATCATTACACAAGCTTCTTCCTTCAGCACTAAAATATATTGAGTAATGGCTTTAACTATAAATTTGCCTATTCACAAATATGAAAAGCCACCACACTGAAAAGCCTTGTCTGGTGCTATCTGGGTGGTATAACAACAACAAAAAACATGAACATATAAATTAACTTCAAGGTGAAGTCAGGAAGTCATGCTTTTGCAAATCAAATAGCATTGCAACATGATACTGTAACACTGCAATGTTGTAAAATGAAATTATGGAAAATTATGGAGCACCACTTCAGTAGCACAATGTCTCTATCTTGTTATAATATAATAAAACAATTCTGATTTGATTCTATCAGAAATTGAGGTTCTTTATTACAAACTGGTAGAACACTTCCTATTTCCATACATTGATAACCTCTGCTGATCGAAATTTTGCATGTAATTGCCTTTGAAAAGTATTTATTTAGACTCTTCCCAGTTCATCCTCATTAAGAACTTTTGTCATCTTGACCAAGTTCTTATTTCTTTCATCTCTGAACAGCTGGAGGATATGGAGATGCTATTTTGTTATTTCATTGATGAACTACAACTAAAAAATGGAAAAGGGTAACAAGTCAAGAAACTGTTATGTGCAACACCCCCCCCCCCCCCCACACACACACACACACCTCAAATAACAGAAAAGAGCAAACTGCAGGGAACATATGAACACAAAGATTACAATTACTGGCAATGTCTCACAAAAATGAAGGAGTCATAGTGTGATTGATCACACTTCTTTAGAGTAGTCTAAAAGAGTCTTGAAAATGTGTTCATGAATGGAATACCTCTTCATGACTGGAAGGACCCTTTTTCCTTGGTTGGAAGTCAGATGTAGTGCAAGCTTTCTGCTGAAGGAACAAGATGAGCAACAGAAATCTCCATTTACCCTCTACCTCACCCACAGCCATCAGTGTCAGCTCCAAAATTGTTGCAAAGTTCCCACAACCATCCAAAACAATGTTATACTGCAGAAGAACTGACGAATGCTAGCCCTTTCATCTATTGCAAACCCTACTGAGTGCAAGCCTGGAATGAATCCACTAGCACAGTTTGCAAGAATTATTTTTGGCAACAATGATTCCCAGACTTCTTCCCAGGCACTGGAAATGTTTCTTCATCCTTTCTATAACCTCAAAGAAGATGTCTAATCCTGATGCCATTATAGCTTCAGTACCACAAGCATGTTATTTGATTACTCTGATAATCATATACTATTGTCATCACTAGCTACTACCAACCATAAATAACAATTTGTGGTACTGCCCCATTATCCATGCGGAGGCCAGCAGGGGGTGCTAGAGGGAGGAGGATAGTCCATTTTATGGGGTTGGAGGGCGAGTTGAAGAAGGAAAACAATTTATCTCTGTTTTCCTGTTATTCCCCCTACCCATTTTCCCATCATGGTAACAGCCCTCGTTTATGATATGGGAAGGGGGAGGGGATAGTCAGCATCCTCCTTCAACTCCCCTCTGTAAAATGGTCTATCTTTCTCCCTCTAGCACCCCCTAGTGGCCTCCACCTGGATATTGGAACTACCAAATTTTCTTGGTTACTAGAAACTTGTTTATCATGCATTCCAATATTGAGAATCAGGTTACCAACGTATTCAATATTTACTGTTACCTTAATATTTAAACTCTCATATATTACACACAACCTCTTACAGTTTTATGGCATCTATGGATTCACCTGCACTGACCATTTTATGCGGCTCCAAGAAGACTCAAAGCTGTGGCAGCCACAAAACGCATGCCACCAATGCACATTGCAGTGTTGATTAAAGGACATACAGTGCATTAAAGAAAGTTACAGGAAAGTACAGCAGATCCCAATATATCCCAGATCCCAGGGTGAATTTAGCTCTGCAGAATACACATTGTACACACCAGCCCTTGCTGAAGCATTTTGTAGGACTGAGAACAAGGCTGATGAGCAGGGGGCTAATTGACTCCCTGTCCTGGGAGGAGTAATTTATTATCTCCACTCCTAACTGTCACTTTCCCCTTTTCTGTTCCTTTCCTATGCCTCACCTCCTATATTGGTGTGCCTCTGTCCTGGAAATGGTGAAAAAATTCACAGAGCAATTTGAGGCCAGGTTCCATGGTTGATGCAATTGCCTTCCTGGTCTCAAGCCTGTTCCAGGCCTATCAATCTAATCACATGCACAGCTTAAATCAGTTATCCAAAACTGGTTCCAAGTTGCTTTATAGTGTCAGTGGAGATGTACCCAAGTCTTTCTAACTTTGCCATAGAATACAAGTAGATTTAACTTCTAAATAGACACCGTTTCCATTTAATTAAATACAGAGGAAAATACTTGTGTCATTCAAATATTTTTCCACCATTTCAGATAGATAGATCTAAAAACCTAAGAAGGCTATCTGGGTGGTTTAACAAATTCATATGAGGTTTATAGCTCAGTAGAATGAGTTTTGTCAGTGTTTCAATACTGCAGAAGGAAACACATAAGCAAGAGCTCCATTCTTTTTTTGCCAGCACTTTCAAAGAGAAAAACATTCTGTTTGATTGCACAGTTATGCTATTTTCAAGAAGTCTGTTGGCCACCTTCGACAAACAGCAGGATGAAGTGAAATCTTCAGCGAGGCTTCAGACAATCTGTTTATCTTTAATAAATGGTAACAGAGGAACTCAGATGGGATACATCATATCTGCATTTTGCAGGAGCCAAAATTATTGCAATAAAATCCAACTAAAACCAGCACACTGAATCTGCACTAAGATCTAACTGAGACCAGTGCACTACATACTTTTGTTTACTACAAAGATATTTCTGAAGGCTGGAATATATAAACTGATGTATATATTACAGCATCAAATATTTTCTTTTTTGGCAAAATAGCTAAAGTAGCTCTAAGTTTAAAACTTTGAACTAGAATCCCACTTTAGTACTGAGTATCAAAGCTGGCCTGCCAAGAACAATAATTAAATGTGTTCAGAATAAAGGAACCTTGCCAGAATTTGCAGATTTAGCTGAAAAATAAGCACTGACTTGTGTAGCCAACATGCAGCAAAAGAAGTTGAACTTTTTACCTTATATCATTCATACATATAGAAACGGAACAGATGCTAATGTTTTTGTTTATGCTTATCTCCATAGAAACTAAAATAAAGGAGAAAATGAAGATTTCAGAAGAAGTTTTGTCAGTTTTGATTGAGTACTATACACTAAATCCTATCTGAAATTGGAAGCTAGCAAGGTCAGCTGCTATGTGCTGTATTTCATAAAAAGGAAATTCCTTGACTAAATCTGGATCTACACTGCCATATAATGCAGTTTCAGGATAGAGATTAACTGCATTGAACTGGATTACATGAGTCTACACTGCCATATAATCCAGTTTGTCTGCATTCTGAAACTGCATTATGTGTCAGTGGAGATCCAACCTAAGAGGACTCTATAAAATCCACAAATTGGCAGGCAACCTGAAGACACATAACACACAAAAACATTGCATGTACAATATACAATGTATAACCCAATATTTACATTGTACAGAAATTAAGGAAATTGTGTGCATGGTTAAAGATATGTGGTCAGAGGGAAGGGCAATGGGGTGGGAGGTGGGGATGAGGGGTGTTAACAATTTTAAAATGTATTGAAGAGAAGGATGTATAAAAAGAGAAGGTGCCAACAAAAGAACTGTTACATGAAAATGAAGCGTGTGTAGGAAAGTAAGTGTAAAATAAGAAGTTGAAATCATAATATTGGATTAAAAAAGAAATACAACTGCAAATTCATGCAGACTGATGTTTCTCTTGAAATCCCTTGAAGACAAGGACTTGTTTTGAAAAACACATCAAAGTATTTGTCTTCTCCAATCTGAAGTATCATCTCCCATATTTTCAACAGAGTAGCCATACTGAATGATGGCAGCTAACACTAGAACATCTATTTACAGTGTTCAAGGTGTTTCTTTGTGCATACCATACTTGACCTTGCCTACATTATTTGTAGCCCCCCTACATCTGTTTAAAATAAACCTGCTATTCAGGATTTTATCCTGGATGACTATACAGATATAATGGCCTGGCTGGCTGAGGGAGGAGTGTGTATTAATCCAGTGGGGTTTTCTTTAAAGCAGCAGGCAAAACCAGTGGAGGGCAGTTGTACTGATACCATCTCCCAAACAGGTGTCCACAGTCTGCTGGGTTTCAGGTGCTTCACCAGAAAAGATCAAATATTTGATTGATGCAACAACAGTCTTCAAGGGTTCGTCTTCTTTGTTCTTGCAATGAGAAATGGCCACATTTTGCCCCATCCCTAGGCACGCCTTCATTAGACATTACAGGTAAATTTGACAGCTACTTCTAGCAATGTGAACTTGTGGAAGAAACAGAAGAAAGTACTCCAGATGTCACAATAAGTTTTTCAAAAGATAAAAAACTTATGTTTATTGTGTCAGGCAATCCATTTTGGAACAAGGAAAAAGAAAGACAAAAGAACATGGGTTATGTTAGAAGAGCCCCTGAAAGCTGGCTTTCATGTGTGGATGTTACCTAACATCTAGGTGGAGTTTAATGCTCCCTTTCCAGGGAAAAGACTAACGACCGTTCTGGGAGAAAGGGAAGGAAGTGACCTCTCCAGACAGAAAGGAAGCAAAAAGACTTGAGTATACAGCTCAAAGGAAGAAGCAGAAAGGTGAAACAAAAGAGCAGACATACTCTCTAACAAATGACTTTACAAGTATTGATGCTTCCTTGCTTCCAACTGGAATGAGAAGATGCCCAGAGGAACAAATGCTACCATAGTTGTGACCGGGCTGTGGCACAGCTAGTTAGTAGCCAGCTGCATTAAATCACTACTGACCGAGAGATCATGAGTTCGAAGCCAGCCTGGGTTGGAGTGAGCTCCCGACCATTAGTAGTCTAGCTTGCTGTTGACCTATGCAGCCCGAAAGACAGTTGCATCTCTCAAGTAGAAAATTTATGTACCGCTTTATGCGGGGAGGCTAATTTAACTAATTTACGACACCATAAAACCTTCCAGCAGCGTGAGGAAGTACTCCATCAGGAACTCGATGTCACAAGTGGATGGTGAAGTGGCAGCTCCCCCTGTGGCTGGAATTGAGCATACTCTCATGAAGCTGGAAAGCTGGAATGTTATATTGTCTCTGTGTATGTCTATATATGTTGTATGTCTATGGCATTGAATGTTTGCCATGTATATGTGCATTGTAATTTGCCCTGTGTCCCCTGCAGGGTGAGAAGGGCAAAATATAAATACTGCAAGTAAGTAAGTAAGTAAATAAATAAATAGTTGATCCACTGAAAGAGTTGGCAGTATTTGAGCTGCTACCTGTCCCTGCCTTATCTTCTTAGTCATCAGGCAATACTAAGCTATCAATGTCTTGAACAAAACAGAGAGATAAGAAAGAACATTGATTCATTACATCTGCATTTTTGTACAAGATGCCAATTACTTTCTTTTCTTATTTCCTAAAAGTGAAATGAATTAAAGGAATACATGCATAGTTTTCATCCTTAACACTAAAGCTCCAGATAAAAGAACAGCAATTTTTTAAAGATGATAATATTTAAGCCTTTGTTTTGCTAAACCTTTATATTCTTCTCACAAAAGAAATGTGGGTTGAGGTTCATTTTTTAAAATCCTGTTTGGAATTTTGCATTTACCAAGAATGCTAATATTTCCAGCTACATTACTATGAAACCACATCAACCCAAGTCTGTGATCTGAAATAGCTGGGATGGTTGTACAACAACTATATCCTGAAGTCTGGTTTGTCTAAGTGCTCACAAATATTTTAGTAGTTTGGCCCATCTTGGTAAAACATGCACCACTTCTATTAATACTTGATTGCACATAATACATCAAATTGGCTGCTTTCCTATTATGTCAGCCAGCTACAATTTCCTCCTCATTCAAACCACAGAGAGCCAATTAAAAACAGTGGAGCTTAACACAATTATTTCCTTACAGTAATCTCTAAATTAGTTGTTTATCAGGACCTTCCAGTTTTCTTTCCAAAGCAATTGACATTTCTTAATGTAACCATTACCTATACCTCCAGGAACCAAACGTGTTCAAACAGTATTACTAGAAGGCACTTCAAAACGGAACAGACAGAATGTATTTAAACCACAACTGGAGTTTTGCCGAGAATGTGTATGTGCATGTCCAATATATGGAGAAAGCTATTCATATGACAACATTCTTATTTGCTTGGTCAAAATAGGAGGTTAAAAGTACGGTATCTTGGCATAGTCCCTAAACTATTTCCAGTAATACAGTGTTACATTTTACAATACAGCAAGATATAAGCCTTTTTTTTTTTTTTGCTTTTTGTGAATATTATCATTTCAGACTAGAATCTGATACAAGCTTGCTTGAGAATAAGTCCTATTAAGTTGTGTCTTGCTTTAGAATACATACACTCAGCAAGAGAAAACATACGTACTACCTCTCTGAACCATTTAGACCCGCTTTAAGCAAATTGATTAACACACTATAAATTAGATCTTAGTTTATAATTACATAAATCTAATTAGTCATCTTTAGTATTTATTTATTTATTTACAGTATTTATATACCACTTTTCTCACCCCTGGGAGGGCTCAAAGCCATTTACATAGAAATAGTGGCAAAATTCAATGCCTTACAAACATAAACAATTAATCATAAGATACAATAAAAAGACATTTAAAACATCAAATATAAGAATTAAAACACCTAATAAAAATTAAAATCACGTGATCCAAGTATGTAGACCAGGCTATTCCAAATGTCAATTGCACATATTCCATATTTGCTTCTTGTATTGCATTACTTCACTAGTCAAAAGCTTGGTTCCATAACCATGTCTTTGCTCTCTTTCTAAAGGGAGGTCACTGATCTAATCTCACTGGGGAGAGAGTTCCAGAGCTGAGGAGCCACATATTAATCTCATCACAATATGATGTATTTAACTCTTAGGATCGATTCATACACCACAAAATATGTTGATGGAATGCCTTTTCATAAAGCAACAGTGAATACTCTGTAGGTATTTCAGTGCTTGGTCTAGTCCACATATGCACCACATCACCCCAGCCAGCAAAGGTGGCTGGGGTGTAGTTATTCGATGGCTATTCACACATTACTTTTTAGCCATGTATGCCTTCTACATAGGAATTCTGTTAGCATGTGATATGTCCTCAAAACCTACAATACATGGATCTTAGGGCCCTTCCACACAGGTCCTATATCCCAGGATCTGATCCCAGGTTTTCCGTTTATCCCAGATTATCTGGCAGTGTGGACTCATATAATCCAGTTTAAAACAGAAAACCTGGCATCAGATCCTGGGATGTAGGGTCTGTCTGGAAGGGCCCTTAAAGATCAGCATCAGCTACACTAAGCCACTTGTTTTACAGATCCAAATACTGCTTAGAAGGGTAAACAACATAGTAAATGCATGCTTATTTTTAGGCACTTGATCATTCCCTTTGACCTATGTATCAGCTTACATATATTAAAATCTTTGCCAAATCCATTCTCCATTGCCATCTATCAGCATGAATTTCATTCTCTTCAACAGAGTGCTTGCCTATTAAGAAACTTTGCCATCTATAAACAGAGAAAGACCACAATGTGATACAGGTGCTACACAGTCTGAAGTGCAGCTAGGGCCAGCCAACAAACACTTCAACACAACTGATTAGAGAGCATAAATTCTTAAAGCCAACTCAAACAAATATTAGTTCAGATTATGTTTGAAAATACCTAGAATAAATCACACCTCGAGTACTTACCCACGAGATTAGCAGAGGGAATGCAAACACTTTTGGTAGCCACCTGCAGATAGAGGTGACTTAAAGTTTTGTACTATTGCTTGACTTTTCATGGAAATGCTTATCCAATAATTTTCCTAAAGCATTGTCAAACCAACCTTCTTTACTTAAAAGTAGAGGTCTTATCATTTGTATCATGAAATTAAGTCAAAATGTCTGATCCGATCCAAATCTCAAATAGCTGTGTATTGCTGGAAGTCAGAGGCCACATGCATTTCTTGCTACAATTGGCTATTTCAAACTTGATAACTTCACCTACGTCAAATTTACAACCACAATTTTAGTTCCAGGTTTTCCCTGCATCTGATCCTCTATACTAAATGTTAACTCATCTTCTGAGCTTTTGAAACCACAATAGCACTATATACACCCAAGGAGGTGGTGCTTGGAAAAACGCAGAGGTTTGCAAAAGTACAAAATAAATATAAAATAAAATGTTAAGTAGGACTGAAGTGAGAACATTAAACACCACAATGATGAGTCAGCATGCTAAATGGGAATAAAATACTGTTTGATTCTTGATAGGAGCAGAGATAGAAAAGCAGGGGAAACAGGAATCTAATGGATAATCTTAATGATGGTTGCAGCAAACTTCCCTATAGGATTTGTTGCACCTATTGCTCAATATGTATTTGCACATGTACAGCTGCCAGACTGAAAACTAGAAATACCTTTAATGATTGCATAGAGAAGGAATTTCACCATGTATTATGCCGTACACAACCTGGTAACAAGTAACAGCTGCTTGAATTCTCTTTTCTATACAGCCATTAAAAGTACAGGAACCCTTTCTAGTTTCCACTCAGGAGGACATATATATGAACGTACATACATACATACATACATACTCTCTCACACAGAGACAAACACATGCAACACTCTCTCACACACAAGTATAGGCACATCTATTAATACATACACACTCAAATGTACTCATTTCCTATTCTACTGAAGCCCCTTAGCTATCTTTCCTTAAGCACACTTCTGAAGATGGAGCATGAACTAAATCGAAGCTGCATGTTTTTTTTAACTGTTTCAATAAATGAGAAAATCCTCTCTCCCCCCCCCCCCCTCTCTCTCACACACACACTCACAGAGTTTAAATGCAAAAACCATTAAGTTTTACAGGTTTGATTACAAGGAGCATTAGATCACAGCTGATTGGAACACTGAGCTCTTACCTGGACACCAGCCAACCATCACTCATGGTAACCATTGTGGGGTTTTTTCAAGGTCCATTTTTAAAGAGTCATTAATATTCTCCTCAGGACTTCAATTACATTTGAAGAAGTCCAACTTGGCAACTATCCTGCTAAAGATGGTGATTCTCCTTTCAACAAACCTACTTTCTGGAACATATTTTGGCAGGTTAAGCACCAAGAGCTCATTTTTATGCAGCAGGGTATAGTAGAAGCCACTGACAAAGTCTATATTTACTTAGATATACAAAGGGTTCTTATCTAGGATTGATATAATGTTTTGTCCTTTTGATGTCCCTTTAAAAAGAGCACATTAAGCACCATTAAAATTGCCCAAATAACATCAGTCTCGTGGTTAATAGTGGCTGGGTCTTTCCATGCTAGGGGATGGTAGTGCTCCATTGGGAACTTTAATTTAAAATCTCCAAACAAGTTCAATTTCTTGAACAAGGATTTAAAGTTTAGAATTAAAGCCCACAATATGGGAATGGCAACCAACACACAACTAAAGAGGTCTCCATTCCTAGCCTGCTATCCATTGCACAGACAACACATTCTGAAGACAAGTCCAAGCATCTGTTATTCACCTAGTTCTATGGATTAGACATATATTACTTATACAGAATAATTACTCTCACAAAAATAACTCTATAAAACATCAAGGGTGATTTCAACAAGCTAAGATTTCCTAAATTTAGAACACATTGTGGCAGCTTTCCTTACTTACAATTTTGTAACTTCTACTTCAATTTAAGAATGCAAACTTAACAAGAGAATTAATGGTCCAGAATACTTATTTTCCTCCCAACTTCCCACTTACTTAGCCTGGCAGTAAAAAACAGCAACTTATAAAGAGGAGGTCTTGCTGCCATGCCTGGAGTCTTGAAAGGCTGCCATGGCAGAATGGATGCCAAGGGGGGGGGGGGGGGCAACTCTCAAAATGTATGGTAAATCACTGTTTTTTAAAACAGCACTATCCTGCTGCTAGGAGAATTGTTTACTTTCACATTCTGAAAATGGACTGAAGCAGACTAGAGAAAGAATAACTGATTTTTTGGCTTGGTTGGAGATGTTTCCCTCTTTAGACAGAATGAAGCATCTGCTTCAGGTGGCAGACACCAGGAGGAGGCAGCAGCAAGGAGTTGCCTTGCACCACTTCAGACAAACTATAACCTTCAACTGCTGTGGAGGACTCTCTCTCATAGGCAGTATTAAGCAAGGATTCACCTCCCAATCCAGTCATCTCTTCTACACATAATTGTCCATCCTGACCACAATAGTACAAGAAAATGAGTCATTCTTTCTGGAAGCTGCGTTAACAGCTTATTTTCTGAATCTGCATGTATATGCATGACTCCCACTGCCCAAAACACAGTGAGTTCAGTCTTTACTCTTCTGAATACTAGTACATCTCTCTCCTTTTGCATTATTTCAACTTCCCTCCTAGTCTTTGTTACTAAAGTAATTCCTTAAGAGCCAGGGACTCCTAAAAACTGATTTTCCAAGGCTGTTTAGCAATTTTACATTGATTTTAGGCATGAAAGTAAGAGAAATAGGAAAAGCAGGTAGATATTCTAATAAACAAACATTGTATCATCCGCATGACTCATTGAGATCTTGTTCAAAACAGCAAAGGTGGGGTGGCAGTAAAGTTGCTCACAAGCATTGAGGTCCTGAAAAATATTCCACCAGAAATGAGGAAAATAGATGATTTTTTCTTGATCTCAAATATATCAGAAATTGAACTCTCACTAGGCTTGATAATAGCCAGTCTCTTTAAATGGGGGAGAGTGTATACACATTTGCTCCATCTAAAGAGACACATGAGGAAAAAAACAATATCGGAGCAGAAGTGGTCAGAGTAACCACCAACTTGAAGCCCCCAGTGGTGCAATGGGTTAACCCCTTGTGGCAGCATGACTGCTGACCAAAACGTTGGTGGTTCAAATCTGGGGAGTGGGGTGAACTCCCATCTGTCAGCTCTAGCTTCTCATGTGGGAACATGAGAGAAGCCTCCCCTAGGCAATGTCCTTGCAGACAGCCAATTCTCTCACACCAGAAGCAACTTGCAGTTTCTCAATCACTCCTGACACAAAAAAAAATCCACCAGCATTATAAACAGGATATTTTTATTTCACTTCTCTTTGCATTTCTAAATTATCTTTTTGTGTTAATCTTAACCTGTTGACAATTTCATCTTTACAACAATTTTTGCAGCAGTCTGAAGTGTGAATTATAAAATGTTATCATAACTTAAAATTCAATAAATTAGAATACGAATAGATTGGATAAATTTGTCTCCTACAGCTGTTCAGGAAGAGATGGAGGAAACATGCTAAAATGATGCTTTACCCAGATGCCTAGCAAATTCTCCCCTCTCATACACACACACCCCAAAAGGAGGAGATTGGAAAAGAAACAATGAAAAATTTTCCTGGCTTACCAGGAGAAAAAGAATGGCTTGTTAGTTTACTACATCCCACAAAGTAGCCAGCTGCAAAGGAAACAGCCTGGCGATAAACCATACCAGGAAAGAAGGTCAGGATTTCCTGCTATAATGGAAGCTGATTCTCAAATAGAAACAAAAAAGGAGGGTCATGCTGCAAAAAGGTTTCCGTGCAAAGGGGCATGTCCGAAACTGATTGTGTGTGTTACAGGTCAGTACTGGGCTGTTATTTGATGTCATTTTCAGTTTTGACCCAATTTATACTCTAAATTTTAGGCAGCAATAAAATTTACTGCAACCTTGTTACTATGTGTAGGGAGCCTGCAAAGCCTTCAGGTGGCACACAGTCTTTCACCACTGCCACTGAAGATCTTGTTCAGTGGCTGTGGAGATGGTTTACATTGAAATGCTAAAAAAAACCCCACTACCATTTTTTTTAAAAAGAGATAGAACTTTTTTCTAATGGTTTGACCATATGAAGAGAAACATTTCTAGTATGAACATTAATGCCCATCAAGTGCTCACAACTGATGCAACCGGTAAACCTTTTTTGAGTACTTGCAAAAAAAATGTTGATGTCTCAAGCCCCATCTACATTGCTATATACAGGCAGTCTCCAAGTTACGAACAAGATAGGTTCTGTAGGTTTGTTCTTTAGTTGAATTTGTATGTAAGTCAGAATAGGTACATTTCTAATGTGTAACTCCAGGTGTGTGTGTGTGTGTACACACACGTATATGCACTTTGGATAACATAGGGAAGGGTTAACACCCCCCGTGGTGTTTGTTTTGCAGTCTGTGTTCAGAAGAGTTCTGATCCTGAGAGAATTGGATTTTGAAAAAATTGACTTGTTGTGGAAACAAGGATTGTTGACAAAGCTTCGGTGGACACACCTTTTCCCCATGATAACTCTTCCAGGAGTAAATTTCCCTTTGTAAGATTAGATTTCTCTCACTTCCTGTTGTCTCACCCCCATTCTTAACTGTGAGTCATTTGTAAGTCAGAAGTTTGTAACTTGGGGACTGCCTGTAATGCAGTTTCAGAATGCAGGTTAACTGCATTAAACTGGATTATATGGCAGTGTAGACTGATATACTCCAATTCAATCTAATTCTATCTACATTATATTAGTCTACACTGATCATATAATAGTTTAAACTACATTATATGCAAATATACATGGGGCCTCAGTAGATCACAAGCTGAACATGAATCAACTGTGATGTGTTATTTTAAAAAGTCAATGTGATTATAAACTGTATCAATAGATATGTTTAAATATCTGAAAAGATATCATATTGAAGATGGAGCCTACATGTTTTTTGCTGCTCAAGGGAATAGGACATGGAGAAATCAATTCAAACTACTGGAAAAGAGATTTTACCTAAACAATAGAAAGAATGTCCTAATTATAAGAGCTATTTGAAAGTGAAATCTGATTTCTTGGAGTGTGGTGATGTCTCCTTCTTGGGAGGTTTTCCAGCTATTTGTGGGGAGTTCTTTGTGTGTTCCTGCCTAGCAGGGGGTTGGACTGGATGGACCTTGTGGTCTCTTTCAATTCTATGATTATATAATTAAAGGAATCTGTTCCCCTATTGCCAGTCTTAACCTACACAGTGATTTCACATATAAATAAATCATACACAATGGAGCAATGTGTTACATTAAATTACCATTTAATATAGTTTTGTTAGTCAAAGAACAGACTTCATCCAAAACTTGACTACACTGAAAACAAATTCAAGATGCATCAAGATGTCAAACTACCTTGCTAAACCAAGTTATTTTATTGGAGAGAGAAAAATGAATTTTACTATTAATCTTAAAAAATAATTTTACTAAGGGATAGAGAAAACCACTATTTTGAAACTTTTGAAGTTCTTCTCTCATTATTACCACTGCTTCATTTTCCAATTTTGAAGCATTTTGTGTTTATATATGTCTCAGCAGTATAATCTATATAATATATGAATATAATCATTAATGGAGACACCAAAATCCACAAAGCAATAAAAGTTTTGAAAAACAAATCTTTGAGGCATTTTCACAAAATGACAGTAATAACAGCAAAGGGACTGAAACTGATAATTGATGTTATCAGATGGCAATTAGGTAAAGTTGTCAGGTATTGATGCACTATTTTGACATTTTTGCAGCGATGTCCCCAATTTTCTCAAAAACGTTTGTGAATCCTGTGGCTTGACTGAGAAAGTTTGCTTATTTTTCAATATTTATCAAGGTGAAAGAAATGCCATCTCCATATTTGAGGCAACAGACAATTACGCATTGCCTAGTTTGGCAGCAAAAGGATGGAACCTAGTTTTTCTTTAATCAGAAGATCCTTTTGTGTGAAACAGTAATGTGATGCTCTGGCCCTGGCAACAACTTACTTTTTTAGTTGTCATGGTCGGGATATGCAGTTAGAGCAACAGACCCACTATAGGGATCACAAATTACCTTGAAATGAACTACCCAATATGGTTTGGTATTATGGATCATTCCAACAGTGAAAAAGGATGACTTCTTCACAGTGTTTCCACCCTGTTAGTCTGTCATTCTGGTCCTGCTTTAATAGGCAAAGACCTTTTCATTCAAGCAAGTTTTGGGGAGATTAACTGGGTTGCTATAAAGGACATTAATGGCTGGCACTGCTATATCAGTGCAGGGATGAGTCTGGTTTGGGTTTTAGTGTGAACTTTAAAGCAAGAAACCAGGATACACACTATGCAATACCACAGAAACAATAAACCAGCGCTACATGTGCTATATAAGTGGCACACACACTATTTTGTGCTATGAGAACATATAACCGTTAAATTCACCACCACAGGAACTAGAAGTCAATGGAACAAATTCCAAGCCAACATGCAAATTCCAAATGGAATAGTTTTCATTGTTTTGTCTGTCAGCTGCTTCAGAACTCTTCTGGATGCATTCTGTACTAACTTACTGCAATTAAACCTCATTGAATGCAATATAGATTAGTTCTGTATGCTATAAAAGATGCATAAGATTGTTATTTCATTTTAAAAATTGTGTCAAAGCATATAAATATTCCAGCATATCTCATTTTGCATTCTGTTCAGGCAAGCTAAAAGTATTTTATTCTGCATGTGAGAAAGATTAATGTTCTAATTCTGCCAGAAAGTTTCCACTGTCATTTTCTGTATGCATGTAGGGTCTGAAGTCGAATGCTTTTTGGTATCTGGGCACTTTCCATAGAGTTGGACTCCTAGAATCTGGACTCCATCCCATGTGGAAAGCCTCCATGAATAACAGAGCCTCTCCACTTCATATCTGCCAATGCATAGGAGAGGAATGGAAATGGAGAAGAAGAGATTCTCTCCATGCTGCAGAAATACACATACATCACACCTGAATGTGATTCAGAGTACAAACTACAGACGTTTCCTCTTTTCCCCTTCCTTGTTGTACATCATACAGAGAACTGAAAATGTTCCTACTGTACTAAATTTGGATCAAATCATCTCATCTAAGTGTTCTAAATAATCACATCCAAAAGCATGTGGATGAGAATAATATATTTCATAAGCCAAATTTGCAATAAACGAGTGGTACAATTATCTTTCTTTCAATATCTATTCTGAGAAAAAGAAAAATTAAGATTGCTCAAGATGAAAGAGAATACTGACCTTCATTCCTGGACAAGGTTTCTTTCCCCTCTGGCGTTTTATCTGGCATCTCAGCCAAGACCAGCTTAGTGCAACCTGAGTGACATAAATAAAGGAAATTATTCTCATACTGAGGCCAATCCATTTGAACAGAGAAATATTTTTTTCTATAAAAGTTGATGATATAATTGCAGTTTTAAAAATGTTCCTGTAACACATGACCATGGCCATTTGTATTTAAAACAGGATAACAGTAATAACACATCCAAATATATGAGCACAAAGGGGTTTAAAATGTATTATATGCCTGCAGTTCAATGAATTAGCAGCAGCTTAAATGGCTAGGCAACTCTGTTTCAGATTCAATATGAGGCATACACATTCCTTAACATTTTAAAACATTACTATGGCACTTTTAGTCTGATTAGCAAACACTGAACTTAATCAAAATGAATCAAAGAGCAAATTATTTCTTGGCAAATAATGTTGATGCCTTTATCAAATGTTAGTTACAAAAAACAAAACAAAACTCTGAACACTTTTCTCAGTGATCCCATTATGTTAAAGAATCCGACCAACTGAATATGAATAGTATTCATGGGATTATTCAGGCAAAGTTCCTGTCACTCCATAATTGTTCATTTATTAGCATATTAACCAGAAAGAAAATTGATGATTAAAAAAAAGGAAGGCGAATGTGTGCCCCTCTAAATGTTGTTGATCTCTATGTCACTCATCCTTTCATCATTAGTAGTCCAACAATATGACTGATGTGAGTTTTCTGAGCTGTATGACCATGTTCCAGAAGCATTCTCTCCTCATAGAACATGGCCATACAGCCTGGAAAACTCACAGCAACCCAGTGATTCCAGCCATGAAAGTCTTTGACTATATACACACACACACTTTATTTATATTATGCCCTATCTCCTTGAGGGGACTCAGAATAGATTACAGCATATATATAAAAACAGGCAGCATTCAGTTCTGGAGGCAGTGCTCATCTCCGGCTCTGGGGGAAGTGCTCATCTCCATTTCCAAGCCCGAGGAGCCTGCATTGTCCGTAGACACCTCCTGGTCTTGTGGCCAGCATGCATGCATAGAATGCCTGTTTGCCTTCCTGCTGAGGCAGTACCTATGATCTACTCACATCTGCATGTTTTCAAGCTGCTAGGTTGGTAGGAGCTGGAGCTAACAGCAGGAGCTCACCCCATCCTGCGGATTCGAACTGCCATCTTTCAGGTCAGCAAGTTCAACAGCTCAATAGTTTAACCTGTTGCACCACCGTGATCCCTATATTTGGAAAGCCAGACATCCCCCCTTTTGCATTTGTGCTTAATCTCTAGTATGAAAACACAGCTGTTGTCCTCAAGGTGATGACATGGTGTCTGCCCAATCCAGCTGATTTAAACTGTCCACAGTTTCAGTCACTTGAAATGAAGATATCTCTGACCTATTAACCAAGCTAAAGAGGGCTCATACTTTCTAGAGAGTAAGTCCCACTGAACTAATTAGGAATTACTTCTGAACAGAAATGCATAGCATTGCAGTGTGAGTGGTTGCTCTTGTATTTTTAGCTACAGAACAGGGAAAGTTGAATATGTATAGATTTTCCTTTAAATTGTTAAACGGTCTATTAAGTAGCACGAAACCATAGAGCATCAAATTCCCTCTTGCCAGCTTCCGTGACTCTAATATTAGAAAGATGTTAAAACAATGTCAAGTAGCAATTTGCTCAAATTTCATGCCAACAATGCATTATGTGGCTTTCAAAACATAATATTATCAGAAGTACTCACAACAAAGCAGAAGTTACTTCCTTTAAAACCTTCACTCCGGGTAGACCATCATGCAACCTCAACTGTTCAGATGCAGGCGTATTACTGATTGATCTGGAATTTAGATTGATGCATTCATGTCTACCTGATATGATTCTAGACTGTGGATAAGGTAAAGGTTTTCCCCGGACATTAAGTCCAGTTGTGTCCGACTCTGGGGGTTGATGCTCATCTCCATTTCTAAGCCAAAGAACCGGTGTTGTTTGTAGACACCTCCAAGGTCATGTGGCTGGCATGACTGCATGGAGCACCGTTACTGGGGATATAAAGCTTTATTGATTTCATTCTTGCATACAAGAACAAAGAATTCAAAAATCTACTGCTAGGTTAACCTGATAAGGTTTATACATGGACTTTTTTTTTCTTTTGCAGTTGCAATGAGCAGTGATAGATGTTTTTTGGTGCACTTCCACACCAACATTTTATATACTAAAAAGACTTTTGTAAAGAGAGAGAGAGAGAGAGAGAGATTAGTTCTGTGAAAATGTGGTTGGAGAAGAGATTGCTTAGTGAGGTGGGGAAAATAGAGCTGATCGTTATCAATATGAGAAAACACAGAGGGAAAAGTCAGGCATAAGGGAAGTCCTTGATGCCACAATTAGTACATAATAGAGTGACATTTCTAGAACACATTGGCATTTTACATTATAAAAACTTTTTAATATGATGCATTATGTTCACAACCGAAGCGGGATCTGCCCTGTCTAAAAATACATCTCCTGTGTTACTATATTTATCCATCCAGTTATAAATCCCAGAATACAATGGTGTTTATATGTATGCAATACAAGATACAGAGCTTTTGTGCGTGCTGATAACTGAACATAAAACAGGTTCAATGAATAGCTCTCTGTAACAAACCCAAGTTTAATATGTCAAAAAAAAGATATGTGCAGCTTTTATTGGCTGGCCATAAAGTCCCAGGGATTTGTCACTAGAGGGAGTCCCAATCATAGACCATACTATTCTAAATGCCCTAAAGGGACTACATCCTGACCAATTTTGGAAGCTAAGTAGGGTCAGCCTTGGCTACTAGTTGGTAGGGAGACCACCAATGAATGTCAGATGCCGTAGGCCATATTCCAGAGGAGTAACTGGCAAAAACTCCCTTTGAGGATTCATTGCCTAAGGCACACTGATGAAATGAGTCCACTTCATCTTGAAGGTGCTCACAGACATATTCAGATTTGGATTCCACATGTAAGTTAAAAACCAAGAAGGACACCAGGAAAATGTAAAAGTTTTGTGGACACTTTCATGAATTTTTTTCTTGAAGAAAACACATTTACATCAATCATGAATAAATATTAACACAAGGGTTTGGAAACATCATTTTTGGAGTTATCATTCTCAGAATACATGAGGCAGAATCACCTCTGGTCATACAAGTTGGTGGATTCTGGGAGTTATTGTTAACTACTAAGGTTACAGAAACACAACCAAAACAGCCACTCAATGGCAGACAGTCAAGAAAAGCAGCTGTGGAAACAATAATATCTGACCTCCTTTCCCCTTTGGACCACGCTCTGACCAAATTTTTGTCCCCACCCCATGTGTTTATTTTCTATACATGAAGGGAAATATATATAAAACAAAATGGGTGTAGCAAACATAATTTCTAGTGGCACAGCTGCATGACCTAATGACGTAGGCAGTTCAAATACATACAGTTATTTCAATCTCTTGTGGCTGTTTAATACAAGGTCTCATGTAAAATGACTGAACATTCAATTAGCATGGCATATACACTGAAAATGCTGAATCTAAACGATTTGTAATACCAGTAGTTCTCAAATGACTAAACTGAAATAATTTGCACATATTCTGTCCTTGCAAACAGAGATGGAAATGACTGGTTTGCTTCCCATTATTACTTGTGGCTATATATGAGGCAAAGTTTGTTTATAACTTAACAGCCTACTACAGAAACGTCAAAGTCTGGCTCTTGCTGATATATCCATTCTAGTTCAGGTCAAACATTAAAGTAGTTGCCACTTTCCTTATCTTAATAAGCAAAGTCAGTGCATAAAGCAGCCTTTTAACCATTTCTCAAGATTGCCCATGTTTTATTTGATAGAGAGTAAGAAGTTGCCTAATCTTGCCCAATATGAAATTCACAATACAAAGTAGATTATAAAACTCAACCTTAAAAGCCTGGGTCAAGCCATCCATGGGTCAGTGTGAGTACTGTAGCTTCATTCTTATCAGAAAAGGAACCATCCACTTCTCTGACAGATTGGTGAAAGGCAAAAACGTAATCCTTCTCAGAAGAATCTAAAACAAATACTGGTTCTCCCTATTCTTTCTGCCATGGCCAGGCATGTAGCTGGGGGGGGGGGGAATTGAGGGGCTTCAGCCTCCCCCCCCCCAAATTCTCAGGATGGTCCGCAAGAAGGCCTTACTGGTACATTATTTAAACTGTTGTTTATTTATATTATGATCTGATCACCATGCTCAATATATCCCATATGCGTGGGGGTATTGGGATAATGATACAAAAGGTTTGCTAGGGTAGATACTCAGCTCCCCCCCCCCCCATCAAACTCAGCCCCTCCCCCCCCCCATCAAAATTCTGGCTATGGGCCTGGCCATGGACCCATATCTGGGCTTTTTGAATGCCTGGTCAGGAAATGGCAATCATGGCAATTGGGGGGGGGGGGTGGGCTGGCCCCCTGAGGTAGCACTAGCACCTGTCCCTCTTCACAGAATGACTTTCAACTTATCCATGAATCATATCAAAATCCAGTACTTTGAATCAAAATTGCCCTTGGCATATCAATGAGGATGGCTTATAAATTGATATATAAATTAATCAATTTCACAGTACTTTATTATGGAACACAAACAACAATGTAAGTTCAACAGGTTTATTTAATGGAAAACAGAGATGGATGCAATGTAACCAAACAAAAGAGTTTATATTCTTACAATCTGTTTCGAGTGAATTTCTTGCCTAGGAATAAAAAAAATGGAAAGCTCTTATAATTCAGTCCTTGTATTTATTCTAGTGTTCAGTTTAAGAGTTAGAAGCAAGCTTTACTGTTTTTTTTTCTGGGTTTACCATAGGTAAGCAAGGACAGGATTGTAATTCCACACAAGAGCAGAATTTTTGTCCAAGGAGTTCTACAACCATCAGTTGCCTTTTCTTCCAAAGCTATGAGCAACACAATTGATCATAGACCTAGATTATAAACTCCATTTGCACCCTGGGTTCATGTGCAGTCTGGGCACAACATTTCTTTCCCATTTATCAAATGCAAACAGTAGCAATTGATCTCCCAATGTTGCTATAAGAGCAAACACAACATAAAGCTATGGATACACTATAAACATCCACACTCATGAATTACTTTGATTCATCCTTTGTTCTTCCTCCTCCCACGTCCCCCCTTAGTCCACAATTTATTTCAATTGGTGAAAACTGAGTTCAAAGTGTAAATGTAGTTCTGCACTCAACTCAGCAGAAAGGAGAGGAACCTCAGAATATTGTCCTTCCAGTAAGTTCAGACAAAAGCAAATTCCTGTAGACTCTCCTTGCATTAATGTTTTCCTAATAATAATTATTATTCCATCTTAACTACACTATGATGTTGTTTGGCCACAAGTGTCCTGGTTTTTATCAGCAAAATGTTGGAAAATGTGGACATTTAAAATATCACATGAAATGTTCATTATAGCAACTAAATATGACCCTGGCTTCAAAGTGTTGTAAAACCTCTTTGACCACATAAGGGCAGAACAAAAGTAATGTACACATGCAGGATCTATAAACTGGCTTCAAATATCTTGAACATACATTGAGTTGAACTGTAATTTTTCAGCCTCATGCATTTCTTTGGTTAGTTGGTTGGTTGGGTTTCTTCAAGCGAGGGATTTGGAAGGAAAAGCCTTTCTGAGCTTATCCTGTCTTCCAGCTGTGCCTCTCCCGCATAAAAGGCATTTCAAGAAACAATGTCTTCGACTGCTATCGATAATTATGCAGATTTCCCACCACTGATAAAATGAAACCACATCAGATATGGCTTGACAGATGCTTACTGGTATGCTCCCATATTAAACAAAGAGTGGAATGAATCATACCTATTGGACAAAAATATTTCAAGTGATAAGTATCTGCCGGGTCAAAATGACCTGCATCAAAGTTTTCAAAACAGATTCATGTACACCTTCACTGACTTACTACAACTAAGCAACATTATTATTTACACAGTATTTATTTGATATTTGGTAGGGACCGCAGTGGTGTAGCAGGTTAAACTGCTAAGCTGCAGACCTTGCTGACCAGAAGGTCGACAATTCAAATCTATGTAATGGGGTGAGCTCCCATTGTTAGCCCCAGCTTCTGCCAACCTAGCAGTTCAAAAACATACAAATGTGAGTAGATCAATAGGTATTGCTTTGACAGGAAGGCAACAGCACTCCATTTAGTCATGCTAGCCACATGACCTTGGAGATGTCTACAGACAGAGGCGACACTTTGGCTTAGAAATGGAGATGAGCACCACCTCCCAGAGTCAGACTCAACTAGACTTGTTAAATGAAGACATCTGTCAAGGGGAAACCTTTATCTTTTATCGATTTGAGTCTGTGTGCTTATGTATTCCCTAAGGGTTGCTGTGTAGTCACACCGGATGACTTGTTAAATGATGACATCTGTCTTCAGTCCACCTCTCTCTCTCTCACACACACACACACACACACATACACACACAAATAATTCAGGTATGCAGGCGATTAGCAACAAAGTCATGCTAACAATTTCATCTATGAAACAGACATATATTTCTCAAATAGGAATACTAGTTTAATTTTTCCAAAATAAAGAAAAAAGTTTCCAATAATACAAATTAATCACACCCATAACAAAAACAGTAGAGTACAAAACATTTCCACCCCTCCTAAAGGGGATTTTAAAAGGTGTCACTTATCTTCAATGGTAAAAGTTGTCCAGCAGTGGAACTATGTGGTGGAGACGTGATGGATATCTGTCAGGAGTGCTTTGATTGCATATCCTTGCATTGAGGGGGCTATACAAGTTGGCCCTTGTGCTATCTTCAAGCTCTATGGTAGTATGAAAAAAATTACCAAAAAATTGGCCAAATTATTACTTGGTCAGATCAGATTATTATATGTGATACTTCTGTCTTTGGAACTGGCCATGTGCTCATTATGAAAAATCCAGCAAAAATCTGACTTGAAACTGGCCGTGCTCAATCTATCAGTTTGCTACTAAACACCAGTTAGGGAAATATTGGGGGTAAAACATCAATGAGCCTTTCTGTTGCTCAGGATGAATTACCAAGTGTCCCAAACTGCAATTTCCCTATCACCAGGAAATGATGTAGAGGTTTGATATTTGGATTAGGAGACTGCACACCAGGGTTTGAATCCCTACTCAGCCATGTAAATTCATTGGTTGGCCTTGGGCAAGTCACACACTGGGGTGTTGTGTGGTTTCTGGGCTATATAGCCGTGTTCTAGCAGCATTTTCTCCTAACATTTCACCTGCATCTATGGCTGGCATTTTCAGAGGATCCTCTGAAGAAAAAGCTGCTAGAACCACAGACTTATGGCCTGGAAACCACACAACATCTCAGTGATTCTCGCCATGAAAGCCTTTGACAATACAAAGTCACACACTCTTAGCAAAGGCTACCTCAACCCACCCCACAAAAAACCTGCAATAAATCTACCTTAGGGTGGTCATAACTCAGAAACAATTTGAAGGCACCCAACAGTATCTGTGCTGGATTTATTTTGGACAATGTCAGCACTTGATATTCTAATATTTTATCAAGTGCTACATAAATCTATGTATATATTACATTGAACTAATCACAACTGCACAAAGTTACATTTAGTGCAGGAATGTACAAGTTTGAACACAGTGTGTAATGTAATACTGTATTAATAATAAATAGTCCATGTACTCCTGCCAAAGCACTTCAGGGTAGGTCTCCTTTTCACATGATGACTCATACATGCACCATCATTTGTTTAAAACTCGGTCACCAGGAACAGCACAGTTTTGAGCCAAAGAGCTAATTGAGGGTGTGAGAGGAAATACTACAGCTAGAGAGGTGAGATCATCTCATAAGAAAAGTTTCACTTCATTCAGAAATTAGTTTCTCTTTGATTAGAAAATAACAAAAGATCACTGCAACAGTTGAGGGAAAACAGGCATTATATATATATGAAAATGTTGTAATGATATTAGCAATATGAATATGGTCTTGAACTGTCTATTTTGCCTATGTTACTTCAGATATTGTTGGACTCCATTCCCAGTGAGCTGCTATTCTAGAACATTTGGACACCTGTATGATTTCTCATTGCTAATATAATATGCATCACCTCTGCAGTTTGTTGTATTCCTTCATAGTCAGGGCGAAAATGATTGTTTCTCAGCAGAACTTCAGTAGATCATGTGTTTCTATCGTTACTACCATGCTCCAGAATGAAGACAGTTTAAGGCTGTAAGCCACCAGATTCAGCTTCTATAACAACTGTGGTTTATGGATGCCTTTTTGATGAATCTGCATTTTACTAAAGCCACGGCGGTGAATGTAGAAATTTTTGACATTTGGCCAAAAGAGTTATTTTCCCAAGCTTCTCCTATATAGAAGCTTCTAATCATTTACAAAAACAAAAAATAGCTCAAGTTCCTAAACATGGCTGGACTAAAAATACAAAAGCTTCCATTTCTAACCAGTTCAATGCATTCATGGTCATGTAAGAATTTAAAAAATACTTCATTTTTGCAGACTTTTAGACTATGTAGAGAAAGAAAGAATAGTTTATATATTTAACCATTTTTTCTCATGTTTAAACACCAAGACATGTTTGCTACATGCCCCTTATATAATAGTGACTGCTCTACATTTAAAAGAAACTAGATAGATAAGTGTAAATTACCAAGAAGAAGTAGCTATCAATACTTTATTGTTAGACATACACAAAATGTCCTACCTAGGAAAAAGAGATAAGTTTACTTATTTTATATTTCAATACAAAGTAGTGTAATTCATGTCACCTAAATAAATAAACACCAATGAAACCTTCCATACTTCTCCAAATATTTCTAATCAGAAGTTGATCACAAAATGTCTATCTTGGGTAAAATCACATATAAAAATATATTGAATTTTTTACATGAAAAGAAATGCCATTTTCAAACAAATGGGCCTTATACTCTACAATATGTGATTTCTGTAACTGACCTAGGAGGGGGGGAAAGTTTGATAAACAGAAAGGAAGTGGGGGCTGATGCCTGCCATATCGGTGACATGGTGAATTTAAGCCTGAGATGTAAAAAAGCTATCCAAGGTTCTAAGTATTGTTTTTAAATCAGGTTCAGATTGTTAAGGCTTAAATCATAAATCAGACTGGGTTCACCCTTTCACAGATGAGGGATGTAAATATCCAGTTTCAGACTTACTCTGCACAAAAAATGCAGGTGGAGTCTATGCACAGACAACAGAATTTTCTGCACACAGACCCAAAATCCACATTTTAAAAAAATGCAAACCCCAAATTGATTCTATTCACCATTTATTCAAATAAGTCTAAATATTCTCTCTACCTGTGCCACTAACATAGGAGCCACTACTGTCTTTTGGATCTACGGCTTAGCAACACCTGCACTTGTGCAACAATACAAACATATGCTTCTGCTTAGCCTTTGTTGAACAAGTTATCTTGAAGGCAGCTTCAGCAATGGACAGGATGCTTAAGACAAAACAACAGATGTGCAATAATCAAAAATGCCCATTCATTTCCTTTATGTCAGCAAATACAAGCAGTCACTAATTAAGAATCTCGGTCTATTGGATACAAAAGGAAGTGTACACATTTCCCTGATCATTTGACCATAACAATAGAAAATGTCACAGGAAAAGAGCAAACTACTTCCCTACAACTAGCAAGTAAGTCAACATCTATTAGCAATGATGTGTTCTATTAAATTGGTGCATACTTAAATAAATACACCCCTTGAGTTATTTGTAATTATATAATTCTAATCAGTTTTTTCAGAGTTCTCTTTTCTTTCTTTCTCTTTGACCATCCCTGCTTATGTGTTTTTTGTCAGAACATTGCTATTTATGTGGCTCCTATGTTTTTTAGTGATGAGACGCTAGCAAATGGTTATTATAGTAATTATGTACTAACTGTGTATTAGATTAGGTTATTAACTGTTTTTTATATTGGTGCATTGAATTTTGCTGTTTCCTGTGTGTTGTGAACCGCTGTGCGTCGCCTCCAGGCTAAGAACAGCGGTATAGAAGTAAAGTAAATAAATTTATGGATTTTTCTAGGATCCAGAAATTATGTGAAAGTAAAAGTAATCAGAGAGCGTTAAAGAATCAGTATGTTAAAATATCTTTTGACTAGATATAGAAAGTACATGGCAATTAGTTTGATAAAATAATTATAGGCTTATATGCCAGTTAGTATTGCCAAGTTTCCAAAATAACCATAAGGGACAATTAAAATACATGGCATGCAAAACTGACAATCATGAGGTGGATATTAACAGTTTTATATTTTGCATAAATATTAAATGAAGGTATTTATTTATTCATTCATTCATTCATTTATTTATTTATTATTTTGGGTTTTTATATCCTGTCCTATCTCAACCTCCAATGTCCCAATGAGATTTGGCCACAGTGTCTTTAGTATTCTAGTCCCTGTTTTAACAATGGTCATTTTTGCCTAGTTTTCCTTTTTTGCTTTTATTTTTTTAAAATCTAGATCTTCTTGTGTTCTTGGACTGGATTCAGATTTTTTAATTGGCGTTCAAGGCACTGAACAACTCCATCCACTATCATCAAAAGGTTTCATGGAATAGTGAAATAACATTGGAATTTTGAGTTGTAAACAATTAGTATAATTGCCTGTTATAAAACCATTTTAATTTGCATCAATAAATTGATGAGTAACATCATAGTTCCTCCCATTTTATTCAAGTAGAACTGTTCCCAGAATTGACTACTAGGAACACTTGGAAATGAATCAGCTGAAGACTTTTCTGCCCCAAGTTTTGTTTTCTTTCAATTACCAAATTGTTAATGAGCCAATTATTGAGCCACACTGGCAACATTATTAAGCCTCAAGTTTGCATTGCAATTAATTTCTTTCTTCTATGACCCTTAGAACAGAAATATAACATTTAAAACTCAGCCGAATTACACTTTGGCATTTTTCTAACCGGAATTCGACTGAATAATTGTGGCTTATTGGATAACTACACATAATTACAATTCACTTTAAATCCGCTGAAATTTCCAAAACAACCACAATAAAGAATCTATTTTTATTCAAACTTAAGTTAATTGAACTGATTTTTCAAATAAAACAAAGAGACAACTGAAGATTTAAAATAAGCATCTGGCTCCAAAACCTGTTCTATTTAATGAAAACGAGTACAGGCAGTCCTCAAGTTACAAACATCCAACTTACAAATGACTCATAGTTAAAAACAGAGGTGAGACAATGGCAAGTGAGAGAAATCTACCCCCCGGAAAGGAAATTCACTCCTGAAACAGTTATCACTGGGAAAAGGTATCTCAGCTGAAACTCAGCTGCACCCTGTTCTGTCTGCACTATATGATGAGGGAATGAGGGAGGTTGCACAGGGTGCCATGAGCTGCCCCACATGCCTTCCTTTTTGCCAGGAATTGAGGCTCTAGAACACACTAATACCCATCAGGTGCTATGGAAGACATACACTTCATGAAAGCCACCAGAAGTCTGTTGATGAAACAGTATATAAAATCTTTTAAAAAGTTGGAAGTTTAATCTTTTTTATTATTAAAACATTATGACATCAGACCAAAATAGACATTACATCACCTGTCATAGAATCATAGAATAATAAAGTTGGAAGAGACCACATGGGCCATTTAGTCCAACCCCCTGCCATTCAGGAAAAAGTACATTCATTGTTTTAATTATAAGTATACTTTCAAGGAAGTACAATGTTTAATAGAGTTACTTTTTCCAGGAAAAAGCCTCAATAATTACAGAAAAGCAGGAAAAGTGGTTTGAATGAAAAATAGAAAACAGAAGAGTCATGCCGGGGAGCTTTTGATTGGAGTAGTTGTAAAAGGATCACTATAAGGACAGATTCAGATGACTAGAATATGATAGAATGGGGGTGCCTCTCTAGAAATGTTGTCATAATTTCAGGGGTGGAATCTAATCAACACCTCCTCCCCCCCTCCCGCCACTATTTTCCCCTTCAGCATAATGATACCTCTGCAGTTAATACTAAGAAGGTAAAATAACATTTTTGAAAAAATAATTTAACAAAGACAAAAAAAAAAAAGCTTTACGCCACACAAAAATAATGTTGTAGGGGTGTCATATTCAGGGGAATGATATGTGAGGAGGACATTAAACTGACTATTTTGACTCTACCCACTCCTTTTTCCTTCCTTCCCACTTTCTTTCCTTCCTTCTTTCCTTCTGCAAGTTTTCACTTCATTGTGTATAGTGGCTGTGGAAGGAAAGGGCAATGAGCAGCAAAGAACAAAAGAGTGGGAGGAGCAGGAGGAGGAAGCCTACAGTGTTTTACCTTATGATGTATGCCCATCTATGGGAAGAAGAGGGGTTTGGGTGAAGGACATTCATGTAAAGCTAACACAAAAGAGATGGGAGCATATGCAGAGAAGCACAAAAGGAAATACAGATTAGAGAGAGGAAATGAGTGAATTAGCATTGGATGAATGAAATCATGGACTGTATTTTCCACCTGCATCTAGCTAAGGTCTTTAGTATAATAATATAATGGAAGTTTTAACATAGGTTGGAATTAGCAGAAATGAATCAAGCACCCCCTTGAATGAACTTTTCTTATACCTGTACTGAACTGAGATGTTGATGTCAAGATTCTACTAAGATCCATTTTCACTCTACAGAACTTTACAAATTGTTGACAGACTAACCTGTGTGTTTTACTAATGGATTTCTTTCTCTAGCCCTGGACAATGATCATGAAACAGCAATGGTTTATAATAACATGCTTATTTTACTTGGGACAAATGGAACTGGATCTCTTGCTCAGATTTGTGCTACCCTAGATTTGTGCTATAAATTTTACCACCCACATGCATACACATACCCATCACCAAAACCTAGGTCACAGCTGACTTCCAACAATGGCAAGGATCTCTTCTGCTATTGCTTTAAAATACATGATCAAAACCATGCAGTACTAAACCCTGTTTTAGTATTACAATCATCCCTCCATTTTCTCAAGTTTCACATTCCTGCTTTTAATTATTTGCAAGTTGGTGCCACCAGTCTCCATCTCCCAAAGTTGGGACTGACGTACAGCAGTCCTGTCCTCAAAAGGTGAGCAGGGGGCTTGTTTGGGAGGTGGGGTATGCTGCATTTCGGTATCTCCCTTCCTTTGTCTGGACACTTGTGACACACAAGAGGAGATAAAAGAACAGGGTAAATAAATAGGGGCTAGGTCATAAACTTCCCCCTGGGACCACAGCAGGTAGACCCGCATCACCAGCAGTGGTGGCCCATTCACTTCTCTCCCAAAATGTGTGATTTTTGAACTTTTGTAAGGGACCTGAGACCATAGCCCCAGGAAAAAGGGGAGGGACAATTGTATACAGGCAGGTTACAAACAAGACAGTTCTGTAGGTTTGTTCTTAAATTGAATTTGTATGTAAGTTGGAACAAGTACATTTTAAGCGTAAAAAATGTATACATTTTTAAAGCATAGGGTGGGATTAACACCCCCGTAAGATTTGTTTTGCTGTCTGTGCCCCTATTCAGAAGATTTCACCTCTCTTTCTGTCCCTATCATAATTGGGCTTTTGAAAATTTTGGGTTATTGTAGAAACAAGGATTGGTGCGAAAGCTTCAGTGTAGACACCTTTTTTCTATGATAACTCTTCCTCAAGTGAATTTCTCTTCTTAGGGGTAATTTCCTCTAACTTCCTGTTGTCTCACCCTGTCTGTAACTAGGAGTCATATGCAAGTCAGATGTTTTTAACTTGGGGACTGCCTGCATACCCAAGGGATGTAAATCAAACAGATCACCAGACAGCATGGTTAATCAAAAATAGAAATAATGTGGGGGTTTTAATCTCTAAAGGAAGATAAGAGAATCCAGGGCAAGTTAGATGTGTTTGTTTCAATCATAGTTTAATAGAACTGCTAGCATTAGAACTGAACTAAATCAATAGCTCTGGTAAACATCAAAATTTGAAACAGGTCAGAGGAATCTGGGATAAATAACTTATAGAGGCTAGGTCTTTCTCAGTTACAAGGGCTTGCTTCTTAAGGTAAGATATATTAATATACATTTCTAAACTGACATTTCATAAGGACTCTACAACTCTATTATTTTCTTAAATCTGTAGGGTTATTTTTTCTCTGTCTTTCTAGTCATTATTCAAAGCAATGCCCTGGACTAGAAAAAATATTTTTCTAAACAGTGTATTCATATACTTGGAGTGGAAATTGCTTGCATCCAGCTGCAACCGATTTCCTGTATGGTGAAATGCGGCAGGCATTCTGCTAGACAGGAACATTACAGCAGACTCCTACACATTACCAGGCTTTCAGGCTAGGAAGGTGTTCCCAGTTGGGCATTCATTTCTCAAAAATAAACAGAGCCTCTACTGATCCTTCCAGTATGTTTGGCTTAGTTCTCCATAAGAAAGCAAAAAAAATTAAGAAACAAAACATTTAATATTGCTATATTTCTGGGGACCTATCAGACTATACTGCACTATGATTCCTCTTTAACTTAAGCTGTACATGTTAATTTTTAAAACTACTTTAACCTTTTCTGCTATTTTAACCTGGTGATTTATTCACTATGTTTTTATCATATTTAAATTATTAATAGCTTTTGTCTGGAGTGGTTTTAAACTGATACATTGTTTTAACTTTATGCTACTCTGAATTTTGACAATGGAGGGCATGAGAGAAATAAATAAGTAGATGTGGGATGGGGTCTCAAATTCAAAACAGAGATAACCTCATCACACAGATGACCCCCCCCCCCCCCACCCGTGCCATTTTGCCAGCCTCTGTGGCAACATAGCAAGGGTTTCAATAGGAAGTCCAGCGACGTCATGTGATGGGCAGCATTGCCCATCTGTAGCTAGACTATCCCTTTAATGTCCTAGAACTCTAAAAAAAAAAAGTAAGTGTGATGTGGTCCTAAGTTACAATTCTTGGATGAGGTTTTTCTCTCACCTTAAAGCCATATACCACTGAAAGGAATATGAGCACTGATTGGTGGCAGACAATATGTTTACTATAATACAGGGAATGCCATTATATGCAAAAGTTTTCCAGCAGTTCATTTCTTACACAGTGATCCACAGTTACAAGTGTCATTGGAAAAAAAAAAACAGGATGATGGAATCAGCATGCCAGATGACTTCAAGACAACACAAGGCCAAATTAACATGAAAGCAGCATTGTTCAAAAGCATGTGTTATGATCTGTTTCTTTTGACCATGAGGGCCAGAACTGTGGATGCCAGAAGGTACAGTGAACAACACCAGAAAACATTGGATGCCGCTCTGCCATAACTGTTTTTTCATTTCATAGCCAAGACCTCCCAAAACTCATCTCAAGTTTCCTGAATCACAGCCATTTTATAATAGTTTCCTGAATCTCATACCACTCTCAACAGATGTAATCTCAGTATATCACACTGACATTCCCATCTAGTTTCTGGCTACAATCCACCAATAGAAAAGGATTTCAGTCTTTGGTGCTTGTCAGATACCTGAAGCAAGACTTTCTATAAGCTCTATAATAGAAAATTGTCTTCTTGCTTACCAGAACAATATTCTTTGATGTTTTTTTTCTCTAAATTAAAGTTGGCCAAAATTGATCATGACCTAAGTGCTAATGGCATTCCTTTGCTGTTGGCACTAACTGCAAGCTGCAGCCAATGGTAGCAATTGTTAGTAGCATACAACAGTCAAAAACTTGCTTTAAACCATGCCAGGAAAAATGGCTCATAGAGTTCAGCATGATGTTTCTGTTTACAATGGGATGCAGGAATTGTGGAACAAAATCTCATCCTTTGTTCTGTTGAAAGGAACTCTAGTTCCTCTGTTTCCAATGGGAACGCTAACAGTTCAAGTAGCAGGTGTTATGAATCTCAGGTAGTAATGGCGGAATAAGATAATTCTCTACATGAAAACATTCATGTTGGCCATTGTGAGTGCTTTGGTTAGAATGCCAGCTAAATTTTCTTCTGATATATTCTAGTCTAATTAATCCATCCTGTGTTAGCTGCTTTACATTCCGATATTTTAATTCAATGTATAGTGCAACTATAAATTCTGCTATAAATCAGTTTCTTACTGTTAGATCCCAAATTGTCCCATTTCAAGTTCTGTCTTCCCATCACAAATGCTTCTCTCTTCAGGTTATCACCCGTTGTTGCCTGTGTTCAAAACCATCACATGGGGAATCCTTTTCTCCGCTCTCTCCATATTACTTTTTTTAAAAAAAATCAAGGAAAATATCAATATCTGAAAGTCAAGAGATTCCTTGCCCTCCCCAAGATTAAAGAGAATCTTACCCAATGCTTCTCAAGGTCCATGTGAGGAGAACCGTACTTGTATTTCCAGAAAGCCTGTTTTATGGGTATTTCTGAATCCTTGCTTGTTCAAGACAATTCCAGTAAAAGATTGTAGGCAACCATGTTTCTTAGATTTGTTTTGCACTGAACTGAATTCTATGTGGGTTTTATGGTAGCCATCAAGCACCACATTAACATAAAAGTGCCATTTCCACTTTCCAAGTCTCTGCTGTCAAAGAGATCTATCAGGTACTGAAAGTAAACTCAAACTGTGGTTGCACAAACCAGCTTTTAAAATTAAGACAATCATTTCATATAGAATTCCAGATTTTAAAATGTGTTAAGTATCAATCATAACCAAGTATTTGTGTATCAAAGATTGCCGATATACCCTACAACTGATATACTCTATAAATATAACCATTTGATACCATATACATTTATATAGAAAATTTGTTACCAATCAAGGTAGCTAAATGTATAATGTTATATGAATTTACAACTACTGGATGTCAGAAAAATTTAAAAGGCGAATCATTCAATTCAACGGTAGCTATATATTTATCCCTTTAAACACAGTTGCATATCCCATAACTGCTATTTCCAGACTTAACTTTACTACAAGTAAACAGGATTCCATTATAAATTTAGCTAGAGGCCAGGACCACAAGCAGTTGTGGAAATTTGAACCACAAGTCTTAATCAGTAAAGGATGTTCACTCTGAAAAAGGAAAGAATATGCAAGAAGATGACATAACATTTTTGGTATTTTATTATAAAAACCATATCCTCCTGGTTTTTTGTTTGTTTGTTTGTTTTTGTTTACCACATTTATAAATATTAATTTATATTTATGGTGGTTATATACTGTGAGTAAAGACAGTCACTGTAGTAATTAAGAGCTGATTTCATCTTCAGCGCCCTGCATGGACTCCCTTTTTGCTGAAGAGAGCAGCTTGGAACCTAGTATATCTTCCTTTAATGCAGAGGTATCAAACTTGTGGCCCTCCAGATGTTTGGGCCTCACAGAAGCCCTAGCCAGCTTGTCTAATGGCAAACAATTCTGGAAGCTGAAGTCCAAAACATGTGGAGAGCCACAAGTTTGGCATCCCTGTTTTAATGAAAACCTTTCCATTTATAGAAGAGATTTCACATTTAACTTATAGGGCTACCCCACTTCCCTCTGTGACCTCCTTCATCTCCCAGTATAACTTCCCCATCGGAAATGGTGTTAGGTTACAGGAATATACAGAACTCATTACATCTTGCCTAAATAGAAAAACAACATATCTATTCAGAGGTAAGCCCTGTTGAATTAAATGGTGCTTACTTACTTAACTTAGGCAATCCTTCATTGTCTGAGTATGATAGCCTTCCAAGTGCAGTGTCTTGGCAGTGGATACGTAGGTGACTGTAGATCTCTATTCTTGACCCACATGTTCTTCCACAGTGAAGACTTTGGTTTCCAGGTGGAAGGCAGTCCTGGTCAGGGCTGGCTTGATGTGCCTTCCTCTTGGCACATTTCTGCCTTTCACCCTTTATTCATGCCTCTTCTAATTCCATAGCACTACTAGTCACAGCTGACCTCCTGTTAGAGCACTCAAGGGCCAGTGCTTCCCATTTCTATGCCCAATGACACACAACAAACCATTGCGCCTTCCTACAAGTACCACCATAGTTGCAGTGGTGATACTAGAAAAGATGAAGCAGATAGGACACAAGATGGCAGAATCCCATCATTTCCATTTGCCAGTAGAACACACACCACTGACTAGACAACTTTTTCTCTCCTTCTGTGCTCACTAAAATTTGTCTCACATGGCTATGGGGCTTCCAATGTACAAGTGCAAAGTCCAATTTACCCAGACCACAACTGGAAGTCTATGCCATGTTAAGCACATTGCCAAAAGAAATGCAGTGTATTTCAAGAGGGGAACTTTGCCATGCATTATATTTAAACGTATTTACAAGTTTGGTGTGATGGACACCAACTGGGTTGCACCTGTGAAACAGAAACTCTGCCAAGTTCTGTCAAGCATGCCAGTAAGGCATCCAGTTGCTATCTTGGTAGCCCCCTGCATGTTTGTGGTCTAAAGTCCATCTTTTTTTAAATTCAAGGACTCATTACCATATGGCTACCCAACCAGGTAGTGGTGGTGATGGTGGTGATTTATATCCTTCTTTTCTCCCAGTGATGGGGCTAACAGCAATATAAAACTCTGAATAAAGGAATAAATATAACATTAAATCTAATCAAATGGCATGTAAATTAAAACATTAAATAATAAAAACGTTACAATCCATTAAAAAATCTACATGCTTTGGCCACAGCAGTTATAAAAACAAACAACTGTGTGAAATCTGCAAGCTGCAGAAGTAGCTGATGGAGACCTGAACTGATGAAATCACAGAAGTGACAACTGCCTTCCCACCTCCACTCCCCAAATAACTGGATTCATTGAGAGCAAGAGAGGAAAAAAGCTAGAGAGAGGGGGGGACCCTCTTTTATACACACTCTGGTATTACTTACAAAATACTTGGTACATACACAGTATTCTCAGGAACCCAGGACTTACTCAACAGGCAGAACCAGTGCAGATTTCTCAGCTACAACCCAGTTGGCAAAAGGTAGCAACCAAGGAGATTACCCTGGATACCCAACACAGATTGAGGTCCCATTCTTACATTCTTACTTGGTTTCAAAGCTCAAAACAACTGAATTCCATAATATTATGATGAGCCCTTATACAAGGACTTGGCAATAGAAAGGATACTCTTAAAATGAATGTCAGATGTTATGGATTTAATTCAATAACCTGGGTAACTGATATCTGGAAATGTATCACTACCACCCAAAGACAAATCATATGCAGCATATTAAATGAAAGAAAACAAATGAATAACATTTGTTTAGTCCTTCATATACACTAAATTATATTTACTGCAACAGAATCTTAACTTCCCAGATAGACTAATGTACAATGCAAGCCTAGACATGTCTACTCATAAGTAAGTCCTACTGAGTTTAGTGTGGCTTATTTCTCGCAAAGAAGGAGAGGACATCGACTTTAATGCTAAGACAATGAATAAGAAACAACCAATGCAGGATCTATGAGCATCACTTAAATTCTATAGACTTTCCAGTAACCTATTTGTAGTGCTCTGGCTCTGAGTACACTGTCTAGAAATATAAAGAGAACAAGAAGGTGCCACCACTCTCTCAGTCAGCAGCATGCTTAGCATTTTTGCAATGGGACCACTAAGAACATAGGATCCCTCAACTTAAGAGGACAGCCTGATCCCATCAGAATTCCTTTTGATATTAAAGAAACTTCAAGGTGTACAGTCACTTTACGATAACACAAAGAAGCATGAACCAGTATGTACCCTAGTAGACCAGCCAACTTAACCAGGGGACACATGCTTTAGGTTAATAGTGGACATGATATCTGAGTCATCTCTGGCAGTGCTTCTCAAGCTAAATGATGGAATATAAAATGATCTGTTTTCCCATCATGTGCCAGGGCCAGGATGAAATTGGTGATATGATTACCATATTCTCATAGTGTTCTGGAAATTTACTGGTAACTGTGTAATGAGCTTCAATCCTGTTAACAAGCAGGGAGTTAACCAATGATCTGAGTTCAAGCCAAAGAGTCCATCCAAGAGGCATTAACAGCAGAGAAACATACCAGGGAAACTGAGAGTCTGGTCTAAAGTCAACAGGATATAGAGTCCAAGGTCAATCCAAATAGCCAGAGTCCAAGAGTGAGTCCAAAGATCCTGAATACAAGATGGCCAACAGTCTGGGATCACAGCTCCAATACAGACGTTCCCAGCAACAAGGTGCCACACTTGAGCTCCTTATATGCTAGGTTCGCAGATGTTACTTACTCTTAGCTCATTTCTCTGCTAATCTAAAGGACCTACAAAGTTGAGGCTTCTATCTTCACAGGTCCACTTAACCCTTCCTCTGCCTGCTCAGAGAAATATGCTTGTACTTGTTCTGCAGTCCATAGGCTCTTATTCTAAGTTTGGCTAAAGGAGCTGCTGAAAACCGCTGGTCTCCAGAGTCAACATCTCCTCACTCTTGGTATCTGAGCTATCCACAACAAACAATTAATGTCTTCTCCACCAGCATCATTGGATCACTGCTTGAGTAGCACTACCCCATGGTGGATGTGAAAGTGAGGTAACTGTGATGTCTGCCACCCTATTGATCATCAGAATGAACCTCCCAAGTGCACAATGGTTCATCATATTTGGAGGTCACAGAAAACTCTACCTGGCATGAACTAGGGAAGGAGGGAGCCAAAACAGAAAATGGGGAGTAGGAGAAGGGAGACCATTCAGAGAAGTTGAACTATTTGACCTGGGCTTTTAAAACACACACAATTAAAAACCAATGAACATTATTATCCCCTAATTACAGGTAGGTTTAGAGCTCAAATGTAGTAGGGCTGAAGCTAGATGATAGCTGCTTGCTTAATACTGTTCAGTAAGTGCAGGTGAGCTATCACTTGAACCAAGGGCCAACCATTTCCCAACTCAGATAACAGCAGTCTTAATTCACTCAACACATCAATGTATCATGCCCTTAATTAGACCTCCGACTCCCTCACACAAAATACCTGTTTCACACAAAGATGTCCATATAAAACACCCATAATAAAAGTTCACCAAAAGGGCAGAAATTAGGAGTGTCCATTATTCCCTTTTTCTGTGTTATGGTGTCATATCCTGAACCAGTACCAGATCTACTGGTGCCAAAGTTAAGGGAAGTACATGCATCATCCGATGACATCATCAGATTACAAGTGCTACCATTCCTGTTTTTGCAGTGATCTGTCCTAAGAAGTATTGTATAAATTATCAGAACTGGCATTCATAATGAGCATTACGGACAAGAGCCCAAAGTTCAATGGTAGTCCCACCTACAACAGATCCATATAACCAAATGTTAGAGTCAGTGCTTATGAATATCCTATTAATTCAATTTATCTACACCTGTTGAGACTACCAATAGGATTCAGCTCAACAATTAGTTTGCAACTAAGTTCAGAAAGAACATTACTTCCGAAAGCTTCTTCTCTTTAAAAGGGTACTGTGATAGTAATGCATTTTATCATTGCAATATAATTCCAAGGAATATGCTACCAGATGTTTTAACCTTTGCTGTTCCTGCCATAATTCTTCCTAAGCATCAATTTTATTTGAAAGCCACAAATGACCAGTAGAATGGAAGATTTATTTAGGAAAATAAAGTTATCATCTCTTCTCCTAGGTCCAATCCAAAGCCTTCAACAGCTACTTGTCAGTCAGCATTTCAAAATGTTTGCTTTTCTTATCTTTAAAACTTCAAGAGATTTAAACACTTATCTTTACCCAACTGTTTGGTTATTGATCTTTTGTTGTTGCATGCCTTCAAGTCTTTTCTGACTTATGCTAACCCTGTACAAGCATCAGTTGCAAAATGAGCTGGTGATCACTCTTCTTTAATACCCAATGCCTTTTGGTGACAGATAATAACACAAGGCCTTAGATATAATTTTGGACAAGCATTTTATACACCATGTTTACTTTATGGTAAGGTTCATAATGTACAACCCTTGAAATATCACTAGACTACAAGTCATATTATCTTTTACTTTTGGCCATACTGGTATGGGAATAGAGCACGTGCTTAAAACCCAACAACATCTAGTGGACCATAATTCCTCACCCTGACAGGAATAAAAAGCAATATCCCCAAAGGTGATTGAACAGGATTCCAAAATGGTTTTTTAATCAAAGATGAGAAGGGTACACCTGAAGCCATCACCTAGCAAGCCATCTCTCATAGGAACAATTAGATGGGTATCTTCATTAAATTCTGGCATAATCATCCTGATCTTAGATTAGAACACCAGCATCATTAAGCAAATGTTTTAAACTCATGAAGATCTAGACAAACTGAAAGGTGTTGGGTACCATCTGAGGGCAGATTATTCAGTCTAGTCTAAAAGGTCTCTAAACACTGTTGTCCAAGTACCACCTGGAACAATACTTTAAAATAGATTGCTCACTTTGCTTAAGAAGAAGCATATCTCCCAATACCTATTCCAAATACTGAACAAAGTCCAATACTATACCTTAGAGCAGGCGTGGGCAAACATTTTGGCCATGGGCTGTATTGTGGGTCTAACCGAGAGGGCCTGGCCAAAAGGGAGGGTGACTGGGAATGCATTGGGTGGGACGGGCCTGGCAGGGAGAGGGCCTGTGAGAGCAAAGTAAGTTCCAGCAAAAACCACTTAAGTTGTCCTTGCATTTAAAAAATCTTATGAAATTCATGGATTCATTGTAAGTAGACCAGCAGACATCCTTGCATCCGTGTAGGGGAGAAACTATCACAGAGGTCTCAAATTCTTGCATACCTGCACAGTGCTACAAAGTCTTGCATGGAACGCCTCTGCTCTAGAGCACCGGTTGCCAAGTGTCTTCAGGTAACAAGAGATAAGGGTACTATGAGTACTTTCTGAACCCAACTTGATTTCTTTTTGTTGTTGTTCCTGTCTGCATCTTGGAAGTACCTTTTCATTGGTATGTGAAATTTTATCCTTTCATTGCTCTCCAGCTGTAGTACTCTTTCATGAGCTGTCTTACAGTTATGTTTGTTTATAACTTGCCAAACCTATCCATATTAAAAATGGAATGAAGAAGGTGCAATTCCCAAGTTGATAAAGCCCGGGAGCTCCCTGTAAATCTCTAAGGGAAGACTAGTGCCTTGCTGCTGAAGTATAGCATCAAGCAAATAACACCTGAAGTCTCCCAGAGTGAGGACAGCTTGGGGGGAGGTGCATCTATACTGTAGCATTAATGCAGTTTGACGCCACTTTCACTATCATGCCTCAATGCTATGGAATCCTGATAGTTGTAGTTTGTTGGAGCCCCAGCTCCCTTGGGCAGAAAAGTCTAAACACCGCGTAAAACTACAACTCCCATGCCAGGATCAAGCCACAGCAGTTAAAGTGATGTCAAACTGCATAAATTCTACAATGTAGATGCCTTCCCCACCAGCCAGGGAGCATCACAGTTGCCTCTGCTGCCCACCTTTCAATATAAGTTGTCCCAAAATAATAGATGCTCCCATATATATACTGAACCGGTGCTTGGCCGCTGTGACGGTCTGGATGGGGGCGAACAAATTGAAATTGAATCCAGACAAGACAGAGGTGCTCCTGGTCAGTCGCAAGGCCGAACAGGGTATAGGGTTACAGCCTGTGTTAGACGGGGTCGCACTCCCCCTGAAGACACAGGTTCGCAGTTTGGGTGTGATCCTGGACTCATCGCTGAGCCTGGAGCCCCAGGTTTCGGCGGTGACCAGGGGAGCATTCGCACAGTTAAGACTCGTGCGCCAACTGCGACCGTACCTTGGGAAGCCTGACTTGGCCACGGTAGTCCACGCTCTGGTTACATCCCGTCTTGACTACTGCAACGCTCTCTACGTGGGGTTGCCTTTGAAGACGGCCCGGAAGCTCCAACTAGTCCAACGGGCGGCAGCCATGGTATTAACAGGAGCTGGGCGCAGGGAGCATACAACTCCTCTGCTGTACCAGCTTCACTGGCTACCGATTAGGTACCGAGCCCAATTCAAAGTGCTGGTTTTGACCTTTAAAGCCCTAAACGGTTCTGGCCCTACATACCTATCCGAACGTATCTCGGCCTATCAGCCCACCAGGACCCTTAGATCTTCAGGAGAAGCCCTTCTCTCTATCCCACCTGCTTCACAGGTGCGGCTCGTGGGAACGAGAGATAGGGCCTTTTCTGCGGTGGCCCCCCGGCTTTGGAATGCCCTCCCTACTGAATTAAGATCAGCCACCTCGCTAATGGCATTTAGGAAAAACCTAAAAACTTGGATGTTTGAGCAAGTCTTCAATTGATCTTCATCGTGATGTTTCATCTGACCATGGATTAGCAATCAAGACAACGAATTGGATGATGATTTTAACTATGAGATGTCCCGATCTGTATTGGTGGCCCAATACTGTGTATGTTTTTTGTATGTATTCTTAAAATTTTAGTTTTCTATGCTTAGTGAATTGTATATTTTAACATTGTATATTTTAACATGTTGTAAACCGCGATGAGTCGCCGTACGGGCTGAGATATCGCGGTATACAAGCATACCAATAAATAAATAAATATACACACACACACACACACACATAAAAACATATATATATATTTTCAAAAATGTATGCACCCTTCACAGAGTTAAAGAGGCCGATAACAGAGCAGTGTCACAGTTACAAGAAAAAACTTGGAAGTCAGATTTGTAACTCTGTGTTTCGACTATGCAAGCAGTGCATTCATTGTTCCACAGGGAAAACCATTCCAACACCTTATATAAAGTTGTCATTTAAACTGGAGTTTGTAATTGATGAAATCATTATAAAAATATTCCTTCAACGTCAATCCATTCAGAGAATCACCATGGATATTATGAGCTAGTAAAGATAGTACACATTTTGGGTGGGCACCCTGCATTCCTATGGATTCCTGCATTCCTGTCTCCTATCCCCACCCCTGCAGTGCACATCTACATTGCCAGATGAATGCTGTTTGAGACCACAATGTCGTCTGAGACGATGGCTCAATGTCATGAAATCCTGGGAGTTATGCTTTTTGTTTGAGAGGGCTACAGACCGTAGAACGACAACTCCCAGGAATCCACAACACTAAGCAGGTGGTGCCAAAATGCATTCACTCTACAGAGTGTAGATCAGAGATTTCTGAACAGTGTGTCACAACACTTTATTGGCTGCAGCGCGTAGGTGTGTCACGCAAACATAACCTGAGACTATGAAATATGCAATAAAACGTATATTTCAATACCTGTTTCCATTTTTGAGAATATGATTTCTGTATGTGTCGGTATATTTTATGAAGGATTGGTTTAAGCCAGGTGTGGGCCAACTTGGGCCCTCCAGGTGTTTTGAACTTCAACTCCCACCATTCCTAACACTCTCAGCCCCTTTCCTTTTCCCCCTCAGCTGCTTACGGCTGAGGGGGAAAAGGAAAGGGGCTGAGGCTGTTAGGAATGGTGGGAGTTGAAGTCCAAAACACCCGGAGGGCCCAAGTTGGCCCATGCCTGGCTTAACCCCCGCTTTGCTACTAAAACTGAATGACCGTGTTGCAAAATGATGCATGTCTACAAAGATGAATGCCTCTACAGGAAAAGTTTGCAAAGCCCTGGTGTAGATGCACCCTTGGGGGCAGGGAAGAGGGAGAAAGTGCCCCAAAAGCCACTGGCAGAAGTGCAGGCTGTCCCCCCTCAAAATGTAACAGCTCACAGTAACCCCAAGGTTCATCCCTTGGGGCTCTTCCTCCAGCCAAGGGGCCTCGCACGCCTTCCTGTTCACCCACCTGCCCTCGTCGTTCAAAGCGGCTGCAAGGAGAATAAATCCTCTCTCGGGAAACAATGGGGACACTGAGCGGCTCGAGAGTTTCTTCCACTTTCCCCGCAGGAGAGACTGGGGAGGAGGCGAGCCAGCCAAGGAAGGCAGGCGAAGAGTCCGCAAAGGGCTCAGAAGAAGCCTGGGAGGAGGAACAAAGACACGGCGGAGCGTGGGTTTTCCTTTCCAGTCAGGAGGTGACGCTCCTCACTTCATGCTGAGTTGCTCAGAGGGGAGAGCCGTCCCGCATCCCGCCGCAGAAGCTGGGCTGGGCGCATTGGAGGGAAGCAGCCGCCTCTCCGGGTCCTGCCTCTCTTTCTCTCTGTGTGTGTCTGTGAGAGGAGAGGACTGGCTGGCTTGGAAACCCCCCCCCCCCTTCTCCGTCTCCCCGTTGGCTCCTCCTCAGGGAGGCCCGCTTTGGCCGCCGGCTGCTGCTGGAATCCCCCTCCCTCCGCTCCCTTTGGCGGGAGGCAGGGAGGGAAGGCTTGGAGCCACCGAGGGAGCTCATTTCAAGGGAGGGGGCCCACCAAAGCGAGGAAGAAGCTGCTGCTTTTATAGAAGCGCCCAGGCCCCGGAAGGGATTGCTTGGGACCTGTTGGGTATTACGGCCATTGCTGTCCAGACTGATCCAGCTTCAGGCTTCCTTGTACAAACCAAACTGCTGTGGGCAATTTCAAAAGGCATCCCAAGCCAGCCCCCATGCCCATTTGTTTGCTCTTCCAAGCTCACACATAAATACACAAGCTGGATGGATGGGAAGTATATCTCCTCCTTTCCTAGTCACAATAAAGTCTAGATCAGTGGTTCTTAACCTGTGGGAGTAGCAATCAATAGTGAAAGGACCAAGGCAGTGACATCTCCAGCCCAGCCCCTGTTTAGGTATCAGCCAGCACACCAACAACTGAAATCATGAAATCGTTTTCTAAGGTCTACAGAGACACTCACTGGAACACCTCAGCAAGCGGACCACAGTTTGGGAACCACTGGTCTAGATCAAGAGAAGTCATGGTGCTTCTTTGGTCAGACCTCTCCTGGAATAATCATGATAATTATAATAATAGTTTTATTTATATTCCATCACCATCTCCCAGCTGATAGTGGCATAAAACACATAACATACAAATAAAATACATAAACATTTATAACAACAACAATATCAATTAGCATAAAACAACATTTACAAAAGATAAAAGCCCAACTCAATTTAAATAAAATACTCAATAAAAATGCAGCAATAACTACTATTAAAATGGACAGTACAACCACATTGAGCATCCCAGCCACAACCAATACTGTGTCCAGTTCTGGGCACCACAATTCAAGAGGGATATTGACAAGCTGGAAGGTGTCCAGAGGAGGGAAACTAAAATGATCAAAGGTTTGGAGACCAGGCCCTATGAAGAGTGGCTTAAAGAGCTGGGGATGTTTAGCCTGCAGAAGAAAAGGTTGAGAGGAGATAAGATTGCCATGTATAAATATGTGAAAGGGTGTCATAGAGGGGGGCGGGCAAGTTTGTTTTCTGCTTCCCTGGAGACTAGGATTCAGAACAATAGGCTCAAATTACAGGAAAGAATATCTGTCAGGAGTACCTTGTGCTTTTCCTGCATGGTAGGAGGTTGGACTAAGGGCCTCATCACACTTGAGCATTTTCCCACTTTAAATGCTGTGACTGCAGAATTCTGGGGCTTGTAGTTTAGGGGTGCCCAGGGCTTTTCTGGATGAGCAGTTTAAAGGCTCCTCCCTAATCTAAAAACCCCAGAATTTTGTTGTGACTGCTATAAAACCTCCTTTATGGCTGTCTGGACAGGGGGCAAACAGATCCCACCAACTGTCCCTCCTTTAATAAGGAATTCACCGGCACCTATATAACATCTGAGGAGAGGTCTCTCTAGTTAAACTTTCGCTGCCACCATAACCTAAATGAACAGGAACCCTCTAGCTGGTTAAACTATTAAAAGGCTTTCTAGACCACCAGGGACTGTGTGTTTTAAAAGGCTTCTTTGAAGGAAAACAGGTGAGGTTGATTTAAAAAGAAAATGGACTAACTCCACAAATGTACACTTGACTCAGGCTTTTGAGTTTCAAAAATAACAAGGAAGGTTTATTGAATAGAGATACAGAATGAAGTGAATGCAGTTTAATAAGCTTGGCTGTTACAGATAAAAGGTTCTTGTTCTTAAAAGCGTAGCGGTTGCATGGGAATGGTTCTTTCTTTGTTACAGTTACTACTACAAAACCCAGCTATTTCTTCCCTAAATAGCTGTAACCAGTTTGCCACAGCACACTTGGCTGGCAAACTTCAGGCAAACTGCCTATTCTAATCACGAACTCCTAAAACTGTAACCCTGCTTTAACTCTAACATCAACAGACTGACTGACTAAAACAGCTTCTTTCTTTCCCTCCAAACAGTCCAACTCCGCCCCCCTTTAACAAACCAATTCTGGCTGCTCCAAGGCTGGCTCAGGCCTAGGCCACTCCCCCTCTCTGAAATGGAGTTTTCCCTAAACTAAGATGGCTCCTGCTGCCCTCTGCCAGGCCTTCTAAGCTGAAACTAACTAGCCTGTCTCTCCTAGGCCCTGCCACCCAGGCTGGCAATGTAAGGGATCTTCACAACTGCCTCCTCGAAAACCCACATACCATATTCCATTCAAAACAAAAAAAACACAGCATTTTCTGCACAGAAATATGCTTTTCTATGAAAAAAAAATTCTCCAGAATATTTTGGGATGCTTGAATACTAGAAGACTGCTGTGTAAAAATATTTGCAAGAAAGCAATGTCTTTCCATGTCAGAATGAATTAACTGGGAAATTACATCTCTAATAAGTGCACAATTATCAGACATTATACAACAGGTGCAGCTTTATTCAGAGCTGGTGGGAAAGCAAAATACAGCTCACAATGAAGACACAGGAGCACTGATAGAAGCCAGATGGCAACATTGACAATCCTGCGTTCAATTTGTGACCTTTCAGGTGTAACTGAATTGCAATTCTCATACTTCTTCAGCCTTGGTTACACTGAAGTCTTGTGACATCTGGAGCATCATGGTTGCCACCCTTGAAATAGTTGTAAATGCCACCCTGATTTCATCTACCAGTGAAAAGAAAGGGCCAAGAGTCTTAGTGTCTTAGCAAGGCTGTCTCATCAATGTAGTAGTGCATACTGTATAGACAAATTAGAGCCCTCCAGAAATGTTAGCATGTATCTCACACAATTCTTGACATTTACTATACATTGAGATCTTCCCACAACAGAAGCAACATACAAAATGTAGATCTGTGATTCTAACATCATCACTTTTCTTCTGCATGATTTTAAACAGTTTTTTTTTTTTTTTGGCCTGGTGAAGGAGTCAGTGAGTCTTTGAAAGCTTGCATGATGTGTTTTGTGCATTTTAGTTTGTGGTATTTTTGGTTTTTTCCCCTTTATTGTGACAGATAATTTGTAATATTGCTTTCTCTTGTTTTACTGCTTTCTTCATTACTGGGTAATATCACACATTCCAGTAGATCACACCATTTCATGATTACTTCAAAGTGTAATAGCCTTCGTGTAGTCATTTTAGTTTCTAGTGAGAATACAGGGTTGGTTTGCACCAGGATTGATTTGTTATGTCTTATTTGGAGAACTCTCACTCCAAAAGCACATTCTCTCCAACTTTCCAAAAAGAATTTGTTCACAACCCTCATTACCCTTGTCTATCATGGCCATATGTGGGGTTTTTAATCCAACAGTATCTAAAAGGACTGCATTTTTCTCAGCCCTTGTGTAGCAAGTTAGATGGTTATGTCACATTTGATCATAAATTTGTTGTGTACTTTTATTTGGTTGGGTAAGTATATTACATTGATAGTTTCACTGATTGATTAGTCAAACAGGAATTAGGAATATAGGAAGAGTCAGGTAGTGTTGTGTTGTGATTTTTAAAAGAGTTTTTGATAGTTTTATGTGATTTTAATTATTTATTTTAACAATTCTACTATGAATTGTATTTTAATGTTTATATGTTGTAGGTTTTAAATTGTAACTTGCATTTTTATGCCATGAGCCATTTTGAGCCTCATTTATGAGAGTAAAGTGGGATATAAATAAATATTACAAACATGCTGTTGTTGCTGTATTGCAATAATAATGATACTATCTGACCATTCACCTGTTTTGTTTAGTACTGTCACTTCTGACTGTAAGTTGTTCTCCAGGGATGAAAACAAAAATAGGTGCTTACCTAGTATTACTCCTGGGTGGACATAACAGCTCACAACTAGCCTTTATAGAGCTCAAGGGCTACATTCATATGTGGCTCTCAAGTTCTATAAAGGCTGGTTGTCAGCAGTTATAAAGGCTGGTTGTCAGCACTTACTCTACCCAGTTCTGTTGACTTCCTTGGGTGACTATTAGTATAATTCTTATGAAAGATTGGTAGATCTGCTTACTTGTATTGAGTCCTAACTATTCTTACCTCCAACACACAAAGTAGAGTCTATTACAATCACTTGTGGAATTATCAGATTTTGAATGGCTCAAAAATTTGCTTTTTTTGACAAGCTGGTGCACAAAAAAGCCTACTTCTAGAAATAAAGATACAGGATAGAACAGTGCCCCGGTGTTAGGGGGCAACTTCTCTTTTGGGACAGAACAGCGTTGTCATCTTGTTAACCTTAAGAGGTTTATAAGAATTGAAGTGCTTCATGACCTTTGTGTCTGTAAGCATTAAAATGTAAGCCATCTGGAGCTGGGGAAGGCTGTAGTCTATCTATAAAAGACTGACTTAAACCACAATAGATGGACAGACTCTGGAACAAGGAAATTTGTTTGATGATGTTTGTTTTAGATTGCTGTTTTTGTTTACTTTTGAGATATGTGTCACTTGGGGTGGATAGATGGATATAATTGGGTTTACAGTAAAAAGATATATGACAGAGGCCTCACAATTAAGATATAAAGTTTATAGGTATGCATACATACACATCTATTTGGTTAACCCCTAAGTTGCCTATGAATATCAAATTTCAAGGACAGTTTGCCACTGGAACTGTAAATAAACAATACAGGATGAGTATCCCTGCATGGAACCAATAGTGATTCAGTTTTTGGGGTATTTGCAAAGCATTATGACTTATCTTGGCAGTAGAACTAAATAGCAAGCACATTTAAGTTTTGTATACAATTAAACACATAGCCCAAAGGTAATTTTACATAATATTTTAATAATTATGTGCCTGAAACAAATTTGTGTACATTGGAATATCAGGAAGCAAACTGATCCCAACATGCTATATCTAAGCTAGTATTAAGAACCTGAAGGTAACACCCTTGGTCATGAAGTTTTTTGAGAGAAGGAAAGCATGCAGCTTGGTTGTCTGCTCGAAACCAAAACACCCTCCTTAATGTTTCAGTTTTAACATGACCAACCACAGTAGCTTTTCACCTACTGAGATTGATGGAAATGGTTAATTAATTAATTCATGTGTTTATGAATCACTTAATCAATTATTATTTAATTCAGCCAGTGTGTCTGTAGTTGCAGCATGACAGTGATAAACAGTGTTTAGTGATCGTGTCATTTTCAAATGTTTTGTTTTTAACTTTTTTTAAAAAAATAGAGCTTAGAAAAAGCTGAGAAAAGTCTTTGAGAAGTAACTTTTCCAAACTAATTTTGATTGTAAACGATCTTGTGAAAACTTTGCCTTGAACTTGGCATTGAAACAAATAAAATAAATTTCCAGCTCAGTGCTGTTCCTTTTGTGGAACACTTTCATATCTTGCTGAATCAGCACACTTTTAGCTTTAGAAGCACAATATATGAGGTTTATTTAGGGCCTAAAGTTTTTTGAAACTCTTCTTTGACCCTTGTCTGAACTTGATTTTTTTTTCCTGGAGTTCGGCCACCCTTGTAGTTCTCCTGCCAAGAATTATTCATATGAATGAAGAACATTAATGGGTATTCATAGGTATTTCTTACTTTAAAATAATGAAAGGTCTAACCCTCAATTGTTACTATTAACTGTATTTACTACTAATAATCCCCACCTACTCACCATATTTATTTTAGACTAGTAGAGAGATCTTAGTGCTCTCTTAATCAAACAGTCTGCTCCTTATCTGCTTTGCTTTAATCACAATACAGCATCAGTTAACCAACAGTGGTCAAAGACCCTACTTCAGTGTGTTCAATTTTGGTCTCTGCTAGGAGGCCACAGGAATAGTTTGAAAAAGTTTTGAGTTTACCATAGCATAAGAATATTCAAAGAGACCAAAGACCTATCTAGTCCAATGTTTTGTTCACATAGTGGTCAATAAATTGTCAATAGCATGATATGAGTGCTAAATTGACCATTTTGTTTGTGCTTCCTGATAACTAACACATAGAGACATATTGACTTTACCATTGGTAATGAAATAGAGTCATCCTCAGAGAAGACGTTGGTATATATATCTTCCATTAATGTGTATGACTTATATGACAGTAGTCATTGGTAGATATAGATACATCTTCCGTGGATGTATATAGCCTCCTTTGAAAGCTATTCAAGTTGGCAACCATGACTATATCTTGTAACAGTGACTTCCAGAATATAACTATGTGCTCTATGAGGAAGTCTCACAGAGGATTTCTATGATTGTAAATTCACTTTTCCCAGCTCTGATAAAGTTGTTTAAAAGAAATCAATTCTGATTTATAAGTCAATGGGCTGCTTCTCTTTTCTGCTGAAAGAGGAAAAATTCCCAGCTTCTTCAGAATACCAGCACAAAGTGTTGGGAATCAGGAGCTGTTATGCTCAAAAATAACCCTCACTTGGTGGTGATTCTACAAACATATAGCAGAGTGCCAGAAGCACAGTTCATAACCAGCAGAAACATATGTGTAAAAACCAAGGATTAGTTTCCATTCATCAGGATGGAACAGAATTGCAGATACACAACTTCATAGGATCAAAATAATATGTTTATTAAAAACAAAAAAAATCCATTCTTGATAGGAAAGGTTCTTGGAGCTAATTAGCTTCTCTGAGCTATCTTCTAAGGAAAGGGGGGGAAAGGGAAAAGAACAAAATAGCTGTATCTACTACATCTTGCCTGGACAATGGCAAGATGTCTCCTCACTCTAGAGAAGATAAAAGGGAAGAGTGGGGCCAAAATGGACAATTGATCACATGGCCTCACCAGGGTAATAAAAATACTTTTAAGGAGGAAGTTACATTTTCCCTGAAGAAATCACATTCCTGAGTATTCAAAGGGGGAGGATCTGGTGGCATGCGGGATGAGTAAGACAATGCCCTTCTAAACCCCTTCTTAAGATAAGCATGCTTGAGAAATATGGGGAAGGAATCCCTCATTCTAATCTATCTAGGCTAAGTACTCATTGAGGGCAGGAGACTTGTGCAGTCAGGCATGAAACCCAACACAAAGCCGTTCTATATATTTTCATATATTATTTTTTTATTTATTCTTTACCGTATTTATATAACGCCTTTCTCAGCCCGAGGGTAACTCATATGGTTATATAGATTTCCACATAATTTCTGTAACATTGGAGGGGATTTGGATATCTGAAAACATAAAACTGGCAATGAATTAAGACTCCTACAACTGGCAATGCATTAAGATCTCTGCGTTGAATGTTTTCAGACAGACAAATGCCTTTCAAATGCTACAGAAAGGACTTTGTCTGCCTTTTACTATAAGGCTTTTAGAAAATCTGGTTTTCAGCTAGCTCTAATTTTACCAATCATTCTGTTTCATTTATAAATAAACAGCTCTGCAACTGATGGGACCTAATGAACTTAAACCTCCATAATCGTTGCTTACATAAATTGGTGATGTGGTAAAGGCTTTTAGCATGCATTTCTAGAAGCACATCAAAGAACATGGCTGATCTGGAATTCAAGCAAAGGAATATACAATGTAGTAATGGCCATATACAGTTTCATACTCAAAGGGACAAGACAAATGCATCAGCAGTCATTTTCAAAGTATGGAATGGAGGTTGAAACAGAATTTTGAAGTTACCTTTTTGAACTACAACTCACACAATCCTTCAAACACTTGTCATGCTGGCAGAGTGATTCTAGGAGTTGTGGTGTACACACACACACACACACTAACCTTTTCAAGCTCAGGTAGGAACTACAATAAAATTCTGAGCATACACCTCAAATTAACTTTTCCATGTTTTTACAGTTCTTGTAGTGCAACACCTCACACTTCTTAGAGATTAATAGTGGGTTGTAACACAGAAATAGCAGTAAGTTTTCAAAAGTTCCAAAAGAGAATTTATTCTTAAAAATATATAAAAGGGTTTTGGACTTTTTTCAGAACAGGATGAATGTGTAGTTCACTTTGGAGGAGTATATAGCCCAACTATACCATACATTTTTGCAGCATACAGCGATTGAAGTGGTTGCTTCCAAGCCATTGAGCTGTTGAATCCACCTTGGGTTTTAGACTAAATTAAACTATAATGGTTTCACCATCTTAGATAGTTTTTTTAGTTCAAGCTAAAAGCCAGAGCGAACTTGAAAGGTAGCAGCTGCCACAGGGAATGTCTCATTCATGCTAGAAGTCAATGAAGCTCAACGTATCAATAGACTGAACATTTATGTGCTTTATTGTGTGAATGTTGGGGAAATTATAAATTTCAGCAGAATGAACTTCTAACAAATATGCTTGGACACAGAATGAATGGATCTTGTCTTAATAAACAGAATGTATATTTCAGATCCAATGGCTGTAGCACCTATTCCTTCATGTTTTGTAGTAGCAAAATCCCATCTTTTATCCTCTCTTTCATAAGAGAAAGAAACAGCTGAGTGCAAAAAGGAGAAAAGAATCAGGAACTCTTAAGAGAAACAGAAGAAACAGGAATGCAAATGAGTCAGTATGAATTTCTCTGCCAAACCATGCTGTTGTAAGCTATGAACATGGAGTAGGAGAGCCATCTTGTACCTCACTTCAGGAAGCAAATTGTCTTGATCTGACTCTTCAGAGCACTCCTGATGTGCTAAAATTATGCATCAGGAGGTGGGGGGGGGGAGGAGGGAAATTTTTAAGCACAATTTTCAAGCACCAGGAGACCTCTCTAGAGGATCGGGGGCTTGGAGGGAAGGGGGGGGGGGGGCAACATCCTGTTTCTTTGGGCTCTGAGAGCCCAAAGAACCAGGATCACTGTGGGGATTGACCCCTGGGATTGTGAAAGCAGTCCTGGGAGTCAATCCCTACAGATAATAATAATAATAATAATAATAATAATAACAATCTTTATTTTTATACCCCGCCAACCATCTCCCCTAGGGGACTTGGGGCGGCTTCCAAGGGACACGCCCAAGATTACAATTAAAACACACATGTAAAACACTTTAACCAAATAAAACATCAGATAAAACAAATAACAACACAATTAAAAGCAATATAAAAACAATACAGCTGAAAAAACATAGCTGAGGTATAGATTCAATGAGTGAATCATATTTTTACAGGAGTGCAGGAAAGTGCAACAATACAGTAAACTGGGCAGGAAATACTGTCATAACACATGTCGAGGTACAGAACTCTCACCTGGAAAGATCCGGACTTTAGCTTAAGGTCCGGAGCAAATTGTGAAATCCCAGTTTTCTCTGAATTAATTCAGTTTTATCTGAGGTGTCATTTGGATGCTACAGGTAAAACTGAGACAGGTCACCATTTTGGGCCTATCTGGAAGGGCCCCTGGAAGCCCAAGCTACCAAGAATAGGCATTCCTGTGATTGTTACTAAGCTGAAGCCTAGTGTTTTGTCTTTTCAGTGTAAAACTCATTTCTCAAGATAATTATGCATTAATTTGGGGGAAGCTTCTCAGCACATGGCCTAGATCAACAGTTTTGTCACACATGGCAAATGCAGCTTGGCAAGAGAATTGGTTTTACAGTTTTGGAAGCAAAGGGCTTTTCCTATAAAACTTCTGAAACACTTTGATTAACAGCTGTTAATTTTTTTAAAAGTAAAACAAAACCCAACTAGCCAGAAGTCAAGGCTTCCAGCTGTTTCCTTTTCCTCAGATAATGAGGCCAAGATTGCCATGATGTTTTTCCAATACAAAGCTCTCCTCAAAAGGCAACTCTGGTGAGAAGGTATTTCACTAATTTACATGACCCCAATGACTTCACTTTATGAGTCACTATGTTACCCCCTGTAGCGCTGCTATAACAGTAGTCATACTATCTTGAGACTGCCATATATTCTGTCAGATTACCCAAAATATTTTCTAGTCCTGTACTGATATGGATAGATGGCCATCTTAGAAGTTGTTAGATATATTGGACAAGTATCACAGTTGTGTTATCCTCAGGATAGCAGTCACAGTATTATAATTTGTTTTCATTTTCTTACAAACCTCTTCCTGCCATGCAATCTTGTACTTCAGTGGCTCACAACCTTAGGTCTTCCAGGTATTGGGGACTGTAATGGAAAAATTAATTATAATGGAGTTGTATTATCTATATTTACTACTGTTGAGAGTATGACAAGAGCTGTCAGAAGCTGGTTACATCTGATTGGTTGTTGGGTTACCATGGATACATGGCCCTTTGCAGTAGAAATGTATCCATTTTAGAGTGGCTAGGAAGAAAAGGGGAGGAGCCAGATGAAAATAGAGGGGAACTTGTTCAAAAGTAGATAATCTCTAGCCTTGAGCTGGAGGGAAGAGGATGAAGAACTTCCATTATTGTACTGAAGTAAAGAAAAAGGCCAATATAAGTTTAAAATATTAGTTAAGTAGAACTAAGATACAGAGATTCCTTTGGGGATAAGTTTTTAGTCAAAAGTATTGACAGAAAAGAGTGACTAAACGCTTAAGTTAGCCAGCCAGGAGGTTGAGGAGAAAAATATTTTAAAGAGGAAGGAAGTGGCCTAACAGAGAGAAACAAGTTAACTGTTTGAATGCTGTATACAATTTGATGTATTCAAAGGAGTGAAAAACAGTTGCAAGAATATCCAAGTGGAACTGAAGTAAAGTAACAGAAAAGCTTATGTGCTAAAGAATTCATGAATAAACATTTCCTTGTTTCAACATATATACTGGAGTCTTGTGTCAAATTATAGGATTAAAGTTACACGGCTGGGAGTCAGTTTGTGATTATATTAAAGATACCTGTGAGGAGAATTGGCAGCTATATATTGACTCCAAGTTTGGAATATAAAAAGAAGAAATATACTCAGACATATTAATATTGCACCCTGTAACAAACATGTTAATAAAGGTGCCATGAGACAGAGAAAGTGTGTTCTAAGAGTAAACTACAAGTCCCTGTGTTTGTGAGGTTTGATTCCTCACTTCCCCTGTACCAACCTCATTGCCTCACGAGGACATACGTACATATATGTCTCCCCTCTCTATGTTATGTCACATATATTAATTGGTGGCAGCTCCCAGAATCCCCAATAACCTTGTCCTACTAAGTAAGTTGCAATGATTTTCAAGCTTCCAGAATACCTGAACAGTAGGACAATATTGGCTAAAGGTGTGCAAAAGGGCAAAAATCCATTTTGTTTTTATTCTGTTTTCATTTTGGATTTCGGGTGCCACCCCTGGTTTTGTTTTTGGGAAGATTATTCCCAAAATGGAAACTTAACTCAGGGTTTTGAATTACGAATCCAAATGTATCCCCCCCCCCCCCAAAAAAAATCTCCCAGAATCTTCCCAAAAAGAGAATGGAGTGGGGGGGGGGGAGACCTGAAATTCAAAACAAAAGCAGAACACATTCACACACCCCTATCTTCTGAACCCAAAGAAACTGCTTATGAATTGCATTGACTTGTTGGCTGGAGGTAAGTCTTTCATCTGAGCAAGACATTTCAGGAAATGATGGTACTTCATCTCCAGGATACCTGGATGACCTTAATTTTCTGACCCTATTTCAGTTGCTTCAAACTGAAACAACTTTGACTACCTCAATGAATGAATTTCACTCAGACTGGAAGTGTAAATCCATGTAGATTTTGTTGGTTTCACAGTGAAAGCGAAAAATGGACCCCCTCTCAAAAGATGGAGTCAACATAAATTCTGAAATCATATAATGAAATATATTCTATTTATTTTTACATTTTCTAAGGTTTTGCAATATCAAAAGAATGGCATTCCTCCTTAACAACACTGGCCTTCATTTCCAGTAGCCTGGACAGGAAACTACACATTCCAAAAGAGATTAAGTAGCCTTTCACAAACTAAACACAAACTAAACACCTTAGGGGAACAGAAGAGGAAATGCGTGACCACTAATCCCAGTCAGGCTCTTGTTCTCAGATTAACAATAGGAGCATCACTCATTGTCTCAGAACTATACATATGTCCTCTTTAAAAAATCATTTATAAAACTCACATGGTTATAACCTTTTGGGACCTCCACATTTATGTTGCATAATAAAGATCACTTAAATGCTTTGGAGCAGAGGATCATATCTACACCTAGGCAGTCAAGCGCTTGTTTATTGGGAAAAAACTTTATAATATATAATGCTTGTATGTATATCCCTGAGGAGCTTTGATCAGCTTCCTGCCTACTGTGGGATGGGTCCATCAAGAGGAGGCAATGCCAGTTTGGGAAGTTAATTCTATCAAATACAGTTTTCCAATCTCCTGGGCGAGTCCAGAGATAAGTACCCGCCAGGTATCAGATCTGTACACTTCACATTTAACTGATAATATTTACTAGGGGTGTAAGAATCAATTTTGTTTTCATTTTTGAGTTTGGGTGCCCCCTGTTCCATTTTTGGGAGATTAGGAGGGGGGGGGGCATTCAGAGTCTTAATTTGGAACTCATCCCAAAAACAGAACTGCTGGGCACCCAACATTCAAAATGAAAACAGAATGAAAACAGAATGTATTCTGTGTCATTTTTGCACACCCCTTTTGTGTTCTCTGAGGCTCACCTTATGTGCACTCTTAGGCTCACCTTTTGTACAAGCCTGCCTTGGAAAATAATCTAATCACAGACTGTTTTGCATATTGCTGCAACACATTTCACCAATCTACCTCTTTTCCAGGGTGGATTTTCCAAACGAACTCAGCTTCAAACACACAAATGACAGCTGTTCATTTTCCTGTCACTGAATAAACTCTGAACATCTCTGATGTCAGGATGTCAGCCAACAGGAGCCCAAATTGAAACAGGAATGGCTTTCTGACCAATCAGGGGGAAATGCAGGTATTTTGAATGGCTGTCAAAGAGAAAAAATGGAATGTACTGTTCTGCATACTTCAGGTCTGATCCTTCTGAGTGCAGATTCTGTATATGACATCCTTTCAGGTCTGAAAGTAATGAACCTCTGTTCCTGTTGCCTTCAAATCCAGCTTGTGTGTTGATGTAGTATTCAAAGTAGCTATGGGGGGGGGGGGTGAGCACTGGACCTCAACCCAGTCTTTTGGCAGGTAGCTGAATCCTGACCTCATTAGTATTGTCATATGCTATTCTGCTCAGCAATCTGATGACTATATACCGATAATCAGGGCATAGACAATTTTCTCCTGTAGAAATAGAATGTGACAGAAAAGTTCTGGGTATGATCAAAGCAAAGGCACTAAGATATCAAAAGTGAAGAGGTCAATTTCATTGGGCCTACTTTTACACATACTAATCTGGAAGTAATGAGTCCAGTAAGTAGATATTTGTTGTATTGTAACCTCTTAAACTCAGTTAAGCACATGAGCTCATCTTTGGTTGGTTATGTGCCTTCAAATCATTCTAACTTATGGTGAACTATCCCATTAAAATTAGGAAATGACAGTAGCTTGTACTGTCATTTTCAAGATTATATTTTTAAGAAAGAAAGAAAAAAGAAAGGGAGAGGAGAGAGAGATGGCCTTTCTGCATGGGTTAGTGATTGCTCATATAGTGATTTCAGACAATTACTCTAATAGTAGTTTCTGCGGTAATTCAAAGGAAACACCTTAAATATATACAATAACTATAGTCTTCTCGTAGTCTCTTAGCTTTTGTAATTTAAACCCTGTCTTGCAGTATTAGAACTTCACAGTATAATTAATCTAATTGTTTTCGAATAGTGTGTGATTAAAAAGTAATAAACTGAATTGGTCTCTTTACCAATTCCTAGAAGTCACAAACAAGCATAAATTCAAGACTGTTGATATTTTCAGGCTTCCTTTTTGTGTTAATACAGATGATACTTTTCCCCTCATGTATCCTTTAAAATAATCTTAAGGATACTTGAAGTAAATTTTATTCTAGTCCTTTACAAAGGATATTAAACTGTAGTCTAATTTTATTTAGTCATGGTTTTTTTGTTTTGGTTTTGGTTTTGCTTGCAGCTATCTAGATATGTAACCTGCAGCTTAAGATTTCTTTCTTTTTTACCTTCATTGCTCTGACTGTGTCGGGGAACAAAATCTGAAATAAAAAACAACAACAATGAAGTAATGATGGAAAAGTTTGATCGCCTTCAGTGCTGCTTATTGCGTGTCCTACAATGCAACTCTATGATGCATTCTACAAAATACATATTAAATTACACAGAGCAAAGATGAAAACACAATACAAGAGTTTAAAATTTATTATTAAAAGTACAACAAAATGCTAGAATTGCATGGTGTTGAAGGGAACTAAGCTTGAATCTCTGGTTCAGATTTCACTTATGCTACTGAGTTCATCCCTATATTACCTTAGCGAAATCTCTCTTCACTCATTTGCATTGTAGAGATGATAACATTAACTTATTGCAGTGCTGTGAGATATGTGAAACATGTATATGAAACAAACTGACCACCCCAAAGTGCCAAATATATGTATTTCATATATAGTATTGCTTTTATAGTGTGATGCATTCAAGTCTTGTGCCATTCATTCAAAGCAAGTCATTCTTATCAGATTCTTATTCTTGTTTGCACTACTAAAACATGCTTTTCCATAATCCTCAGTCTTTGCTATGAAAAGTTTACAACTTGTGGCATCCCTGAGATGATCTTATCATTGGATTTTCTTGGCAATATTTGTGCAGAGGGGGCTTGACTTTGCCTTGCACTGATGCTGAGAGAGTGTGACTTAACCATAGTCATCCAGTGGGTTTCCAGGACCAAATAGGAATTTGACTCCTGGTCTCCAGTTCCATATTCCAAATCTCAAAGCACCACACCACTCTTTCTCTCTTTAAGAGAATAATCTAATGATTCTTGGAATCTTCTTGGAAATGCCCATTTTTTTCTTTACTGTCCCCAAGTCATTCTTGTTTTTTTCTTGAGCCTGTTACTCAGATTGCCATAACCAAAACATATAACATGGAAACGCTATTAAATGCTTTTAAAAATGTTTATACCTTTGCTTTATTGGGTAATTGATATAATAATGAGTGGAGTTCTGCTCCATTTCCTGAGCAATGAAGTCCAAATCATTTTCTCCTCTGTCTGGCTATACATCGCTGACTTCTCTGAAAGGTGAGAAAGCACAGACCTAATAAAAAGATTCCATTTCAAAAGTCCCAATTGACAAAGAAGCCAATCACCACTTATCTCCACTCGCTGTGAAGTGGAATTATATAAGGAACAGAATAATTGCTGCTAAATTAAAGTTTATTTAACAAGAGCTTTTATCTCCAGCAGTAATAGAAAAAAACATTTCGTGAGACTGAAGGAAATCAAGGGCAAAAGTCACCTGATTCTCCATTTTCATCCACAGCTATCCAAAGTAGCTTCTTTAGGCAGAACCAAATCATCATATGAAAAAGGCACTGGTTTTACCCTTTTGGAAATATTTATGTGTCCCACCTAATTTGCTGTACTTTTTCATTCCTACCTGTTTGGCTACTCTCACTCTTTTCTTTCTAATCTCTGCCCTGCGGCATTCTTCCATTTTCTGGTGCTTGCTTTCACTGCATTTACTTGTCCTCCTTCCTGTAACAGTCCATGTTTTTTCTGTTTCATTTGTAACTTCCATTCCAGAAAACAATCATGTTCTGTGATCGTTTCTTCTCGTTGTCCATCAAATATCATGCTCTCATCTCCATCCTTCTTTTTGGAGGTTTTTCCTTCTCCTCCTTGCCTCATTCTGAATTATTCCACTTCTACTCCTCCTTTCACCCAGTTCTATAGTTTTTTTCTTCATGGACATCCTCTGAAGCTATATCTCCTTCTGTGTCTCTGTTTTATTGCTCAGTGTAATGAATCTAACCTTTTGCCAGGAGGCCGAAGCCTGGAAAGTCAGTAGCTGACATGTTGAGAGATAGGCAGGAGAGCTAAGAGACAAGAGGGAGGAGTCAGCCGGCTCCTGATTGGCTAGAGCAGTCAGGGGAGAAGTTAGGTTTTAGAGGGGGAAAAGGCTGTGTCTTTTGACAAGCTGGGGAGAAGAGCTTTAAAACATCGAAGAGTGTAGAAGGATAGTTAGGAAGAGGGAGCTGTGAAGAATTTAGACAGGGAAGACAAACTTTTGAAGTGAGCCTTGGGAGTTAGAGCATAGGAAAGGCAAAGGTTCCTGGTTCACTGTACCAAGAAGGGTCAGTGAAGGAAAGCCTATTTTGCTCTGTGAGGCAGTCAGTGTACTGTTCTCAGGGACACACTGTGTCAGTGAAGTGAACAGTGTGAAGCAAGGATCTCACAGGGAACAAAAGTTAAAGTCTTAAAGAAAGACTGCTTGTCTAAACAGCGAAGCCTCAAGTAACCACATTACGCTTCTGTACCACTCATGTTAAAAGTTGATTTGTTCATCAAGTTTTAAATAAACCTGTTTGTATTTCATTTTTCAAATTGGTGTCTGCCTCGGTCTGTCACAATCATTAGACCTCAGTTAGCCTAAAGTCAACTTAATTACAGTCCAGTCAGCAAGAGAAGCAGTAACTACAGAAGAACCAAGGGCTTGAACAAACTTTACCTATTTCACATTCACACTCATGTTTTCCTCAGACATATAATTGAGGTGGTGGCGGCGAATCTACCAAATACATCGGTCAATAACTACAACACAGTTGGTCACTTAATAAATATATTACTGAGGTGGGATAAGAGAGTCTTTCCCCCTCGTTATAGTCATTTATCGTCGCTAAGGTAGTGTCCAGCTGAACGTTAACCTTCACACTGGTGGCCAGTGGGTGTGATTCCTTGTCCACCCTGCCTAGTGTGGCGTTGATCTTTATTATACTCAGCATTGTCCTTCTGGGTCCTTCCTACCAGGCCTCATTGCTTAGCTTGATTTCTTTCTTCTTGACAACACTCCCACTCTGCCAACTGGACTTTTCAGCATTTGTGTGCTTTATCAGTCTCACCTTATTTCCATCTGTCTCTTCTCCCTAACCTCTTTCTGGGTCGTGCTTGGATGCTCACTTGATGTTGTCTTCACCAAAAGCCCTTCTGACTACTTGGTCCTCTGTCTCATCATCACCTTATACTTTTATCTTCTTGGTGTTTGTTTTATAATGTTCCATTCTTTCCACTTCATCGGGAAGCACTATCCTCAGTATAGCTATTGGGGGAGTCAAAATGAAACCACACATATTCTGCTGCAAAATGAGAATCCTGCTCTCTCTAAATGTTTTTTTTTAAAAAAAACATACAGTAACCATTTTTCTAGCATTTAGACATACAATCTATGCAGTACAAGCAGCAACCTTTTTTGCTGCAATCTCTTCCCATAACTCAGACATTTAACTCCTTCAGATGACTTCTTCAGAAGCACTTAGAAGAGCTAGTGGCTTTGGGGATTTCTCAGTCCAAAGTATAAGTTACCAGACTTTTCCTCTTCCTGATGCATCTTGATCTGCTCCACCTGTGTCCAGCATTCGCCTGCCAGAATAATTTACTTCCCTCACTACTTTGACTAAATGGTGCTTGTTCTTCATTCTCTATTTACATATTCTTCCAAATTCAGCTCAAGATCATTGTTATGATCTTCATGGTCTTGTCCACCTCATCCCTGTACTGTTATCACTTCTGGCCAATGGCCATGGCTTCACCAGATTAATTATATCCGTCAGCCACCTGGCATTGTTTTGCTTCCCTTTATACCTCTTATGGATGAAACTAACTCCAAGAGGGAAATGTGAGTGCTAAGAACTCCCTGATGACACATCTGTGTCAAGCTTCTTCCCAGAAGCCACCATGAGGAGAATGGCAAATTATAAAAAGGATCACATTAGGGCAGTATGACAAAGCAGTATATTACCTTTAAAAAAAAAAACAAACAAACATGTTCTAGTCTGTTAAGAAAATGTTGTCTTGGCCTTGCACAAGCAGAGTCAGAAACCAGAAAAGGTTAAGAAACAATAATACAAATGGGATATTTCACAGCATTATTATTTTGATTTAACTGCTGTATCCAGAGCATCTTTAGAGCCCTTCCAAACTACAAACCTAGGATTCCATCATGGGATGTAGCCACAGCAATTGGAATCATGGTGTTGTAATTGTTTAATGTGGAAGGGCACCTGGTTTCCAGATCTGTTCATTCCAGTCTCTAAGATATCCGCAATATCATTTTCCTTTTTTTCCTTTCCTACAGACATCCTGGAACAGCCTTTACCTTCATTTCTCAGTTTACTAAGATGTTTTAATGCCATTCAAGCCACTGCATGAAACCTGAATAACCACATGGCATGACTCTTCGCAGTCTGAAAGAAGGCAACATAAAATTTGCCTAATAACCCAAGCATAGATAAAATATAATTTTGCAACAATGATATTGTACATTCTTTCCCCCTTTCAGTATATGTTTGGTGCTATGTCACTCACTTGCAGAGCTTGTAAGAGTCACTTTTGGGAATACAATGGACAAGACAGGTCCCAGAAGCTGAGCACTTCTGGGAGCTACAGTCCATTTACAAGCTGTGAATCAAGATAACATTGCAGATATGGCATGATAAAATTTTGTGTGTTTGTGTCTGTGTTATCAAGTTGTCTTTTGACTTCATAAGGGTTTTCTTAGGTAAGGAATGTTCAAGAGGTAGTTTTCCACTGTCTTCATTGTCATAGCACATGATGTTCCTTGGCATTGATCCATCAAACTGCAAACTAGGCCTGATATTACATCTTCTGAAATCAGGTGGGCCTGATGCCTTTGGGGTATTTAGGCTTGTGATAAAGACATCGGACACAAATGTTATAGATTCACTGAACAGTATCCTCCAGGATGGTATTTTAATCAGAGTTCAGTGGCACATGTGATAGAGCAAATATGTATGGTTTGTGATCATGACACAATGTTTATAAAATGAAACATCCTTGTCACATCCAGGGAACAAGATTAGATCTGGCCTTCCTCTGCTGTTTAGGATAGCAGTCACTTTGGATTGCTGAATTCTATTTCTATGACAGGATATGCATAAGAAAAACAGGAAATGTTTTCTTTACATGCTGAAAAATAAATATTTATACATGTCACTGCAATATTTCCAATTAGGAACAATTCAACCACACAGTGTTGTTGGGTAGATTTTGAAAAAAGAAAAAAGGATGTTGTCAGAGTAAGTTGTCAAAATAATGTCCCCAACAACATGAAATGTTCAGTCAGTAAAATAACATATTTTTTGGCATTAATTTCATTCAATTTTACTTTTCTTAAACAGATCGGGGGGGGGGGGGGGTAGCATACAAAGGCCCTGAGATAGACTTCATTCACACAGTTCATTAAAAGTAAAATAAATAAATCTTGGCAGAATTAGGAGCTTTGGGTTCACCTTCTTTTCAGCCTGGGATAAGTGATCATAGAAAAACAAGGACTGTTATTTCTGGAATGTGGAGCTCATAGTTCTCTAGAATAACACAGTGACCTGTGAGTGAGCCAAGATAGTCAGCAGTGGCTAAAATACCACAAAATTCCATGTCCTGCAGACAAGGTTTGTTCTACTAAATACAAAGGGGAGATTTAAATCCTTCTGGTTCAGTCAACTAGCTTGGTGTAAGTTTTCAAGTCAAGGCTGCATTGAAGAGGCTGTCTAGCTATAGTTAGACATCCTGGAAAGGTGTCCCATTGAGCTCATTGTGTGCCACAATGAAACAAAACAGGGACTAGAAGACATGTAATGAACAGAAAAAGCATATGTAGTTGCTTCTCTAGTAATTTATCAAGTAGTATAGAAAAATCAAATCATTGGAATTTACTGGCATTCATTTCACTTGAAATGATTGCTTTGGAAGCAAGCTGGCTTTGAGATTCTGGGAATTAGATGCAGAAAATAACTTTTCCAAGGTCTATTCTGAACATCATATTAAATACGTTAAGACATATTACATGCACTTTATGTAAGAATGAAGAAAATCCAGGTCAAACAAATGTCTTCAATGTTATACTGGCATACAAAAAGTTTTCCTTCAACCTTTTTTCTCCATGGCAGGAAAAAATCTCCTTGTCAATTTCTATATTTGATAATGCTATAAAATGCCCAGAAGTGTGGCTAACACATTGGCAGTCTGAATATTTAAAATTGTCAAGCCTCACTCCAGGAGATCAATCTGTCATTATGCTAGATCCTTATTTAATGTTACAAGCATTTGAAGAAGTCTGAAAAAGTCTCATTAGTAGACAACAACTTTCCAAATCCTCTAGCTTCTGCCTTTTGTTGCTGAAGGACTCTTTTTATCGTATTCAAAAAACATGTGTTTCTGTAAGTTCTGGCATCAGCAGCCACAAACATGTGTTCACACACACACATGCACATACACCCAGTGCTGCTTTATTTTTGTGCCAATATTGGGAACTTCTAGACCTTGTACTTTTAATCTGAACATGAATTAAGATTACAAATGATAGTGTGTTTCCAATTTGTCATCCTGGTTTGCATGTAAACTATAACATATACAAACTGAAGTTTGCTGAGAAACGGAGATGTACACAAGTCATAGTTTGCTTACTATTGACAGAAGAGCAAATTATGCTTGGCAGTATGCGGAGACTGAAAAATTTGAATATTGCCAACACATGCAAAAAGAGTGAACAGGAAAGGAAGGAACAAGCAAGTGATCCTGAGGCTTTTAGGTTCTCATCAGACTGGATTTTGATGTAAGTTTGAACAGCGTCAAGGAATTTATAGACATATCAACATTAAGGCAGCAATCAGGTTCCCATATTTCTATGTGTAATTTCCATTGAACTAATTTCTGGAAAAAGATATATCTCATGTTAATTACATACCATTATAGAATTACTTCTCTAATTAGTAGAAGTACATAGGTATTCTATATTAGTCTCATATTTTACTATTTAAAAACTTCCAGCCAGTAGGATAGGTAAAAAGAAGACTTGAATGTTGTTGTTGATGATGATGTTTGTATCAGCAAGACAAAGAAGGGGGAGGATTTTCATAACATTTGCCTATGTTAATAAATGTGTATAGATGTACAATTTGAAAAAATATTATATAAAAATACAATGCATCTTGTCATAGTTGAAGGAGGAAGTTGACCAAGTGTTGTCCAGATGCTAACAATTCCTGGGCAACTTCAAACCTTCAGTTCTCTCTTCTAATAGTGCATGGAAACATTTACCTTCCTTCCCACCCAATTCACAACCTTCTACACTGCCATATAAATACCAGATTATCTGTTTTGAACTGGATTATATAGCAGTGTATTGACACTGCAATATAATCCACATTATCAAAATTGATAATCCAGATTTTCTCCTTTGAACTGTCTTATATGAGTAGACATTGCCATATAAACCAGTTCAAAGGAGATAATTTGGATTTTAAATAGCAGTTTAGATCGGGTCTCATATAATCCAGTTCAAAGCAGATGGTGTGGATTATCTGATCTGATAATCTGGATTATTTGCCAGTGTAGAAGGTACCTCATACTCCAAATCCTGTGACCTAGGCTGGATCTACACTGCCCTATATCCCAGGATCTGTCCTTATCCCAGATTATCTGGCAGTGTAGATTCATATAATCCAGTTTAAAGCAGATAATCTGAGATCAGATCACAGGATATAGGGCCGTGTAGATCCAGTCCTAGAGGCAACATCCCCAATAGCTGGATGTCTTTTAAAGGCCTCTTGACATTTCAATCACATCTGATTAATATTAGGGCTCAGCTGCTTCAAAGCTGGTATATTATTAGGAATGAATTTGCCTCCTAAGAGTTTGGCTCTCACAAAATGGCACACAAGACAGGAAAGTCTTTATGGCAGAGTTTGCTTGAGCCAACTGACCAGAAGTAAAAATTACATGATGAAAAAAATCCCTCTTGCCTGAATATGTTGTTTATTTCCATCTGCCACAGGGAGCCTTGGCTTTATTTTAAGTTTTCAATAATAATGTATTTTACAGACTTGGAGCTTTTCGCTTCTGTTTTGACAGTGTTGTCATGAAGACAATTTGCCATTGTAGATAGGCAAAGACATTTTGCAGAATTTTAAACATTTCAAATGATAGGTTCAGAAGTTCAGGCTGAACTCAAGGCAATGGAAAGGGGAGGGAGGGGTGAAAAAAGTGATCACACTAGAGAATGAATCCACTTTAAATCTGCTTTCTGCCTCCTGCAGAATTCTGGGTTTTGTAGTTTAGTGAGGCTGTTAAAGGCCCTTCCCTAGACTACAAACCCCAGAATTCTGCACGAGGCAGAAACTGGATTTAAAATGGATTCATTCTCTAGTGTGATGAGGTCCCTAGAAGAAACAAAAGGAAAGAGCAGCTTCTAATTAAAGTTATAAATCCATGACATCCAAAAGAGGCACAGACAGAAATTGGGAAGCAACACAATTTGTAGAAATTCTCCTTTTCTTTTCCACTTTTCCCCTCAAAAGAGGACCACCAGAAGTTGTTATAACACAAGTTGTAGAGCAGAAGCATGACTGATTCAAACATCCTGTGTCTGTCTTTCCTGTCTCTTTTTACATAGGGATAATATATGCATCTCTGTTTGAGTGATGTGTTCCACATGCATAGAGAGCTTGTGGCATCTCCATATGGGCATTGCATACAGTCTAATTGGATGTTATACTGAAAGTGCTAGTTGCTTTCTCTATTAGCCATCTTGAATCCTATGCCAGAAGAAAGGCAGGGTATGAATTAATTTAAGGAAAGAAAAATAAGAAAATACTGCTCCTCTGTTCTGTCCAAAATAGACACACAGAAGTTTCCTGTCTTGGAGAATTTTTGTTTTGTGGGCTCATAGCCCAAAAACAAATATACATCACTGGGAGGAAAGAAGGGAGACACAAGATCCAGTAGTCAACAAGAGGCAGAAGCAGCCAGAAACAATGGAACAAGGACAAATGTTGAGCCAGTTCAGAACCTAAAAACAACTCATTAATATGATTTACTAGTAACAAATTCCCTTTCCTAATAACAACATTTTGATTACATTAAAACTACAGTTGCAATTTAAGGTTCTCTCTTTTTATGGTCTAATGATCATTAAATTAAACGTTTATAGTAACAGAGATATGACCCAACTGTTATCTTATTCTGCATTCTCATAATTTTGTTTTGGTTTTTTTTTTGGGGGGGGGGGGGTTGGTTGTGCCAGGAGCAACTTGAGAAACTACAAGTCACCTCTGGTGTGAGAGAATTGGCCATCTGCAAGGACGTTGCCCAGGGGATGCCCAGATGTTTTGATGTTTTATCATCCTTGTGGGTGGCTTCTCTCATGTCCCCGCATTAGGAGCTGGAGCTGATAGAGGGAGCTCATTTGTGCTCTCCCCGGATTTGAACCTGCGACCTGTCGGTCTTCAGTCCTGCTCGCACAGGGGTTTAACCCACTGCACCACCTGGGACTCCTATAATTTTGTTTACAAATGTTGGAACTGCAACAAGATTTTTTTTTCTACAGCCCAGCACCTTGCAGCATTCTGATACACATTTTATTCTAGTGACTTCTGAGGCCCTTTCTACACTGCCTAATAGTCCATTTCTAAATCCAGATTATCTACTTTGAACTGGATTCTATGGAGGTGTAGACCCATATAATTCAGTTTAAAGTAGATAATCTGGGATCAGATCCTGGGATATAAGGTGGTGTAGATCTAGCCTCAGTGTGCCTAGAGTACACGGGACTAACAAGAGGCCACAATGTAACTTTTTCAAATTTTATTGTAGCTAATTATCTGGATATGGTCTTGGAAATATAATTTTAACCATAATTATTTTAAAGATAAAGTCCTGAGCTCTGAGCCAGTGTCATAGGAATGCAGAAACTAAGAAAAGTATAAAACCAGTCCAGCCAGGAAAAAAAATGATAGTTCCCTTCAAGCCTGAGTGAGAAGAAAAGCGGATAATAGAAAATACACTTAGCTGATAGATTAATGGTGCAATGGTACTTATATTCACAAAGTAATCTCAGTAAAACCCATTCATCTTACTTTTGAATACCATACTCTCCATCTTTCCCAATTGCCAGGGACCATCCTGATTAATCCTCTTTCACCCTATTTTTTCAGGGGCTTTTAAAGAGTCCTGATTTTTTTTGTTCTCCTTTCACTTTTTCCCTTTGTCTTATTTCAGTTGCTGTAAACTAATATCAAAGTGCAATAGTAGTTTCACTCAATCAGCTCTGAAGAGAAGCAGGAGGGGGTGGGGTCCAAACCTTTCCAGTGGGTTTTGGCCCTCCAGTCTGACTCTATGGCCCCGGATTACCAACTCAAAGCAGATAATCTGGATTTTATATGACAGTGTAGATGGGACATATGTACAGCTTCTACCAGAAGTCAATCCTGGTGTTATACTGGGAGATTCCTAGAGAGAAAACCTCTTTAGAAATCTCTGTCTCCACCAACATAGTTTTATGGTTAACTTCTGGTGGAAATTGACCACAGAGTCACTCTGCAGAACCTAGAGCAGTGGTTCTCAACCTGTGGGTCCCCCGGTGTTTTGGCCTACAACTTCCAGAAATCCCAGCCAGTTCACCAGCTGTTAGGATTTCTGAGAGTTGAAGGCCAAAATATCTTGGAACTCACAGGTTGAGAACCACTGACCTAAAGATTTCCAGAAACATATTTTCTCTATTTTTTTAATTTTTAATGCATGTTTTTTTCCACTTAAACAGGGATCTTGTGCCCTTAACTTTAGCAAATGCGGGGGGCTGACTGTACATACCATACAAATTATTTTGTATCTGAATTGTCTAGCTTACATCTATTGCTTTCTCCTGGAAAAATCTGGGTACAGTGATTAGGAAGCTGTAGTTTCACCAAATTTCACCAAATTCTGGTCTGGTCTGCCTCATTCTCGGAAAATTGACAGCATTTTTAGACTACAGAGATACAGAATTCTCACAAGCTTTACATTGTAAGTCCTCAGGATACATTTCAGCACACTATAGGGCCCTCGTATTTTAATCCCACAGAGCCATGGAGACAAAGAGAATGGAATTTCAAGAGGTACTCTCAGATTTCAGTGATACAAGACATTGTGCTTCCAACACCGAGTGGGAGGCTAAGCTTTGTCTTCTGTTCAGGCAGTAAACAGAATAGTCTCATGCATGAAAACCGAACTGATTTTAATTCCACTATTATGGAAACTTTCTGTATCTGGCAAGTGCTGCTATTGAGAGTCTGTGCAGATTACTTTGGCAATAATACATCGACCAGTTCATGCTGCTTTTTCTCAGACTTTAGTTTTAGTCGTAAATGATCTGTTGTAACATTAATGAGTGCCTGCTTGCATGTGTGCTATGTATAAGCGTTATTATAAGCACAAGCACATGCAAGATGCTATTAAGATATAAAAAGTTATCTCTGTCTCCACATGGCTTCTCAGTTGCTCACCAGCTTTTTGGCTTTGGTCTGCACTGGCAAAACAAAGCCTTTCTTGTGCTCTCAATAGGACTATTTTTACAGCAGGACTATTTTCAAAGTGCAGCCTTGTTACCCTCCCACTGTTTTAAGAAGTTACACACTGTACTTCCTTGCAAGGCTGGAAGTGAGTGCATTGCCAGCCATATATCTGGACGTCTTAATCAGTACACCCTAAAATAATAGAAATTGAGAACTTTCTCATGCAAAATGGTACAAGACAGAGTGATAAAGCAAAGTGAGGCAAAGCAGTTTATTGCTAAGTTTCTGAAAATTGTTATCGTTTGCTAGTGCACTTTTAAGGAAGGAACATCAAGCACACCATTGTTACCACCTTCCACCTGGAAATTTACATCATTGCAAAAGACCATGCAGATCCAGAACAGGCTTCTATGGTCACTTATGAACCTGCTGCCAAGACTCTACCCTTGGAAGACAATCACACTCAGTCTTGAAAATGATGATGTTGACAGAATTGCAGCCCAAATGTTTGAAATGATGGAAAGTTGGAAAATAAGAAGGGTCAGCATCCAGGTCCCCTCACCTAGAGATGTGAAGAAAGAGGAGAAAAAACAGAACATTTCAGGGGAAAAATGTTTTTCCCATAACTTTTCCCACAACTGTCACTAAACCCATTCACCCCACACTGAATTGTTGATCACTGAATTCTTGATTATTGATCACTGAATTGCATTGTAGAGTTGGAAGAGACCACGCGGGCCATCCAGTTCATCCTTCAGGAGCAACCCCTGCAGAATATTTTATTTAAGAATGATCAAAAGTAAATGAAACATAACATATTCCTATATTTACTGACAACTTTCTTCACCAGATTATTTAAAAAAACTATATAGCAGCTGAGAGTGGTTTGAGTGTTGGACTATGGTTTTGAAGACCAAGACCTCACTTGGTTATGAAAACCTGCTGGGCAAACTACACTTTCAGTCCCACAAACCCCTGTGATTGGTTTTCGTTAGGACCATGGTAGTTTGGAAACAATAACGATAAAATGCAGCAGGAAAATGCAAGATTGTGTGTGATGTATCAAAGCTTTTCATTTCCAGGCCTGGGTTTCCTTTGCTCAGCCTCTTTTGTAGGAATGAATGTTTTGTGCCTGCTGATTCTATAAAAGTCTTGAGAAGTATGTAAAGTTGCTTTCTTTATTTAACTAATGTTAATGGTTTCCTATGTAAAATCATACTACGTATTTTTGACATTAATATTGAAATCGGAAATATATACAGAAAGTATTGTTTGTTCATTTGTTTGTTTGCCTGATCCTCACAAACTGGCAAACCTAAAGAAGTCTTTCATATACAGTAGATCAACTGTTCCTTATAACTCAAAGCCATGTAGTTGTAACAAAAACACAAATAATTAAAAAGTAAACTCAATTTCTAATTATTTTCAAATAAGCAGTACTTTTGACATATCAGTTATGCCAATGTTATGCAAAATATATTTTATGTTGTTAAAATTATAGTGACTTTCTTGTATGTAAAGGATGTTAATATTGTAACTTTTCCTCATTTTTCCCTGAAAAAAAACCTATTTTTCCCTCCAGAAAACAAAAAGAAAAATGTTTTTCTTCATGGCTTCCATATTTCTGGAGATTTTACATCTCTACCACTCCACCTCCCTTGAGGGTAAAAATCAGATCCACACAGTAAACTACCTCATATCATATCAGATCATTCATTCTCCTAGCTCAGTTTTGTCAATTTAGTCAGCGCCAGCTGTCTAGGGACTTAATCACATTGAGCTGGACAAAAAGAGGGAAAGCAGGGGAAAGGGTGGAGTTTCATGGGGTACTGTCTTTAAAGAAGTTGAAGAACCCTGAGTATGCAGGCCCAGTGTCTCATTAAGAGCCACACTAAAACAGTGGATGTGGCTCTTAATGAGACATGCCGCATTATCACGGGGTGTCTGCGGCCTACACCACTGGAGAAATTACACTGCTTAGCCGGTATTGCACCACCTGACATCCGCCGGGAAGTAGCAGCCAATAGTGAAAGGACCAAGGCAGAGACATCTCCAGCTCATCCCCTGTTTGGGTATCAGCCAGCACGTCAATGACTTAAATCTAGAAATAGTTTTCTAAGATCTACAGAGACACTCGCTGGAACACCTCAGCAAGCGAGAGTCCAAAAGGGGCAGGCTCTAACCCAGAACCTCAACCAATGGCTGATACCAAATGAGAGACTCCCCTCTGGGCACACAGAAGACTGGGCAACTTGGAAGGCGCTGAACAGATTGTGCTCTGGCACCACGAGATGCAGAGCCAACCTTCAGAAATGGGGCTACAAAATGGAATCCTCAACATGCGAGTGTGGAGAGGAGCAAACCACTGACCACCTGTTGCAATGCAACCTGAGCCCTGCCACAAGCACAATGGAGGACCTTCTTGCAGCAACACCAGAAACACTCCAAGTGGGCAGATACTGGTCAAAGGACATTTAATCAACTACCAAACTCACAAATTCTGTATTTTGTCTGATTGTTTGCTTTGTTCTGTTAGAAATGTAATATAATTTGACTGGTTGTCCTCACACGACAAATAAATAATAAATAAATAGTAGGTAGCCATTTCTTAAATGTGTAGAAATGTTGATTATATTGTGTGTGATGAAATCCTAGGATTTCCAGTTGAATCTTCTGATGAGAAATGACAGGAACTGAACCTAGGACCTTCTAAGTGGAAAGTATATATTTTACCACTGACCTATGAATCCTTCTCCAAATTCCCTATACATGAATAGTGCACAAATAAACCGACATGGGTGCTTCTGACATTCATCCTTTCTAGCCCTGTTAAATGAGATCTTTTATTTTCTCTTTCTAAATAGAAATGCCAGGGGTTGGAACGAGGGGAACCTCTGCATGCAAGTCACGAACTGCACTCCTGAGCTCAATTTAGAAAGTATAAATTACACCATAAAGAGGCTAATCACAGTTGAATCTAAGCTTATTGGTTAACACTGGAACCATTACTTTAACATTAGGGCTTGGTGTCAAGAGAACAGGTCAGATTTCCCGAGATGCTCAGTTTACAGTTGTCACTCCTGGCCACTAACTACACACATACACATTCATGAGAGAAAGATCAGTTAACACACACTGACAGGGAAATGAAGCTGAGCCAAGGAAACTAGGTTTCACGTTCCTGTGGAGCCATGGACTCACTGGGTGGCCTGGACCTGCCTTCGACAACCTACTATATTCACCACATTTGAAAGTGGGGATAATTGCTACGTACCTCATAAGGCAGAGATCATAAAACACTTTCTGCTTGAGTGCAGTAAGACTATAAGCCATAAACAGTTCTTTGTCATTGGTCTCTACATATGACTCTTTGCTTTCACTCAAGGATACAAATGGCTCCATAGCCAAACTCAATTACAAGTTAAAATTCCCCAGACTTTACCAGATATCTGCCTTCTGTTAAAGAAATAGGAGATCAATATTCCTTTGATAGGTTTTTATAGACTCATAAAACTTAGCCATCATTCTGTATTCCATACTTTATTAATCCTGAGAGAACTATTACATAGTTGTACTGGGACAGAAATGGTGTTGGTCTGCATCTTTTCTTCTGCCTGCCTTAAAATATAATCCAATGAATAAGGTATAAAACAGGTTCAAGTGTTTCTGGAAAGAACTGCAAATGTTAGTTATGATCTATAAATCAAGAGTAGTTAAGTTAATTGAGTCCATTGACCTTTTTTTTTTTTTTTTACTCTTAGGGGCGGTATGTTCTTTTATTGCTGTGTTTTCAATTATGTTTTTAATCTGTTTTATGTCTTAATTGTATTTGTTTTTTAATCACAGTACTATGCATGACTCATCGTTTGACTCCTTGTTCCTGACATGTAATGATCATATATCTTTTATGCCTTCCACATACAGAAGTTTAGGACAAGGGATTTACTCATATGATCCCTTATGTTGCTCTTCCACAGACTATTAGAAAGAGCTAGTATGAGAGGGTATGGGGTCACTGCATCACTACTTCTATGAGTTCCATTATAGCCCCACACTCTCTTTCATTGGGCGTGGGGCTTTGTGGAGATCTGCGACATCACATTGGGCCTTATGCTATTGTCCACCAGTGCAATGATATCTTCTTTCACAGCCCACCCACCACCAACATGCTACAACAGAATTTGTTGAAAAAGCAACCTTCCAAGCCTCCACTAACTCAGTTCTTGTGGGTTTTTTCGGGCTATATGGCCATGTTCTAGTGCATTTCTTCTGACGTTTCACCTGCATCTATGGCAAGCATCCTCAGAGGTGAGGTCTGAGGATGCTTGCCATAGATGCAGGCGAAACGTCAGGAGAAATGCCTCTAGAACATGGCCATATAGCCCGAAAAAAACCACAAGAACTGAGTGATTCCAGCCATGAAAGCCTTCGACAATACACCTCCACTAACTGTTTGTTAATGTATGTACAATTGTTAGCCCATATTCTATGTGTATGCTGATTTGCCAGTTTGACTTCTTTGATGTGGGAGAAGTTATAGATGTGATTGTACTGAGCATGTGCAAACTCAGGACTCCACTTTGTGTTCAGTATGCTTTTGCACTTCATTGAAGGTGGATGTATGCTTATGGACTTCAATGAGATATGTTTGCTTTCAGACCTCTTTGGAGGTGGATGTATCTGTGGTAAAAGTATGATAGCTGGTACCGAGTGCTGATAGTGCTACACTGATTCTGCAACTGTGGTTGTGAATGAGGAACACGTGTGTGACCACGTGTATGAGAGCAGGTGGAGTGAAACCAGGTGGAATGAGAGATGCAGGTGGGACACAGTTGGCAAGATAGTTCGTAGGAACGGAAGACGAGCTGAACCCGGGTCAGAAAGCGGGGGAGAACAGAAAGGGGGGGGGGACAGAAAGGGGGGAAGAATAAACAGGGAAGGATTACTTCACTGTTATCTGTGTTCTGCCGGTGTTAACTGAGATCAGTGGTATCCTGCTGCTGGGTTGCGCTATGAGTTCAGTAGTATCCTGCCACCGGATTGCACTACCAGCAAAGTAGCATTCAGGTATCAGCGTAGCACTTCCAGCACTTGGTACCAGCTATCATACTTTTATCGTATCTGCTTAGATTTCAATGTTATAAGTTTGCTTACCACTTCATTGGAGGTGAATGTGTGTGCTCATGGACTTGAGTGAATACATATATAATTAAAGACTATGTGCCTGTATGGTGAATATGAACCAAGAAGTTTGTTAGTAAACTTGGTGTTATTTTCAAAAAGACTACTTTGTTTTGTCTCTTAAGTGCATGTTTTAAATAAGAGGTTTTAAGGGAATGTATATATTTTGGGGAGGGGGGCAACTACAAATTTTATTTCAAACAACCATCCTCTGCTAACCAGATATATTTTTGTAGTGGCCTGCCTTTATCCTTTGCCCTTTAAAGAGATGGTTCCTCAATTTAACAGCTGAGCTACCTGTGGTGCTATTACATTAATGTTTTATGAATATCACTTGTTTTAAGGTTTGACTTCTGGTTTTCAGGTGATCTCTATGTTCATAGATATTCATATTTTGCCAAATGGAGGTGACATCATTTTTATCTTTCCAATAAGGTTATGGTGCAGTGAAATTTCCAATAGATTATGGACTTTCCAATAGAATTTTCATCAGCTTCCTGCCTAAATCACCATAGTACAAGTGAAGCATTTGTAATTTTCCTGAACTGGCATTCCCACTCCCATCTCTTCATAATAATTATGGAATTTAGGATTCAGGTTTTCCCCTGTAGTCACTGAACAAAGACTCTGACTGAAGCAAAGAATAAGAAACATATAATCCCGAGAGAAAGATTAAAAGAGGTAGCCACATTGTGTGCATGTTAACTACTAGTTCTAAGCAAGAGACACATATGCTTAGGATTAAACATCCATTATAAGTACTCTGGCTGCACATCTGAAACCATTCTTTTCTGTTTGTTTAATCCACCTATATGTGTACAGATGTATACCACCTGCAATTTATAACCCTCTTTTAGTGCTTAACATACAATTTTCAGAAGACATGTAGTATATCAATATATAACACCAGGTCTGATGCATCAGGCCAATGTCTTACTACGTTTTACATCTAAAGACCAACTACCTGCTGCAGGAAACACATCTAATAGGGCTGAACCTACAGCCCACCCCCATTTGCTTTAGCTGCTAAATAAGATCCCATTGATCATCTAGTGATGGAACTACAATGAAATGTTATTCAATATTTTTATCTTTAATGTGTTTTAGCAGATCTTTTGTATTTATGATGTTTTATTTTGTCTATCAAGTTTAATTAGGTTGCGTTATATTGTTGAACGTGTTTATTTTGATGTAATTGTCTGTACGGTTTCTTTCTGGCAATTGAATGTTTGCCTTATATGTTGGAAACCACCCTGTGTCCCTTTGGCAGGATAGGATGGTATACAAATAAAGATTATTTGAAACACAACAAGATTAGTACACAGCCAACAAGGTCACTCTGCTGCCTGTTGTATTGGATCACATGTTGGACCCTTCACAAGTGTCTAAGACTGTGTGTTGTATCGGCAAATAATGCATGCAGATCCCAGTAAGGTGGACTTTTGAAGCTGACAGATGGTAATTTTGTCAGTGCCAATTGTGTTTCAGTACAGGCCAAGGTCTTTAGGCACTGCACCTAGTGTGCCGATCACCACTGGGACCACCTTTACTGGGTTGTGCCAGAGTCTTTACAGTTCAATCTTTAAATCCTTGTATTGTGTCAGCTTTTCCAGTTGTTTCTCTTCAATCCTGCTGTCACCTGGGATTTCAACATTGACGATCAATACTTAGTTTTTTAACATGATCGTGAGGTCAGGAGCATTATTATTATTAATAATAACATTATATAATAATAATAATTAACAACATTAATAATCATTATTATGTGAAACACAACAAGATGAGTACACAGTATTATTATTATTATTATTATTATTATTATTATTTTACTGACACAAAAACACAGTATGTCACAGCAAATGAGAGATATATGCTGGATTTCATATCACAAAATCACAGGTTCTTCTTCTTCTTCTTCTTCTTATTATTATTATTATTATTATTATTATTATTATTACACCAACAAATACTTTTTGATACTAGTTGTTACACTGCTTGTAAAATGTAACTTGTTTACAACTTCTTATGCCCTGAAGTAATCAGTTACAGGTAACAATGTTACTTGCAACTTGTTACTTATAGCTTCTGGCAAACTGAGACTATAACCATTTTGTAAATCTTGAGTTTCCTCTCTCCTGAAACAGTAGCAGCAATCAGTGTATCAGAGCAGTAGGCAATTATATAAAGTAGATGCATCATGTCCTCTAGTTTTCTCATACTCTTTTAAAAAATCATAAGGATATGCCAAACATCTTTAAAAATTCAAAAAAAATTACTATGGTGATAGCAGTTAATAGTAAAAATTCTCATGATTTTCAATGAGCCCTTTCCTCTTGTATTTCTTCAAGTTATTTCTGACTTACAGCAATCTTAAGGTGACTGGCAAGATTTCTTCAGAGGATGATTTGCTTCCTCTGAGTCTGAGAATACACAGCTTGCCCACATCTAGTGGGTTTCCATGGCTGAGCAGGGATTCCAATCTCCAAGAGTCCCAGTCCAGGACTAGAAGATAGTCTATATGCTGCATGTCAATATCATCTAAATGCTCTAATTGTTGCATTTAGATGCAAAAACTCCTAGAACATATGATGTAAGGAATTACATATTTGCCTTATTCTTCTCCTTGCATTTCTTACTTTCTAATGAATAGAGCTTCGAGACAAGGCCTTACCTACATTAGACATAGACATGAATGATAAAAGGTGGCCAGGGCCCCTTCCACACAGCTGACTAAAATCCCACATTTTCTGCTTTGAACTGGAATATATGGCAGTGTGGACTCAGATAACCCAGTTCAAAGCAGATATTTTGGGATTTTCTGCCTTGATATTCTGGGTTATAGGGTTGTGTGGAAGGGCCCCAGAGATAGCACCTTCTTGTTGTCAATCTGCCCTTTTATTTCCAATCCTGAAAGCAACAACAAAAGATTTGCAGGGGAAAAAATGGAAAAGCTGCACAGTGTCTCTGAGTGACTCTGAATGAAACTGAATTGTTGTAGAACCATTAAAACAGATGGATACTCTGACTAAACTGCTAAGCCATATGTTTCCTTGAAAGGGTGGTCTGATGTTTTCCTTAACTTCATTTCCTTAACTTATAAAGCAGTCATTCATCTTCTGTTCGTTTTGATGTTTTCTGTATTTTCAAGAATAGGATGTAGTCTTTTTAAAAATTCCTTCATTTCTAAAAGCATGTGTGTGCATGTGAATGAACATATGATATCTATTAATATTTCTTTTCTAAAGACAAAATAAAGGATAACAGGATTAGGTTAACATTCAGCTGGCTTTTTTTAAACAAAAAATAGAACACACTGTTGACAACTGTCCAGTTAATATTCTGAATGACTTCCATACAAATGGAAACATGGAATCTTGATTCAAAATCCAGATGCATGACATAACTTTCTCTGCAAATATCTCAGTATGATTTGAAGCCAAAACCACTGTAATATGTTGACAAAGGAAGCAAAACGGCACAAAAACCACATGGTGGAGTTTTGTTCAGTGTGCATCAGATTTACATAAAATGCTGAAATGTTTGGGTGCCACAAGTGTTCTTGTAGTCACTTGCAGAAGGTAAACTTAAATGTACTTATTGAGCAATAATTTTTTTGATAGACCCCCCCCCCCCCCCCCCCCCCCCGTATTCATCTTCAGGGATATTTCTCTTTTCAAATATTAAAATATCAAAAATAGCAAATGATATTTTGCTTGTAGACAACATTGCCTGGTCCATTTTCTTGTTCATCTGTAAATCAACAAGAAAATTTGTTTGGCTTTAATGCAGCTCTATGAAACTTGTATTCCTTCAAAGGTTCTTAAGCCATAGTCTGTATCATCCTTGACATCTTTAATGTTGGTCATGAATGCCTGTTTGTTTTTGTTTGCTTAATTTATATCACACCTCCCCCCCCCCCAATGGTAATCAAAGCAGCTTAATGAGTCCCTTCAGGCACATTATAAATGATATGATAATCTATATAAATAAAAATGTAATGTTCATTTGTGATACCATCAGAACTCAAAAACCACTGGGGGAATTGACATAAAATTTGGACACAAGACACCTAACAGTCCAATTTATGTCCTTCACTCAAAAAATTTGATTTTGTCATTTGGGAGTTGTAGTTGCTGGGATTTAAAGTTCACCTACAATCAAAGAGCATTCTGAACCCCACCAATGATGGAATTGAACCAACTTGGCACACAATTCTCCCATGACCAACAGAAAATACTGGAAGGGTTTGGTGGGCAGTGGCCTTTGGTTTTGGAGTTGTAGTTCACCTACATCCAGAGATCACTGTGGACTCAAACAATGATGGATCTGGACCAAACTCTACACAAATACTCAATATGCCCAAATTTGAACACTGGTGGAGTTTGGGGAAAATAGAATCTTGACATTTGGGAGTTGTAATTGCTGGGATTTATAGTTCACCTACAATCACAGAGCATTCTGAACCCCACCAACAATAGAATTTGGCCAAACCTCCCACACAGAACCCCCATGTGGGCCACAGCAACACGTGGCAGGGAACCGCTAGTAAACTTTATTTGTATTCTGCCCTATCTCCTCGAGGGGACTCAGGGCAGATTCCAACATAACGACAAACTTTCAATGCTTTCGTAAAACAGATAAATACTGACATAAAATCCCAGAGAAACTCCACATATGAAAATGACATTAAAGCCTAACATCAGCAAATGAAACCTAACATCAATAAATTAAGCTACACTTATTATTATTATTATTATTATTATTATTATTATTATTACAATGTATGTTTTAACAAAATAGCTAAAATAATATGTAATATCATCGCATTACACATCAAATCCCATTAAAACACTACTTTTAAGATATTCATTTTTAAAGGCACTTATTACCCTATATTTTCATGTATTAGAAACTGTAGTAAAAACACTGATCCAAAAACCTGGATTGGCTTATCCAAAGGTCAGGGTAAACACTGTCCCTTCACTGAGAAGAGAAGCAAAGGGTGAAACCTTAGTCCATACTGGCAGAACCTAAAAGAAACACTAACTTCTCAATTTGTCTACCATGACACTATTTCTGGCATTTTTAAAAGGCCTGGGTGGGAAATGGTGGTAGTGGTCAAAGGCAGCTAATCTCTTGAAGCAATGCTAGTGCTTTCCTCTCTCTGTAGAATAATGCATCCATAGGTCTTATCAAAATTCATACTTTTGGCCCAGAAAACCTGCCCTCAAAATATACATGAGGATGACCTATATATGATATATATATATTAAAACAGCATATCTATCACATGTCTCTCTATCTCAATCAGTTACGGTTGAATGCTTGTTTAAACAGGGAACTTTTCTACTGTTGAAAAGAGAGCGGAGATGGGACCAACCAATCCTCCATAGCCTTGGAGCAGCAACTCTGAAGGTTTGTCTCATGTCCTCACCTGAAAGGCCTGTTAAAAGTAATGAGATGGAGAAAGAAGAAGTAACAAAGACTGGTTAACACCCAGTAGAAGGAATATAGAGAAAAGAGTCTCGGGATTTCCACATAGAAAGTATTACAGCAATCCAAATGAGGTATAATCAGGGCCTGTATTACTATGGCCAGATCTGATATTTCCAGGAACAGGCACAGCTGACACATTAGTCTTAATTGTACAAATGCACTCCTGGCTACCACTGAAACCTGTCTACTTCCAGGTCCAAGAATATGTCTGTTGGAAACTAGGCACAGATATATAAACCCCACTTGCCTAGTTTCCAACAGATCTCACAACCACTGAGGATGCCTGCCATAGATGTGGTTGAAATGTCAGGAGAGAATGCTTCTGGAACATGGCCATACAGCCCAGAAAATTCACGGCAATCCATGGGCACATTTGTTTGCACCTGCTTCTTCCAAAATATAAAAGAAGGAAGGAGGAAGAGTGCCGTTAAAACAGCTTTCTCTTTCAGCACCATGTGTGATTCCCAACATAATATGAAAGGTTGAAATGTTAGTCAAACCAAGCAAATTAGGTTTGGCAGCATGTAGCTCTTATCAGCCCTAATCAATGTAGCCAATGGATTAAGCTGATGGTCCCTAACTTCTAGTGTTTTCTTGGTAATGGTCCAGGAGAGAGAAACCTTGCCTGGTTGCCAAAACAATTGCAAGGCTATTGTCCTTTCCCAATAGCTATGAGCAGATTGGGTGGATACTGTCTGCACATAAGACCCATGGAAGTACTGGTAAAACAGAAGGATTTATCTGTGTGGGCTGTGAAAATGGCTGGGAAGTTTGGGCTGATACCTTGATTCAGTCTTTCTTAAGATGCTATACTATGTCCCATCCCCACATAATTCAGGCTGTTTTTGGTCTAGATTCCAGAGGCATATGTGTGGCTTTTCGTTCAAAATCAAGTGCCTGCAGTTTTAGCCTTTGTTTTGCATTTGATTTTTTAAAACTCTGTAAATGGAAATAGTTATGGCAATCCTCACATTTTTTTCCAGGACAAAAGCATGTTAATTTGGCTGGTGAATGGAAGATATATCTAGGCGAACAAAAGAAAAAGCAGAAACATCTGGTTTGCTGGGCTAGGTTCAGTCAATAGGAATGCCTGGAAGACATCTTCTGGCCCATCACCAGTAGGCATCTGCATAGTAGGAAAGGGTAAATGCTCCAGAGGAGTTTGGGGCACACCCACAATTTGAAGAAAAACAATTCTGAAAATAGAATATAACTGTATGAGCAACAGTTTTCTGGAGAATCCAGCAGCAGATTTTGGAACTCAGGCATTTTCCACCTCCTCCTCATCCACCTCTTCCTCATAAAAAAAAAAAACACGTTCATTGCATAACATATTCAAGCCAATATTTAAAACCCAATAGGCTGAAACCTACTGAGGCTGGATCTATGCTGCCATATAATTCAATTTCTGAATCCAGATGATCTGCTTTGAATTATATGAGTCTACACTACCATATAATCCAGTTCAAAGGAGATCATCTGGATTCAGAAACAGGATTATATGGCAGTGTAGATGAGGCCTTAGTCTCACAATGATTGTGAAGATCAACAAAAGGTACCTTCATCCTACATACCTACATGCATATGTTGGTTTTATGTTTCTTCCAAATAATTGTGATTGTAGTTTGCTAAGGCACTAAGCCCCCTTCCACACAGCTGAATAAAATCCCATATTATCTGCTTTGAACTGGAATATATGGCAGGGTAGACTCAGATAATCCAGTTCAGAGCAAATGTTGTGGGATTTTCTGCCTTGATATTCTGGGATATAGGGCTGCGTGGAAGGACCCTAAGAATGTTGAATCCCCCTCGGGGTGAAAAAAGCAATATACAAATACTGCAAATAAATAAATAAATAGATTAGAGCTCTCTCCTAAACATTTCCCAGAATTCCCTGTGAAGAGGAAATGACTGTTGTCCTTTTTAGTCTTCTGATGTGCATTAAGGATGCCTGACTGTAATATGACTTACTTTCCAAGCCAGAGGCGGCCCTAGGTAATTTTCAATGGTAAGCAAACAGTATTTTGGCGCTCCCCCCCCCCCCCCCGCCCAACCAATCATTGATATATATTTTCTGTTCGTCGTTGGAGTTCTGTGTGCCATATTTGGTTCAATAACATCATTGGTGGAGTTCAGAATGCTCTTTGATTGTAGGTGAACTATACATCCCAGTAACTACACTTGCCGCACTTGCTCCCTTGCCTGGCCTGCTTTGGGTCCGGAGGCATGCCTGAAGACCCCGGCGTGTGCACCAAAAGTCACCTCTTCTCCTGACTTTCTCCTCAGCCATTGGGACCAAGAGAGAGAGAGAGAGAGAGAGGTGTGGAGATGCCCACCTTTCCTGAAGGTATGCGCAAAAACAAAGGAGGGAGCGGAGGTGGGAGATACCTCCAGCCAGAGGGGCTCTCTTTCTCTCTCTCTCTCTCTCTTGGTCCCAATGGCTGAAGAGAAAGTCAGGAGAAGAGGTGACTTTTGGTGTGCACGCTGGGGTCTTCAGACACGCCTCCGGACCCGAAGAGGGCCAGGCGCGGCGGCTCCACCCCTTGGCCCACCCGCGGATTGGGGAGAGGAGAGGAGGCGGGTGGAGCACCGGGGGATTGGAAAGGGAGCCGGTCATGGGGAAGGGATCGAACACGGAGAACGATTGAGCGCCGGCTCTGCTCATGCACCCGGTGGCTGGGTGGAGCAGGAATGAGAGGGGCTAGGCAAGGATCAAAGGCCCGGCCCCTTTGGGAAGAGGATCGCCCAGCAGCGAGGAAAGAAAGCCGAGGCTCCCCCCAGACTGCTAGGGCTGTTGTGAGCTGAGGGGGTGCTCCTCAAGTGGCGGTTGACGGGCATTTACAGAGGCGCCTCTGCGCCCCTGGCTAAAGAAAGTGTACTGCGACCGCTTACTTCACGTAATGGATGAGCCGCCCCTGTTCCAAGCCCATCAGAGCTGTGCAGATGGGCCCTTTTATACTGAGGGGTTGTATAGGTGCTTGACAGATTTGCTCACAAATCCGCAGGTAATTTGTGATTCCTTCTTTTCCCTGCTGGTCTTCTCACAGACACACAGAAGAATTTACCTTTTTTTTTTCAGGCAACTGCATGTGATTCAGAGGTTACCTCCCCCCACATCCCACCCCACACAAGCCACCCCCTGACAACATGTGGAAATGCTTCCCTTTTGCCCCAATCAAAGTCAAAATAATGACCGCATAATCCCTGCTAGTCATAATTTCAACCAGAAAATAGTTGAACAAAGAGACATTTAATTTTTATATGTCCAGTTTATAAGAACTGACACACATACACTTATATTTAGTAAATCATAGAATCATAGAGTTGGAAGATACCTCGTGGGCCATCCAGTCCAACCCCCTGCCAGGAAGCAGGAAAATTGCATACAAAGTACCCCTGACAGATGGCCATCCAGCTTCTGTTTAAAGGCCTCCAAAGAAAGAGCATCCACCACACTCTGGGGCAGAGAGTTCCACTGCTGAACAGCTCTCACAATTAGGACATTCTTCTTACTGTTCAGATGGAATCTCCTTTCCTGTAGTTGGAAGCCATTGTTCTGTGTCCTAGTCTCCAGGGCAGCAGAAAACAAGCCTGCTCCCTCCTCCCTATGACTTCTCCTCACATATTTATACATGGCCATCATGTCTCCTCTCTCCCTTCTCTTCTGCAGGCCAAACATGCCCAGCTCTTTAAGTCGCTCCTCATAGGGCTTGTTCTTCAGACCCTTGATCATTTTAGTCACCCTCCTCTGGACATATTCCAGCTTGTCCACATCTCCCTTAAACTGAGGTGCCCAGAACTGGACACAGTATTCCAGGTGTGGTCTGGCCAAGGCAGAATAGAGGGGTAGCATGGCTTCCTTGGATCTAGACACTACTATTTATGCGGGCCAAAATCACATTGGCTGCCGCATCACGTAGTTGAAATGAAATGAAACTTTATTTATAGCCTGCCCTATCTCCCCGTAGGAACTCAAGGTGGCTCACAACAAATACACAATGGCAAACATTCAATGCTGACAGTAATATGTAAACAAATCAATAAACTTGTTGGCTCATGTTTAACTTGTTGTCCACGAGGACTCCAAGATCTTTGTCGCACGTACTGCTGTCGAGCTAGGCATCCCCCACATTTACTACACAATGAAGTAATTAATCCTCTACATTTGCTAGTTAAACCTTTGCAGATTTGATTATAAGTTTTAATCATTATAATTATTCACTGATTTGATTAATATGTTCTTTCTAGCTTCCTCCACTACAAATCTAAGCCCTTCACTGCAATTTCTACCAGAAAACACAGAGAGAACATGTCTCTAGGCATTTATGGATCCTCCAGTCAGAGCTTCTACTCCCAGCAGAAGCTGACTATAGACTTGCACTCAAAGATCTAAAGAATTAGCTACTGGGTAAAAACAGGGTATTTTTAAAATGTTTGTTTTTTCCACTTTCACTGGGTTCCTGCCCCCTTAACTGCCATGAAAGTGGAGGGCCAATTTTAATGGCTACATAAATGGGGTAATTCTGGGGCTTTTAAAAATCAATTTGTTTAGCCTGAGATATGAAGTTTCCAGTAAAATTCCATTAGCATTGGAAGGCTAGGTTGCTGTTACAGGCTTGAGCCAAACACAGCTAACATCTATCGATCTAATTGAATGAACGAGTTAAACATTATCCTTGTGCCAAGAAGCATTCTTGCACTATGTCATACTGCAGAAAAACGAATCAAGTCCTGCAGAGAAATATTTCAGCTCTCACTAGTGGTTTCTTTTCTCTCCTGTGCCAAACCAAAGCAAAAAGCCATCACATGCTCTTTACACTCATGGTTCTCCTCAGGAACTGACATGAAAGCACTCAAGCTGATTGTGTTTTTCATTAGTTTACTTATAAAGTCAAGCCAATCTCCAGACAGTGTCTCCAAGATGCACACCGTAGAAATGCTAATCTGGCAGCAACTTCATTCAGCCAGATCTGGAACTCCTTACCCATTAGAGGCTGAAGCCGATATGATATCAAATCTGCTAGAGGATAACAAGGAAGAACTCTTTCCAAATGAGAAAGTTCCAAATTTTACTAACATTTGAGAACTTTAACATATGATCTGCCTTTCATATGATACTGTTGAAGTGCTGAACATTTATATAAAACAAAACATTTTAGAGCAGCTATTTACAGCATTAATGGCTGAGATGTTTGTTATGCAAAGTATCACATTATATCAATACAGGGTGTTTAAAAAGGAAGGACCCAGTTTCAAAAACAGTGTATTTTGTGATGACAATGTGCTTCAATTCCTCAAAAACTTATCAAGTTATCAAGTTTTACTAAACATTTTGTGCCAGAAACAAATTTTAAAAATAACTCTGCAAATGGAGAATACCTCATTAGGCCTTATGGTGTGGGGTTGCTATCTTGCAAATGACTGAGGCTAGGGCTGTTTGTTCATCCAGGAGAGGCAACTAGCAGTAATCCTTTGATGGCCCACCCTTTCAAGTAGTAAGAGCATCATTCCTGGGTGGTTTGTGGTGGCATCAAATTATGGGGACCAGGTGACCTGTCCATGGCCAGAGTTGTGGGTCCCAGTTACCCCCTCAGCACCTCTTGGAGGGGAGGGGGAGAACCAGCCAATCAGTTGAAATCTTAGATTTGAATTGATTGACTGACCAAGATTGGCTGGGAATACCTGGATGTTTGGCTGGGTATTTTCACTCAGGTCAAGAATAGGAGTATTTATGTCAGGTAGCTCAAGTCCTTGGGCATTCAGTGCTTGGTTTCTTTAGCTGTCCTGCAGTTGAGGCTTGGCCCCATGTAAGCCACTCCGAGTCCCCATCGGGGAGATGGTGGCGGGGTAGAAATAAAGATTATTATTATTATTATTATTATTATTATTATTATTATTATTATTATGTGTAGTAGAATAAAAGATCATCTTCAACTTTTGTGTATTTCCTCTTAAATGAGTCCCTTTGGGGGGCATAAAGCAGGATATAAATAAATATAATAATAATAAATAAAATTTGAGTATTCTATGATGTTACTTGTCTACATATTTCCTGATTTGCAGCTGTGAAAAGTTGTAGATTGTGCTTCTGTTCAGTTGAAGGTGGTTTTAGCATGTCACTATGGGCCCTTCTACACTATCCTTATATTCCAGGAACTGATACCAGATTATATTCTTATCGCAGATTACATGGCAGTGGAGACTCATATAATCCAGTTCAAAGCAGATAACCTGGGATCAGATCCTGGGATATAAGGAAAGTGTAGAAGGGGCCTATATTCATTCATCTTAAAAATGACATTAAAAAAAGAACATCAACACGTGCCCCTAAATTGAGCGATTATGCAAGGCCATGATGCCAAAATGTTTTCAGTGATGCAGCACTTGCAAAGATACAATATCATTACCCTGTTCATTAAAACTCTAATTGTTTGCTACATTACCTGGCCTAAACTGGCTGGACTTTTTTGGCACCTTTGTTCAAATGTTGATTTTTCTAAGTCCTGAACATTATGAGTCTCCATGGTCATCATGTAGAAAACAGAATAGGGACAAATAGCAATGTGTAATAGGTGCAAAATAGCAGGGTGTTTTAATTTTTTTTGTTCAGCTATTTTAATATGTGTATGTTTTAATATACGTTTATTATTATTGTATTTTAACTATGGTATGTTTTAATATGTAATATTATAGATGTATGTATTAAATATGTTGTATTTCACTTTGAGTTGAAAGGAGAGGTGGGTAATAAATAAACATCATCATCATCATCATTATTATTATTAACCTCCATTCACTAAGGATAGATCTGAAAAAACCAGTTATTGTTCTGTGCTTGTCATAATATTAATAGAACAGTCGACAATCTATGAGAAATGCTGAGCTTTGAACTTTTCTCATCTGTTGGTTGGGAAGTGCAGCTGCATTTTGCTTCACATTTTATAAAGTCCTAAGATCAGATGCCATATGTCTGACCTAGGCTTCCTGCTAGGAAAATGGCCCCGCAAGAGCTAAATATGGAAGCCATACAGAGTAATTCCCGTGGGACAACCTTCCATTGCCAAATGACATATTAATTAATTAATTATTGGAAATACTTTTTAAACATCATTCTATTTTTACATTGTTTAAATTCACTATCTTGGTTTTCATCCTGAAATTTTGAAATGGAGAGTGGGGTATAAGTATTTCCATAATTAATTAATGAATATATCATTTGGCAATGGAAGATTGTCTAACAATATGGATGCAATTTTGCTAGGGAGTCATAAAGGTGTAGGTGCCATAATTATGATGCCTTCCATCTCCATTTAGTGGGCAGTAGTCACTGCATGCAACAAAGGTCTGTAGTTTTGTCAGTTGTTAAAAGGCTTGCTATTTATTTCAGTGGGAGTGTTCTCTATTGTGATAGACAGAAGCAAGGTGCCAGTTACAATTCCCCGCATATCAGTGGGAGTCAGATCATCAGCCAAGCACTTCCTGCTCAACAGAGGAATAGACCTCCATGTTGTGGCAGATGCTGAACACTAAGCAGATATTGGGGGATTTTGATGGTCCCTGTGTATCCCCAAAACTAGGAGCTACATTTTGTTGTTTATTTGTTCAGTCATTTCTGACTCTTTGTGACCTCATGGACCAGCCATGGTCACTCCCAGCTCCTTCAAGGTCAATCCAGTCACTTCAAGGATGCCATCCATCCATCTTGCCCTTGATTGGCCCCTCTTCCTTTTTCCTTCCTTTTTCCCCAGCATCATTATCTCCAAGCTTTCCTGTCTTCTCATTATGTGGCCAAAGTACTTCATCTTTGTCTCTTATATCCTTCCCTCCAGTGAACAGTTGAACATTATTTCCTAAGGCCCTTCCACACAGTCCTATATCCCAGAATATCAAGGCAGAAAATCCCACAATATCTGCTTTGAGCTGGGTTATCTGAGTCCACACTCAGATAATGTGGGATTTACTGCCCTGATATTCTGGGATAAAGGGCTGTGTGGAAGGACCCCTGGAGTATGGACTGGTTTGATCTTTTTGTGGTCCAAGGCACTCAGGAGCTACATAGAGACTGGCAATATAAAATTATCACAAATACAGAACTATAGGTTATATATCCTGCCTAACAAGATTTTGGCCTATATACACATGTGGGTTTCTATAATACTGGATAGGCTTTAGTGAACAACCATATTTTCATTGGATGCAGGAATAATGGCAACTCTAATTGGGTCTTCAAGAAGAGGATGTTCCATAACTGGGGCATTACAACAGACAAGGGCCCTTCCATGTTTCTCATAGGATATTGTCCTACTTGACAGAGCATAGAAAGAAATATCTCCAGATTTGGATTCTTGGACAGGTGTAAGTATAAACAGTCCTTCAAGTGTGGAGGTCCCAAGCTATTTAGAGCTAAAATTGTGGCAAATTTTATATTCTGATTTTATATATCAGAATAATTAGAAATGAGCAGGGCAAAAATTTCAAAACTTTACTGAGTAATGTAAGTTAAAGTTGGGTGCGTGACTCAATAACCTTATATTTTGTATTTAGAAAAGAGGTCAAGAGGTTGAAATAGAGGCAAGGACAAAAAAGGCCAAGGGAAATCAAATGCAACATGTTCGGTTGGACTGATGATCAAAGAATTTGAGGGAGTTATGAACTGTGATCTGCATCCTGATCCAAAGCCCCGTGTTTTAGAATTAATAGTGAGATTTGGACCTCAAAGCAAAAGTGGTCTGTAAAATGGCCAGGTGCCCTGTTTTAGCAAAGATAATCCTCTGTTTGATGCACTGTCCAATTTATTTAAAAATAAAAAGGGAAGCAGACATCTGGAAGATGCTCATCAAAGCAGGCTTAGTCAAAGTCTCCCCCATTGTTTTGCTGTTTAATTGCATTTATTATTTACTGCTATTTACATAATAGCTATTCTAAATCTACAGTGATTCTCGTAAGGCTTGTTTGTGCAAATTGTAAGCAACCATATATTCTCTTTTTGGGAAGTGCACGTTTCCACCCTAATGCCAAGGAATGTTATCCCAGCTGTACTAATTATTCACATTGCTATCACACTTTGTAGAGAAAGAAGGTGGTCCTCAAAGAGTCTGAAGGTCAGTTGACTTTGGATTTCACAGAGAAAATTGCTTACATATGCAACTCACAACCTACTTGCATGCTGTCATTTTGGCAGAGTCAGAGAAGGATGCAGCCAGAACAGACATCATCCCATCTTGTAGATCTATATACCTGTCAGCTTGTGAAAATCTGTAATATGGGCAATACGTTTGGAGGCTTGGGACCTACCATTTGTTCTTTAAGCTTGTCTGGTTCCCAGACATGATTGGATCTTGGAAGTGGTGATGGACACACCCTTGAGAGACATATAGTTTCTGCTGCCCTTAGACAAACAGTATTGTGATCCTTGTTGCTGTTGCTATTAATGAAGCCAGGACTCTATGTGCTTGGATATTTTTTGGACAATAATTCATGTTCCACTTTCATCTGAAAAAGATGTTAACTCTTAGCTCTTGAAAAATTTGGATTGTTAAGAGCCATATTCCCATACTTTGATCCTTTAAGTTTTTGGATTTCAGCTCCCAGAATCTCCAGGCAGCTTGTTCAGTGGTCAGGAATTCTGGGAACTGAAGTCCAAAACACCTGGAAGATCAAAGTTTGGGAACCACTGATTTAGATCTCTTTCAGCCTGGCTTTTACTCCATCGAATTGTTTAGATCTTTTCCAGCCAGGCTTTTTTATTATCTATTGGCCCTTCTACATTGCCCCTTTATCCCAGGATTTGATCCCAGATTATCTGACTATCCCAGTGGGGATTTATATATTTTAGGTTAAAGCAGATAATCTGGGATCAGATCCTGGGATAAAAGGCAGTGTGGAAGGGCCCTAATGTTAACATATTTATATCTCTTCATTTGGAAATATGGAACAATATAAACAGTTCAAAGCAATTGCAGATTTAAAAGACAGAGGAGCAAATGCACATGGAATTATTATTGGTGCCTTCAAGTCATTTCTGACTTATGGCAACTTTTACCGTGGGACTCTCTTGGCAAGATTTGTTCAGAGTTGTTTGCCTTTATCGCCCTCTGAGTCTGAGAATGTGCAACTTGCCCAAGTCACCTAGTGGGTTTCCATGATGGATTAAGGATTTCAACTCTAGCTTCCCAGTGTCCCAGTCCATTACTCTAACCGTACACCAAACTGATCCTCAGAGACACATGATGTCTGAATCCAATTATTTATTTATTTATTTATTTATTTACAGTGTTTATATTCTGCCCTTCTCATCCGGCAGGGGACTCAGGGTAGATTACAATGCACATATAGGTACATGGCAAACATTCAATGTCATTTAGATATACAACATATATAGACACAGAGGCAATTTAACATTCCAGCTTTTTTTTTTTTTTTGCTCAGTTCTGACCATATAAGGAGCTGCCGCTTCACCATTCACTTGTGACACCGGGTTCTTTGCCAACTTCTCATTCTCCTGCATGCTGCTGAAAGCTTTTATGGCATCATATAGTAGTTAAATTAGCCTCCCCTCATAAAGCGGTACCTAAATTTCCTACTTGACAGATGCAACTGTCTTTTGGGCTGCATAGGTCAACATCAAGGTAGACATTAATGGCCGGGAGCTTACTCCAATCTGGGCTGGCTTCGAACTCATGACCTTTTGGTCAGTAGTGATTTAATGGAGCTGGCTACTAAGTAGCTGCACCACAGCCCAGTCCAATTATTTAAGCTAACTGCTGATGTGTCTGACAAAAAAGACAGATCCACATGTAATCATTCAAGGACATCAGGATGAAATAAATGTTGAAGGAACTGGAAAAGCCATATCCTGAGTTTGCCTTTAAGGCATAAAGACAGCAACAGTGGGGCAGGAAGTGTCTTACACAATTGCATGTTTCCCCCACTCAGACTGCATCTATTCAGATGACAAAAGAAATCTAATTTTGCCACAGGAAACAATAGGAAAACAGGAACAGTTCTGGATAATCTAAGGGAAGACACATTCAATCTTCAGAAGAATTTTGAACTTGATAGCCTTTTTTAACGGGTGCATACTGTTTTATGTTCTTCATTCCCCAAACAGTGGGAAATCCAGGACAGCCTGCACAAGGCAGAATTCCTTTGGACAAGAGAGCACAGAATACTTCAGCGTCTTTGCCAGGATGGAGTTACTTACAAATCTACACACAGAGGAAATATGAGAGAGATGCAGAAGCAAGCACAAGTACTATATTAGTTTTATAGCAGCAGCCATTCATCTCCCAAACCAAGGTTTTTCATCTGCTATTCCTTCCATTCTGTATACTCTGGCAAGTCAAACTGGATTTTTACATAACTGAAGAAATTGAAATAGTTTCATATCTAATCTTGGAAACTATGGATAGAAAATCCATGAAAGTGAGATTAGAGTGCCAGAACAAAGATACCAAGGAGAAAATTAGTAACAGAGACCTGGAATTGTAAAGTACATGTTGGTCAAAAAGGTGTAGGATGTTGGAAATAAAAGTAAATGGGAACAGATTGAGTCTCCCTTATCTTGAAATCCAAAATTTGAAATGCTCCAAAAACAAGTCATTTTGCTGCCAGCAGTCCACTTTTGCCTATGGAGAAAGGGAGCTAGTAAGGCATCCAGTGCTGAGTTTTTCCTCCATAATCTTTTATGGGGGACAGAAAAGAGGAAGAAAGACTTTGTATATTCCTGCATGGCAGATGACTACACTTTGTTAGCTCTTTTAAATCCATAGTTTTATGATTCTGTGTTTACACATGCCCCCTATAAAAAGCAGACATCCCAAACACATCCATATTCATATTCTGCCTGATGAATGCCATTTAAAAAAAAACCTTGTAGTTCCAAGTGTTTCAGGTAAAAGAGACTCAGCCTATATTTTGAGATTTGAGGGAGATGAATTAGTGGCCTTAAACAAATAACAAAAGAAATCATAGCCAGAATCAACGGGGAAATTGATTTGATTTTTATATCCCACCTTTCTGTCAGCATGGCATTCAAGGTGGCATAAAATGTTTTAAAAACAAAATACAATTTTAAAAATGCATAAAAAGGTAAAGGTAAATGTAGTCCCCTGACATTAAGTCCAGTCATGTCTGACTCTGGAGTGTGGTGCTCATCTCCATTTCTAAGTCGAAGAGCCAGCGTTGTCCGTAGACACCTCCAAGGTCATGTGGCCGGCATGACTGCATGGAGCGCTCTTACCTTCCCGCCGGAGCGGTACCTATTGATCTACTCACATTTGCATGTTTTCGAACTGCTAGGTTGGCAGAAGCTAGGGCTGACAGCGGAAGCTCACGCCGCTCCCCGGAATCGAACCTGCGACCTTTCGATCAACAAGCTCAGCAGCTCAGTGCTTTTACCCACTGCGCCACCGGTGTATAGTACACAATTAAACGCATAGTACACAATTAAAATCATGATTAAAATAAACATTGATTTAAATACAATGTTTTTTAAAAGTTTTTAAAAGCATTAAATAGACATTAAAAACATCATAAAATAAAAATATCACACCCTCCATTAAAAGCTCAGTTTGAATTAAAAACCAAATCCTCCCTAAATAAAAAGGTCTTTAACTGTCAATGGAAACCTCCCAACTGGTCGTCCCAAGGAAGGGAGTGCCACAATTTGGGAGCGACCACCGAAAAGCTTCTCTCCTGCATCTTCACTATATCTGTCTGTGATGATGGTGGGACTGAAGGAAAGTCTTCCCTTCAGATCATAGGCAATCAGAAGACTCACATAGGGAGACATGATTTTTTCAAATAGTCCACACCCAATCTGTGTAGGACTGTGAAACTCATAGCCAGCACTTTGGCTTTTTATTTTAGCTAAATCCATCACATTTAGAAATAGTAGCTCTATGTGGCTTAAAGCAAGGAAGAAACAAGAAGGTTTTCAATCTAATATCTGATGAAATGCTAACTAGGGTGTATCATGTATGATTTTTGTAGAGAGGAATGAAGCTATGGCATTGTGCACAAATACTGAGAATGAAGACAGTGTGTTCTTTGGGAATATTAAATTTCAGCTCTCTGGAATGATAAGGACAAGAGACAACAAGGAAAAAAGTGGGGAGGAGGGAGAGAAGGAGGGAGGGGAAAAGAGGGAGAGAAGGAAAAAAAGTAATGAAATGATTAGGACTCAGTTTTCAGCCAGGGTGTCCTTGTGATCATGCTGGAGTACTATTCACCATCGGCCCAGAGACTTTCAATAGCCGAATTAAAGAGAACGAGAACAATGCAGATGGAGTGGCTCCTTGTTGCCAGCTCCAATTAAGGCCAAGTATATCTATTTGCTTGACCTACATTAAGCAGGATTTGCACTTGACAACAGGCAACAGGATGACTATCTGCTTGGGTTAGTTCATTACCGGAAATCAGTAGTGACTGCTTTGACATGAAGTTTTAAAGTGTGTCAAAAGAAGAAAGTGGAGGTAAGGAGAGTAAGACAGTGAAAATGTTTTAGTTTTTGTCCCCATAAAACAATTCCATGCTCAATGTGGATTACTGATAGTAGCTTTCTGACTAATCTAACATATCTAGTGAGATTTGCCTCTGAGTATACAGGTATGGCTTCATAAATATTTACAATTAGCAGAATCTGGAAAACTTGCTTTTCTATTGTAGTTACTTAAGGCCCCTGTCAGCATTACCAAAAAGGGTTTTCCAAGTTTTGGGGCTCCAGAGCATTGAATGAGAAGTACCTTTTCCATTGCCAGTAGTTGGAATATAATACTAAATAGATTTAGATAATTTATTTGATTTTTTTAAATTTCTCTTTGTCTTTCTAGCTTATGTTAATACCACTCAGGGCAGGCACTAAAACTATATAAGAAATACAAAAGTATTTTTGTGTCATATGTATGCAAAAATGCTCTCAGGAACATGTTGTCTCTCACTTTGGTTCTTCTTTCCACAAGGCACTACCACAACATGCAACTATTTCTCTTTCTGCCTGGTTCCCCCCACCTTCTCTGCACCATCTCCCCTTAATCACTAATCACAAAAACTGGAGGGGAGAAAAAAAATCCCTAATTCTCTCCCATCATCATATTGTCCTTCTCTCCTGACCACCCCTCAGTCAACCCATTTGTTGAATAACCTTTGACATCTTGCTTCCCTTCCCCCTTTCCCCCACAATTCATTCTCCTTGTCAGAATTCATGCTTGGGTTGCTTTTCTGAATCCGGCACAGGTTGGATAGGGCAGATGCTTTCCCCATTCCTTGATTCTGCTGACCAGTGTAGCTAGCCCTGCTCTCCCATACCCACCCACCTACCCCTTCCTCACACTGATTTATATCATTGTTGAATAGCTTTGAGAAAGCAGGAGTAGTGGACAAGGAGACCATTTTCTTCCCTTTTCAGCAGTATTGTGTCTGCTGAGTCTTTCAAATAATGGCAACAGCAATGGAGGTAGGGGAAAGAAAGAAAGAAAGAAGAAAATCCTGATGAAAAGAACAGGGGAGCTAAGGAGAAACCATTGTGTAAGTGATCACAGTGCGTGAATGCGCTGGCCGTCACACTGCTGTGAACAAAATGCCCAAAGGCAGGAGAGGGATTACTCCAAGACATTTTGAAAAAGACTCCAGGTTTCACATTGATAAGCCTCTATACAAACAGATGAAGTTGACTGTTCTCCATGCAATTACAACTGGCTTTGCCAGCCCCCTTTTCACCCTACCTGAGCCCCAGCTGGTTTCACGTCCACAACATATGTTGAAACAAGTAAAGTGTTTACTAATTTTGCAACCAACTTTTCCAAAAGATCCAAAGCTTAGCATTGCTGAGATTGGAATAATGTTGTGGGATGGGAGTGAAATAACTATTTAAAAATTGGAAGATTAAACTGTGGTGTTGAGCACACAATGTAATGGACTTAAGTGTAATGGGTTTAAGTCTCAACTAATGTGGGTCTTAATCTGGTGTAAATATTCCTCCTGCAATGTGAGAATAATGATACTGACCCATATTATCCTTCATAGTAAGGATTACTTTGATAATGCCTAGGATCTAAACAGCTACTCTAAAGCCACTCCAGCCTACAGGTCTAATCCAATGTATCCGTTGTCCTACATATCAAGCATCCAAAGGATGTAATTCCTTTCCCAAATGTCTCCAGCCTCTGAGATCCCCCCAGTCACTCATCCACCAAGGTTACCTATAGTCTCTCAAAGATGAACTTAGTGAGATATGGGGAACCCCCTATTATCTCTGACCTTCCAATGCCACTTGGCCTCCCAGTAGGCTCTCTGCCATTATCTCCAATCTAACATTGCAGATTTCCTGTCCCACATTCTCACTTGCACCCTGTCTAAGGATTTGGACATGCCAGAATAAATTCTTCAGTCTAATTTCTTTAAACGTCAGATTACCCATGCTATACTTCAAACTTATTTTTACTCTTTCCCCTTGTTACCCAATCCTGAAATATCTGGACTGGTTAGAGTCATAGTCATACAGTCTTTACTCTGATACATAATTTGCCACCTTATGCTCAAAGTAGTTGATAACATGTTATTTGAATATTTAAACATCAATCTGAAAACATAAGATTTGCAGATAATTAATGAATACTCGGTTGTTGTAGGGGTTTTTTTTTTGGCTGCATGGCCATATTCTAGAAGCATTCTCTCTTGACGTTTCACCTGCTTCTGTGGCAGGCATCCTCAGAGGTAGTGAGGTCACTACCTCTGAGGATGCCTGGCACAGATGCAGGTGAAACGTCAGGAGAGAATGCTTCTAGAACATGGCCATACAGCCTGAAAAACCTACAACAACCCAGTAATTCCAGCCATGAAAGCCTTTGACAATAAATTAATGAATATCCTCTCTAATGCAAAGAGCCACCGTTATGAACATTAATGCAATTTTGGTGTGGGGGTGGGGAAGGGAAGCCTAAACATCTGGTCTAATTTTATAACAAAGTCTTCATCGATGACATCAGAGTAGACTTTATACAGTTATAATAATTACTAGTATTTTTTGGAACAAATAGTTATGGAAGTTCTATTGAATGCTAATGAAAGACGATAAACAGAACTATTGCAATTGCTAAGATATTGTAATTATTGTAATTATGTGTTATTATACCTACCTTTGTAGTATCATCTTCTGGAGATGTTAACTGAGCTGTCTTTCAACAAAGGTAAGGAGCACTTAAGCGAAATAACAAGTACAGTGTAATTTATGTGCTCCAGGACAAGAATCCTAGGCCATGTTTACTCTGGGGTGTTTTCTTGGTGAGAATTTGGTTGCTGGTGACCACATCTTTGGGCCTATTTACACTGCGTATTTTATGCAGTTCAGGTTAGTTTCAAAGTGTGGTGGCCAAACAGCAAAGTCACACAAAAGCATGTGAAAGAAAGCCCTCAGTGTGTATTAATGCTCTGTGGTTTGTGTAATCACCACCCAGGCCTCAAATGGGTTCCAGGATTTCCTGTGTAATTATCTACAGCAAAACCAGTTTGTTCAATACTGTTTTGAAACTTCATTAAACAGATCAGTGTAGACAGAGGCCTTTGCTCACAGTTGAGTTAATCAAAAGGTATGATCTCACCAGACTCTATGAAACATTGAATGGTATACTGAAACCTTTCATTTAATTATATGTTTTTGAGTTTTACATTTAAAACAAAGTAAATTAAGGAGGAGGATGGTTTTGGAAAGACTAAGTAGTAGTTGCTTTTACAACATAAGTCCAATTTGTGTATACAGTTTAGAGTCAGAACTTTGAATTAACCTCTTCCAGTAGTCATTAGGATATATAGAGAATTACAGTACTGAGTTGTTGTAGGTCTTTTCGGCTGTATAGCTTTGTTCTAGAAGCATTCTCTCCTAATGTTTCGCCTGCATCTATAGTAAGCAGATGCAGGCGAAAGCCTTTGACAATACAAATTACACTACTAATAACAGGACAGATTTGTGTTGAAATTATTTGCTTATAAATTGTGCTTGAATATTCTGCATGAGAAATTGAAAATTTGTCTCTCCTCATTATTATCCAAACGTGTGGGTCAGCTCCAAACTCCTGTAAGCCATGTTGACTTCAAAACACAAATTCAACAGTGCAAGTTAATGCACGCCTGACTTACCGGGTAGGGATGTTGTGGTAGCTGTCACGTGCCACCAGCCATCCTCTCCTTGGGAGTCCTCCTTCCTAGGTGCCCCCATGCCCTACACATGTTGGTGTGCTCGACCGGGCAGGCAGTCAGGGGCTCACTCCAGCCTGTGTCCTGGTTGGCTGCATGCCGGCCCAGCTTTGATCTGAAAGCAAGGATAAATCTAGGGGTGGGCTAGCATTGGACAGTCAATAATCCAGCATGCTCAAAGATATCACTCAAAGAGGTGATACAATTACCATCCCAATTTAGCAGGAGACACTTATGCCTGCAGCTAGGAGCCACCAACCATATGTTTGTGTTGAGCCTTGCAGGGCAGGGGGATGTCCATGCAGGTGCTGTTGGTTCAGATTTATTGGGCTGCAATGGTTCAGGGTTGGAGGCAGTGGTCATCGCCAGGCCCGTAGTGGGGGGGGGGGGGTTAGGGGTTCAAACCCTCCCCGAAATGTTTCAGATTTTTTAAAAAAACCTGCTTTACTCATGAATTTTAACTGGTTAACCAAATCCCCATGCTAAGTCTATGAGATGCAAAAAATCAAGAGTCCCTCCAGAACTACAAGCACTATCTCAAGCAAATATTAGCAATTTATTCACACTGTCATTACTTGCAGCAATAGCCAATGTAGTTGTTCTGATACAGCTGTACCAGGAGCTCCAACTTTGCTTTGTATTAAATGTTTGCTTGCAGTCCTAGGTTTCAGGGACTCTGCAGATAGGTGGCTTCTTTGGTTGCAGTCATAGGTCAAGTCACCTGTCCATCATTGTTAAGTTTTGGTCCCGTCCCTTGCTCAGGGCAATTGGGAAGGGAAGGAAGCCATTTTTAGTTAGCCTCAGCAAGGAAAGCTTATGTATAGGATGTGTGCAAGCTTCCCCTGTACAAAAGCTTCAACCCTTAAGACCTTCTAGGGAGAAAGGTCTTAAGTCTCCAAAGAATTTCCAGGAAAACAGCCCTAAATACCAAAGAACTCCAGCTGGAGAACATCTACTGCCTTGCTGGTAGGTCCACTCGGCATTCGAGACGCAGTTCGACCCGGTAGCGGAGCCCACATCAGTAAGGGTTAGATTACAGTCAGCCTGGGAGAAGTTAAAACGGGGATTTTCCTTTAAAGAAGAAGTTATTGAAGACAGTTGCCTGTCCTTCGTGGGCAAGATTAGGAATTCACCAGTTGCCTAAAAGCTTGGAATCATTTGCTTAACTTTACTGAAGACAAGAGAAGTTTCTGTTTGATTGTTCATTAATAAAAGACTTTGTTATACTTCTCAAGCCATCTAAAGACTGTTTGTGGTGGAAACCTCTGAGAACTTCTCTTTAGGCCCCCTGGCTTCCCGCTGGGCAAAGGTTGCACATCCTGTTCTAAAGACAATTATTTACAGGCCCAACATGAGACAGAACAGTAGTGAAGCAACCAAGTTGGGGTGGGGAATGTTGAATGCTCTCATTAAGGAGGCCAGACTTGGTGGAGGTGGTTGACAAGGGTGGAGCTGCAGGCTATTGAAGGCTGCTCTGCCTCCTGCTGTGCTCTTTGCTTCAGCATGAGCTAGGAGGCAGGTTTCAACCCCCCCCCTCCCCGCGAAATTTTCAACTCCCCCGCGAAATTTCAACCCCTCCCAAAATAATTTTCTGGCTACGGCCCTGGTCATCGGCCCTTTTGTGGCATATAACTTCCCCCTTTTTAAGTTTGTGTATGGGAGAGAGTGTCTTGGTGGTGTAGGAATGTGGCAGTACCGGTGTTTTAGCCTGAAATTAGTCGGCTCACTGCCTATGACCGCTACTGTTGTGAAGTAGCACCAGTCAGCAATGTGCTCTCTGATTTTTGATCCAGGACCTATTCATGGCTGTCAATCCTGTTTTCATTTTAACCACTAAAGAAATTGTGGCCTTTGGTTATCCCAATTCCTTGTATTTGTCTTTTCTTGCGGGTTCTCAACAGGAGGAGGTTGGTCACCCCTGCCCACGCAAAGAGTCATACATGTAAGAGTACAGAGTAAACTGTTTCTCCTTCCACTCCTTAAAAGTTTGATTTCACTGGGATCAGCATTTTTTCACATGCTACATGCTTGCTTTTTCAGCACTGTCATTACTGTGGTTTCAGTAATGATGGAGAAGGCTGGAAGGGAGATTTGGAAGCAGTTTCCTTCTTTAACAACATGTCAAAATACCAATAAAACCAACTGCTTTTTAAAACTTAAAATACTGACATTTCTGCTGATCTTATTGTGATCTCCTTCTATCATTGGTTTGAATGTATTTTTATTTTCCTTTTTGGTGTGTGTGTTTCTTGTTCATCAGTCTGTTCTCTCTGTATTCCTACTGACTTTTTCTGGAGTATTACACATTATTAGGCAACAGCCATATGTCCCATTGTGTATTCCTGTATTAAGTATTTTAGAATTCTGCTTTTTATGTTGTGTGGTTTGGTGAGTTCTCTTGTGCCTTTTGTATGAATTATTATACATTGTTGTTGTTGTTTGTCTTAAAGTCATTTCTGACTTATGGTGACCCTAAGGGGTGTTTCACTCTGCTGCTCTGGGCCAGAGTGAAGAGAGGGGGGGCCAGAGGACAGTTCCACCTTGTCTCCTGTGCTATGCTAATAATATAATATAATATAATATAATATAATATAATATAATATAATATAATATAATATATTTATAATATTATAATGTAATACAATATAATAGTAATAATATGATATTATAATTATATATTTTATATTACATGTAATATTACTAATAATATTACAATGTAATGGTATAGTACAATATAGTAATATATAATACTGATATTGTACTATGCTAGTAATATAATATATTGTGTGTGTGTGTATGTGTGTGTGTGTGTGTGTGTGTGTGTGTGTATATATATATATATATATATATATATATCTTGTAAACTGCTCTGAGTCCCCTTCGGGGTGAGAAGGGTGGCATATAAATGTCGTAAATAAATAAATAGACCATGGCCTCTAGAGTTGCAGTCCAATGCTCAAACCAAGGCACCACACTGGCTTCTTGTAATAAACAATTTCAGTTACCTCTCTTACTGTGCACGTAAGAATTATTAAAAGATGTTTTATAGTTCTACACAAATTCAGCTAACAGTTATGCTAAAAAAATAAAGTTATTATGAAATCAGCTCACAGCGTGGTCAAGCCATGTATGACATAAGTGCTGCTAGAGAATGGTAGAGAAAGCTTTTGCTGGGGTTGCCTCTGCCATCCACTCCATCAGTGCCACCACTCACTCTGCTTAAGATCAAATGTCTCTTGTTTACACGAGTCAGGAGCAGAAATGTTATTAATGGTTCATTTTGGTGGTAGCTAAACAGAGAAAAATATTACTGAATTTTTCTGGGTTCATTCATCAGGTCTACTGACTTCATCATTGGTCTACCAAACCAATGTATGTTTTATCCCCTTCCATCAAAGAAACAACCCACCCTACAGTTCAAAACACACTCATATAGCTGTTTGTGGATTTCCCAAGATCTCCAATGTGAGGCTTGGATCTTTAGATTGTCTGATCTTGTTTCAGATTTTGGGATGTGGATTGAATTGGTGGCTTCCAGGTTAATAAGAAGTTAAATCAGGCTGTCTTTTAAATCCCTGATAAGGGGTGAAATTCAAGGAGTTATTTTCATGATGGCATTATTTGCTTTTGGACTTAATGTTGCTTTCTTATTTCAACACATTTTAATATCTTTCCTCCATACTGGGCACATTCTATATTAAATGAAAAAGGAAATATTAAATGTGATCTTTTCTTCAGCTAAGGATCAATATTTTGTTGATTCAGTTGTGAATCAGTCAACAGCAGTTACCAAATTCCTTCAGGATCTTCTGAACCACATCTTCATTTAGAGTTTACAATAGAAAAAATAGAAAAAATAGAATAGTTAACAATAAAGAAGCTAAATGACTGATCATTGTTTGCTGCCAAGACCTCACTACCTCTGAGGATGCTTGCCATAGATGCAGGCGAAACGTCAGAAGAAATGCCTCTAGAACATGGCCCGATAGCCTGAAAAAACCTACAAGAACCTAGTGATTCCAGCCATGAAAGCCTTCGACAATACAGAAAAAAAATTGCACTGATCATTAAAATTAAACAGCCTGAAAACCTTTAACTGGTTGTCTCCTGGGAAAGGCATGAAGCAGCTGCCTCCTCTTCTCGGGGGAATTGTTTCTTCTTTCCCAAGTCAGCTGCCCAGGGCTCCACAAGCATCTGTCATGTTCCAATCAAAGGACTTTCGACAACACAGACTTTCCCTGAATCTGTCTGTTGTTTCTTGTCTAGATAGCTGCTTTGAGGCCCACTTTTGTGTTACTAAGAGACATCAGCTTTTCTGGCATTCATGAAATCTGATAATGAATTTTGGAAATAATATTACTGCTACTTTTGGGGCCCTGTCTGCTTAGGCTTTCCACTCCCTCAGCAAGCTCAAGCTATGCCTGAATAGAGAATGATGAAGTGTGAAATTGGCCTAAGCAGCTGTTTTCCGCTAAGAGCTCCTTGAAACCTCCCACTGCTGTAGAAAGCAGGAGCCACAGGGTTTTTCATTCAAAAGAACAATGTGGCATACAGTAGCCAATGCCATCATCCTTAGGCCTTTCCTTAATACCAGAGAGCAGCTGAGCATTCATATCTAGGTTTCTGTGGGATATTCTGGCATGATTCTGGAGCCATCTTTGCAACTATTCTAGAAATAACAGCAACTCAAAACTGGGGACCTCAACATTTTTTAAAGTAAAGATGGATTGAGTTTTGATGTTACTCCTTTGGACTACATCTCCTGGGATCCTATTCACAATCAGTCAAAACTGCTAGGAAATTCAGCTATTCAAAATTACAAAATTACTACTTTACATAATTTAAAGTAAAGGTGGGAAAAGTGAGATCTACAGGGCCTTGTTTTGTGAACTCTGAAGTCACCTGGAAAACCCCGCAAAGACTTCAGCCCTCACCCAAAAATACTGATTTGTGTGTGTTTATGTGATTTGGTATTCAGGTAATGGGGTGGTTTTCATTCATGGTTTTCATTCATGGCTCGCAAGTGGACCTCCAAAGCTCCTAAACTGACCAAAGCCTTTAAAAATACTCCAAAACCAGAAGTTCCATATAGGGAATGCAAGGCTGAAACATGGTTCCCCCCTTCAAAATCATTTGGTCATACATTATTTAAAGCATAAAAATTACCACTTGCAAACTTTTTTAGCAGCAATTTTAGATGTTTTGACCAATAACGTTTTTATCAGTTGATGGCACTGTATTATATATTTTGACATTTTAAGTATTATTTTTAAAAATCTGATACAAGATGTTCAGAGGAAGATGAAATTGTAATCAGCAATATGACATGTAGTTTTAAGCCAGGTCAGGCCAACTGCAGAGGGCATAGAAGGAAACTTTTGTTCCCATGTCAGATTGAGTCCCACTGGACAAAAATAGCTGGAATCTGGAATTCCATTTTGATTTCTTTTTTCTCTTTTTTTGCTTTTTCTGCTACTTTGAGCTGTATGAACTGGTGACACTAGAACTGTTGATTTTACGTATTTGGGGGACTTCATGTCGTTTATCAAGGTTTGAAGCCCACATAAAATCCCATAACTGTTATAAGACCGACCTTTCATGAACAGCCATTGAAAATTACACACATAGCCACAGCAATGTGTTAAGGAAAATGATCCATTGGTTCACTATTAACACAATGTATATAGATCAGAGTCAAATGACTAATAAAATGAACACAGTGAAGTTAGGTATTCTAGCTATTTATAACATAGTGTACATATACATTTGCGTCTCTCAGCAGTTTTGAAAACTTAAATTTTCTAAAAATAATAATGCTTTGCATTCTTCATATAGATATGTCAAACTATTTAGCTGGGAATGGAGCAATCTCTCATGGCCTGGCGAACCCTATTTTAGCTGAAGGAATAGTGTGGTATTTTGATGTTGTTAGTTCATTTCTTTCATGATGAAATGTTATTTCAGTTTTATGGTAGCCAGTAGGAAAGCAGGCACCTACTGCAACTTTCTTAACTTAAGATGGCCATAGAGTCAAAGGAGTGTGACACCTTTCATATCTGGTTCTCTCAAGCTTGGATGAAGGCGTAGAAGGTATGCTTATCAAGTTTGCAGATGACACTAAATAAGAAGGAATCACTAATACTCCAAAGCACAGGAATAGAATTCAGAATGCCCTAATAGATTAGAGAGTTGGACCAAAACTAACAAAAGGAATTTCAACAAGGAAAAATTTAGGTTACTTCACATAGGCAGAAAAAAAAATGAAATGCAAAGATATAGGATGGGTGACACCTGACTCGAAAACAGTAAATGTGGAAAAGATCTTGGAGTCTTAGTAGACAAGAAGTTGACCATGAGCCAACAGTATGATGCAGCAGCTAAAAAAAGCCAATGGGCTTTTGTAGTATAGTGTCTAGACCAGGGGGTCCTCAAATGTTTTAAACAGAGTCAGGTCACAGTCCCTCAAACTGTTGGAGGGTTGCATTATACTTTGGAAAAAAAAAACCATAAATGAATTCCTATGAATTCCTCCACATATTTTATTTGTAGTGAAAAAAATATTTAAAAACAATAAAATACTTAAAATGAAGAACAATTTTAACAAATATAAACTTATTAGTATTTCAATGGGAAGTATGGGCCTGCTTTTGGCTGATGAGATAGGATTGTTGTTGTTTGCTTTCAAGTCATTTCAGACTTAGGTTGACCCTGAGTAACAGCCGTGTAAATGACCTTTGAGGGCCATATCCGGCCACCAGGCCTTAGTTTGGTGATCCCGGGTCTAGATCAAAAGGAGTATAGTATCTAAATCTCAGAAAGTAATGGCACCCCTCTATTCTGTTTTGGTCAGACTTCACCTGGAATGCTGTGTCCAATTCTGGGCACCACAATTTAAGAGAGATATTGACAAGCTGGAAGGTGCCCAGAGGAGGGAAACTAAAATGATCAAAGGTCTGGAGACCAGGCCCTTTGAGGATCATCTTAAAGAGCTGGGTATGTTTAGCCTGCAGAAAAGAAGGTTAAGAAGAGACATGATTGCCTTATATAAATATGAGAAAGGATGTCAAAAGGAAGAGGGAGCAGGCTTGTTTTCTGCTATCCTGGAAACTGGGACTTGGAGCAATGGGTACAAATTACAGGAAAGGAGCCTTCCACCTGAACATTAGGAAGAACTTCCTGACTATAAGAGCTGTTCAACAGTGGAACTCTCTGTCTCAGAGTGTAGTGGAGACCCCTTCCTTGGAGGCATTTAAGCAGAAGCTGGATGGCCATCTGTCAGGAGTGCTCTGTTTGTGTTTTTCCTTCATGGCAGGGGGCTGGACTAGATGACCCATGGATCTCTTCCAATTCTATAATTCTCTGAGTCTATGATTCTAAGCAAACTCATTCATTCTTCTTTCAGCTGTATGGCTTTGTCAGCAACTTAGCAAATGTTTCAAGTGGAAAAATTGTTCTGTTTCTGTTGCACAATTACAGAAAAATTAGCACAGGTACAAGCAACATTTAATTGAATAAGGATTGTAATTATTTATAATTAAATTATAATTATCTACACTTTGTGGATTGGTTTGTGGAATGCAACACGATAAACAATGCTATATGCAATCAGAAGCAAATATAGGATTTGATGCTGTATAAAAATGAAAACAAAGGCAGTAGACCTGTTGCACTAGCTTAATGCTTATCTGTGTTATGGATCAGAAACAGGACTAGGGGTCAAGCAATAACTCTAAGTACCAATGGATTAAGCAACTGATTGGGAAATGTTTGCAATTCTAACAGGTTTAAATTTCCAAGTGAAAAGTGCTGCCAGATCAGACTATTCCATGATGTGAGAGTTCAAGGTCAAAACTTGAGACAATTTCTGTGATATTGTCAGAAGCAATCCTAGGTGATGTTCTAGAGCAGTGGTTCTCAACCTGTGGGTCCACAGATGTTTTGGCTTTCAACTCCCAGAAATCCTAACATCTGGTAAACTGGCTAGGATTTCTGGGAGCTGTAGGCCAAAACACCTGGGAACCCACAGGTTGAGAACCACTCTTCGAGAGGATATCTTGTTAATATTGTTAAGCATGGTGTGTTAAGCATCAACTACAGAATATGCCAGGATGAGGATCTCTCTCACACACCCCATCTACACTAGCATATATGCAGGTTGAAACTGCATTGTATGATCAATGTAACTCAATGGCATAATATGAATCTACACTGATCATATAAGAGAGTTTCAAGCCACATTATATGGCAATGTAGATGCCTTGCCTCTCTCTTTTGAAGATAGAATTCTCCCCTTGAGATTCCTCCCCTACTCTGAAGATGAGAGAAAAGCTGGGAGTCAGAAAACCAAAGAAAACGGTCAACTCATGGGCCAAGCCTAGGCATTTCTCTCAAAAGTAGATGCCACTGATTTCAAAGTGTAAATGGAGAAAAGACAGAATTTAGTGGTGCTTCCTTTGAATAGACATTATAGAATCATAGAATCATAGAATCAAAGAGTTGGAAGAGACCTCGTGGGCCATGCAGTCCAACCCCCTGCCATTAGATAAGAATGTGTATCTGGTGTTTGTGTGATTCCCCTGTTCTAGAGCCTTACTACTAGCAATGGTCTGTCCTAGACAAATTAAGTGAATGTTGTCACTCACTTCCTTGTGAGTCATAGCTCAGCTGAGCGGAACCAAAATGACCAGCTTCCTTCCTATTGGTCATTATAAGGTGCCGTCAGTCACACAGCCTGAATCAGGTAATTCCTTAAAACAGAGCCTGTAAGAGTTGTTCCTTTGACTATTTGTATTGGTGGAAGTGTGAGTGGTCGTTATAAACAGATGACTTCACCATTTTCTTTTGAGGTTTTCCTTTTAAAGTTTCCACGCAATAAAGCCTCCATACAAAGTGATATCATAAACTTTGGTAATAAAAGTGGATGTCCCTTACATCATAGTCAAAAATATACTTTGAAAATATTATACTTTTTCCTGATTGTAAAGATAGCACACTTGAAAAAGCAGCAATTTGCATGTAATAAATCATTTTATTTTACAGTTTTAAAATCTGATCTTTTATAATGTCCCAGAGAATTGTTAAATTTGTGAAATCACACCAGCATACCTTAGCCAAAGAAATAACCAGCCTAGTCTTTTAAAAGGCAAATGTATTTATTATCCTTTCCTTTATAATGGACTAACAAGTGAGATATTTTCAGGAAAATTATTTACAAACCTTTCTTTCTCTTTTTAGAGCCCCATCCACACTGACCATTTATTGCAGTTTGAAACCAGTATTAAAGAAAGTGGTTTCCATAGGAAATATTGGAACCAGTTTAAGGTCCTGATAGTAATTCCAGAGCACTGATGGGCATTAAGAAATTTATCTGGTATGCTTTTGTGGGAGCTTGTTATTTAGCAACTACATTTTGAAGTAAGCATAGACCTTACATTCCAGGTTTCTATAGTGTGTTGATCTTTAAGGTAAAGGTAAAGATTTCCCCATTACGTTTAGTCGTGTCCGACTCTGGGCAGTGCTGTCATCTCCATTTCTAAGTTGTCTGTAGATGCCTCCAACATCATTTGGCCAGTATGACTGCATGGAGCACCGTTACCTTCCTGCTGAAGCGGTACCTATTGATCTACTCACATTTGCATGTTTTTGAACTGCTAGGTTGGCAGAAGCTAGGGCTAACAGCAAGCAGGTTGGTAGTTCAAATCCTTTCTGGATTTCAACTGCCAACTTTTTGTTCAGCAAGCTCAGCAGCACAGCGGTTTAACCCACTGCACCACCATGGTTTTAGAACATCAGATTGGTTGTTCACTCCAGCCCCATCGGCTGTTAGCCCTCCTGTCAGCTTTGAGCTAGCTGCGTCATCACATCTGGGGTTAGTTGCACTTATCCTCTGCTCCTCCCCTGTAGAATTTTGACCATTTTTCAAAATGGGGGTTCCATCTTCTGATGGTATTTATTTATCGTGTCATCAGCAACCATTGTATTACAATTCTAACAGAGCAAAACAAACACAGAGATTAAAAAGAAAAAGAAAAAAAACCACACAGATTTTGTAAATTTGGTATTTGGTTAAATGTCCTTTGACCAGTATCTGGCCACTTGGAGTGCCTCTGGGGTTGCCGCAAGAAGGTCCTCCATCGTGCATGTGGCAGGGCTCAGGGTGCATTGCAGCAGGTGGTCAGTGGTTTGTTCTTCTCCGCACTCGCATGCCGAGGATTCCACCCTGTAGCCCCATTTCTTAAGATTGGCTCTGCATCTCGTGGTGCCAGAGCGCAATCTGTTCAGCGCCTTCCAAGTCGCCCAGTCTTCTGAGTGCCCAGGGGGGAGTCTCTCATCTGGTATCACCCATGAATTGAGGTGCTGGGTTTGGGCCTGCCACTTTTGGACTCTCGCTTGCTGGGGTGTTCCAGCGAGTGTCTCTGTAGTTCTAAGAAAACTATGTCTTGATTTAAGTCGTTGACGTGCTGGCTGATACCCAAACAGGGGATGAGCTGGAGATGTCTCTGCCTTGGTCCTTTCACTATTGGCTGCTACTTCCCGGCGGATGTCAGGTGGTGCAATACCGGCTAAGCAGTGTAATTTCTCCAGTGGTGTGGGTCGCAGACACCCCGTGATAATGCGGCATGTCTCATTAAGAGCCACATCCACTGTTTTAGTGTGATGAGATGTGTTCCACACTGGGCATGCATACTCAGCAGCAGAGTAGCATAGCGCAAGGGCAGATGTCTTCACTGTGTCTGGTTGTGATCCCCAGGTTGTGCCAGTCAACTTTCGTATGATGTTGTTTCTAGCGCCCACTTTTTGTTTGATGTTCAGGCAGTGCTTCTTGTAGGTCAGAGCACGGTCCAAAGTGACTCCCAGGTATTTGGATGCGCTGCAATGCTCCAGTGGGATTCCTTCCCAGGTAATCCTCAGAGCTCGGGATGCTTGTCTGTTCTTAAGGTGAAAGGCGCATGTCTGTGTTTTAGATGGATTAGGGATCAGATGGTTTTCCCTGTAATAGGCAGTAAGAGCACCTAGAGCTTCGGAGAGCTTCTGTTCTACCATCTCAAAGCTCCCTGCTTGAGCAGTAATGGCACGATCGTCAGCATAGATGAAACTCTCTGTCCCTTCTGGCAGTGGCTGGTCATTTGTGTAGATGTTGAACATGGATGGAGCAAGCACGCTCCCCTGAGGCAGGCCGTTCTTCTGTTTCCGCCATCTGCTTCTCTGGCCCTGGAACTCAACAAAAAAGCTCCTGTTTTGTAGCAGGTTTCCTATGAGGCAGGTGAGGTGGTAGTCCTTTGTGATATTATACATTTTTCTCAGGAGGAGGCGGTGGTTCACAGTATCATAGGCTGCTGACAAGTCTATGAAGACAGCTCCTGTGATCTGCTGCCTTTCAAAGCCATCTTCTATGTGCTGGGTCAGGTTCAGCACTTGCGATGTGCAGCTTTTGCCTTTTCTGAAGCCAGCTTGCTGTGGGATCAGACAGGGGTTTATATTTTCCATAATTCTATGCAAAATAAGTCTCTCCAGAACTTTGTAGAGGTGGCACAACAGGGAGATTGGTCTGTAGCTTTTTGGGTCATTACGGTCTTTGCCTGGCTTCAAGATGGCGATGACTCTTGCTTTCCTCCAGATTTTGGGGATCTGACAGGATGCAGTGCAGTTGTTCATCAGCTCCAGCAGCCAGCGCCTTGCTTTTGGACCAAAGTTCTTGATTTGTTCCATCCGTAGATCATCCAAGCCAGCTGCTTTGCCATTCTTACATTTGTTGAGAGCCATGTCCAATTCAGTAGATGTAAAGGGTTCATGGAGGTTGTTGTTCTCAATCTCTGGTTGTCTGGCTATTGGTTTCTTTCCTACTTTGGTGGCAAGGTTGGGTTTCCCATTCTTCAAGAGTTGGTGTGCTATCTGATCTGCCTTTATGTTGGCATGGGTATTAGTTTGTGAGGGATCGTTGCTCAGCCGTCTCAGCAGCCTCCACGCCTTCTGGCTGCTCCTGCCCATGTCGACCTCTGTGATCAACTTGATCCACTGTTCTTTCTTGGCTTCAGAGATGGAGGACACAATGCTCTGCGCTGCCTGCGCTGCCTGAAGCAACCGGAGATCTTCTGATGGTATACCAACATATCTCTGGTTGTGATGATCCATTTAATTTTCATGGAAAGAGTACTGGGGTGGGTTGCTATTACCTTTCCCAGGGATCGTATTTAGTCTTGAGTGTCCCTTCATGGTTTCTCCCATGGCTTCATTGAGGTGTTCAAGCTCCAGTACTGCAATAAGGTAATGATCCTTTGTAGGAGAATGGTAAGTATAGATGGTAAGTATAGATGGGCATTAGAAGAGCCATAAAAGCTGTACTTGCCAAGGCAAACTGCTGCAGCCTTTCCCAGCTTGTGCATTCTTCCCAACTGATAACATTTGCTGCCTTGAATATACTTGGATATTGCTTTCAGCTCTGAAATTTTGGAAGGTAGTAAGATAGATGAGTAAGAATAAGGAGAGGAAGGGAGTCTCTTTGCAAGTAATGTGAAACTTAAGAATATTTTTCCACTGATCTCTGTATTTCCTGATGTGTTATTTTTGTAAACTCTACATTGTGTTTATGTTATTCAACATAAGAATGTTAAATCGAAAAGACAACAATCTCACAATGGTAAACTCATAACAATAATAAAAATGACAACAAACTGTTCAAGCTTTAAAAACTGTAGAGCAAAGTTTGAGAGGGTGAAAAGCCATGCCTATATCCAGGAGGTGTTCTCTGCTAACAAGACAAACCGGTTCTTTGTTCCATTCTGCATCCCCTTTGCCTCTTTCCCCAAAGGACGCGTTTCCAGCCAATCAGTGAAAATGGAGACACAGTCCCTTATTCATACACCACAGCCACATGGGGGAAATGTTAGAAAATACAAGGAAGGTCCAGTATTAAATTATAGGGAAGGCTGGGGAATTTATTAAGCCAGTTCCCCTGAAAGCTGAGATCTCAAAAAACAAACAAACACTGTTTTCTTATCCAATGATGTGGTCATCTCTTCGGTCTCCCCTCTTCCTCTCCCCCTTTTGAGTTAAAAAAATCTTCCAAGAACATTTAGTCTCTGGGGCTCTGTGGAGTAATTAAACATTTTGTGCACTGTTTCATCCCAAGCCAAGCGGTTGGCATCTCCAAAAACCATTCCCTGCCAGTCTTTCCCTGGTGCCAAATAATACAAAATCCATCAACCTGAATCAATGTAAAAACACCGAATTAGCCCTTGAGTTCCCAAGTAACCTAAGCAGATTGATGGTTTAAGGAGAGTTGTTGATATAGTAGCTGATAATAGCTGTGTTGTCGGCCACACAGACCTCATTTATTTGAAGTGGAGCCTCTCTTCAAGAGCACTTCAATCTGTCTGCCCATTTTTTTTTCAACTTCATGACCATGAACTGTTATGGATGGCATCCTGTTGCAGCCACAATTTTAAGCTTAACTGATAATGCAAAGGTAAAATTTTGGAAGGGCAGGAAAATTGCACACAATCCATGCTTTGTAAACAGAAGGTAAATATTAATAGATTGCTCTCTAAGTAACTTGCAGCTCATCTATAGTATGTAGATATTTGTCATTTAATGATAGCTTTTCCTTTATTTTAAAAGGTCCATGGGATAGATTTGTGTGCCAGCCTTGCTGTTCAGATTCACCTCTGAAAATTCAGAGGTAGGATTATTGGGATCCCCCATTTGTTGATATTACAGATGTGGATCTGCATTTCTAGATGCAATGAATGCAATTGGAAGGTTTATGTTATGCAGTAGGAAATTTGTATCAGCTTTTTTTCCACACTGGAGTCACAATGGATTATAGAGCTATGGTGCCACTTGAATTCCCTTGGGTCCATCCTCTAGGATACTGGGATTTGTAGTTTGGTAAGGCACTAGAGCTCTCTGGCTAATAATTCCCTCCTTAAACTTCATGTTTCTATAGAATGCAACCATTACTATTTTAAATAAAGATGCTGCGAACATGAAGTTTGCCCACTGTTTCAGAGGAGTTAAAGACATCTACGGATTCTCAGACACATACTAAATGTGTCTTAATATGATACCTAGACTCAAGACTCAATTTATTTTGAAATGTATGGTCTAAAAACCTGTGCAAAAACAAGAGGTTTTTACTGTGGAATTCTGCAGAGACACATATGCTGTAGTGCATACTTTGATGAGCTTAAAGGGCATTGTTTAGTATGGCTACAGAGACATGTGAATGCTCATCTGCTTGCCATACCAGGGCCCAGCCACATAAAACCCACAGGTTCCTTTGAATTGGCCAGTGAACAGCCCTGACTAGAAAAATGACCAATCCTCAAGCATTCCCAGCTCTCAGCCATGGCATCCAGGTCAAACACTACTAGACGTACATTTGATACCGTCTGTTTAAAGATTGCACCACACTATTATGTAAAGGCAGCTGATTAGAAAACTCTGGGTGGTTTTTTTTTTTTTTTTTTTTTTGTTAAACTGTCCAGACCAAATGTTTACTCCCTTTGTGTTAATCTGTCCTGGCTCCAGCCTCTGAGCAATTAAGCTCTTTGTTCTCTTTGTTTTAAACTCCATAATTGACTTAGGGTTTGAATAAGCAATGTTCATTCATTTTCATATGCACATCTTTCATTTTGTCGTATTTCAGTTCTGAGAATAATTGTTTTTTTACTATCAGTCTACCTGACATTTTCATAGTAGAATTCTACTCTGGTTACCCATCATATATTTCCCATGTTTCTTGTTTTCCAAGCAAGTGGGAATTCTGAATGCATTTCTGCATTTGTCCAGAGAGACCCATTGCCTTGTAAATCCAAAGGGAAAGCTGTACTCCCTGGAAAACAATGCCCTACTGAATCAGAAGCCAGGCTCCATGCTTATATAAAACAGTCTAACAACTCTGTTAAACTGTTCCAGTGCTTTGCAAGGGATTGTGATTTATGTGTGACTTTTTCAAGTCTGACTTGATTGCAAGTGAATATAGAACACTGAGAAATGGCTACTATAAAGTCTAAACTGAACATACATTTATTGAATGTCACTGGGATTTCGGAAGTCCAAGTGATAAAAATCTCAGTCTAAATCAGTGGCTCCCAATCTTTTTTTGACCAGGGACCACTTTGGCCAGGGACCACTCTCCAACATTAATACCAAGAGGGTTACAAATCAGTTTGTGGTCAACTTTAGATTCAATTTGGTTATTTGGGGTGCTCATTCTGAAAATGGCATGGTTAGACCACATCGGCTCTAGTTTCTGATACATAAAATATGCCATCCAGTAATCACCATCTGCTCATCCACACAAAACCATATTTAATAATCTACAACTAATGTGGTCTAGCCAATGCAATTGTCTGAATCAGCACCACAAATAACCCCAGGAACAGGCCTAAAAATGAAGACACCAAAGCGTCCCCACTTCCAGGTGCCACATGGAACGGTTCCACTCAGGGGGAGGGAGGAGCTGGAGAAACAGCAGCCAGAAGACTTATTGTCACGCCTTTCATGGGTAGTCAGCCCCCCCTTCCAAATATCCCTCTTGCCTTGGCACTATAAGAGGGTTTCGTGAGACCAGTTGCTCTTGTTGCAATGGTGTAGTAACGGTGAGGCCGCGGACCATATTTCGGCTTTTGTGGACCACTGGTAGTCCACAGACCACAGGTTGGGAACCACTTGTCTAAATGTATGATGTTTGCTGTTATTGTGTGACTTCAAGTCTGAACCTCATATGTGCACATATGAATCTGCTTATATTTATATTAAGATATTTGCATGTGTGCATAATCACATGTATGGTCCAGCACATAACGGTGTGATAAAAAAACTGCTTCGGCCAGATGTCCCCTGTCCACCTTCCAACTTGTTCCAATACAGAGGAAGCCTGCGAGGATGGTGGGGAACCCAATTCCAAGACTATCAGGTCTGTGCGGCAACATGCAGTCAGGTCCTGGGATTTTTACCCCCCATTTAAAACTGTCTGGAAGCATCTATAGTCTACCTATTTCTGGAAAGTCATACATCATGGAGTCCTAATTAAAGAAAATATTTTAAAAAAGGAACATGTGAGAATAAAGGTAACATCCCAAATTTGAAGGAGTTAGATCAATCCTTCTAATGTTAGCAGTCCTCTCAAATTTTACAACTGATATCTCTATTTTGTTTCACACCAGCCTTGTAGTTGGCACTGGGCATGGGTCTTTCATTCTAAATGTAAATCTGTAACATCCTCCAAGACGTAATTCCAGCTCATCAGTTCTCCAAGGTTTGAGACAATACATATTCCAAGCACAAGCACAAAAGGAACTCGTATACAAAAGAATAGTCCATTTTTTGACACAATTGAGTACAAGGAAATGATGCTTGTATAAATAATTATCTGTTATTTGCTTGGAAGTATTAAGGATGACTTACTGGAATTTAATGCAGTTTGTTGCCAGACAAAACAATAATGAAAGTGCAAGAAATTGTTACAGAAAAACAATACCTCAGACATTCTAGGGCAGTCTTACAGAATGCAAATAAATGAGTCTGAGAGCAAATCAAGGGTGAACTTTAATTAGAAGGAAAAATACTTTGGGTTCATCATGACACAACATAGAAAAGGCAATAATGTTGAAAGGTGGAAGATAATAAGAGGACAAGATAGCCGATGGGCTCATTTGATCCAGAAAGCCTTGGATTTGCAAGACCTGAGCAGCCTCACCATATGTTGAAACAAAACTGACAGCAGATAAAAAACCAAGTCAGCACATCCTATGACTTACGAAGTATAGCATAACTGAGCACCTGCTGATTATGCCCAAGCAGGAACCCAATAAACCTATTTATGCTATGTGCTTTAGTAACTTCGGTACACAAAATAAATAAATTGTTGTCAAGAGAACGGCCTGCTCCAGTTTCTGAGGGTGGAAGAACTGCTGCAAGTGTGTACTGGATTTTCTTTACTTTTCAAAGGGCTTTGGGGGCTTTGGGGGAGGGGGTGGGTATTCCCGCAGTTTTCTGGACTAATTTAATCTAGAAAACTGTGGGAATGGTGTCTGGACTGCAGTCCAGACACCGGAAATAGTGGGTTAATCCTACGCCTTCCAAGAAGGTGCAGAATAAATCCACTATCTAATTAATTCGCTACAAACCAGGAAAACCCTGGTTTGTAGCGAATTAATTTGGAATTGTCCAGGATGCCATCTGGACAGGCCCTTCTTTATTGTGGGAGTTACTGCAATAAAGGGGCTGTCTGGATGTGCCCTTAGTTGATGGTTTGTGTCCAGTTTGGCGATCCACAAACTGGAAAGCGTGTTCTTTACTTGCTAAGAGCATATGAATTTCAAACAGAGTAATTGTGCCACCTTGTGGTCAAATAATTATGTCATAGTTACATTTTGACAATGCATTTATTATATAAGTTGTCAAATGCTTTCATGGCCAGAATCACTGGGTTGCTGTGAGTATTCCAGGCTATAAGGTCATGTTCCAGAAGCATTATCTCCTGATGTTTCACCCACATCTATGGCAGACAGCCTCAGAGGTTATGAGGTCTATTGGAAACTAGGCACACTTGCCTCAAACAGACAAGAGTTCTTTCTCCCACCCTGGACATTCCCCAGGACATTCCACAGGCAAACCTAATTTGCCTAGTTTCCAACAGACCTCACAACCTCTGAGGATGCTTGCCGTAGATGTGTGTGAAACATCAGGAAAGAATGCTTCTGGAACATGACCACACAGCCTGAAAAACTCACAGCAACCCATTTGTTATATGATAGTGGTTTAAACACTGGGCTTTGACCCTGGAAAGTAGAGTTCAACTAACTGCTAGGCCATGGAAACTCACTGGGCAATCTTTGGCAAGTCACACACTCTCTGCCCCCAAAAACCCTGAGAGAACCTTCATTGGTGATAATTAAAATAGTTATTTCATTTGCAGAAAAGATTTCAAAATCTCTCTCATTTAAAATAAATGTTTGATAGCTATCCTTCAAAACCATAATAAATATTCTTGAATGTAAGGTGAACGTTTATATCAGTTGATCAGAATGTAGCCAATCAGAATTTTTGATGTGATTAGGCCTTTATACTGATTCACATGGATCGTAATAATGATCGCACAAAATAAAAATAATGTAGGCTTGAAAATCATGTAAATTGTTTCCAGAGCTGAATCTACACTGTCATATAATACTGTGTGAACTGCGTTATATCCTCTGTGTACACATTTCTTTCCATTGCAGAAAACCTGGGCTTAGTTTGTACAACTGGTAGAATCAGGTGGCAAAGTTTTTCCTAGGCAATACTATTTATTTATTTATTATTTACCTCATTTATATCCTACCTTTCTCTACCTCGAGGGGGATCAAGGTGGCTTACAATTGCACCTCCATGGTGCCTTAAAACATACCATATCAGTTAAAACATAAGTTAAACATTAAAATATAATAAGCATAATAACAATACATTTCAATGAATCACGTCATCCAGAGTCATAGTATAAAGGCCAATCCATAGTCAAATTGCACATAATCCATACTAACATTCCTGCACTTCTCTATTTTTCAAAAACCTTCAAAAGCATAATAAACCACTTCAGACTGGACATCCAAGTAGTATTCTGTATCTTTTTATTTTAAAAAGACCTCCCTATTTATGGCAGATAACACAGTGGGTGAGGGTGAATCCTTTCCCCTATCATATATGGGAGACATACTGCAACGCATAGGTGGCATGTGCCCCTCTGAGTCCCAAAGAAAGCCCCTAGGCCCCTTGAAGTCACCAGGCTCTTCCATTAAAAACAGCTAAAAATGGGTTAAAACCACTGCAAAATGCTTTGCTCACAGACACCTTCAAATCGTTTAAAATGGACAGCAGAAAATAGATTTGCTCCATCTTCAATATGACAAACTTTTCAAATATTTAAACATAGCTATCATTCCCTTTCTTAACATCCTTTCTTTTCCAAGCTAAACATACCCAGCTCCCTAAACCTCTCCCTAAACCTCTCCTTGAGTTCACTAGTATCCGCGGTTTTGGGTATCCATGGAAGTGGGGGAGGGGAGGTCTAAGAGAATCAAGGTGTGGCTGTTATTATTTTGTATCAAAAGCATTGCATAAATTAGCATAAAACTGATACAAATAGAAGGAGCGCAGGTGGCTAAATATATTTTGACCAGAAATGGGCAACAGCAATGGCATTGTCTGTAGCCACAAACAATTCTTCCTCTGTACATGAGGCAGGGCATAGTGGACAAGCATACAGGTGCGGAGTTGTCTGTTCTGCTCCACAGTCACACAAGGTGTGGGATCCTTTTAGGTAGTGCCATTTTGCCAGGTTGTCTTTTGATCTGCCCACTTAACTTCTGAGTCTGTTCAGGGACTTCCAAGTTGAGGAGGTGCGGCTGTGAAATCACAGTTATTATCTGATACTAAACCTAAATCACAGGTTCACCTAAAATCATGGGTATGCTGCCTGTCTCTAAATTACAGTATATCAGACATATATCAGATTATGGAAAAATCAACTTCATCTCTTCAGCAGAGGTAAAAATAAGATTATTTTGTGAATGGCAAAAATGTTTTTATTTCGCCATGATTAATGTTACGGAAGGTGAGGCATTTATCATTATAGTTTCAATCGAATATGGTATCTACCCCTTGCTCCTTGTAGCTAGGCGTATTATGAAATTGTGTCATGCTTGTTATTTTAGTTAGAGATATTTAGTTTAAACCCAGGACCCTTTATCACAGCATTTGTGCATTCTCCCCTCTTCAGCAAGCCTATTACAGAGGAGGATTACCACTACAGAGAAATGTGGCACCCGAGGAGCTTTCCTTTTCATGCCTGCTTACAGAAATCCTTCCAAAATGGTTGCCTTTTGTCCAAAGATTATATGGAGTTTATTCTTATAGATTAAGGGGGAAAATACATGCACAGCGATTTCATATCCCTGCCCTCCCCACCACCCCAATATATTTGGTGCATTGAAAGCTTGGCTGCTCTCCTTCATCCATCACAGCAGGAGTATCCATGACAACAGAGCCTAAAGGTGAACCTGGACAAAAGCTTGCGTCTCCTTTGCTATGCCCCAAACAAGGAGGGGATAAAAGCAAAAATGCATTATTAGCCATGACAAAAGAGGGATTGTGTGAAAGGACATTTATGTCTCTTAGTGTGACAACTTCTATATTCAAATAGTTGGGCATCTGGGGTATTTGGTGCCTTTCTTCTATATGATGTGGCCATAATTTTGGCCCAGAACTGCTTCTACTGTTAGGCAGAGTTGAGGAAACAACATCTTTTCAAGCAGCTGGTGCTTAAGAAAAAAAAGGACTCCCTTCCTTTTTCTCCTTTGCGGGCTGTCCCTCTCCCTTTGTTTTTCGTTGCAGGACAGAGCTTTGTATGCCTCTACATAATCTTCTTGACTCTTGTTGTGTTTCATGTCTAAGCACTTTTGAAGGAGAGAATTCAGAGTCATGGCCACCTTAGATGATGCACATTTTATTACCCTAAGGCAGAAGAAATGGCAACATGACCAAAACACCTGGGCACTACTGATCAATGCCTCATTGGAAAATACTGTTATTATCCTGTAGTACCTTCCCAATCTAGACCATGACCTTAACTTTCCAAATTCAATGTGAAAACCTGAGGTAGGTTTACTCCATGGAAACATAAGATCATGAGCTAAACATAGATAGTCCATCCCAGAAATTCCCTATTTCTGGGAGATGTTTTGGCTGAAGGGTAAGATGAAATGTGAAAAAGAGATTATAACCACAGTGAAAAGTGATTAGTTGTATAGGTACAGTCACTATCCAAATCCTGACAGTGTTTTATATTGTGAGAAAACTGTAACTACATTTATTCTTGCATGTTTGCAATCCCATTTGCAACTCAACCTGAAAACATTACAGGTGGGGTAGGAAAGGTGGGCATCCACATGCCCATTTCTCTTCATGGGTACAGCGTATGAACCTCTAAATTTTCCTAGCAGATATAACATGGTATATACTTGATCTGACCATTGGTAATTTGGGGTTGGATTTTTGAAGCATTTAACCAAATTTACAAATTTCTTCATAACTCAAATGGAAATACTTGAGATTTTTTCATATGGCAGTACAGACTCGTATAATCCAGTTCAAAGCAGATAATCTAGATTCAGAAACTGGATTATATGGCAGTGTAGATCCAGCCAAAGAGGTTTTTGGATAGATTTTAAATGAAGGGTGAAATAGGTTTTTCCTAAACTGTTGTTTTAAACCAGTGGGTCCCAACCTGTGGTCCATGGACCACCAGTGGTCTGCAAGAACTAAAATATCGTCTGTGGCTTCGCCACTACTACACCCTTGCAATGGGAGCAACTGGTCTCGCAAAACCCTCTTATAGTGCCAAGGTTGACCAAATATGGTTTTCTGTGGGTGAGCAGATGGCGACTACTGGATGGCACATGTTCTGTATCAGAAACTAGAACTGATGTAGTCTATCCAATGCAATTTTCTGAATCAGCACCCCAAATAACCAAACTGAATCTAAAGTTGACCAAAAACTGATTTGTAACCCTTTTGGTACTAATGTTGGAGAGTGGTCCCTGATCAAAGTGGTCCCTGGTTAAAAAAAAAAAAAAGGCTGAGTACTACTGTTTTAAACTGTTTGTAATTCAGTGTTTTTAAATCTGACGTGTCTGTTTCCACATACATGTGTTTTTGCTGTTTTGAAAAATGGTAGCTGTATCATCACTGACTTAAGCCTTTTCACTGCAAGAAAGATTAGATATAGAATAGATAGATTTGATGGTAGATAATTAGAGAGAAGGTACAGATAGACTCCTTTTATTATTTCAACAAGCAGGGTGTTCAGAAATTCTGATCCCAATTAGAGTGTGAGCCAAATGTGATCTCTCTCACAAATGGTTGCTCTGGTATAACGAGGTAGCAAAGACGGTATTTTAAGTAAAATACAAGTGCTTATATCATGACCGACCATATCCTGACCAACCAAGTTTAGCCAGTACATCCTGGCTAAACTCTTTTTAAAGATAGGGATTCCTTACCTATCTTATTTGGGGGACTCTATCTATCTATCTATCTATCTATCTATCTATCTATCTATCTCCTGATTTCTATTTTTCCTAGCTTAGTAAAATAGGAGGTGTAAAATTGTAAGTGAATAATACAGTTTTTCTTCTAATCAAGTCCAACACAAGCAAATCAGTTCCACTGATTTCAATTGGAGATAAAGCATAAACTTGTAAACTTTCTCCTGTTGGAGTCAACATGAAACTTAATCCACTAGACTATAATTCATTTACATCCTTTGTCCCATTCACAGACTTCCCTCTGTGCTCAAAGGATTTCCAAATAATCTATATTTTGTTTGGGGTGAGGGAGAGCATTACTGTAACTGTTAAACAAAAGTCTTAATTTTTCAACTAACTGGTCTTCCTAAGTATCTTCAAAGAAGCAAGCCAGTATTCTAAATATGGTGTCTCTGTATTATACTACTTACCTGTTTCTTGAATACATCCTGACCTTCAGCAAAGTTAAACCAAAGAATCCACTTGTCACAGAAGCCAGTGCTGAATAATATGATGGATTACCTGCACTCAGTTGGCATTTCCTTCCTTAATGCCTTCAATGAAAAGTCTTTGAATCATTCTCAGCCTGTATGTTGTTCTGATAGCACCATCCAGTCAAAAGCACATGAAAGCTATTTCAACCCACCCAAAGCTGAGGCAGGTGGGTTTTGTACCTTTTTAGGCTACAGCTGTCCAAAACATGGAGGGTTCAGGGAACTGGAAACTCCCGAAGTAACATTTCCACACTCTACTTTTATAATGTAAATACTGAGTTTAGAAGAGATTGGACATGAATGATGTGTATGTTTGTTATGTATTGCCTTTCTCCTAGTATAGGTCTCAAGGCAGAATTAGTGTGATTCAAAAATCAGTTTACTTCAACATGATACAGAGTTCCTGATTAAGAACTAAGGAGGACCCGAATTCAAATCTCCAATTAACAATGAAGCTCAAATGGGAATCTCACATGGTTATTCTGATCAGAATTAAAAGATCAAATGGTAGAGGTCCACAATTAAATCTTTGCTCAGTAATGGAAACGTAGTGTGCAAGTCACAGTGTATCTGCAGGAAGAAAATTGCTCTCCTACCAGCAAACCCCTCTTCTGTTAGAGACATGATCTGCCATCAGAACTGTATAAGAACCTTGGGGCTGGGAGAGCTCCACATTGGATTTCACATTCACTTTCCTTCTGTGCTGGGAGGGCACAACCCAATGAACTTCTGGCGCTGGATTGTAATCTGTTGTGTGCTGTGTGCTGTTATCTGTAATGGTTTACTTTGAAGGAATAATAGAGACTCAATGTAAACTGCCTTGTGTTGCCTCCAGGCTGAGAAAGGCAGCATAGAAATGCAGTAAATAAATAAATAAATAAAATTCTTACATTGGGCATATGTTCCAAGCCCCTCTATGGATACCCGAAGCCACAGATAAGAGCAAACCCTATGTGTTGACTATACTTGGGCCTCTCTGTTCTATGATATGGGTGAGCCAGAAGAAACACCATAAGAACTACACTGAAGTATCACTGCCCACAAATACTAGGGGAGGGGTATTTTTAGAGCACAAGTAAGTGAAAACAGGTATATAATATCAAGTCTGAGGATAAGTTGGCCATAGTGTACTATACACTCAAATCTAAAAATGATTTCCAGAGCCATTTTGGGAGATTTTGTGCCTTTCCTCCCACCAATCTTCAGAACATTTTTTTCTTTTTCTAAAAAGTTTGTTGTTACTATTTAGTAATGTTTATTGAGGTGCTGTTGCACTTTGATCTCAGTTTCTAGCAAACGAAATTGGGAGAAGCCAAAAGGAAGAAATTGGGAGGACTAAAGAGATTGCGATACTTTAAAAACATCTGGAAAAAGATGAGAGAAGATTAATCAGGACTGTTGATGCCAAACCAAGATAGTTAAAGGGGGAAATATTGAGAAAAAAGATCTATACTTCCATACTTCAGTTTCATACTCTTTGAAACCACATAGTGATACTAGTAAACTGAAAATATTCAACCCTATTCAGAATGTAAGGCAGAGAAAGTGATTCACCAAACAAATATAAATCAATATTTATATTTAGAGATAGTGCCATACATAACAAGGAGCTAACTGTACTATTTTACCACATAAACACAATTCAAATAAAAAAAAAAACATCCAGATATAGAGAAAGAGTCATTATATCAACCAGAACAGAGTGTGGAAATTAAAGTGACAAAGACTATTTTAATGCCATGGCATGTTTGCCCTTGGAATAAATAATCCTATTCATCAATATCTGCTCTAGTCAAGTTTACTTTATTCTGATTGCTTACTCTTATTAGCCAATGCACCTGTTGCCATTATTAGTGCTTTGAAGGTGTCAAGGATATGGATTGCTCAAAATACACACTAAACAATGTTGCTAAAGGGTGTATAGGTCATGCATTAATTCAGGGATGTTACAACCTTCTCTGAAGAGCTGCATTTAGCTTCAACTATACAGTGGTGTATGCTACATGTCAGCCTAGTTAATTAACATCATAAGACATTAAGAGAACTTAAGAAGGTGTGTGTGTGTGTGTGTGTGTGTGTGTGTGTGTGTGTGGATTTCAGTTCCTAGAATCTCCTAGATATTACAGTTAATGCTGCTTGGGAGATTTGAGGAGCAAAAGCTCTAGACTTTTCCAAAGTCTGGAACAGAACCAATGGCATGTCACTAAGTCTCTAAATTCTCTGTCTGATATAGGCATTCATGAATTTAAAGGTGTTTGGTTAGAGGATATACTGAGAAATATTTATATGGGTCCTATGAATACTTTCAAGGAAAATGAGCTCCTTTGAGAATACTTTTCTCAGCTGGCCCATGTTTATACAACCACCATGATGTCATTGAGTGGCTTCCGTGTTAAATCTGGCACCGTGGCATCTTTACTGGGGTACCCAACCGGCAGCAACATAAGAAGCTTTTCATTTGTCGGGCGACCAAGCAATACTCTGAGGCGGGGGCCACAATTCAGGGGAGTTGTAGTTACTGTCACAAGACCCACATTCTACAAAAAGAGAGAGAAATATTAAAATCATAGGGAAATAGTGAACCAATAATCTCTTTCACCTTCCTTGCTGTACTTTTATAAACCTCTGAGGTGCCTAGGCATCTCATATTTCCGTTATACATACTAAAATGCATTTACCTGTCTCCCTCCTCCCGGTCTCTCTATGCATGTATGTATATATATCTCTGTGTGTGTATATACATGTGCACACACACACACACAGTCACAAATCATATACATACATACATACTACCTGGCTAGACAACATAATTGAAAAGCCTAAGTTTTCATAAGTTTCATAAATTACACCAAATATTACTTTAGGCTGGACTATATTGAACCACACATTTCCATTGTATATTTGAATATATGTTGGCTGGAAATTTGCAGCATGGGAGGTTTTATGTCCACCTTACCTTAAATGTGTAGTATCACAAACTGTTCTTTAATCCTAATCTATATTTTTAAGGTCCTGCTTCTGTTTAACACTTACTCTATGCTTTAGTATCACATGTTCCATCCTTTTTTAATATGAATACATGCACATGAAGTTAACAATGTTCATGTTTAAAATGATAATGATAATCTGGAATGAAAAATGCATTATTCCAGCAGCCATGACAGCATTCTACAAAAGTTTATGCCATAATAAATTCTATTTCTCTTTAAGATGTTTTAAGACGAGTTATGGAATCAAGTATTCTCTAGATCAGGCATGGGCAAACTTCGGCCCTCCAGGTGTTTAGACTTCAACTCCCACAATTCATTATAGCCAGTAAAGCTGGCTGGGATTTCTGGGAGTTGAAGTCCAAAACACCTGGAGGGCCGAAGTTTGTTCATGCCTGCGCTAGATACTATTGGAATGTCTTCTTTCCTCACTATTGACTATCATAGCTTCAAGTTCAACATCTGAAGAGTCACATGAGTCCTACCTGTGTACAAGACACTGTTCTTATTATGTATAGTTCTCCTTTTGATCGTTTTCTCTTATGTAAGGCAAGGGTGAGGAATAAGCCTGTGCAACTGTTGTCAGACTACACCTCCCATCAATTGTAGCCATCCCTATCAATTGTGGAAGATGATGGGAATTACCGTCTTATAGCAGTTGTAGCATGGTTGCCTGCATATTCCATCAAAGATATAGCAAAGTTTCTGCTGCAAGTTATTCTGCCATCACAGTTGTGTTGATCCATATGCTTACCAGTATGAAAGTGCTAAAGTTATCTCTTGGGTTTATGGAATAGTTCCTTCTAGAGAACAGCTTATATTTATTATTTATTATTATTTATTTAGTACACTTGTATACCGCTAATATCTCAGCCTGTGCGGCGACTCATTGCGGTTTACAACATATTTAAAAATACAATATTCACTTTAAAAATATAAAATAAAATATAAAAATACATACATATACATACATAGTATTGGGCCACCAATACAGACCGGAACATCTCATAGTTAAAGTCGTAATCCAATTCGTTATCCTTTATTGCTAGTCCATGATCAAAACATGGTAAGGAAGACACCTAGTTCCCTAGAAACTACTTTTTTGAATACTGCCAGATATTGATTTATGTTTCATCTTGGTCTACTCTTGCTTATACACCCAAATTGCAAGCATACCTGGAGTGCAGAGAGGAGAATGCCACAGGCAATAGAAACACTGATCTCATTGTAGTAATGAGTATTCTTTTTTCCATCTGGAAGCATTCCATGCACCTGCTTGAAAATAAGGATCAAGTAGGGAGCTGTATCCAAGTATTCTTTGATCCAGTTAGTCCTAGGAAAATATTTTTAAAACAAAGTTATTCAAGCAGTTGACTCATATTACAACATGACCCCTATATCCACAGGGTACACATTCCCGGACTTCATGTGGATACATGAAACTGCAAATAATAGTGCATCCTATTATTTTCAATAGAGCAAGCTAAGATGTTTCCAAGAAGATGGTATAGCTTGAGCAGAGGCATTAAGTGAATATGTGAAACTGAATAACTGAAAAGAAAATATGAAAATACCATCTTTCCTTGATTCAAAGATGCCATGGATGGTAACACACACACAAATTTCAGTACCACCAACAGACAGAACTTTTTATTTAAATATATAAAAAGACACCTGTGATTCTCAAACGGACCACAGTGTTAAAGATGCTTATATGGGGAAATGAATATGTCTTAGAATATAAAAAATACAATATGCAACAATGCATCTGATTTTTTAAAAAACGAAAGTAGTTTGAATTATTCCATCAAAATGAAAGCTGTGAAGAAGCGCCATCTGCCACCTTTCTAGGCAAATGTATTGTGTGTGTGTGTAGTCAGAGTCTGGGTCAAACTACTCACATTACATTTCCTTCTATGCTTTTATTGTTGCTAGTTGCCATAGGAGGGGATTTTCCCTCCAACAAAAACAGGATTGGATATATTTTTATAGTTATATCCCATCCTAATGTTAAATGCAATCTCTCAGATCTTTTGGCTCAGCTTCAGAGCAAAGCAATGTGTTGGAAATAGGATTTGTTAAATCTATACAGCTAAGTAGGCTAGTTTCTTTTAAAATATGGCAGATCAGCCAAAGTTCTTTGCCTATGGAGAAATTTCAACCAAAGGTTTTGTAATGTCTTTCAATGTTAACCTATATTTATTTACACTCTGATATATTATTAGTTTGACAGTAATCATCATCATAGTTGCTATTGTTGTTATTCTTTATATAATGCTCTATAGTAGTTTATAAGAAAGTGAACAACAACAACAACAACAACCAGTTCCCTGCCTTCAAACTTACAATCTTAAAACAAGGTTGTTTTAAGGAGATTAAGATCAGCTGACACTGCCTCTTTTTCTCTCCTTTAAAGCCCAGGGTAGTGGCCACTAGGACTGAGACTATGACTATGAATTGTTACTGAATATGGAGCAGTGGTCAACCCATATCTCTAGGTTATGAATCTGTAATGGTAATACCAAGATTGCATGCCCTACATCATAACAGGGTCAACAGTTTGAAGCTGCAGGTTTGGGGTGAGCTCCAAACTGTCAGTCCTAGCTTCTGCCTACCTAGCAGTTTGGACGAGTTTGGATCATGATTCTAGTTATGAGACGCCACTGAATGTTTATTACTGTTAAATTGTTTAATTTGTTTCTGTGTTAACTGTTTTTAAGTACCTTGTTGATGCCGCATTGAATTTTTGCCTTGATTGTTCGCCTTGTTTTTGCTTGTTGTAAACCGCTATGAGTCGCCTTAGGGCTGAGAATGGCGGTATACAAATGAAGTAAATAAATAAATAATAAATAATAGCAGTTCAAAAGCATGCAATGCAAATAGATGAATAGGTACCACCTCAGCAGGAAGGTAAAAGGGTGCCCCGTGCAGTCATGCAGACATGCTGGCAAAAAAAAAAAAATGGAAAAAAGTGGATATTAAAGGGATGAAAACTATTTTAATGCCATGGCATGTTTGCCCTTGGAATAAATAATCCTATTCATCAATATCTGCTCTAGTCAAGTTTACTTTATTCTGATTGCTTACTCTTATTAGCCAATGCACCTGTTGCCATTATTAGTGCTTTGAAGGTGTCCAGGATATGAATTGCTCAAGATACACACTACAGATAGCAGACTCCTTCAGCATGGAAAATAGAACAAGAGCACCTCCACATGGCCAGAAGCTGAGCATCACATCCAGATGCTGGAGATGGAAAATTTATAAATATCTGTGTATTTTATGTCATTGCTCATGTAAAATGGCATTGAATGTTTTCCTTACATGCATACTGTAATCTGCTCTGAGTCCCTCCAGAGAAATAAAGTGGAATATAAATAAAATGTATTACTAAAATACAGAATCATAAGCAGATAAACCTTACACATAACATATATTCCCAGTATAAAAGTGTTTATTATGAACTAGGTGTCAATATATTTATAGCAGATCATGCATGTTGGGGTTCTTAGCCAATTCACCAAACAATTCAGTAATAGCGATCTTTTGAGCATTATAGCCTGGAGCAATCAGTGCAATCGGTACCTCAGTCTTTTCAAGTCATTAACCCATCTGTCTCCCATTCTTTTCTTGTAGTTTATTTCTTCCTCTTCTTCAATTATCTCCCGGATCTTATGCTTTATTTCTACATCTTGCACGACTACAAAGGTCCAAGGCTCAGTATGAGCTCCACTGGGAGAAGTTCCTTCAATGAAATAAAAAGAAATGTTCAGACTAAAGTAAGCTGATGTGCAAAGGGATAAAAGAAAAAGGTCTTCAACCTTCAGAAACTCATGAGATTTCAGCCTGCTTCCCTAGACTCCACCTACACACATATACACACTGATTCGTGCAGCAAAGGGAAAACCCAGTTCCTGCCACAAAGAATAATGGAATGCAGCAGCTTTGTGACACATAACAACCTCATATTCTTTTGCTTGAAGTTACATATCTATTATACTTTCTTTGGCTATATGTCTTAATTTTTGTACACATGAAATTTCTCTCTCTTTGGTGTACCCCAAAAACAATCATACTACACTGTTTCTTAAGCTGTCTGGAAGCATTCTTTCCATGCATTGCCATAGTAATGAGAAACAATGGCCTATATGAAAGGAAAGCAAGGCAGCAATTCTCTGTTTCTGCATTTTCCCAGTTTCAACATTACCCTCCAATTTGCACCTTCTAACATCACTTTTGCATGATGCATCCCATCAATCTAATGTGAGAACATACATGCAATCTTCCTCAGCCTGGTGCCTCCCAGACTACATTCCCCATAACCTCCAGGGCCATGCTGCTCTAGATTATGGGAGTTCAGTTGATGAAAACATTTGATGGACTCACCAGTTTCGGCAGTGCTGATGTTGAATATTGGGAGATGGCACTTTAAGGAGTACTATAACTGAAACTAGTTGTGAATTACATTACAAAGTGTTGGCTCATTAATGTCTTCATTAAATTTACTCCTATTACAAGTATGACTCGACTCTCGTACGGTTGACACATTTGCAGTTGAAGTAAAAAAAATATGCCAGAATGGATACCCAAAAATTGACCTTTGATATAAACTCCAACATTTCTCAAACGAAGAGTGGGACATATGAGGTCAAGAGTGTGGACAAGATTGCAAAAACTATTAATGAGGAAGAACACACAAGTCAGGGGACGCTGCAGTTGTTTGTCCTTGAGACTACCGGGAGAAGCAAAAATCATCCCTCTTCTCGGCCCTGCTGCACTAATTAAATGCAAACTTTTACCCTTTGAACTCAGATTTCAGCAACAAAAGTCACTTAAGGACAAAGGGGGGAAGTGGAAGGAGGAAAAACTGGGAGAGTTGAAAAAGTGGGATGGCAAAGGATTATTTTATATTCTTGTATATAAGATGACTTCATGTACAAATTGGAGACAAAATTACAGATTTTGATATGACCTGTGGATACATCAAGGGAGATAGGAAAGTGCAAGCAAAGCCTCAGGGGGTCACCCACCCCTAGCTACTGGCATTTTCCCAAACAGGAATTCAAAAAGGCCAGCAGAGATACTAGAAGGGACAGTCCTTTTTAAAATGGTTTTCCTGGAACAGACCCCGCTTTCATCTTTCAGCACTCTAGTCAGATATATTTTTTAGTTAGAGTTAAGGTACAGAACTTGACCTGTGGATAGTTTGATCCAACCTTTGTGGATTTTTATTTTTAAGTATGTTTCTAGTTTTATACATGAGTATATGCAGTAAGGAAATCTACCCCTGCTAGACTGTAGCAATTGAATAATATGTTTTGGTTCTCCAAATGTTTTGAACTTCAACTCCCAGAAGTCCATCTTATCTAGAGATTGCCTTTGAAGACTGTTCAGAAGTTTCAATTGGTCCAATGGGTGGCAGCCAGATTGCTCACTGGAGCAGCATACAGGAAGCATACAACCCCCCAGCTGCACCAGTACCATTGGCTGCCAGTCTGCTACTGAGCACAATTCAAAGTCCTGATTTTAGCCTATAAAGCCCTAAATGGTTCTGGCCCAGCTCACCTGTTCAAACATATCTCCTTCTATGATCCACCTCGGAGGCTAAGATCGTCAGGGTGCGATCTCTGTCCCACCCCCTTACAAGCGTGACTGGTGGGAATGACAGATAGAGCCTTCTCAGTGATGACCCCTCAACTATGGAACTCACTCTCTAGTGAAATCAGATTGCCCCCCTCCCTTCTGACCTTCAGGAAAAAACTAAAGCCATGGCTGTGGGAACAAGCTTTTGGTCACTAAGCAACATAGTAAGAGACTACAAATAACACAAAGATTACTTGGATTGGCTCTGGAATATGATTTGGATTTTGTGATTTTAACTGATTTTTAAAGTTTGTGTTTTTAATTGGGTTGATTTTGATGTAGTTGTTTGTTTACCAATATGCATATGTGTATATGGCATTGAATTTTGCCTTTGTGAGGCCGCCCTGGGCCCCCTCCAGGGTGAGAAGTGTGGGGTACATGTATGTTAAATAAAGAAATAAAAGTTCAGGAATTCGCAAGGAATCCAATGTACCTGCTGTTTTAATGACATTGTCGATGACCTCCTTTGGAACAGGCTCATCACTTATAAACCTGACAGATCGTCTCTTATTGAGAAGTTCATAAAAATCCTTTGATCTCTTAACCATGTCCTCTTCAGAGTAGCGCTCAGACGAAAAGGGAGTGTGAGTGATGTCCTCTGATCCTTCCCATTCACCATCATCTGTGTGGGAAGGGACAGAAGCAAAGAGGAAAGTGATACCCTTTGTTAAAAGAGAGAAGCATGTCTGGAACATATTGGGATAAATAATAATATTTCTTACCCACCCCTCCTTGTGGCTCAAGGCTGGTTGCAACATCACTAAAACACATAATCATCTAAAAACATTTTATAAAATGTTAAACATATTAAAACATATTTCTAACAACAAAAATTAAACATAACACACAAGTTGAAAATTGCCAGAAGAGAGAGATCATCCAATGTGTTTTAAATCTTGACAGCTCATTTAGCTGTCAATTCTTCCAGCAGGTCGTTCCACAGTCTTGGGGCGGCTGATGAAAAGGTCCTCCGGGTGACGGTAGCCAGTTGGGTTCTGGCTGGTTGGAGCAGGCGCCCCAGGCCCCACATCAGCACTTTCCCCATACCATGGGGGAAAGCGTCACTGCCTGGCTTGCCTCCATGTTGCTCCCATTCTTGTCAATGAGAACAGGGGAAGTCTAGGAGGCAGGATGGAGCCCCACCAGAAGTAGCTGTTCGTTGTCTGATGGGATCTGGCAGGCTCCATCCTCTCCACGTCCTGGAAGCTGCCTAGCATGCTATACTCCAGAAGCTTTGTTTTTGTGGCTTCAACAAACTATGTTGAATTGGTTGAGACAGGATGAGATATTCATTGAAAAACTATAGCAAAATGTGCTGCAGGATGTCCCACAAAAACAAAGTTTTTGCAGTTTAATAAAAAAAATTCCAAAATTTTTATGATAGAATCAATTAGGAAACAACCTTTATATCCCAGGAAGAAAAAATATGTTCCACAGTGTTATTATTGCACTATTATATACATACAGTTCTCTGACTAACTTCTGACTTCCAGTTACAAATGGGATGCGAGACAACAGGAAGTGACAGAAGATCTACCCCTCAGAAGGTAAATTCACTCCCGGAAGAGTTATCATGAGGAAGTTCCAATCCAATAAGCCTTTATTGGCATATATAACAAGACATTATAAAGTACAGTATAAATTATAGAATAGGGAACTTCACATTTGTTACACATTCAATTTACAGACTTCATTGAGGAACCTTGCCACTGAGAAGCAATGATTAAAATCTTGGCAGTTTAAAAGCATAATTACTTTGTCTGGGTCTGTATGGTTTTTCATAGAATCTATAATTTGTAGTAGCAAGCTAGATCTTTGTTCCTGGAAGAGTGGGCAGTGCAGAAGAATTTGTAGGATGGAATCCAGCTGTCCTGTACTACAGGGACAAAGCCTCTTGTTGCTCGATGGACCATTGAGTCTTCCTCTATGGAGCTGAGATGGCACAATATTAAATCTAGCCAGCATGTAAGCTCTCCTGTAATATAAAGGGCTGAGTTTTCCTGTATAAATGGAATTGCCATGTTCATAGGTGAACAAGATGTATTTACCAAGATCAGCAGTTGTTTATAGTCTAATTCTAGCAGCCTCTTCTTAATGAGGGTAAAGACCTCAGTGAAAGTTAACATATTCAAGAAATCACTATCATAGCCCAGTTCCCAGGTCTTTGACAGGACTTTTTACACCATTTTGAGTGGTGGAGTTCACTCAAGGTGAGTTGGGTCAAAGAGTTACTGGGGCTTGGTAGTGAATATATAACCAAATGTTATGATTTTTAGCAAGATAGTGGCCTCTATAGAGTATTGGCTGGGATTCTAAGCATAGAAGTATGTACGGGACGCAGTTTGGGACACCAAATAATTTGTGCAGGAATTTTGAGTGGACTGATCTAACGGCATTGTTATTAGAGCTTAGCCATATGGGAGCTCCATAGAGTAGTTGTGCTCTCACCTTTGCTTGAAAAACTTGCAGAGCTGGAGGAATATATTGGTCACCCCTGGAGTGGTAAAAACTGATGATGGCACTGGGGAAGTTTTTATCACCAATACTTGTTTCCACGGCAACCCAAAATTTTCAGAATCCAATTGTCACAGGGACAGAAGGTGAGTTGAAATCATCTGAACAGAGGCACAGACAGCAAAAGAAATTCCCCATCCTCATCTGCATTGTAAAACTTCTTATATCTTGATACTAGTATGTTCAGTATTTCACTACCACCACAGGTGTTTAGAGATAGGAGCAAAACATAGAAGATGAAGTTCATATTAAAGGGTTGGAAGCAGAGAGAGCACCATTCTTTTATAGAACTCTGATCACATGCAGTTAATTTCTGCCTTGAGAATACAGGGTGCATCTGAACTGTAAAATGAATGCAGTTTGACACCACTTTAAGGAATCTCTATTATGGTACAAAGCTATGCAATCATGAGTTATTTTACAAGGTCTTTCACCTTCTTTGCCAAAGAGTGCTGGTGCCTCAGCAAATTACAAATACCAAGGTCTCATAGCATTCAGCCATGGCAATTAAAGTTGTGTCAAACTGCATTAATTCTACAGTGTAGATGTACCTAGACAGTGGGTAGAACATTGACAATATTTGCAAATTTGGTAAAGACAATATTTGTAAATGTAAATAATCAAAGTTACCAAAATACATGTCTTTGTTTGATGAAGAAATATATCTTATCAGGGTTACATTTTCTAATACAGCCAACTGTGTTAGGAAAGTCAGAATTTTGACCTTGGACTCATAAAATCAATGAGAGCCGTCCAGCTTTGTTAATGTTCTTTTTAGTGTCATTGCAAAATCAGTAAAACATTAGGGAGATATCTTTATTAATGTGTAAGCTAATGCAAATAAATTGAAATGTCTTATGGGAAACAGTGGAATATACAATGGCATAATATAAGTGCGAGCTGCCATTAATAAACCTAAAGGCCAGTTTTTATCTGTTGTGTTTTGACTCAATATAAACAAAAATGTAAACCTTTCACATTTTAATATTTGGTTTTGCAAAATCTAAGAGAGTTCAACAGAGACAGACAGCACAATCCTAGGCACGTTCACCTAGAAGTAAGTTCCATTAAGGTAAATTATACTTACTTCAGGATATTTATGTAAGGATTGCATTCCTATCCATTCAAAGCCTGTTGAATCAATTGTTTAGACTACTATCCTGGGAATAACTCCCACTGAAATCAATGAAACATACTTCTGAGTGCTCATGCATGAGATTCTGTTGCTACATGTGCAATTATCGTGGTGTATGGCCATGATTTTTTCATGATAGCGAAATTATGCTTGTAGAGCTTCTTTGTAGAAGACATTAACTAGATCTGCACAAATGCTGACACAAGCCAATATGGAATGAGTATGCCTCTGTCATGAAAAGGGTATAGCATAGTTGCAATCGAAATGTGGTCAAGATGGCAGAAGTTACTGATGAATTACTGATGAAATTACAAATGAGCTAGATGAGGCTGAAGCAGTTTGCTTTTGTTTTAGACTATTACCCATTATATTGTAATATAATGCTGATTGAAACTGCATTATATGGTCAGTGTTGACTCCTACTATGTAGTTTAACTGCATTGAACTGCATTCTATGAGTCTGAACTGATCATATAGTGCAGTTTCAAACTGCATTATATGTGCAGATGGGGTCTTTGAGGAAGGGTAAGATTTGACCCACCTTTCTTCCCTGCCCATGTTGAGTTAACTGAATGCAAAGTACTTTTCCACTTTAATTTTTGTCGCAATTGAGGGAAGTCAAGGAGAAAGTGAGAAAGTGGGCAGAGGGCAGAGAGACTGTAACATATTAAACGCAGCTGAAGAACTGGAGTGGCAGGATCAATTGGGACTGTTCATGCCAGATTGGGACAGTTAAAGGGTATGATATTATTGAAATACTGATCACCCTCATGTGGTTATTAAATGGTGCCCTGACTACTTTACTGTTTAGGATTCATTATGATAAAAAATACCTTTTTCTTAATGGTATAAGAGTGAAACATTTGTGAGTTAAAAGAGAACAAAACTTCCAGTATTTCCGGTGGTGATATTCGCAACACTAAAACAGTAAGTGCTGTGCTCTTTCTCCTTAGTAAAATATAAATTTGCTGGTGGTGATATTTAAAAAGTCCTCATTTTGGTTGCAAGCAGAAATGACAGAAAAACCACCCACATGTAGGAACTTTAATTTTTTCCAGTCTGTAATCTAATTCCATTATAAGCGAGTCTAGTGAATCTACCCAAGCAGTTCAGTGAACTGGAATATCACGGACAGTTGGGTCACAGGCATGTTATTTTCTCTAGATGAATGCTGCATCTCTCCTTTCTCCCTTTGCTTTAACTCTGCGAGAACAAGCAAATCTGAATACTGGTGTAGAAATTCAATTTGACTTTTTCTCTCACTATATGGGTGGTAAATTTACCACATATTGCTTTGCTTTATTTCCATCCCTTGGGATATTATTTCTGTCCCTAGGTTCTTATTTCATTGTCTCAGTGTCTCACATAGAATTTTACACATAATTTGGTTATTCCATGATTCCATGATTACCAGTGTGGTATTGTGCTTGGAGTATTCAATATATACCAGGGCAATTTCAGTTCATATGAACTGTTTTCTTTGTCCACAAAATCTAGTGTTGCTGGTCACCAGAGCTGCTTATCCCACCCTTTCGGAGTGTTGTGATAAAGTAGGAAACATTATATGCCATCTTGAGCTCCTTTGGATGAAGTACAGTATGAAGAAATAATGAGGTGAGCTTAGGGCCCTTCCACACAGCCATATAACCCAGAATATCAAGGCAGAAAATCCCATAATATCTGCTTTGAACTGAGTTATCTGAGCCCGCACTGCTATATATTCCAGTACAAAGCTGATAATGTGCTAGGCCCAGGGGGCTTCCACGCTGCTCTTTAACCTGAGAACATTTGCATTTAAAAAACATGAATGTTCCTGGGTCCCCCTCCACACCCACCCCAGAAAGCACGTGCTTTCTGGGGTGGGTGTCCAGATGTTATCCTGGTACTTTCCTGGATAACACCCAGACACTCTAACACCCTTCCACAAAGCCCCCAAAGCCTTTTTAAAAGATAGGAGAAAGGGAGGAGGAAGAAAATCACTTCACTCACACACACACACACACACACACACACACTCCTAGCGTGTCATTTCTACCTTTCAGGAAAGGTCCGGCACCACTCTAAAAGAGGTCAGGTAAATTATTTTACTTTTAAAGGGGCTTTGGGGGACTTTGGGGGAGTGGGTTGGTGTCCTTGCAGTTTTCTGGGCTAATTTAGCCCAGGAAACCATGGGACTACTGGCTGGACTTTCCTCTCACATGCCCAGAACTTTTGAGAGAACAGTCCAGATAGCAGTAGTGGGTTAATCCTGCACCTTCGAAGAAGGCACAGAATAAACCCACTAACAAATTAATTCACCACAACCAGGGTTTTCCTGGTTTGTGGTAAATTAATTTGTGTTTCATAGGGACATCATCTGGATAGCCCTCTTTTAATTATGGGAACCCCCGCATTAAAGGGACTCTCTGGATGCACCCCCAGAGTTAGAATGTTTAGGCAGTTAGTGGAAGAAGGGCATGGGATGGCAATAAATATGCCATTGTCACACTGAACAGATCAGAAGAACTCAATCTTGACAGCCATATGTTACTGGGACAAGTTGCTTCCCATACTAACCCCTTTCCAAAAAGAAGTGAAATTAGAAGTGGCTGGACATCCAATTTTGGCTTTGTAAAACACTCTTTGTGGTGCAAACGAAAGGGCAAACTTGTTTAAGAGTGAGTTGCCACTCCAGGAGTTTTTTGCTTTCAGTGATAGGAGGGAGACAGGATGCTTTGCAGCCCTCCCCTGGCACAGAGCATTCACAATTAGCAAAAAGCAAGAAGACTGGCATCCATGGTTTCATCTATTTCCCTTCCGTATCAACCGGAAAAAGGGGTATCTTGTCCAATAGCGTCTTGTATCTGGCAACAGCTAGTATGTGCAGGGAGCTACAGAAGGAAGTGAAGTGTAATCTGCTGGAGCGATCTTTTTCCTGCATGGGCAATGTTTATGCTTCTTGGATTTGAAGATACTGAATATGAAGGAATGGTAAACAAGAGGGAGCCAAGGAACTGGGATGTAACCTCCAACAAAGACAACACTTTAATTTGGCCTAAAATTGGCAAGTTTCCCATATACAACATCTAACATTTTTTTGCAAATGTAAAAGAGACTTTTGGGGAATTTTACTGTTCTTTGTCTCAGAAAGAGGCCAATAGCCTTGCACAGGACAGAGGTAGCTTGGGTCTCAAGGAAAGTTACTTTGCTGTTGCTAATAAAGCTGAAATTTTATTACCTGGCTTTTATTGTCCTTTGTTCCTTGTTCCCATGTGACCAAGAAAGGGAGTGGCCTCTGCCTCTGCTGATACATCTATGACTCTAACATCTTCACTTTTCTTTCAAGGAGCCCCTGGTGGTGCAATGGGTTAAACCTTTGTGCCAGCAGGAGTGCTGACTGAAAGGTCAACGGTTTGAATTGGAGTGGTGTGAGCTCCCATCTGTCAGCTCCAGCTTTCCATGTGGGGACATGAGAGAAGCCTCCCACAGGACGAGCGTCCTCTGGGCAAACGACTTTGCAGACTGTAGTTTTTCACATTGCTCCTGACACGAAAAAAAACACAAACCAACTTTTCTTCTCCTGTAAGATTTTTAAATATATATTTGGGTGGTGAAGAAGCCAGTACAGTTTTGAAAGCTTGCATGATGTATTTTGTGTTCTTCAGTTGATTCAGTAAAGTTATAGTTACTTTATGGGTTTTGGATTTTGTTCTATTTTAAATCCTATTGTCTTCTGACAGTAGAACCATCATATTAATAACATTTACCAATGTGAAGACACACTATTCAGCAACTGATTCAGTAGGTTTATTGTAGTTGGGAGAAAGCCAACAGGATTCCAGCACTTGAAAATCACACTGTCTTGAGAAAAGGCCTTATAGGAAACCAGTGACATCACTGGGATTGGTGTCACCCAATGCAATAACCCATGACATTACCCCATACAGACCTCCTCCCATACCAGATTGTAGGACAATACAATTTTTGACAAAATAAGCAACTACTTTATTAAAAAGAAATAGATTTGTGCTGAAATACTAAACAATTTTTTTACAGACAGTCATCTTGCTGTCATGCTCTCACATGGTATCATCCAGTCTGGTTTGCACCTCCTGCATGCCTTCAGTGATACCACTGTAGCAAAAAGATCAGACAATCTGTCCTCCACAAGCAGGTAGCTGTCAAGAGCAAGGAAAAGCACCAGGGCCTGTCCTGAGCAAGCTGGTTTTATGCATTCACCTTATGTTGCACAGTTTTACTGCATATAAGATATCGCTCTGCATTATTTTAATGTCCACAAACTGCTGCAGTCATGTGCATAAAAGAGCATATTCTCACAGCAGCATTAGTTTAACCATTTTTATTACCTTAGAGATTAACAGGTGTGTGACTGGGCAGAGATCCAGGACTTTAAATGAGTGAGGCACAAAAATAAATTTATATTTTCATAATAAGTAGCAAAGTAGGAATAGCTATAGAGCCATACAAATCTTTTTAGGTTATTCTATTCAGTAGACAGCACATATAACTAGAGATACAATATAACCCCTATATCTACCAGACTACTACCCTCCATTTCATTCATCCATTTCCAACAAAATGTAAAATCTTTAGGCATTTCTTGGTCCTTCAGCATCATTCTATAGCAGAGTTTCTCAACCTGTAGATTGGGACTCCTGGGGGGGGGGGTTACGAGGGGGTGTCATAAGGGTTGCCAAAGACTATAAGAAAACACAGTATTTTCTGTTGGTCATAGGGGTTAATGTGGTAAGTTTGGCCCAGTTCTATTGTTTGATTGTAGGTGAGCTATAAATTCCAGCAACTACAACTTCCAAATGTCAAGGTCTGTTTTCTCCAAATTCAACCAGTGTTTACATTTGGACATATTGAGTATTTCTGCCAAGTTTGGCCTAGATCCATCGTTTGAGTCTGCAGTGCTCTTTGGATTTAGGTGAACTATAACTCCAAAACTCAAGGTCAATGCCCACCAAACCCTTCCAGTATTTCCTGTTGGTCATGGGAGTTCTGTGTGCCGAGTTTGGTTCAATTCCATCATTGGTGGAGTTCAGAATCCTCTTTGATTGTAGGTGAACTATACATCCCAGCAACTACAACTCCCAAATGAGAAAATCAATGCCACTCCCCCAACCCCACCAGTATTCAAATGTGGGCGTATCAGGGATTTGTGCCAAAATTTGGTCCAGTGAATGAAAATACATCATATATATCAGATATTTACATTATGATTCATAACAGTAGCAAAATTACAGTTATGAAGTAGCAACAGAAATAATGTTATGATTGGGGGGAATCACCACAACATGAGGAACTGTATTAAGGGGTCATGGCATTAGGAAGGTTGAGAAACACTGCTCTATAGCATTCCTGGCTGTAAGTCCTTGATTTTAATAGGATTTGTTGTTATACACAGTTTCACATGTTTCTTACAAAATTCAGGTAACTACCTTATTTTAAAACATTCTCCTTCCAAAAGCTATTTTAATCTAAAGGTAAATGTTTTAAAAGCATATTTGTGATTTGGATTGTTTCAATAAAAAAACTGAAGCCCTTTCTACACTGCCATATAATCCAGATTATCAAATCAGAAAATCCACATTATTTGCTTTGAACTGGATTATATGAGTCTACACTGCTATATAATCCAGTTCAAAGCAGATAATGTGGATTATCTGTCTTGATATTTTGGATTATGTGGCAATGTAGATGGGCCCTGAGAAGTGAATTGGAAAAAGAGGGTTTTATTTAGCATTGCCACATTCCCAGATTTCAAAATCTGCTTGTTTGCTTTTTGTTCTGGACACAAGGATAATTACTATTGCTGTTTAGAATCTATTTACATCCATTATGTGGCATACTTGTATGGAGTATGAAACTGACATATTTTCCATCTGGCATGCTCATAGGATATATTAGACTGATTTAGTGGTATTTTTCAAAGCAGAAAGCATAAACGTTTGTGCTTAAAAAAAACAGTTGTAGGAAAAACCCAATCCAGTTATAGCTGGTCATAAAATGTTATTCTTGATTCAGAATCCATCTGATCAGTACTAAATACCTTTTTAATGTGTGCCGCAACAAGATGCTAGCTACTGTGCATAATATGGTTTCAGATGCAGTTCTATACAGTGGGTCCTCCTGATCTAGGATTCCCTGAGGATACCAAAAGTTTTAAAATATTTTGAGCTGTGGATGATGGGACCCATGGATGCAGAATCTGTGGATATGAAGAGCCAGCTGTTCTCATTTACCCACTAAACTCTATGCTACTTTTGGCTCCTTCCACACAGCTACATAAAATCCACATTGAACAGGATCACAGTGCAGTGTGGACTCAGATAATCCAGTTCAAAGCAGAAAGTGGATTATCTGCCTTGATATTATGGGTTATATGGCTGTGTGGAAGACCCTCTGTTTTCATAGATATTTGTGGGATTGCAATATCAATATGGAATATAAATTTGCATCGGTGATAATTCTGCTCTCCATCCTTCCTTCCCCTTAATCCAGTAGTTCTCAACTTGTGGGTGCCCAGATGTTTTGGCCTTCACTTCCCAGGAATCCTAACAGCTGGTAAACTGGCTGGGATTTCTGGGAGTTGTAGGCCAAAACACCTGGGGACCCACAGGTTGAGAACCACTGCTTAACCTTCATCAGCATGCTTTCTTTTGCCAGTCAAACCCTTCACCACCTAGAGATACCAGATGTCCATATAGGAGGCACTATGGATAGGAAAGCTATCATTGCCATTTCGTTCTTCCCAGAACTTGGGAAAGTTACTTATACTGAGGACAATTCTCAGGCCCCTTCTACACTGCCCCTATATCCCAGGACTGGATCCCAGTTTATCAGTTTATCCCAGATTATCTGGCAGTGGAGAATCATATAATCCAGTTTAAAGCAGATAATCTGGGATCAGATCCTGGGCAGTGTAGAAGGGGCCTCAGAATCTCCTAACCAGCACGAGGTTTGCAAAACAAATACGTTTCCCAACCCCCATTTTTTCTCCTCTTGGAATCTGTGAGCTGTATATTTTAAAATCAAAAACACACTAGCCAGGATCTTGTTAATAACATCTATCAGTGTAAATTGTACTATACTTGTGGAGTGATTTTTTTTTTAGGGGACATGCACAACAGTCACATCCAACTCATGGCAGTGAAATAGAGTTGTACATGTGGGAGCATTGCACAGTAATACACATGCAATCAGTGTTTTGCCTCTATGCATTGTTTTTTCTATTGCATTTAGCATCTTTTGACAGACACAAACTTCGCAATTCATCCACATACATTGTGCTGTGTTGATATTCGGTACAGGGACAACATAATGTAACTCTGCCAAGCACGCATTGATGTTACGCTGAAGCAATGTATTTATGCTATGCTTCCCCACCATCACTGTTATTCATTTTCTTGTCAACTTCAAGAGATGGATTCCAACTACTTACAATTCCTCAACAACACCCTAAAATGTTTGAAAAGGCCATGTTTTTCATTTCCTCCCGAGACTAGAAAAACACAGGCATACAAATGCCAAACCCTTTTCACTTTTTTACATACCTTCTTCCTCAGGGTGAAGGTCAGTGCTGTCTTTTAAATCATCATCCACCCATGGACGAGACTCCACTTTCTTACTTGTTTGCCTTGGCTCATTCTTGGAGTTTGTCCTTCTGCCTTTGACTATTATTCCAATCAAGACGCAGATAATTGCCACAAAGACTGGAGTTAGAGAGGAGAATGCCATAGTCACGGGACTGCCAATGGAGGGCTATGCCAGACACATTCCCTAGAAAGAATGTTTCCTTTTAAAAATACTTGAGGGTAAATGTGAGACTGAGAGGCATAGAAGGGGTGGAACAATTTGTGTTGTGTTTTTTTTCTTTCAAAAATCAATGTTCAGTTCTTAGTAGCACTCAGCCATAAACCTTTCACACACATCACTTGCTCTTCAACCTCCAGCAGTTTCTGGATTATTTCCAAAGGGTAGGTCAGCTTATTTTATCGTTGAGCTATTGCACAATGTGACTCAATGCTGGTGCTCAGTAACTTTTCAGTGTATCAGAATTTCAAATTAGAGCATGAGTTGACGAGATTACAGCATGACCCCCATATCCACAGGCAGGGCCATAGCCAGAAAAAAAATTCGGGGAGGGTTGAAAATTTCAGGGGGGGGGGGGTTTTGAAAATTTCAGGGATGTTGAAACATGCCTCCTAGCTCACACTGAAGCAAAGAGCACATCAGGGGACAGAGCAGCCTTCAATAGCCTGCAGCTCCGCCCCTGTCAACCACCTCCACCAAGTCTGGCCTCTTTAATGAGAGCATTCAACACCCCCCCCCCCAACTTGGTTGCTTCACTGAATTGGCTATTGCTGCAAGTAATGACAATGTGAATAAATTGTCAATATTTGGTTGAGATAGTGCTTGCAGTTCTGGAGTAGTAGTTCGGGATAGTGCTTGCAGTTCTCTTAATTTTTTGCATCTCATAGACTTAGAATGGGAATTTGGTTAACTAGTTAAAATTCATGAGTAAACCAGGTTTTTTTTTAACCTGAAAAATTTCGAAGGGGGGGTTGAACCCCTAACCCCCCCCCTCCCTTCGGCTACAGGCCTGTCCACATAGTTTACATTTCTTAACCTACTGTGGAAACCATAGACAATTGTGAATCCAACTAAATTTCCACCAGAAGTTTCCATAGAGTCATTCTAGAGAAACTACAAAATTCCTGAGAGGTATCCTCTCCAGAAATGTATGAAGTACTCCAATGCAACTCTATAGTAAATACCATAGAGTTATTTGGAGGACCCAGAACATACCTAGAGGTGATACACTTTATTGGATGCATGTAGATGAAACCATGGGTACCAGTTATGTGGTTGTATTATACACTGATGCTGTAAAAGGGTTGTATTTGATGTTGACCATTAGCAGAGTTTTTCCAAACTGGCCAATTTTTGTTGACCCATTTTCGATTCCTTTTGCTACAGTCCTCAGAGGTCATGCTGGCAGGAAAATCTTGGGAAATATAGACCAAAACAGTAACTTCCCCAACTGTCTGAGGACCCATCCACACAGTACCTTTATCTCAGGAGCTCCCAGTTCAAAATAGAGGGTGGCTAGACGATGTCAACTGAAAATGCAGGCGCAATTGCTACAAAGCCAAAAAACCAAGATAAAGTAGTGCAGGAATATCCTGGTTCTGGCAGAAGATTCAGATTTTCAAATCTCTATGTGTCTCTGCACTCAGAAAATGCGGGAGTTTTTATGTTAGTTTGTTTCTCGGGTTATAAATATCGGTTCCTCATTGCTTCTATTGTAAAAACATGGGGAAAGTTAATTACACAGCAAAAACTTTATTTGTATGTTCCAAACTTTGATAAATGGGTGGACAACAATGTTCCTCTTGCCAGGACTAAGTTTTTGCCCTGTAATCAACTTTTGCCAGGTTTTTATGATGGAACCAATGGGGAACTGACATATATATCCCGGGAACAAAACTTGTATGAACAATGCACATATTTACATCAGTGCATTAACATTTTTTTTAATCAGCTGGAATTTCCAGTGGACATCCCACAGTAGCCATCTTGCAGGCTTCTAAATCCTGGAACACAGCAGCAAGTCCGAATGTTACAAGCACAAATCTTGGCATCTACAGGTCTGTGTGCGGACCTGCTCTCAGGTCCTTGTTTTTTTGCCCCATAGAAAATCCGCAATTTGGTGTTGTCTGGAAGTGCTCTGAGATTGCTTGTGCGAACTCATTGCCAGTAAATGTAGCAAGGTGGATCAGAGAAGTCAGGACACAATGAATCACCCGTTAATAATATCTGAAATCTCATCTCAAACATGTTGATCATTTTTTAAAAACAATCATGCTTGTGAACGTAAGTAGGATTCAGTCTAATGCCTCATACACATGACTTCCTTGCTAAGACACTTCTTTTTGCATTCCTGTTTACCAAGACCACCACAACCCTTCAAAATGCACTGGCGCTAAAATACTAAGTTACAAGTTCTGCTCATACTACGTATATTACAGAAATAAATAGACCCATAGTGTACAACTGAACTTGGTGTTTATTGCCCTAAAACTGAAAAGATAGTTGAACAAACTGCAATTTGTCACAGGTAGAACTGTATCTATTATCTAGTATCAGTTTGGTCCTGATTTGAAACATATTTGGCATTTGAATCCAGTGTTTAGTGGAATATACTTATCAGCCCATCACATACAAAGTAAATTGGCATGGTTGGCTTAACCCTTCTAGCATATCTGTCTGTTATGATCAATGATATTATTTACCCTGTGGAGTTAATTGCCGGCTATACAGCCATTATATATATAACTATAAACTCTTATGTATGCCTTGTCTGACATTTTATTACATAGATGTGAAATATGCAAATGTTTCGGTAAATTGATCTTTACATTTTAGACAAAGGGATAAATCCAGGTTTATTATGAAATGAATTGGACTTATGCTAGTTATAGCTAATCAAAATGCATTTTCCCCAACATGTCAACTTTACATATAACATCTAGACTACACCCTTTTTAAGTTTCTTGAAGACATGGTAAATAAGATATAAAAACAGGGAAGTAGCATGCGACCCATAGCTGATACATATATTTTAAAGTACGATTGGCCAGTTCAAGCATCCTCCCTCCCTCTCTCTCTCTCTAATATTTCGTTTAAGTCAGTTGTTATGAATTAGGAGAACAGCTATGGTTGGTATTTTAATCAAGACTTCAAAGCTATTTTTGGTCCCTTCATATTTTATATATTCTGAATCAGATCTTTTATTTCATGTACAGGGGCTTTTAGTTCATGTTGCTAACTTTCTGCCTTTTAAAAACCTGTATTTAGAAGATTAATCCATAAATATTAACCTCAGGAGTGAATAAAAAATTCATATTAATTTAAAAATGCCAACTTAAAGGCATTGCAGTAATGCTTTGCATTAAGATGCTAGTAGACACCATATGGAATTTAACAAAGGCAATGAATTTATGATTAGCCCAAAGGGAGCATTTGGGTTAATTAAACAAATTCAAAAGTCTATAATCAGGAGACCTAAAAATTCCACTTCCCAGATGGTTCCTCTCCAGGACTGATCTCTGTTCTGTCTTTCAAAAAAGAAGAGAGAAGGAGAAGAGAAACATTTCCCCTTCTCCAGGTCTTGGTCAATGACTTTGAAGTAGAACGGATATAATAACATGCTGAAATCATCCGTAACTGAGTGTTCGGAGCATTATTCTACCGTCGCTCAGTTATGGATGGCTTCAACATGTTATTATATCCATTCTTCCTCAAAGTAACTTTCCAAGAGCTGTTCTTCTACTGTTCAGCGTTCTGACCAACATAAGTCACAGTTTGATAAGAGGGAGGTGCTATCCTTAGGCCAACTACACTACAGCCCTTAGAGGGGCACCGTTTTATATGGATCATATCTTCGGAGGCTTTGTCCAACACCCAGGTCGTTACAGCATGGTGGCTCCTTTTTCTAGCTTAGTTTCAGTTTTATATTTACAGTCTCTTTCACAATTCCCAAAAAACTTGTAATTTTATGCAAAGCCATTAGAGGGTGTGAAAACTATTGTAAGGAACCACATTTTTAGCTCTGCATGTTTAATAGGTATGCACAATTTCATGCACACCACCAACTTCACAAGTGTGATAATTTCTGAGGCAATAAATACTTTGTCTCATAAGCTCCAAGAAGTGAAGAATGGGTGATCACAAAAACACCAAATGATCTCTATACCCTTACATGTTACCAACATAAATAAGCCTTTATTCAGATGCATTACGCATATTTTGTACAAGGAACTGGACCATGTAGAAAACCTGGTTGTGATGTTGACTATACTAAAATGTCAAGGGCTCGGTGGAGTACATTTTAAGAACTGCTGATATATATATATATATATATATATATATATATATATATATATATATATATATACTGGATTAAAGCTCTGAGTTGCAAGTTCGAATGCGGGGAGCAGCGTGAGATACCACTGTTAGCCCAAGCTTCTGCCAACCTAGCAATTCGAAAACATGCAAATGTGAGTAATCAATAGTACCGCTCCGCAGAGTCAGATACAAATGGAATTAATGTCAGGGGAAAACCTTTACCTACTTGTGTGTGTGTGTGTGTGTGTGTGTATGAGAAACATAAATGAATTTTGTGTTTATACTTGGGTCCCATCTCCAAGATATTTCCTAAGCCACTTTTATGTTAAGCCTCTTTGAGTCTCCTGCGGGAGAGATCAGCATCATCACCTTTATGTATATCTTGTCCCCTCTCCCCAAAGGGACTCAGGATAAAGTGGGGTATAAATAATAATAATAATAATAATGTATTGTCGAAGGCTTTGATGACCGGAATCACTGGGTTGTTGTACGTTTTTTCGGGCTATATGGCCATGTTCTAGAGGCATTCTCTCCTGACGTTTCGCCTGCAAAACAAAACAACAACAGCAAAACAACAGAGAGGAAATAATCTGGGACATCTAATCACCTCTCAACAAAAGATTGCTCCAGGCACTAACAAGCCACACCAAACAACAGCCAGGCCATCAAATGCTAATCAAGGTGATCAGCTGAAACATTCACACCTAGCTCCAGCAGACAAGAGTCCTTTGTCCCACCCTGGTCATTCCATAGATATATAAACCCTTTTCCTAGTTCCAACAAACCTCACTACCTCTGAGGATGCTTGCCATAGATGCAGGCAAAAGGTCAGGAGAGAATGCCTCGAGAACATGGCCATATAGCCCGAAAAAACCTACAACAACCCAATAATAATAATAATAATAATATTAATAATAATAATAATAATAATAATAATTGTATGTTCCAAACTTTGCACATAAATGCAAATATATTTATTCCAAAATCTGAAAGCATCTGAAATCCAAAAACTTCTTTCCCCACATGTTTTGGATATGGGATACTCACAGTGTTCTTTAGGTCTACATGCGTGATAAGAGAGAAGAGGGACTCTGCAGTCTTTGATGGAATTTGAGAGAAAGAAGCAAACAGCTGCCTTTTGGAAAGGCTCTCTTGGGAGGGTTTCATCCACTGCAATGTTGGTGTAGGACAGTAGATTTGATTGTCAGAGACCACTTAGACCAGTGTTTCTCAACCTGGGTGTTGGGACCCCGGGGGGGGGGTGTCACAAAGGGGGTTTCAGAGAAATCCCCAAAGACCATGATAAAATATATTTCTGATTGTCTTAGGAACCCAAATCCCTCCAGTATTTTCTGTTGGTCATGGAGGTTCTATGTGGGAAGTTGGCCCAATTCTATTGGTGGGGTTCAAGGGGCTCTTTGATTGTAGGTGAACTATAAATCCCAGCAACTACAACTCCCAAATGTCAAGGTCTATTTCCCCAAACTCTACCAGTGTTCAAATTTGGGCGTACTGCGTATTTGTGCCATATTTGTTCCAGTGAATGAAAATGCAACCTGCATATCAGATATTTGCATTACAATTCATAACAATAGCAAACTTACAATTATGAAGTAGCAACTAAAATAATTTTATGTTTGGGGGTCACCACAACATGAGGAACTGTATTAAGGGGTCACGGCATTAGGAAGATTGAGAAATACTGACTTAGACTTTATGCTTTCATCTATGTTTAGATTTGGAAACTACATAGTAACCAGTGACCTCTTTCAAAAGGATCCACACCTGGCTAAGCACTCTGCCCCTAAAACTTCTGACTTCCTGGGGGGGGGGGGGGGGGGGACTGGAATGAAGGAAAGATTGCTTTGCTATTTTGTGCAGTAATCTGTGGGAATTAAGGGAATACAGCTCTCCATGCACCACTGAACAATAAGGCAATGCAATCTGCTCTGAAGTCAAAATACACAGAGCGTTCTTGCGCTACCAATGCCTTGGCATCTGCCTTCCTCTATTTATAGCTGTCATCTGTAATCAGTGCAGCACTGTCTAAATGAATATGAAATGAAGATAAGATACTTACAATTCATGGGGCTAATCCTCCTCTCACACAGCTGAACCTGGAAAACTCCACTAAAAATCAATAGAGCAGATATAAGAGGACAATTGGATGTAGTATGTCCTTTAAAACCAGCAGGAGCTGGTGGTGTCCATGCCAATAGGGTGATGAATGAACTGTAGGTTTTTGTTTGAACTATAAAGGAGCTGTCTCCAAAATAGGTCTAGTAGCATGGATAGCTCATTCTGGATCTGATTTACAACCTTATCACATTAAGGTTGGGATTTGCCACACATTATGGCAAATTTATGTGGTCTCGGCGACCCTCATCGCCCGACCTGCTGGTCCCATCCCACAGGGGAATGTGTCTTGCATCTGGCTTGTATGCTGCTTGCTTCTTCCTTTTGTCACAGAGCCCCATCGATGTAGATGTATGTTGTGCAATGGGCTCCGTGGAAGCAGCGTATAATGAGCAAGTTAGCCCGTATCATAAAGTCGAAAGTGAACGATAACCTAGAGAAGTTCCACCACTCCACTGGCACAGAAGGTGCCACCAACATGGCAATACAGTTCAGACAATGTATACAGAGAGCCATGGGTATCCACTAGGACTTGGTTCCAGGATTCCAGGGAACTTGGATGCTGAAGTTTCTTTACATACTACATGGTGAAATGACATTTTATATAAAATATCAAATAAAGCCTTACTCTTTGAAGCTATGGATGGTTTAATCCATGGGTACAAAGTGCCAACTGTTGGCAGATAATAGCAATCATTAATTTTTTAAACATCCTTGCATGAGCTACATAAATACACATGCATAAGTAAGCAACACCTCCTGGCCAACATTCATTCAAGGCCACCTTAAAAGTTGCAGCCACATCAAATGAAGGAAGTCCATTCAGCCAATGAGGGCACAAGGAATATAAAGTTACAAACACCTTTCCTGCTACCAAGCAATGCATTGCAACACAGATCTTGCTTCTGATTGCTATAGCCTCACTCACTATTGGCAAGTTGCTGGAAACATCTTCCACATTCATCCCATCAGCAGTTCAACAGAGCTTTTTCACTCAATGTGGTTGCTGCCCATTTAGGTAGGCTTGGGAGAAATTTACAGTTGTACCATGATCATGACTGTGGAGTCTTACTGAATAGAGAGCAATTATAGATCCATAACTCTAAATTCCAAATCTGTACAATACAGAAATGTCAGCCAAGGCCGAGAGTCCTACTGGTTACTTCCAATTAGAGTAGCCCCATTCTATCATTGAATAGTGAGTCAACCTGTAGGTCATTCCAATGGATTTGATGGTTCTATTCTGCTCAGGACTAAAAGTAGAATTTAGGTCATGGTCTAAAGTAGAAGAACTTTGATGGGAGGCTGTTTACAGGCTGCCATCAAAGCCTGTAAAGAGTTCCAGGGGCAACCACATTCAGCCTGTAGAAAACCACTCCTCAAATTGTCTCCTATACCTGGCATATTTTTTAAAGCTTCTAGTGCTGCTAATGGACATGTTTCCAAACCAAATTGCTACTGGGAAATAGGGTCAGCGGTATGGCTGGGGAGAAGATGCTGGTGTGTATGTGTGCTTTCAAATTTATGATAATCTCTTTAATTTCATAGCATATTCTTAGCAATGAATATTCGGATGTGATTTCATCAGTTCCTCCCTCTGAAATGTAACCTACAGCACCTGGAGATTATTACACACTTTTAAAGAAACAATAGAATTGCTAAAAAGCAAAAAATCCTGCACTGTAATACGATTGAGGAGGCAGCTGGCATGGCAAGGCAGAAAGAATGAAAGAGGGAAAGCAAAAGAAAAAAAAAAGAAAAAGGAAAGGACTGGAATAAAGTATATGAAAAAACGCTTACTCCACATATTCTGGCTACATTCACAATTAGTAATGGCTTCCTCCATCACTTTCAAAATATATCTGCAGTGGGAATATACTAGGGATGCCTCCTCACCTGTGATCTGAACTGAGAATAGGGAACCCCACATTTGAAAGGCCACAAGTTTGTTTTGTAATTTCAAAAACAAAATGAAGAAAGTGGCCCATGTTTAGAAAAACGGTTTTTCCAAAAGATTTCCCATTATCACACCTCTGATGCAATTTTCTTTTAATACAGTGATAATTCCTCAATCATTAATTCATTTAAAAAACTGACCTTTTTTTTAAAAAAAAAAAAGATAGAAACTTTGTTAAAGGTCCAATGTACATAAATGTTTTATGCTTTTATCAGATCTTTTTCACAGTGGATGAAACATAACTCTGTTCTTCATACTATTATCTGTTGCCTTTGACAATACATAACTCTGTTCTTCATACTATTGTCCAAATAATTCAGGATAAATTTACTGATTTCAGTATGGATGGATATCCTGTAAGCAAAAGGTCATCCCTTGTTTATTTTGCTTCTAGTGAGCTCAGGAGACAATGTACTGTATAACTCACAATGGTAGATTATTGTGCAGATAAAGCTTGGGCCTGTATGGACTTGCTTTTTATGAATGTGGTTCCCATCCCCTGATTCTGTGTATTTGTTTTCTATCAAAATTGCCTGACAATCAGGATATTGCCATCAGCAACAGCTAATCAATGCAAGATTATCTTCTCTCTCTGGAAAGATAAACTACCTCATTCCCGCCCCTTGATCATTTTGGTATGCTTATCACTATTTCAAAATCAATTTGTTTAGGTAATTAATAGATAGGAGAAATTTGCTTGCTAATAACTCACATCTATTTTACGCTTCAAAAGTGAATGTTGTACAACATCATGAAACATGCTGGGTAGTGGGGGTGGGGGCTTATATCAAGTGCCTAAAACGTTACCCCATGAGAAGGCAAGAAAGCAAATGCAAAGGCTGTCCTCCTGACTTCTCCTATGAATGCACCCATTAAAGGGCCTCTAGTAGTATCCTCTGATATTGGTCTGACTAATTTTAATGGATGTGATTCTTTTATCTTCCACACTGAAGTCTTCATAATCTGCTTTTGCTGTCACAAATGATAGCAAAGTCAATGATTCAGTGAAATACAACAGACTCTTGATATCTGCTGGGCTTTGGTTCTAGGACCCTTCTGGATTCTAGGGGTGTACAAGTCGGTTAAACCCCATTCGTTTTTTGGTATCCAGGTTTGGTGGGCCCCCAGATTGATTTTTCAGGAGCCTCCTGACTTGGGTTGGGGGAAAAATCAGCTTTTTGATCCAGCACCCAAGAGATCCAGAATGATCCAGCCTATTGGCGACAATGGGGAACTTATGAGGCTCCTTTCCATCATTTTTAGGGCATCAGTCTTAAGAAGCCATCATTTCTGGGATCCTTTCTCCTTGGACCCCTTCACACACTGCCGGTGGTACCCACACCATGCCCTGCACCATCCAGGCTTCCCCCTCATCACACAGAGGGAAGCCTTAGTAAGGCCTTAGTAAGCTTACAGTTCAGGCTTCACTTATTCTTCTTTCTTAAGCTGCTTCAAGCCTCAAGCTAATTGGGTTCAGGTTTTAAGGGAGACCTGGCTATTTCTTCCTTCAGTTCTCAAGCCAGCTGGGTTCAGGTTTTAAGGGAGAACTGGCTATTTCTCCCTCCACTCTCCCTTCTTTTCCCAGTTGTCAGAGGCAGCCCATACCATCCTGGCTTCCCCCTCTTTATATGGGTAAAAGCCTCTTTAAGCTGGCTCAAAACATCTTTCCTTATGGAAAAACAGGAAGCCTCTTACCCTTTCTGCGATCCTTTCTCCTTATGTCCCCCAATAACACCTGGGTTAAAGGCATCAGACTTAAGAAACCTCCCTTTCTAGCATAGTTTACCCCCAACACCCTTTCATTGATGCTGAGTTAAGGAAGACACCCTTTTTAAACAGTTATTTCAGTGGGAGCCACACTACCTGAAGGAGCATTAGCCATTTTTTTAAAAAAATTTAAATGACCTCCCTATTTTATGGCGGCTTTAGAAATGGTAAGATACATCTTCTACCCCACATTTGAAGGACATCACTGGTGGCAGTTTCTTAAGCGTGTAGAAGGTAAACTGCTTATTTATTACTATTTGAATCAAAAAGCAAGCCAAGCCATGCAGAGCTGCAAGTGGCACTGAGAATCAAAATCACCAATCTGTCTCTTTCAGAAACCTGCTCGCAATGGAAAAATGGAAGCCCAGCTTGGCTAAAAGATACGTCATGACTTTCTTCTGTTCCGATTGGCTCAACAGATAGGCTCATAGGGAAACTCCCTGTGGGCAAACGGTTGCCTCTTTGCGCTCCATGTGTAGCCGAAACAAACCAAAAGCAGTCATTTTCGGCAGCCACATGGTCTGTTGCGACCACAAAAAATGGTGATGGAATCTGTAAAAAAGGATGAACCAGCCAGAACCCATTTGTAAAAACAAAAACGAGCACAACCCTACTGCATACCAAAATCTGTCGATGTTCAAGTCTCGTTAGATATAATGGCTTAATAAAATTGTGTCTCTTACATAAAATGGCAACATTACTGCTTGCTGTTTTTGGATTTTTTTGGGAATATTTTCAGATAGTAGATGGTTGAATCCACAGATACAGAATCCAGGAATACAGAGGGCCAAATGTGTTTTTACCATTAGAAAGATGCTGAACTGAGAAGAAAAAAGCAAGATATTAATGAATAAATGAATGAACAGATGCGCATATGACTTCCCTCTATATCAGGAGAAAGATGGAATAAAAATAAAGTAAATAAAATAAACAAATGTGTAACTAATTAAGAGAGCAAAGTTTATTGATTAGTCCACTGACCGTATCAACATTAAAAAAACAAAATAGAAACGTACACAAATAAACAATAATCACTATCCTAAGACTCCCATTATAGTGAACTAACATACATTCAAACTTGATTAAGTTAAAAGATAATTAAAAATATCATCATTAAAATGCCAAGGTAAAATTTCAAACCACAAAAACAAAGGTTAAAATAGACCAGCCATTGCACAATCCCAAGCCACTTCAGATATCTGCGTCACCCCTACAGTTTACCCCAATCTCCTCCAGATACGCAGTTCTCAGCTGTGTTGCTTTATGAAGGAAAAGGGCTGTTTGGTGTGTTATCTTAGCATGTAACTAATTACATTTGGATGTTGATATGTAAATTTGGAGCAGAGGCTATTAAAACTCCTGCTGACTGCATTAATTGCACACACGTGTGCACTTAAGTCTGTTCAGTGTCTCTTGCTGTCATTTTTGTTCCTCAGCCAAAGGCTGAAATGTCAAGAACTGGAGTGGGCACAGTAATTTTCTCCACTGAAATGCAAAGCCATTTTTCAAAAACTGTTTTAAGGCTTGGAAGGAGAGGGATAAGTCCAGCCTGAAATAGTGCTTAGCTAGGGCTACTTGCACTTAATCTTAATGATTTTCCACAGAGCTGCCTGTCTGAGTTTTCTGCCCAATCAGCATGCTGGTCAAGGGATAAATTATGTTATGGGATAAAAGGGGGTGCTGGAAAGGGCTTATTTAACATTAAAGAGAAATAACAGTGATTCTTGCAAATGAGAATTCACATAAAATGTCCTGCTCATTTTTCCCTATTATCTTCCTTTAATAGGGTGAGTGCAAAGACTGTAACCTGTGGCTGGGTCAGGTCACCTTCGTCCTGCTGAGCTACGATCACCCTACAGCTCTTTCTCTTCAAAAATGCTGAGGCAAAGGTTTGAAATATGAAGATCAAAGCTCAACACCCCTCCTGTAATCAGATCAGGATTTTATCTGCAGCCTATTTCTTTCCAAGAGATTTTACTGAGTGGAATATAACTGAAGTCGCTCGGTAGCATTCTGAATCAATGCCAGGTGACATGGGCCACCCAAGGGACTTGGCGATCCGTCCTTCAAAGTGCCTTTCAAAATGTAATCAATCTATGGCTTTCCTTCTTGGCACAAGTTCTTTTATTCTCTTCAGAAGCATTTCCCGCTCCCCACTCCCCACCCCCCACCCCGCCCCCATAATGTAATGTAGCACCCTTGGAGTGGCTTCAAAATGGCTTTCAGAATACTTTATTTTTATTTATTTATGGCATTTATATGCCACCCTTCTCACTCATTGGCCTGATAGCTGTATTGTGTCCAAATCTGATGTCAATTCGTCCAGTAGTTTTTGAGTTATGTTAATCCCACAAACAAACATTACATATATACATCAAACAATATATTATATCATTCGCATAGTAAAATATCAGTATTATATATTACTATATTGTACTATAACATTATATTGTAATATTATTCGTAATATTACATGTAATATAAAATATATTATTATAATATCATATTATTAGTAGTAGTATTATATTGTATTACATTATAATATTATAAATATTATATGTATATACAATATATTATATTATATTATTATCATAGCACAAGAGACAAGGTGGAACTGTCTTCTGGCCCCCTCTCTCTTCACTCTGGCCCAGAGCAGCAACTGGTGCTGGGGGGACTTTATACTGGCTTTAAGTGCTGTTGAAGTGAAAGGACTCAGGTGGACACAAACTTGGCTCTAGGACAGGTCGGCATCATTTGTTACATACAAGCCCATGATCTACAACACACTCAGACCCACAAAGCCTTGGGCCCCCCGAGGGAGCGGCGCCGGGGAGGGGGTCTTCCGTACGCCACATTTATGTAACATGGTACCAGAGTGACAAGATTTGTCTACTCTATATGGATCATTGTCTTTTCAGGAGCCACAGTGATGGAATGGGTTAAGCCCTTGTGCCAGCTGAACTGCTGACCTGAAGGTTGGCCATTCAAAACCGCAATATGGGGTGAGTTCGTGTCTGTCAGCTCCAGCTTCCCATATGGGGACATGAGAGAAGCCTCCCACAGGATGGTAACACATCCGGGCATCCCCTGGGCAAAGTCTCTGCAGATGGCCAATTCTCTCACACCAGAAGCAACTTGCAGGATATTCTCAATTCACTTCTGACATGATTTTAAAAATTGTAAATAACTCAAAATTACAGGAATTTTTTCTTAATGGTTAAGATATAACAAAATGGGCATCTTGTGTGTCACCTCCTCTAATTAAATATGTTGCACAGATGGTGTACTGTCTCTACTTAATTGTATTTAACACACTCTTTGTTTTTACATACTAATTGCTTTTGGTAAGAACACTGTTTAACACTTGAGGATTGGAGATATAACAAGATGTCAAAATCAGAGGCCATTCAGTAAGGATTGCTATAAAATAGCATAACTTGATGTCTTTTCAAATGAACAGGTGAAAGAGTGAGTGAGCTTGATTGTATTTTCGATCAACTTTCTCAAAAGCTAAAATACAACATAACCTCTCTTCTCAAAAGCTGGATGATATTCATGCTTGTAAGTTGAAATAAAACCATTATGCCATACAGTGGAAAAGAACCACAAGAGCCATCTATTCCAACAGCTTGCCCTGCGGTAATACACAACCAAGGCATTTCTGAAAGATGGCCATCCAACTTCTACTTTTCAAAAATATGAAATATGAAAATTCACTACTTTCCAAGGTAATCCTCCCTTGGCATATACTTAGGGTTTGGTCTCAGGGACCCATGTGGATGCTCAAGTTCCTTTATCCACAATAATATAGCAAAATTGATGTCATTTTATAAAATGGCAAAGTAGATGCTAGCTTTTCAAATTGGATGATCATGGATTATTTTTAAGACATGGATGGTTTAGCTTTGAATATTTTTTAATTATCTGTTATGGATTTTTAACTAGGAATTTTGTAAAACCATTGATATTTAATTCTGTTTTAATATTTGTAGATTTTAAATTGCATTGAAATGCTTTCAATACAAGCTGCTTGGAGACCCCTTCTACACTGACATAGTAAAGGTAAAGGTTTTCCCTGGTATTAAGTCTAGTCATGTTCAACTCTGGGGAGGTGGTGCTCATCTCCATTTTTAACCCAAGAACTGGCATTGTCCGTAGATAACTCCAAGGTCAAGTGGCATGGGGCACCATTACCTTGCCGCCAAGGCGGTACCTATTGATCTACTCACATTTACATGTTTTCAAACTGCTAGGTTGGCAGAAGATGGGGCTAGCAGCAGGAGCTCACACCACTTCCCAGACTTGAACTGCCAACCTTTCAGTTAGCAAGTTCAGCAGCTTAGAAGTTTAGCCTGCTGTGCCACCAGGGGCCCCTCTGGTGGCGCAGCAGGCTAAACTGCCATACAATCCAGATTATAAAATCCACATTATCTGATTATAAAATCCACATTATCTACACTGCCATATAATTCGGTTCAAATCAGATAATTTGGATTTTATATGGCAGTGTAGAAGGGGCCTGAGCCTCCTATATGGAGATAAAAAGTGGTAGATAAATAAACATATAATAACAACAACAATGAATACAACAATCATGAATACAGAATCTGTGAATACAGAGGGCTGACTATACTGTTGAATGGCTCTGCCAGTAAAGACATTTTTTCAAAGGTTTAAGTGAAAAAAATTGTGCAATTTGAATTCAAATTAAAAGAGCTGAAATGCACCACACTTGCTTGACAGTATACCTAAACATAAAAAGGGTTTTTTTAAATTTTAAAAAAAGTTTTTTCCCCCCTAGTGAATAATTTCAAATCTGTGAATGTAGAGAGCTGACTGTACACACATTTACATCTGGATTCCATCTCCCCAAACTCAAAGTCTAAAGCTATTCTCAGCATATAATAAGAACAATATTTATAAACACTAAATTTTTCATTAAAGCCAGCACGTCCATGACGTCATGAGACTCCGCCTCTCTCTCCGCCCCTTTCTCCGCCTCTTTCTCCATGCCAGCGTGGTTTTTCCTTTGCTAGGGCAGCATTGCCAGCGTACTCTTGTTGTTGACAGAATTCAACAACAGAATTCAGCAGAACTTTTTTGTAAATATAGAAGGTTATAAATTCCTGTTTATATCGCAGTACTTTAGAAGAAAAAACTGCACCTTGGGCCTCTTTTCCTCTATTCTCACAGACTCTGCTCACAGAGTCGGCTCACAGACTCGCAAACCTCATTAGACGCACTTTAAACTAGGTCCACCGGGGGAGGGGGACAACAGCCTTGCGAACACTACCTTACCCATAATGTCTGGGAATCACCAGAAGGCTAAACGGAGGGCTGCACAAACACAACAAGGACCAAGTACCAAAAGCACAATAATCCCAATTAAACAGCTCAAGGGAAGATCTCAGGGGCTCACATGTCTTTACACTAATGCACAGAGCATGGGAAATAAACAAGACAAACTCCAACTTTTAGCACAACACCACAAATATGATATCATAGGGATCACTGAAACCTGGTGGGATGACTCCTATCGCTGGAATGTAGATATCGAGGGGTATAACCTCTTTCACAGAAACCGAACAAAGGGGAGAGGAGGCGGAGTAGCCTTATATGTCAAAAACTCTTATGCTGCAGAAGAGATTCAAGACAGCAATCTGGGAAACCAGCTTGAAATCATCTGGATAAAAATCAAGGGAACTGGGACTCAAAAAGATGTCGTTGTAGGCGTCTACTACAGACCCCCAAGCCAGGAGGAAGAACTTGATGAAGTCTTCTGCCAACAGTTGACCAAACAGGCACAGAGAAGAGATGTAGTAGTCATGGGCGATTTGAACTATCCCGATATTTGCTGGAAAACAAACTCGGCCAAGAGTACAAGGTCCAACAAATTCCTTGCTTGCCTTGCAGACAATTTCATGGTCCAGAAGGTAGAAGAGGCAACAAGGGGATTGGCTACTCTTGATCTCATTCTAACAAATGCGGAGGACCTGATCGATGCGGTCGAAGTGGTAGGATCCTTAGGGGCAAGTGACGGTGTGCTCCTGCAATTTGAGGTACAAAGGAAGGCCGAAACTAAGACAAACCCGCATTTTGGACTTTAGGAGAGCTGATTTCCAAAAAATGAAGGAAACGCTGAGCAGCATTCCGTGGACACAGATACTAAAAGACAAGGGAGTTACGGATGGATGGGAATTTCTCAAGAGTGAAATACTCAAGGCGCAATTGCAAACCGTGCCAACAAAGAGAAAAAATAGGACAAGTGCAAAGAAGCCAGAATGGATGTCCAAAGAACTTCTAACTGTGCTAAGACACAAAAGAGACATGCACAAGAAGTGGAAAAAGGGAGAAATCACCAAAGAAGAATTCAAACAAATAAACAAATGTAGGGAAAAGGTCCGCAAGGCTAAAGCAAAAAACGAGCTCAGACTTGCCAGGGACATTAAAAACAATAAAAAGGGCTTCTATTCTTATGTCAGTAGAAAAAGGAAAAACAAGGAGGCGATAGGACCTCTTCGAGGAGAAGATGGGGCAATGCTGACAGGGGATAGGGAAAAGGCAGAACTACTTAATGCCTTCTTTGCCTCGGTCTTCTCACAAAAAGAGAGTCTTCAACCTCAGCAAGATGGAGTGGATGAGGGATTGGAGGACATCCAACCCCTAATTGGGAAAGAAGTCGTCCAGGAATACCTGGCTGCTCTTAATGAGTTCAAGTCCCCAGGGCCAGATCAACTACACCCCAGAGTATTGAAGGAACTAGCGGAAGTCATTTCGGAACCATTGGCAACCATCTTTGAGAGTTCTTGGAGAACGGGAGAAGTTCCAGCAGATTGGAGGAGGGCCAATGTGGTCCCAATCTTCAAGAAGGGAAAAAAGGACGACCCAAACAACTACCGTCCGGTCAGCCTCACGTCGATACCAGGCAAGATTCTGGAAAAGATTGTTAAGGAAGCGGTCTGCAAACACTTAGAAACAAATGCAGTCATCGCTAATAGTCAACATGGATTTATCAAAAACAAGTCATGTCAGACTAATCTGATCTCTTTCTTCGATAGAGCTACAAGCTGGGTAGATGCGGGGAATGCCGTGGATGTAGCGTACCTGGATTTCAGTAAGGCTTTCGACAAGGTCCCCCATGACCTTCTGGCAAGGAAACTAGTCCAATGTGGGCTAGGCAAAACTACGGTGAGGTGGATCTGTAATTGGTTAAGTGGACGAACACAGAGAGTGCTCACTAATGCTTCCTCTTCATCTTGGAAAGAAGTGACAAGTGGAGTGCCGCAGGGTTCCGTCCTGGGCCCGGTCCTGTTCAACATCTTTATTAATGACTTAGATGAAGGGCTAGAAGGCATGATCATCAAGTTTGCAGACGACACCAAATTGGGAGGGATAGCCAATAGTCCAGAGGACAGGAGCAGAATTCAAAACGATCTTGACAGATTAGAGAGATGGGCCAAAACTAACAAAATGAAGTTCAACAGTGACAAATGCAAGATACTCCACTTTGGCAGAAAAAATGAAATGCAAAGATACAGAATGGGGGACGCCTGGCTCGAGAGCAGTACGTGTGAAAAAGATCTTGGAGTCCTCATGGACAACAAGTTAAACATGAGCCAACAATGTGATGTGGCGGCAAAAAAAGCCAATGGGATTTTGGCCTGCATCAATAGGAGCATAGTGTCTAGATCTAAGGAAGTAATGCTACCCCTCTATTCTGCTTTGGTTAGACCACATCTGGAATATTGTGTCCAATTCTGGGCACCACAATTCAAGAGAGATATTGACAAGCTGGAATGTGTCCAGAGGAGGGCGACTAAAATGATCAAGGGTCTGGAGAACAAGCCCTATGAGGAGCGGCTTAGGGAACTGGGCATGTTTAGCCTGAAGAAGAGAAGGCTGAGAGGAGATATGATAGCCATGTATAAATATGTGAGAGGAAGCCACAGGGAGGAGGGAGCAAGCTTGTTTTCTGCTTCCTTGGAGACTAGGACGCGGAACAATGGCTTCAAACTTCAAGAGAGGAGATTCCATCTGAACATTAGGAAGAACTTCCTGACTGTGAGAGCCATTCAGCAGTGGAACTCTCTGCCCCGGAGTGTGGTGGAGGCTCCTTCTTTGGAAGCTTTTAAGCAGAGGCTGGATGGCCATTTGTCAGGGGTGATTTGAATGCAATATTCCTGCTTCTTGGCAGGGGGTTGGACTGGATGGCCCATGAGGTCTCTTCCAACTCTTTGATTCTATGATTCTATGATTCTGCAGAATGCTAACATTAAAGGCTGATTGATGTCCCATATTTGGAAGCTTTTCTATTTGAAAATCTGCTGTAGCAATTGTATTTCCCAGCACACCTTAATACAAGCTAAGATTTTGGGGACTGATGGAAGTTACTGTTCAATGATAACTCAAGGAGTGTACCGTGGTCTTGATTGTAAAGACTAACATGTTGTAAGATTCATCGACGGTGTAGAAATCCCTCCAACACTATGTGAGAGAAACTTGGGGCCCTTCCACACAGCTCTATATCCCAGAATATCAAGGCAGGAAATCCCACATTATCTCAGTATGGACTCAGATAACCCAGTTCAAAGCAAATATCATAGGATTTTCTGCCTTGATATTCTGGGATACAGGGCTGTATGGAAGGGCCCTAAGACAGGTCATCACAGCTTTTTTGATTCTGCCTTCCAAGACAGGTGTATTGTAATGACACCTGAAATCTTTTAAGATGAATAGTATGAGCTAACAGCATTACAAAAGCCATTAAGATGAGATCACATATCTAGGGATGCAGAGGCTTAGCACACACTGTACAAGCTGTTCCTTTGCCAGGACTCCTCATTTATCATCCAAAAGAGGAGAAAAATTCAATTGGAATTAATTTCTTTCTTGCTTTTTACTGGTTGGTCGCAGCACAAAAGCCAGCAGGGAACCTTTGCAGGAACAGCTACCACCCTGGGTCTTTCATCTGTGCCCATTTTGAAAGCCAACCAAACAAGCAATTACTTTTCTACAGCAAGTTAAGAGACAGTGTAGTACAGAGGGATGGGCCAACAATCCTGGAGTGAACTGTAATTCACCTCTGCACTGGAACAGTTTAAAAGCAATAATCAAATCAGTGAGAAGTCTCACGCAGGGGCCCTATCTTGTTAATGACAGAGGCTCTTTTAAATCATGGATGCAGGAGTGATTCCGTTTCCCTCCCACCCTTCCCTTGAAATTAGGGCTTAAGATGCTAAAAAGAGGCCCACCAAGAGGGTTCTTGAGTCAGTTTAAATCAAATTACATAATGGATGCTGGAGGAGAAAATCCTGGACCTCTGATTCACACAGTGCATTTAGAGTGCCATTAATAAGCAGAGGCTGGGTTCATTGAGAAATGGAAGACAGGAAAGGATGCTGCACTATGTTTGGATAATGCTATTAGAAGGCAATTTTCTTCATTAAGAAAATATGTTTCCATGCAAACCATTGAGCATTTGACCAGTGAACAAAATGTATTTGTTATTATGCCTCCAAAGGCTTTTTAAAAAGAAGAAATCCACCATAATAATAATAATAATAATAATAATAATAATAACACTTTATTTATACCACACTACCATCTCCCCAAGGGACTTGGTGTGGCTTACATGAGGCCGTGCCCACAAAACATCAATAATAAAGCAATAGCAAACAAACAATACAAAACAGTTAAAATATATCTCATAAACAGAAATAAAAATAAGCAATACAGTAACACAACAAGCAATCAGAAACCTATGGCTGGGCCAAAAGTAAAATTAAAATTTAAAAAAAATAATGCTGGGCATGGGCAAGGTAGGATATAACTGAGATAGAAATTTCTGAGGGGATAGGGCATGTAAATCAATCCTAAATCAATAATAAAGTGCATTTTGAGGACATATTGCTGAGAGTTTCAATTATTCTGGAAATGCACACTTGTTACCTCAGTCCTCAAAACTTGAAGGATCTTTAAGAATTCTCACTATTTACTTCCAAGGAACAGAAATTAGTTAGGACTACATTATTGCCCTTGAGCCCATGGTAGCTGCCTCATCAAGCTTTCTCCAGTTCCTGGAACCGTGAGAATTTTCAGGATCAGCATTTTTGTTTTCCATTAGAAAACAGATTGCTAGAAATGTAGAGCCCTTTTTGTAGTATTTGATTTAATTGTAATAAAGGCAAGAAAGGTTAATTTGTAGAAAGAAACAGACTTGCTTCCATAGCTAATCCACTCTCTCTGAATTTTTCTAAAGAGCCCTGCAATCCAAGCTGTTTTCTACCTTCAGTTTACTGTATATGAGTTCCTATTCTGTTTTTCACTCCACATCTGATTTTTCTTCTACAAAGATGCTTTTTTTCCCCTATGACAGAGCCCTAACCTTAACCCTGACTAAATACTATGTTTCTTCTTCTGTTGTTTTATCTAATAACTAGAAGATCAGGAACCTCTGCCTCAAAGATCTCTACTTCCATGAAGTTAAGGATTTTTTTTCTTTAAATCTAATATACCTGAATGTCTTCAAGATCACCACTTCTCCTCCAAGGCAGTTTTATTGTTTGGTTCATTCAGTTAGACATGGTTCAGGTACTGCTGTTGTTAGAATGAAGGTCTTGGTTAATTCTCCAGTTCCTGAGTCTGAGAAGAGACCATCTGGGAGCTTAGATACCCAAATATGTATGCCCTCTAGGCTTAGTTTTAATAATATTATGCCAGGTTAGTACTACTAAACTGTCTGGTGATTGAGCCACAAAGTTTGGTTTTAAACAGTAATGGATATTCATTTATAATTAGAGCATTAGACTAGTTAGATTAGAATAATTTATTTTGTATGTTTCTTTGAGACCCACTTCAGTATTAATACCTATGATCCAGTAGCTCAGTGGTCCCCAGATATTTTGGCCTTCAACTCCCAGAAATCATAATATAGTTGCATAGAATCTGTAATGTCTGTATGTCCAATGTCATTCTTTGTCTAAATGTTTTTCTGTAATCTGATATACCCTCTTACACTGCAAATTGCAATAAAAAGACCTATGCTTTAAAGTTATTGAAAAGTCATTCATGACACAGTGGGTATTCAAGGCCCCGAGACTATTCAGGCACTGTAGGGAATGGGGATACTCAGGGTAAAAATCTGGAGTTGCCATACAGCATAAAGTCTCTGGACAGGACAAGTTCAGTATAGCATTTTTATCATGAGATGATTGTACAGTGTTTTGATACTTGAGGCACAGAACAAAGGAACAGCCAGTCCTGTTACATGAATACAAGTCAAATGGATTGGCAAATACTTCAACACCAATCACGATCCAATTTCCTCACATCAGAAGGCAGCAGTCTTGCATAAGGCCATGAGTCACATAATAATAAATAATAAAACTATTTATATACCGCCCTATCTCCCCAAGAGGACTCAAGGCAGTTTCCAACATAAGGCAAAACATTCAATTGCCTTATGTTGGAAAGCGCCCTGAGCTGCGTTCCCAGAAATCTTGCTGCTACTGTATCCACACAATTTTAGCTGCCTGAAGCAGTTGTATCTCCTTCATCAATGCTAAGACTGTCTATCTCTCTGGCCAACAGAGCATCACCTTAAATGTGCATTCAAGGTCTAAATTCAGGTATGACTGGATTGTTGGCACTGTAGGTGGCATTCTGTTAATGACACACGTGCTCTGTTTATATGGGATACAGGAGACTATTCTTTAGCTCTTTGCATCTTGTTCAATTCTTCCAGCAGCAGAGGATCCACAGCTGCTGCTTATATGTGGAAAGGCAGATAGAAGCAATTTGCATTATGATGATATATTTGGTCTGTGCTCCAAGGAAAAGAAAAAAAGGAAGGTGCATCTATGAACTCATGCTTCCCTGCTGGGTCAAGATCATTTGCTTCCTCCTTATATGAATCTTCCTGAGCCCCTTCCTACAACAGCCACCCCACAAAGGGCTTGATGGATGCCAAGGCTGAGGGAGAACACAGGATTGTTCGGGCAAAGCTCTATGTTTTACCTAGGGTTCCAGAAGCACTAGCCAGCTGGTCCAATGGCCAGGAATTCTGAGAGCTTTAGTCCAAAACAACTGGAGGGCCACAAGTTTAACACAACTGACTTAGAGGGAAAATTACATTGGTACTATCAGAATGTTGTGGTAAACATTGTGCTAAAAGTAGCATAGAGATTGGGGGGTAGGGTAGGACCACATTAAGGAAAGAAGTATTAAGGAAAGAAGCACATCTTCAACATGTACTAAACTTCAATCACCTCCTCTCTCAGCTCAAAATGAAAAACAGAATATCAGTGGACAGCAAAAGAGATTTAAAGGCTTAAAGCTAACCTAAAATGAGGAATAAACACCAAGAACTGGAAAAGCCTGGCCCTCGAGTGTTCTAAGTGGAGGTCAGCTATTATTCACAGTGCTGTGGATTTTGAAGAGGCATGAATAGAGGATGAAAGGGAGAAACATGCCAAGAGGAAAGCGCATCAAGCAAATCCTTGACAGGACTGCCTTCCATCTGGAAATCTATATCCTCATCGCAATAGACCATGCGGATTCAGAATAGGTCTCTACTGTCACTTATGGACCCATTGCCAAAACTGTACCCTTGAAAGACAATCATACCTGGTCATGAGTTGTAGTCTATGGTGATGATGATGACACTCCCAAACCTCTATTCCTGCATGCACATAGTTATTTAAATCACCACATTAAATGTTTACATATATGCCACTTTACTTGTTATTTTGACTGAAGAGAGGAGCATAACTGGACTGAAATAAATTAGGGAACTGCCAGGAAATATCGCCTCGGGGTGCCATTTCCCCCACACCATCCACCTTTCCCCACCTACACAAAAACACATACACATATCATTCAGATAGTGGCCCTACATTGTTCCTGGGGGTGCAAAGAATTCTCTGCATACGTTTTCACTTTTCAGCAGCAACAGCATTTTTTAAGCATTCAGTCCAGTCTGCTGCCTTTGAAACTCCCATTTCACGCTTGACTGGAGCCAAATATCCCAAGTCATTCGGTAGTATTAGCCTGACCTCTCTGTTCTTGCTTCTGTTCCTTTTCCCTCCCAAATACTTCTTAACTCTCCCCTGAAGGCAATCTGGTCATTGACAGTGTCTCTAAATCCTAACATGCTGTGTTTCAAATTGTGAAATTAGTTACAGGAAACAAAAGCTCCATTACAGTTTCTTCAGACTTGACTCATTTGTTCTGTGGAGCTTTGCGGTTCAGGACATTTCTGAATGGTCTGAAAAGCAACTCTGGACCTGTCTACACTGATGGGGAAAATCTGTTTTGTACTGCCTTTTCTGGTTCTTGTTGACCCTTTAGTGACCCCCCATCAACCTCATAGTGAGATCACCATAACTAGCTACACATTTTTGCTACCAAACTTATCTCGCTCTTAGGGAACAGTCCACATTTCCAATCTTTTGCTTTATTTTCAGTCACACAGATGTGGTTGCTTTGCTCTTCCTCCGCCATCATGCAAGCAAATATAAACATTTTCTTTTAAGGGGGGGGGGGGTGTACTAATACTAATATACTGTTATGTAAGTATCTTCACACATGCATATTAAGATTTTTTTAAAAAAATAGCTTGGGAAAGAACCACTTTTTGGCAGGAATGATGCTCTCCCACCAAATAGTTCCCTACCTACTTCCCATAACTCCACAGTAAAGTGACACAACCTGGAAAGCTGATCACATGCCAAAAAAAATCTCGATTTTCTATAGAACAATGGAAAAGGACAAGGTCTTTTGAACCAGATTAAATCCTAAATGATGCAAATGAATAATAAAAATATGTAAGGAGTGCAGCATCTATGATGGGTTCGCGATTTTTTCTACAGTGTAGGTCACCCATCTGTGAGCATGCTTAGTTGTAACTATTTCATATTCATGATCACTACTTAATTGTGATATTAACATTGTCACCACCATCATAACTCACCCTCCTCCTCACACCGCCACCACCTACTTTACTAGCCATCATTTGCATGGGTGAAGGAGGGCTATTCTGCTGATGGTAACAGCATAGTTGAATGCTGTATCTGTCAGGCTTGCGTGTGGTCAGGCCATATGAAGTTAGTTAAGTATAAGCTGATACATGACTCTGGCTAGAGTAGGAAATGTTTGCATTTTTGGACTCCAGAATCCCACTCCTTGGTCCCATACTGGAAATATTTTTTTCCAGATGTGCATAAAGAGTTCCTTTCTCTAATAAATATATGCAGAGGTTGTCTTAGATGAGCCTCCATTATTTCTCTTCTGAATTAAGGCAGTACTGACAGGGTCAAGGAAATTCTTGTTGGTGATATCTACTTGTGGAATTCTATCCCCAAGTAGACCCACTATGACTAGTCTGAAATAATTCAACAGCAGAAAAGGAGATTTACATTTGTCAACACCTTTAGAGTTCCTCGAGCCTTTACACTCTCAGTTTTATTTGTGATGTTTTCTGCTTTAGTCGGTTGTTTTTATTTTTTTCAATATCTCTGAAGGTATTTTAATTGATTTGTATACATAAGCATATGCATGTATCAATAAAAACCAATAGATTTTATGGAGGTTTAAAGGAGAGCTTAACATGGGATTAAGAAGTTGATAAATGGACGATAGATAGATAGATAGATAGATGGATGGATGGATGGATGGATGGATGATAAATACATAACACAGCCCAATATTTTTTTTCTCATTGTCTTGGCCTGTTCCTGGAATTATTTAAGATACTAAATCAGAAAATTGCATTGAATTGAGCACATCAGCTCTAGTTTCTTAGATATGATTATCATGGTTTCTTGTGGGCAAGCAGATGGCAACTGGTATATGGCAAAACAGGTCAAATATACCCAGAAACCAGGTTAACATTTGATGCACCAAAATGTGTATTGACTAGTGTAATGTTCTCTTCTCCCTGCCCTTTACATTTGTCTCCTCAATATGATTTTATTTCTGAAACCACCTTAAGGTAAAGGTTTCCCCTGACATCAAGTCTAGTCATGTTCAACTTTGGGGAGTGGTGCTCATCTCCATTTCTAAGTCAAAGCGCCAGCGTTGTCCATGGACATCACCAAGGTCATGTGGCCAGCAAGACTGCATGGAGTGCCGTTACCTTCCCACCAAAGCAGTACCTATTGATCTACTCATATTTGCATGTTTTCAAACTGCTAGGTTGGCAGAAGCTGGGCCTAACAGCGAGAGCTCACCCTGCTCCCTGGATTTGACCTGCCAACTTGGGTTGGAGTCTGCCAATGGTGTGGGCTAGATTTCAGAGGAAAGAAATGGCAAAACTGTCTCTGATTATTCCTTGTGTAAGGAAACCTTATGAAATTCATTTGTCACCACAGTCAACAGGAAACTTGAAGACTCATGTACACCTCAGCTCCTTCAAGATGAGAGTAGCAGTGAAAAAGGCTTTATTCAAAGGGACTCTTCCTCCCCCACCATTTCCAACCTCAACACAGCAGAGCAGTAGAGAGAGGGCTGAAAGCAGCTTGACAAATGAAAGGAGGCAGCAGTGACAACAGCTGCTCCCAACATCTCTATCAGTCTCCTCTTTTCAATAAGAAACAAACCCCTCTGTGGTGTCTTTTATTCTCAGTGCTGCATTGTGGCACAGTCGGGCGACCAAAGACAGAGTCAAGCTCTTATCTAGCATTCCTGGATTGAATAAAATCACACAATGAAGTAAATAGGACTGTGGGAAAAGCCACTAAACCTACCCAAGTTTGGTGTACAATACAAGGATTTTTTTAAAAAATTTCAGGATGATGCCTGTTCCAGGGGGAAATGATAGGATCAAACCCAGTCACACTTGATCAATCCTTTGTGAATTCAACATTGCCAAACAATGGCTTCCCAATAGCCTATGAAAAGTGAGAAAGAAATATCTTGTGTGTGTGTGTGTGTGTGTGTGCAGGGGCGGCTCAACCCATTACGCAAAGTAAGTCTTTGCAGTATAGTTGATTTTGCCCAGGGGCGCTCTTGAGGTGCTCTTGGGGGAAAATAGACCTTGACATTTGGGAGTTGTAATTACTGGGATGTATAGTTCACCTACAATCAAAGAGCATTCTGAACTCCACCAATGATGGAATTGAACCAAATATGGCACACAGAACTCCCACGATGAACAGAAAATATATATCAGTGATTGGCGGGGGGCACCAAAATACTGTTTGCTTACCGTTGAAAATTACCTAGGGCCGCCTCTGTGTGTGTGTGTGATAGGGCACTAATCCGCATAATAATTGGCACCATCTGGAGAAGAACATTTCCATCTTGCAGAAAAAGAAATTCTGCCTAAATATTCAGAGGATGATAAGAGCTATTTGATAATCCAATATGCTGCCTCACAGTGTGGTGGAATCTCCTTTTCTGGATGTCCTTAAACAGAGGATGGATGACCATCTATTAGGAATGCTTTTCTTGTGTGTTCCTACATGGCAGAGGATTGATTTGGGACGCCTTTGTGATCCCTTCCAACTATATTATTCTCTGAACTGCCAGCAAGCAAAGGTATGGTTATAGCCTTCTTTTAAATATCTAGGGACAATTCACACTATACCGTTTTAGCTCTGTGATTCCACTTTACCTGCCATAGCTGCAACCAGTGAGATTCTGGGGTTTGTAGTTTGGTGGGGCACTAGAACTCTCTGACTGAGAATTTTAAATAGCCCTCTCTAAACTCCAAATTCCTGGATTCCAACCAAGTGATTCCTCAACAGTGCAGGCAGCATTTCTGGGCCTGTGGCGTGGATGCACTAGGTAAAGGGGAGTGAAGTGTGTGTGTTGGAGGGAGGCAAACTGGGGTATGCCTCGGTGATGGGCTGCCTCCCCTCCTCTTCCTCTGGGCTGCCTTTCACTCTTCGTCTTGCCCAGATTGGCATTATTTATCATATCAGGAGTGAACCAAGGTATTTGAGAAAACACAAAGTTTAAAAACTTGGCATTCTATTAAATGTCCTTTGACCAGCAGCACTCCAAGTAGCTGGCTACTTGGAGTGCCTCTGGTGTTGACATAAGAAGGTCCTCCATTGTGCATGTGGCAGGGCTCAGGCTACATTATAGAAGGTGGTCTGTGGTTTGCTCCTTTCCACACTCACATGTCGTGGACTCCACTTTGTAGCCCCATTTCTTAAGATTGCCTCTGCATCTCGTGGTGCCAGAGTGCACTCTGTTCCATGTCTTCCAAGTTGCCCAGTCTTCTGTGTGCCCAGGAGGAAGTCTCTCATTTGGTATCAGCCATGGATTGAGGTGCTGGATTTTAGTCTACCACTTCTGTATTCTCGCTTGCTGAGGTGCTCCTGCAAGTATCTCTGTAGATCTTAGATCTTGATTTAAGTCATTGGTGTGCTGGATGATATCTGAACAGGGAATGGGCCAGAGATTTCACTGCCTTGGTCCTTTCATTAGTTTCTTCTACTTCCCAGTGGATGTCAGGTGGTGCAATACCGTCTAGACAGTGTAATTTCTCCAGTGGTATAGGGTGCAGACAACCTGTGATACTGTGGCATGTCTCACTAAGAGCCACATCCACTGTTTTAGCATGGTGAGATGTGTTCCACACTGATTTGGGGTACAAAAAAGGTAAATAGTTCCTTGTTTAATTTTACCCATTTTCTACTTTACTGCCAGTAATTGAATTTCTGCATTAAATATCCAAAACAATCTTATAGTCACTAGATATCATATATAATGATTTGGATTGGTTGTGGTAAGTACCATAACCAATTTGCTCACCCTCAGACTACAAAATGCCTACGTAGTTGTGTTAACAATCAAATTTTGCTATCCCAGCATTTAACAAAACTCTAGAGTTTAAAAATCACAAATGAAAAAAAACAGACAGCTGTTCATCCTCAGTTATGTGTTACAAAGGATTTACTAGCTACAGATTGCATGTCCTTAGAGAAATTTAGCTTATGTTGAACAGCTTCAAAGTGATTCAAAAGTAAATGTTATTTTAGAATATTTAGCTTAATCCACGGTGCTTTTTTCCTGTGTGTCTCTCCACAATTAAAAGATAACATACTGTGTTTCCCTCCAGGAAAGTGCCTTAAAGACTTTGCATATTGCCAACAAGCATTTCTACCATTATTTATGCCGTAATATAAACTAGTTTTCTACATAGATCTTTGGGCCAATTTATTTTCTGAGTGGAGGCTGACCAGGGCAACAACAAACTTTGAACAGAGGTACCCAGGTTATCAGACCATTTGCAGAAGGTTACACGAGAACTGGACTTCTCAATCCCTGAAGCATGGTAATTCACAGACAAAGGTGTATGCACATCACTTGAATTGTCCACCCCTTTATTATTCACACTATCCTTCAAGCCTGGGTGTTGTGTCCTGTCAGAAGCTGTTCTCCTTTAACAGGAAGGTCAATTTGCTTGGAGGAACTTAAATGGCCTCTGTCAACTTTATCTTTCATCAGAAGATATTGCAGACTAGTTGCTCTCTGAGATGCAGCTTTGCTCAGTGGCCCACTGTGTTCTTTGGGCTTCTTTTAATAGTCAAAACACAAATGCTTCTTCTGACTTTTCCTCCACCCCAAACACACATTGTGGGCATTTTGTATGCTCTTGAGTTTGGTTCCAGGATTCCTAATGATACCAAAATCCATGGATGCTCAAATCTTGTTATATACAGTGGTGTAGTCATTTTGACACCCTTTCAGAAAATGGCAAAATTAAGGGTTGGTTTTTGAGTTTTTAAAAATATGTTCAAACTCTGGATACTTGAAATCTATAGTAGCATAATCCCTGGATATGGAGAGCCAGCAGTATATTCAATCTATTTATTTATTTTATTTATCATGACAGAAGCAAACTGAGTGTACCGTTGTAATGTATTTTAAAACACAAAGTTTTAAAAAAAACTTGGCATTATACTAAATGTCCTTTGAGCAGTAGTTGGCCACTTGGAGTGCCTCTGGTGTTACTATAAGAAGGCCCTCCATTGTGCATGTGGCAGGGCTCAGACTGCATTGTTAAAGGTGGTGTGTAGTTTGCTCTTCTCCACATTTGCATGTTGTGGACTCCACTTTGTAGCCCCATTTCTTAAGATTGGCTCTGCATCTCGTGGTGCCAGAGTGCAGTCTGTTCAGCGCCTTCCAAGTCGCCCAGTCTTCTGTGTGTCCAGGAGGGAGTCTCTCATTCGGTATCAGTCATGGCTTGAGGTTCTGGGTTTTAGCCTGCCATTTTTGGACTCCTGCTTACTGAGGTGTTCCTGCAAGTTTCTCTGTAGGTCTTAGAAAACTATTTCTTGATTTAAGGCATTGTCATGCTGCCTGATATCCAAACAGGGGATGAGCTGGAGATGTCACTGCCTTGGTCTTTTTGTTGTTGGCTACTTCCCAGTGGATGTCAGGTGATACAATACCAGCTAAACAGTATAATTTCTCTAGTGGTGTAGGGCATAGACAACCTGTGATAATGCGACATGTCTCATTAAGAGCCACATTCACTGTTTTAATGTGGCGAGATGTGTTCCACACTGGCAATATGTATTCAGCAGCAGAGCAGCAGAGCGCAAGGGCAGATGTCTTCACTGTGTCTGATTGTGATCCCTAGGTTGTGCCAGTCAGCTTTTGTATGATATTATTTCTAGCCCCCACTTTTTGCTTGATAGTTGAGCAGTGTTTCTTGTAAGTCAGAGCATGGTACAGCGTAACTCCCAGGTATTTGGGTGTGCTGCAGTGCTCCAGTGGGATTCCTTCCCAGGAAATCCTCAGAGCTTAAGATGCTTGTCTGTTCTTTAAGTGAAAAGCACACATCTGTTTTTTAGATGGATTAGGAATCCACAAAGGATGTTTATATATATATGACAATAGATTGAATGCTGAATGCAGTGAATTGCAGCATTCAATCTAATTTCAAATATATATATAAACATCCTCCATGGAGTGTTTACTTTTTTCAGTCAGGACTAGACTGACAACTGCACCCAGAGAACATTTTCCTCAGTCACCCTCAGACTGTGGAATGGCCAGTAGAAGAGATTCAACAAATGGATATGCTGCCTGAATTTAGAACATCTAAGGGCTGGTCTTGGTTATTGTTCTAGAGCAGTGGTTCCCAATCTTTGTCCTTCAAGGTTCTTTTGGACTTCATCTCCCACAGTTCCTAATAGCTGCTAAGCTGAATGGGATTTCTGGAAGTTGAAGTTTTAAACACCAGGAGGATCCAAGTTTGGGAACCACTGTACATATGGCTGGGTCATAAAATCAGAGTTGGAAAGGACTGTAAGACTCATCTAATCCAATATGCTGCCAGGCAGAAATATAGAAAAAAGTCCTTTGAAAGATATGGTCATCTTACTTCTGTTGAAAGACCAAAAAGAAGATGAATCCAGCACCTTCCAAGGTGCTCCATTCCACTGTGAAAGAGGTCTAACAGTAAAGAAAGTCTTCTTAAGGTTGAAGTTGAATCTCTTTTCTAGGCTTATTAATATTATGTGTGCTTATGTCCAAGACTGTTAGTATTATATTCATTGTAGTATTTAACTTAATCTTTTAGCTTTTTTGTTTACCTAGAACTTCTATGAAGGTTGAATATAAAATTATAGAATCAAACAGTAACACCCATGAGATCCTTGTGTTTCTTATAACATGCAGTTCCACCTTTAGAATTCTGAACTGGGCAAGAAAGAGTCAAAGCTCAAACAATCCACAAGCTGGAGAGACTGATGGAATCAGATGAGAGAAATTCCCGTGCAAGAGGATTTATATTTTCAGTTGCACCTATTGACAACATTGGTTCTCTTTTCCCATAATTTTTCATGGTCAAATAATTCATTAAGCAATAAAAAGTAAATGAAATGATGTGGAGTTAATGCTGATTTACTCCTGCATGAATTAAACAACAAGTAAACAACTGGCCCTTTGCATGCAACGAAAGGAGACAAAACCCTATTGAAAAGAGTCATACAAGAGGACTATTGTCTTGAATGGAGAAATGATGTTATTTGGTCAACAAGTCAGTCAATTAATTTACACATTGGCTGAAGAGCCATTACAAAGACAAAACAGTGCTTGAAAAATCAAAACAAACAACATTCAAAAGATCTATAATGCTTTGTCTGCTCAAAAATAGACAGATCTAAATGGGAAAGTTTCCTCACGGATGTTTTGTCCTTCTTTCTAAAGGACAGTTTTATATGACAAATGTCCTACTTACTTCAGATAGGACATTTGTCATTTGCTATATTCTACTCTTGTTTAGGGAGTTGTGTGTGTGTGGCGAGGAAGGAAAAAAATATTGGTTATCTTCAGATTCTAAAATCCATATCAATACCATTATGAAACCAGTTATTGTTGTTATCCAAACTGATTCATTATTTTGCCTTTCTGGTTAGCTTAATAAAGGGATTATCACAACATGGGTTTTGGAATTAACTCTGCCCAGTGAATCAGCACGAGTTTTATCATCAGTTTCCTTTAGTTTTGTCCTGCCATTCTCAGCAGTAATAACTGGTGGCTCCTGTGTCTGTGAACTGGTGAATTTGCCCGAGTTTTGTCCAAAGTTTAAAGAGATCATCTAGCCAAGGGGCCAAACCTATTTGGGAAATACAGTGCAGCACCTTGGATAGCTCCCTTAAAATTAACTGATAAGTGACCAAGCACAACTGATGGTAACAAGAAGCCAATGAACATTCACCACAGACAGCACCACGTAGAATTGTGGGCCCCTGTACAAACACGTCACAATCAACAAATTTGGAACCCTTTCATACTACATAACAATAGCACTACGATTCTTTCTTAACTGCCATGGCAACATCTTATGAATTCCAGGGGTTTACAGTTTGATAATATAGTTAGAATTCTTTGCTACAGCCCTCTAATGACTTTGACAAAACTACAAAACTCAGGATTCTGTAGGATGTTGTCATGGCAGTTCAAGTGCAATCAGAGTGGTATACATCACTATTGAATGGGCTTTTAGAAGATATGGAATATTTGCAGCTATCAGGATGACAAAAGTCAGATTGTACTCAGGTGCTCAAGAAGTACAGCAGTATTTTCTTAACTTTAGGACATTCAGTGAGGAGCAACATCTGTTTTCACCATCTATCTGAGGAAGGAGCTATTGTTCCTTAGATGAACCATGGGGACAGATGGCCCCAATGGAACTAATTTCTGCCTCTATGGGAAAGCAGCAACAAAAACATAAGCATGGGGCAAGGTGTTATCAGTATGCTGATGACACTCAAATATATTTCTCCATGCTTTCCAAAACAGTTTCAGCTAAGGATAGCTTGTCTCCGCTGAATAAATGCCTGGAGGAGGTAATGGGCTGGATGAGGGAAAACAAATTGAAACTGAAACCAGACAAAACAGGTGCTTGCCATCAAGGTTCCTAATCTGGGGATGGACATGTGTCAGCCAATTCTGGATGGGACTACACTCCCCCTGAAAGACTGTGTTCACAACTTGGGTGTGCTCCTGGATCCATCTCTCCAAACCTCAGCCCAGGTAGATGTGACAGTCAGGACTGCTTACTGTTCGCTTTGGCTGATATGCCAGCTGCCCTCCTTCCTAGATTTGACCCAAACCATTACCATCCAGTCAGTCTCATGTCGATACCAGGCAAGATTCTGGAAAAGATTGTTCAGGAAGTGGTCTGCAAACACTTAGAAATGAATGCGGTAATCTCTAATAGTTGACACGGATTTATCAAAAACAAGTCATGCCAGACAAATCTGATCTCTTTTTTCGATAGAGTTACAAGCTGGGTAGATGAGGGGAATCCCATGGAGGTAGCGTACCTGGATTTCAGTAAGAGCTTTGACAAGGTGCCCCATAACTAGTCCAATGTGGGCTAGGCAAAACAACAGTTAGGTGGATCTGTAATTGGTTAAGCGGATGAACCCAGAGGGTGCTCACCAATGCTTCCTCTTCATCCTGGAAAGAAGTGATGAGTGGAGTGCCACAAGCAGAGTTCCATCCTGGGACCAGTCCTGTTCAAACATATTTATAAATTACTTAGACAAAGGCTTAGAAGGCACAATCATCAAGTTTGCAGATGACATCAAATTGGGAGGGATAGCCAATACTCCAGAGGACAGGAGTAGATTTCAAAATGATCTTAACAGATTAGAGAGATGGGCCAAAACTAACAAAATGAAGTTCAACAGGGACAAATGCAAGATACTCCACTTAGGCAGAAAAAATGAAATGCAAAGATACAGAATGGGGGATGCCTGGCTCGAGAGCAGTACATGTGAAAAAGATCTTGGGGTCCTCGTGGACAACAAGTTAAAAATGAGCCAACAATGTGATGTGGTGGCAAAAAAAAGCCAATGGGATTTTGGCCTGCATCAATAGGTGTATATTGTCTAGATCCAAGGAAGTCATGCTACCCCTCTGTTCTGCCTTGGTTAGACCACACCTGGAATGCTGTGTCTAGTTCTGGGCACCATAATTGAAAGGAGATGTTGACAAGCTGGCGTGTGGTAGAGGCTCCTTCTTTGGAAGCTTTTAAATAGAGGCTGGATGGCCATCTGTCGGGGGTGCTTTGAATTTGATTTTCCTGCTTCTCGGCAGGGGGTTGGACTTGATGGCCCATGAGGTCTCTTCCAACTCTATGATTCTATGATTTGGAGGACCTGAAGATGGTAGTGCATGCACTGGTAATCTCAAGAATGGACTTCTGCAATGTGCTTTACATTGGGCTACCCTTGTACCAAGTTCTGAAACTCCAGCTGGTTCAAAATACAGCAGTCAGATTGGTTCCATGAACATCTAGGAGTGAGCCTATTACACCTATCCTATAGTCACTCCACTGGTTGCCAGTTAGTTTCAAGGCAAAGTACAAAGTGGTAGTTTTGATTTTTAAAGTCCTACATGGTTTCGGTCCAGGTTACCTAATGGATCACCTTCTCCCATACAATCCGTCCCGCACACTAAGGTCCTCTGGGGGGACCTCCTGCTCCAGCTTGCCAGAACCCAACTGACAAGCACCACCCATAGGACCTTTTCATCAGCTGCCTCGAGACTGTGGAAAAACCTGCTGGAAGAGCTCGGACAGCTAAATAAGCTGTTGGAATTTTAAAACCGTGTAAAGACCTACCTCTTCTGGCAGGCCTACCCAGATAGTATTTAAGCATTAATTTTAAATGTGTATCCTTTGTTTATATTTATGTAAATATGTATTTTATAGAGATACGTTTTATAGAGGTACATTTTAACATGTGTATTTGTGGTGTTTTGCAGTGTTTATTTATTTTAATTGTTCTGTAATGCGACAAGAGGAGAGGCGGGTAAGAAATAAAATTATTATTATTATTATTATTATTATTATTATTATTAAAAAACAAACAGAAGAAGGTAGAAAAAAGATGTCTCTGACTGTGTTCCTGTTTCTGGTCACCATCAAAAATTGACTCGAGAAATGGCTCCCAATGCATTAGAACTTTACTTACTTTTTCCTTTTATCCTTTTTTCAGGACCTTCATGGACACCCAAATCTCTAGCTGCTGAAGTCCCATTATACACAATGGCATGATGAAGTATATAATGGCACGGCAAAATGTAATTATATACGGTGGCAAAATCTAGCTTTGCTTTTTATAATTTTGGAAAAAAATATTTGGAATCTGAGGATGGTTGAATGCGTGGGTGCAGGATTCATGTATACAGAGGAACAACTGCATGCTCAAATGGTTCTTCTGGAAATGTTCATCCCAGTCCAATTACAATTTAGAGAGGTTGGTATGTTTAGTTTGGGGAAGAAATGACTAAGAGATTATATGATGGCCATCTTTAAATAGTTATCATGTAGAAGGTGGAGCAAGGTTGTTTATTATTGCATAGTAATTTATTATTTATTTATTTCGAGATTTTATATACCGACCCTCTCACCTTCAAAGAGGGATTCGGACCGGTTCACAACATGTGTTAACATACAAAAAAATATACAACAACACAATGCCACTCCATTACACGATTAAGGAGCGATATGACTGCTATCTTTAAATATTTGTCATGTAGAAGACAGAACAAACGTGATAACTGCTGCTTCAGAAACAAGAATATGAATGAAAGGATTCATGTCAAGGGAGGATATAGACTTCATCTAAGCTGCAGAAAGGTTTTCCTCAAGGTAAGAACTGTTCAAAAGTGGCATAAGCAGCCGTGGAGTAGTGCTTGGATGACTATCTTTCAGGAGGGTTTTAGCTGTATGTTACTGAATGGTAGGGAACTGGACCAAATGACCTTTGTGGTTCCTTTCAACTCTCTGGTTCTGTGATGATGTGATTCTCATTAGCCCATTCCTTAAAATAGTGAGAAGCTGAACAAGCAGAAAAGATGAATATTTCAAGATTGATGAATGTTTTCAACAGAGGAAAAGATAATTCAGCTATGGAAGTCATTGCCTTGGGCTGCTGAGAGGCAAGCAACTTATCATGTCGCAAAGGGAAACAGGCAATTAATATGCTGAAGAATATCTAGATCTAATAATTAACACTAATAAAGATTCACAAACAACACAATGCATTATGCTTCAGTGCTTTTTCAAGCTGTTGAAGAAAGAATTCCAGGAGACAGCTAATGAGTGGCAAATGATAACAGAGCGGTTATTGCTCATTCTTTTACTACACCAGAAAACTGCCACGATTGGAATATTTAAGACCAACATGGCTCTAAAACCCTTACTACTCAATAAATCTTTACTAGACAGAGACAACGACAATGAGGAAAATCATTCTTGCCTTTCCTCTGCCACGCTAATTGCAGAGCTGTATATTCAGACTTTTCAGGAAGTATGAATTATGTCTTTAACAGATGGAAGCACAGTGATTATTTAATGATAAAAGGAAATGTAGGTAGGTATATAAGAGGTTTGAAAGTGTAATGCAAAATAGAATCATGCTTGACAACTAATAGTGATTGAAGACAAACAAAGCGTGAATGCTTGTCAATCATCCTAGTGTCTTTGTTAACCACAGAAGGCAGAAAAATATTTGCATGTTAAGAAATACTGGGCCAAATTGAAGAGAACACTCTGGAAGCTCATAACATTACTGTTGAAAGGGAAGAGTAACCATACTGTTATATCAGATACTAGGATTTTTTTTTCATGTCAGAAGAGACTTGAGAAACTGCAAGTTACTTCTGGTGTGAGAGAATTGGCCATTTGCAAGGATGTTGCCCAGAGCATGCCTGGATGATTGATGTTTTATCATACTGTGGGAGGCTTCTCTCATGTCCCCACATAAGAAGCTAGAGCTCAACAGACAGGAGCTTACCCCACTCCCCAGATTTGAACCACCAACCTGTCGGTCGACCAGTCCTACCAGAACAAGAATTTAAACCCGTTGTGCCACTGGGGGCTCCTACCTAAGTAGGATGCAAGTAGGTGTTGAAGTGAGTGCAACAACACATGGCTCACATACAGTAGCTCAAACACATTAATGTTTTCAGGAGGATGGTTAACATTAGCAAAAATGTTTTAAAAGAGTCAACATGCCATCTCCTTCCAGATCTGTGATAAAATAATCCTACAGAGCCATGAAGGCAGTTCTCATTCCTTTCCAAAATCAGGCATAAAAACTGATTGAAATAGATTTAGAAAATGGGTGCAAAAAAGAGGATTTCTCCCATCTCCAAGAGCAAGTTCAAGAACTAAACTCCCCTTCAATACCTGCTTCTGCCTATGTAGTTATTAGATACCTTCCCTTTCTCTCCTGATATTATCGGCACCTTAAAAAAAATTAAATTGCACCTAAAAGGTAAATTTCTGTTCCTTAAGTCTATGGATCAACTGCATTACTATGTCAGGAAAACAAAGGAAAGAAATGCTTCACTTAGTAGTAAAACATCATGGAGGAAATTCATTATTAAAATTTAGAAAATGCAAATGTAAGTGGTAACTTTAAAATGCAATTCATCTCAAGTTTAGAGTAGAAAATTACTATCTAGAAAAAATGTCTTTGAGATTTTATAATGATCCAGCTATAGAAGTAGCTGTCATATTACCAGAAAGATTATGGTTCAGTGGGTAAAATAAGACAAGCTGATGATATATGAAGAGGAAGCCGTTTCAGAATTAGAAATCCATGGCAAGAGGAAGGGGAACCACAAAAGGTATCTCAGGAATTCATGAAATCACTTGGGGAAAAGGTATTAAAAAAAAGCTTTTAAAGCATTTCTTATCAACATTTTCTTCAGAAAATTACAGTGCAGTATAATTTAGTCAGCTTTCATTTGTCAGTTTGCTATCATATGGCAGAAATATAGTTATGAGGTTCTCAGCCAAATAACTTTAAAGAAGGAATACCTGAGGGAGGTAAAATATGAACCAGCAGACAGGACCCAATTGCAACCTTTAGAGGTCCGAAGCACTTAAAAAAGTTTGGTGCTCCCATACATAACTAACTCAAAATATAAACAATAATAACCCATAAAATACATTTTTATTTTTGAAATGGAACAAAAGTTACAGTAAGATGGAATATAATGTTTATTTTTTGCATACTTCCATTTATATTTGAAAAGTTCTCTTCTACTTATTTTGATTGCAGAATATCTTATTGTGGAAGCCCTGGTTTAGCTGCGCCATTTGCAGTTTTGTGTCATGTGACCCATGGTAATTCTGGCAATGGCATTTTAAGGCCTCTTGCCCTTGATGCCTCAAGCATGTACTTATTTTGTTTAATGCTTAATCCAGCCCTGGTAATGGAATGCTTATTAAGGTCCATATCACCACAGGTTAGGTTACGTGCATAGCCAGCCCTACAGGTGTAAGTGGCTTCCCAGAGCCAAAGGATGCAATGCCAAATCTGCCAAGATTGTCAGTAACCACTCAAAGGATACGGAAAGTAAATCTGTGACTGTGGGAAAATGGTTAAGTGTAGTATTGCTGTTATGAGATGGGAGCTAAAAAGTTGGGTTTTGCTGGTTAGAGCAGACATTTAAGTTTTACTGGTTAGAACAGACAGACTAATGCTTGTGTTGAGATCAGGTAGCATGGTCAAGAGCTATGAATGCTCAGATATTACCCGAGCTTCTGAATTTGCTTATCATAAATGTTAGGTGGCTTCATGATGCAGATATAACAAGATATTGTACTGGAAGGCAGCTAATGAGCATTATCCTTTTGTAGGTTTTTCGGGTTGTATGGCCATGTTCTAGAAGCATTCTGTTCTGACGTTTCACCAGGATGCTTGCCTCACAACCTCTGAGGATGCTTGCCACAGATGCAGGCAAAACGTCAGGAGAGAGTGCTTCTAGAACATGGCCATACAACCCGAAAAACCTACAACAACCCAGTGATTCCAACCATGAAAGCCTTTGACAATACATTATCCTTGCCTTAAGTTGCTGTGGCCCAGTTATCATCATAGATACAGCACCACAGATGTCAAGGGAGATTGAAATAAGTCTGGGATAGGCTGGATAAAGCAATCTTTGCAAAAGTCTCCTGTTTGTCCATAATTAACCACTAGAGGTCATAGTAAGGCATTTATTGCACTGGTCATCTGAATACGAATTGTGTGATGAGTGCAGCAAAGGCTGTTTAGCAAAAGCATTTCTGATGAAAACTATTGTCACAAAGAATGGGCTTCTGCATTAGTTGACACTTCTCTTCAACCAAGGAATGACCAATCAGAGGGCTAGTTTGTCTTTGTGAGAGAACTTGCAATGACACTCCACTTGGGCACCTCAGGTGTTGAGCTAAGTCAGCACAGACATTGCTATAATCTCTGCTTTAAGAAGGCCTCCCTTATCCAGTTCAAGGAGATTCCATATCTAACCAAACCAAAGCATGGCCATCGGGTATGGATTCTTTACATCAGCTTTTCTTCTGAGCAGTAGCGGGTCTATTTTCTTAAAATAAATGATAATGGCTAGGTTCATACGATTGTGTTTTTGTTTAGCAACAACCTCTTATCTTAGGATGAGTGATTTGGGGACAATGCGGCTAAAAGTATTCATAAGCAAAGAGTGTTTAAGTATTTCTCCACAGAAGAAACGAGCGACAAGTCCTTTTTATTTAGCCAAATAAAAGCTTAGTTTTAAGAGTTAGAAAAGGATCTTCATCTCCTAATGCATCTTAATTCATGCACAAAAAAGATAGTACACAGAATGATCTAAGGCTATTTTTAAAACCTGCCATTTAACTTATTTTGCCCTTTACCTATAATTTCATTACATATCACAAGGTAATGGTGGTAGGGAAAATTAGATTCCAGAAACCACTAACATTTTACTACCTGGATAAATGCCTTTTGTGAAGATAAAGGCAGGAAAAAACCACATTACTTGAAGGCTTTTCTATTTCTTTGAAGTAGCACTTCAGATTCTTTTGTATGAGTCACACTTTATTAGTATTAATAAATATTCTCTAAAAGCACATTAAAGATATTTACATAGGCATATTGCTAAAATGACTAGTTATTGGTACAGACAGATATCTGTAACAATAAAATGTTGGTAGTCATTTCTCATAACTATCTGCTGCTGAACTATTTTGTACCTCCCATAAAGATGTAATATTAATTTTTGTAATAACCAAATTACAAAGCTACAAACATTAGAAGAAAATGTAGCAGAAAATATAGAATATTCATCCTAAAGGCCTGCCTATTAAGGCAGATTTTAATTGTCCCATGTACTGTGGTTAACCTAATGCTAATTCAAAATGAGGAAGGCAGTTATTACTGCATAGCCCTATTTTCAGCATGCAAGTATATAACCATAGGCCTTTAAAAGAGATTTATTTACACCAAAGTCACAGAGTCATATGGAATACCTTCAACTATTAGTGATATTCGAACCTATTTCTAAACCTTTTTGCAGAACTAGTATTTTCTGACCAATGTTCTACTAGTTTGGGTTGATCAGCTTCCTCCAGAGGCAAACCAAGAATGGGCAACTTAGAAGTCCCTGAACAGACTCAGAAGTGGAGCTGGCAGATCAAAAGACAACCTGGCAAAATGGCACAACCTAGAAGAATCCTCCACCTTGTGCGACTGAGGAGCAAAACAAACAACTCTGCATCTGTATGCTTGCCCACAATGTCTTGCCTCATGCACAGAGGAAGAACTGTTTAAAGCTACAGACAATGCAGTTGCTGTTCCCCGTTTTGGGCTAAAAATATTGAGTTCCCTTTATTTTATCACTTTTTAAACTTACTTATTTATGCAGTGCTTTTGAAATGAAATAAATAAATAAAGCTTCTTTCTCCCAGAGTTTTGTGAACTGTGGCCTCCATCAAACCTATCTAGAATAGGCAATAACAACGGATAAGGGCACTTGCAGGCTTACATCTCCTGGAAGACCATAAGCCCTCTATTCCAACATTAAGATTTTCAATTAGGCTGACAATCCATTTAAGCAAGAGCCCAGCTCCAGTGGCATTATACTGTCTCAATTTGACCCCCTAAAATCACATTCACCCATTTTAATCCAGACTCAAATTAGTCTAGAAAGCCATAGACTTTCCCCTTCTATTAAGTCAACCCAAGCAGAGAATCTCTGACTTTTGGAAATGGAAGTTGATGGTGGGAAGAGTTCCACATTTTAAAGAATATGGATGCCCTTTGGAACCCCTCTCAACATGAATTTTTCCCTCTCTCCCATCCGTTCATACACATAATATTTCACAGCTCTACATGTCACATGTGTACTAAAAAGAATTATGGTAACAGTATGCTTATCAAACCTAACCAACCACACATGGACAGGTCTTGCCCTCCGACCACATCACCTTCCAATTCCATCCCAATTCTGGGCACAGAACACATATTGTAAAATGTGTTTTCCCCTAAAAACTGCAAAGTAAAAGGTTTCTTTTCTATTTAAATTTGCATTAAAGCCTAAAAGATGCATTTTCATTTTGAAAATGGAAGGATGTCATATGACCCAGCACTACCAGGAATGAGATGAGGATGAATTGTTTTACAGGTGTGGATTCAGTCCTATTTATTTCTTTTGCAGGAGCACCCAGTGGTGCAATGGGTAAAACCCTTGTGCCAGCAGGACTGCTGATGGGCAGGTCAGCAGTTTGAATCTGGGTTCAGCTCCCTCTGTCAGCTCCAGCTCCCCATGCAGGGACATGAGAGAAGCCTCCCACAAGGATGGTAAAACATCAAACATCCAGGCGTCCCCTGGGCAACATCCTTGCAGATGACCAATTCTCTTACACCAGAAGCGACTTGCAATTTCTCAAGTTGCTCCTGACATGAAAAATAATAATTTGCAAACATCTGCCAGTCTGCAGATCAGAACAATGTGCACTCTAGAATCCAAACATTGTGTTTAGCTGAAATGTGTGTGGGATAAATGAGTATGCTTGAAAAATAAGCATAGAAAAAGACACACATTTAACATGTAGATAGAGAACAGCTTAAATAAGCTTAATGGTTTTTCAGTATAAAATGCACTTCTAAAAGCTTATACTAATTTCCATAAAAATGCAACCCAAGTTATAGATGAACAGTGTAAAGAAGGGAGGTGCACAAGATATGGACTTTATTGATGTGTCAATATTAAAATCATGAAGATGCAAACTTTGCATAGGACAAAACTAGCACCTTTCATTAATGGAGGACAAAAAAGTGTGGGGCAATAAAGGGATAGAAGACAATTGCTAAATCATTCCATCCATTGAAGGTAATATAGCACATTGTTTTGTGCTCAGAATGGGGACAGAAATAAAACATATGGTCTGAGAGAAGTGATATACTGTAGATGTACTGGATCCTCTTTGCTTTGGTTCTTGCACATAACAACGTGCTAGTACTATGATTCCACTTTAAGTGCCATGGTTCCATACTACAATTTGCAATTTAGGAAGGACATTTAGTTTCCTCTAGTTGTCTATATCCCAGGATTCCATAAGATGTGGCCACAGTGGTTAAAGTGGGTCCATAGCATTATAACTGTGTAGTGTGCAAGCACCTTTGTAGGCACCTTTTTTGCTATTTTACCATAACTGTATTAAAAATAATGCTATGATGAAACAGATAGTGTTGATGTAAGACCCTAGTTCAAAATCCTTACCCAACCATGAATCCTGTAACTAGGATTGATAGGAGCTGCAGTCCATGGAGGGTTACATATTTCTCATCTCTTGGGAAATGTTCTTTCAAGTGATTTACATATAGATATGCTATATGTGAAATAGGACAGATCCAAAAACCAATCTGTTATAAAAAGCAACACTCAAAAAACAGGGAAATTCCAGGCAAGAATCAATCAGGGCCAGCTAACACCTCCCAACAAATTATTCCCCCAGGCAGCAACCAGGCAGGCTTTGAATCTGCAAGGCCATTAAATGCTAAGGTGGTCAATTGCAACATTCACACTTGCCTGAAGCAGACAAGAGTTCTTTCTCCCACCCTGGACATTACACAGATATATAAACCTCACTTGCCCAGTTTCCTACAGACCCTTCAACCTCTGAGGACGCCTGGCATAGATGTGGGCGAAATGTTGGGAGAGAATGCTTCTGGAACATGGCCATACAGCCCGGAAAACTCACAGCAACCCAATCCTTTATAAACTATATAGACAAATTCATCAAAGCAACCCATCCCAGCCCTTGATGTGAAGGAACAGAGACTATGCAAATGAGTGTGTGTTGAGCCACCCCTTATAAAATATTGGAAGAAAGAACCCCTTCTGACTGGACCCAACTTTGGCTGTTAAGTGTAAGTGGCAGTAAGGCAGGATCAAGATAACAGACATCCATCAGATTCATTTAGCATCTTAAAATAGCAACAGCAGGATTAGCACACTGGCTTGTTATTCCGGTTTAGCTCAGTAACCTGAGATCTCTTGCTGGTGGATAAAATGTAAAGCATCTCCTGTCCTTAACATTAGCCTTATATGTGCAGCAGTCCTACAAGAGTTAAAAATAACCCAAACCATTATGTTATGTTTGATAGGCTTTTTTTTTTTTTTGTCTCACAGCTAAAACCCCTCTGGAAAAAAAACTTTCAGGCAGGTCAGTCCGCAGAGACTGGATCACATTAAACAGCTGCACAGCAAGAAATGACAGGATATTGTTCTAAGCCAAATCCAACCTTAGTCCTACCTAGAAGGAGCCCTGTTAAAATCCATAGGGATTACACTCGTAACTAAAAAGCCTTAATTCCAAGTCTTTACAGCATTTGAGTCTGCAATGTGCTACATTTGGGACCGATTGGTTCTGGTTTAAGGCAGCTTCTACAGCTTTTATTACAGTCCTGGGTGAAGGTCTGCCCATCATATTGGGTGTTAGAGATCTTTGGCACAAGGGATATGTTTGGCTTCTTAAGTCTTCAGCTGTATGTTGCTGCTTACTAATGCTGTTACTTTTTCCAGTTATTAGCTTTTGTCTGGAGAATTTATTTATTTATTTCATTGACATACCACGTTTCTCACTCCTGGGGGGACTCATAGCAGTTCACAGCAAACTAAATGGCAAAAATTCAATGCCTCACATAAAATATAAAATATATCACATATCTAAAATAACATATAACTTTAGATTAAAATCAGTAAACTATAATATACATTGGGCATAGACAAAACATAAAACATAGAACATTAGACATTGCACCAATCCTGAGGCTATCATTTGACCACTTCATCTCAATCCCAAATGCTTGCTTTAAAAGCTACGTTTTAAGCAGAGGCTGGATGACCATCTGTCAGGGGTGCTTTCAATGCAATTTTCCTGCTTTTTGGCAGGGGGTTGGACTGGATGGCCCACGAGGTCTCTTCCAACTCTATGATTCTAAGTTGTTTCCTAGATGCTAGGAGGGAGAGGGCTGATCTAATCTCACTGGGGAGAGAGTTCCACGGCTGAAAGGCCACCACCCAGAAGGCCCTGTCTTTCGTTACCAGTTGTGCCTGTGAGGGTCGCGAGACCAAGAGCAGGACCTCCTCAGCCAATCTTAATGCTCTAAATGGCTCATAAAGGGAGATGTGTTCAGATAGGTAAGCTGGACAGGAACTGTTTAGGGATTTATAGCCTAAAGCCAGCACTTTGAATTATGCTTGGCAGGAAACCGGCAGCCAGTGAAGCCGGCTCAACTGAGGGTTTATATGATCTCTGTACACTACTCCAATCAGAAATCTGGTTGCCGCCTGTTGGAGTACTTGAAGCTTCCAAATAGTCTTAAAAGTAAACCCCACGAAGGTTGATGAGAAGGCAGGAAACTCATCTAGGCATTGATGAGATCACTGATTTGAATATTTTTTTATCCAACAGATCTAAAGAGCTGTGAAAAGACCTTGGACCAAGGTGCTTTGATGTTCCTGCTTAATTCTGACCATAAACTACTTGAAAAAGTCAAATTCAGACTGAAGAGGTACCAACTAGGAAAGCAAGGGCAGCTTGTCCCTGAACTCCTACATCAATCTGCACACACTTTGTTAAAGGGTGCTAATAGTTCTTGATTGCTTCATTACTCAACCATGAGAATGCTGTCAGTTTCCTTGGCCCAGCTGATGGGAAAGTTCCATTCATTTTTCCATTTCCCAACTATTTCTATGTATAGCAGGCTAATAATGCCTTGTTATTACAGCATGACTGCACTACTGACAAATCTCCTTGCAGGATAAGATTCTTGAAAATATAATGGACTGCGCAAAAATTGAGAAAGTCCTAGGGAGGGCTCAGGGTAGCCATTTTGTGTTTGTTCCAAGGTCATATATTATATGTCTAATTTGAGCAATTTAGTTTATTGCAGAAAAAAACATGATTATCAATGTATAGTGAAATGCAAAAGCATTCTATGGGAAAAACCATTTCCAGGCAAATGTCTACACTTTCAAATGAGAAATACAGATCTTCATATATGTCACTTTGTTTATATAAGCAACACATACACTGCAGGGGTTATTAAAGCACAATACATGAAATGCATTGACAAACTACTCGGGATTTTGATGGTTTTCCTCAGAGAACTTCCCCTAACTGAGGGGTTTGCTAGCTACTAGCATTTATCAATCATTACTGTTTGTATTTTTTATTTCACAGATACCTGTCCAGGAAAACCATCCTGGATGTGTGCTAAAAGTTCCATTCATTTAACATTTTAAATTCTAATACTATTTTATTAGGTCTTTTGCTACTTCTGGGGCAATAACAATAATTATTAATTACATTATTCATTATACTATTGAAGTACAATAGAGATTCACCAGCTGGAAATACATTAAGTTCTGACTGCAAGTTTCATAAACTGTAATCAGAATTAACTTCTAGAGTCCTTTTTTGACAAGGCTACTCCAAGAAAACATATAGTGGATCCTTGATATCCATTGGGGTTTAGTTCAAGGACCCTTCATAGATACTAAAATCAATGGATTCTCAAGTCCTATTTATATACAATGGAGTAGTAAAATGGCGAACCTTATATAAAATGGCAAAATCAAGGTTTGCTTTATGGTTTTCTTATTTAAAAAAATATTTTCAAGCCATGAATGGTTGAATCTGTGGAATTAGAAAAGACCACCAGCATTGAAATGATGATTCCCCCTCCATCAACTTAGCTGGACTAGCCACATTGCCTAAATATCCAATCATTGTTTCCCAAAGCAGTTGATTGATTCTCAACTTAAGAATGGAAAACAAAATGTTGGTAGACAACAAAAGAGATTTAAAGATGGGCTTAAAGCTAACCTAAGAAAATGTGAAATAAATATCAAGAGCTGGGAAATCCTGGTACTCAAACATTCATATTGGAGGTCAGCTGTCCCCAACAGTGCTGTGGATTTGGAAAAGGCACAAATAGAGGGAGAAAGGGAGAATGGTGCATCAAACAAACCCTTGTCATATCTGCCTTCCACCTGGAAAGCTATGTCCTCAATATGAAAGACCACGTGGATCTAGAATAGATCTTCACAGTCATTTATGAACCCACCTCCAAGGCTCTACCTCTGGAAGACAATCATCCTCAGCCACAAGTGATAGCCCATTATGATGACTTCATTACTAGCAGAAGAAAGTATCTTATTTAACACCTGAAAGCAGAAGATTAGTTTATGGCGTGCAATGGGAAGAATAGTTGGGAGACTCGGGTGCAAATGGATGGGAGGCTATCCATCCCTCCAGTATCTGCCATCTAAGGCCATTGATTCATTCTACCTAATGATAGAGATGACCCTGCATTGGATCTATAGGTGTGTAAACCTAAGAAAAATATTGTGATCAGTCAGGTCTCGAGGATGTTATTCAGAATAACATCCTCGAGACCTCAGAGAAAAACAACATAGAAACAACCAATTGAAAACTGTTGTACCTGTTAATATTTGCATAAAACACCTCCCTGTGTGTTGTGAGATGTAGTACTAGTTTTAAGGAAAGCCTCATGAGGATCCTTCTGATCTCAAGGAGGATAGGATTGCATAGTGCATATTGTAAGAATGCTCTGGGAGGGTTAGAAAGCTTTTCCTTTTATGTTGAATGAACAATATGCCCCAAAATCCTATATTTTGTGATGTGTGCCCTTCATAAAGACAGAAATATATAGATCACGTAATGTATGGATGTGGAAAATATGTCAATGTTGCAAAGAAATACAAAGCAAGGTTAAATGAAATCAGTACTTTCACTAATGTATAAGTAGAACAAAAGTTCAAATTGTTTAGGAGGTATGAAACAAGGGAAAAGAACGAAGAAACAACTTGTTCATTTTTTTTAAAGGAAATTACCAAGTTAGTCTGTTGCTGCACAAAAAAGGGGAAAAGGGAGGTCAGGATTCTAGGAACACTTTAAAGACAGATTACTCCACTCAGCTACTGAAGGATAGCTTTGCACCAGACTGGAGCCTGCTTACATTCTAGGAAGTGATGTCAGCAGGCTTTGAAGAGCAATTGACTTTTCATTTAGTTTGCAAAAGAGATGGAAGTATAAGGAATATCTTTGTTTTTCTTGATTAAGTTAGAAAATCTAGAAACCCCAGAATGAACTTAATGTCACAATGTAAGATATGAAAAGAATAATTAATGAATAAAAACACTGTTTGCTTGACAAATGCAAAGCCAGCTTTTAAGGTGTGGAATATATGTATAGCAAAAAGTAGAAGTGGGCTAAGATGGATTTGCTTATTAATGGGTAGTTTTGGGATGGGTTGGGAGGCTATGTGTATGTAAAGGTAAAGGTAATGGTTTCCCCGACATTAAATCTAATCGTGTCCAAATCTAGGGGTTGGTGTCTATCTCAGTTTCTAAGCCGAAGAGCTGGCATTGTCCATAGACACCTCCAAGATCATGTGGGCAGCATGATTGCATGGAGCGCCATTACCTTCCCACAGAAGCAGTACCTATTGATGTACTCACATTAGCTTATTTTCGAACTGCTAGGTTGGCACGAGCTGGGCTAACAGCGGGAGCTCACCCTGCTCCCTGCATTTGAACTGTGAACCTTTTGGTCAGCAAGTTCAGCAACTCAGCAATTTAATCTGCTGCACCACCAGGTTGAATGTGTATGTAAGACATCACTGTTTTTTTCATTTTGGTTACTTATGTCGCACTGCTTTGTGTTGTTAAATGTTTTCCATATTTTTAGTTATGCATGTGTTTATGGGCACTATTTAATATAGCTGATATTTTTAAAAAGAGATTAACTGATTTTTATTTTAGTATCAGCCCACTACTTTAGATGCAATACCAGGTATTATTAAAACTTCAGGTTATTAAGCATATTATACAGTTATGGAAACCGTAGGACATAATAGGATACAGAAAGATGCACTACCATTAAGCGGAGTGCATCTGTCTTAATCTTTTCATTCTGTAGATTCCCACAACTGAATAAACAAGCGTAAAATGACCAGAGGCTTCAATATCTCTCTGCATTGCATTCTAAGAAGTGAAATGATATCTTACAAAAGCTCATGCTAAATAAAAATCAGTTAATCCTCAGAGTGCTACTAGATTTTCCCTCCTCCCTTTGCCTTTCTTCTTTTTACCTTGTCAAAATGTAAACTATGGGGGAATTTGCACCCGAGTCTAAACGAGCAGTTCTACTTATTTCATGGCTCCAAGAATTATACATTATTTGCAGCAAAACTGCAGCAAAGAAAATGGTGTTAAATGCAGCAAAGCTTTCTCTCTACTCCAGCCCCCAAGAGGGACCTCAAGGTCTGCATTCAAAAGCTCCTTTATTGACTAACATCCTGGTAAAGAAATTCACAAAGGAAGGTAAAAGCATTCCTTTGACTTAATCAGCTTCCAGTTGTAGCCTTGACAGGGGAACAACTGTCAAGAGAAGCAGAGTCAAAATGAGACCAAAAATAGTTATGGGTTTTGTAAATTTGGATCAAAATTGGAAAAAGAAAAGCAGATTTCCCCCATTATCCCAGGTTGTTAAAACAACAAATTGATCCCCTGTATTTATAAATGTCAAAGATTCCAGAAGTGAAAAGCCACAGCAGCTGATTTACAGAGCAGCTTTTTGCATCAATGATGCATAGATGTCTTAAGCCAAAGAGGAGAAACAGATTCAAGCCTGAGAAGCAAATGAGAAGGTGAAGAAGCAAGTCAATACAACTGACAGATTGGAGTCAATGTCACTGCTGAGGACAAAGAGAGAATGGTTGAGTTTGGGAGGAAATGCCTGACATCATGACAGCTTTAGCATTACAGTATAGGAATTCACCAGCCCTGGCAATTGCTAAAATGCATACCAACTACAAGAGCCTTACAATTTGAAGGCATGTGTCTTGCAGCATAATAGTATGTTCTATCATCCTTCAATCTAGTCTTTGACAGCAACACTGCAAACAAGATCTTTTAAGAAAACCCCTAAATCTTGGCTCAGGCTTTTTGAAAGAGTGCAAACACAAAGAAGCCATTTTCAAACAATGCCCTGTGTCTAATTATCTAGGAAATCCAAGAAAGGAAAGCCCCATTGATTCAGTCTTTGTGGAGCAGAACCCGAATATTTACATTACTTTAACATGACTTGACTTTCATTACCTATATGAAAAAGTAATATACAAATCCTTAGTGAAATGTATATTTATGACTCAAGACTTCTCACTGCTTAATTATTAAAAGACATACACAGAGATACAAATAATAAAATAATCCAGACACGTCTTTTGGCTTAACTCAGGACCAGATTTTGTTTTTAAAGGGTGTTCACAGCCCTTGTACAAGGAGGAAAATGCAAAATGTCATTTCTTCCTATTCTGTGGTGTGCTTGAACTTTTCAAACAAACAGAGACCAAAGCAAACACAGTCCCAGTTTTTCATTACAGCTATGCCTCGTATAGAAAAGAAAATCACTGTTGCCATAGACAACTACTTCTGACAGCATTCCCTTTAACTCTGCCGGTAAACCATCCTCTGTCACCAGATTCTACCTTCAAAGTATTTACAATGCAGAGAATAGCTGCAAAAATGTAATAAGGCCATTTATTCAAATAAATCTAAAACAAACATCTGAAACACATCTCTATACATGCAACTGGATCTTGTACACTGAAGAATGAATATGTAACACACTGAGATGAGAACGAAGTACAACACATGTGATTCAAGGCTCTTGAGCAGTTTTTCAATCTGGAAGTCATGACCCCTGGTGAGGGGTTAAAAGGGGGTGTCAGAGCTGTCGCCAAAGATCATCAGAAAACACAGTAGTCATGGGGGTTCTTTGTGGGAAGTTTGGTCTAATTGTATCGCTGGTGGGGTTAAAAATGCTCTTTGATTGAGGGGGAACTATAAATCCCAGCAACTACAACTCCCAAATGTCAAGGTCTATTTCCCCCAAACTCCATCAGTGTTCACATTTGGGTATATTGAGTATTTGTGATAAGTTTGGTCCAGATACATCATTGTTTGAATCCATGGTGCTCTCTGGATGTAAGTGAACTACAACTCCAAAACTCAAGGTCAATGCCCACCAGACCCTTTCTGTATTTTCTATTGGTCATGGGAGTTCAGTGTGCCAGGATTGGTTCAATTCCATCGTTGGTGGAGTTCAGAATGTTCTTTGATTGTAGGTGAACAATAAATCCCAGCAACTACAACTCCAAAATGACAACATCAATCTCCCCCAACCCCACCAGTATTCAAATTTGGGTGCATTTGGGTATTTGTGCCAAATTTGGTCTAATGAATGAAAATACATCCTGCATATCAGACATTTACATTGCGATTAATAACAGTAGCAAAATTACAGTTGTGAAATAGCAACAAAATAATTTTATGGTTGGGGGTCACCACAACATGAGGAACAGTATTAAGGGGTCATGGCAGACACCTCCACAAAGAGATTCTAGCTGGTGTTTTGTACCATTTTCCTCCTGGAAAATGGTACAAAACACCTTTCACACATTTGCTCTTCTAAACCTATTCTACATGCCCCACATTTAAAAATCTATTCATAGCTGTACTGGTTTTACTCCAAGCCACTTTGCAGAGAGAAAAAGCAGGGTATAAATAAACAGTTAGATGATGGTGATCATCATCACCATCATCTAACTGTAACACCACACTGTTTTTAATTCTTAAGAAAATATACATGGGTTTCCAGCTTGGGTATATTCCCAGAATCTACCCTGAGGCTGGAAACTCAGGTTTTAGCAGTGGCCAGAAATGCATTTGCACAGGTTTTGCTTGTTTGTTGAGATATTGCCTGGCCATGGTGGCATATGCCTTAATTACATCCCATTTGGATTACTATAACACATGCTACATGGCTCTTTGAAGCCTTTGAAGAGTGTTCAGAAATTTTAGTTGATCCAGATGATCAGTTATGTGCTCCCAATAGCTGTGAATTGAGGCTGGCTGCAAGGAACACACAACTGCCTTGTTACTACAGCTCCGCTGGCTTCTAGCCAGTTCCTAGACATAATTCAAAATGCTGCCTATGATCTACAAAAACCTATAGTGCTCAAGTCCAAATTATATGAATAATTATATCTCCCTATATAATTGTGTGGAGCCCCCGGTGGTGCAATAGGTTAAACCGTCGAGCTGCTGAACTTACTGACTGAAAGGTCCGCAGTTCAAATGCAGGGGAGTGGGGTGAGTTCCCACTGTTAGCTCCAGCTCCTGCCAACCCAGCAGTTTGAAAACATGCAAATGTGAGTAGATCAATAGGTACTGCTCTGGAGGAAGGTAATGGCGCTCCTTTCAAGTCGTACTGGCCACATGATCTTGGAGGCATCTACAGGCAACGCTGGCTCTTCAGCTTAGAAATGGAGACATGTACCACCCCCAGAGTCGGACACAACTAAACTTAATGTCAGGGGAAACCTTTACCTTTGCATACACATAGCCTCCCATCCCATTATAAAAACTACCCATTAATAAGCAAATCCATCTTAGCCCACTTCTACTTTTTGCTATATTGTATACATATATTCCACACCTTAAAAAGCTGGCTTCGCATTTGTCAAGAAGACAGTGTTTTATCCATTAATTATTCTTTAACTCTCCTTTTCTGATTGTGTATTGAGATCTTTTGTGGAGGCAATTTTGTGTATCCCACAACCTTCTTGAATACATCTGGGGGAACCGGGGAGGGGACCTACTTGGTGGCTGCTCTGAAGTCCCGAAACTCCCTTGCTAGAGAGGTTAGACTGGCACCCTTCTTATCATTCCTTTATTGGCAAGGAAAGACCTTTTAGTTTTGGCGGGCCTTTGAGAATTGTTTTCTTAGGGAAAGGGTTCTTTTGTGTCTTGTAGTTCTTTGTAATGGTGATGCTTTTAACTGCTTTTAAATGTATTGATACTTCAACTATACTTTTAACTTTTACATAATGTAATGTTTTAGCTGTATCTGTTCTACATTTGGTAAGCTCCCTTGGGTCCCAGATTGGGACTGAACAATTACGTCTGGGGGGGGGGGGAGGAAAAAATATAATAATCACAAAAGGATAGTTCAAGTTGTATGGTGCTAACATCTATAGTCCCTTTGGCCTTGCTCTGAAGCCCACCCATCTGGCAACACTTCTACAAGCCCAGCATTCGGAAATGTGTATGGGGAATACAGAGGAGTATTCAAAGCCCTTGTGTTTGGCTGATTTCAAAAGAAAAAGCCAGAAGTGGGCATCAGATCCTATTCATTTCTAGCCAAGATGAAGCTTAATGGCACTCCTATTTTCAGAAGGCAAATGAAGTTACACTTTATCCTAACATGACTGCTCATGCCGGGTTTTCCCATCCAAAGAGCCAAGCCTTGAGAACTGCTTCCTTTCTGTTACAGTTTTAAAAAGCTTTGCTATTGAACTGTCACTCAGCTGCTGGAGAACACCCACACAGCATAAAAGAGGTGAATCTCAATGAGATCTCCGCTATCACCAGAAGCAATTCTGCAAGATCGCTGACATTACAGTGTTGCTCAAGGAAAGGATCTAACCCTCCCTAATTCCAGAAGTAAAACCAGCCAAGAAATGATTAAAATTCAGTTCTGCTTGGAGACACACTGTAGCGGGACAAAAGAATTTTCAGCATGTGCAGCCTGTAGGAGTGTGAGCCACAACACTGGCTGTTTTATGCTCACACATGATCCTGGAAGGCAAAGGAAACACATACTGCCTTTTATCTCACAGCCTCCAAATTTGCAGAGGATGGGAATCTTTTTTGCAATCAGCTGCATAAAAGGGTGCTGCTTTTCAGTGCAACTTTGCTGTGCAGTTTAGGGTGCACAAGACAACTTAAACCGGTCTGATGTTGCTTATGACTTTTTTCTAGTCCTGCTTTATGTTGTGCCACTGCCATGAATCAAAGTTTGAGATCATTAAAAGTGAAATCACCAGCCTCGCTGGAAGCGTTATTTTCTTTCACTGCCAGTTTTTAATAGGCAGCAAGCGCTTTCTAATTATTCAGACACTTGGAAGCTCGCTCTGCTTTCATGTGATGGACTTGACTTCCTGGGCTGCCTGACAGTCTGGCTTCCATTTATGAAAGGACCCAGACCTCTTAGAAGAACAGGAAAGCTACCTAAAGACGGGAGATGTTGCCCATTACCATGGCAACAGGTGGCTCGCTTTGGCCCCTTTTCATCCCTTGACTTCCCGTAAGAGTATTTTTCATTCTTGTAGGGGATCAAAAGAGGTGATAATACAGACCTCTACAATGAGTCTCACGTGATAAAGAAAAAAGATCTATTATGCTTCAAACTATGGGGGAAAGTTAAAGCTCCCACCACTATCACGATGGGCAAATACACCAGTTTAGAGTGGAAAAGTTACAGGAGTGGGGAGGGGATGCAGATCCAGCAAAATTGTGTGTGTTTGTGTTTTTATTCCAAATGTACCTTTCAATACAATTTCCCAACCTCATAAGCCAGCATCTGGAAACCTGGAAAGGGAGAAGTGAGAGAAATACCTGAAGAAATACTCTAAAACAAGATGGGCAACTGTGGAAAGTTAAGGGGGCAAATTAACCCCCTAAGAAAACCTGGAAGGCTGCACACAACCCATTTTGCCCACCCCTGCAACAATAAATAAGTAAAATAAAACATTTTGCCTCCAGGTTTTTGGAAAGCTCTTTTTTAAAAAAAATTATTTGAGAAACAACTATATAGACATATATTATACATTTTCCCCTATTTTATTTTCTTTCGCACCTGTGCTCCCATTTTACAGAGCCATCTCTTCTTCTAAACTCCCACCAAAAGTTCAGTTCTTCATTCGGAGATAAATTCCCATCTTTTTTTCTAAAAACTTTCTGCAAATACTTTCAAAGTCATTTTTCCCCATAATCCCTTCTTTACTTTTAAGTTTGATGTTAGCTTATCATTCAACACAATTTTCCAGACTTCTTTATACTATTCATTAATTGGTATTTTCATTTCTCCTTTCCAATATTTTTCAATTAATAATCTAGCTGCTGTTAATAGCATGTCTATTAATTTTTTCCCTCTTATGTTTCCCATCCTCTCTTTTAATTAAAAGTAACATTCCTACTGGATTCCTTCTCATTTTTATATTCATAATATTTTCTATTTCCCTTATAACCAATCCCCAAAAGTCTTTTACAGGTTTACAACCCCACCACATATGCATGTAGGTTCCAGTTTCCTGGCACCCTCTCCAACATTTTTCATTATTGTTCTTATTCATAATGTTTAACCATCTTGGTGTTAAATACCACTTGAAAGCCCCCTTTTTAACCAAGGGAAGGGGATGGAAGTCATTTCTTTTTCACTTCCTATTTAAGAAATGGTCTCTCTTGGGTTGAAGTTGGCTCAGGGGGACCCCACACCATGGGGAAATGCCCCCTAAAAGTCTTTTTGGGCAAAAGGATTGCTATCTTGGAGGGGTAAAGGCATTCAAATGGAGGTCAATTAGGGGCCTTCTGGAGAAACATAGGTAAGAAAATTGCAAAACCTGGGGACACATGCACTTACACTCTCTCTCACACACACACACAAATAGAGAGACCGCCCTCACTTAGGTTTAGGTATACAAGCTATTTGCCTTTCTTCTTCCTTCAAAATAGAGAAAATGTTATCTGCTGTTAATATGCTGCCGTTTTATTTTTCAAAGTTATAGAGATTACCTTTTCACTTCTCACTGGCTGTTGAATGAAGGCACTGCAACGGACGAAAATATCAATCAGGAATTTAGAAGAAAGGGACAGTGTTTTCTTAAATAATAATATCATTTTCATCTTCTACATTTGGAAAACATGTTTCATGATTCCAGTCTGGAAGTCACAAAGATGCTAATAAAGACAGTGAAGACAACTTGCTGTTATTGTTAGGAATAATTCAATTTGTGGCAAGAAAAAAATTGCACTGTTTGCTTTTACTTTGGAAATACATAGGCTGAGATGTTTGTAACTCTTCCATTTTTTTTTTTGAAACACGATTCCCACATACCTGTTCCAAACATTTTTCTCCTGAAGGGAACACAAATAGGAATATCATGCAAACAAAAAAAGTTCTAGTGTATCATCCTTTTAACAGTTACATACAAGTGGTTAATATTTGTGTTTTTTGAAATACACTTAGTTTTCTTGTATTTTTCCTACCTTTACCTTTACCTTCTTCTATTAATATTCTTTCAGTGAAATTCTCACATTAAAACTATTAGTAGGTATTGTTTTAAAAAAAACAATAACAAATGCCCCTTACACTTGGTAGAAACTTTATCTCATGGTGGGATCAGATGTTAGCAAAACGGTTACAAAAATTGAATATTTTCCCTGATGAGAAGAGGAAATTTCCTGACAGCTGTCTTATTCTTTCTTGAAAATTGAATCTGTAAAAAGAGCCACAGTTAAGTGTTAAAATGCAATGCAATGCAAATGAGATATACACTATGGACACATTTGCCTTCCTGCACAGTTTGGCCTACAGTTCTTAGCTGCTCCATCTAACATGGCTGGTTGTAAGACACCATGGGAATTGCAGTCAAAGTGTTTAAAGCAAAGCACCCATCTTTCAAGACAAACGTTCTTCCACTTCTGATGGAGGGACGTCTTGGCAGCATTTATACCACAGTTGGGAAACTAGGTGTGGCCCAGATGCCAGTTTCTCCCCAGGCTCAAAGAATCCATTGCTTCTCTCCACAGAAAGCCCCAAACCTCCATTTTCCTCTGCAGACCTTCCCAAAATGGCAACCAGATTTGAAAGAAATTGGGTATTGGGTTCCCTGGAATTGGGTCACCTGGTGGCACAGTGGGTTAAACTGCTGAGCTGGTGAACTTGCTAACTGAAAGGTTGGTGGTTCGAATCCAGGGAGCGGGGTGAGATCCCGCTTTTAGCTCAGCTCCTGCCAATCTAGCAGTTCGAAGATATGCAAATGTGAGTAGATCTGTGAGAAGGTAATGGTGCTCCATGCAGTCATGGAGCACCATGGAGATGTCTACATGACCTTGGAGATGTCTACGGATAATGCTGGCTCTTCGGCTTAAAATGGAGATGAGCACCAACCCCCAGAGTCGGACATGACTGGACTTAATGTCAGGGGAAGGCCTTTACCTTTACCTGTACACTGTTCTGGTGTGCCTGTGGTGGTATTTTTACATGATTTCATGAGAGTTGGGGAGGGACTTTGCAATGACTTGGGCATCACAAAAGTAAGAGGTCCTGGGTCTTCATGCAGCCTGTGGTCCACAATTTTCTGACTGCGAATTTACGGTTTAGCTTCCAGCTCTCTGATTATTGCTAAATGCTAAATAAAACAAAAGCCCCAATCTGTTGCATTTATTTGAGTAAATATCTGGTAAATAAAGTTCATTGATAAAACGTTACAAAATTAAATACATTTTAAAAAGCTTGCCAGTATACATAAAGTTCACAAACATGTATTTTTTTTCTTTTAAAAAATAAAATTATGTTCAGAGCACCCTTGATATAAAATGCCAGACTAGCATCTACCAGCAGATGGTAGCTTGTGAAACATCTGAGTGAAGAATGGCTTCCCAAAGAGACAGGGATCCTGCTTGTAACAACAACCCCATCCCATCCCCAGCCCGCCCGGTCTGATGCTGAAGCTGGAAAAGTACCCTAAAGCCCAAATCACATAACATTGAAACCCTCCTGCAGCAGGGCCTTCTTTCCATCCCATCCTGAAGCTGCCTATACTTCTCAAATAGCATTCCAGGTCAATTGGGAGACCTCCAGAGCAGGTTGTGGGGCACATGGGAAGCTGTAGATGGAAGAAGGGTTAACCACTGCATTCCACTGATAAAAATACTTCCATCAGCAGAATTACCCTGTTGAGTACAGGGCAGAGCTTGGAAGTAATTAATTACATGCAACTTAGTTGCTTGCAAAAAGTTACTTATTGTTAAAGAAATTAGAACAGAGCACCTTTCAAAAGTAGTACAATGAGATGTCTTGGCAACATTCTCTCGATGCTTCCAACAGTTACTTTTGGAGCTATTTTGACATGAATATTTCAAACTTTATGCCATTCCTTTATCAAGGCTTAGACTTTAAAAAAAAAAAAGAGCAAAAGAAAGCAATGAAAAAGCAAAAAGCAATGCAACAAGTATCTTTCAAAACACAAGTAACAGTAATGAATTATTTTAAACATTGCAACAAAGTAATAGGAGCAAATTGCCTTCGAAAAGGAACTTTCCAAGCTCAGATACAGGCCATTCTGAAATATTCTTGGAGAGGAAATTGCACTGGGGCAAGACAACATTCATCCTTTCACACTTTCCCTAAGAACCTCTCCTCTAAATGGCATTAATCCTCTCACTGCTGCATCAGACCCTTCAGCAATAGGATAATACAATCCTAACAGAGCATGAGGTGAAGAGGAGATGACCTGGCCAAGCATGATATCAATAAAATAAGTGTAAAGGCTACAAAATCAAGCCCTTGAAATCTCCCCCAGCTTGTATTGTGAATGAGGATATTCACTCAAATGCTTTATATGCATTAAGAAATAGTGGTAGCACCCACTTTCAGTAGATGGGTTCTCTCCCCCACCCCAACCCTGTTGCTACAATTTCAATTAAATTGTTATCTAGACCATGTTTTCCTTCCATTCATGTGAATTAATAGTAACACTCACTCGACAATGTATGTACACAATCACAATAACTTTAACATCCATGAGTCTGGTATACAGCTCAATGTTGATGATCCAACTGGTTTGGAGGAAGCAGCTTCGCCTAGTAGTCCCTTACAGAATGCATCAAGTAGGTTACTGCCTGGGACAGCTAAGGACTCCCACCTGGTTTGATCAATCTCAAGCAGTAAAAGCAGCATCCATAATGTCGATATCCATGATTTTTAAAAAATGACAATTAAAAAAAGACTTAAAAACAGATGTGGTCAAATTCAATAAAATGTCAGAACTCAACCAAAAAGGTAAGAATAAATTGCTCATAAAGACCAAACTAGAAGTTGTTCTATTCAAAAAATGTCCTGGTTTCATGGCCACGTCTCTCAAGAGGGCACCATTTTCAGTTATATACTCTTCTTTTGAGGAGGACTCAGTTTTCTCATTCCTTTTATCCGAGTTAGTAGTTCTTTGATAAAATCCTACAAAAAACAAAAACAGGAGATTTATTTATTTACTTACTTAATTACTTACTATGTTTCTACCCCTCTCTTATCACCCCGGAGGGGACTCAGAGCAGCTTACAAATGATGGCAAAATTCAGTGCCTTATTATACATACATGTAAACAAATATTATTTATTTAAGACATTTATATGCTGCCCTTCTCACCCCGAAGAGGACTCAGAGCAGATATGACATCTCGAACTATAAATATGACATCTCAAACTATAAAACAGGTACAAACATATAAATACAATAAAATAGATTAAAAACATATTGCCTATTAGGAATAACACTGAGAATGCAGAGTTCATGCTTTACTTTCCAAACTTCACTGTTACACTAATGGCAGCCATTTCTCAAGTGGGGAAAAGCACTGAAAAGCTTTTTCACTGATGTATATGTCAACACAACTGTCAAATTCCAGTGACTTTGAATGGACACATTTGCCCTTCAAGGGCACTGGAACTTCACAGTTGTGTTATAGTTATTGTAATAAAAATGTTTTACATGTTTTAAATGGCTATTTTATAATTTAATGTTTTAATTAATGTTGAATCTGTGTTATATTGTTATGGTGAATCTGTTGGCACCAAATTGCTGCCGATGGTAAGCCGCCCTGAGCCCCCCTCAAGGGTTGAGAAGGATGGGGTTCAAATGTTTGAAAGAAATAAATGAATAAATACATAAATAAATGCCAATAAAACTGCACAATTAAGGGCCCACAAAAAGACTATGGGGAAATATATTTCCTCCATGGTAACTCTCTTGGACAAAGGATATTTATGTATTTATTTACTTATTTATTGTATTTGTACACTGCCCCTCTCAGCCTTCTGGCAACTCAAGGCAGTTTACAAGGCAAAATTCAATGCCACCAAAAACACAATTACAATATAGAAACTTTAACATCAATAAAATCATAACAACTGTAATAAAACATAATTCAATAAATACTCATTAAAACCATGTCCAGATATGGCTGTTCACCCCTTACTGGGGAGACACTTATACCTTTCTTAGCTCTCACCCCAAGAAAACTCCCCTCCTCAGAGAACTATTTCTACCCCCAAAATAAAAGGGCATCTTTTAATGCTAAAATCTGCTAGTTTAAGGTGTTTCCTCCTTTGACCTTTCTGGATAAAATAATCTCATTTCTGTAACTAGATGGAAAATTCTAAAAAGTGAGATGAAATCCTGAATGAGGGAAACCATGAATTTAATCAAATAGCGTCCCAAAACCATCTGTGGAAGAAATAGAAACCTCAGAAATGTGAGCTAGTAATAACAACAACAACAACGCTTTATTTATAACCCGCACTATCTCCCCCTAAGGGGACTCAATTCAGTTTGTGCTGAATTTCTAGCCAACTGAATATATTCATCTCATGGAAATGTGTTTTGAAACACGTGCATCGCCTACTATCAGAGACAGCTTATGGCCCCATTCTGGGCTCCATCAGAATAAATCAAACACTGCTACATACATTTCCTGTTCAAACATTAATGGCACCTTCATCATTAAACACTATCTGCTTTGCTATGAAGTTTTCAGAGAGTTTCTATTTCTAGCTTGGTAACTGGAAAAAGAACAGAGGACTTATTAATAGTACAAAGGCACTCGTCAGTTACAATCCCCAAACAGTCCTAGAGGCATGTAAAGTCGGGACCTCTCTTTCTAGGCAATACATTCATGCGGTTTTCCCAACATCTCAAAGATGTCCATAGGGAAACTGTGACAAGGACAGGCACTACTTGTTAATCCAAACGGCAGCGCTTACAACTGCACAAAAGGGCTGAGATCCTCCGTTGAACAGGGACAGGTTACTGCTCCATTCATGTAAATTGAATGCCCCTGCTCACCTCCGAAGTTGACAAACCTCCAAAGAGCTGCTGTTGCTATTGTTTCCTGCTGGGGAAGGGAGGAGGCAATTCAGTGAAGGAAGAAGCAGCTGGTTTTAACTCAAGGGAGAGAGAAAAATGGCTTGCTCATAGATGAAATGCATACTCCCTTCCCTTCCGAGTTCAGACCAGCCACAGCTTTATCCTCTGAATTGCCTCCCTGCCCCTTGCATTCTCCACTGATAAACAGAAATCCCTCCCAAAACTTGAAAGCTTCTGAGGACCATTGGATTAACCTAAAAAATCCTAGAGAATGGATGCCTAATAGCAGCATAAACCTTAGAGCAGAGAAAGCAGCATATGCATAGTTTAGATCATATAAATAGAAAAGCAAACATTAACTGGCATTAGCATTTGCAAGCCTTGATAAAGAGGCTGATTTTCCTTTTTTATGAAGTACAGCTGGAGCATTTTTGCAGAGTCCACTATAAACACTGCATGTTGTTGCTAATATAATCGAGCCCCCCGGTGGCGCAGTGGCTTAAAGAACTGAGCTGCTGAGCTTGTTGATCGAAAGGTCGCAGGTTCGATTCCGGGGAGCGGCGTGAGCTTCCGCTGTCAGCCCTAGCTTCTGCAAACCTAGCAGTTCGAAAACATGCAAATGTGAGTAGATCAATAGGTAACGGCGCTCCATGCAGTCATGCCGGCCACATGACCTTGGAGGTGTCTACGGACAACGCTGGCTCTTCGGCTTAGAAAAGGAGATGAGCACCACACCCCAGAGTCAGACATGACTGGACTTAATGTCAGGGGACTACCTTTACCTTTTAATATCTAAACAGCCATTAGGTGGCGTCGAGAAACCTTTTACTGCTGCCAAAATTTTTGTGACCCCCATTTTCAGTTATGGGGTTGGGACCTATTACATAAGAAACTGTGCTTTACATTAGCAATAGGAACCACAAAGCATCTCCAAGTCCCATGACCTCTTGCAAGCACATAAAGAAACACTTCTAGTTGCCAAGTAGCAACATCTGGGGTACTAGATGATTCTCATCCCAATTCAGAAAAGACTCTAATAGCTACTTCTTAAAATTGTTCTCAGATTAGTCAACCTCTGTAGAGCCGACTGCTTTTGTATGTATCCTCATAGAGAGATCCAGAAATTGTTCCAATTGCTCTTGTTTTTTATTCATCTACTGTCATATTCCCTTATGGAATGTACCAGAAGTGTATTGTGCATGCAAACAGCTTGCAAAGTATACCTCTCTCCCACAATAGTGCCACTTCCCTAGAAAGTATTTTTAAATGTTGGCACCCAACAATAAGCTGACTTTTGAGATAAGGCAGCCTCAACCTCATAACACACTGAGGCATTCATTTCTCTCAGACCACTATTCAAGCAGGGAGGGACTTTCTTTCTCCTCAAATAGCCGAAAAAACATTCAATCCTAAGAGCCTGGTGCCATGAAAACAGCAGACAAAAAAGCTGGAAGTTATGCATGTTTGCTTAGTGCTGTATTAAAGCTGGTGTATCAAGTGGCCACTGTTTTACAACACATGGAAGACGTCCAAACATATTGCATTTAGCAGCTGCACAACCCAGCTGAGTAACAAATAAACTGTCTTAGTCAGACCTATCTAACACTGTGTTGTTTCCAATGGCTGGCTGGAGATCTCCTAGGGTTTAGACAGGGAGATTTCTTTCGATCCCAACCTGGAGATCCTGGGAACCCTTCCTGTGACTCTTTACCTTATAACCTTTTGTTTCACAACAACATAGATCCAATTGTTAGTCCCAATGAGAGGAGGCCCACTGGATAGTGGGAAATTGACAAATATATTATATTGATTCAGTTGGAGGCTTATGTGAGATTTAGGCCACAGGTTGCAGCACTTAAAACAAATTTCATACATTTCCACTTGACAGATTTCATTGTCAGAACCTCTATGCTAAAGTGGCATTAAATGAAAAAACATCTGCATCATTTAAAGAACTTCCACATTACCTTTGCATGCCTATTTTGATTGTAGGCATTTCCCAAATATAGCATCTGCATCACAGACCACACTATTGCAAACAGACAACAGCAAGCTTCTTAAATGCACCTTTAAAGCAACCATTATTTTGCACAGATGCTATGTTTGTAGTTTAATTATCTATGTTGACCAGACTATGCTCGCTAAATAAGGCCCTAAACTCCACAGTGATTCAGTATGAAAACAACTACTTACTGCAGGATGAATAAAACAAAGATGAAACACACACACACACACACACACACACACACACACACAAATCTATATTTCCCTACACCTTACACTTTTTGAAGTTTGGGCATGAAATAACACCACCAAGTAGTCCCTAGATTTTCTTCTTGCCACATAGAAACCTAAAGGTACCTTTAATTTTATTATGTCCAGTTTTGAAAACAATATGATGAGGATTCTGAGCATTAGAGGGGTTTTTTTTAATTTCACCAGTCTTTTAAAAGAGCAACATACCTATATTTTTACTTTTGAAACAGATCGAAAGGGCAAGAATCTTTGTGCTTGAAATGTAGCCCCACTTACAGCCAGTGTAAATCACAACTAGGTATGAATATCAGTTAAAGAGCCAGATACAAAAAACAAACAAACAAACAAACAAACTGGCCAGAATCTTTTGCAAGTGATAAGCACAGCATCAGATACCACTTAATTTAAATACCAATACTAATAGGCAACTTTTCAAGCAATTTACCCAGTAATCAAAGCTTCCATGCATTTTAGAGTAATTGAAATTCATAGAATAGAATCATAGAATCATAGAATCAAAGAGTTGGAAGAGACCTCATGGGCCATCCAGTCCAACCCCCTGCCAAGAAGCAGGAATATTGCATTCAAATCACCCCTGACAAATGGCCATCCAGCCTCTGCTTAAAAGCTTCCAAAGAAGGAGCCTCCACCACACTCCGGGGCAGAGAGTTCCACTGCTGAACGGCTCTCACAGTCAGGAAGTTCTTCCTAATGTTCAGATGGAATCTCCTCTCTTGTAGTTTGAAGCCATTGTTCCGCGTCCTAGTCTCCAAGGAAGCAGAAAACAAGCTTGCTCCCTCCTCCCTGTGGCTTCCTCTCACATATTTATACATGGCTATCATATCTCCTCTCAGCCTTCTCTTCTTCAGGCTAAACATGCCCAGTTCCCTAAGCCGCTCCTCATAGGGCTTGTTCTCCAGACCCTTGATCATTTTAGTCGCCCTCCTCTGGACACATTCCAGCTTGTCAATATCTCTCTTGAATTGTGGTGCCCAGAATTGGACACAATATTCCAGATGTGGTCTAACCAAAGCAGAATAGAGGGGTAGCATTACTTCCTTAGATCATTTTTAGACATCAGATTAATCAAGTAAACTGCTTACTTGTAATAACAATTTAAAGTTATGCTAGAACCTGTCCCTAAATATTGATGTTTCCCTGACATAAGGGAAAGTTTCATGTCTATTATTAAATAAATATTCTAATGGAATTTAGAATGTATTCTCTTCCCTACCACATACACCCAAAACCTAAGGGGGAGGGAGATAAATTAAGTGTATATTGCCTGTCTTACATGTCCACACTCACATCCTAAAGACACAGATCCCATCTGGTCTTGGAAACCAAGCTGGGTCAACCCTGGGTGGTAGCTAAATAGGGGGCTGTTAACAAATACCTGGTCCCATAGGCTATATTTCAAAGGAAGAAACTGGCTAAAACACCTCTGAGTATTTCTTACATAAGACAACCCTATGAAATTCATGGGGTCAGCATAAATTAATGGGTGACTTGAAGACACATACATATATAAACATGCACACAGGTTATTAGAGAAGTACAGTTTCTTCTTTTAATGTTATTGCTGACAAGCAAAATTGAAATCCGCAAGTATCTAAATTGCTGATCATTCAAGCATTTTTATTTTTTCCCAATACATTCCAGTAAATATGATTGCTTAGAACACATAAAATATATCAAGCTTCTAATTTCATCTAAAATTTGCTTACCTCTGTAGGTTTGTAGCAATCTACAAGCGCTTCCTAGAAATAAAATGATAAAAGCATCAGTTGTTATATGAATAGCCTTTCCTTCTTTTTAATCTCCATCTTTCTCACATCAGAGGGTTGGATACTCTAGACTAGCCATGGTATCTGCTAGCAGATGAGGGCAGAACTTCATATGTTGTTGTGTGCCTAAAAATTGGGGCAAACCTATCATGACATTTTCTGAGACTAAGAGTGTTTGACTTGCTCAAGATCACCTACTGGGTTTTCATGGCTGAGCAGAGATTCCAACCCTATTCTCCAGAGTTGCAATCTAATTCTCAAACAACGACACCATGCCGTCATTAGCATACATCAAACAGGCTTCTCTCATGCATGAAAACCACAGTACTTAGCATTACTGAATTTACTCTGCAGAAATAACTACCACTTATTCAAAAGCCACATGTAAGTTATGAATACAGAGGAAAATAGGAATGCCCAGAGACTTGCTTCCACGGCTTGCTAAGAACATCTCACTGCCAGTTAGCCAGTTTCCATTGATTATGGTCAGGGAGGAAGGGAGCCCCACTGAAGGAACCACCCCATACTAGGCATGCTATCCTTTGCGCATCACTAATTCAAACTAAAGCCCTCCAATAATTGCTGCATCATTCTCTGCTATAAGAACTTTAATTTTTAATATTCTAAACTGCAGTACTAATGATTTATTGGCACCCTTTCCAAAGCTTGTTTTAGTCTGCTGAGTTAGACAGCATTGCTCAAATAAATCTATCATCTGATCTTTTAATTCTATTTTTAAGTGGCCTTAAGATCTCCTGACACAAAGCAGGGAATAAATATGAATAAATAAAATAAATAAATAAGTGAATAAATTGTCCACTCTCCCAACTAACTTGTAATTTGATGGCTCTCTCCTCTTCATTAGCAGCATCAAGAAGGTCATCGATGTCAATTTCTACATCTGGCATCTCTTCTTCCTGCAAAAAGAAAAAAGTTGAAATATTAGACTCAAGTTCATTTCAGCCAGGTTCAAACATGAAATAGTGGGGTGTTTTCTTCTCCCTTTTTCTCTCCCACACACAAAGAAACACTCACAACACAGTCTTCCTTCTCTCAACCTCATTCTGCCACCTGATAGTTTTAGGTCCAGCCTAGGCCTGTATTATATTGCTACAGTAGCTGCATTTGCACAAAACTCCTGCCAAGACATATAATGCCATATAAGAGTATAACTGTATAAAAATTTCAGGTGATGCTGGCCATCTTTTGTGATGAAACAGCTGAAACGAAATCTCCCCCCAGGTCTTCCAGTTAACCTCAGGGGATATTACGAACAATAACTCCGTTACAATAGTAAACATCTGCTAAATGTTTCCTGGATGTTGTGAAGAGCAGTCAATCAGGCATGAAATATGAATTTGCCATCCCCAGGCCACATTCTGTCATCTTGCAACTGGGAAGCAATGCATTATGGACAGAAACTCTAAAATATAGGAAGGTCTGTGTGTGTGTGTGTGTGAGAGAGAGAGAGACAGAGACAGAGACAAAGACAGAGAGAGAATATTTTAATCCAGCAAATTATATCAAAATTCAAAATACATGCTAAGACATCCAAGGGTGCAAAATACAATACAAAAGTTCCTGAAATTCCTAGTATTCTTCATCAGACATAAGTATTAATCTTTTTTTTGTGGGGGGGGGGGGTGATTATGGAAATTTACATAGCTGGGCAATCAAGAAATCGGAAATGTGTGTTCATATTTGGGGGGGGGGGGGTAAATGAAATATACTTATATATAGGCCACAATGACCATTCTCAAGCAGATGGATGAAGTCAAACAGTCTGTGTTATCTCTTTCCTCTGAAATATGATCAAGTCAAATACTCTGTGACATCTCTTTCTTCTGAAACACTACTGCTTTTAGTTAAATCGCTGATAGGAAAACAAAGTGAAAATCACATTTAAAAGGCATCTAAATTTGAGGAAATTTTCTCATTTGATTCTTGTGTGTTCAGGAAAATTCCCCTTTAGGTCGCTCTGTGGACGTGAGTTCAGTCCTAATTGTTTTAAGAGATGATATAACCCCTACAGGTACATAGACATAAAGAGTTCCTACAAGTGCTCTGAGATCATATCTGTTAAAAATGGGCTGACCAATCTGTTTAAACAGAAGGTTTGCTTGTTGTATTATGAGATTTCAAATAGATTCTGGCCTATGGTAACCCTATGATATCCCAATTTTGTGGAAAAGATGGGGAGTAAGCATCATCATCAACATCATCTGAGGAGAGTTATGTTTTGCAAAGTAACACCAAAACTTTTCTACCTTTTTGGTTGAAAGTATTGACTTGTTTTATAGTTAACATGGCTATCCCTGCATTTAATTTTTTTTCAAATTAGTAGCTGTTTCCTTATAAAGCCCTGGTTGCCAGCTTTTAGTCCTGCAGTTGTTTTGGACGTCAACTCCCTGAAATCCCAGTCATCTTACCAGGTGTTAGGAATTGTGGGAGGTGAAACCCAAAACATTTGGAAGACCAAATTGACTAGAGCAGTGTTTCTTAAACTTGGCTCCTCCAGATGTTTTGGACTTCCACTCCCACAATTCCCAACAGCTGGTCCAAAACACTCGGAGGAGCAGAGTTTGTGAAACACTGGACCAGAGAATGTAGACTTCTCCCATCCACCATTTGAACACGAGAAGGCCATTAACCAAACAAATTAACCTCAGTGAAATTCATTAGATACTTGTAGGAAACAACAAGTAACATAAACACCTTGTGTGGCAAAGTCTTTGTGATAAATCATTCATGGTTTAAGGTAAAACAGAGATAAATGTCAGCTGCATAAACTACAAAAGAAGAGCTAAGAAAGCCAGATACAGCACATGTTATAGACTACATCTCAGTAAACCATACAGCAGTGTAGCAACTTATGATTTTCCTAGACAACTATTCCCATTGTTCTATGCAATTAGTTACATTTTTTAAAAAAAAATTAGCTATACTCACTTGGCTTAATGGAAGATGAAATCAAATGGCATCTAAAGGACCAGAAGTTGGCTACAGTTGTGATAAATAATATACATTTCTAGATTCAAGTTTGAATTTTGAGAAATCACATTTCTCCATGTGTATGGTACCTACATGCATGGACAGTTGCATGTTCCCTTTGCTCCAATCCAACGTGAATCAACCCTTACATTGCAGTGATCTCTTCCTACCAGCATCCAACATTTAAGAGGCACTACACATTTAACTGTCTCAAAACTCTTAGGCAAATAATGTTATTTGTCTTAGACTCACTCTTGGGTGTAATCTAGCTGCTGCTATTAAACAAACACTGTTTATATCACTCAGCCTTAGGGTCAAGTCTCATATAAATCCTTAGTGTGCTACAAAGCAAAATCTCTTAAAGTTAAAAATGTGTTTTGTGTCCTCAGAGGCCAACCCGGTAACATCCTCGTCCCTCCACAATGCTTAGAATAAGAGTCAATCCTCTCACAAAATGAAAGCAAGATGTTTGCCTAGGGGCTCATTTATTTTATTTAATATTTTATGAGAAAATGCTACTAATTGCAGTTCACATTGTGCCATTCCCTCAATGTCATTTTCAAAGGGGCAGCCCTGCTATAGTGTTGCTGGAAACATATCAGCAGAGAATCAAAGAAAAGGTTCTTATCACAAGAAATAGTACCAAGTGTGTTAATTAATTGTTACTGGATTCGCATTTGCAGAACTTGTTGAATTTATAAATATCTTCCAATAGGTATAAGTTTACAAAACAGCTCAAGTAGAAACCCTTCCACATTGCTTAGGTACTTAATTAAATGCTAGAAGAAAGCTACTACCTGGAAATTGATTTGCTCCAGGCAATATACTATGCCAGAAGGAAGGTGTGTCATTGAACTGTAAAATCCTACCTGCTATGTCAAACTCACAAGCTTAAAATCAATGTGCTACATTTAGGTAACATCTCTGGATGAGCAGATCTGGTTTTTAGGACACATGGGGCTACCGCTTAGAGGGGAAATTGTCTCCTTCTTAGGGCCCTTCCACACAGCCATAAAACCCAGAATATCAAGGCAGATAATCTATAATGTCAGCTTTGAACTGGATTAGCAGAGTCCACAATACCATATAATCCAGTTCAATGTGGATTTTATACAGCTGTGTGGAAGGGGCCTCAATCCTATACAGTCTCACCAGTAGAATTTCAAGTGGTGGCCAAAAAAGCCAATAGCATTTTGGCCTGTGTCTAGATCCAGGGAAGTCATGCTACCCGTCTATTTTGCTTTGGTCAGACCACATCTGGAATATTGTGTCCAATTCTGGGCAACACAATTGAAGGGAGATGCCGACAGCTGGAATGTGTCCAGAGGAGGGCGACTAAAATGATCAAGGGTCTGGAGAACAAGCCCTATGAGGAGCAACTTAAAGAGCTGGATGTATTTCGTCTTCAGAAGAGAAGGCTGAGGGGAGACATGATGGCCATGTATAAATATGTGAGGGGAAGTCATAGGGAGGAGGGAGCAACTTGTTTTCTGCTGCCCTGGAAACTAGGACACAGAACAATGGCTTCAAATTACAGGAAAGGAGATTCCACCTGAACTTAAGGAAGAACTTCCTAATTGTGAGAGGTGTTTGGCAGTGGAACTCTTTGCCCAGAGTGTGGTGGAGGCTCATACTGGATGGGATCCAAAGGACCAGAATTATTTTCCACCCAAGTCATATGGATCAGACTATGCACTTTACACACAGCTTCATTCAAAGAAACTTCTGTTTTTGGGATTGCTGATCTATGCCAACAACAATCTATATATATAAATTTGTTAGGGGCATCCAACGAGGAAACAAAACTCAAAAAAACCCCAACGAAACTTAACCAAAATTCCCATGCCCATAACACAACCCACAAGGTACAAACATATCTACTCAAAATGAAAAACAACACAACACACTCACAAAACGGCAAAACAACAAAACTCAAAAATCCCCCAACGAAACTTAACCAAAATCCCTGTGCCCATAACACAACCCACAAGGTACAAACATATCTACTCAAAATGAAAAACAACACAACAACACACTCACAAAACGGCAAAACAACAAAACTCAAAAATCCCCCAACGAAACTTAACTAAAATCCCCGTGCCCATAACACAACCCACAAGGTACAAACATATCTACTCAAAATGAAAAACAACACAACAACACACTCACAAAACGGCAAAACAACAAAACTCAAAAATCCCCCAACGAAACTTAACTAAAATCCCCGTGCCCATAACACAACCCACAAGGTACAAACATATCTACTCAAAATGAAAAACAACACAGCAACACACTCACAAAATGGCAAAAGAACAAAACTCAAAAAAAACCCCAACGAAACTTAACCAAAATTCCCATGCCCATAACACAACCCACAAGGTACAAACATATCTACTCAAAATGAAAAACAACACAACACACTCACAAAACGGCAAAACAACTGAGCATGCGCATTGGCGCCCAGCCGCAAGTTCTATCGCGCGCGCACATGGCCTTCCGGCCAACGTTCTCTCTGCGGAAACCATGCCCACTCCAAGCCCCGCCGCGCCGCTTCCCGCACACACACACCCCCTGCCGCACACACACACGCAACCCCACGCTCCATCACTCCCCTCGCTGCCGCACACACACACGCAACCCCACGCTCCATCACTCCCCCCACCGCCGCACACACATGCAACCCCACTCCCCCCGCCGCCGCACACACACACGCAACCCCACTCCCCCCGCCGCCGCACACACACATGCAACCCCAGGCTCCATCACTCCCCCCGCCGCCGCACACACACACGCAACCCCACGCTCCATCACTCCCCTGCCCCAATCTTACCTCCTTTTACTTCTGGCCACCTCCAAACCCCACCCCGCCCCTTCCCACCCTGTCAAAATCTAGGAAAGATAGGAAGGAAGGAAAGAAGGAAGAAAGAGAAAGGGAGGTAAAGAAAAAGGGGGAAGGAAGGAAAGTTAGAGGAAGAAGAAAAGGAAAGAAAAGGAAAGATGGAAGGAAAGAAAAGAGAGACAGCAGAAGAGAAAGAAAAAGGGGGAAGGAAGGAAAGAGATAGAGAAAGAAGAGGAGAAGGAAAGATGGGAAGGAAGGAAGGGAGGGAGGGAGGGAGGGAAAGAAGGAGAGAAAGAGGGAAGATTGGCCACAGCAACACATGGCGGGTAAAGGTTGTTATTTCTATTATTATTATGATGATGCTATTCTTCCTCTGAGACCCTTTTAGGGGGAATGGGAGAGGTGTCAGGTCCCAGAGGCAATGCATTGCATTATTGTTATTGTTATAATGGTGGTGAAATAAAAGGAAATAAAAAGTGAAAGAAGGAAGCAAACAGGGAGGGAAGAAAGGCAAAGGAAGAAAGGGGGAGGGAATGAAGGAAAGAGAGAAGGATGAAACCAAGTTGTGAAAGAAGGAAAGAAAGAAAGAGGTAGAGAAGGAAGAAAGTAGAGAAAGGGGGAGGAAAAGGGGGAAGGAATAGGTAGGGACCTCTCTTTCATAATAGTCCAGATATCTACCTCAATTTTGATAAGTTTTACTATAGGCCACAGCAACGCGTGGCAGGGCACAGCTAGTGTATATTAAAAAGATGGATCTTCCCTGGGAATAACATGCCCCTGTTTTCAAAGAAAAAGGAAATACAGGGAAAGCTCCCTTTTCTTTGCCCAAAGATGGTTTTTCCCTGACCTCTGCCAACTACAAACCACTCTTGGCTAGTAATGCAAGAAGAGCTTATAGCTCACCAAGCTGCTGCCTGCACTTTCCCTGCTTTGACAGCCAATCTCCTTGGGGATCAGCACAGTTGAAAAACTAATTACTTCTACTCTACTGCAGCAAAATGACTGCAATTATGACTGGAGTTTTAAATTATCTGGCTATCACATGAGGTGGGCTTTTATGAAAGACTTTGTAGCAATGGCTTTTAAAAAATAACTCCTGCAAACAAGAACATGTTCCTAGCAAATTTAATTGTCAAAGGAATGAAACACTGTCTATTAATTAATTGCTATATATGGGCTGATTTGATTTGTACCCCTCTTTTCTCCCAAGTGGAAACCAAAACAGCTTGTAAATTAAGTTATAATAAAATAGTGAACATGGTATGGAGTACAGAAGTTTCAAAAACATTAAACCTTCAAGTTTCTACATTTCAGCTTGCCTGGTTTTCAACTATTCCCCAGCATCATGTCATCCCTGCCACCTCAGAAAGCTTGAAATGATCTGGAAACATCAACAAAGAGTTGTTAAAGGAACTAGTCGTGTTGCAAAAAGGAACACGAATAAAGTTGGGATGAAAAGATATTTATGTCTGATAAGAGAATTTTCATCCTTAGACATAACCTGAAAGAAAGTTTGGAAAACCTTAGCAAAAATCAGGTGTTTCTCTCAATGAAGTCAAAGCAATCAGGTCTTCTTCACTATAAGACAAAATCCAGTAAAGGACAGTAAAACTTAAACTTTATTTAAATAACTTTTTAAAAAATGTAATTCTATTATGTTAATAGGGTTTACTGTTCTTTGTTTTTTTTCGCCATGTGGCCAAGAAGAATGGTTGGTCTCTGCCTACAATGAGATCCCTTCAAACCAACTGAACTACAACAGAAACAAGATCTGATACAAGATGTAGACCTCTGACTCTAATTTTCTGTTCTACTGTACAAATTTTGTTAGTGTGTGTTCAGTAGTTAGAGGTCTTGATGTAAGGAACAAACAGACCAATGGCTTGGAGAAAGAAACTAAGTTTTATTGTGGGAGCTCCATTCTAATAGAATAATATAAAAGGGTGTTAATTTAACCTAGGGCAGTGGTTCTCAACCTGTGTGTCCCCAGGTGTTTTGGCCTACAACTCCCAGAAATCCTGGCCAGTTTACCAGCTGTTAGGATTTCTGGGAGTTTAAGGCCAAAACATCTGGGGACCCACAAGTTGAGAACAACTGACTTAGGGCTCTTCCATACAGACCCTATATACCAGGATCTGATCTCAGGTTTTCTGCTTGAAACTGGAGTATATGAATCCCCAGTGCAAAATAATCTGGGATAAACAGAAAACCTGGGATCAGATCTTGGAATATAGGGCCTGTCTGGAAGAGCCCCTACAGATATCTTGGAGAATCAAGAAAGGACTCATGGGAAGAAGAAGAGGAGGAGGAAGAGGAGGAGGAGGAGGAGGAGGATCCCTAGGATTATCAGTTTATATCTCAGAGAGATCAAGATAGGGAGACATTGAAGGAGGATTCTTAAGGTCACTCAAACTATCTAACCCAGTGGTTTCTCAAGCTATGGCTCCCCAGATGTTTTGGCCTTCAACTCTCAGAAATCCTAATAACTGGTAAACTGGCTGGGATTTCTGAGTGTTATAGGCCAAAACACCTGGTGACCCACAGGTTGAGAGCCACTGATCTAACCCTATTATTACTAGCCCACTGAGAGACATTCTTTACTCTTCAATGCTAAGTGTAGTTGCATTTCCAGCATTTTTAAAGCCAGTTGTTTTGAAATCTTGCATGAGGAATTTTGTACATTTTGGTTGGCCAATAAAGGTATTACTCTTTGTGACTTTTGGGCTCTAACATACTTTTTTGCATTGCTAACACAGCTATTCCTGAATATGTTTATGGCAGTAGTTCCTCAGAGAGAATAGGATTCCTCATATCACTAACAAAAAGGAACTCCATCTAATAAAAGAAAAAGGCATGTCTGTAAGATAAGAAAATAATATTCAGGTAGCAAGCATGGCTTATTTTCATTCAATCTCTGACAAAATCTAACAATAACATCTGAACTGGATGAATTTCTTTTTTAATGAATTTCTGGAATAAGTCATAGCCATGAACCAAATCAACATTCTACGATCTGGGCTCTCCATCTGCCTAAACAGACCACTGCTGTTTTAATGACTAGTTAAAGGCTCCCAACCCCCAGCCCTGGCTGGTATGCCTAGACACGCCTGAAAACAATCAATCAATCTGGATGACAGGAACTTGGACAACAGTCCCACTGGAGCACAAAAACAACCAGAAGCAATGCTGAGCCATTGTTCATTGGCCCAGAAGGGCTTATGTTTGTATCCAAATTTCCACCAGCATCACCAAACATCCCCTTAATACAATTGCATCTTGCATAAAGCAAACACAAATCTAATAATAATAATAATAATAATTAATAATAATAATAATAATAGTAATAATACCCACCTCTCCTTATGGCTCAAGGCAGGACACAACATAATAAAACAGAACAGATTTAAAATACATATAACAAGGATGAGCTTCTGCTGCAACACTGAAACTCCAAAAGAGTGGAATTCACACACATGTGAATAAAATTTACTACTGGGGCTCACATAAACATTGTGATATCAATTAACAGTGAGGAAACCATTAAGATGTTTATTTTTATCCACAATAAAGCAAAATAAATAATGTAGTTTTTACTGTCCTTTATTTATTTATTTACTATTTTTATATCCCGCCCTTCTCACCCTGAAGGGGACTCAGATCGGCTCACAAGTAGGCAACAATTTGATGCCACATAAACATACATACAAACAAAACATATACATTAAAACCCAATGTTAAAAATATTTCAACATTAATGATTAAAACCACACAATCCAAAATCATAGTCCAAAGCCATTCCAGTTGTCATGGTACTATTCCGTATTTACTTATTGCACTGAAATATCACTTTCTGAAAGCTTTATCCCACATCCACATTTTTGTTACTTTCTGAAAGTCAGGAGGGAGGGGGCTGATCTGATTTCACTAGGTAGGAAGTTTCACAGCCAAGGGGCCACAACTGAGAAGGCCCTGTCTCTCATCACCACATCCTCAGAGGTTGTGAAGTTTGTGGAAACATTTATGACAGTTTCTTTCCTATGCCATCTTAGAAGAGAATCTTATTGAGGAAGTTTGCGAAATCCTTTCTTTCTTCTGAATGAACAGAATGAGAGGGTTTTTGTTTCCTTCTGCTTCAAAGAAAGTAACCCTTATATGCAAAATAAAGCTGCTTCTCCCCTACACACACACACACACACAAAGAGCAACTATCATTTGATACCATTACATTTTGGCTTCCTCCTTTCTACTGTAGGGGTGTAACTGTATTACACTCCAGTGTAATGCAGTTCCGACTATAAACTAGAAGTGTGCAACTACACAGGGGATGCTGGAAATTTTTCTTCCTGGTTGCTACATGAGCCATACCTACATGGAGAGATGCATGGAAAGTGACACTGTGTCACTTCCAGCTGCCAGTTAAAACTCATAGAAAGTTGAGATGTTGCAAGTGTGAAAGAAGGCAAACATCCACATCTGTAAACAGTGCATGCATTTTGGCACGCACAAAAATATTTTAATATAGTGGCACAAGGAACTTTATGGCACTAGCTGGAGGTTTTTAGGCCCGCTAAAGTGGTCCAGTCTTTCCCCAGCCATGTTATAAACACATTGCAGTTATCAACTGAGAGATCACATATAGGCACTACAGGTATCACATTGACCAAGAGTACAATTCAGAGAATAAGTTTTGCTTCCTTTCTAAAAGTCTTAAGAATAAAACCGACACTCCAATTGTGGCTAAGTAACTTTTGCTACTATAGACACACTACTAGAAACTAAAGTCCTAGATTATTTGAAAAATAATTGAATTTCATTGTTTTGGGGAAGCCCTAGTACTATTTGTTTATTTAATTCAAGCATTTATACCCCATCCTTTCTCACCCCCAGAGGAGGACTCAGGGTGGCTTACAATGGTTAGCAACCATTAGATGCCCACAAGATGCAATTAAAATACTACAATTAAAACAGCAATTAAACTATTATAAACATGGAATTTAAAAACAATCCACCAGTTCAAAATCATGGTCCAGGTCAGTGCATTTCCAGTGATTTTAAAACAATCTCTTATTCATCTGGAATCCTAGTAAAAAGGGAGAAACAACCATAGACAAATCTGGCCTAGAGATTGATGAAAAAAATGTTGTGGACTTTTAAATTAAATTTAATTAAGTTTTAATCAAGTTTTTCTTTTTCTTATAAAGTCAAGGGCTTCTGACACTTCAAGATGTGCTCTATTGCCTCTGGCACAGAGTGTCAGCTTCATACTGAGCTATGCTAGCTGGGTCATACAAAGTGGAGTTACCATTTGAAAATGAAATCCCATACTCCAGTGCTTTTCTAAATGCAAGAACCAACATCTCAAAGTGGGAAGCTACATCTTTAGAATCTTTAGTATACTGCCCTAGTTTTGCTTAAGCATCAATTTAAAAGAAAGCACACAAACAAACAGGAAACTACACAGGATGTATTTTTGCAACTCTTATTCTCTAAGAAAAATACCTTCAGAGGTAGCAGAGGGAAGCCAGTCATGAATTGAAGGAGTTATTCAAGGGCTGACGTTATTGGGAGGTTCAGCACTTAGGATAGCTCTCTCCCTTCGGAATGAAACCTGAATTAATTCGCTTCCCCAATATCAAAAAGATCTCCAGCTGCCACTCACTGCATATCCAGTGTCAAAAACCATAGCTACCCACACTTTTGGTCCTAGAGTCACTCTCAGCTCAGGACTTCTCAGACTTCTGGGTGACGCATCTCAACCATTTCCTCACTTATATGCACCTCTGGTCTCTGAAGCTCTCTTGCTGGTAGTGAATCCAGGAGATACCAACACCTGATACTTGAGATCAGAGCTAGTTCCATTAGCACTGTCTGGACAAAAGGAGAGTTATTGAGTTTCACTCTATTACATTTTGTAGTTCTTCTGAAATCAATGACATCACTTTAGATTTTCTAAGCACTGGGGAACTGTCTCATTAAATTTAACATCCCCTCTGTTAAAAATGCACACCAGTGAAAGTCCTGGATTATGCTATAGGTATAAAAAGGTATATAGCATACAGGGAGGCTTTCTCTAAGATCTATGTGTGTGTCAGGTTGTGGTCTAAGAGAAACAACCTTAAGGGCTTGACTAGGACTGATGATTTATGATGTCATAAGCAAGTTACAGAAGCCAGTTAATTACAGAAATGGGTTTCGGAAATCAGGATATGATTACTACATCTCACTTCAGCACCTATGATAGAGCTAATAATACTTTTTTTGCCTTTAAAGCGGTAATAGTTTTGTATATTAACAAATATGAACCTTATTACTTCCCATAGTCTCACTGTACACATTAACACTTGCAGTGATTTCTCCCTTTCAGCTATAGTACTACACATTATGCAATGGATGGAAATATAATTCTGTTTTACTCCTGTATTTAAAAGGGAGGTCTAGTTTTAACTTTTGGAGACCTACAGAGTCTACCAGGTTAGATCAAACTAAAGCCAGTTCATTCGCGCATGGCAAGGAGATGGATTAGATAACCTTTGCAGTCCCTTCCTCCTCTACAGTTCTATTATTCTAAGACCAAATAAAAATGTTAGAAGCAATAATAATCTCAGCCTTAAAGGGAACATATGGCAGTGGTTGGTCTTACTGTATTATGTCTAGATTAGAGCTTTACAAACATTTCATGTTGGTGACACATCGTTTTAGACATGCATCACTTCACAACACAGTAATTCAGTTTTACTGGCAAGCCAGAGGTTAAACCAACCCTTTATAAATGATATGGACACATATCTAAATCGTCACAACCTCTGAGGATGCCTGCCATAGAAGCAGGTGAAACATCTGGAGAGAATGCTTCTGGACCATGGTCATACAGCCTGGAATACTCACAACAACCCAGTGATTCTGACCATGAACATATTTGACAATACATATCTAAATTATAGTAACGGAATATATGGGGCCATTTCATGTAAACTTGGAAGTTTCTCATTTCATTCACTGAACAAACCTACATGCTGCAACCTTACTTACTTACTTACTTACTTACTTAGGCGATCCCTCGTTGGACGAGTAAGATGGTCTTCCATTATGGATTTCCTTGTGGGTCCGTATGTGGCTGTGGAGCCCTATTCTTGCTCTGAATCTTCTTCCGCAGTGGGGGCATTGGTTTCCAGGTGGAAGGTGGTCCCGGTCGGGGTTGGCTTGACGCGCCTTCCTCCTGGCACGTTTCACTCTTTCACCCTCCACTCGTGCCTCCTCAAATTCTGCAGCACTGCTGGTCACAGCTGTCCTCCAGCTGGAGCGCTCAAGGGCCAGGGCTTCCCAGTTCTCAGTGTCTATGCCAGAGTTTTTAAGGTTGGCTTTGAGCCCATCTTTTCCTGTCCACCAACGTTCCGTTTTCCATTCTTAAGTTCGGAGTAGAGCAACTGCTTTGGGAGACGGTGGTCAGGCATCCGGACAACGTGGCCGGCCCAGCGGAGTTGATGTTGGAGGACCATCGCTTCAATGCTGGTGGTCTTTGCTTCTTCCAGCATACTGACGTTTGTCCTCTTGTCTTCCCAGGAGATTTGCAGGATTTTCCGGAGGCAGTGCTGATGGAAACGTTCCAGGAGCTGCATGTGACGTCTGTAGACAGTCCACGTCTCACAGGCATAGAGCAGGGTTGGGAGGACAATAGCTTTATAGACAAGCACCTTGGTCTCCCTACGGATGTCCCGGTCCTCAAACACTCTCTGCTTCATTCTGGAAAATGCTGCACTTGCAGAGCTCAGGTGGTGTTGTATTTCGGCGTCGATGTTGACTTTGGTGGAGAGGTGGCTGCCAAGGTAGCGGAAATGATCAACATTTTCTAATGTTACACCATTAAGCTGTATCTCTGGCATTGGAGAGGGGTTGGCTGGTGCCTGCTGGAAAAGCACCTTGGTTTTTTCAATGTTCAATGACAGGCCGAGCTTCTCGTATGCTTCTGCGAAGGTGTTTAGAGTGGCTTGTAGATCTTCTTCTGAATGCGCACAGACGACATTGTCATCAGCATACTGGAGTTCTATAACAGATGTTGTTGTAACCTTGGTTTTGGCTTTCAGTCTGCTGAGGTTGAATAGCTTGCCATCTGTCCGATAGATTATTTCCACTCCGGTGGGAAGCTTCCCATCAACAAGGTGAAGTATCATAGCGATGAAGATGGAGAATAGAGTTGGGGCAATAACACATCCCTGTTTGACACCGGATTCCACTTTAAATGGGTCACTTTGGGAGCCATTGCTGTCCAAGACTGTTGCCATCATGTCATCGTGGAGGAGCCGCAGGATGTTCACAAATTTGCTTGGGCACCCGATTTTTTGGAGGATGGTCCAGAGAGCGCTGCGATTCACTGTGTCGAATGCCTTTGCAAGGTCAATGAATGCCATGGACAGAGGTTGGTTTTGTTCCCTGCATTTTTCTTGGAGCTGTCTTGCAGTGAAGATCATGTCCACGGTTCCTCTGGAGGGGCGGAAGCCATTCTGGGATTCTGGGAGGGTGTCTTCTGAGAGGGGCAGAAGGCGGTTTGCATGGATTCTTGCGAGGATTTTCCCAGCGGAGGTTAGAAGGGAGATACCTCGATAGTTTCCGCAGTCTGTTCTTTCCCCTTTTTTGAAGAGGGTGATGATGGTGGCATCCTTGAAGTCTGCTGGGATTTTCTTGGTCACCCACACTTTTTCTATGAGCTGGTGGAGTTGGTGTGTCAGCTCAGGTCCTCCCTCTTTAAAGATTTCAGCAGGGATCCCATCTGGTCCACTGGCTTTGTTATTCTTCTGTTGGCTGATGGCATTGCTGACTTCTTCCAAACTGGGCAGTGCTGCAAGCTCATCCCTGGTTTGTTGTTGTGGGATTTGTGAGAGGACCTCTTCGGCCACATTGGAGCTGCGGTTCAGGAGGCTTTGGTAGTGTTCTTTCCAACGTAGTGCAATTGAGTTTTGGTCCTTTAGGAGTTTGGTTCCATCTGATGAGCATAGAGGCTGTATGCCATGGTTTCTTGGTCCATAGATGACCTTTGTGGCTTTGAAGAATCCCTGAGCATTATGGGTATCTGCCAGGTGTTGGATTTCTTCGGCCTTCTTTGTCCACCAGATGTTCTTGAGCTCTCTTGTCCTTCTTTGGACCTCAGCTTTTGCACTGGCATAGATCTTTTTCTTAGCAGCACTGTTGATGTCTCTCTGCCATGCTTGGAAGGCTTTCCTTTTCTTGTCAATTAGCTGTTGGATCTCAATGTCATTTTCATCAAACCAGTCTTGATGTTTCTTGGCTTGGTATCCAATAGTTTCTTCGCAGGCTTGGATGATGGAGGTCTTCAGTTTGTTCCAATGTTCCTCAACATTTTCAGGGTGTACTGTGGGTAGATGGTTCTTGAGTGCTGTTTGGAGATGGGCTCGTCTGGAGGGCTCCTGAAGGGCTTGGGTGTTCATTTTGCGCCTTGTCTTCCTTCCTTGGAGTCTGCGCTTGGGAGCGATCTTGATAGCCATCGAGGATCGAATTAGCCTGTGGTCAGTCCAGCAGTCATCAGCACCTGTCATGGCTCTTGTGAGGAGCACATCACGACGGTCTCTGGCGCGTGTGATTACATAGTCTAAGAGGTGCCAATGCTTCGACCGGGGGTGCTTCCATGATGTCTTGAACTTGTTTTTCTGGCGGAAGAGCGTGTTGGTGATGACAAGGTTGTGCTCCGCACATTTGGTGAGAAGCAGGACGCCATTTGAGTTGCTGTTTCCAACCCCGTCTTTTCCGATGGTCCCTGGCCACAGGTCGAAGTCTCGCCCGACTCTTGCATTGAAGTCCCCCGGGAGGATGATTTTGTCCTCCTTAGGTATCCCCGATAGGACGGTGTCCAGCTGACAGTAGAATTTCTCCTTGATGTCTTCGTCAGCATCTAGTGTTGGTGCATAGGCACTTATGATGGTTGCCCGTTGGTTTTTGGCAAGATCGATTCGGAGGGTTGAGAGTCGTTCGTTGATGCCAGTGGGTGCTTCGGACAGATGTTTCATCAGATCATTTCTGATGGCGAAGCCAACTCCGTGCATTCTTTGGTCTTTTTCGGGCAGTCCCTTCCAGAAGAAGGTGTAGCCTCCTTTTTCTTCCTTCAGCTGTCCCTCTCCTGCTCTCCGGGTCTCCTGAAGGGCTGCTATGTCGATGTTAAAGCGTCCCAGCTCCCTTGCGATGATGGCAGTTCTGCGTTCGGGGCGTTCACTGCCGCTGTTGTCCATCAGAGTCCGTACGTTCCACGTACCAAAGTTCATTTTTCTTTTTTGGCCGCAGGGTGGTGACCCCACTGGACGCGGCAGTCCAGTCAGGGATGAGAGAGGCAGACTATGTTTAGGGCACCTTTTCTAGCCCCCTCCCCGTGTGGGGTGAGCAGAGTGGGTCCTCAAAAGGGCTGCTCAGTCGCGGATACAGCTGCCGAACTACTCAACTGCCTCGGACCTTGAGGTAGAACGACTGAGTCTGTACCCACCGCCCATGTGCCAGTCTGTGACTAGGGGCTTCCAGATTTCACAGTCCTGCCCCCGTCGCCACTCGCTGATCACCATGGGACTTTGGTTGGTTTGTTTTTATTTTCTTTGGAAGACGCCTGTGCGTGGGTTTTTTTAATGTGTGGAGGTCAGTGCACAACTGATCAACACACAGACTTCACAGAGTGAGGTTCCACTGGTGATGTAGTTTAACACAATGACCGTGGCTTCTCAGTCTGTTGCAGCCTTCTTCCGCCTTTGCAGCCGTTGTAACATGTGCCATGTTATCCTCTGCCTGCTCCGCCGTTGAGGTCTTTGGGTCTTCGGACTGTGCTTGGTCTGGAACCTCCCCCGCGGCCACTCCTGGGAGTGCACGACTCCAGTTGTTGTGCCTACAGGTTCATCGGAACGCGCAAGCCCCCTCACCACGACAAGGTGACAGTCCATCGATGTCACCTTGATGATGTCATCGATGTCACAGTATGTTGCTGCAACCAACATACTGTGTCGTGGTACAGTTTGGAAAGCTCTGGTCTAGATTCTACCCAGATCCATACTTTAGAAAGCTCTCCTTAGCATGGATATAAATCTGAATACAAATAAAGCTGCCTTCCATTAGGCCAAAATTCTAGTTCATCATCCCTGCAATTCAAGACCAAGCTTTTCAGGAAGCTTGCAAAACCTGGGGTATGTTGATTTATTATGTGTCTTGTCATGTTTCTTTTCAGCTGGCCATCTTAAATCCAACAGTGAAATATGCAACCAGCTTTGCATAAGATAATGGCTACTCCTCTCTCCAAGTTTCGTATTCCAGTCTCTGAAAACCACAGGCCCAATTTCTTCATAGTACTTTCAGTACTTGTGATCCAGAGATGAGTCCCTCTCCCCCCCCCCCCCCCCGCTTAAAAAAATATACAAATTAAATTCAAGGCCATGTTCCTGCTACCTATTTGTGTGTCAACTTTTTTGCATTCCATCATCATTGTTGCCATCATTGTTTCCACATAAAATGGAAAACATTTACATAGACATCAAAATGATAAAAGCAATCATCTTCCAGTTTACAAGATATTTTTTGTAAGCTTCATGTCTCATGATATTCCCACTCTTATATCTACCCATCCCCAACTAATTACACTGGTTCTCCATGTTTCCAGCATCCTAACTTCTGTCAATCTATTGACCAAAATACATGATAAATAAGGAGATTTCTCTTTCCACCTCCAAACATTCACTCTCCCACACACCCTTTTTTTCTGTGGTAGACCCTTCCTCACACATATCCCTGAACCAATGAAAGGAAAGCTGGAGTAGAGGTAGTTCAGCCCTGATAGATCAACTAGAGAGGGCAGTATAGTATAGAGGTTGGGGGTTGGTCTGGGACCAGGGCTGAAATCCTCGCTCAACTATGGGCCTTGTGCAAGTTACATTCTCTCAACCTCAGAGGAAGGCAATGACAAGCCTTCTCTGAGGAAATTGTGCAAAGAAACCCCTCTATCAGTGCCACCATAAGTTTGGATCCACTTGAAGGCACATCAAAATCAACCATATCTTTAAATTAGTGATGCAACCCTGAATTTTCCAACATTTTATTTTTCAGTGCAAACCTCTAGGGCTAAACTTTGTGGCTGGATATTAGAAGAACTCTGAAGATGAGTTTCCCATCAGGGGTGAAGTGCACTGCTTGCACACTGTCATCACCTTCATTTAAAAAAGGCAAATTAAGGGACAGCTGGTGGTGCCATTAGTGCCCTTGCAAGTCAGCAGGATATAGTAGCAGTGAGAAGACTAAGTCAAAGAGGCTGTAATTGGCTCTGGTACCACCCAGCGAGACAAGGAATGTTGCAAGAGAACAGACCAGAAGTGAGCTGACTCCAGTGAGCTCTTTCTGGTTCACCACTATCCTGCAGCGCAACATCTGAGCACTTATATTGGATGGGATGAAGAGAGCTGAACATTTGTTTAAAAATAAGTTCTGAGAAATAACTTGTTTAACCAATTAAACTAAACCCCCTTCTAATGTACCAGGGGAAGTTGCTTTGTTACATACTGTTCTGTCAGGTTTTGGCTCGATTCAACTTTACCATGTGGTGAACCAGACAGAACAGATGGTCAATAAGCTCTATTAAACTGTTAAGGCCATCTACCTTCAAAACACACACAAATCTGAAATTTGAGCTGGGAAATATTCTACCACAGACATATTACCATTCCATCAATACTTTTTCTAGAATCAGTAATATTAAAACTGCTGTAGCAGCCACTACCTCAAGATTCAAATGTTTAAAAGTTCACCAAGCAGCAGTTCCTTCTCTTGCAATTTTGCAAATCTTTCAGCCAGGAAATTAACATCTGAACATACGTATGGGTCAAACACCAAGCAGCTTTCAAATACTCATTTTCCAGAGGACTGATCAAGAATTTACACATTCATTTTGCAGCACAAGTTTCACTAAGAAAGCAAAAACTAAAATGTAATTCTGATCAGAGCTATGAATTTGACAAGTACAACTTGGAATTAAAATATCACAAGTAATAATGCTACCTGGAAAATGTCATTTGGGGGACATTATACTGGCATACATTTTTAGGTTTTATGCTATAGATTTCAAGTTAATGTTTCCATCTTAATGTTGGCTATAACAAACTCATCACATGGTGATTGTCACTTCCAAAACATAACACTTGAAAAGGGTAATTGCAGAGACTGGGGCCATACTCAAACACTAAAGATTTTTTCTTAAATCAAAAAATGAAACAGCATAACAATAAATGCCAATAAGTTAAGGATTTTTTTTTAAATGCTGATGAGTTCAGGATTTTAAAAATAATGACAATAACCTTCAAGTTCCAACAACATGACAAGACCTTTATACTGTTTCTCAATTTTCGCTGCCTTAAATCAGACGTTGCCACTGCCGAATAAAGCCATTATGGAGGCAAAAAGTTCTGTTGATAGTTCTTTTGTCATATTTGGCATACATAGACCAATATTTTCACTAATAATTCTTCTGCCCATCCATTCAGCAGCAAAAAAAAAAAAAAATCACCCACAAATAAGGTGTGGGTAGCATATTGGCAGCTTGCCACCCACTGGCTGCCAATATGCTACCGAGCCCAATTTAAAGTGCCGGTGTTGGTCTATAAAGCCCCAAACGGTTCTGGTCCAACTTATTTGTCAAAACGCATTTCCTCCTATGAGCCTACTAGAACTTGCAGATCATCTGGGGAGGCTTTGCTCTCAATCCCACAGGTTTTGACATGGTCTAAATTAAGGATTTGAGTAAGGTTTTTGGATGAATGGAACCATGCACCTTATATGTTTTTAATTTGTATACTGTTTTATGTGTTTTATTGATTAACTGTTAATCATTTTAACTGTGGGATATGTTTTTACGGTTTATTGCTGGTTTTTACCAGCACTGAATTCTTGCCAGAATTTTAAGCCGCCTTGCATCCCCTCAGGTGAGAAAAGTGGGGTATTAATGAGGTAAATAAATAAATAAAGTAATAATTTTCCACCTAGGCATGTAGAGACATACAGGCAGTCTCCGTGTTAGGAACAAAATAGATTCTCTAGGTTTGCTCTTAAGTAGAATTTGTACGTAAGTCAAAACAGGTACATTTTAAACTGTAACTTCAAACAACTTTTTTTCAGTTTTGGACAGCCTAGAGAAGAGTTAACATTGTTGTAGCATTTGTTTTACTGTCTGTGCCCCTGTTCAGATTTTAACTCAATTTCTGTCCCTGAATTTTGAAATTTTTGGGCTGTCATGGAAACAAGGATTGGTGATAAAGTTTCAGTGGAGACACCTTGTACCCATGATAAGTCTTCCAGGAGTTAATTTCCCTTCCTAGGGGTATATTGCCTCTCACTTCCTGTTGTCACCCCTGTTTGTAGTTAGGAGTCATATGTAAGTTGGATATTTGTAACTCAGGGACTGGCTATATTAATTTGCTAATTGAAAGAGAAATAAATACACCATCTTCCCAGAATCAAAGAGTCAGAAGAAAAGTAAGTATTATCAGTGGCCCCCAGAAAACACAGGACACTGAGAATGCCAGGTTACTGAGGTGAGGGGGAGTTGAAACAGGAGCATGAAATGAATGAAAATGACTGCAAATCTCAAATAGCAGGGGAATGCCATGAAAAGGTCTGTTTCAATTACCAGAAAGTTGCAGGGCAGGATTTTTTTGGCTTTTCTCCTTCTTTATCATAGTATCACTTAATTTGTCATTCTGCTTTCTACGCCGTGACTATTGTGCTCTTAAGGTGCTACCAAACAATCAGCTGCTAGTAGGATCAATCCAAAGCATTATTCAGGCATTCCACCTCTCCCCACAGTGGATTTTTGGTGGTAAGGGAGAAAGGAAACAACAGCGGGAACACTAAGAAGACCTACAAATGAAAGATGGTGCCCAGACCTCCACAATATTCTTTGAAAGGCATAAGGTGATGGTACAGGAAATGTTTTTTCTATATGCCCTTAAGCTATCGCACAATTTGTTCTTCTCCCTCTGCTTGACAGGATCGGACGACACCACTTCTGTCAGAGTCATAGCAAAGGACAGTTAAATGCATAAAAAGATCTTGCTTATTCAACAAGACAACTAGAATTGTGTTGTGACAGATTGGCTTATCCAATACTATAATTTATCTGTGTAAAAGAAGGCTAATTCGATGAGATGGGCCTACAAGAACTCTGTACTGGCCATAGACAAATGAGTCACATGAATGAATGCAAAATAAGAAGGTTGAAAGTGAGGGATTGGACTCTAAAGTGTAAAAGAAAGCAATGTATACAGGCCCACAATCCATTGTTAATATTAGAAGTGATACATTTACTTCATGCTTGTCACCTTTGAGGGACCATGTGATATTCTGGTCTCTTATGACACAAATGCCTGCTTTTAGTCAATGTATGTATCTGGAGGCAACTGCAGAAGGAGAAATGTTGATCCAGGAATACAATACCTGTCTCCACAGGAGCAATGCCAGTGGTTTCATTTACCCATCTCTGACAAAATGCATGATCTCTACGCATTTTTAAGTCCTCCAGACAATTCTATGGTATGCCTCCTCCAGCATGACTCCATGGCACGTTTCCACTAGCAGTCATTCTTTCAATAGGGTTTGCAATTACCTGTAGTTTTACTTATCTATAGCAAGTCCTGGAACATATCCTCCACAGATACAAGGGTTGTACTGTAGAGTTCAGTTCTAAAACTAAGAGAGACCAACGAGTATCAGCGACATGGAGGTGTGTTTTGAACAAAAAGAAGGGTAAGCAAAACCTGCAGACAGAAGGCCAATCCATAGGTAGCAGAGAGGTGGAGCAAGATAATAGACAGGAAGTGCTGGAGGGGAGTGAGGACAGAAAGTGGAATTTTAATTTGTGAATTTTAACCTAGACTTTATTGGTGTGGTCTTGTCTGCATTTTGTTATATATACTTTAATGCTATTGTGTTTTATCACTCTGTTTTAATCCTGTTATACCCCGCCTCAAATCACAAGGAGAAGTGGGTAATAAATATTTACTATTAGTAGTACTATTACTACTATTATTATTTAATAGACTATTAGATGGCATGTTCACAACCAAGTTTGTACTTGTAATCCCCCAAAGTTACTTTTTTCAAGCTGCTGAGATTTTATAGGACCATGATACACAAACACTCAGGATGCTTCCCAGCAAAGCTTTCACTTTGCTGCTGCACTGTCTCAAATACATAATTCTCAAATACAAAGTCCAGAAGACCATATAACCCACATACAACAACAATATATGAATGAGAGACTGAGAGAGTAGGGTTTGGAAATCATTATATGTCTGGAAAAAAAACTAACTACATGCATTTTTCATTTTGATGCAACTTTGGGCTTTTTTGTGGGCTTCCATCTTGAGATAAATCCTTCTTGCTAAAATATTTACAGATATAGAACACTATTAATAGTCATGAGATTGATTGGGATTGATGTAGCATGGGGACCCAAGAGTTGTGTCATCCATCTCGTAAGTTTTTGATACCAGTAAGTTATGTGCTGTGAAGTCACAGTTTCTAGAATATTTTAACAAATGGTTTCAAAGTTTGCCAAAGGAAATCACTGTGAAGAGAAAACCATGCACGCTTACATATATTCATGTTAGGAACGACTGCACATAGATCTAATTTAACATATTGGAATCTTGTACTTATAGTTAAGATATCTAGAGTATAATTTTGTACTGGTTTAATAGTTAGGGTTTTCAATAAAAAATTGTAACTAATGTGGTTTATCTCTACATATCCTCTTTTAATGTCCTCTTTTAATAGTACAGCCTTCAGATAACTTATTTCTCTTTATTTATAACTGAAGTATAAATAATACAAGGATACATTGAATTTTACCAGATGCTACTGCAAATGTCTTCAATGTTAGATAAAAGAACTGTATTTACAATGCTGATATGAGGCTATTAAACATATCACTTCTCGAAAATGTTGATTTTTGCTCCAGAAGCCAATTGCTTTTCATCCTGTTGTCAAGACTCACAAGTCACGCATGTTTAATCTAAATTAAATCTTGTTTGCATTAAATGAGAACCCAAGGGTCATGAAATCTTGTCAGGCATCATGAAAGTTTTAGACATGGGTCTAGGGATTCTTATTAACTTTCTAGTTTTATTGCTAGACATAAAGAACATTCCTGAAATTTTTCCCAGAAAGCATTACAGAGATAAGTGCAAATTAACACTTGGTACTTTCTAGAATTTTTTTTTCATGTGCAAGTTTTATTAATGCAAGTAAGCACATCCAGTGACTTCATTCTTCAAAAAACACAATGTTGTGCACTCATCCAAATCAAGGGTTGCCATTTTCCAAGTCCCAAAATCCAGGTTACCTAATCTACATATTATTGTTATCAGCATTATTTTACCACAATTTTTATTAGGGTTAGAATCCAAAGCAACTAACAAACAAAAATACATTTATAAAATTACAAAAGTATTGAAAACAACATCACCACGACCACCCCAATTCTTTAAAAACGTTCTGTTATAAATCACTTGTTAATCATGAGACCCCAAGCACTAAACTCTAAAATATAAAGCAAATATCTGCAGAACATGTTCCCTTATCAAGGTCTTGTGCTATTTCCAGTCTTATTACCAAGCAACACCATTTTTAAAAATCTGAGAAAAGCAATGGGGGGGGGGGGGGGGGAGAGGAGACAGGTTTTGGTTGCAATTCTTTTACAAAGACCCAAGACAAATTATTCATGGATCACAACTTACCAGTTCGTCACACACTAATGGGAAATAGAATACAGGGCCCTTATTCTTTGAAGCAGTAATTTTTTTTTAGATCCCACATGGGAGTGTTTGGAGCCTCTCTAAATCCTCCAGTACTACAATTATGGTATGCCTCTTTCCCAAGTGGACAAAATATAGGATTTGCTATTATCTGTGGTTTCAGCTATCCATGGGGTCTTGGAACATATACCCAGGGGATACAAGGACCCTACTGTAGATGAAAAATGGAAACTAATGGAAATATTTAGAAAGGCCATGAAAAAGCCTATATCCACTATATCAATTTTCTCCAGGAAATAATTGACTATGAATTGCTTGAGTTCTTCCAGTCACTCTTAAGATCTGCCTCATCTCCCTTCCTGGACCCTGCCCATATCTTCTGAAGTATTTGACTGTTAGTGGGAGTATAAGGCTCTGATGTGTTCATTCTACACAACTCAAGCTGTCCATTCTTTCTGTGGTTTCTAATGCCTTTACCAAATGTCTGATATTCTGTCTTGGAGGAGATGAGGGGGACAGGAATCATCTTCTAAAATATGTGTGCATGTTAGCCAGTAGGGAAGTGTGTGCGTACTTATGTATAAGTTGATACAGGTCCAAAATAAAAACTATACATGAATGAAGACATACTGAGAATACTTCGATTAATAGCAGGAATGCAAAGCTTTGGGACCTAAACTGCTCCTCTACCCCACCATTGTAAACACTGGGCATTTCCTACTGAAAAGTACCATTAATTGAAGGAAAAAACTTTACAGGTCCATAACAAGTTGTTTCAAGAAACGTCCAACACTATAACAGCCAGGAGAAGAAAGCAGTCAAGAGATGGCCACAAGAGATATATTGTCACTTCCAGGCACTTAAAATGGTGACCGAAATGACATGTTGTACCCTTTGACAGCTCCAAAGATGCTAGAAGTTTTTTGACTTGTGGAGTTTGCTCTCCCATGATCATAGGCTATCACTTTTGGCCGAGTATGATTGCTTTCCAAGGGTAGAGTCTGGATGGTGGGTCTTTAGAGATCCCTCTCAAATGATACACAGAGTAGTACAAGATAAGGTAAGGTTTCCCAGGAAAACCAGAAAATTGTTAATGCTGACAGAGGATTTTGGGAATTATAACCCAGTATCTAGGCACCTCTGCCTTAAAGTATTACTCAAGAAAGCAACTTGCTTAAGAACTATGTTAAATTTAATCCCTAGTCTGGAATCGGCGAGAGTTCCTTGAGAATCAAACTATCTTTTGATTTGGCAAGATGATTCCATGAGTTTTGCTATTCTAAAAGCAGTATAAATTAGGGTTTTGCTTTGTTTTGTTTTCTGAGATCACAGAAGTGTCAGGAATTCTTCATTTTAACAATATTTCCTGCAGATAAAACATAGGACTGGTGGAACAATTGAAACATGGTCCCATGCACACCATCTGTCATTTCCTCCTCCCTACACTGTATTGGAAGTTGCAGAAAATTTGTACTCTTATTTATTTACTTACTAGATTTGAGATGTACTTGAGACGTATCAAGAGATGTACTCTTGATACATACTTAACGTTAATTTGGTATATGCTTCGCAAAATTTGAGCCCTTAATGCCTGAATATTAAGGAAATAAAAATATCTGCACAAGAAACAGTGGTTTACTAGCTAATTGTGGGCAAACAGCCAGATATCCTAAGCAAAAATATAAGAGACGGAGCAGGTCAAAGAAAATAGCCAAGAGCCTAGAGATGAATGGAGAACCACACCTATTTCAATGCATAGTATGGGCCTGTCTAGACTGTAGACAACACTATTCCCTTTAGGCTAGCTATCCCCTATCCACAATGAAAGCGGGAAGCAAGCACAGGTCCTTCTTTATCCTTCAGCATATATTTACCTTGTAAAAAAGGGCTGGCAGAGGAACATGCTGCAGTTGCAGTTCTCTCGTGAAGAAGAGGCTCCTGGGGAGTCAATTAGAGAGCAGGCTAAGTCATTAGGCATTCTGGGAAATCCAGACTAGGCCGCCAGAGGAAAAATTGGAGAGGGCTTCTGTACCATTAATGGTTGTGTAGAACAGAGAATTTCAGCAGCTGTTGTTTGTTACCTGGTTATCTGACAAGCAACACCTGCAGAACAACAGCTACATAACTATTAAAGGCAGAGGAAAACTCTCAGCTACAACTGAGTTGCACATGTTATTTTAAAAGTCAATTAAAGTGGATGCAGCCCAGTCATCCCATCCACCTCATATTCCCCAGACACTCAATGGGCATAAAGATGTGACCCCATGTTGTATGCACTGCCTGTCTTGGGCCTAGAGGTCAGACCAGTGCATTATAGCAAAGTGTTTGCATACAAAATAATTCTAACTCAAGAAATTATGACATGATCTTATATCTGATATTATGGAAATAATTTGCTTAACTAGGAATGTTATCTCATTGTGAGATCCCATTCTGAACAATTAAATAGAGTTTGGTGCATCTTCACAGAGGTGAAATTAGGAATTTTTGGAACCAACTAGCAGATCTGCCTTTACGGCACTCAATCCTGACTCATTTTGAAAACTAAGCAAGGTCATCCCTGGTTAGTATTTGAGTGGTGGACCACCAAGGAATTCTAGACTTTGTAGGCTATATTTCAGAGGAAGGCAAAGGCAAATGTCCTCTGAGTATGAAATTCATGGCACATGCAAGTTGAAGGCACATGCACATGAAAGTATAAAGGCAAGGTATAGGAAACAAAACTAAGAATTTGGGTTGACTGATATGTGATGCTTGACTGTAGTTTCAAGCACCCTTCACCATTGGCCATTGGTTGCTGAAGCTCATGAGAGTGGAAGTCTGGCAAAATCTGAAGGCCACAAGTTGGTAAGTTTTATCTTAAATATACAGGAGTTGTCATATCTACAATCCAGGAACTATGAGAAGTAACAGAGATTATCCAGTTATGATTTAACTCATTATAATGCTTCAAAGGTTATCAAATAAGGACGGAGAACGTGTGGCATACATGAGGTCCCAGGATCCAAATTCCTGTGGCCCACAAAGTCCTGTTACTATCTCCAAAATCCCTTACAGACCCTTCAAAATAATCTTTGGTGCAATTTTCAGATAGAAATAATCCAATGCATGAACATCCAACAGCTAATGTACTTTTGTCCACAAAGAAACTTTCTTATCTTAGCAGCTCCTAGAAACTAACACCAGAGGGTTTGCTAGCACTCCATAGGAGATTTTCAGGATGAATTGCCTGTAGATTGCCCAACTCTCAATTTTGCTAATGAACATGTCTCAAACGTAAGACCTGTGGGATGAATCTGGCCCACCATGTCATTTTGTATGGTTCTCCAAGTGCTGGACTACAACTCCTATATTGCTTATTTTAGATATCATGACTAGAGCTGATGAGAATTGTGATACAGTGCCATATGGAAAGCTACAATTTGTTCTGTTTAGTCAGGATAATGGAGTTTGAATTGTATTACAAGGCTTGTAGCTGTGATGTCTGACTTTCAAATGTCCTTTAACCTTTCCCCAATCTCAGGATCACAAATGTTGTTGGGCTGCAATTTCCATTGTCCCCAGTCTGCACGGCGGATAATCAAAAGTGATGGGAGTTGTTGTTCAATAACATCTGGGGACACCATTTTGGTAAAAACTAAAGAGCCCTGACCATTATATAAAAATATAGTTGGCTCTCTAGATCTACAGCTTCTCTGTCCATGGATTCAATGGCCATTTGAAGGCAGCCATAATGCTGATGTGGCCCTTGATAAAAGGAGTTTGATACCCATGTGCTAATGGAAGCAGTTTTATCAGAGGATGCAATTAAATCAACATGAGTGCATGTTGATTTGGACTCCAGTTCATATCAGTTTGTAACTTCTCCCAAAGGTCGTGTGAAATTAAGTTGTATTTTTATGTGTGTGCATTTTTGTAAGAAATGTAAGAAATGAATTTTGTACCTACGTCTTATAGTTCTGTGCTTGCACAAGCATTTCCCCTAATAGAATGCATTTTTGGGTACATTCTTTCTTAATATACAAATCTGGAGGTGGGTTTCTGAGTTGTGAACCAGATCAGCATATATACAAAGGCTTGGACATGATGGGAATCTCATACACATCTATTTCAGACATGTAGCCCAGAAATCAAGAAACTCTACTGCAGGTAGGAACAAAACTGTGCTTCTCTAGGTGGTTTCCAATTACATCATTCAAAATATCACAGAGTTTGCTATGTGAGCTAATCCAGGGTCATCAAAAAGACCACAGCTGGCCATGTCTGCTCTATTGAAATCTATTATTTCATAGAATTTATTGAATCACCTGTTCATAAAGGAAATGGACAAGCTTCACTGATAACTAAGGAAATGGAATAATCTACTTCAAGCAGTTCTACTGAAGCATTAACACTTTAATAATTGCACTTAGGACATAATGAACTATGCAAAAGAAAGCTTCTAGACCTAACTCAGATATCTTACTTGTCAAAAATATTTTGGCTCTTGAACAAAATCAGGTTTTCAACAGCATAAGGTTCAGTTATTGCCAATTATTAAGTCCTTTGCCTGGGAAGTAAACAGCAGATGCTCCAGGAAATAAAGAATTTAAATTGTAAGATCACACAGAGAGAGAGAGAGAGAGAGAGAGAGAGAGAGAGAGAGAGAGAGAGAGAGAGAGAGCGAGCGCATGTTTTCTGGAGGGGAAATTAAACACACAGGGCTGCTTGACTTCTCTGAAGGTTTAGCCTGTTTGGCATTAGCAGAGTCTATTTTTAAAGGATAAAACAATTTCACAACAATCAACAAAGCTTTCTGTTTTGATACTTACAAACATCTGTGAACAGCATCCACCCAAACATCCAGTTCACCATGGAAAAAGAAAATGAAGGAGGACTGCCTTTTCTAGATGTCCTAGTCATCCGCAAACCAGATCAACAATTGGGTCACACCGTTTACGGAACCCCCCCCCCCCCCCACACACACACACACACAGATAGATATCTACAGAAAAACTCCAGCCATCACCCAAGTCAAAAAAGAAGCACCATTAAAGCCTTGGCAGACCATGCAAAAAGAATCTGCGAACCCCACCTCCTTCAAGATGAACTGAACCACCTCAACTGGGCTCTACAGGCCAATGAATACTCCACCTCAGACATCAGAAGAGCTGCAAGACCGAGAACAAGCTACGAGAGTCAAGATGAAGATCCACCCAGAGGAAAAGTGTTCTTGCCATACATCAAGGGAAGCTGATGAGGAAACACAACATACAAACTATCTACAGACCCACCAAGAAAATCCAACAAATGCTACATTCAGCAAAGGACAAGAGGGATCCTCTCACTTCTACAGGAGTCTACCGTGTACCATGCAGCTGTGGACAAGTCTACATAGGAACCACCAAACGCAGCGCCCAAACACGAATCAAGGAACATGAAAGGCACTGCAGACTACTTCAACCAGAGAAATCAGCCATAGCAGAGCACCTGATGAACCAACCTGGACACAGCATTTTATTTGAGAACCCAGAAATGCTGGACCACTCTCACAACCACAATGTCAGACAACACAGAGAACCCATTGAAATACACAAGTATGTGGACAAACAGAAAGGAGGAAACCATGAAAATGAACAAAATCTGGCTACCAGTATTAAAAAACTCTAAAATTGCAACAGCACAACAGAGAGGAAACAAACAAGGACATCCCGTCACCTCTCAACAAAAGTTGGCTCCAGGCACTGTCAGGCCATTATATGCTAATCAAGGTGATCAGTTGAAACATTCACACCTAGCTCCAGCATACAAGAGTCCTTTGTCTCACCCTGGTCATTCCACAGATATATAAACCCTTTTTCCTAGTTCCAACAGACCTCACTACCTCTGAGGATGCTTGCCATAGATGCAGGTGAAACGTCAGGAGAGAATGCCTCTAGACCATGGCCATATAGCCCGAAAAAACCTACAACAACCCATCTGTGACATAAATCCAGCTAGCAGAGTACATTAAACTGAATTCATTGAACGTGCATAAGAATTTTCAACTTCCTCCTGATTCAATGAGTCTCTTGTAGGTTTTGGATTTCTTTGAAACTTTATAACATTATGATTCCACCAACTCCATGCTTCCTCATGATTTTTTTTCTGTTTAAGGAGGAGAATTACAAATTATCCATGAGTGAACTCTGCTGGTGCCACCAAAGACTACAAATCTCTGGAATCCATTGGTTACAGCCACGGTAGTTAAGGTGGAATCCCAAAGTTATAACTGTGTAACATAAAAGGGACATAGATAACATACACCTAGCTCTACCCCCACTAATCATGAGCCACCTTGAAATCACATTAACTGCCTTTAAATCTGGGATGTTTTTCAGGCAAGAGTGGAACATAGTTGTATTTCAACAACATACAACATACAGAAAGCTGTATTTTGCTGCAGAAAAAAAAATCAACAGGACCAAATAGCCAGCTGTTAAGCCTGTAATCTGAAGCATACCTAGAAATAGGTTTACAGCATAAAAGAGGATGAACCCATTTTTTCTATTATAGAACTACAATTACCCTATTAACATTTAAATCAAAAGCAAAGCTTATAGTTACCAAGAAGTAATCCTTTTGAAACAGACTGATAAGAGGATTTTCACTAGGAGGCACTGATTGTGCTGTCATTCGCTGGAAATCCTGTGCACAAAGCTAAAATTTAAAATCCTTCTATTAGCAATCTACTCAGGCCTTCAGGGAATTATTATTTTTTTAAAAAAAAATCTTGATAATGAACTGCAGTAGAGCAAGATCTGCGATTGTATGGGAAAGGTAGCAATGTGACACATTTAATCTATTGCACACTTACCCAGAGAGCTATAGTTCTGGTGGAAGGATGCCATAAAATCATGCTAAAAGGGCTTAGAAAATATCTAGAGGTTTATTTATTTAGTGTCAAAAGTAAATAATATAAAACTGCTAAAATAAAGTGCAAGAGGCTAAATAATTTTATACCAAAATGGGCAACAGTGATCTCATTGTCTGTAGCTTTAAACAATTCTTCCTCTGTGCATGAGGTAGGGCATTGTGGGCAAGCATATAGATCCTGAGTTGTTTGTTTTGCTCCTCAGTCACACAAGGTGGACCTAGGTAGTGCCATTTTGCCAGGTTGTCTTTTGATCTGCCCACTCCACTTCTGAGTCTGTTCAGAGACTTCTAAGCTGCCCATTCTTGGTTTGCCCCTGGAGGCAGACCCTTCTGGAGGACCATCCAATTGGGATTTCCTGGTTTAGCTGCCCAGAGAGATAGTCTTGCTGTTGCTGGGGGAATGTTAAGACGAGTGCTGGCTCTCATGAAGCTTTTTCCTTGATTTGAGTCTACTGGGAGGAGGCAGACAACCATGCAGTAGATGGCTTTCCCCGTTTTCAACCTTATTTCTCTCACAGTTAGTAGCAACTTCGCATCACACATCAGGGGAGGGGGGCAATGCCAGACAGCTTGTAGAGCAGGCATGGGCAAACCTTTATGCCTTGGGGCCGCATTGTGGGCCTGACCAAGAGGGCCAGGCCTGGAGGAAGAGTGGCTAGATACACACTGGGTGTAATGGGCCCAACAGGGTGGGACCAGGAGAGAGTGGGGCAGGGTCCAGGTCATCCTCAGGTTGTCCTGGCATAAGGACAGGGCTGCTCACCCCACCCTTATGCCAGGAGGAAAACAAGACATGTAGCGACTGTCCCGATCTTCCTACCCAATCCTCCTCCCTTGATCTTCAGGATGTCTTCTCAACATTGTGCCAGGAGGAGGTCAAGACAGGCAACAGCCAAAAGAGCTTCGGGGGGCTCTCAGCCACTGTGTGCCTTCCTCGGGCTGTCCTCTCAGCATAAGGACACCATCCTTATGCCAGGAGAAGGGCTAGTCATGCGGTGGCTGGGAGTGCTCCAGAGGGCTCCCAGTTGCTGCGTGCCTTTCTCCTTCATCCTTTCTGCATAAGGATGTGGTGGGCCACCATGTCCTTATGTTGAAAGGACAGGGAAAATGATGAGGACCTAAGGTAAGCGCCCAGGGGACAACATCCAGTCCCTGGGCCTTAGTTTACCCATGCCTGTTGTAGAGTCTATCAGAAGGTGTGGGTTTGATATATCCTGTGATTTTTCTGCATGTTTTGTTCAGTGCTATATTCACCTGCTTTGCATGGCATGATTATTCACCGCTTGAGTAAGACAAGAGCAGGGCTGATATTCTTATTCATTTCCTGTCATTTCGAGGTCCTCCAGCATAATTCCATGGTCAGTCTTCAGTGGACGAATACCATAACATCATGCTGAAGAACCTAAAAAGTGCCTGGAGATTTCACCTCTCTAGCATTTCCAGGCCTTCAAGCATAATTTTATGGTCAAAATCTGTCAGAACCATACTATAAAAATACACTACAGGACTTCGCCATGTTTTACAATGAAAACACTTTTATAACGTTAACGTGAAATTGAATCATCATATTAAAAACAACTGGGGAAAGTGAAAGCTGCAGAAAATGGCATATAACATTGGGGGGGGGGTAGCGACCCATTATTGTATTTTAACAGACTGCACATCAAACTACCACCATCACTGTTAGAAAAGGTGGCTAAATTAGTGACAACAGAAGTGCAAGAAAGCCTTTTGTAACTCAAATGAACTGTAAAGTTATCTGTGGTGAATAGTGATATAAGGAGATGCTAAACTGAGGACTCGACCTGGAGACTGGGTATTCTTGCAGAGTCCTGAAGACTTGCCTAAAAATGTGCTATCTTTTGTGCTACTCCTCCATAAAACATTACAAGAATTGCCTCTGTTTTGGCATACCTGATCCAATACTACTTGCCATACCTGCTTAGGATACTAGTGGAGACTTCATATCTCAGGTGGCTGAGCTAAAAGGGGAAATACAGTGATACCTTGAATTAAGAGTTTGTTTTGTTCCGTGACTGAGCTCTTAACTCAAATCTCTTTTCTGAAAGCAAATTTTCCCATTGAGATGCTATTAATCCATCCCGGGTCTCTGACACACACGCACACATGTTCAATTATTTTTATTATGTGTTTTTAAATAAGAAAATGTACTTTATAAATAACAAATAATAAATAAATGCACATCAATGGAAAAATTAAAAAGATCAAACTTTAAAATGGTAGAAGCACAAAGTGAAGAGCCAGAAGCATCATTTTCTTCATACTGTACTCATTCCAGCCTCCCTCCTTCTCTTATTCTCTCTCTCTCTTTTCATGAAGCCAAACATCCCAGAAATAAAAACCACACAAAATAAATTAACCCAAAATACCTCAAAGTGGACAAAAGCAAAGCAGACAGCAACCTCCCAAAGCAGACAAAAGCATGAGGCAGGGAGGCTGTTTCCTTGAAGCCATAAAACCCTGTACTCTTGTGCTAGTGTTCCTGCTTGTGCCAGCTCTTAAGTCAAAATGCTACTCATATGTCAAAGTAAAACAAAGGCTGAGTGATGGCTCTTAACTGAAAATATTCTTAAATTGGGATGCTCTTAAATTGAGATTTGACTGTAGAAGGTGAGGCCTAATACTAGGCCTGGGTAACAACGGAAAAATTTGTTTCTAAAATCGATTTGTATTTGGGTTTTTTTTTTTGTTTCGATATTTAAAATAATTACAAAATTTTCCTTTTAAAAAGTTCGATATTTACGAAATTTCGTAAATGGTAAAAAATTAACGAATCGATTTCCGAAACAATAACGAATCGATTCGTTAATGGCGGACGCGACCGCGAAATACGCTAAAAAACCTCCAAAACCTTCTGAAGCTTCCCTCTCCCTCTGTTGTTGACTGTTGGTGTGATATTATAATTTTTTTTCACTAATTAAACCATAAAACTGGCCCAGACATGCGGAAATAATAACGAAACGACCTCAAAACAATAACGAAACGAATACAATATCGAAATACGAAGCATTTACAAAACGTTTTTGAAAATTCGTTTTTTTAAATAATTGCTCCAGAATGGTTCGTTATCGTTTTGTAATTGAAAAAATTAACGAATTATTAACGAATTACGAATTAACGAAACGAAACCGCCCAGCCCTACCTAATACAATTGTGCAGAGCTTCCAAATAATCTTTGCCTTTTATAATGTCACTAAACATGGTGGTACTACTTTTTTTGGCAACTCCTTGCTGGAATCATAATTGCTTTCTCACATCTTCTGAGAAGTAGTTGGTGTGTTTCTGTCTGGACTTTTCCCTAGACCAGTGATTTTCAACCTGTGGGTCCCTAGTTGTTTTGTCCTACAACTCCTAGAAATCCCAGCAAGTTTACCAGCTGTTAGGATTTCTGGGAGTTGAAGGCCAAAACATCTGGGGACCCATAGGTTGAGAACTACTGCCCTAGACTGAAGCACAAGTAAACCCTTTAAAACTAGTTTGTCATAACTTGGTTCAGAACCCAGAGATTAGCCTGACCTACTCTGCAATTGGCTCTGTATCGCTAGAGTTAAGAGCGCAGTTTCACCCAGATACTGTGCCTATTTCTGAAACACAGTAACATATGACGTACAACAAATGCCTGTTTTGAGGAAGTTATTTTTGTTTGAGGTAGGTGTCACTAGCAAAACAAGAGATTAAACAGCATTACTTCAGATGGCTCTGAGACCTGATCAACACAATCAAAACATACAGGAAATTCATTGGATGTTTTTCTTATGGATATTCTCTTAAAGAGCAACCTTAAGAGATTTGTGTCCCATTTGTCATGTTCCAGTATTAGATCTTTCAAACACTCAGCCAGTAAATGTGTTATCTTCAACAGTATATGCAGGTTGCACCTAGTTTTAGAAAAATCCCAAATACTATGATTTAGGAACAAACTGCATACAGCAACATAAGCATTACCAAGTTTTCATCATTAAAAGGAAAAAAAGAAGGAGGTGAAAGGAATCTGGCAGAATATTTAAAAATAACTGCTTTATTTTGGCATGAGCTTTCATAGATTTCAGTCCAGCTGCTCAGACACACTGATAGAGGTAATATTAAAGCACTAAGTTATATGGCAGCTGCATGGTTGTATAACTGGAGTCTGAACATAAGATGATGGCAATAAGATATATGACCAGAATCACAATTCACATCTTTCCTATCCCAAACCCACAGACATGTACATTTTGCAAGTTTCGCTTTGGCATATGTGATTATTCACAGTTTTGATTAACACAGTGGTTCTCAACCTGTGGGTCCCAAGTGTTTTGGCCTACAACTCCCAGAAATCCCAGCCAGTTTACTAGCTATTAGGATTTCTGGGACTTGAAGACCAAAACATTTGGAGACCCACAGGTTGGTAACTACTGGAGTAACATATTTCGCTTGGAATTTCTTGGTCCTACATTGTGAATCTATACCATTGTAGTGTGGCTCACTGAAGGACCAACAAATTTCCAAAGAGAACACTTCTCTAGCAGTTTGAATGTCCTCAGTGTGATTTTTCAGTCAACTTTTGGCAGACACGGATCACAGTGTTGTGCTAGAGAACCTAGAAATTCCCAGAGAGGTGTACTCCCAATTTTTATCTGTTTTTTTTTTTTTCAGTCTCGTGGGAGCTCTATGCTGCCAACCCCAATGAGTGTGGGGTTGGCTGTAAATGATTTATACCCATTACTTTAATATCAACTATATCTTTGAAGCTTAGGGAGTAAATTGATATTATGATAAAATAAAGCAATTAGTTAATTTAGTTTTATTCCCCAGAATATGCACATATCTCTCCTTCCCCCCCCCCCCCCAGAAGTTTTTCTTACTTCCAGGCAGACAAGAAGATTAGCAGCGTAGTTTGTTTGTTTGTTTGTTTGTTTGTTTTCTTAATGGATGCTGAGTGCTTAGGGCTTGAATATCCCTAGCAAAGTGTATCATTCCCCCCAGAGCTTCCCTTGTCTATAATTCTTGGTACTCTGGAAATCAGAATTTCTATTTATTTGGAGAATAATGATTTGTATTTATTTTGTACTACTATGGTGTCACAAGAGAAGCTTCAATAACGATTTAAAAATGCCTCTGCATTTTATTTTTGTTATGGCATATCTTTACTCTACTTTGGTTGAGTGCCCTTTGGAGTTCAGGGGCTCATTTTGCATACACCAAGAGACCTCACAGTCAATTAGCACAGACAGAATGTTTTTTATAATAATCCCTGAATATACTACGTAGATGCAAGATGAAAATGTAGAGAAGAGGACTGAAAATATGACCCACTTCACTCATAACATGAAATAGCATTATAACCCACCTCCATTTGACACAATTTTCTTTATAGTATGCAATCTGTTCCAATTTACACTTTGCCTGAAACCTACAAGATTACGTGCAACAGAATCTTTTTTTTTCATACCATTCTCAATGTTGGCTATTTAAAGAAGCCCTTTACCACAAAGACTGAATGCAACCCAAAAATCATGACTACTTTTGCATTGTTCGCAAGTTCCTTTATCTAACCAGGTGGCTCAGTTGCCACACCTTGCTTATACAATAATTTAAATGCAACTTTTAAAAGTCAAATCCACCTTTAATACAGGTATATGTTAATGAAATAGGTGTGTTTATGAGTACTGCTACTTCAATGGAACATTTGGCACCAGAGGCAAAAATAACTTGGATAGGGATAGGTTGCTACACCCCAAAAAAGAAGTGCAATATGTTTCGGCAATTTTTTTAAATCCAAAGCCAAGAATATACACATGTGAGATGACACAACCAGGTCAGATAAACATCATATAAGTAAACAAAACATTTTGGTTCTTCTAGACACAATTTAAAGGCTTATTTTGGAATGGATCCAAGAACAATTTCTATGATTTCCACTTTGCTGGCCAAACTGATAAACTTTACGGAGTTCTGTTTTTTATGTTTTGGGGTTGTTTTTTTCACATACTAGGTAGGTGTAGGTGGTGAGGCAGGCTTATCTGTTTTTCCATTCTTCCAATATTCATGCATGCTCACAAAAGAACTCCTGTTATATACAGTAGAACCTCTACTTAAGAGCATCCCAACTTAAGAGCTCTTTGAGTTGCGAGCTGTTGCATGGCTCTTGTTTTGCTTTAACATACAAACAGCATTTTGAGTTAAGCGCTACTGGCAGAGGCAAAGATACTGGGCTTTAGGGCTTCAAGGGAGCAAACTCCATGCCTCGTGCTCTTGTCTGCTTTAGGAAACTGCTGTCTGCTTTGCTCTTGTCTGCTCTGAGGAACTTTGAGTTAGTTGATTTTGTATGGTTTTTTTTCCCCCTGGGATGTTTGACTTCATGAAGAGGGAGAGGAAGAGGGAGCAAGTGAGGAGAGAAGGCTGGAATGAGTACAATATGAAGACAATTATGCTTATGCCTCTGCACTTTGTGCTTTTGCTTCCTTGTCACAACATTGTACTTCTACAATTTAAAGTTGATCTTTCTTTTTTTATTGTTCCATGTGGATGTTCATTTATATATTATTTGTTATTTACGAAGTACACTTTCTTATTTCAAAACACAACAAAAATGGGGGGGGCAGAATTTCAATGGGAAATTTGCTTTGAGATAAGGGCATTTGCATTAAGAGCTTGGTCACGAAACAAATTAAGCTCTTAAGTCAAAGTATCATTATATAGGCATATACAGCTATTGTAGGATCGGTTAGACAAAAATTCAATTCTTTTTCAGATCAAGCTTTGTTTATTCCACTATTTACTGTAGACATATGGCTGCAAACTGATGACCACAGTCTGTGTTTCTCCTGCCCTCCTTCACTATCCTTCTTATGCATATATTTCTTTTTTTAAAAAAAAATCTTTTGAGCTATATAATAGGATTAGGAGAAAAGAAAGGCTGGGCAACCATTACTTTTTTTGTAAAAGGTCATTCATTATCAGTGATACACCCACTGTGTTGGCTTAATCCCCTGTTACATTAAAACAGATGTTGAATTTTTACTATCATTATTCAAATTTATTACATATAAAAAAATTATAAATATCTCCTTTTGGCATCTTAGATATTGCTCTACCCAAGAAGGCTGACAATAATTAGGAAATTCCAAAGATTTGCTTAGGAAAGGATACTAGCTTTCCAGGTGACATTAAACTGCAACTTCCAACAGCCCTGATCTGCATTATCAACAGTGAATGTAGGCATTCCCTTAAGGGCATGCTGCCCATCTCTGACCAAAAGATAATGAGGCACTCTGGCACCTTGAATGGCCAAATCTCCAGCTGACCGATACATTGTTATTTAAAACAGCAAATGGATAAACACATCTACACATCAACTGTACCCATGACCATCACTGCAAGACATCAGTGCAGCAATACAGCATGCTCCCTGCCTCCATCAGTATCCAGCACATTACCAGGACAGATCATGAAGTAACATGGAGAGGATAAATATTTGGCATGTCAATGGCCTCTATGAACCACCCTCAAATGCTGCAAAAGGCCTATAATGTACTTGCTTTCTTCAACCTTCAAATAAGGACTGCTGTAACTATAGCAACCAGCTCATTTCCAAAGTGCACACAGCATATATTCAGGTGGGATCATCCCCTGAAGCAGGTAGAGATAAATAGAAATATTACTGTTTTAGCCACTGGCTAACATGAATGGAGCCAAAATGTACTGAGAAATACTGAGAAGTTCAATTGAGGTTCAAGACATAGAATGATGGCTTTATGTAAACTTGGGTAATATAAACCAGATATATGGCACTGATGAATAATAATCCTATGAGCATGCACAAAAGTAGAGGAAACTAAGTAGCCTCATTTGACAAAGCTATACTAAGATGAAACCATTCATTTGAAACCCCTCTAAATTCAATGAAATCTGATTGCAAATAAGGTGTGCTTATGATGAAAAAATCTGAGAGATAAAAGAAAGCCTTTCCTACACAGATGTATTATATAAGGAGCAAGCAAGACATGCAACCCAGGCCCTTCTGTAACAGGGGTAGGGACGATGGCCCAAGAGCCATGGAGTACCAGAAATGTCCCCAAAACTACATCAAAGTGGCTGGAAACACACTTCTGGCTTTTCATTAATTGGTATCTATTTATCTATCCATCTCAAATAAAGCATGGAAAAAGAGTTGACATCTATTAAAGAAACTGCTGTAAGGTTTCAGGAGGGTTATCTCTGAGCTCCCCTCTTTTGACCAGAAAAGGGGCTGTTCCAGGAGTCTGGAGAGGTCAAAGGCTCACGTAACAGCTTTTAAGGCCATAAGCTGCTCTAGGAATACAATTTTATCAATGCTTTTTTTTAAAACAAAGGCTAATAGTACATATATCAAACACTGGAATATAGGTCTCCCTACCACATAAAGCTCCAAAAGCACATTTTTGTTTAGATGCATACATTTGCTTTAGATGTCTAACGACCCTTCCAGACAGGCCCTACACCCCAGGATCTGAACCCAGTTTTTCTGCTTTAAACTGGATTAAATGAGTCTGAATTGCCAGATAATCTGAGATAAATAGAAAACCTAGGATCAGATCCTGGGATACAGGGCCTGTCTGGAAGGACCCTAACATGTATCTGAATTTTGCTGTTGATGTGTGCCTTCAAGTTGCTTTCTGACTTATGGTGATCTGTAGGCGAAGCCACGGCAATATTGTCTTCCTCTGAGGTTAAAAGAGTGACTTGCCCAAAGTCATTCAGTGGATTCTATGGCTAAGTGGGTATTCAAACCTTTATATCCAGAATCTTAGTCCAACACACAAACTACACCATATTGGCTCCCCATACCTGCATTATCATGCAGTGCAAATTGATTTTTTAAACTTCAGATTCAATAGTTCACACCAGAAAGTGGGAACAGACTATAACCCAGCTGTGCAGAACAGAGCAGACTATATGATAGGATGGTTTTACATTAAGGAGCTTGGAATAGGGCTCTTGGAAGGTGGGCACTACTCCTTTGTACCCATAGCAGCTCCTCCAGTCATCTGGAAATGTTTCATGGACCACCCTGCTAAATTGGGGAAGGTTTGGAAAGGAACTCCCTGAAAATCAAACATAGTCACCTTTCATGAGGAACTTCTGCCAATAGCAAGTAATTTGGAGTTTCCAATATATGGAACAATTCCACACTTATGCTTAAGTCACACCATAAAAACACATGGTTCTGTGACACATCTCCAGTACCTTGCCATATATGATTTCTTTCACTGAAGAATCTATGAATATCCTGAATAAGGATGTAGGGCTGCATGTCTTTCTAGTGGTATATGTTGGACCAAGAACTATTGTGAGGTATGTCACCTATCATAATTAGGAACAGTACGCAGCTGACGTCCGGACATGTCCACCAACTACATGGACTTACTGGGAGTGTCTGATCATGAGTGTAAATCACACAATCTTCTCAATGTTCTTGGACTGCAGCTCTCATTCTTTACCATTGTCTGTCACAACAAGGTCTGTTAAGAGCTGCAGTTCAGCATCATCTGGAGATGATTCCCACTCCTGGATTAACCATCCAAGAAAACATTTCAAAGTTCTCTCTTTTTCAGTTCTTTCAAAATATTGCTGGATTTTCTTATGGAAGTACAATAATCCTTACAAGAAATGGGATAATGGTTCAACATCTTTCTAAACAACAGAACACTCCAACTACACTTCAATACCATCCCATTTTGAGCCGGTGGTGCTCAGAATAAATCTCACACTTCACTACTGGGAATCCAGAATGGTAATATTTAAATATTGGTGTTTCCCCTGCAGCATTCCATTTAGGTCAGTGGCCTTCAACTCCCAGAAATCCTAACAACTGGTAAACTGACTGGGATTTCTGGGAGTTGTAGACCCAAACACCTGGGGACCCACAGGTTGAGAACCACTGGAATAGGTGCAGCTACTATTGTGAGGGTTGCTGGGAAACATAATCCACAAACCTTTGAAGAGCATATATTTGCCCAGCTCATCAATTTGGTTCTCTGCCTTGGAGATAAATGCTTCTTGGCCAGAGTCACTAAATTAATTATTTCTAGAACATCAGGAAGGAGGAGAACTTACTGCGATATTCTCATTTACTCAGAAAACAAAGGGAGAAAATGACACTTGAAATCTTTCCTTGCTTTGTTGACTGATAGTATCTTGGTATAATACTTCCTGTATAACATAGATCAAAATATTGGAAAAGTTATTTCTATATGCCCTTTACTGCAATACCATCTTTCTTATCAGAAAAAATGTTCTCAAGTCTGGTAGATATATCTTTGTTTATCTTATATCAGTCTTTCTACAAACTGGTGTGTTGGATTATATCCCATTTGCAATTAGAGTAAGTCTATCTTACAATGAGTGAATCCGAATGGCATCATTCCCAAAGCATAAAAACCGAACCACATAATCTGCAGCATCCACTTAAAAGTCATGTGGTTGCTAAGGTTGGACACAAAGACTGGAATTAAGCTAAGTTATAGACAAGAAAGCCTCAACTAGTATGATTTCTCTGCCCTGCCATTCACTCAGTAGGAAGAATTCAGTTACAAACATTACTTAGGCAATCCCTCATTGTCTGAGTAGGATAATCCTCCAGGGTGGGTCCGTAGGTGACTATAGAGCCCTATTCTATTTTGTCTCCCATGCTTTTCAACATCTACATGAAACCGCTGGGAGAGGTCATCCGGAGTTTTGGAGTTGGATGCCATCTTTACGCAGATGACACGCAACTCTACTACTCCTTTCCATCTAATTCCAAGGAGGCCTCTCGGGTGCTGGACGAGTGCCTGGCCGCTGTGTCGATCTGGATGAGGAGGAACAAGCTGAAGATCAATCCTGACAAGACAGAGGTCCTCCTGGTCGATCGTAAACCGGATCGGGGTATAGGGTGGCTACCTGTGCTGGACGGGGTTACACTCCCCCTGAAGTCACAGGTCCGCAGTCTGGGTGTCCTCTTGGATTCATCGCTCACACTTGAGGCTCAGGTGTCGGCGGTATCCGGGAGGGCCTTTGCACAATTGAGACTTGTGCGCTAGCTGCGACCATACCTCGCGAAGGCGGATCTGGGCGGGGTGGTCCATGCCTTGGTCACCTCTAGAATGGATTGCTGCAATGCGCTCTACATGGGGCTGCCCTTGAAAACGGCTAGGAAACTTCAATTGGTCCAGCGGGCAGCATCCAGGATGCTAACCGGGGCTCATTATCAAGAGAGGTCTACCCCTCTGTTTAAGAAGCTCCACTGGCTGCCATTTATTTTCCGAGCCCAATTTAAGGTGCAGGTGCTCACCTACAAAGCCCTGAACGGTTTGGGACCACCCTACCTGCGCGACCGCATCTCCATCTACGAACCCACACGCTCACTCCGGTCATCTGGGGAGGCCCTGCTCGTGATCCCACCCACGTCGCAAGCGCGCTTGGTGGGGACACGGGACAGGGCCTTTTCTGTGGCGGCCCCCCGACTTTGGAACGCCCTTCCAAAAGATCTTCGACAGGCCCCTACTTTAGCAGTTTTTAGAAATATTTTTTAAAAACTTGGCTGTTCCGTTGTGCCTTCTCAGATTAGGACTTCCCCATCCCAAGTCCTAGAAGCACTTTAGTATAATTAAGATTGCTGCACACCGCACTATTTTAATCCTATGTTCCTCCTGCCATTTCAGCACTTTTAACCCTGTACCCACTGCTCTGGCCGGCCCAGTTTTTAATTATCCTGATGTATTGTCACTAGTGTTGTTATTCTGCTTAAATATTTTGATTTGCTTTTGTTTTATTGTCGTGTTATGTTTTGTTGTATTGTGTTCTGAGGCTTCGGCCTGTGTAAGCCGCATCGAGTCCCTCGGGAGATGCTAGCGGGGTACAAATAAAGTTAATAATAATAATATTAATAATATTCTTGATCTGCATCTTCTCCCGCAGTGAGGGCATTGGTTTCCAGGTGTAAGGCGGTCCCAGTCGGGGTTGGCTTGATGCGCCTTCCTCTTGGCACGTTTCTCTCTTTCATCCTCCATTTGTGCCTCTTCAAATTCTGCAGCACTGCTGGTCACAACTGACCTCTAGCTGGAGCGCTCACAGGTCAGGGCTTCCCAGTTCTCAGTGTCATGCCAGAGTTTTTAAGGTTGGCTTTGAGCCCATCTTTAAATCTCTTTTCCTGCCCACCAACATTCAGTTTTCCATTCTTGAGTTCAAAGTAGAGCAACTGTTTTGGGAGACTGTGGTCAGGCATCCGGACAACATGGCTGGTCCAGCGGAGTTACAAACATACACATAATTAAACCTTCTGGTGTGCTGTGTGCCTGCAAGTTGTTTCCAAATTTATGGTAATCCTAAAGCAAATCTATCATGGGTTGTTCTTGGCAAGATTTGTTCAAATTTGCTTTTATCTTCATTGGAGGCTAAGAGAATGTGACTTCCTCACAATTACCCAATGGATTTCCATGGCTGTTCAGGGATTCAAACCCCAATTCCCAAAGGTTTGGGTCAGTGCTCAAACTACTATACCACACTGGCTCACATACAATGTAGTAACAGGGTTTTATCAGTGTGAGAAATATGGCAATCATATAAATAAATACAGCCTTTTGTTTAATACAAACCTATGTAGAAACAGTAGTTGGGGTTAAGTTTGGTATGATTTTTCAACTGCTGGTGGGAGAGATTTCCCTTTATAAAACACATCAGCCTGTCTCTGCTACAAAAGCTGGTTTTCTTGGCAGGTATATTTGCCTCAGTGTCATTTTCCTACTTTGGGTTGGCTGTGCTTCATTAATGGTTAGGGCCCTTTAATACTACACAATGTGATTCTACTTAAACTGTGAAGATTGCATCCTATGGAATCCTAGGGCTTGTAATTTGATCAAATACTAGAGGAGCTTGCTGGCTAAGCATTTTAATGCCTCTCCCTAAACTCCAAATCTCAGAATTCTACTAAATGGAACTGTTGTAATTAAAGTGTAATCAATCATAGCACTATAACTGTGCAATGTGAATGAAAGGACTCTTAGGCACCAGCTATTCTATTACACAAGGACTGGCTGGACTGGTATTAACTACAAGAGATAGTCAGGGCTAGTTTTGCAAGAGTGGGAGATGACATAAGAAACAGAATTGAGAAGCTGCATCTATTCAACTACGCAAACAGATAAGGGAACCAGAGAACATTTTCTAATGTGTGTAATGGCAAAATAATAACAATCATGGTAACAGGATTGAAAAGAACAATCCAGTGTTGTTACAAGGTCTGCACAGAAAGCAGCCTTATACTGAGTCAGAGTGCTGGCCCATTTAGCGCAGCATTGGAAACTCTTAACTGGCAACAAATCTCTGGGCCACCTGCATCTCATCAGGGACCTACCTACATTGACTATTTAATGCAGATTCAAACCAATATTGAAGAAAGCAGCTTTGCTATGCAGATAAATTACACAGGAAATCCTGGAACCAGTTTGAAACCTGGATGGTGATTACACAAACCACAGAGCACTAATGCACATCAAGGACTTGCTTTTGCATGCTTTTGTGGGAGTTTGTTTTCTGGCCACAGACGTCTGAAGCTAGCTTTGGACTATATTAAATGGTCAATGTAGATAAGTTTTTGAAAATCCCTAATTATCAGCCAAGTACTGACCAGGCATAATTCTTCCTAGCTTCCAGACTCATTTGCACATCACAAATGCATCCACTGTTGACAATAATTACAATTTGGATGCTATTATTGAAAAGTTCCAGTGAATGTAACTGTGGCTCCTGCTTGTCCAGTGTTGATGCATACCTTTCAAATTGTACAGTCTCAGGATGTGGACAAGATCCTTGGAGAGATGAGAGCTACCACATGCATTCTAGATCAAACAGGCCAGAGGAGGACTAGCAGAGTGGGTGAAGAGGGCAGTCAATACCACCTTGGAACAAGGCCTATATTTTAAAAGCCATCACCGAGCCCCTCCATAATGGATAACTATCGGCCAGTGTCCAATCATTCCTTTTTGAGCAAGGCTTTGGAGCATGTGCTAGTTGCCTCCCAACTCCAGGGTTTTCTGGATGAAATGGATTATCAAGACCTATGCAGAAAGGGGAAGAGTGTCCCTGTTGGTTCTCCTGGATCTTCCAGCAGCTTTTGATACCAATGACCATGGTATTCTTCTGGGCCATATCACTGGGATTGGACTGGGAGTCACTGTCTTGCAGTGGCTCCAGACCTTCCTGGAGGGTTGTACACAGAAGTTGGTGCTGGGGCACTCCTGTTCAAACCCCTGTCCATTGTCCTATGATGTTCTTTGGGGTTCTGTTTTGTTCTCCACATTATTTAACATATACATGAAACTGCTGGGAGAGGTCATTCGGAGTTTTGGAATATGGTATCACCTATATGCAGATGACACCCAACTCTATTTCTCCTTCCCACCTAAAGCCAAGGAAGTTGTCCTGACTCTAAAACTGTGCCTGGATAACAGCAAACAAACTGAAACTTAATCCAGTTAAGAGAGAGGTGCTCCTGGTCAGTCGGAAGGCAGATCAAGAAAAAGGGATGCAGCCTATGATGGATGGGGTTACACTCCCCATGAAGACACAGGTCCACAGTTTGGGGGTCCTCCTGGACTCACAGTTGAACCTGGAGGTCCAGGTATCTGCGGTAGCCAGGAGGGCCTTTTCACAATTAAAACTTGTGTGCCAACTGCGCCCATTCCTTGGGATGCTGGTTCTGGCCACTGTGGTACATGCCTTAGTTACATCTAGTCTGGATTAATGCAATGTGCTCTATGTGGGGCTGACTTTGAATGGTGTTCAGAAATTTAAGCTGGTTCAAAGGTTGGCTACAGGGAGTGGACAACTCCTCTGTTGCAGCAGCTCCACTGGCTGCCAGTTTCTTTCCAGTCACAATTCAAAGTATTGGTTACGACCTTTAAAGTCCCAGATGACTCTGGTCCAGGCTATTTGGCTGACTGCATTCCCTTGTACAAACCTGCCCAGACCCTGAGATCTCAGGAGAGGCCTTTCTCTTGGTCCCACCTTCACCACAGTCTCAGTTGGTGGGAACAAGAGAGTGGGCCTTCCTTCTCGGTGGCTGCCCCTCGACTCTGGAACTCCCTACTTAGGGAAGCCAGAATGGCCCCCTCCCTGCTGTCCTTCCAGCAGAAGGCTAAAACCTTTTTATTCCGACAGACTTTTAAAGAAGGTTGTTAAGATCAAGTCAGGGATCCTGTGGTTTTAGCTTCAAATATATTTTTAATCAGTTTTATGGATTTTGACTGTGAATGTTTTAATACCATTGCTATTTAATTCTATTTTAATGTTTGTATATTTGTAGTTTTTAAATTGTATCAAAATGCTGGAGCCCCTGGTTGTACAGTGGGTTAAACCCTTGTGCCAACGGGACTGAAGACCGACAGGTCAGGCCTGTAGCGAGGGGGTGGTTTTAGGGGTTCAACCCCCCCCCCCGAAATGTTTCAGATTTTTTAAAAAAAAAACTGGTTTACTCATGAATTTTAACTGGTTAACCAAATCCCCCTGCTAAGTCTATGAGATGCAAAAAATTAAGAGTCCCTCCAGAACTGTAAGCACTATCTCAAGCAAATATTGACAATTTATTCACACTGTCATTGGGTGTGTGTGTGTTGAATGCTCTCATTAAGGAGGCCAGACTTGGTGGAGGTGGTTGACAGGGGCGGAGCTGCAGGCTATTGAAGGCTGCTCTGCCCCCTGCTCTGCTCTTGGCTTCAGTGTGAGCTAGGAGGCAGGTTTCAACCCCCCCCCCCCCCCGCAATTATCAACCCTCCCCGAAATTTTCAACCCCCCCCCCCCAAATTTTCACACACCCCCCCCCCGCCGAAATTGTCAACCCTCCCCAAAAAAAATTTCTGGCTAAGGCCCTGGGTCAGAGGTTCGAATCCGGTGAGAGCGCGGATAAGCTCCCTCTGTCAGCTCCGGCTCTCCATGTGGGGAACATGAGAGAAGCTTCCCACAAGAATGGAAAAAACCTCAAAACATCCAGGTGTCCCCAGAGCAAAGTCCTTGCAGACAGCCAATTATCTCACACCAGAAGCAACTTGCAGTCTCTCAAGTTGCTCCTGACATGAAAAAAAAATTGAAATGCTTTTAATGTGAGCCACTTTGAGTCTCCTTCGTGGAGAGAAATTCTACTTCTAGTGAAGTATACTAGATATGTATTCAACCACCTCTATTCTGAATAACTATAACAAACTTGTTGACATATACACTTTATTTAACTGTGTTTCAACAATACAGAGACTGTTTTATTGTGGTTAGGGCTCTATTTGAAGGTGATGCTGATCCAATTTCTCATTCTTTTAATCCTGCATTGAGGAGTTTTTAAATACATATGTGGATTTGCTATTTTTTTTTCTTTTCCTGTAATTATTTCTAGAGGAACAAGTCATTCTGAAATCACTTCCTTCTGTTTTAGTGTATCCATTACTGTAATGAAAGCTAAAAGGTTCCTTAAATAATGATTTATTTATGTTCTAAATATAGTTATCTGACTTGCATGAGGTTTCAAGATTTTTATAGCAATGCACACAATAAAAAGCCAAAAAGGCTTTTAAAAACTTTCAGATATGATCCATTCCCGAAAGAGTTTGGGTGAAATCTCATTTATAGTTTAAAGCATCATATTGTTTGCAATATTGTTTATTTGCATTTTACGTGAATATAAAGTCAGCCTGTTTAAAACATGGGTCTTTAGGAGCCATGGAACTGTCTCTTAAGGTGTCTAGCGGATCACTTGAAAACAGATTGGTTCAGGCATTTTATGGCCCTACTTGCAATTGACTAGGAGAAGTGGCATGTGCTGGTGTTTGGGAAGAGCAAAGAAAACCAGCCACATCAGTATCTAACAGGGCTGGTCCAACCGTTTTTGTAGAGGAGATAGCTTATGAATATTTGATTATTGTGAATTTGGTCAATGATATGTCTCTAGGAATCTCTAAATTCTCCACTGCAACTTGATGGTCAATGTCCCACAGGAGTTGATCACTGAATTACACAGGAGGATTTAGAGATTGCTAGAAAGTAAGAACATTTGCTCAGGTGAAAAAATGCATTTTTATTGACAGTTTTTTACAGGGGTGGGGGTGGGGTGGACTGCGTTTCTAGTCCTCTCATACATGGATGCCTTCTGTAGTTCTCATTCCAATGAGATCTGACGTTCAGAAAAATTAAACATTAGTATAGATAAGAAGCATATCTGCCCTATAACTATACAGTGAGCCCCCGGTGGCACAATGGGTTAAACTCTTGTGCTGGCAGGACTGAAGACTGACAGGTCACAGGTTCGAATCCAGGGAGAGTGCAGATGAGCTCCCTCTGTCAGCTCCAGCTCCCCATGTGGGGACATGAGAGAAACCTCCCACAAGGATGGTAAAATATCAAAACACCCAGGTATTCCCTGGGCAATGATCTTACAGATAGCCAATTTTCTCACACAAGAAGTAACTTGCAGTTTCTCAAGTTGCTCCTGAGATGGAAAAAAACTATACAGTGACATCCTACAGACCTCACACATAACACAGAAAATACCTGGACAGAAAGGAGTTGTCATATATTCAATACACTCAGTTCTTAAGCAAGGAACACTTGCTTAAGAATTCGTATTTAATTCATATCTTTCTTGGCTTCTGATACAAGATCCAAGAAGACTAACAACAAAGATGAACGCATATGTACAACAAACACACAGATCTCCAAAAATCCTAAGTATATTTGTTAAAAAGCGATTACATTTTCACAGAACAACATTTCCCAGGATTCGCTACAGAAAAGCACATTAATTAGTTTTCAAACTGATTCAACAATTGGTAGCACAGTCTCGGGTTATTTCATATAGCAGAGAGAATTGATAAAAGGACAAGGCAAAGAAGGGAAAGCTAAAAAACTAAAATTTTCCAAGATCCAAATTAATATACAATCTTGATGTATTATTTGGTACAGTTGCCAAAGTTCCAAGTTACTATGGAGTCACACAGCTCTATAAAAATACTGTTCTACAACTGGATTATCACAAATGCATGCTAAATCAGGGGCCCTTTCACATTATACAATTATAGCATTATGATTCCACATTAACTGCCATGGTAGCATCCTATGGGACCCTGGGGCTTGATGTTTGGTCAGGCCCTAGATGAGCTTTCTGGCAGTAAGTATCCCTCTCTAAACTGCAAATCCCACAATTTCATAGGATGGAAAAAGGTGGTTCTGCAACTGTAGAATGCCAAACTGCCTTCAAGGAAGAATTCAGAAGCATGTGGTTGCTGAACTGTGGATAGCTAAAGCTTAGACTCCTCTCCACACACATTCTCTTCTATGAGAAGGTTGCCAGGTCATGCCTGGTTGCAGTTCAAAGGCTAGTAATTAGCGTTTCTCAACCTGGGGGGTCAGGAACTCTGGCGGGGGGTCATGAGTGGGCATCAGAAGGGTTGCCAATGACCATCAGAAAACACACTATCTTCTGTTGGTCATGGAGGTACTGTGTGGGAAGTCTGACCCAATTCTATTGTTGATGAGGTTCAGAATGCTCTTTGATTGTAGGTGAACTATAAATCCCAGCAACTACAACTCCCAAATGTCAAGTCTATTTTCCCCAAACTTCACCAGTGTTCACATTTGGGCATCTGGAGTATTTTTGCCAACTTTGATCCAAATCCATAATTGTTCGAGTCCACAGTGCTCTCTGAATATAGGTGAACTACAACTCAAAAACTCAAGGTCATTGCCCACCAAATCCTTCTAGTATTTTCTGCTGGTCATGGGAGTTCTGTGTACCAAGTTAGGTTCAATTCCATCATTGGTGGAGTTCAGAATGCTCTTTGATTGTAGGTTAACTATAAATCCCATCAACTACAACTCCCAAATGACAAAATGAATTCCACCACCCTCCCAGCAACCCCACCAGTATTCACATTTGGGTGTATTGGGTATTTGTGCCAAATTTGGTCCAGTGAATGAAAATACATCCCGCATATCAGATATTTACATTACAATTCATAATAGTAGCAAAATTACAGTTATGAAGTAGCAACAGCATTAGGTAGGTTGGGAACCACTATTTAATAGTGAAAGTAAAGACCAAGACATCCAGAAGAACAGCCTCTATCCATGAATCTGTGCACTAAAAAGGAATCCTTCATCTTCCATCTGTGCTTGGTTGGAGTGTGGCCAAGATTCTTGCCTGCATTCACACTCTAGACTGCCAACCTCCATTCTCACATACCTTCCACAGGCTGACAAATACATTTGGTCTGACAAACCCTTTATCTTCTAAACTAATTCTTCGGTGAGCTTTAATCAGTTTCCTGCCAATCCATCCTGTAGCTTATTAGTATATATTAATAGTATACTTCCTGTAGCTTAATAGTATACATTTTTAACAGTGGTTCGAATCTACTTAGTGCACCTCAAAAAAAAAAAGTTGGATAATGTCTCAAGCAGAATAAATTATTTTAGCATTTCACTGGTCCAATGCCACATTCTCCTCCACATGATTCCATGTGAATTATGCCCTAACACATGCCTTGTCTGGGGAAAGCAACAACATGGTACCCACTTTTTGGAACTTGTCGTCTTGATCTCCCTACTTTATAATAATAATAAAAAGAAAGTAAAATCCAAGCTCAATTGTCTGCACATTGCACTTGTGGTCTGCAAACCCCATATGACAATTCAGTGAGGACTGAGTGCATTCACTGGTCACTGAATACTGATGCACTTTTGACAGGTGAAAAACTGGAAGCTGAGTGATAAGGGACATAAATTGCTGAGGACAGAAGGAGAGGCAAAGATCCTAAATGGGTATAAAGAACCATTGTTCGCAAATGTCATTTCCCAATTCATATTGGTAAGCTTTATCAAGGCTTATCCACCTCCAAAATCAGAATATTTGACTCTAATGGTTCTATTCTAAGGATCTGTAGTTTGGTGAGGTACTTAAAATTTGTTGTTTCAATCCCTCCCTCCCAAACTATTTTTCAGATGCCTTGAGTGCCTGTTTACATTACAGAATTAAATGGATTTAATGCTCAACATTTTTATTCTCAGAGTATTTTGGAAATATACTCTGAATTTCAATTGAGTTAGAGCTCTCTCTAACCAAATATAAGTCTAGTAGGACTGAACCATGACAACTACAGTGGCATACAACAGATATGTGTAAAGACAGATATCTGATATATCTGTTGTATCCATATCAAAAGGAGTGAAAGCAAACCATAACAAATCAATTGAGAAAGGAAATTAATGTACCAGGGACTGGCTACCTGTGCCTCCACCATGTTCCCAATACCAAAACATCTAACAGCAATAAGAATTATTATATTTAATTTCGAGTCATGTGTGCATTTGATCTGGGCCCAGAAATATGTGACAATAGCAGACATTCATGAAGGCAATAGATTATCCAGTCCCATTTTAGTCTGGTTTCTGACTAGGGTGCTATGCCAAAACAGCCTGAGGTGCCCCAACTGGCAACCTAATCAGACAAGGGGAATACTGCCTGTTAATCTTCATGCTTCTTTCAGTAGTTTTTAATACCACCATGCATCAGACAGGGTCTGTGGGACTGCAGTAGGAACCACTGTTGTGGTGCTTCTGCTTTTATCTACAGGGCTAGTTCCAGAGAATGGTATTGAGGGGGTTCCCATTTTCTAGCCTGTGCTGCTTAATATTTACATGAAGTCTCTGGATGAAGTCATTAGGAGTTTGAAGTTGGGTGCCATCAGAATGCTGATGATACTCGGTATTACTTCTCCTTGTCATTGGAGCCAGCTGGGCTGTGTAAAAGCTGGACCCATGCCTAGATGCTGTAATGGCTGGACAGAAGCCAATAAACGGAAGCTGAATCCTTATAAGACAGAGGCTCTGTGAATTGATGATGCTCAGGGTAAATGATCTGCCCTGGCTGGGGTTACAGTTGTTCAAAGGAGCAGGGGACAGCGTAGGAACACTTCATTCTGCCTCTGTAGGTGCAGGTGATCTCTGTGTCTCAGAATGCCTGAGACCACAAAGAATACCTGAGACACAAAATACAACCTCTCCTGAATAGGAGCAATATAAATACAGTAATACATATAAACTAGTCACTTCTTGATTAGACAACAGGTTGAGTATCCCATATCCAGAATTCCAAAATCCAAAATTGGAAGGCTGCGACAGTGATACTTTTGCTCTCTAACAGTTCAATGAAGATATTTTGTTTCATGAACAAAATCATTAAATACATTGTGTATAAAATACCCTTGGGCTATGTGTATAATAGGGTATACAGTATAAGAAACATAAATGAATTTTGTGTTTAGACTTGGGTCTCATCTCCAAGATATCTCATTATGTATTTGCAAGCATGCCAAAAATCTGCCTCCAAATAATTCTAAATATGCAACACTTCTGGTCTCAAGCACTTCAGATGAGGGATACTCTACTTGTATTGTAATGCACTGTACACAAGGCTGCCTTTGAAGATGTCTTAGAAGAGGAAGTGAGGGCAAAATGCAGCAGCTAACTTGCTAACCAGAATATTGCATAGACATAATACAACACTTGTTTTAAAAGATTTGTGCTGGATGCCAATACAATTCTAGTCTGACCTTAAGTGATGACTAGTGATGACACAAGTTTGGGACCTCAATATTTGTTGTAGAGCAGAAAAAGGGTATATGCAGTGGTCCTTTGGTATCTGCTGGAGTCTGGTTCCAGGACCCCTTCCAGATCCTAAGATACATAGATCAGTGGTTCTCAACCTGTGGGTCCCCAGTTGTTTTGGCCTACAACTCCCAGAAATCCCAGCCAGTTTACCAGCTGTTAGGATTTCTTGGAGTTGAAGGCCAAAAACCATCTGGGGACCCTAGGTTGAGAACCACTGATATAGATGGTCAATGTATTTTGGTGTATTAAAATAGTGTCTCTTATAAAAAATAGCAAAATCAAGATCTGCATTTCGTATTTTGCATGGGTGAGGTGGGGGATATTTCCAAGCTGGCCATGAATGAATCCACAGATGTAGAATCTGTGGATATTGTGGACCAAGTGTACAACAGTTCTTCAATGTAGTTTCATTGTTTACTTTGGGCTGAAAGACTGTGCTGAGAAAGTAGAATAAAATTCAGTGGTGTAGTTTACTGTTAATACTTCAAGTCAGAAGTATCGCTGAGGCTGGTTTTGATCTCAGAGTTAATGAGTTTGGCAAGTCAAATATATGACTTGCCAAAGAGCAATCAGCTTGAATTGTGCCCTCCGACCTAGTCTCAGGCTAAATCAAGCGCCCAATTGCATTCAAAGGCCACATTCAAAATTGGCTTGCATGCAGATTGATGGTACTTCTGAATGTTCAAAAGTTTTTTTTAAGTAGTTGTTAAACTTTGCACATAAACACAAACCCAAATTAGAGGAAGAGTTCCTTTTTCCATTTTTGCCATTTTTCTGGTCGCCAGTCACAAGCTCACTAAATATTAAGAATAGGCACATTTTGTTACAGGAGCTGTCAGCACATGTACAACATTTGAGCTGGCCCTGTCCTTAAAAAGAAACTTTCCTCCTTATCAGAAAGCAGGAACTTCCTTGAGAATAGGAGACTAAAGATACAACTGTCCACCAAAATCCAAACTGTACTTTCCACATCATATTTTCAGGAGCACAGAAAAACAAAGGCACAAAAACAATTTGGCTGGCCTTACTGTCCTGCTCTCTCTCTCTCTCTCTCTCTCTCATATTTTGCCATCATGCCATGCTCTTTTCTCTATATTCACTTGTTGACTGCTTGTCCAGGGAAAGGAACTGTGAATTGGAAGTACAGAAACCGGAAGAATTAGAAAACTGAATGCCATGAGATGAGACCAAGCACATAGTGAAAATAGTGAGGGGAAGAGAAGGACAAACAGGGATTGATGAAAGATTACAGTTTCCTGTAATATTCCGCATTTATCTATCAACCTATATCCAAGGTTTATTTTTACCTTCCCCTGTGGTTGCCCAAGGTCACCCAGTGGATTTCCATGACCACACCATGATTCCAACTCTGATCTCCAGCATCCTAGTCCAATGCTCAAATACAGTTGTAGAAAATCCACATTAAACTGGATTATATGGCAGTGTGGACTTAGATAATCCAATTCAAAGCAGATACTGTAGATTATCTACCTTGATATTCTGGGTTATATAGCTGTGGGGAAGGGCCCTGAGACTGGCTCTCATTTCTAGCACACCTTATTTTTTGACAAAAAGGAGGGGGTAGCTATTCTGCAGTGAAAAAACATGGCTATGGGATTTCCCTAGACTGGCAGCCAAGGGAAGCCCTGCAGCTGCAAAGGGGGCAGGCATGTGAGGAAATGAAGTGAAGCTTCACTCCCCCATAAGCCTACCTTCTCTTGGTGCTACTGGACTTCCCTTGGGAGTTTTGGGGTGGCAAAATCAGTATATTTGGGATTTTTCGCATAATAGTTGCACCCTTCGTTCATTTGGGTGTGATTATTATGCAAAGGCAACAGGTGCACAGGCAAGTGAACTTACCCACCCACTCCCCTCTCCCCTCCATATCTACAGAGTTTTGTCTCAGCAAGGCAAGCCCTGTAGGTCTGAGGGGAGAGGTGATCGAGTGGGTGAGCTTGCTCACCCTTCGCATAATAGTCACACCCGAATGAATGAAGGATGTAATTCTTATGTGAAGAATACTAAATATATCCATGTTGCCATCCTGAAAATGGAGATGCAACTATTATGCAATGGTGACTATTTTATGATGAAATACGATATTTAAGTATAAAACAGGGTGCATATATTATATTGATACCAGAAAAACAATCAAGCAGAGTGTGGTGGCCTTTCAGCAAGATCTATTCCTGCCCACTGTTTTCATTCATTCGCTTACTGAACCCTCAGAGTGGAGTTGGAAATAAACATTCTCCTTTTCCTTTCATTCTGCTCATAAGATCTTTACAGAACTTGCTGCGAACTCTGTAACTTTGCTGACCACCTCTGTCCAAAAAAGGGGAAGAAAGAGGGGCTAGTTTGTTACCTTTCAGCTGAAAAGACAAGTTGACAGCAGAGAGGAAATCTTGGCAAACCTGATGGCAGTAGGACAGCACTTTTCCCTAACATACATTTTCTAGATGCATGGGATTTGGGATGGCGTTCCAGTAAATGAGCTCTTCTCTCAGACAGAGGTTAAGTGCTTTCAGGAAAACTGGGACTCCTGAGATGCAGAGACAAGACACAGATAGATGCTGCACTAACGGCATCAGCTACAGTATTAAAGAGCTTCATAACAGCCACAGGTTCAGAGAGGAGGGAAAATTGGGGTCAGGTTCATGGTGCTTGGTGGGCACTTCTCTATCTTTTTCGAGATTAAGATCAGTCCCTAGTCTCAAACTGCTATTTGATCCACACACCTCTGTGGCCCTCTCCTCTTAAGTAAAATAACAGCTTTGTAGTCTCATATCAACTTTTTGGGGAGAAGATAATGATTCAGAGATGAAAATATGTCTTTCTTTTTTTAAAAAAAAGTACTGTAGTCTTGATCCAGATGTTTTATCATACTGTGGGAGGCTTCTCTCATGTCACCACATGAGAAGCTGGAGCTGACAGATGGGAGCTCACCCCACTCCCTAGAATCAAACCACTGACCTTTTGGTCAGCAGTCCTGCTGGCACAAGGGTTTAACCCACTGTGCCACCAGGGGTTTATGCGGGGACATGAGAGAAGCCTACCACACAATGGTAAAACCTTTGGGTATCCCCTGGCCAATGTCCTTACAGATGACCAATTCTCTTACACCAGAAGTGACTTGCAGTTTCTCAAGTCGCTCCTGACATGAAAAAAAGCAGCATGGTATAATGGTTTGAACACTGGACTATGGCTATGCTCAGCCATGGAAACCCACTGGGTGACCTTGGGCAAGTCACATTCCCTCTGTCTGAGAGGAAGCCTCTCCCTAAACAAATCTTGTGGAGGAACTCCCACTTTAAGGTCCCCATATAGTGGAAAATAACTTTAAGGCAAGCAAACAACAACAAGTCATCTATCCCTGATTTAGCAACTGCCAGGACAGAAGGGATGGCAGCAGTTTCTCCCATATCATAACAATTTCAAACAGCATGTGTATCTATACATTGGTTTGTTCAAGGAGACAGACTTATGAGTCTTCTGACACTTTAAAGATTTTTTAAAGTATCTAATCTTTCCTAACCAAATCTCCATCTCTGTAGATGAGAACCCTCTTCACCAGATATATGATCCGACGTGACCTCTCCTCCAAGACAAAGTATGCTATGATAAAACATGTTGGCCTCTAAGAAGCCAGAAGGCTGATTTGTTGTAACAAAATTGGAAGTGGAAGGCCAGAGTCCACAAGGGTGCATTGAAAACCTGCAGAAGTCAAGTATTTGTTCTTTCAGCTGCTCTTTGCTTAAAACTGTCACTAACCTGATGAACTTTTGGCTTGTTTTGTCTCCAGGGAGAACCCATCATCTTCTATTTCAGAACAATGTTATTCTTCCCTCTCCTTCCAATGAAATGTGCTTATACATTTTGCCCTGGAATGCTTTGGAGACACTGGTTGGCAACAGATATTGATCAAAACATTTAATAAAGAATAGATCATTCTGGTTTTACGAATTTATCAAATGGCAATTTGGCCTTAAACTCAGTAATAATCAGCACAAAGGCAAAGGACCACAATGGAAATTCGATAGTTCAGCTCCCTGAATAAATAGCACCAGAATCTAGTCAATGTTCATTTTCTCATTCACCGTCATATGCACAGAGCCATCAGTCACTGCTTCTCTAAACAGGAAGATTCCCAGCATGTAAGAATGTAAGCCGGAGCCCCATTTAATGTGCTCCTGCACAAGCCTCAACACATTTTACCACATTTTACCGAACTCCCCACAGAAAAAACAGCAGTCTCACTAGAAAAAAAAGACTGCTCGCTGTGTTAAATGAATGAGCGCGCGCACACCTCCTGCTTGGGCTTTGATCTCTTCTCTCTAGGCACTAAGTTGGCTCAAGACAAGATTAGGATAGGCAACAGTCAAGATTTAAAAATATATCTCATCATCCCTAGCCAAGCCTCTCTCTTAATAGAAACATTCTGCAATACCGGTTAGTGTGCAAACGTGGGCTCTTCCCCATTTACACAGCATTATTTGAATGCAGAGAGAGAGAGGAGAGAGAGAGAGAGTCCACTTCATAAACCATGCTTAGCCCCAGACTGTAACATTATGCTTAATGTAAAGCTCCAAGCTAAAGCGTGGCTGGGAGCAAGATCCACAGCACATGGGTGTCTGAAATGAAATATCCCGCAACGCTTGTGGGTTTTGAAGCCAGGAAGATTATCACATTTGCCATGGAAACATTAAACATTTGCCATGGAAACATTTGAAACTACTATATATGGGAGGGTCATAGCATGTGGGACTGACCATTTTAGCTAAACTGGTATGGAGGGAGTGTCCCATCATAAGACCTAACCTCACACTGTACTTGGAGAGACCCCTGCAAGTCTTGTTCATGGGTTCCTCCAGGGCAGAATGGGGTACCACTGGCTGGCCATTGGGGTCTCTCCCGACCCTGTGCTCATTGGACGAACACAGAGAGCCATTCCCCAACATCCAGGGAGCCACACAGACAGGTTGGGCTTCTCGGAGGAGCTGCAACCTGCCTTTGGAGAAAGGTCTCAGCAAAGTGGAGACCTACCATAATGATGACAACCCCTTATATGTCTGGAGGGAGAGACCACAAAAGGGGGAAGGTAAGCAGCATGGAGAATGGCATTCAAAAGGGCACCTTCTCACACGGACTCCCTTTCTCCATAAAGGAAGGTCTCCATTCTCAGTTGTCATTTCAAACAGCCCTACCATTGGGTTACTGTGAGTTTTACGGGCTGTATGGCCATGTTCCAGAAGCATTCCCTCCTGACATTTCACCCACATCTATGGCAGGCATTCTCAGAGGTTATGAGATTTGTTGGAAACAAGGCAATTGGGATTTATATATCTGTGGAATGTCCAGGGGGAGAAAGGACTCATCTGTTTGAGGCAAGTGTAGATGTTGTAATTGGCCACCTTGATTAGCATTGAATGGCCTTGCAGTTTCAAGATCTGGCTACTTCCTGTGTGGGAAAATCCTTTGTTGGGAGATGTTAGCTGGCCCTGGTTGTTTCTTGTCTGGAATTCCCTTGTTTTTGGGTGTTGTTCTTTATTTACTGTCCTGATTTTAGAGTTTTGTAATGCTGATAGCTCTAAAGCTAATCACCTCCCATCAAAGGATTCCCCCAGGCAGGAAGCAGCCAGGCTTTGAAGCTGCAAGACCATTCAGTGCCAATCAAGCTGGTCAATTGCAACATCCACACTTGCCTCAAGCAGAGAGTTCTTTCTCCCACCCTGGATATTCCACAGATAGATAAACCCCACTTGCCTAGTTTCCAACAGACCTCACAACCTGTGAGGATGCCTGCCATAGATGTGAGTGAAATGTTAGGAGAGAATGCTTCTGGAACATGGTCATACAGCCCGGAAAACTCACAGCAACCCAACGATTCTGGCCATGAAAGCCTTCAACAATACAGCCCTACCATTTATTATTATTATTATTATTATTATTATTATTATTAGTGACCCATCTCTCCTCGTGGCTCCAACTGGAGTAGAATATAGTTAATAATACATAGATATTTCCTCCTGACGTTTTGCCTGCATCTATGGTAAGCATCCTCAGAGGTTGTGAGAATGCTTGCCATAGATGCAGGTGAAACGTCAGGAAAGAATGCTTCTAGAATATGGCCATATAGTCCGAAAAACCTACAACAACCCAGTGATTCCAGCCATGAAAGCCTTTGACAGTACAATACATAGATAAATCATAAGCCCATTTATTAAAGAACGCAGAGCAAAAGATGAAAACAGCAAGACTAACCAGCTATAAAGGCATTGGAGGAGAGGGGAGGGTGTCTCAGGTAACATACAAAGGGCCAGGTTTGAAAGAGAGAGAGAGAAGGTTGCATGGAAAGGAACCTGGAAGACAAATTCTCAGAAAGTGAAGGCGCAAATACAGAAGATGTTGCCGCGAGTTTGCAGGGGTCCTTCAGGTGTCGAGTTACCTCATCACACTAGAGAATGAATCCACTTTAAATCCGGTTGCTGCCTCCTGCAGAATTCTGGCCTTTGTAGGTTAACAGCCTCTCTAAACTACAAACCCCAGAATTCTGCAGGAGGCAGAAACCGGATTTAAAGCGGATTCATTCTCTAGTGTGATGAAGGACTCCAACTCCCAGAATCCCAAGCCAGCAAGCATGAGGCTGAAGACTAAGGTTGATCTACAAGAGGCATGGCTAAACTCCCCCCTTCCAGGTGTTTTGGACTGCGACTCCCCCCTTTATAACAGCCCTGGGGGGCCCTTTCCTTTTTAGGAAGGGGGTTGAGACTGTTGGGGCCCAAGTTTGCCCACGCCTGGCCTCGCATGCTTCTCTCTGGGCGCATCTACCGCGTGGAAGCCCTGCAATCCGACCCCGCTTGAAGTGCGGTGCTGGAGGCTCGGGGCTCCGTCCGGCGAGGCAGCGGAGGCGGCGATCCGAGGGCATCGGGGCTCCTACCTCGCAGCCGTAGAGCTGTCCGAGCTGCTCGACGATCCACTCCTCCAGCACCAGCCTCTTCCGCAGCTCCTTGCGGTCGTACTTGACGGTCACTTTGCCCTGCTGGTGCCGCCGGGGCTGCGGCGGGGGCGCCGAGGAGGGACACACCGCCGCCGACGACGCCTCTTCCCGGGGCGCCCCGCCGCTCCCTCGAGGGCTCTGGAAGAAAACCCGGTTCCCGCCGCCGCCGCCGCCGCCTCCTCCGCCTCCTCCCGTAGCAGCCCCGGCGGGCCCCGACTCGCTGGCCTCGGCCACCACGGACATGGCGCCCCTTCCTCAACTCTCCTCTCTCCTCCTCCTGCTCCCTCTCTCCTTCCCTGGAGCGCAGGCTGGGGGGCGCCGAGGGCCTCTCCGGCACCTGCGCGCCGCCACCTCGCCTTGCCCTCCGCCGCCGGCTCAGCCCGGGAAAAGGGGCGGGGCTTGGGCGGCGCGAGGGAGGAAGGGGGCGGGGCCTGCGCCGCTTTAAAGAGCACCCCCAGCCCAGCCCTCCTCCCTGATTCCAATCCCGGGGAGGGTTTCCCACTCCCCTCTCCCAGGTCTTGTCTGCGTCCAATCGGAGGAACGTTTTTTGCGGATATATATATGTATATATTTTCGTGTCAGGAGCGACTTGAGAAACTGCAAGTCGCTTCTGGCGTGAGAGAATCGGCCATCTGCATGGCGTTGCCCAGGGGACGCCCAGAATTTGCCCATGCCTTCTCACACTGTTAATGGATGTTTTACCCACAACCGCCGTTGCGGAATGTGCATAAGGCTCGGAGCTTCCGGACCCAGCCCTCACCCTCTCACCTTTTGCCATCCTTGTGAGAGGCTTCTCTCAGGGTTCAGAGGAGGAGAGCTGGATCCGGAAGCGCCGAGCCTTACGGAGATGCCGCCTCGCTCTTTCGGGAGCGCCGTTTGCACAAGAGAGACTTAGCTAATGTAAACCAGATTAGAGAAAGATAATATTGTAGAAGGAATGGAAGAGTTGATTAGTGAATGGGCTCTGTACCTCCAGTTTGCTTTATCCTTGGCCATCCCACTCTTTCATCTGCTTTTGAAATGTTCTAGTTTCTGTCACTTCCTCCTCCACCTTTGGCTCACTTAATAATAATAATAAACCTTTATTTATACCCCGCTTTCATCTCCCGAAGGAGAAGGACTCGGTGCGGCTTACAAGAGGCCAAGGCCCAACACATCAATAAAACAACAGCATAACAAATACAACAATAAATAAACTCATAAAACAAAGCAATAAACATTAAAACAACAGCAATAAACATTAGACAATAACACCACAACGTATTTAAAACTAAGGCCCGGCCAAACGTAATGATTAAATTTTTTAAAAATGCTGGGCATGGCAGGTGAAATGAATAAGTTTTTGGAGATTGGTGTGGTGTGCAGACTATCTTAAATCTCTAGTAAAGTGCATTTGGGACATGATGCTTGGAGTTTCCTATTCTGGGAAGGCACACTGGAACAACCACGTCTTCAGGCTCTTCCTAAAGACTACCAACATTGAGGCTTGTCTGATGTCCTTGGGGAGAGAGTTCCAGAGTCGGGGGGCCACCACAGAGAAGGCCCTGTCCCTCATCCCCATCAATTGTGCTTGCGACGCAGGTGGGATCGTGAGCAGGGCCTCTCCAGATGATTGGAGAGATCGTGTGGGTTCGTATACGGAGATGCAGTCACGCAGGTAGGTGGGTCCCAAATTGGTTAGGGCTTTGTAGGTAAGCACCTGCACCTTGAATTGGGACTAGTAAATGAAAGGCAGCCAATGGAGCTCCTTGAACAGGAGGGTTGACCTCTCCCTATAAGGAGCACCAGTTAACAACCTGGCCGCCGCCCGTTGGACCAGTTGGAATTTCCGGGCCATTTTCAAGAACAGCCCCACATAGAGCGCATTACAGTAGTCCAATCTGGAGGTGGCCAAGGCATGGACCACCCTGGCCAGATCCGCCTTCACGAGGTATGGGCGCAGTTTCATTGCTCCATGAATAGTTTTCCCCCTATCAACTGAGGGGAGAGAAGAGGAAGAGAGTCAGGAGGTCCTCTTGGGGTGAGGCTTAAAGCAAAATCCTGCAACTGCATTGAGTTCCTGTTTCCTTTTCTTCCTCCTCCCAGGCCCCTTCCATACAACTGAATAAAATCCCACATTATCTGCTTTAAACTGGAATATATTATTTATTTATTTGCTGTATTTATATACTACCCTTCTCAACCCCAAAGGGAAGTCAGAGCAGTTCACAGTGTCGGCAACAATTGATTTAAAAAAAAACAGTATAAAACATCGAAAATGACCCTCCCCTGATAAAACATTAAACGTTATTAAGCACAGCACATCAAATAACACTACATATCACATAAAGACATAGCCCTTGTCCATAAACACTCCTGGATCATTGCACTTTCAACTTTCGCTTTAACTTTAATTATTCCTACGATGGGCCAAACAAGAACGCTTGAATATATGACAGTGTGAATACATGTACCATGTTATTCTCTGCCTGCTCAGCCATTGAGATCTTTGGGTCTTCAGATTGTGCTTGGTCTGGAACCTCCCCCGTGGCTCCTCCTGGGAGTGCATAACTCTAGTGGTTGCTCCTTCAGGTTCTTTGGAACACACAAGCCCCCTCACCACGACAAGGTGACAATCCATCAAGGGGGATCATCAACTCTGCTGGATTGGCCACGTTGTCTGAATGCCCAATCACTGTCTCCCGAAACTGTTACTCTATTCCGAACTCAAGAACAGGAAATGGAATGTTAATGGACAAGAAAAGAGATTTAAAGATGGGCTTAAAGCCAACCTTAAAAACTGTGGCATAGACACCGAGAACTGGAAAGCCCTAGCCCTTGAACGCGCTAACTGGAGGTCAGCTGTGACCAGCAGTGCTGCAGAATTTGAAGAGGCACAAAGGGAGAAATGTGCCAAGAGGAAGGCATGGCAAGTCAACCCTGACCAGGACTGCCTTCCATCTGGAAACCGATGTCCTCACTGCAGGAGAACATACGGATGAAGAATAGGGTTCCACAGCCACCTACGGACCCACTGCCAAGACACCCCATTTGGAAGACCATCATCCTTGAGCTACAAGGGATTGCCTAATGAAATGATGGATTATATGGCAGTGTGGACTCAGATAACCCAGTTCAAAGCTGATATTGTGGGATTTTCTGCCTTGATATTCTGGGTTATACAGTTGTGTGGAAGGGACCTCCAGTCCCAGCAAATAAGGATAAGCTGTCTCATGATTTGATGGGTCTTCCCCAGGTATAGGGGGGTATTGCATTCAAAGATGTGTGTTCATATCCACAAAAGCTCATGCAAAACCCCAAAACCAGTTAGTCTTCAATGTGCTGTCATGTTTCTTTTCTTTTTCTCTTCCCTTTCTTTCCCCTTCCTTAGGTTGACACTGTCAGGCCCCGAAACATGAGTGGATAATTACAATTTCCTCTTCCGGCAGTGGCAGTAAGCAAAGATGCTACACCTGTGAATAATGCATTATTAAGAGAGCGAGAAGGCAGTGGAAAGGGATACTGCTAACTCTGCCGGGAAAGCAAATGGGGCACCCAGCTCTGTGTTTCAACAGAGGCCCCGTCTACACTGCTGTATAATAATGCAGGTTGAAACAGCATTATATGATCATTATAGACCTGTATAACACAGTTTAACTGCACTGAACTGCATTATACAAGTCTACACTGAGCATGGAATGCAGTTTCAAGCTGCATTATATGCAGCATAGATGGAGCCTGAGTGAAACCTTTGTGTCAGTCTCACCTATTACAGTTTACTCTGGCTCCCCAAGGTCTCAGGCAGAGGTACTTCCCAAACCTTTCCCTGAGGCAGATTTGGGATCTTACGCCTAAGTATGTGTTCTAAGACTATATTACTCCCCTCTCCCAACTCCTGTAGAAGGATACAAGAGTGCATAATCCTTGCTGAAGAATGATGGGTGTTGCAGTTTGTCTGCCTCTCCAGTAGCAAGTATGGATGCTACTGATAGAATCAGGTCAATAGGATTTTGGACTAAGAATACTGTTCCAAGATGAAAAATACTGGCAATGGAATATAAATCAGGGTGCGTATGAACCATAAATGGACAAGTGTGTAATATGCTAGTCCAGCCATTGTTAAGTGGAGAGAGCCTGAACTCCTTGGGAGATTTTGTGGATTCCAGTTTGGAAGGACTGATAATGGAAGCAGTTTTTCTGCTCTCACCAAAATATCCTCGCTAGTATGTAGCTGGAGGATGCTCTCAAGGCAAAACTACACAGTATGTTAGCTATGTTTATCTCTTTGTTGAATCATAGTTGGATGAACCAGCATTATGGCTCACACCCATTGACAATGCTTCCTAGAGGATTCTGGAAATTGTAGTCCAAAAGAGCAACTTGTTCATGGTGTACATTCCAATGTGTTCCTTCCCTAAATAAACCTTTCCATATTTAGGAGTCTTAATAGACCACAATGCAAAGATACAGAGTGGGGGACTCCTGGCTCGACAGCAGTACATGTGAAAAAGATCTCAGAGTCCTTGTGGACAACAAGTTGAACATGAGCCAACAATGTGATGCTGCAGCTAAAAAGCTAATGGGATTTTGGCCTGCATAAATAGGAGTATAGATCCAGGGAAGTCATGCTACCCCTCTATTCTGCCTTGGTTAGACCACACCAGGAATACTGTGTCCAACTCTGGACACCGCAATTGAAGAGAGATATTGACAAGCTGAAATGTGACCAGAGGAGGGCTACTAAAATGATCAAGGGTCTGGAGAACAAGCCCTATGAGGAGCGGCTTAAAGAGCTAGGCATGTTTAGTCTGAAGAAGAGAAGACTGAGAAGAGACATGATAACCATGTATAAGTATGTGAGAGGAAGTCATAGGGAGGAGGGAGCAAGCTTGTTTTCTGCTGCCCTGGAGACTAGGACGCTTCAAACTACAGGAAAGGAGACTCCACCAGAACCATAGGGAAGGCTGAGCTAAGGAAGATAGATGCTTTTGAACTGTGGCGTTGGAGGAAAATTTTGAGTGCCTTGGACTGCAAGAATATCCAACCAGTCCATTCTCCAGGAAATAAAGCCTGACTGCTCACTGGAGGGAAGGATATTAGAGGCAAATATGAAATATTTTGGTCACATAATGAGAAGACAGGAAAGCCTGAAGAAGATAATGATGCTGGAGAAAATGGAAGGAAAAAGGAAGAGGGGCAGATCAAGGGCAAGATGGATGGTTGTTATCCTTGAAGTGACTGGCTTGACTTTGAAGGAGTTGGGGGTGGCCACAGCCAACAGGGAACTCTGGTGTGAGTTCACGAAGAGTTGGAAGCGACTGAATGAATAAACAACAACAAATATGAGTCCACACTGCCAGATAATCTAGGATAAACAGAAATCCTGGTATCAGATCCTGGGATATAGACCCTGCCTGGAAGGACCCCTAATCTGTGGTTTAAGTGGCTCAGTTCACTGAGTTATGGTATCTGCTTTGTTATTTTTACACAAAGACACGGGGCTTATATGTGGAGAGAGGAATAAGACTGTATGTTCTAGACCCCAGCTCCAACTTATGTCTACCTGAATGGGTCCATGTGTTTTACAGGAATAATGTGCTTTGTATATAAAGTTATTACCTACTTTCTGATAGCAGGACAACTGTAATCTGTGCTGTACATTACTATGTGTGTTATATTTATTTATTTTATTTACTGTATTTTTATCCTGCTCTATCTCACCCCGAAGGGGACTCAGAGTGGCTTCCAAATAGTTTGTGATGTCACCCGCAGAGAGGGGTAACAAAATACAGTCAATCAGTCATGCTCATGTCTCCATAACCTCTTCAGATCTATTAATGGAAAGCTGAGAGAGTGCATCAGGTAATGAGCTAAATGGGAAGAAACAAAACCAGAGTAGACCCAGGATGCAATGGACAACCCACAGATACAACCACATTCAGTGCTACCTAGCGGCTAAACTATACATATAATTACACTATCAACACAGGTCTCATATTGTAAAATATTTAATCTGCTTCAAGTGTTAGTTCTCATGTGGAAAAAGAGCTTTCATGCAATAGGTCTCTCAAAGCATGAATCCATCTCAGGCCCCATCTACACTGCTATATATAATCTAGATTATCTGCTTTGAATTGGATTATATGGCAGTGTATACTTATATAATCCTATTCAAAGCAGACAAGGTGGATTATCTGCTTTGATAATCTTGATTATATGGCAGTGTAGAAGGGGCCACAAAATCCATGTTCACTATACATGGGCTGAGAGTTAATGAGGGAGAGAGCAGAGTATGTTTTTTGGAATCACTACACACAGAGCATGAGTTGGTTAGGAAATTGCTCCATCTTTAAAGTAAATGTCCTAAAGCAATGGTTCTTAACCTGTGGGCCATGGACAAAAATCTGGTTTGTGAGCCTCCTTCCTCTTTATTTATTTAACTAATTAATTTCCGCTTCTTTCGCGCCACCTGCCACTCCTTCCCTGCTGCTGATCATGGCATATGTTCTGTATCAGAAACTAGACCTGATGTGGACCATGCAATGCAATTTTCTGAAGCAGCACCCCAAATAATTAAGCCAAATGTAAAGTTGATCAAAAACTGATTTGTAACCTTTTTGGTACTAATGTTGGAGAGTGGTCCCTGGTCAAAGTGGCCCCTGGTCAAAGTGGTCCCTGGTCAAAGTGGCCCCTGGTCATGTGATCCCTGGTCAAAAAAGGGTTGGGAACCACTGCCCTAAAGACAGCAGACCCTGTCTGATTTAAAGTTAAGGAGTGTTAGTCCTGGGTAATACTTAGGTGGAAGACTGCCAATAAATGGGATATATTCAAAGAAAGGAACAATCAAAATCATTTGAGTATTCCTTGCCCGAGAAAATATTATGAAATTCACAGTGTTCCCATAAATTGACAAGCAAATTTTAGGCACAAGCGCATACAATATCACTAAGCGGGCTTTGTCTGCTATAAAGGGTAATGTTTAGGAATTCACAAAATGATACATCTGTCACATAACAGAAGCTACTGGAAAGCTATGCTTCACTGAGATTAATACAAGTGGCACATATATTTCAATAGTGCCAGGACAAGATAACATTGCAGTATATCTGTGCCTCATGCCAGTAGAAAATTCCATAACAGTACAGAATCATGGCAGCTTCATTTCTGCTCTAGGTAATGAAAAGCCTGTGGATACAGACCATGAAATACACTAAGTGAGACCACTCTGTCATTGTTAAAATTAGCCTTTAAATAGATGAAACGTCATCCACAACTCAGATCAGGCAAAGCACTGTGTTAACAAAAATGGCATGTAATAATTAGGCTATGGCTAAGAAAATTAGAAATATAACCCAGAAACAGCATTAAGAAGTGGGCTTGCTTTAAAGCCTCCAATTAATTTTGATAAGCATAATGCAGACATTTGGAGGAAAACAAATCCTTCGTGTCATATCGCGTTTGCTCATCTAAACATTTTAGACAATTCTGCAAATCCACCATTGATTAAGGCAAGCAGGGGCTGATGGAGAAGAATGCCATGTTTCACAGTCAGCCATGGATTGCCAAATTGTTTTGTGGTGTAATTGCTGTTGCAATGATTAGAGGTTGCATCAGGTCTTTTGAACAAATTCTGATACATTCAAACACGTATACTAAAATAATTATGCAGTCCTGATATGAAATCAATAGTTCCAACACTATCCTGTTCTTGCCGAGCATGGTCTTTTGCTAATTTCGTTTATTTACTGGAAAAATACATTATTTCCCTTCTTTCTCTGATGCAATTGCAAACTCAGAATCTATAAGACAACAGGAAACAAGGTTTTAAGTGGCTGTACTTTCTGGTAAATAATGTTGTCTTTGGGCCCAATCCTTTTGTTAGAACAGGGATGAGGATGAAATAAGGAGCTCTGTGCACTTGTAATCCATGGCATTTTTCATGCTTTGCTGTTTCTATTAATGATCACAATAGTGCTAATAGGAGAGCACCACCAAAATGTGGTACAAGTAAATGTCCTGCATTGTTTGTCAGAAAGGCATCACAATAAAGGTAGTGGTTGTTGTTAACTTTGACTATGATATCCCTATGAATAAGAGATCTCCAAATCACCATCAACTGGCCTGCTCAGGTCTTGCAAACTTCTTTGAAAGAGTTTTTCCATGTTTAATGTGGATTTCAACTTTTCTTACTGAATTCTACCTTGCCAACTGCTGTTGCCTTTTCTATTGAGCCATGACTTCTCATGTTTGTTTGGTTGCATGCTGCAAGTCACTTCTGGTCACTTCTGGTGTGAGATAATCAGCCATCTACAAAGAAGTTGCCCAGGGGACGCTCAGATGTGTTACTATATGGATAGATGTATTGATGTTATATTGCTGTATGATGTACTGTTATATTGTTGCAGTTGCCCTGATTACTGTTTTAATTGCTAATGCTGTCCACTTTGTATACTGACTTGGCTGTAAACCGCTCTGAGTCGCCTACAGACTGAGATAGAGAGGTATACAAATAAAGTAAATAAATAAATAAATAAATACTATCCTGCGGGAGGCTTCTATCATGTTCCCTTCATGGTCATGAGTCTCATGGATGTGGCTCTTAATGAGACATGCCACATTATCACATGATGTCTGCGTCCTACACCACTGGAGAAATTAGACTGTTTAGCCGATATTGCCGGGAAATAGCAGCCAATAATGAAAGGACTAAGGCAGTGACATCTCCGGGCCATCCCGTTTGGATATCAGCCAGCATACCAATGCCTTAAATCAAGAAATAGTTTTCTAAGATCTACAGAAATACTTGCAGGAACACCTCAGCAAGCGAGAGTCCAAAAGTAGCAAGCTAAAACACAGAACCTTAGCCCATGGCTTATACCAAATGAGAGACTTCCTCCTGGGCACGCAGAAGACTGGGTGACTTGGAAGGCACCCAGTCTTCTGTGTGGTGCCAGACTGCACTCTGGTACCACAAGATGCAGAGCCAATCTTAAGAAATGGGGCCACAAAATGGAGTCCACAACATGTGAGTGTGGAGAAGAGCAAACCACAGACCACCTGCTACAATGCAGTCTGAGTCCTGCCATATGCACAATGGAGGACCTCCTTATTGCAATACCAGAGGCACTCCATATGACCAGTTACTGGTCCAAGGACATTTAATGTAATGCCATTTTAAAGTGTTTTTTAAATACATTACAACTGTACCCTTGGTTTGCTCCTCATACAATAAATAAATAAAAGTTTTCTCATGATATAGCCAAAGTATGACAGTCTCCAGCCCCTTTTACACTGCCATATAAAATCCAGATTGTCTGCTTTGAACTGCATTATATGTCAGTGTAGACTTATATCATCAAGTTCAAAGCAGTTAATGTGGATTATCTCCTTTGGTAATTTGGATTATATGGCAATGTTTAAGGAGCTTCAGATTAGTGGTTGTGAGTAGACAATCTCTCATCTATAGATTGATTTTTCTTGACTGCAAACTTTTGTTTTCTTCACTTGATTTAACTAGTTCTATTCTTAGAAAATAGTGCCTGCTGTGGGAAATGTAGATAGAATGCCAGGCAAGGGGAAACAGGGTGGAAGCCATAATTTACATTTAAAAGGCTTCTTATAGATAACAGAATAGTTGTTGCAAATCATGAAAGTGTGACAGGCAAGTGATATGTAGTCCCTGAACACTATTTTACATCTACTCAACAAGAACAACAACAACACATACACACAACCCGGACACACTGTTTCCCAATTTTCCAGTCAATTCTTCACTCTAGAACAAACAAAAAGTTCCAGCTGTTGGAAATTGAATAGTGCCCGCCCAACCAGAATACTCACCAAGACCATCCTGTAGTTTCTAAACCAAAAATTCAGCTAAAAAAAATTAAAACATTAATCTTCCCCTCCGTTTATAGGGTTACAGGGATAAATTGGCTTTCACCCACTTGCAGTTTACTGTTGCAAGTGAATTCAGCCATGGACAGCAGAAAGTATAGTCATCAGTCATTGGTGCGTCAAGAAAAGGATTCCATGGTTGAAAAAGTTTAAGAATGCCTGCTTTGAGAACCAACATCTAAATGTAGACTTGTGCTGTGGGAGACTTTTGTATCACCTATGTAACATTTGTATGGCAAAAGAAGCAAAGAAAAATACTTGTGTGTGTACACATACATGTGTGTTGCACAACTGCAAACAACCAATTAGTACAATAGCACCACTAAATGAGTAAAAAAATATTTTTCTATCTTTAGTCGGTTCTTTTCAGAGTGTCCATTCACTCCCCTAAGATTTAAAATCTCTTACATCTTGGAAGTAATACTGGCATAAATGCAGGTGTCAAGACTGCTCTTTCCATCTTGCTCCTTAAATCGAAGGGTTAACACACTTCTCTTTAAAGACAGCACCAAGGCTCAAGGGCAGGACAAAAATCAATATTACCAGAGCCTATGAGACTTTAATTGTCCATCACAGCTGCACTGTTTTTTTAAAAAAAACCTCTCTGCATTATTGATTCCTCACCTTTTCCCTATAAAAATAAAAGATATCCAGATCCTTATAAATGAAACAAAAACATCTGCTTACAGGCATGCATACAGATAGCACCATGAACAGATTTTCACTTAACTTCTTATTTTCATAGTGGGAGAAGAAAAAGAAAATTGACATGCTTGTGCCTATTGGTGCTGTAATCTCAAAAGAAGTCTGAAAAAAGTATATCCTGCTGTCTCTTGTAATGCACCCCAATATGCCATCTATTTATGAGCCATCCTGACAAACGTACAGCCTGATGAAAGAAAATGCTTTACATTCAGTACTATGCAACTGAGTAGATTGTCAGAAATATGCTAGATTTACATTTTGTGCAGCATAAGCAGAGAATCCTAGACAGCAATACACTGATCTTATATACATTTAAGTAAAGAGACCTTCCCTGAATAGAGCAGAACTGACTTCTAAGCATGCACACATAGAATTGGCTTGTGAAGCCTAAGTTTGTGAGACTGTTGCAACAGGTCCTCGATTCTTCCTTTGCCCCAATTCCGTTGAGCAAAAACAGACCAGAGACACACTGATAAAATATATGTTCGGTGGGGCTTTAGCACAGTTGGTTAATCACCAGCCGCAATACATCACACCAATCAAAATGTTGGTAGTTTTAAGTCTGGGTCAGGGTGTGCATCCAACCTTTAGCCTATCTCACTGTCCATCTAAGCAGTTTAAAACAGCCGTGAGTTGTTAGTAGAGAAATTAGGCACTACTTAAGCAGAGAGGTATTTTACGGCACCATAAAAAGGAAATTCCAGAAAATGCTGGCAATCAAAGAAAGGAGGAAGTAATAATTGAGGATGAAGCAACAGCACCCCCCTGTGGCTAGAATCGAGCACAACCTCCAGAACACCGAAGCTGGGGAAAATGCCAACATATACCTCTATCTGTTGTCTGTCCTGTCTGTTTAATAGCATTGTATGTTTGTCATGTATGTGTTCTGTGATCCACCCTGAGTCCCCTTCAGAGTGAGAAGGGTGGAACATAAATGTTGTAAAAATAAAATAAAAAATGTGTACTACTGCACATGTTTGTGCGTGTATCTGTCTCTCTATTTATTCCTTGTCCCTGTTTGTTGCTGTAACAGACTTCCCCCTGCAAAGCATTGTCCTTCAAAGCTACTAAGGGCTTGGACCCTTTCCACACAGCTGAATAAAATCCCACATTTTCTTCTTTGAACTGGAATATATGGCAGTGTGGACACAGATAACCCAACTTAAAGCAGATATTGTGGGATTTTCTGCCTTGATATTTTGTGTTACATGGTTGTGTGGAAGGGACCTTAGTGGCAATCCTGGACCAGAATGACTTTTGCATTTCTGTGGAGAACTATCTACTTATTCTGATTCAAGTACATTTGGGGAAGGGCTGTCTTAAACATTTGGCTGACCAAGTTGGAGCAGCAAAGAGCACTCCTCCAAACAATGAAGGTGCACAGTCCCCAAGGCCAACCATGTTATCTTGACATAGGAGGCAGAAAATTGCTCTCAAGCTTTCTGTATGCAAGATCTTTCATGGTATCGCAAGTCCATTCCCTAAGACAGCTATCTCATTTTGCTTTGGACATCATTTATATGAAATTTCACAGCAACTGGCACATGACTGCATGATATGCTTCCAAAAATTTGGAAACCTCCCCATTGGCTTTTAAAAAACAGCTGCATTGGAGACTAGGGCCACTTCCACACAGTTGAAAAAAATCCACATTGAACCTGATTATGTGGCAGTGTGGACTCAGATAACCCAGTTCAAAGCAGATATTGTGGATTATTTGACTTGATATTCTGGGTTATATGGTTGTGTAGGACCCAGTTTAGACTTGTGCTTGGCTCAAGTATTTTCATTTCATCCATTGCTCTTGATCAGCAAATTTGAATTACTTGCGAGATGTCACATATCCTCTGATGTCTGAACAGTACAGCACGATAGACTCTAATTTTGCCACACAGCAGGTGGAGGTATATGTTGAGCCAAGAAATGAAAGCTGTCACAACAGAACTGTAGATTGTGAAAAGAGATGTGGGAATTTTCTGGACAGGGCAACCTGGCAATGCATGAGACCTTGGAAATTAGTTTCCATAAATCAAAACTATCTCCTTATTTCTTTTACATCCCTTATGCTTGTCCAGTGTATTTTTAATGCAACTGCATATTTATTCCTTCAGCATTTCTTTGCCAGATTAAAAACCTAGCTGATGACAGCATAGATAATCAAGATTCTGAAAATTTAATTGGAGCCCCTAGTGGCACAATGGGTTTAACCCTTGTGTCAGCAGGACTACTGACGACAGGCCAGCAGTTCAAATCCAGGGAGAGCAGGTTGAGCCTCCCACAAGGATGGTAAACATCAAAAACATCTGGGCGTTCCCTGGGCAATATCCTTGCAGATGGCCAATTTTCTCAGACCAGAAGCAACCTGCCATTTCTCAAGTTGCTCCTGACATGAAAAAAAATGAAGAATGTATGATGCTATTTCTCTGTCATTGGAGACAGGAACAGGGAGAACATGCATCTCATTAACAGATTGGATTAAAAGTCTTGTTTTATTATAAAACTAGCTTGGGGACCCAGTGCTGCCCAGGTTATTTGAGAAAGGCATTGATTGTCTGTGCTCCAAGTTGGCTGGGTTCAATGGGTGCAGGTGAAGTGTAGCTCCATGGCCCATCGTCCTCCAAACCACACCAAAATGTAGTCATGAGGACTCAGGGTGCCAAGTTAGGTTTCAGTCATAGGTGTGGGTTGCAATGGTCTTAGGAAGTGAGTGAAGTACTGCAAGTCCCATCATCCATGTTCCATTGGCCCACAAACCCCACCCAGATGTAGAGTGGATCATGGGGGTTCTGTGTGCCAAGTTTGCTCTTGATCAGTCATTGGTGTGGGTTGCAGTGGTCTCAGGAAGTTACTGAAAGTACTGAAAGTCCCATCATCCATGGTCCACCCTCCTCCCAACTGCAGCAGAATGTAGAGTGGGCCATGGGGGCTCTGTGCGCCAAGTTTGGTCTTTATTGGTCATTGGATGAGGGTCGCAGAGATCTCAGGAAGTGAGTGAAGGTACTGCAAGTCCCATCTCCCATGGTCCATCCTCTTTAAAACTGCACCACGATGTAGAGTGGGTCATGGGAGCTCTGTGTGTCAAGTTTGGTCTTTATCAATCATTGGATGATGTTTGCAGTGGTCTCTGTTAGTGAGTGAATGTACTACATGTCATATCTTCCATGGTCCATCCTCCCCCAAACCGCACCAGAATGTTGAGTGGTTCATGGGGGCTCTGTGTGCCAAGTTTGTTATTTATCAGTTGTTGGTGGGGTCGCAGTGGTTTGTGGGTGAACAAGCATTTTAAAGTACTACAAATCCCATAATCTGTGGTCCACTCCCAAAAACCACCCACCCCCAAAAACCACACCAGGACGTAAAGTGGGTCATGGGGGTTATGTGTGCCAAGTTTGGTACAGTTCCGTCGCTTGTGCAGGTCACAGTGGCCTGTGAAAGTGGCAGCCAATCAGAAAGCTGCCACATACATACCCACACACAAACATTCAATTCACTTTTATTATATAGATAGATATTGGCTGTAAATTCAGATTTATGCTAAATATACTAATAGTTTCGCAAAAGAAAGGCAAAATAACTCTTAATAATTAAATAATAAATTTGACCCTTAACAATTAGAGTTCTGTGATGATACTTCTCCAGAGAGTGAAACTGTTGCAAACAGAGATGATAGCATCTTGTTGGTGATTTACATGCACTTCAATGTAGCTTATGCTACATTGATCTCTTTTGGGATAGGACACAGAGGGATATTTTCTTGCCCTCCGGTGACTAGCAGGGGTTGCTGCTCCTCCTTCTTAGAAGAGGAAAGGAGAGGTATTGTAACCATAAAGATCTGGCTACACTCCGGGGGAAAGAAAATATGGCATGTTCTCATTTCAAGGCACGCTAATTTCTCCCCTCTTTGCGCAAGCTGAGATCACCTGCTTCTCTATCGTCTGAATAATCTATCCCCACTCTCCCCTTCCCCAACAATATTCAACAACACCATTGACTCTTCCTGTAATTTTGTCAGCTGTCTGAAAGTGAGAGGACTAGAACTTGTACAGGTAGAACCACAATAATGAGAAAGCTATCCTTCACCAACCTAGTGTCCTCCGTGTGTGCTTGACTACAATGTGTATTGTAATCCAGAGCATTTGGAGAGCAACAGGCTGTGCAAAGGATGGACTACACAGTCAAAATCCATGTAACATTGCAAAGAAGAAGCAGGCTTAAGCAAAAGGATGACAGAAAGGAGACAACACCTTGGATTATGTACAAATTGAAAACTGTTCGTAAAATGTTACTGTTTCCCAGATATGCAGACAGATCATTGCAAACAGCCTTGCTCACAGTTTTATTCTGAAAAGAAAGTTAATTTCTGGCTGTATGTTTTTGGAGTATTTTTTAAGCTATAAGTTTCTATTTTTATTACATATTTGGCTGGTATTCAATATATTGGGTTATCTACCTAGAGGTTTGAGGATTTAGCAGAATAGAATAGATAAGGGCCCAATCAACAGATTGTAAGATTATTTTCTTTTTTATTCTCTGCCTTTTAACAAGGTGATAGATTAATTAACTGATAACTTGAACATGTCAAAAGAATATTGTTTAAACTTTTCCTTAAGTATGAAAAAGTTACCACCTATTGTTTAGGAAGAGAAATTCTATCTTGATAGGATTAATTTACTTTCTAAAGATCAAAAGATAGCATAATATCTTTAGATATGTGAATCTCTCTGATTATTTGTGAATCAATGGATGCTGACAGGGCTGCCAACTGATCAGAAAGAATGCATCAACTGCTCTTGCACCTTTAACAACAGCTTGATTCAGAGACATTAAGGAAGACAAGCTTTTAATGATCATTAATTACTATTGTTAAGCAGAGGAACCCAGAAATGTACACACTGAATTTCCTTAAAAAAGGAAATACCCAAATTATTAAATACATTTTTGTTTGTATGTATGTGTATATATGCAGCTCTGTCATATTATAAGCACAGAGTGATTAACAATAAACATAATATTAAAGATATAATACTCTAAACTCAGGATATCTCTGTTAAATGTGCTGGAAATTAAAACTTTCTCTCAGATCCATTGTAAGAATTTGTGTGTAACAGAGCAATTTAAAGCAACCATGGATAGTGAGATCCAGGCTGTGGATAGCAAAACTTGAAGTGTGGATATTGAGTCCTAATAAGTGGATGCCGGTACCTGCTGCAGGCTACCCTGTGGATCCATGAGCCTGGTGAGATGAAGTAGCTAAAAACCAATATTCCCAAATAAATCTCACCAAGTTGAAGAAGAAGCCACTGAGGTGTTTTATTCAGATGAAAGTGATGGCAGCTTGCAGTAATGTTCCAAAGAAAGCTGAGATACCATAACATTGCAAAACAGACATTTTTATACAGTACAGTTCTTTGAAATTCCCAGCTTTGCTGCATTGGCTAGGCTCAGTTGACAACACGGAACAGAGAGGAAGGATTTCCTGCAGAGTCGGGATTGTGGTGCCCACTAACCAATAGGAGAGTGTTCCCTGCTTCCAAAGCAGATTTCTGCTCTCCAATGGCTGGCAAGGGACAGGAGAGTTCGGGAAACAAAGGAAACAAAGGAGTCTTGAGGTGGTTATCAGGTCCCAGCTGAGGGACAAAGAGGGCCATCGGGTCTCATTCAGTCTATGAAAAAATTCATATGAATTTTTGTCCTGGCATTAAATGTTTGCGTATATATGCTGTGCTCTGCCCTGAGTCCCCTTCAGGGTGAGAAGAGCAGAATTTAAAGGTTTTAAATAAATAAATAATAATAAATATTGTAAAGATAATAGTGATATTTTAATGCATTTTATTGTTATTTAATTGTTTTATCCCATCCTCCCCACTTGTATAGCAAATTACAGAAGTTACATTTGAAATATCCATCTGACTTAATTTTTCCACTCCACATTTTAGCACGTTCTCTAAATAATTCCAAATTGGTTCTCACGTCTCTTAATTATTGTAACCTTTTCAATTTTATCTATATTGTTCCATTTGCAATTTGTTATTTCCACATTTAACATACTAACTATATACTTATACCAATTTGTCAGAGTCCATTTTGTTTTATCTTTCCAACATTTCACTAAAACAATTTGTGCACATGCTACTAATTTGTCAACCAATTTTTTTCTTTTTGTATATTCTTCACTCCTGTTATCCTTGCATGTATTACATTTCTATTAACTATTTATTTATTTATTTATTTTTATTTACTTTGCTTATATACCGCTGTTCTCAGCCCGAAGGCGACTCACAGCGGTTTACACCCAATAAAAACAGCAATAATTCAATGCACATATAACAATTGACCACTTAACACATTATCCACTTAATAAACAACAAGCAATTACACTAAACAATTATTACAATAACCAACCCAATCGTCTCATCATCAAAGCGTAGTCCAGGTTCGTCGTCCATTGTTCCATTCCTATGTTCAATTACCAATATTGCACTAGATTACTCGAACGCCTGCACAAACATCCAGGTCTTCAACTTTTTTCGGAATGCCATGAGAGATGGTGCCAGCCTAATGTCCGTAGGAAGGGCGTTCCACAGCCCAGGAGCCACCACCGAGAAGGCCCTATCTCTCATCCCCGCCAACCATGCTTGAGAAGCTGGCGGGATCGAGAGCAGGGCCTCCCTGGAAGATCTCAAAGTCCTGGTGGGTTCATAGGCCAAGATGCGGTCAGATAGGTATCTTGGGCCGGAACCGTTTAGAGCTTTATAGGCCAGCGCCAACACCTTGAATTGAACCCGGTAGCAGATCGGCAGCCAATGGAGCTGGCGCAACAGGGGGGTCGTATGCTCCCTGCGCTCTGCTCCTGTTAGAATCATGGCTGCCGCACGTTGGACTAATTGAAGCTTCCGGGCCATCTTCAAGGGCAACCCCACGTAGAGAGCGTTGCAGTAGTCTAGGCGGGATGTGACCAGAGCGTGGACTACCGTGGCCAAGTCAGACTTCCCAAGGTACGGGCGCAGCTGGCGCACGAGCCTAAGCTGTGCAAATGCTCCCCTGGTCACCGCTGAGACCTGGGGTTCCAGGCTCAGCGATGAGTCCAGGATCACACCCAAGCTGCGAACCTGCGTCTTCAGGGGGAGTGCGACCTCATCCACCACAGGCTATTTGTAGATTGATTTGTAGATTCTATTTATTTCTCCTTCAATCATTCTCCAGTATTCTTGCACTCAATGGCATTCCCATATCGTGTGAATAAACATCTCTCTTTGTTCACAACTATGCCAACACCTTTCCTTTATCCCTGGTAAAAAAAGTGAAAGTTGTGCAGAAAAATTTGCCAGCCTTCATGGCAAATTGGCAGGGCAACTGGACAATCCTGACACCCCATGTCCTGACTTGCCAGCAGTGGTGCTTTTTCATTACATGTAGGGAAGCATCCCCCCACACTGGCCCCATAGTTTCCAGTGGAACATGGGAAGCATTCAGTGTTCTGGGTGCAGCATCATAGGACGCTTGCACCCTAGTTCGTTAATGGAGCCCTGCTGGAAGTGAGCCTACGTCATGTGATGGGCAGCATGGGGCTCCATCAATCAGCTATGCTGCAAACATCCTAGATTTCTTGCAGCCCATCATGTGATGAAGTCCCAAAAGGTATATGCTAGCATACATTTAAGTCCTTCTTTATTTTTTTCATGTCAGGAGAGACTTGAGAAACTGCAAGTCATTTCTGGTGTGATAGAAACAGTGAAAAGGGGAGATATGCCCAGTTAAATGCGCAATTCCAGAGGTTAGCCAGAAGAGATAAGGAACTATTTTTAAATAAGCAATGCATGGAAGTGGAAGAAGACAACAGAATAGGAAGGACAAGAGACCTCTTCCAGAAAATTAGAAACATTGGAGGTAAATTTCAGGCAAAAATTGGTATGATAAGAAACAAAGATGGCAGGGACCTAACAGAAGCTGAAGAGATCAAGAGAAGGTGGCGAGACTATACAGAAGATCTGTATAGGAAGGATAATAATATCGAGGATAGCTTTGACGGTGTGGTGAATGAATTAGAACCAGACATCCTGAGGAGTGAGGTTGAATGGGCCTTAAGAAGCATTGCTAACAACAAGGCAGCAGGAGATGATGGGATCCCAGCTGAACTGTTTAAAATCTTAAAAGATGATGCTGTCAAGGTGATGCATGCCATTTGCCAGCAAATATGGAAAACACAAGAATGGCCATCAGACTGGAAAAAATCAACTTATATCCCCATACCAAAAAAGGGAAATGCGAAAGACTGCTCAAACTTCCGTACAGTGGCCCTTATTTCTCATGCCAGTAAGGTAATGCTCAAGATCCTGCAAGGAAGACTCCAGCAATACATGGAGCGAGAGTTGCCAGATGTTCAAGCTGGGTTTAGAAAAGGCAGAGGAACGAGAGACCAGATTGCCAATATCCGCTGGATAATGGAGAAAGGCAGGGAGTTTCAGAAAAACATCTACTTCTGCTTCATTGACTACTCTAAAGCCTTTGACTGTGTGGATCATAATAAATTGTGGCAAGTTCTTGGTGGGATGGGCATCCCAAGCCACCTTGTCTCTCTCCTGAGGAATCTGTACAAGGACCAAGTAGCAACAGTAAGAACTGACTACGGAACAACAGACTGGTTCAAGATTGGGAAAGGCGTACGGCAAGGCTGCATCCTCTCACCCAACCTTTTTAACTTGTATGCAGAACACATCATGCGATGTGCAGGGCTGGATGAATGCAAAGCTGGGGTGAAAATTGCTGGAAGAAACATTAACAACCTCAGATATGCAGATGACACCACTCTGATGGCCGAAAGCGAGGAGGAGCTGAGGAGCCTTCTAATCAAGGTGAAAGAAGAAAGCGCAAAAGCCGGGTTGCAGCTAAACGTCAAAAAAACCAAGATTATGGCAACAAGAATGATTGACAACTGGAAAATAGAGGGAGAAACCGTGGAGGCCGTGACAGACTTTGTATTTCTAGGTGCAAAGATTACTGCAGATGCAGACTGTAGCCAGGAAATCAGAAGACGCTTACTTCTTGGGAGGAGAGCAATGTCCAGTCTCGATAAAATAGTGAAGAGTAGAGACATCAGACTGGCAACAAAGATCCGCCTAGTCAAAGCCATGGTATTCCCTGTAGTCACCTACGGATGTGAGAGCTGGACCTTAGGGAAGGCTGAGCGAAGGAAGATCGATGCTTTTGAGCTGTGGTGTTGGAGGAAAGTGCTGAGAGTGCCTTGGACTGCGAGAAGATCCAACCAGTCCATCCTCCAGGAAATAAAGCCCGACTGCTCACTGGAGGGAAAGATACTAGAGACAAAGTTGAAGTACTTTGGCCACATCATGAGGAGACAGCAAAGACTAGAGAAGACAATTATGCTGGGGAAAGTAGAAGGCAAAAGGAAGAGGGGCCGACCAAGGGCAAGATGGATGGATGGCATCCTTGAAGTGACTGGACTGACCTTGAGGGAGCTGGGGGTGGTAACGGCCGACAGGGAGCTCTGGCGTAGGCTGGTCCATGAGGTCACGAAGAGTCGGAGACGACTGAACGAATGAACAACAAAGAATTGGCTGTCTGCAGGAACATTGCCCAGAGGACACCTGGATGTTTAATTTTTTTTTTTTACCATCCTTGTGGGAGGCATCTCTCATGTCTCCGCATGCAGAGCTGGAGCTGACAGAGGGAGCTCAACCCGTTCTCCCTGGATTCGAACCACTGACTTATCTATCAGCAGTCTTGCCAGCATAAGGGTTTAAACCATTGCACCAGCAGGGGCTCCAGTTCAAGTTATATGCCACCAACAGGATGTCAGCTAATGTATGGAGACCAAAGACAAAGGCTGTCTAAAGAAGAGTTAAGGAGTACTGTTCAAACAGAAATCCATAATTTTAAACACATTAGGTAAAGGTAAAGGTTTCCTCTGACATTAAATCTAGTCATGTCCAAGTCTGGGGGTTGGTGCTCATCTCCATTTCTAAGCCAAAAAGCCTGCATTGTCTTTAGATGCCTCCAAGATCATGTGGCCAACATGACTGCATGGAGTGCTATTACCTACCCACTAGAGCTGTAGCTATTGATCTACTCACTTTTGCATGTTTCTGAACTGGTAGGTTGGCAGAAGCTGGGTCTAACACTGGGAGCTCACCCCTCTCCCTGTATCTGAACTGCCAACCTCACAGCCAGCAAGATCAGCAGCTCAGCTGTTTAACCCGCTGCATTACCAGGGGTCCCTTTAAACACATTACTTGGCTATTTGCAAAGTTAAAGTACATTTTCAAACACCACGCTCAGTCTGATGACAAAAATGTATAGTGTAGCATTTGAGACTTTTTCTGCAGAATCTGTCAATATCAGCAAACAGCAGAACAAAGGTGGAAAAGCCATTTCAAGTATTATATACAATGTCCATTAAGCACATATAAAGACACATACTTTGTGCATTGCTTCAGTAGAGCAGTGGTGGCAAAATGCCCCATATCCCTTTTCTTGTGCTTAGTGCTATTCTCATGTCCAAAATTGTCTCACGTGTTTTGTAATCTTTCTCTTGCTCTTTTTCAAATGTTGGGAGGGCATGAACATCTGTGTATTTCACTCACCCAAGTCCCATTTCAAAAATTAACACAGAGAAACAGAAGGTACAACTGGCTTACAGAAGCTCTCCCAAACAAAGAGGCATAGAAATTGATCTCAGTTTTGCATCCTGTAATCCTTTGCTCAAAGGTAAGTTCATTTTGGGGCACAGTCTGGTTCACAAATTGGATGCTTTTAACAAGCATATTTCTGCATAAAAAGGCGTGAATCAATTAATTATAACAATTAATCCATCTTACATGTTTGGAGCTCTCATTAATAAACAAATTCAAATGATATTTTTCAGTGTTTTCTTTGTGGATAAAGTAACTGCATTTAGGAAGAAATGAAGGAAGCTGAAATATGAAGAAGGATGCTGGAATCAATCCTAATGGGTTCTTTTAAGATTAGATCTTTCTTCCCATTGCTTTGCTTTTAACTTCTGAGATAAGCAAGTAAATTGCTCTATATGCTAAGAGTTTCCTAAAACTAAAGCTATTCCAGGGGATATACTACCAAGCATGTAATTATTACCAGCAATAAGGACTACAACTGTGTGTCTTCAGTTATATACATTCAAAGAAAGGGATCAGGCTCACTCTGCACCCCCCCCCCCCCCCAACACTGCAGTTTGTTTGAATCTGGCACAGCCTGTTATCCGTTGGAAATTCTGGAAGATTTTAACACCCAGCAACAAGATCAGCCTATAGAGAGACTTGTTCTTGCCTGTACGCATGGGTGGTGGAAAAGAACAAGATAGAGCATGAAGGAAAAACAGCCCTCCCTATCTAGAAACAATAATGTAAGCATTTGAACATGGAGACAGAAAGAAAGGAGATTTGGGGGGGGGGGGGGGATCTGTTGCATGCACTTGGTATACACAGAGGGATCACCAAAGAGCTTTACAATAATCTTTCTTTCCTCTTGTGCTTGTTCTCATCCACACATATCTGTGATCTCACATGTACACACACATTAACAATGGATAGATATGAAGAAGGGTTCTTCATGCACAGTATCTCCACTAAATGGAGAAAATGGTTACCAAGTGGAAAGAACTAGTTACAGGAGAACTATTCACTGTATATGACAAAAGTTTTATTTACTGCAAATATATTACAAAAAGAGGATAATGTTAAGTCAATTGCCTTAGCAGTCTTCCCAAGCTTAGTGCCCTCCAGTTGTATTAGACAACAATCCCCATCATCTAACTACAGCATGGTTACCAGAAATTGTAGTTTCTATAACTCTGAATGGAAACAGATTGGGCAAGACATGAGCCCTTCCTTACAATAACAGATCTAGAGAAGGATGGAAGTGGAGAATGTGCAATTCCACATAAGAAGTGAGAGGAATTCTAGGGAAATGGTGAGGCTTTGGCAGGATGGGTGAGGTATGTTACTGAAATCAGCTATCTGCCACCAGGGGCAGTGTAGGTCTGTTGCCCAGCAAGCCTTGCTACTTTGGAAGCCAGCAAAAACATAACCAGGTTGGAAGGCAATGACAGAGGTTTATTCACCTGGCCAGATGAATGACAGAATAGCATGATTTCAGAAAGAACTCACATACTCATACAGAAAAGTGCAGCACATCTTATAAAGTTTGGCGGCTATTCAATCCTTCCACTCCTTCTCCTGGTTGGTCAGGACATGTGCTTTTTAGGATCCACCTTCTCATTGGCTGAGACTTCCTCCCAACATCACAGAAGAGAGATCAGATAGGATGGGTAGGGTACAAAATCAAAAGTTCGTTGCTGTGCCCATCTCTGAGGGCATGGGCCCCATTGTTCAGACTGGAAAGAATTGACATTTTGCATTAATGGACTTTGGAAGCTTGGAATAATCTCTTCACAACAAGAGACTCACATAAACACAATGGAACTTTAACACTGTTTTTACTAGTTGGGAAACCCAAAAATCAGTGAAGTGGGTAAACAAAGTCCTTGATGAATCTTGGGTTTTGGAAGTTACTGACAATGTCTCTCAAGCCCCTTCCACACTGTCCTTATATCCCAAAATCTGATCCCAGGTTATCTGCTTTGAACTGGATGATATGAGTCTCCACTGCCAGATAATCTGGATCAGATTCCGGGATATAGGACAGTGTAGAGGGGGCCTCAGCAGGGAGTCCACCAGAAGAATCTGAGTTATTTACCAAAACAGCCACGTAGTCCAAAGTCACATAAGCACCACATAATATAAGTTATGATAAATGATAACCTTGGGTCTAATGGACCTTGTCTGGTCTGCTGTACAGCAAGGACACAGTTGCAGAAACAGAATAGTGACATATTGGAGATTGCAGTTCAATAATGCAGTTTTGCAACAGTGAAGAGGTTAGGAAAAAACAAAAGACATTCAGTGGACAGAGAGAAAGGGCCGGGTCTATTTTGTTAATTAAATACATGCATGGTTGTGTGTGTGTGTGTGTGTGTGTGTGTGTGTATCTGTGTAGGTGTTTCTTGACAGGCTTAAGGGAATTTTATCTTTTTATTTGTATTTCTCTTGAGGCTGCGAGGGTGGGGCTTGGGAGATGAGGGAAAAGTCAATAGTCACAGCCTAATCTTGGGTCCAGGGATTTCCTCAGAATTACAAAAGAAAAGTTGATGAGATTAAGGAGTTCGGGCTTCCAGGATGTTCAGTTTCCCAACAACATTATATATCAAATTTCTTTGGCTGCCCGGGAATATGGTTTCACCTCAGTGTGCATGTAAAAATATAAATCTTCTCCCCTGTTTATTAATAAAGCAGAAACCTGAATCAAGACATAGGAGAAACCTAAAATGTTTTGTCAATGAAAACCTCTATAAGGACTGTGGGGCTATTGTCTTCTTTGGATGGCCATTGCCTATGTCCTGGGTGGTAGATATTAATCCTCCCAAGAATGTTTGGGGCTGGGCTGAGACATCTAAGATCTGTAAATATATGTTATAAATTTATAGTGATTATTATTAGAGGAGGAGGGTTGTTTTTTTTTATAACTGATACAGTTATAAAGAAAAGTGTATGGATGTCTTAAGATGACACATAGGAGGAGAGCAGATATGTAAAGAGAGCATTTACCAGCAAATAGGGAACGGGGCTTCTGCCTCTTTAATAACTATGTAGAAGAAGTATTTCAACAAGTGTGGCTTGTCATGCAGAAAACATTCTCTGGATCTCCCCTCTTTTACACAACAACTAAAAACAGATGCCAAGGGCCACATGAAAATTCCACGGGAGTCTGGGACTATTGGGAAATGGAAAAAAGCTTTTTTTAAAATGTATGTTATGCTAACTACATGTTTTCAGTTTCCCCCCAATAATTATTCACAGCTTTTTATAAACCCTTCAGTTTATGGGACAAATATAACAATCTTTGTATTGTCAAAGGCTTTCATGGCCAGAATCACTGGGTCACTGTTTGAATTTTTCAGGCTGTATGGTCATATCCCAGTAGCATTCTCTTCTGACGTTTTATCTGTATCTATGGCAAGCATCCTCAGAGGCTTGTTCAGAGGTCTCTGAACCTCTGAACAAACTTCTGAGGATGTTTGCCATAGATACAAGTGAAGCATCAAAAGATAATGCTACTGGGACATAGCCATACAGCCCAAAAATCTCACAGCAAACCCAATAACAATCTTTGTTTTTGGAACAACTATTTTATTCCCAAGACACAGAAGACAAGGAGGTACAGTCACTGAAGAAGGTCTACAGATTCCCAGGAACAGCCCCCAACCTGATGTGATATAACAGGGGCCATTAAAAGTTGCATTCTTGGCCTTACACAGGATAAATGTCCTATGCTAGTATAATTAATGTCATGAATGGATATATAATCTTCTCACAGCTGAAACAAGAGACCCTCATAAACAAAATAGAACTTTAACACTTTTTTTACTGTTTTTACTAGTTGAGAAGGCAATGCAAGCCTTAGTTAGTGATTTTGTGATTACATGAAATTTATAATTTTACATTATAAATGTTTAAGAAGTTGTTTATAGCCACTCAGCCAGCCTGGGTAACACATTCCTCACCTTGGCAGATGATCAGTTAGTTGTTCAGGCTACAGCCTGCAAAAGAAGATGTGATCAAGAATCTTTTCCATTCAGTTGTTACTTCCCCAGCCTGGATCATGTATCCATTTTACCACTGAGTGACCTACAGAATTATTCTGCAATCGTTTTTAAGGATACAGTTTAATATAGGAAAGACACCACTAGCTGTAAGAAAGGGGGGTGGGAGAGAGAAACAAAAGAAATGCCCCAAGCAGCTTTTAAAGAGAAGAATGGCACTTTTGTTTATCATTGTACGATATCTTATACCCCAAACCGCTAGACGAAAGAGACTTAAGTAACACATGCTGATACATGCTGCAAGCTTTCCTGAGTTGAATATTTTAGGGCCCTGGGGCAAACAGATGCACATTGTTTCAAAACTGAGTTTTCAGGTTCTTGGGAGGGGTGCAGGTATGTTTTAGAGAAAGAGTGTGAGAATGGGTGAGTGAGAGCAAGGGAGATATATCACCACATTACTGTTTGCTTTATCCTGTTAACCATTTGACAACAAGGATGGATAAAGGTTTCCCCTTGACATTAAATCTAGTTGAGTCTGACTCTGAGGAGCAGTGCTTATCTTTATTTCTAAGCTGAAGAGCCGGTGTTGTCTGTAGATGCCTCCTAGATCATGTGGCCAGCATGACTGCATGGAGCACCCATACCTTCCCACTGAAGCAGTACCTATTGGTCTACTCACATTTGCATGTTTTTTAAATTGCTAGAATGGCCAAAGCTGGGGCTAACAACAGGAACTCACCTCATCTGCGGATTCAAACCACCGACCTTCTGATCAGCAAGTATGCAGCTTAGCTGTTTAACGTGCTGTGCCATCGTGGTCCCTGACAACAAGGATGATTTGTTCAAATATCAACAGTTCATTGCTTGTGTAAATGCATTAATTTGGAGCAGGGTTCTCAAACTGTGTTCTGCAGAGCCCTTATAGCTCCGCGGGTGATAGTGAGGGGCTCCATGGCACCATGCTGCTTCTTGATGCCTCCCCAAATGTGTGTGTTTTTTTTAAAAAAAATGTACACATCCTGCCCTTCAATGGTTAACAGGCATTCCCAATAAGATTTAAATTAGACGTGTAAGAAGACTTCCATACTGGAACATAGAGAAGAAGCTGGTGAATGGTAGAATTTTATCAAAGGGTCTTTAACTTTCATTGGGTAACTTACGAGACTGTGACTCTAGGCAATTCTCAGAACTGTAGTCCCAAAAAGGTATATTTTAAAATTTCTAGTTATGTCTTCTGTTTTCAAGGAATCCCAATGTTTATTTACCATTCCACAACAAAATAGGATGCAACTTTCCTGATTCTAGGAGATCACATTTTGCAAAGAGAACAAAATCCTGCAGTTTACTATCTCACATCTGGATATTAGATCATTATCTACCCCTGGGGTTGGCATAATCCCCTCGCTATGCAGCATTACTCCATGGTAATTCAACACCCTGTTCTAAAACAGCGTATACTGGTGTAGTGAACTTTATTATTAAGGTATAAATGAATATATCCAAAACTTGATAAATTAATATATACACTGAGTAGATGTTATTTAATAACTTAGTCCTCATGTGGATAGTTAATTTCACTTTCTTAATAAATACACCAATGTTGTCTAGTTGTACCTTAATTGCTCAGTTGTATCAGCATGGTCCCTCAGTAGTTTTCTATGCGACAAAAGCAAACAGCTGTTCCGAGTGAAGCAAAAATGCATACTATTGCTGTAAAGCTCACTTACCTTTCTTTATCTTTACAAGCTCCCTCACTTCCCAAGAGGTTTGTAGCCCATAATTCGTCCTTGAAATGTGTTCTGTACCAATAGCCCATGGAAGAAAAATGGTTGATCTCCACCCCACTGAGAGCTACTACCAGGAGTAAAGCCAAGAGAAAGAGGAAATCTCTCCGACTATTTATAGAGGGCCAAATTGGAAAACTGCATAATAAATTATTCACTGGTCTCCAGCCAGTTGCTAGGGCATCCTAAAAGAACCATTGCCATGGGAATGTCAAGTTGGCAGCTTTACCTCCACAAAGCAGAAATAGTTTATAAAGTGTTGAAAGTCGTATGAGAAAAACATGTTGCTTATGTTAAGTCCAGTCTGCTAATTGACTCTCTTGGCTAAACAGGTTTGCAGGGTTTTGTGGTGTTTGGAGAAATCTTCCTGCAAATCATGGTCAGTTCCAGATGACAATGAAGGAAAACAAATATGTGCATGTAAGAAGGGCTTATATCATCCCATTTTTTACTTTCATATTCATTTCTGCCCTGTGGAGGTAAAGCACAGGCTAAATAGTCAGACTAAATTAGGCTCGTCAAGGAATATTCAAATAGATTTAGATTATAATCCAGTTGTGGAACATTGGGTTAGAAAATTAATTTGCTAAATTGCATGATAGAAATTGGGAGATTCATTCATTAGGTACCATTTGAAATATCTCAATGCACTGAATTGAATTAATTGATGAATTAACTAGTCTTCAAAACAATCCATGGGGTTTAAACAGAATGGCATGCAGGTTGACCTCTAGTGGCACAATTTATTATTAGGTCCTGTAAACCTGCTCTTATTGTCACTTTAAGGTTGCATTCCCCCAACTTGACCCTGTCAATATGTGTTCATATGGGAATAGTCAGATATGTAGCAAAATATATCTGGAACATGTGATATCAAGAGAGAGAGAGAGAACAAGCTTTCCTGAATTCTGTAAGCAATGAGTACAAGATGAGTGATTTCACCCATTTCACCCCTGTTTGGGTATCAGCCAGCACGTCAACGACTTAAATCTCGAAATAGTTTTCTAAGATCTACAGAGACACTCGCTGGAACACCTCAGCAAGCAAGAGTCCAAAAGTGGCAGGCTCAAACCCAGAACCTCAACCAATGGCTGATACCAAATGAGAGAGAGAGATCCATATGTACCATAGCGACCTTTTCTGCTGGAACACTGTAGCTCATTCTCTGATTCAGAACTGCCTGCATATGCCAAAAATACCACTGGTCCTTGGGTTTAAGCAAAAGTCAATGTGAAATAAAAATTACCATCCACTGGCAAATGCACCACAACCACAGTTCAAGAAGGCTAATGATTTTTGTTTGTTTGTTTTTTTGTTGTGTCAGGAGCAACCGCTCCTGTTGTGAGAGAATTGGCCGTCTGCAAGGACGTTGCCCAGGGGATGCCTGGATGATTTTTGATATTTTATCATCCTTGTGGGAGGCTTCTCTCATGTCCCCGCATGAGGAGCTGGAGCTGATAGAGGGAGCTCATCCGCCTCTCCCCGGATTTGAACCTGCAACCTATCGGTCTTCAGTCCTGCCGGCACAGTGCTTTAACCCACTGCTCCAACGGGGACTAATGGTAAGCTGAAATATGTCCAGAGAAAGGCAACCAAGATCATAAAAGGTCTGGAAACCAAACCCTAGCCTGAAAAAAAGAAGATTGAAAGATGACATGATCACCACTTCTAAATGTTTAAATGATGTCAGGTAGAAGTTGGAAGACTGTTTCCTATTATTCCAGAGGCCACAACATAAAACAGCAGATTCAAATTAAAAGAAAAACATTAGGAAAAAATCCTAAAGGTAATAGCTATTTGTTGGTGGAATAAACTACCCTTGAGGCAGTGGACTCTTCTTCTTTGGAAGTCTTTTAAAAGATTACCATCTTTCAAGGGGGCCTTTGTTGTGTATTCCTACATAGGAGGGGTCTGGACTACATAGCCATTGCAATCACTTTCAGCTGTATGATGCCATGAAATTCCTTTAGATAAAAAGACCAGAACTACTCAGTTGGCATAGTTTTGTAATGTTTTTTCTCTGCTAATGAGATAGCAGTAATGTAATTCTTTGGCAACTGTCAGCTGAACAAGACCACTGAGTCATTCTTGTTTCATGGGAAATGTAGGTGTGTTTTCATGAGATAAGCCCAGAGACATTTCTTTCCTTCCAAATTATTCGAGGGGTGCTGGTGACTGTGGCTGCATGTTGTCAATTAAAGCATATTGTTATGTGTTCTAAGTTACAAATAGAGCATAATATTAAATGACCAAAATCACTCCATTTAACAGCAAAATAATTAAAGTCTTTATGGCCACAATTCAGAGAACTGTTACTAATATTATACATCTAGCACAGAGTGGGGTTGTTGTAATTTTTGTGTTATTTATGTACATTGACATTGTGATTATTATTATTATTATTATTATTATGGATATTGATATATTTATGTGTTATGGCATGATATGTGCTGTTTTGTAAGCCACCTGAGTCCCTTTTTGTGAGATGGTGGTGGAATATAAATAAATTATTATTGTTATCATCATCACCATTAAAAAGTACTCTTTTTCCCTGGAGAATTCAATAGGTCTAGCTCAGCCAATAATTTGCTAATCATTTATTAGTTATAGCTAACAGGTTTTTTTTTCCTACAAATAGATTAAAGTTCAGCTTGACTATCTCTTATCCCAAATGCTTAAGACCAGAAATGTCTGGGATTTGGGGGGGGGGGGGGGTGGTGGAATATCTGTATTTCCATTTATATACATAATGAGACATCTTAGGGATGGGACCCAAGTCTAAACATTCATGTTTCATATACACCTTGTACACATAACCTGAAGGTAAATTTATGCAACACTTTAATAATTTTCTGCACAAAACACAGTTTGTGTACACTGATCCATCAGAAGGCAAAGGTAATTTTGATTGGATTCCCAGAGAAAGTGACTCTGCACCAAAGGGTTTCATCTTCAGTCAGCACACAACTCTCTCCAACTTTCTGTTTATCTCAGCCATGCATGTGGACAATTTTAGATTTTGGAATATTTCAGATTTTAGGATTATGTATAAGGGATGCTCAGCCTGCACCTAGCTCTCATCTTCTTCACTTTCATTGTTCCAATTATTCTATAAGGTGAACAAGGGCAACAGATAATGACCAATTCAAGATTACACAGATAATTTTGTGGCTCAGTGGGACTTAGAACATGAATATCTGGAGTTCTACTCTAGCACTCTAGTATAGTACAGTTCTACTCTAGTATGTATGGCAAACTGGCATTTTTCCCAATGTGCCAGAAATGTCTACTGTATTTGTGCCATATGACTGTTCTATTTGCCTAATTTCCTGAAAAATTGTCACATCCCAGCAATTTCAACAACATTGAATAGCATGAGGCTGTCTTTCAAATGCCAAGAATGAGAATGTATGTTTCATAGCAGATTACAAAAAGAAATTACATATCTCCAAGTGCTGAACAATCACAAAGGACTGAACAAGTTGCAACTATCTTGAGCTTTCTGGCCAGTTCATCTGTGGTAGTTGAATCAATCTTGTATTCCAGGAAACATGTCACAGTATAGATTGTAATGGCATCCCCCTTACATTTGCAGCTATTCAATAAGGATTGGGTTTTTCCTTTTGATTGATTCCAGCTACTACTCCCATTTTTCTATGCAAAATTGACATTGACTATTCTCCTCCTTAAATCTAAAAGGCTATATTGGCTTACCTGGGAGAAAGCCACAATTAATTTACATCAGTGAGATTGCAGTGAAAGTGTATGTTGGTTTTTTAATCCTGTACACATCATCCACTGTTTTGTAAAACTCTTTGAAGCTTGTGTTTCCAATGAGAAAATTGTGAAGTGATTAAGTGCATGATAAGACTTCAGATCTGAATACACAACCATACTGGCATTGGTGTTTCCAAGATCTGCAATCCATGCCTCATATCTGTCCTGACCAGGATGGTCCTGTGATTTTCAGAAATGATTCTAGCCTACTTGAGCAACATCTGCATGGGAGGTGTTCTTTTGTTACGGATCAGCAGTGGCCCATTTGTCCCTGCTTCCTATTGTAACATTCATTTGGTAATGTCAACATCCACCCTTTCGGCAGGTGCTTGCAGACCTTTGGCAGCGGTGGTCTATACTATGTCAAGGGTGAATTTCTTCCTAAAGCAATTGACAAATTGAAAGATAAATCTTACAAATAAATTGTTTTTCCCTCTTGCAATTTGCTTTTTGAAACGATATTTGAAGGATTTCTCCTGGCACCAATTCCTCAGTGTATTCATCTTCTGTATCACGTGGTGTATACCTAATGCTGTGCAGTCAATTATGCAGTATCTGGGCAGAGAAAGTCAGCTCTCTCCCCCCCCCCCCACCCACACACACACAGTGTCCCTCCCTCTCACTCACTTGTTCACTCTGTACATCTGTTCCATCCCTTTCCCCACATCTCTTTATCCATCTCATAGAAACATATACAGTAGTGGCACTGATAAGCACCATGCATGTAAGAAAACATATGACACATTTTTTAAAAAATAGAATTAGTGAGGAGAATATCTTTTTTGCACTCTCCCTTGTCATTCAATACCTTGCATACCATTGTAAAAAACACAATGCAACAGATAATATGAGGAGGAGTTTTGTGTATGTCATTTGCACTCAAGGCCAAAGACAGCTATGGAAAACAATTCATACTGATAGGAAAGCACTGTTGCCTGACAGCATTTCATATGAATGAATGATGTGCACTTGTGGACACCTATTATTGTTTCTGAAGCCATTTCCAAAATGGGAAGGGGTAACTCTCCATGACCAAAATGCATTTTGTTGTTGTTAACTGCCATCAAATAGACTTCAACTTACCGTGACCCCATTAATGATTATTTGATTTTTCTGTTAATTGGCATAGTTTAAGCTAAACTCAAATGTAACTAAAATTAAGAAAAATGGGGGGAAAGTCTTGCACATTGTTGTTCTAGTGAACTGATTGGGTTTCAGTGGCATCCTGTCAAAGTGGTAGAGCTGAAGGTGAAAGGCGGCTGCCTTCTTTTACATTGCTCCTAACATTCTTCCTTCTCTTGAAACATAAACCTTGACTCAGTCATCTGAGTGAATGGTATTGGCTTAGGAAGAACCTGCACTTGCTCATTTCTAGTTTAAGTTGGGCATCCCATATCCAAAATTCAAAAATGACTGAGATAGTGACACATTTGCTTTCTGTCGGTTCAGTGTGCACAAACATTGTTCCATGCACAAAATTATTAAAAATATTGTATAAAATTGCCCTCAAGCTAGGTTTATATAAACATCATTGAAATTTGTGTATAGACTTGAGTCCCATCTCCAAAATATCTCCTTACATGCAAATACAGAAAAACACCCAGACACAAAACCTTTCTGGCTAAAAGCATTTCAGATAAAAGATATTCAACCTGTATTCTGATTTAAAAAGAAGAGGTTCTGAGGCATGATGCCCAGGTAACCACACTCCACAACCAATATACTGCCTGGATCCCATTCTACTATCCTGTTCTCCTTCTGGGAGCTTTTGGCTCAAACTACTATATATGACAAATTCAGCATGTATTTAGTAGAGATGCTCCCTCAAGTGGAGAAAGATACTGGTGCTTTTTTCTCATGGCGTTTAGCAAGTTTTGCTCTTTAAAGGGTAAGTACAAGCATTAAATATTAATTTGAATGCTGAGCCCTTTCCTGGTAGCTTAATTGCAAACCATACTTCCTCCTCTGAAGATCTAGGCTAGGTCTGTACAACTTGGCAGTTGTAAAGGATCAATATTTTTTAAAACTTCTGCAGGCTCCTCCTTCCCCAGGAAGGCAAGCAGGGAAGGGCCGATAAGCCAAGGTGAAGCCCAGCCCCTCCTGCGAGCCACAGGGAAGCCCTTTGTGGGCTGCTTCCATCCCATGGGCCATATGTTGTGCAGGCCTGGCTGCAGTCACACAAATTAAATCTTAGCAGCTGCCAGTGAGGGAGACAAATATTTGTTTATAAAGTCACAAAATCATCTTTGTTTCGCAGGTTTTGGACCCAACATTTGATTTATCCATCCTAATACGTACTCTCCAAATCTCCATATATTTTTCAAATAGAGTTAAAGCTCTTGAGGGAAAGGGGTCTATTCTATTTTATTTTGCCTGAAAATAATATATTTGTAACCATGATGGATCTATTTGTTTGATTTGTTCTAATTGTATGGGTTTACCATTGAAATGAAAGTATTCTCTCTCTATATATATTCCTTTTTGTTTTCTACCTCCTGAATTGGTCATATTTCTCTTCCTGTTTAAAAGGAATCAAGAAAGGTCAAAGGGATAATGGAAGCTGGTGCTAAAAATTTATCTGAACCATGTATTAAATATTCCTTTCATAAAAAATATGTTTATTACTTTATATTGGACTAATTGGAAACTATCACAATATGGGAAGAAACTCTTCAAGATATACGTATAGCCAAAATTGATACTATTGAATCTTCAAGTTTTCCCTCATATTGTTTGTGGTTTTTATCTCTTTTATTGTATTGTGTTGTAGGGCTTGGCCTCATGTAAGCCGCCCCGAGTCCCCATCGGGGAGATGGGGGCGGGGTATAAAGTTTTTTTATTATTATTATTATTATTATTATTATTATTATTATTATTATTATTATATGGTCCCCATTATTTTCTTTTCATCAGACTATTTGTGATTTTGCTTTTTCATAAAATCATAGAGTTGGAAGAGATCTCATGGGCCATCCAGTCTAACCCACTGCCAAGAAGCAGGAAAATCATATTCAAAGCACCCCTGACAGATGGCCATCCAAACTCTGTTTAAAAGCCTCCAAAGAAGAAGCCTCCACCACATTCTGGGACAGAGAGTTCCACTGCTGAACAGTTCTCACAGTTAGGAAGTTCTCCCGAATGTTCAGGTGGAATCTCCTTTCTGCAAATCATTCTTCAAAAAAATCCCACTCTCACTTGTTTCGTTTTCTTATTACATGGCTGAATGGTAATCTTTCCTGGAATTCAAGGTCTCTGTTTGACTATTTCCTTATTTTCCTTGTCCCACAATTGTGAAATCTAAGATTTGTTGTCATTTCACCCAAAATATCAACTACAAGTACATTGATTCCAGTGACTACCTCCTTATTTGTTAGGCTCAAGTCCAGCATGTATTGTACATCCATATTGTCTAGTAGCCAAAGATCACCATAAAGTGTGAAATTTTAAAACATAGCACAAATAACTAAAACAACAAAAGGCTAAAATAGCATCTAGATAATAAATATGAGATTATATTGTCATTCTTTTTAGAAAATGTTAAAACAATTGGCTAATATGTCATGCTTGAATATTTTTTCCATAAATGACCTTGCTAAACATTTGTCCTCTATTCTCATTTTCCTTCTATGCCCTTGGGCAAACCTTGTTTTGAGACAGAGGAACAAACCATTTATATAACTACTGGCCTCATTTACAATAACAGAATTCATATAACACAACAACAAAGAATGCAGCAGCAATTAACAATGAATTACTAGGGGAAATAAGATAGATATCTATAACGGATCTGATAATTAACATTATGAATAGGCACAAACACACAAACCCCGGTCTACCTTAGTAAGTTGTAAGGTGCTGCCATCTTCTGAATAAAATTTAAAATTACTCTCTAAATAGCAGGAACAAATATGCCTGCATTGGTACATGAGGAGAAAAGCATCTACACTTTGGCAATGTTTTTATTATGACTGACCAAAATGCTACAAAAGTATGCAAACCATGAGGTTATATTGATCCCTTCACGAAGTTAAGCATTATATATAAAAAAGTAAAGAATACTAGAAGAAACAGAAATTTCAGAAATTGGAGGAAATGTTGTGGTCATAATGTTATCTGCCTTAACAGAATTCCTGATTGAATTCTTTGGGACAAAATACAACAGCCCCCTGGCCATAACGACACATATCTTTAAAGTTTTGCCATAGGGATTAATGCAGATTTATAGCAGAATATGAACAAGGCTGACAGTTTAATTTTGTTGATTTTCCCCACTTATCCCTCAATATTTATGATATCAATAACATATTGCTACAATTGTTCAGTCTTTTGTGTGACACTTTTTAGTCCAAATCTAAACCTCTTCAAATTTTAAAATATGTTGTCAAAGGCATTCATGCCCAGAATTCCAAAATACTCGGGGAATTTTTTTAAAAAAAACTATTTTCCACCTAGTTTGCATATTTGAACACAAAAACAAACAGGGTTGTTAAATTTTATCTAATTTAATCAGAATACCAGTGCTTATAAATGGACTCCACTTTTCAGGCTGAACTATTGAAGCAGGGAGATATTGGGGTGGAAGTGGGGACACTGGGGAAGCTAGCCTCTGAAATCCAGTGGGTGATCTTGGAAAAGTCATACTTTCCCAGCCTCAGAGGACAAACCCCTAAAGATATCTTGCCAAGGAAATCTGATAAAGAAGTTGTTCTAAGTGAGATTCAACTTGAAGAGACATCATAACAATATGAACAAATGGAGCTCTGACCTACATAAGACTGTTTCCCAGCTCCACTGCTACTATCTTTGCACCAGTTTGATGCAACTTGAAAACATTTTGGAAAGCTACAGGGGAGCATCATTATGTAGCCACAGTTTGCATGTTTTTACCATTTCGGTTTATGGCTGATCTCACAATGCATGCATATATTATCAGATTTGCTTAATCAATTAGACTTGTTTTGCTCACCCACTCTTGTATAAAGTGACACTGGTATGAGATAAGGGGGAGATGAAATACCTATGGGTGTATACAATACATGTATGCGAATAACAAAAACAAAGGGGGAGAGCAATACTACTTTTCCAGTGTCAATACAAACAGGGTGTTACCCTTCCATAGTGGGAGCAATCTGCTGACCTAAGTAGCCAGCTAACATCACCACCCCAACTGCAACATGAGCTCAATTTGAGAGTCAAATGACACATTTTAAAAACCAGGATCTTCCCTCCAAAAAACAGAGTAAACTGGAAATATTTTCTAATTGCCTTAAAGTGTTTAGGTATTGAAAATAAGAGTTTTCAAGTCACAGGGAAAAGAACCTTGCGTATTTCAACAGAGGTGGGATGGAGACAAGAACACATTGCAGTTTGTTTTATCTATCTTTTAAACTTTTGTATTAATTTAAATTTGTTTTAAAATTTGCTATATGATTTCAATGGTTTTTATATTATGTAGTTGATGATTTTAGCCTGTTGTTTTGAACACTTATTTAGGTCTCACCCTAGGGAGAAGATGATATCATCATCGTCGTCATCATTTACCTTCTGTATGTAGATTTATGACTTCCCATATCTACAGACGATATATTACCAAACTTTGCATGGATATACAAAACTTCAGATAATAGGGAACCTGGATAAAGTGAAGGATTTCTGAACCAAGAATGCCATGGAGCAGTACTTGAAGACCTAGAAAATGCCTATAGATGCCATATTTTCTTGGAAGTGGGTAAATGAAACCAAGGCTATAGGTCCCTCTGATATGGGGGTCCTACTGTACAGACATGGTAGTCCATCTAATTTATCCTTGCTCCTCTGCCACCCACACATATATACCGCCAGGTAGACAACCACCTGCCTGTCTTTTAATTCTACCACATCCTGATCTTGTACACTCACCCATCGAGATTGACAGAAGCCAAATGAATGTAGTTTCTGGTTGCTTGATTTACTATCTAAAATAGGCCTAATGTCAGTGTTAGCGTAAGTAGCCCACAGAATCACTCTAGCCGTTTTAACTCGTAAGTGTGATAAAAATAACTCATAAAGAAAACACATGAGTCTTTCGCTTTAAGTAGAAATAAAATGAAGTTCTATTCACTGGTTACAAAACAAGACAGAAGAATTGCTCTCATCAAAACGTAACAAAAACAATATCTTCTGTGAGTTCTCTTCATTCAACAACGCTCTGCAGACTTGTAACAGAATAATATACAGTCTCTCTTACTTAGTTGTCCATAGAGTGACCTTGTCTTGCCATAAGCAAACTTTATCTTCAGGACGCTTGCAGAACTGCTCCCGGCACCAAAGGCTTTTCAGCTCAAATCGAGCCCTCAAGCAAACCTTAGAACACAATGTTCAAAAGTTACAAACACTTAGTGGCTAACTATATACAGGAGATAATCATACATTCAATTAACCCATAACAGCTGCAACAGAAAAAACCCTGATCCTTTCTATAACTTAGAAAAAGCATGTTGCAAACCCTTAGTAGCATCACCTAATACTATATTCCATACTGTATATAATACCATAATTTGCATTGACTTTATATTTTGATTCAAAACAAATTGAAACTGAATATAAATTGAGTTTGTTGTATGTATTTTATGTTGGTGTGTTACAACTGTGTTGTATCCTGCCTGGAGGTGGGTAAATAAAATGTATTATTATTACTATTAGAATATTGCCATACAGTAATTAAAACCAAATAAAGACAAATAAAAGGAAATAAGACAGATTTCCAATTTTACTGTATTATTAAAAAAGCTTTTCTTTTTTAAAGAAAAAGAGTTCCAGTTACCTGAGAGTATACTATTATTTCTTTCAAAAAAAAATTTAACTAGTTGCCTGAAAGTTCTAGGTAGCTGCATCTGAGGACTCCAATGAACTGAGAGTCTACAAGCATTTCTTTGGATTTTTTGCTGGTTGCTTGAGAGGTCTGGTTAACTGAGCATCTAGTATTATTTCTTTGGGATTGTTTGCCCTTGCTTAAGAGTTCTGGTTAACGCAGAGTTACTGGTTGCTTGAGAGTTTTGGTTCACTGAGAGTATTAACATTTTATCGATTTCTTTTACCGCTTGCCTGAGAATTTCAGCTGAGAATAATCTACTACTATTTTGCCTTTGGCTTGAGAGTTCTTGTCAACTGGGGCACACGCCTGAGTAAGCCTTAGGGTTGGAGTAGAGCTACAAGGCTTGTGGAGAGGATGCCTGACCCTAAAGCAGACATGGCCTTCCCTCCAGATGTTTTGGACTTCAACTCCCACAATTTCTAACAGCCTCGGGCCCTTCTCTTTTCCCCCCTCCCAGCCACTTAAGCGTGAGGAATTGTGGGAACTGAAGTTCAAAACACCTGGAGGGAGGGCCCAAGTTTGCCTATATACCTGGCTTAGGGGCCAAGCGGGGGTTGAGCTGTGATTGGCCTGCGTTGCGCAGGCGCGCGCCCGAAGGCCCCTCATCAATTGGCCTGATTGGCTAGGGGAGCGGGAGGCTCCAGCCAATCGGGCGGGGCGCGATGCCCGGGCCCGGTTGGGGGGGGCTGCTGCTGGTGGTGGGCGCGAGGAGGGCGCTGTCCATCGAGCGGTGGTGCTGATTGCGCGGGGAGGGGCCAGCATGGGGCGGCCTCGGTAGCAGGGGCTCCTTCCCTCCTTGCCTTGCCCGCCTTCCACCTCCTCCGCGGCGCCATGGCCTCCTCCTCCTCCTCGTCCTTCCTGCTGCTGTTGCTGCTGCTCCTCTCGGCGGTTGCAGGGGTCCCTCCACCAGCGGGGGCTGCGCGCTCGCTCCCGGCCGTGGAGTCCTTGCTGGAGCAGTTCCGCCGGCAGCAGCAGCAGCAGCAGGAGGAGCCTTCGGGGCCCGGGAAGGAGCAGGAGGCGGCGGAGAGCGACCGGTGCGCCTCGGGAGGCGCCTTCTCTTCCCGGCCGGACTCCATCATCCGCACCAAGGACTCGCTGGCGGCGGGAGCCACCTTCCTGGGCTCCCCGGGCGCCGTGGAAGGAGCGCGCCAGTGCCTGGAGGCCTGCTGCGCCCGGGAGTCCTGCACCCTGGCCGTCCTCCAGCGCGCCCCGCCGCCCTCCCCGCCCGCCGCCCCCCGGTGCTACCTCTTCAACTGCACCTTCCGCGGGCGCCACGTCTGCCTCTTCGCCCCGCAGCCGGGCTACCACAGCTACGCCCGCGAGCAGCCCCGCGGCCCCGGTAAGAGAGCACGGCGCCTGGGCCCGGCCTCAGAACCTCTGGCAATGGGCCAGGGTTGACTCAAGCCTTCGAGAGAGGCGAAAGAGGGTCCCTTGTTATTGTTATTGTTAGCCTGGCACTGCTGGCTGGATAAGCCTTGAAATAGTAATACTAATAATAAGAATTTTATGTGTGACTCTGACGTCCCTGGAATGAAATTTTGGTCAGGCTTAAAGGAAGGTTAGGTTTAAGGCTGAAAGGTTGAATACTAGACTCTCGGTTAACCAGAACTCTCAACCAACCAGCAAAAAATCCAAAGGAAAAAAATACATTACAACTATACCTTCGGTTTGCTTCTGATACAATAAATAAAACCCAAACTTCAACCCAGTGGCATTAGGGTAACAACAACAACAATACTCTCAGTTCACTGGAATTCTCAGCTAATCGGTAAACTAAAAAAAGTAAAGGTAAAGGTTTCCCCTTGACATTAAGTCAAGTCGTGTCCGACTCTAGGGGTTGGTGCTCATCTCCATTTCTAAGCCAAAGAGCTGGAATTGTCCATAGACACCTCCAAGCTCATGTGGCCAGCATGACAGCCTAGAGCACCGTTACCTTCCCACCGGAGCGGCACCTATTGATCTACTCACATTTGCTTGTTTTCAAACTGTTAGGTTGGCAGAAGCTACAGCTAACAGCAGGACCTCACCCCACTCCCCGGATTCGAACCTGCGACCAGCGGTCAGCAAGTTCAGCAGCTTAGCACTTTAACCGACTAGACCACTTAAAGGAAAGATGCGAATAAATTGTTGTTGTTGTTGTTGTTGTTACCCTGATGCCACTGGGTCGAAGCAAACCAAGGGTACAGTTGTAATGTATTTTTAAAAAATACAGAGTTAAAAAACTTGGCATTATGCTAAATGTCCTTAGACCAGTAGCTGGCCACTCGGAGTGCCTCTGGTGTTGCTGTAAGAAGATCCTCCATTGTACATGTGGCAGGGCTCAGGTTGCATTGTAGTAGGTGGTCTGTGGTTTGCTCTTCTCCACACTCACATATTGTGGACTCCACTTTGGGGCCCTATTTCTTAAGGTTGGCTCTTCACTTCGTGGTGCCAGAGCACAGCCTGTGCAGCACCTTCCAAATTGCCCAGTCTTCTGTGTGACCAGAGGGGAGTCTTTCATTCAGTATCAGCCATGGCTTGAGGTTCTGGGTTTTAGCTTTCCACTTTTGGACTTTCGCTTGCTGAGATGTTCCTGCAAGTATCTCCATAGGTCTTAGAAACTATTTCTTGATATAAGGCATTGTCATGCTGGCTGATATCCAAACAGAAATGATGATGATGATGATGATAGTAATAGTAATAATAATTACTCTGACATGTTGGGTCAGAAGTGGATCAAGCCTTAAAGAGAGGGGGAAGAGGAAATCGCTGCTGCTGCTGCTGCTATGTTTCTTAGCCTGATGCTGCTGGCCTGAGTTTGGGTCAAGCCTTAAAGCACTGAGGAGGAATTGTGATTATGATTGTTATTTGTTACCCCCTCCCCTTGCCACTAGAGCAGGCATGAGCAAACTTGGGCCCTCCAGGTGTTTTGGATTTTAACTCTCACAATCCCTAATAGCCAGTAGACAGAGGGGCACATCTACACTATAAAACTAATGTAGTTTGACACCACTTTAACTGCCATGGCTTAATGGTCTGAATCCAGGGATATATGGGCTTGGTAGGGCACCAGCACTCTTTGGCAGAGAATGCTAAAGACTTTCTGAAAACACAGACCTCATCACCCCCACCCCCACCACTATGATTCCATAGCATTGAGCCATGGCAGTTAAAGGGATGTCAAGCTCCATTAATTCTGCTGTGCAATTGCACCCCACAAGGTGTTGGAGAAGGATTGGTTTAAGGCCAGGATTTGAGCAACACTGTCCTGGGGGCATTTCGGTCTGCAAGACATCCGCAAGACTAGGCCAGCCCACGCAGCAGGCTTATTTACACAGTGAACCTTCTGTCCTAGCTGTAGCATAGGAAAGTGTGGAAGTGTGGTGCACAGAGTTATGCTCTTGGTTATTGGTTCCTTCTGCTTTCCCTTGATGTGTATCTAGACCAGGCCTTTAAAGGTAGCCTCATTACAGTGTTCCAGATGGTCATTAATCCTCAGGACCCATAACAATGACATTTTGAAACCTGATTCAGAGCACTAATTTCATTTGTAAAGCTGGCCACTTCTGTTAGCAGGAAACACTGGCATTCAAAGTCCAGAGGCTCCAGAACAAAATACTGGTTTGTACTACAATTGTTGCAACTTCCAACTATCATAAGTCAACAGTTAGCATATGTACTTCAAGCTTTAGGAAAGTTTGTAATGATCTCTTATAACAATATAGTATGTGAGCATCTCATGTATATTGTCCAACACTTGAAAATATATACTATTTCTTTAACTTACCAGTGATTCCCCCCCCCCCCCCTTAGATGAGTGCTCTCCAAAAACTTCTAGGTCTCACAGAGTAAGTCTGTGGTCAGTGTTATCTAAATATTGAGCATAAAGCCAAGCTGGAACACTAGAAGTTTCAAGGGATAACACTTCTCTAGTTCATTCTAGGTCTTCCATTATGAATCTGTGGTCAACTTCTGGCTGAAGTTGACCATGGAGTTTTCCTAGAGGGCTAGACATTCATAGAGAGAAGTTCTTCCAGGTATCACAAATGTGTTTTTTTTAATTTAACCCATCCAACTTTCATGGGGGTCTTATGCCCCTATTCCAGTGGTTCTCAACCTGGGGTCCCCAGATGTTTTGCCTTTTAACTCCCAGAAATCCTAACAGCTGCTAAACTGGCTGGGATTTCTGGGAGTTGTAGGCCAAACACCTGGGGGACCACAGGTTGAGAACCACTGTCCTAATTCCTGTGAATGCAGAGGCCCTTTGCCCAATTAGTTGCCCTCCAGAAGTGCTGGATTGCAATGCATGCTGCAGTCAAGCCCATCTCTAGGACAATAAATTGGTTAAGACTTAATACATTCTCTCTAGGAATCTCTAGGTACTCCAGTGCAAGGTGCTCTCCCAGGTTTTTAATGCATTTTTCATGCTTTTTTCACATTTGGGGAGAGGTCTTGTGCCTTGAACCGCTACGAAAGTGGAGGGCCTGCTGTAATGCAGATGGTGCCAGTTTCTGCTCTCTTGGATATGCTTTCAGCAGATTGGCTGTATCTGGTGACAGCTGGTCCAACAGAAAGCAAACATGAGCCAGATAGGTGCCAGAATACAATCTGCTTTGAAATTGAACCATCTGTCAGAGAAACTAGGCTTCCTAATCCCAAAATCTTTTCATCTGTGCCACAGATTGGCATTGGATTAATGTTAATATTTTGATGTTGGGATGTGCTTTTCTCAATTTTGAAAGCTATGCCATAGCAATGAAAGTGTGTCTTGAAAACAACAACAATCACAACTTTGAATAAAGCCGGGCTTTGTTTTCTTTGAGTAACGAAACCACTTTGTTTTATTTAGAAACCGATGAGCCTCCCCTCAGCAAAGCAGGCACAGATGTTATCCTTCAGTTGCCTGTTGACTGGGTGATTCTGGATGGCCGGGAAAGTATGGATGACCATGGAATTATACAGTATGAATGGACTTTGCTTCAGGGTGCCTCATCATTTGATATGAAGGTACATCAAACCACGGAGCACATATTAATTCTTTCCTGAATTTAATGCTGATATTGTAAAAACACGTTTTAATTCTGCAAACAGATCACTAGTGTAAACAAGGAGTGGTTGAAACCTGTTTATTTTCATCTAGTCTGTTCTACTTTATTTTATTTTTTTTTGCTTAATATTGTATAATAAACTTTCAAAAATAATTAAACACAAATCATAAGTTAGAAGTAGAAGCGGCACATAATGGATCCTATTAGTTACAATCAAGTAAAGTATATCCCTTGATACAGTTGTTGAATGGTGCATTAAAATGTAGGCAAGTCTGCTCTGGAAGAGACTAGTAGGCCAGTAAGACAAATAAAAATTAGCAGCAGAACTAAAAATACTACAACTTATTGAACCAAATGTAAACTAGAACCTGTACCCAGGAAAAAGAATTAAAATATAAAAGTGCTGTGTTCTAAAGCAGGCATGCAAACTTCGGCCCTCTGGGTGTTTTGGACTTCAGTTCCTAACACCCTACCAGCTGAGGGTCAAAGTTTCCCCATGCCTGTCATAAAGGCATAAATCAGATTTCCTAATGAGTATTTATTCTTTAAAATTTTCACTTGTGAAAGAATTAGGTTAATGTATAGTCAAATATTCTGTGCAAAACTGTCTTGCAGCAGTTTGTATAATCCAACTGCAGGGGCTACTCCAACTGTAGGTACTCAATTCTATGTCTTCCTTGGTTCACCTTTTTGCATACCTAAAATATTTCCTTTTTAGGAATTTTCCAGGTCCTCCAGGTAATTCTATGGTATTCCTTTACCAGAAGTTGCTGTACAGTCAGTTATGAATTCTATTTGCTCATAGCTTACATATCAAATATCAAATGCTAGCTACTTACTGGATTTTCTTTGTTCAAAGGAACAGGACTAAATAGAACTGTAAGTTTGAACAAGATAAAAAGCAAGCACTCTTTTGCTTGAGTCGACTTTGCTTTGAGAAGGATGTATTCTAGAGCGAATTTATCAGATTGTTGCCACTATGTTGTGGATGAAAGGTTTAACACTTATTTAGATCAGGTAACAGTTGTTTGGAGCAAAGAAGAGTTTGCTCATTAAATGACTCCAGTGTATATAAAGCCATATAACTGTTCAACGTGGCAGTTTATTCGGAAATTAACTGCCTAGTTCCATCCTGTAACATAATAAATAGTGTAATTCCATGACAGGTTTACAGGAAAACTGATAGACAGGAGGACTCTAGCAGTGTTTCTTTCTATTGCTGTTTGGTATGCATGGAAATTCATCCTTATTCTCCTAATTTATCCATCTACACATGAGCAAAAAACTAACTTGCTGTTATAATTCTAGAAAAAAAGCTGATGTATTATAGTGGCTGGATGAAAATTGTGGTAGACCAGCACCCAATACCAAAGAATCTGTACATGCCCCCATCTGGAAGATACTTCATTGGATGTTAAAATTAACATTCCTGGAGCTGAAACCTTCAGTTGAACCATCTCCTTCCGAGAAACAGAAGGCAGAGACATATTCTTAAGCATTGAATTTTGCTATTGTGAACCGCTCTGAGTCGCCCGAGAGCTGAGAAGAGCGGTATACAAATGTAGTAAATAAATAAAATAAATAAATATTCTGAAAAAGAAAGGACAGACAAAATCTAAACAGTATCAGTGATGAGCCAGAACAAAGCACCTGGCATCTTCAAAGAATGGTGTAGTAACAACCTAGCCATAACAGTGATGTCTGTATGCAAAAGGATGAAGATGTGGTGACAGCAGGCATAGCCTTAATTCCAGCTGTACGTTTCTGAGCATAACACTGGCTTATATTATCCTGATTCTTGGTCTCAGCATAGTAAAATACCCTGACTTTCTAGACTTTCTAGACTACTCTGTCACATTGCCTTCACATTGAGTTATGACCTAGTTAGTCATTTCTGTTTATCTCAGTGGTTCCCAACAATTTTTTGACCAGGGATCACTTTGACCAGGGGTCAGTCTCCAACTTTAGTATCAAAAGTGTTATGAATTAGTTTTTGGTCAACTTTAGATTTGGTTTGGTTATTTGGGGTACTGATTCAGAAAATTGCATTGGATAAACACATCAGCTCTAGTTTCTGATACAGAACATATGCCATCCAATAGTTGCCACCTGCTTGCTCACGGAAAACCCTCAGCACTATAAGAGGGTTTTGTGAGACCAGTCACTCTCATTGCAATGGTGTAGTAATGGTGAGGTCGCACACCATATTTTAGTTCTTGCAGACCACTGGTGGTCCATGGACAACAGGTTGGGAACCTCTGGTTTATCTGATCTTGGTTTGCTTATTGAGCACTCCCTTTGCCAGCAACTCAAAATAACAATGCTCTTGAGGACTCCTTGTGCCAACCCAGACCCGAGGCCCCTTCCACACAGCTGTATAAAATCCACATTGAACTGGATTATACAGCAATATGGACTCAGATAGCCCAGTTCAAGGCAGATATTGTGGATTACCTGCCTTGATATTCTAGGTTATATGGCTATGTGGAGGGACCCTGACTTCTCTCATTGCTTATTTAAAAGAACCCTTTGTTCTGGTGGGTCGCTTTGAGCCACAGAACAGGGCAATGACGTGTAGTCTGAACAAACATGATATGATTGTCCTGTGAGGAGGGTTGGTTGGTGTTCTGCAACAGATATAATGATCTGAATTGCAGAAGCAACATTACAACACCAGTGGTCAAGCACGAGGCTCCTCAATGAAGGCATGCCACTACTCTACATGGTTCACAGGTCTTGACATCACTGATTTCCCCCAAATCCTGGAAACAATAAAACAGAGTTGTTAATCCAGTAGAGCTGTAGAGATGGATTATGAAGTGTTCCTCTGCTGCACATAATTCTGGGCATTTATGTGCATTTCAGATCACATAAAAACCTGATTGTTGTGATTGCTCTCCCCAAGCAACTGAACTCATCCATCTTCCCCACCACCACCACAACCACCACCACTTTCTGACCTTTTTTTTTTTTGCTTTATTTTGAGTGGATCTTAAAGTAGGTAATTTGAATGTCCACATTACTACTGTTAAATACTGTTAAATAGAAAAGATAATTATACTTCAAAGCCCCAGATGCTAACAAATTTAATCATGTTCAGATGTACATGTATAAAACCTTCCAGACCTCAGTATTGTTCCTGGCAATTAACCCATAATATTATTTTAAGGTTATGATGAAAGACAGGACATGTAGAAGTTGCTTCGCCTTATGAAGTATCCCTTCCCCAACCAAGAAGATGGTTCCTTCTTTGGAGGCTTTAAAAAAGAAGCTGGATGGCCATCTGTCAGGGGTACTTTGAATGCGATTTCCCTGCTTCTTGGCAGGGGGTTGGACTAGATGGCCCACGAGATCTCTTCCCCCTCAATGATTCTATGAGTCTATGTTTGCCACTCATTGTAAATTTCCTTGTAGAGAGAAAAAGTGGGATATAAATAAACATAAACATAAACATAAACATAATGACAACAATAGTAAAAAATATGTAGTTGTTTTTTTCTTAACTTTTTTATTTTTACATATCTGGTTTACTCACAACCTTCATGTATTCAGCATACTGGTACATAACTTGTCGATCCAGTTACAGATGGATTTTAATTCCTTTCTCTGTGCAGATAACACAGGGCATCTTTCTTATAATCAACAGCAACATGAGTTTGCTCTTAACAGTCCAAAGTTTAATTGTGTCTGTCATCTAAAATGAAGTCTGAGCTCTGAGCAGTCTCAGATCTGATCATGTGGTCTGCAGCCCCTCCCACAACCTCAAGAAACATAGAGTAAAGGGAAAGCTGCATACCAAAACATACATGTACAATACAGTAAGCAAACAGAATCATATACAAAACAAATTACTAGTGGAGGCTTGAAGAAGGTTGCTATTTCCTACACCCTATCCTGTCTCTTAAGACAGAGTTGTACTTCTTTCGTGTCTGCGATTTTGGAAGGTACCCTGACCACCAGTGCAGGGATATTCAAATTATTCAACTGTAATTTACAGACAATCATGAGGGAGAGGAATAATTAGTATAATGCCATAGTAAGGTTACCAATTTATCTGTATTTAAAATAACCCAATTAATTTGGATAAAGTAGTATATAAATAAAGTAGTATTTAGTATGCTTATTATTCTTCCTACATGTTGATGCTTTTTAATAATATGATCTGACAACTAGAGTGTAAGGGCTAGAAGTCTATCAATTAATTTCTTGGTTTCTTTGGAACAGGTACCTCAGCCTGGAACACTGAAGCTTTCTCACTTGCAGGAAGGTAAATACATCTTACAGTTGACTGTGACTGACACCGCTGGCCAAAGGAGCTCTGATAATGTCTCAGTGACAGTGCTTCCCAGATTAGGTGAGAAAATAATTGCATTTATTTTGCAACAGTGTACTATCTGCAAAACTAGTTGGGAGTGACATTGTTTTTGATAATATCATGTGAAATATACACTGGCCAGAAGGATGATCAGTTGCAAAAGAGACTAGGAACTCTTCATTTTTAATAGCTCTTTTGAGGAGGACATTTCAGTAGGTATAATCCAAATGGACTAGGACTCTGGAGACCAGGATTCAATTCCCCGCTCAATGAAAACTTTCTGAGTGACTTTGGAAAACTTACATAGTCCTATCCCCAGGAAGGTTCACCTTAGAGTTGCTATATGTCAGAAATGACTTAAAGGCACACAACACTAATCAGAATGACAAGGAACACTTGCTGAAATTATATGTGCTGCATGATTACTGAATATGTAGAAGCCTGGTCCTGCTTTTGCATCTGATCATTCTACTGATATGTTGTTCAGAGCTAACAAATTATCATGCAGGCATGATCTGTGAGTATATCTATTGGTTACAAAGTACAGGAATCTGTTTTAATTGTTTGATAGTTTGCTACTCTTTCTTTTTAAAAGATTTATTTAGCAGTTTTAAATCATTTTTATGTGGATATGAGAGAAAGCTTTCACAACTAAGAAGGTAAATACTTAGTAGTTTCTTCCCCTGTATTTCCAGTGCTAGATAACTAGTTTTATCTAACCTTTAGACTACTTATTCAGGGATTTTTATTATTTGAGTATTGCATTCTTGCAGGATGTTCTGGGAGTTGTTCACGCTACCAGTTCCTTTGTGATGATGGCTGCTGTATTGACATCACCTTTGCCTGTGATGGCCTGGAGCAGTGTCCTGACGGATCTGATGAAGCTTTTTGTCAGAAATGTGAGTTTGCAGGACATTTAAGTACTAGTTTGTATTTATTTTATTTACAGTATATTCCAAAATGATGGACCCAATTTCAAAACTGTATTTCACGATGGCAACATGTAACAATTACATGCAAAGTTACAAAAGGTTTAATGGGTTTTCAGATTATCAATTTTTACTAACCATTTTGAGCTATAAATACATCTTTTAAACATTCTCCACAAATGGAGAAGACCTCATTAGGGCTAATTTTATGAGGTCACCATCTTGCAAATGACTGAGGCTAGGGGCTGTTTGTGCCCCTAGCCTCAGTCATTTGTGTGCTGAAACTTGGACCGCTTGAAAGGGTGGGCATAGAGTTATACATGATTATTTAAAACTCAATGCATACCCTTTTCAAATGTCAGGAATTTTATTCATGGGTGGTTCATAGTTGTAGAGATCTAGCGATTTCAAATCAGGTCCATCTTTTTTGAAACACCCTGTACATTCACTCAGGAGTCATAGCTGCTATATACAGGCAAGGTGAGAACACAGTTTACAATGCCTCCCTTGAAGACCAACAGCAAGGAGAAGTTGAAAGATAATCACACAAGTAACAGATGTGTAAAACAGTATTCTTTCTAAAACCAATTTGAATCTTCTGTGTTCATAGAGACTGAACTGAATCTCTATCACCCATACAGAACAGCGGGTGACTTGCTTAAAGCCCATTCTACATTGCCATATAAAAATCCAATATTTGATAGTAGTGTTTGTTTGTTTTCAGTCCTCTCAGCTCAGGTGGAGCACACATATATACAGTACATACTAGACAAGTGCATTCGAGGTAAACCTTGCCCCATTTTGTGTCCTGGCTTTCGTTGGGGGTCCTGATCTGTTTTTTGTGAGCCTCCCAGAATTTGGGAGAGTTGTTCTCAAGTCTTTTATTTCAGGGCCTGAAAATAGGACCATTATGGGTGGGGGGTTCCCACCCACTGGCTCCTCTTCCTGGCATGTGTTCTTCTTACCTGGCATCTGCTGTTTCTACTCTTGACTAAGAGGCGCTGGGCTGTAGGCACTGGCAGGTGCACATGCTTTCCGGGCCTCCACACAGATTTCGCCACACTCTCTGAGAGTGTGTGTGTGGCAGGGCATGCAGGCAGGCCCAGAGTGTGCCTGTAGTCAAGCTCGGGGCCTGCCTGAATGCATACCCTGCCACACACATACTCTCTTTCCAAGGCAAGGAGGCAAGTTTAAATGCACACGAAAGCAGGCTTTCGTTTTGAGCAGATTTTTGTGTGGGAAGGGGTGGAAGACATGAAAGAAATGGTAGAAATTGTAGGAACGAATTCCATGCACATGTCTATTACATTATACATGAGCTCCCATACACAAAAAGGTATGTTGCAACCAGGGGCGGTTCTTGCATTACGCTAGGTAAGCGACCGCTGAATAGTTTTTTTTTTTTTGCCAGAGGCACAAGGGCGCCTTTGTAAATGCCCCCTCCCCTCGGCAACCTTTCTCTGCCTCCCTCTCCCTCTTGAAGGCTACACAGAGTCCGCCGCCTCCCTTCTGGCTCTGCGCATGCGCCCCACAGTTGGACGGGAAAGGCGGGCTCGTGTGTTTCCCTCCACTCTGTGCCTGTGTGCGTGCGTGCAGGAGGAGGCGAGAGCAGCTGTGTGCGAGGAGGCGCCCCCGTGCCTCCAGTTATTCAAGATCGGGGAGGAGCAGGAGGGGCTCAAGGCCAGGTCAGTTCTAGTCACCTGCTTACAAGGAAAGGGCCTGTGGCTGCGAGGAATAGTGGGAGTTGGAGTCTTCCCCTCTGCATCCAAGAATTTCCTGGCCCCACTTACTGTTATTGTTATTATATTATTATTATTATTATTATTATTATTATTATCATTATCATTATCATTATCATTATTTTATTATATGGGGCAGAAAGAATGAGGGAACCTGGTATAACTTTGACTTGCTGTTGTTTGTGGGTTTGTTGTTGTTTTTGTTGTTGTTGTTGTTATATGGGGCAGAAAGTTGTATTGGATCACACGTGGGACACTTCACAAGTATCTAGGACTGTGTGATGTATAGGTGAATAATGCATGCAGATCCCAGTAAGGTCGCCTTCTGCAGCTGGCAGGCAGATCATGATTTTGTCAGTGCTGATTGTGTTTAAGTGCAGGCCAAGGTCTTTAGGGACTGCACCCAGTGTGCCAATCACCACTGGGACCATTTTCACTGGCTTGTGCCAGAGTCTTTGCAGTTCAATCTTTAAATCCTCATATTCCAGGTTTTCTGTTTATCCCAGATTATCTGGCAGTGCGGACTCATATAATCCAGTTCAAAGCAGATAACCTGGGATCGGATCTTGGGTTATAAGGACAGTGTAGAAGGGGTCTAGGGGCCTTCCAGACAGGCCCTATATCCCAAGATCTGATCCCAGGTTTTCTGTTTATCCCAGATTATCTGGTAGTGCGGACTCATATAATCCAGTTCAAAGCAGATAACCTGGAATCGGATCTTGGGTTATAAGGACAGTGTAGAAGAGGGCTAGGGACCCTTCCAGACAGGCCCTATATCCCAAGATCTGATTCCAGGTTTTCTGTTTATCCCAGATTATCTGGCAGTGTGGACTCATATAATCCAGTTCAAAGCAGATAATCTGGGATCGGATCTTGGGTTATAAGGACAGTGTAGAAGGGGTCTAGGGACCCTTCCAGACAGGCCCTATATTCCAAGATCTGATTCCAGGTTTTCTGTTTATCCCAGATTATCTGGCAGTGTGGACTCATATAATCCAGTTCAAAGCAGATAATCTGGGATCGGATCTTGGGTTATAAGGACAGTGTAGAAGGGGTCTAGGGACCCTTCCAGACAGGCCCTATATCCCAAGATCTGATCCCAGGTTTTCTGTTTATCCCAGATTATCTGGCAGTGTGGACTCATATAATCCAGTTCAAAGCAGATAATCTGGGATCGGATCTTGGGTTATAAGGACAGTGTAGAAGGGGTCTAGGGGCCCTTCCAGACAGGCCCTATATCCCAAGATCTGATCCCAGGTTTTCTGTTTATCCCAGATTATCTGGCAGTGCAGACTCATATAATCCAGTTCAAAGCATATAACCTGGGATCGGATCTTGTGTTATAAGGTCAGTGTAGAAGGGGTCTAGGGGCCCTTCCAGACAGGCCCTATATCCCAAGATCTGATCCCAGGTTTTCTGTTTATCCCAGATTATCTGGCAGTGTGGACATATAATCCAGTTCAAAGCAGATAACCTGGGATGGGATCTTGGGTTATAAGGACAGTGTAGAAGGGGTCTAGGGGCCCTTCCAGACAGGCCCTATATCCCAAGGTCTGATCCCAGGTTTTCTGTTTATCCCAGATTATATGGCAGTGTGGACTCATATAATCCAGTTCAAAGCAGATAACCTGGGATGGGATCTTGGGTTATAAGGACAGTGTAGAAGGGGTCTAGGGGCCCTTCCAGACAGGCCCTATATCCCAAGATCTGATCCCAGGTTTTCTGTTTATCCCAGATTATCTGACAGTGTGGACTCATATAATCCAGTTCAAAGCAGATAACCTGGGATCGGATCTTGGGTTATAAGGACAGTGTAGAAGGGGTCTAGGGGCCCTTCCAGACAGGCCCTATATCCCAAGATCTGATCCCAGGTTTTCTGTTTATCCCAGATTATCTGGCAGTGTGGACTCATATAATCCAGTTCAAAGCAGATAACCTGGGATGGGATCTTGGGTTATAAGGACAGTGTAGAAGAGGTCTAGGGGCCCTTCCAGACAGGCCCTATATCCCAAGATTTGATCCCAGGTTTTCTGTTTATCCCAGATTATCTGGCAGTGTGGACTCATATAATCCAGTTCAAAGCATATAACCTGGGATCGGATCTTGGGTTATAAGGTCAGTGTAGAAGGGGTCTAGGGGCCCTTCCAGACAGGCCCTATATCCCAAGATCTGATCCCAGGTTTTCTGTTTATCCCAGATTATCTGGCAGTGTGGACTCATATAATCCAGTTCAAAGCAGATAACCTGGGATGGGATCTTGGGTTATAAGGACAGTGTAGAAGGGGTCTAGGGGCCCTTCCAGACAGGCCCTATATCCCAAGATTTGATCCCAGGTTTTCTGTTTATCCCAGATTATCTGGCAGTGTGGACTCATATAATCCAGTTCAAAGCAGATAACCTGGGATCGGATCTTGGGTTATAAGGACAGTGTAGAAGGGGTCTAGGGACCCTTCCAGACAGGCCCTATATCCCAAGATCTGATCCCAGGTTTTCTGTTTATCCCAGATTATCTGGCAGTGCAGACTCATATAATCCAGTTCAAAGCATATAACCTGGGATCGGATCTTGGGTTATAAGGTCAGTGTAGAAGGGGTCTAGGGGCCCTTCCAGACAGGCCCTATATCCCAAGATCTGATCCCAGGTTTTCTGTTTATCCCAGATTATCTGGCAGTGTGGACTCATATAATCCAGTTCAAAGCAGATAACCTGGGATGGGATCTTGGGTTATAAGGACAGTGTAGAAGGGGTCTAGGGGCCCTTCCAGACAGGCCCTATATCCCAAGATTTGATCCCAGGTTTTCTGTTTATCCCAGATTATCTGGCAGTGTGGACTCATATAATCCAGTTCAAAGCAGATAACCTGGGATCGGATCTTGGGTTATAAGGACAGTGTAGAAGGGGTCTAGGGACCCTTCCAGACAGGCCCTATATCCCAAGATCTGATCCCAGGTTTTCTGTTTATCCCAGATTATCTGGCAGTGCAGACTCATATAATCCAGTTCAAAGCATATAACCTGGGATCGGATCTTGGGTTATAAGGTCAGTGTAGAAGGGGTCTAGGGGCCCTTCCAGACAGGCCCTATATCCCAAGATCTGATCCCAGGTTTTCTGTTTATCCCAGATTATCTGGCAGTGTGGACTCATATAATCCAGTTCAAAGCAGATAACCTGGGATGGGATCTTGGGTTATAAGGACAGTGTAGAAGAGGTCTAGGGGCCCTTCCAGACAGGCCCTATATCCCAAGATTTGATCCCAGGTTTTCTGTTTATCCCAGATTATCTGGCAGTGTGGACTCATATAATCCAGTTCAAAGCAGATAATCTGGGATCGGATCTTGGGTTATAAGGACAGTGTAGAAGGGGTCTAGGGACCCTTCCAGACAGGCCCTATATCCCAAGATCTGATTCCAGGTTTTCTGTTTATCCCAGATTATCTGGCAGTGTGGACTCATATAATCCAGTTCAAAGCAGATAATCTGGGATCGGATCTTGGGTTATAAGGACAGTGTAGAAGGGGTCTAGGGACCCTTCCAGACAGGCCCTATATCCCAAGATCTGATCCCAGGTTTTATGTTTATCCCAGATTATCTGGCAGTGTGGAAACAGATATAATAGTACACGAGTTTTCAAAATTGAAAGCCAGAAAAATATCTTTTTAATTTTAAAAGTGTTCAAGTTTATTTATGTTAAAAAAAAACTGGATGTTAAAATATCCAGTCAAGTGAAGGGGCCAGATGCTGGCCGTGTTGCCACACCCATTGCAATGGTCCAGGCTGGCATGGCACTTTTGAAGGACAAGAGTTCGCTTTCTTAAAAAGGAGGTGTCTATTCTCCTAGGGCTGTGTTCTCCAAAACAAATCTGATTTACAGACCCAACAAGCATGGGTTTGAGTTCTCTGTTATTAGCAAGACCCTAATCTGAAAAATCTTTTGAAGAGACAGCATGACCAATAAACCTTTGTGTAGTACTTGTAGACCAAAAATAACAACAAAAACTTAAAATTGTTGCTAAGTTTAATAAAATATTTGCATTCTAAAAAAAGTTAATTTGTGTTAATTCTAGGTAATGTAACTATATGAACATAATGTTGTAAGTAAATTTCTGGTTTGTAAGGTAACTCTTTTATTCACCTCTACCTTCTATGTTTTATTTTTCAGTGATTGGTTGAGGGGGGGGGGGGCGCCAAAATAATGTTTGCTTACCTTTGAAAATTACCTAGGGCCGCCTCTGGTTGCAACACTGACTTATGGGGCCCCATTTGTACCTTTGATGGCATTTTGGAGCAGAAAATAACAGAGGAAGGTAATAGTAAATAAAAAAGCAGTAAATATAATGAGTAAACAACAATAGGATGGAATTAAGGACAGTAAGTAGTGATAAGCTTATAAAACTAAAATCCTGATGATTCAATTGCATTAGGTTCGCTTCTGAAGCGCTTCAGAAGAGACTTGCAGTTTTTCAAGTCACTCCTGACACAACATTAAAAAAAATTGCATTAGATCATGGCAGTTAGTGGTGTCAAGATGCATTAATTCTGCAGTATAAATTCACCTTCAGATTCAGAAAACCCAACCGCTCATCAGAGTAGACAATAAAAGGTCAAATAAACTGATGGTCTGGTTTGGTATAAAACTGCTGAATGTATGGGACAATGGCAAAGTGTACATTTCATATGGAAGGTATTCCGGGCCAGCCTCTGGTGCCAATAGTTGAATGTAAATAAAACTGCCAGAGTCTTGCTCCCACATAGTAGTGGGCTGGATGAATCAGTGATCTGGCTTGGTGTAGGACAACTCAGAAACAGGAAAACATTAGACAGAATGAGGAAATCACCTCATGCAGCAGATAATGAAAAAGCAAGAAAAAGATGTTTTGTTTGAAATTCTTGTTTTGTTACTAGAGATGAGGGGAAAGGTTTGTGAATTTGATATCAGTGTATAGTGTATCTTGAATGAAGGAAAACGAGGGGGGAGACATTTGCCACTCTGCCTCAAATTACAAAACATTTTCAATTGCCCTTGGGATAGCTCTTTCTGAGAAAAATGTGATATTGGTTGTAATTGCAACAAATATTTTAGGCCCTCAAGTAGTTGCATTCTAAAATATTTATTAAAAATACCATGTCATTAATGCAGACAAGTTCTGTTCAAGTTTAAAGAAAAATGAGCTTGAGACTGAAGTTGAATTTGACAGGGTTTGGGTTTTTTTTTTAATCTAGGAGAATTGGAATGATTGTTCTGAACAAACATTTTAAAGATCAGTTATACCCTAAAGGCACTGCTTGATCAAACCAAAATAAAAAGCGAAATCTGAATGTATCCTTCCTTGCCTTTTAAAACCTTGGCTGATATTGTTTTGTTAAGAGTTTGGCTCTTGCCCTGGGTTTATTCTGAGAGTGAAAACTGCTGATGAGTTAAGATGATCAGTTGGATAGACTGTTTTGTTAAACATTTGTTCCAAATGAATGAAAATCTAACCTGGTGTGTTTCTCCACCTATAGAAAGTTATGAATAGAACCAGTCAACCCAGAAAGATAAAAATGTGGTACATTTTTAATAGCCTGACTGCTAGGAATGTAAAGTCATAGATATTATATTTCTAGAAACAGATGTTTATATTACAATGGTTAATGCAGTTTTTGCTATTGTTATAATAGAAGAGAAAGAATTAGATTTACCAGTTGTGAAGTGGCAAGTTAGAGGCTAATTTCCCTGTAGTTTGTGTTAAGTCAGTTTGTTTTTGTTTTGTGGGGTAGGGTTAGTTAGTAATTAGAGAGAGGATGAGTTGGGGCGGAGGGGAGGAGATATCTTTGGCTAGTTTTTTGTCTACCACATCTCTATATTCCTTGCATCTTGATTTATATACAAGTTACGTATCCCTTAGGGCCCCTGGTGGTGCAGCGAGTTAAACTGCTGAGCTGCTGAATTTGCTGATCCAAATGGTGGCTGTTTGAATCCTGGGAGCTTCTGTTAGGCCCAGCTTCTGCCAACCTAGCAGTTCAAAAACATGCAAAATCAATAGGTACCTCTTCTGTGGGAAAGTAACAGCATTCCATGCAGTCATGCCAGCCACATGACCTTGGAGGTGTCTACGGACAATGCCAGCTCTTTGGCTTAGAAATAGAGATGAGCACCATCCCCCAGAGTCAGACATGACTAGACTTAATGTCAGGGGAAACATTTATCTTTACTTAAGTATCCCTTATCAGGAATTTCAAAATCCAAAATACTCCACAAAATAGTTCACATGGATGGCTAATTTAGTGACAACTTTAATTACATAAACTTTCTTTCATGCAGTAAATCATATAAAGTATCATATAAGAAACATAAATTAATTTCATGGTTAGACTTGGTTTCCATCTCCAAGATACTTCAATCTATATATGCTAGGATTCCAAAATTAAAAACAAAATCCAAAATATGGAATACTTTGAGGTACAGAATACTGCCACTATTGAGGCAGGGAGATTCAAGCCCTTCTATTAGAGAGAGGTGGCCATGGGTTTCAGTTGCCCCACCAACACAAAGTTAATGCTATCCAGGTGTTGTCCATCAGTTTTGTGTTGCTCTGCAAGATGCAGGTTTTAATCACAGGTAGGGTGTCTTCATCTTCTGCTTCACAGGAACATTTGTCAAGGTGAAAGACAAGATCTCCAAAGGTCAACTTCATTTCTCCCAGCAGATCAAACATTGTTTGAATGTTCCAATTTTTTCATCATCCTAGAAACGATATTTTTATTTTAATTCCCATGTATTCAGTTGATTCGGGACCAAAGAAAACAACTCATATGGCCATTAGCTCTCTTCAGCAAAATAGCATTGAATTAACTAAGGACACCAACAAGGAACTTGCATTTGAAATCTCCCAGAAAGCTGCTGAAGACAGTCAAGCACCTGATGCAGACAAGTTTGACCAATCGCCCTCTCAGGAAGCAAAGAAAAAAACTACTGGATCTGTGCCAGGTAAGATTAATAATGATATAGCGTTCTCTTTATCCCAGTAACACAAAAGGTAAAGGCATAGACACAATACTGGCACAATGTCGATGCCATACTAATTTAATATCATGTTTTGTGGCATAAGTACAATTTTTGTGCTTAGGTATGTTCCATCCTAAGCACTTACATGTTATTGTAACATCCACAGGGAATTTTACTTTTCTCTACTTGGAGAACATGTTGGTTTTAGTGTAAAATAATCATACCTAGATCTGTGGATATCAATGATATGACTGATTTTTAAAAAGATAGTAACTTTCTTGTGTCTAGATGTGGTCATAAGTAGTAACTACATATCTTATTAATCAAGATAGATCTTACTGTTTACAAAGTCAAGCAAATATTCTGCATTTGCCAATGGTAAAACTTCATAAAAATTGTGCAAGAACAAGATCAAATGTTTCAGTGCCTGTGTAGAAATAATTTATTGTCTGATACCACTTGACATCATATCTTTGACATGCAATAGATTATAGCAAAAACTCTACATATATATATAGAATAAAAGTGTATCACTGTTAACAATGCATGTTTTATCAGGTCTCAGTGAATGGTAAAAATGATATTGTCAACATGCCCTTAGGAAGTGAGAGAAAATAGGATCTGTTTTGCTTGAGTCTAACAGGCAGATTTTGCAGTTGGATCAGTAAAATCTTTGCATATTTACTTGGAAATAAATCAATTTATTAAGAAGCATTTGCTTCTTAATAAGGAGAGATAGGACTATAGTAAGAGAAACACACATAGTTGAACATCGCTGTTCGCTGATGTAAGATGTGATAGTATGTTTTCATTAATTTTGTTTCTATTTCAAAACTATTGAGAAAATTATATCAAATTGTATCCTGTAGTGAATCATGCAAGTCCCGTTCTTTATACCCACTGTGGCATCTCCCCACAAACAACAATGTCTCTGCAAAGCTGTTCTTATAGCGCAGAGCTGTCAAACATGTGGCAGTCCAGATATTTCAGACTCCAACTCCCAGAAACTCAAGCTACTCATTCAAAGGGTAGGAATTCTGGGACCTGACATCCAAAATGCTGCTATAGTGCAAGGAGAGCTCTGTAGTATTATTCGATATTGCCCAGAGGGTTGCAGTAACTAAAGAAGGATAGGAAGAATTGAGTGTCTCTCCATTCACAAGCAGAGGTGTTCCAATGCATGCAACCCTTTTGTTTCCATGGCCCATTATCTTTGGAAGCAAAGCATTTTGTAACATATGATGAGCATTTGGAATATGTAGAATATGTAGAAAAAAATCTAGCCAAACTGCTGCAGTAGAAAAGATAGAGCATACTAAATCAAATACAGAGAGGAGGGAGAAAGAGAGAGAAGAAAAGGATGAGAAGGCCAACAGTCGATCCCTCGAACAAGAAAGTAAAACAGTGTTGATGTCTAGCATGTGTCCAAAAGTTCCCCCTTTCGAAGAAAAACTAAAGTTTTTCTTCTAAAGGGGGAACTTTTGTTAGTTATTAGTTATTACAAGTTTTCCCAATCCTAATTTGTCTCTTAGAGCTACAAGCCAAAGAAGGGATACTTTTAGCAGTTTTCAAAGCATATGCCAGACAAGAATTTATTCCGTGCCTCCTTAACTCCTCCACATACATAAATGTTAGAAAATGTTGTTTGGGGACTTTTGTTTTCTGCCAGCATATAAAAACGTATATTTATAGTTTACTTTTCCTGTTACAATTACAGAGCAGTGCTTGTTTTCCCCTGATGCTGGTCCATGTAATGAGCACTTTCCTCGCTGGCATTTTGATGATATTTTGGGTACTTGTATACATTTCATCTATGGTGGCTGCAAAGGCAATGGAAACAACTTCCTTCAAGAATCTGACTGTCTTGCTGAATGTGTAAACGTTCATGGTAATAATCAGTCACTTCTTAAAAACAAAAACAAAGTCCAGTGTTGTTATCATGTTGACCTACTGGAATTGTATGAGCTGGTTTACCAAGGGTCCTTTTACACTACTTAGCATAGTGCTATGATTCAACTTTAAGCCCCATCGAAAAATCCCATCAAAGTGTGGGTTTTGCAGTTTAGGAAGGAGCACTCAAAGTTCTCAGTCACAGAACTCTCATGCCTCACTATACTACAAATCCCAGGATTCTATAGAATGTTGGCATGCTAGTTAAAGTGCAACCATTGTGCTATAATTGCATGGTGTGAAAGCACTCCAGTTTTCTTAGTTGAAAAGAGGTCTGTGATAACAGCTATTCAGACAACCAAGCTTGCACAATGCAGTTGCTGATTGTAGTGTACTCTTTCACTCTGCAATTTGAAGAGAAAGACAAGTGTGAAGTCATGAGGAAGATAACTGCAATTCACAATTAGCCATGATCAATATATTGCTTCTGTCCAACTTCAGTTGCCAAAGAAGCTTAATCCAATGTTAGACCTATGTTCCTGGCAGTCATTACTGGCTGATTCTAGCACTGTAAAATTGTAGAAGAGTCCCAAGGGGACACAAAACACAGGGGGATACAACTGTCAAATTAAATGAAGAATTGAATGTAAATACGATAATATCGTGAAAGTAACTGTACACAAAATAAGATTTTTTAACCTAAAACAACCAAAGCAACTAAGTAAATAATGTAACTGATGAACATGTGGTGTGCAACAGACAAGTACATCATGAAACGGAATGCAGCCAATGATTACCATGAAGTACATTTAAAGTAAATATAAGGATTAAAATTCATAATACAAAGGAAACTAATAATAAAATTATTGTCCAATAGTCATCAAACCAATCCTTTATATTTAATATTTACAGTCATACAAACTGCTACCAGTGGTCTGTATTTAACTAACCCATGTTTTGCCTTTCCTTCATTCTGCAGTTCTAGTCATTATTGTAAAGTACATTTTGAACCCATCATTTTGATTTCTAAATGGGAACATATTCCATGTTTAGATGTAATTAGGCTGTTATATATTATATATAAGCCAATTTATATACTTCAACATACTGATACGAGTAGGGGAGCCTGTGATCACTACTTGTTACACATCAGAAGATGAGTGGATTTTGACACATACTGGTAGTTCTTAAAATAGAGCAGGGAGAGTGGCTAAACTGGGTCAGTCACAACACAGATGGGTTGTTATCAGCAAATGTATGTGGGCATATGTCATCCTCAGTGGTGTACTAGTTTGATTTTTTTGACTTGAGAGACCAGAATCCAAATCCAATGTAATAAGTGTTATTATTACATTGCTGTTAATTGTATATTTATGTTTTGATGTGGGCGCCATGGGGTGTCTCTTTGTTAGCTGTCCTAAGTCCCTCTGCGGAGGTTGAGAAAGGACGGGATATAAAAGCTCTAAATAAATAATAAATAAATCCCTGCTTGGCCATGAAAATCAACTGGATGGCCTTAGACAAGTCACACTCTCAGAGGAAGGCAGATGTAAACCCCTTCTGAACAAATCTGGCCAAAAAAAAAAATCACCATGACTGGGTTGCCATAAAGTATAAAGGATTTGAAGGTCCATAATAACAACAACAATCCTTGGTTTACAATCTCATAACTGCTAGAAATTGATGTTTGTGGTTGTTAATCACTGAATGTGCTTTTTAAAAACCTTACTCTTTCAGCCTGGCAGAATCCCAGCCCAAGAATAACAGAGGCGCTGCATATCAGGGCACTGCAAAATTACATCTCTAGCACTCCCCCAGTTGCAGGGAAGCTTGAGACAAGCGGTTAGCACAGGACTTCAAGGTGTATTGCCAGTTCTCTGCTCTGAATATATCCCAAAAACAGGAGAGTATTGCAGGAGAGAGCTGCAAATATCATTTCACATTGTCCTGATCCACAGCACCTCAAAAAGTCTTCAGTGGGGCCCTTCTAGACTGAAAGGTCCTTGGATTTTGCTCCTTGTATTTTGCATCTGTTTGAATTCACTTGGCTCCAGACCAGGCCTCTTCAACCTGCAGAACTTCAGATGTTTGAGCCTCCAGCACCCTGAAGCCCTAGCCAGCTTGTTCACCCATCAGGAATTCTGGGAGCTGAAGTCCAAAACACGCAGAGGGACGCAGTTTGAAGAGGCCTGCTCTAAACCATGTTGCTTCTATCATTTTACATCACAAATTAAAACATAAACATAGGATGATGCCATGGGAGTCAAACTGCTGCTAACTGCATAGTTTAGATACCCTGCTGGCTACAGATAATGTTGTAGATGTGCAGGTCCACATATTTGAGGACGAAACTACACAATACACTTTTGCTGAAATGGCATTCCTGTGATTAATCTGTAAACTTCAACTCGAGTAAATTTATTAAAAGACCAGTATCTGTAAAATCAACACTTCTGTAAATCCTGCTAATTCATTGGGTCTGGTTAGATTTAACAGTTGGATTTAGCATTCTGTCAATTCCATGTGGAATCCCTTGCTGCACTTCACTATTTTCAGCCTGATTAGTTCCCCTTTGCCAGCTAACCATGTAACAAAGATATAAAGTGCATTTTGTCAATATTAGTAGGGAGGAGTAATCATGCAGGAAATAAGGGGGGGGGGATTTGACTGTGTTATTGTTACTTGGTGGGAGTAAGCACATATTGGTCATTATCCTGTGACAGTCCCATCTCTCCTAAATGCATTTATAGAAATGCATCTTGACCAGGAATGTAGCCGGGGGGGGGGGGGGGGGGGCTTCAGGGGCTTCAGTTCCCCCCCCCCCTGAAATTCTCATGGTGGTTCGCGAAAAGGCCTTACTGGTGCATTATTTAAACTGTTATGTTTATTCATATCATGATCTGATCACCATACTCAATATATCCCATATGCATGGGGGTATTGGGGTAATGATACAAAAGGTTTGCTAGGGTAGACCCTCTTTCACTCAGATCCCCCCCAACCCCCCCCCTGAAAAAAACTCACCCCCCCCCCAATCGAAATCCTGGCTACGGGCCTGATCTTGACCTTTCTGCTCCCAGATTTGATCCATGAGTGTCAGGGGAACATGTGTGGCCAAGAATACATGTGGTCACAAAGTGTTCTGGAGAGTGGTAGATTAGATCTCCTTTACTTCAAAGAAGTGTATTCCAGTTTCCTGGATGAACTGTCAGTTTGTCGGTTCTGAGAGTGAGGAAAATAGAGGAGCTTGAAGCCAATAATGACCAAGCCTCTGATTTAACTTCCTGGACATCTTGATTCCTGCCATTTGAGGTTGTAGTGGTCTGTATGTATGTTAATAATGTCTGTTGGCCCCTCTACTGAGTGTCTCCATACCTCAATTGCAGTCTTGATTGTTGGGATCTATTTCTTTTCCATTGCTGTCAGCTTTCTTCAGTAGTAGGCACAGGGAAAGTGAATCACTGGCATCATGAGCTGGAGAAACACTTCTCTTATAGTGACATGGCAGGAATCAGATTCAACAACAAACAGTAAACTGTGCATTCTAGTGAATCCTATTGAAATAAACAACTTCTGCCAGAGATTGTCATAGAGTTGTCCGGAAGGAGCTAAAATATTCCCAGATGTATCCTCTTTAGAAATTTGCAAAGTCCTCCAGGATAACTCCGTAGTAACTTGTGGTGGGAGCATATCATGGAATCACTTGGAGAACCTAGAAAATTCCTAGAGAGGACATATTTTATTGGATGTAGGTAGGTGAAATCATAGGTACTGGTCCCAAAGACAAGATGTTCACACTTTGTAGGTTAATCCTTTGTGTTCCGATTTTCAGTGACTCAGTCTGAATCCTTTAACAGAAGCTTCAAAGAGCAGTGCTTGTTTGGATTGTTACAATGAGATGCTATATAATAGGATTTTTAAAGGCAATGCAGACATGTTTGTGTTTCAAGCATTCTCTAAAAAGTTTAAAGCACCTTTGTTTATTTATGCAAGGCTTATCTTGCATAATTATTTCATTTCGCCTGGGCAAAGGATTTCCTGAAACATATTGAACCACTCCACCTTTTTGTGGTTTAGGAACTTATAACTATTATTTCCACATGTTGTTTATCTCTAGTACCATTTGTGTGTGTGTGTGTGTGTGAGAGAGAGAGAGAGAGAGAGAGAGAGAGAGAGAGAGAAGTAGTGTCCTACATTAAATATAGCTTTGTTCTGGCATAATGGTCAATTTTCCCTTGAGGAGATGGTTTTCAAAGGATGGACACTAGCACTTCTCAGTGTGCCCTGTGGAACGAAGAGCAGCTACATTTTTTTCTCAAGTCCTACAATGACTGGAGAAATCGAGTTCTGACACAGCTGCTTCCTCAGCATTTATCCCTCCCAGCCAGAGCTCAGGGTCAAGGGAAAGGACTGTCCTCCAAGCTTTGTTGTTTTTTGTTTTGTTTTTTTTGGGGGGGGGGTGCCTTCTGTATAGAACTGATAGGATGTTTTTCTCTCACTGTCCTTGGAAAGTATGCACGGCACAATGCTGGAATGTGTAGTGCTACACTGGTGCTGAGTCAGCTGCATTGTTTTGTTAGGTCTCATAACGGTTTGATGGGGTTTGAGTGAGTTCATCTGCCTGCTTACTCATCCATCCACCTGTCCATTTATTTCACTCAACTTGGCATTCATTCAGCCTCTTTGCTGAAGCTTTCCATTTGCCCTGTTAGTTTGTTTCTTCCTAAAGTCCAGAGAAGCTTACCTGTTTCTGACACTTAATTTTTTATTTTAGGTTATTTTATTTTATGCTTCCAGGGCAGTAGACCTCTCTCCTTTTAGCTACTGTACACATAGCAACAAGGATGTTAGGGAGAAAAGGAACTTTTATATCACTTTTTCCTAGCACTTTGAATACATTTATACAACGCAAAAGCCATTGACAACATCAGGTCAGTGAGGACTGTGAGACTCCAGGGAAAGTGAAGAGTTTAAAGTGGAGTAAAAAAGTGTGGAATAAAATATGTTCCCTGTTTATATGCATGTGCACTTTCAGGCTCTCTGTCAACTTATGGCAGACCTATAAATTCCATAGGATTTTCTTTGACAAGGAAGATTCAGATGTAGTTTTGCCAGTTCCTTCCTCTGACATATAGCCTGAAGCACCTGCTATTTGTTGGTGGTCTCCAATCCAAGTACTAACCAAGGCTGATCTTGCTCAGTTTCCAAGCTCAGAGAGAATCTGCTGCCTTTAGAATATTTCGGCGTATTCTGACTAATCAGGTAAAAACAACCAGCTCAAAGTAGCTTACACACACTATTGAAAAATAAAACATGTTACTACGTTTTAATTGTTTTTTGATGGATTATTTAAACCACTTGCAGGGAGAGGGGTTTAACCAGAAAGGCAGCATATGAACATAAATATGATATAAGTATACACTTAAAAGGAAGTTCTGCTGAGTTCTGTGGGACTTAACCAAATAGATTTGTGCATAACATGGATGAGAATCATGTGCCTTTCCCAGATGATGTTGGACTGCTTTTCTTCGCAGCCCTGGTAACTATTGCCAAAGGTAAGGATTGCTGGGAACTGCAGTTCAGCAAAAGCTGGAGGACTACACCATTCCCATTCATTATGTACATGGCTGCAACCTTAGTCACACATTTTCCCACTGTAAATAGGACAACATACTACTGAGGACAAACTTGTATACGAAACCATCTCAAACAATGGCAGTTCTGGAAAGCCCTTCCCTAAATTTGCAACCTGTGTGCTATCTCTAACATACTAGCATGTTTTGTTTGGGGTTTTTTTTCTATATATAATATAAAACACAGCTGGGCAAGCAGAATAAATACCTATTCCGCATTTTTGCATTCTTTAAATCCTCTCTAAAATAAAATAAGCTTTTATATTGTAAGAAAACCAACTCTAACTTCATCACTTATTATAGTTCATGAAATGTTGGAGATAGTGCAGTCTACAGAGCAAATTATTCTTCAATTAATGAGACATAATCATCTCCTGATTCATTTTACAGGTTCTAGAACCTCAGGGAAAGACACAGATGAAAAGAATGAAGATGACATTGTGTCATTAAAGGGCACACAAACTGAAAAAAGCCATCCAGTCCCAGAAGCAGGTAATTAAGAGACTACATTTTCAAGTAATCTTTTCCCTGGTATGGAATTTAATTTGAACTAAGCATATAAGATCCATGCTAGTCCTGGCTCCATTCGATATCTCATCTCACAGTGGCCATACAGATGTTTATCAGCATGAATATTAAATCTACCCATGCCAAAAGGTTCTGTTTTTTGGGGATGACTAGTTCAAAGTGCTTCCAAATTAGTGGGGCTATGGCAAATGAATGAATCAATGAATGAAGCTTTATTCATATACCGTCCTGTCTCCCAAAGGGACTTGGAGAGGCAAGACAATTAAGACATTCCACCACCAATCAGATTTCTGTGTCCACCACCATTAACTTTGTCTCTGATCTCTACATTTGTAACATGGCAGTAACTTACTTTAAAACTTCAGTAGAGCATTTAGAGCTATAATTTAGGCATCCAGGGGCATGCCTAAATTATAGGCAAGCAATGGACAAACAATGTTCCCACTAAAGTTGGTATCACTCAGTACCTTAACTCATGGTGTCACCCCCATGGACCTACCCCAAAAGAGAGCCTATGCAGTCCTCCTGGCCATCATTGTCCTGCAAATCTAGTCCTTCCTCTCCTAATTCAACCTCCTTCACTTCCTCAGCTGGTTTTGCATTTTAGCTGCTGCTCTGGCAGATGCATTATTTTGCAGCTGTGTCTCCCCCCCACCGCCATCCTTTCTCGACCTGTAATGGTGCATTCAGTTTTCCTCAGTTGCTGCCTCCTCTGTTACTCCTATCCATCTATGGTGTCAAAGATTCCTTAGCAGCTGATGGGACAGATTTCTGCCGCCTCTAAGAGGAAGCTGTAGGACACCTGGGAGAAGACAACCTACCATGGAATTGCTTCATGTACAAAGTGCCATGAAAACTGCAGTGGGAGAGGCCCTCGATTTGCAGGCCTCCTCATGTTCCAGTTGAGATTTCTGATGGTTGTTTTTTTAATCAATTAGGGAAGCTGGAAGGTTGCACAATGTCATTTGAGTGATAGCAGTAATCTGTCACAGCCTGGAAAAAAACCCTTTTAAACCAACTCTTCCAGGCTGGATTTAAACTGTTATAACCAGTTAATAATATCAAGCATGGCAGGAAATAGATTTGCTATTTTTCACAGTTTTGCTTTTTTATAAGGAATCCATATAATGCTATTATCCAGTGGCTGCTATGGTTTTTTTCCTCTGATCATGGAAAACCCAGCTTTATTTTAAAAGTATGCTGCGGGAGGGAGCATATTCTCCACAACTATAGATTTATTTGGCATATTTGTTCCATCTTTTTAAAAGGACAGCATAGAGACTTGGGCAAAGGTGAGAACTGCTGAGATGTATAAAAAGCAAAACTGATGAGCACTTAGAAAAATCAAAGCTCCATGTGCTGATCGATGGTCACTTACTTATTTCTTAATTATTTAAAAAGCCTAATGCATGTCAGGAGCCCTCAGTGGCACAGCAAGTTAAACTGCTGAACTTGCTGAACTTGCTGACTGAAAGATCGATAGTTCAAATCCGGAGAGCAGGGTGAGTTCCCACTGTTAACCCCAGCTTCTGCCAGCCTAGCAGTTCAAAAAAATGCAAATGTTTGTAGATCAATAGGTACTGCTTCCGGTGGACATGGCGACGGGATAGCCTCGTCGAGAGGGAGCTCCCGACGAGGACCAGCGTTGGGTGGTTAGGTAGAGCTAAAAAAGCTCCCCCCTTTGCCGGATTGAGTGCAAAGGTGTCGTGAACCCCAAGGACGCTTGAGGCCCCAAAGATCTCTCCCCCCTCAAGGAGGAGAAGTCGAGAGGGTCCGAGCGGGAAGGGGAAGCGAGCCACCCCGCAAGGATCAAGCCGCGAGGCTTGTCTAACCGCCGCCAAAACCACTCAAAATAGAAGAAGAGGAAGATAGAAGAAACCCCGGCTGGGGAAAGGAAAAAAGAAAGACCCCAACCCCAGGTAACGGGAAGGTGTTCCCAAATTAATAATATCTGAAGGAAGGGAGGAACGGAGGGAAGAGAAAGACAAGGAAGGCTGAAGAAGGAACAAACAATAAGAATAAGAATAAAGAAACACAGAATCAGAAAATAAAGACATAAATTATATGAATTATATGTAGGTGATTTGATAACTTGGGCAAATTGGACTAAATTGGACAAGTGGAAATTTGGCGAAAATAGATTAAATTAATGGAAAATAAGTTGATCTATGGAAATTAATCTCTAATTTTTATATATATATTATAATTTACTACAAAAGAAGTAAGGAGGATAAAGAGCCCCCCACGCAATCTTAGGGGAGGCTCCCTTTGGAACCAGAGACGAAAGAAAGAAAGATAAACAACACCGACCTTGACGCCATTATTGTTGAGTCTACCCCAGCCTTCTTTATAAACAATCTGGCTGCACGAAGTAAAGGAAGTGACGGAACAGGAACAGGAAGGCAGGAGACTCTGGAGGACTAAGAAAAGAGAGGAACCAAGAGGGGCCGGAAAGGAGTGAAGGAGGAAGTGACGGGGCGGAAGGAGAGCTGGCGCCATCTTGGATCATAGAGAAAAAACGTTATAGACTGGCAGAGAAGGAATTTGTGCATCTGGAAGACAGGGAGAATTGGAGGAGCAAAGGAGTGGCGGAGCAAGCATAAGAGTCACAAATAGAAGTGGCAGAGAGGAGACACGAGGACGAGAAGAAGACGACGACGGACAAGGAAGAGAAGAAGACGGCGGCGGACCAGGAAGAGAAGAAGACGACGACGGACCAGGAAGAGAAGAAGACGACATCGGACCAGGAAGAGAAGCAGACGAAAGTTACTATAAAAGGGAGGAGAACTGGATGACAAATAATCATTGAAGGAACATACATAAAGAGGAATAGATAAGTAAAGGACTAATTTAAAATTTTGGTGCTCCCAAGTGGAGGAAAAGAGTTTGTGCTTCCTATTAGAAATTTGGTATTTTAGAAATTTTATATTTGTGATAAATTGATAACCCATTGTAGCCATTATATTATTATATGAAATTGACTTAAGACAATATAGTGTCATATCTTTTTTAAAAGGGGGGAAATTAGAATAAAATAAATAAAATTAATTAGAATTAGTGAAAGTATTAGATTTCAAACTTTAGTGGGTAGATATATTATGAGTGAATGAATTAACTTTATAATTTGTCAATAATTGAATAATTGAAGACCTTTAAGAAGTAAGAAGCAAGAAGTAAGAAATTGGTCTACATCACAATCGATTACGAAATTAAATTAAATTGATGGACTTTCGCTTTGAAAATTAATACTATAATTGATAACAGATGAAATTAGAATAAAGATTTTTGGGAAATAAGAGGCAATTGGGAAATGACAACTCCAGGTAAAGCAGAGTCAAGAAGAGGATCATTGGATATAAATCCTAAAATGGACAACCTTTTAAAGGAGATCAAAAAGATATCGGAGAAACAAGATGCGTTGAAAACAGAATTGAAGGAGGAAATGAAGACTAAACATGAGGAGTATTATAAGAAACAAGAAGGAATAATTACCAAAATGACAGAAGAATTTAAAGTAATGAAAACAGAAATAAAAGAGGAATTTGGACAGATAAGGAAAGATATAACACAGTTGGATGGAGAAGTAAAGGAATTGAAAGCCTCTAAAGAGAAAATTGAAGGAACACAAAAGGATATGACACAAAAAATAAAAGGATTAGATAGACAAAGGGAAAAAATAGAACTAGAACAAGAAAGACTACTGCAAATGCAAATGGATTTTCAATTGAGACTCAGAAATATAATGGAAGACGACAAAGAAGATGTAAGATTATTGATAATCAAAATTCTGGCAGATTGCTTAGAATGTGAGGGAGATGAATTAGAACAAGAAGTGGACCAAGTCTACAGGATATCATCATTTTATTCTAGAAGAAACAAGACAGACAGAGACGTGATAGTGAAATTTACAAGAAAGAAGGTACGAGATGATGTGCTTTATAACAATAATAAAAAAACAATCTTTTACAAAGGAAAGAAAATTGCGGTTCTGAAGGAATTCCCACAGGCAACCTTAGCAAGAAGAAGAAAATATTTTTTCTTAACAGAAGAATTGAAGAAAAGAATGATAAGGTTCAGGTGGGAAAGAAAAGAAGGGATAATGGTGACATACAAGGAAGAAAGATATTGGTTGACAACAGAACATAAGGCCAAGATTTTTTATGAAAAACTTATGAAAGAGAAGGAAGGAGATGAAGAGCAAGGAGAAGAGGAAGAAGAAGAAGAACCAGGAGAAGAAGAAGAGGAAGAGGAAGCAGAGATAGAGGAAGGTGAAGAAAGAAGATTATCTACACCAAGGAAAGGAGTAAAGGCAAAAAAGGCAAGATATAAATCACCAAAGGATTATGGCTTTTTAGGAAAAGAACCAAAACCACAGAGAATGACACCACGGAAAAAGGAAGAAAAAGGAGGTCAGAGTTTGGAACAATCGGCAACTGGAACAATGGAATTGGCTTTTGGCGACACAGGATTGGGACCAGATAAGGATAAATAAAATGATGGAGAGACAAATAAAATGTTTTTCGAATAATATTAATGGTATGAACTCCCCCCAAAAACGGAAAAGAGTATGGAGGAGCCTGAAGAAACAGAACTTTGATGTAATGATGTTACAGGAAACGCACATCTGCGATAAACATGTGGCACACCTTCCGAACAAAAAATTAGGAAAGGAATATTATTCGGCCTATGAAAAAAAGAAAAGAGGAGTGGTTACATATGTAAAGGATTCAATAGACTCAGAATTGGCATTTAGAGATACAGAAGGAAGATGTGTGGCAGTGAAAATAATAATTGGAGATTCCAAAATATTGGTTTGTAATATATATGCTCCCAATGGACCGAAGAGAAAATTTGCTGAATTTTTAAATACTAAGTTAAAAGAAACAGAATTTGATGAACTGATCTTGGCAGGAGATTTTAATGGGGTCGTCGATTGTCAGATAGATAAAAGTTTGAAGAAAAAGAAGTTTAAGGGAGGGAAACTCCCCCAGAAATTCATGGACTTACAAAAAGACTTTGATCTTGAAGATGCATGGAGAATTAGAAATAAAGATAAAAGAGACTTTACCTTCTTCTCGAATAGACATCAATCCTGGTCTAGAATTGATATGGTTTGGATTACTAAGAACCTCTCTACTAAAGTGAAAGAGATTAATATTCTGCCACGAGACTTATCAGATCACTGCCCTCTGGAAATGGTCGTAAATCAAAAAAATTATCATAGAAAATGGAGATTAAATGAGAACTTAATAAAAACGGAAGATGACAAAGAATATTTCAAGAAGTTAATCCAGGACTATTTACAAATAAATAGATTAGATTCAATGGAGCCACGAGTGGTTTGGGATGCCTTTAAGGCAGTCATGAGAGGGCATTTTATTCAACAAGGAGCAAGAAGGAATAGAGAAAGAAATAAAAGAATAAATGAGTTGAGGGCAGAAATAGCAGTAAAAGAAATGGAGTTAAAGAAAAACCCATCTAAACGAATAGAGAAACAATTGGCGACATTGAAACAGGAAAAAAACCATGTGGAGTTGGAATTCCAATCAAGACAGATGAAATTTCTAAAGCAACAGGCTTTTGAAAATGCTAATAAACCGGGTAAATGGTTGGCAAACCAGGTTAGAAAAAAGAGGCAAATTAACCATATTGCTAAAATAAGTACTAAGGACAAGGATTTGAAAACGGACAAAGAAATTTTGGAGGAGTTTCGGATTTTCTATACACAATTATATACAAAGGAGGACATAAAGAAAGAGGATATTATGGAATATATTGGACAAATGAAACTGGATAAAATAACAGATGAAGATAGAGAAGAATTGAACAAAGAAATAACAGAAGAGGAAATTGAGAAAGCTATAAGTAAAATGAATGCAGACAAAGCCCCGGGACCGGATGGGTTTACGGCAGGATTTTATAAAACGTTTAAACAGCAGTTGATACCCATTTTTAAAGTTATAGCGAACGAAGCTTTAAAATATCGAAAGGTTCCAGACTCCTGGAAGGAGGCAGAAATAACTGTGATACATAAAGAAGGATCACTGGAAAATGATATCAAAAATTACAGGCCGATCTCCTTGTTAAATATGGATTATAAACTGTTTGCAAATATTATGGCCACAAGATTAAAACTTTTTTTAAGCAAGTGGATTGGCGAAGAACAAACAGGTTTTCTTCCAAATAGACATATGAAAGAAAACATACGCAACATTCTAGACCTTTTGGAATATTATGAGATTAATCATCAAAAAGAATTTGCCCTTTTGTCAATAGATGCTGAGAAAGCATTTGACAATTTGAATTGGGATTTCTTCAAGATTTTGATACAAGAGCTGGACATGGGAGAGAAATTTAACAATGCAATTAATGCTATTTATGAATTTCAAAAAGCTAAGGTAAAAGTGAATGGGCAAGTGACTCAAGAATTTGAAATCACGAAAGGCACGAGACAAGGTTGTCCACTCTCCCCATTAATTTTTGTTATGGCAGTGGAGATCCTGATGAAGAAAATCAGAGAAGATGAAAAGATTAAAGGAGCAAAAATTGGTAAATTTGAATACAAAATACGAGCGTTTGCAGATGATTTAATAGGCACAATTGAAAACCCGGAGAAAAATCTACAAAGCTGGATTAACAAAATAGAAGATTTTGGAAAGGTGGCAGGTTTTAAGATGAACATGAAGAAAACTAAACTTTTATTTAAGAATGTGAATAAGGAGAAACAAATAAAGATCCAACAACAGGTTGGAATAGAAGGTGTTAAGAAAATTAGATACCTAGGAGTCTGGATCACAGCCAGAAATGGACAACTTTTAAAGAATAATTATGAATTAGTTTGGAAGAAGGTACAGAAGGATTTGCAGAACTGGGACCGGCTGAAACTATCTCTTCTGGGCAGAATATCCTTGATAAAAATGAATGTATTACCAAAATTTATGTTTTTGTTCCAGAATATACCGATAATAAGAAGTCAAACGCTGTTCAAACAGTGGAAGAAAGACTTAATGAAATTTGTTTGGAAAGGAAAAAGACCAAGAATAAATTATGTGAACTTAATAGATAAGAAAACAAGAGGAGGATTGGGATTTCCCGATCTGAAGACTTATCATGAGGCCTGCGCACTGTCCTGGATCAGGGATTGGATGACTTTAGACAAAGAGAAGTGCCTAAACTTAGAAGGTCATGACTTAAGAGTGGGATGGCACGCGTATATATGGTATAACAGAGAGGTGAAGGAGAAAAATTTCGGTAATCATTTCGTGCGAGCCTCCCTATTACGGACATGGATGAGGTATAAAGCTCTTTTTTATAAGACAACACCATTATGGATTTCAGCAATGGAGGCGCATCAAAGAAGACTACTAGGATGGAGGACATGGCCAAGATACAAGGATATACTGGTGAAGGGAACAACAGAGATGAAACCATTTGAACAATTAAAGACTTTATTTAGCAATATAACTTGGTTAAATTACCTACAAATTAAAGATTATTTTAAACAAGACCAAAAAACAGGTTTCGATTGGAATGAGAATACATGGGATAGAATACTAAAAACACAAAGGAAAACGGTTACAATATTATATAATAAATTGCTCCAGTGGATGACAGAAACAGAACAAGTGAAAACCTCTATGATTAAATGGGCAGAAAATATAAGAAGGCCCATCCACTTTGAGGAATGGGAAAGGATATGGAATAAAAAATTGAAATATACATATGCTATGGATTTAAAAGAAAATTGGTATAAAATGTTTTATAGGTGGTATTTGACTCCGAGCAGACTGAGCCATATGTATCAAAATGTATCAGATAAGTGCTGGAAATGTAGTGAGCAAGTAGGCACTTTTTACCACATGTGGTGGACATGTAAAGAAACAACAAAGTTCTGGTCTATTATTCATGAGGAATTACAAAAAATATTAAAGAAAAGCTTTAAGAAGAAACCGGAATATTATCTTCTGGGATTTACAGATGATGACTGTAAATTGGATGAGAAAGAAGATAAATTATTCACTTACTGCACAACGGCGGCTAGGATGGTTTTTGCCAAATATTGGAAGAATGGTGAGGTCCCGAGTATTGAAGACTGGTGGAAGAAAATTAAAGAAATAAGAGACATGGACGAATTAACTTTTTTGATGAGAAGAAATGAAGGAAGAGTTTTGAGGAGGACAGATTGGTCCCTGATATATGATTATGAGAAGAAAGCTGAAAAAACAATGGGACAAGAATAGATAATTAAGGTGAAGAAATATTTTGAAAAGATCCTGAGGTTGGAGTGGAAGTCATTTTAGAATAGTTTGAGTAGCTGTTTTGTATGTATTAGATGTTAGTTAGATATGGTGGGTTTTTTTTGTTCTTTTCTGTGTGTACCTATCCCTTTCCTACTGATCTATCTTCTTGTTTTTTGTTCCCCTTCTTTCCTTGTGTGGATTGTGAAAAACTTAATAAAAACCATTTAAAAAAAAAATAGGTACTGCTCCGGCAGGAAGGTAACAGCACTCCATGCAGTCATGCCGGCCACATAACCTTGGACGCATCTACATACAACACTGGCTCTTCAGCTTAGAAATGTCCAGAGTTGGACAAGACTAGACTTAATGTTAAAGGGAAATCTTTACCTTTACCTTTAATGCATTTCAACCACTATCAAAGTTGGATGCACTACAAAATACCAAACCAAAAATCTCATGTATTGTATCCCTATATCTTCACTTTAACCCTCAATATTTGTTCTTAGTGCACACCTCTCCCCTGTAGGAAGGTCCCTTTTTCGACCCCATTTCGGAAGAGTTCCTCCCTCACAAATAATCTGCTCCACTGCTATCTCACCCCCTGTTTTTGCCTTTAGTATTTTACTCTATACATGCAGCCCGCTCACTGTTTTGTATTATGAATGATTTTATTGCAATTTTATATTGGTTGTAGTATTCTTATAGTTTATGTTTTATGTAATTGATTATGTTGTTGTTTGTGTTTGGAATTTATTTATTATATTGCATTGTTGGGTTTGGCCTCATGTAAGCCACCCCGAGTCCCCGTTGGGGAGATGGTGGTCGGGTACAAATAAAGATGATGATGATGATGATGATGATTATTATTATTATTTAAGAATCAGAAATTCAAAACTTCATTTAAACCAAAAGTAGAAGAAATTGTCTACTTTGCTCAAAACAATACACAAAATTTGAAAAATATTAGGTTTTATGAAGGAAACAGTGCATTTTTTATCTGCAGGAATCTGTGTTATTACACAAATTGGGTGATCAATTCATACAAATATACTTAGGCTCCTGTGCAAAAAAATAGGTATTTTTGTGAAAAAAAATAATATTTTTTTTTGCTCAGGAATCCATTTATAATATGCAAAATGTGCATTGTCTACACAGGAAAAGCATGATGCAATGATTTTCCCCCAATTAAACTCCAGATTTTTGTGCTCAAGAACTGCACAAAATCCCATGTATTTTTCCCTCCTTTTGCAGAGCAGGGAGAAAATAACTGAAATTTGTTGGTTTTCTATGCAGGAACAAATAAGGTTGCCGTTCTCCAGGGCTATCAATTAGATCAATGGCAGAAATTTCAGGAATCATATACACTTTTCCCATTAAGCAAGCTGAGACTTAATAAAACTTTATTACTATTTCTGTACAGGCTAAACACATTGGACTTTTACAGTAAATTATTACTACCCCTACAATAATAATAATAATAATAATAATAATAATAATTATTATTATTATTATTATTATTATTATTATTATTATTATACCTCACCTCTATCTCCCCGAAGGAACTTGTGGTGGCTTGCATGGGACCGAGCCCAATAAGAGAGTTAAAACATAGCGCATTAGAGTGTATCACAGCAATTTAAAACAACATAAAACAAGATAATACAAAATATAAAAGCACCAAAACCAACAGCAATAACATAGTCAAGACTCAACATGGGTGGGCAGCCTGCTGCACAACAGATTGGAGGATAGGGCCAATGAGTAAAGTGCATAGGACATGTAGCAGCATTAAGGATAAGAGCAATAGTAATAGTATGCTGCTGCTGCTACTACTACTACTACTACTAATATACCACTTTTTTCCTCTTAACAAGACTCAAATGGAAAACAGTGGTAAAAACAATACAAAATGTAATTTGCAACCTAAAGATTATAAACATTAAAGTAGAATTAAACCTAGAACTATCTAAATGAATTATTAAAACAATTAAAGCCAATTTACAATACATAAAACAGCACTCAATATTTAATCTACTTATAAACAAGTAGAGATCACTCACCTCTGATCTGCAGATTTATGGTACATGCTTTCTTGCTGCTATTCCTAATATATAACACTTGATGCATACGTTGATTTTTCGGTATGTTAGCACTTATTAACTGGTTTTTTCCCCCTTGTAGGCGCAGTACTGCCTTTAGCCTTGGGACTGGCCATCACTGCTCTGCTGCTGCTCATGGTAGTTTGCCGATTACGTTTAGTGAGACACAAACTTAAGAAAGCCCGGCCCATTATGTCAGAGGAATCGGATTACCTCATAAATGGGATGTATCTCTAAAGGAGGATTCAGGTTATTTCCCTTCTCTCAAGCTTTCCAAAAGAAAGTGTGCCTCTTGCATTTTTTAACAACAACATATTTTTGATGAAGAAGGATCAGCCATCTTCTGAAACATTCTTTTGAAGTCTGTGGCAAACTAAATGTGTATAGTTGCAACAGCATACTGAATTGCTTCCCTGCCAGAGTTCTGGGACTGTCTTGATTGGCAGTACGATGGGTTTCTGACTTCTTATTTTCTGTGTCTGTAGCTATCTCACAAAATCTTTTACTGCGATTTCACCATGCAGAGTAATGTTACTGGAACTTCTTGTATGGTTTCTGATAGGCTTTTAGAACTCCTAAACCTGCTGCCTGCTCTTTATGCTCCATCTTCTCCCTGATTTGTAATATAGCTTTGTGCAACCTGACAACACCAATTAGAATCCCAGTGTCAGTTTCTGGGATTGTTGTGCTAGTCAGTGAGATCCTACTGCCAGTAGATGGAATGCATCAGGCCATGGATTGTTCCATTAATCATATTAGATCAGAGGTGGGAATTGTTTGAGTGCAACTCCCATTAGCCCTAGTCAGCATAGCCATTGGTGAGAAATACTCGGAGTTGCAATTCTGTGATATCTAGAATGTTGCACAATTCCCATCACTGTACCACTAGGTGCATATTATTTGCTACTGCATTGGCCGCAGTGTCTGGTGTTAAGTTAGAGAGTACTTCTCTCCCCCCCCCCCCCCCATAAGGATATTTCATCACTAATTTTACCTCTTTATGGGATTTTTTAAAATTACTCGGCATTGCTATCAGTTCAAGAGGTGTCAAACTACAACAGTGTTTCCCAGCCTTTGGCTCTCCAAGTGTTTGGGTCTTCAACTCCCAGAAGACCCAATCAGCTCGGCTAGCTGTCAGGGATTTTGGAGCTGAAATACCAAATTCCTGGGAATCATTGAACGAGAATTGTGTTACTGCTCATGGACATTACTGTATTTGGCAAGCTGCTTTCTATGGGGTATTTTGGCTTAAATCCAACTCAATCTTTCAGGCATGCTTGTGTTGATTTACTATTCATTTACTGGTTCAGTGGGTCTATTTCAGTTGGAAATTGAATTCAGACCTTAGATTGTGAGCTCTTATTCCAGTTTACATATCCAGAGGCCACAAGCAGACTTGAAAGTTTCCTAGTTAAACTATGTTGGGTTAGAAATGGAACAGTTTTGTCGTAACGTAGCAAACCCGATGTCTGGCAGTGTTTTGCTTTACTGTTCTGTGCTGTCAGCTTCTGCTGCATTGAAAGCTGTAAATGGGGAATGGTCTTAAAACGACCCATCACCTATTAAACTACAGCTCCCAGCATCCACAAAACCACAAAATTCTTACACATCCATAGATCCCGTTAAATGATCCATGGAAAAGCTGTGCTAATCTTAGCTTGTATCCTGGGAGCCTTTGTTGTTATTCTTCATATTTATTCTTGTTAAACTTCTCTCCTCCTGTCTTTGCCCCAAGAAATGACAATTCCTTCGTGCTGTTCTAAACTAAGTATGTAACAGTCAACTTTGAATCTACCTAAGATCTCTTTGACAGATTCGTGTCTTCTCAGGTTTATACTTCATTCCTCCAATTTGAGAGCTTATTTTTTTTCTTAGTCCTGTATTTTTCAGATTTTGAAAAAAGGGGCCATGATCAAATTAATAATAGTGTTTACCTGGCTACTCAGTTACCAATTCACATATTCAAAAAGAAAATGCTGAAAGATACTTTCTTTTTCTTGTTATAAGTACTTCAGAGCTTATAAATCACAACACAGAAGTCCTGGCATTTAGTAAGGTGAAACCCTCATCAGTCCAAATTGAGGTGGTAGTAGAATATATGGGTCATTAAAGACAGCCATTAAGGTGCACTGGGAGCCCAGTGGTGCAATAGGTTAAACCTTTGTGCCAGCAGGACTGAAGACCAACAGGTCAGAGGTTCGAATCCAGGGAGAGCATGGATGCTCTCCTTCTATCAGCTCCGGCTTCCCATGTGGGGACATGAGAGAAGCCTCCCACAAGGATGGCAAAACACCAAAAACATCAGAGCATCCTTTGGGCAACGTCCTTGCAGACAGCCCATTCTCTCAAACCAGAAGCAACTTGCAATTTCCCAAGTCTCTCCTGACACGAAAAAAGGTGCACTTAAAATAATTCATTCTACAGATCGTCCCATGAATAAAAATATATATCTAACAGTGTGGAGAAAGACTGTAACCAGTTTGCCCTCTGCTATGCTGCTTTTCTAATTGTACCATTTTGTTCTTTATTTTATTTGTAAAAAAGTTAATATGAAATATGTGGTATCTACTTTCTTTCTGGAGTGGTACTTCCAATTCTGATACAGTCCAAGTTTCCAGTTCAACAATTCGCTCCATTGTTTCTGTGGACAATGGGTTTGTCATTTAATCTTGATGACAACACTGCCTAATTGGATCTTCACAGCAGATAAGATTCAGTAACTATACCAATTAAGTGCTTGTCCATTCGTCTAAAACTATTGACTGCATTGTAAGAAGCGTTATACAGTGAAGTGTGTGATCTGTGTAAGTTATTGTATGTGAACTCTCTACTTTATCCAACTTTATAAATGCATTACAGAGGGCCCAGGTAAAAATCATTACAGAAAAGACACACAACTATTTGGTATGCTTTCTTTATATTAATCAAATAACTTACCACAGACTCCTAAATTGCCAATTTCCCAATCCAAATGTGTGAAGAAAAATAAACCTATTTTATTCTTGATCTGTTGCACAGTATTTGTTTTCCTGTTGACAAGAACTATGTACATTTGTCTTAAATGCTTAAGAGAAGATGAGATCTGTATTTTTGCAAAATTGACCCTTGTACATTTAAATACATAATGTAAGAGCCAAACTATAGTTACACACTTTTAAAAATCTTCACATCATTTCTACATAACGCAGAACTTTTGTTTATATAATTTTAAAAAATCTTTTCCAATTTACTTTGGGTGTTGAAACTGTGAACAGAAAGGAGAGCCTGGAACAATAGTGGAGGAAGGAAAAAGCAATTGGTGTTTCCTTTACTGTGTCAACATATTCATTCATCTCTTCCATCAAATTTAATCTGGCCTTAAGAACCCAAACTTCCTGCTTTATATCTGAACAGAGATGATTGCTTCATTTTTTTTATTTGGCCCTTTGACCTTTTGGCTGTGTTTGTCACAATGAGCTAAAGTATGAAAGCCTTGGCCATACAACTTACTGGTATACACTGTCCAGCTGCTGCTGGTTGCAATAAATATAGATAAACAAGCCACAGATTTTGCTGATTTACTGTATTTCTTAAATTGTAAGATGCCATCAATTGTAAGATGCACTTTAATTTCAGCACTGTTACCACCAACAAAGATATATCTGTGATTCCAAGATGCATCCCATTTTAAGTATTGTTTATATAGTAAAAAAGAATTGAAAAAACACAGTATTTACTATGAGCTTGAGCTCAGTAGCAACATCTGACATTCTAGTTGTACTTCTTCCGCCTTACAAGATACCAGATTAAGAGACTATAGAATAAACCATAGAATCTAAAATAAACCCTAGATTCTTCCTCTGACTTGTTTGGAGAGATGGAAGCCAGAGCATAAGAAAGTGCCAAATGAAGGTGTTACAGGAAACACAACATAAGACCTTCCCTCCACCCCAAATTCCACTGTCCTAGTTTCAGAGGGAGGAAAGAAGTAGGTACAGCTTCATCAGGCCTAGGCTGAGAAGCAGAAGAAACATCATCCCTCCATCCCAACTACCACCATCCTGGCATTAGAGGGGAAAATGAAGAAGCAGTAGTATCTTCTGGGCTTAATCCCCTCCAACACTACCATACTCTTTTCTTTTTGTATCATGTTTTTGTATCATATCTGAGAGTAGGGAATACCAGTGATTTTGCTGTTTCTTTAGTTGTAAAGTACCATGTATAGTGATGACACTATATAAATGAATGAAAGTGGTGCATTTTAGCCATCTGCACTCCTGGATGCTTCCTGCAATGACAATAGACTGATGTGGGACAATATTTACCCCCTCAGTATTCAGGAAGGCAATGGAGATGGTCTAGGAGATTGCAAAAGTGGACCTGGGAGTTCATTTTCAACACATGTATGCTCCCATTTTCTGACACCTCCCCCCCCCCCCCCCCGGCACAATATGAAGATCACATGAATATTTCCACATACCTGGACATGATTTTTTTGCCCAATCAGCAATTGTTCAATCACCAAGGAATTTCCCCATTCAAAACATTTACAACACTTTTTTTGTTTTCCGTTTTATTTGGCAAAGCAGCACTGCATTAACTGTTCAGTTATTAGGACATAGCTTACACAGTATTTGTTATAGTAAACTCAGGTACATCAAGTCTGCAAGTCAGCTAGAAACAATACCTAATGATGAATCTCTTAAGTTTCTCTAACAATGGAGGGGAAAGGAAACTATGTCAGTTATGTCCATCCTGAACAGCAGTATCTACAACAAGAGCTGTCACTTCTGATGTCTTGAAGTGTATATACATGTTTTTATTTGTAAAGGGAGGAAAGCAGCTGATTGTATTAACTACATGCTTGTCTATGATACCACGCTGACAGCTTTGACGAACTTCATCTCATTTAGTAGCATCTAGAAGACAGCTGAACACAAAGGATCTTATAGTGTGCATGTAGTGTCAGAAAGTGCAGGTAAGCAGTTTGATGAATGAACACTGGAACAGAAATATGTGTTCATAAAAGTTTCCAAGTCCAAAATAAAAGCAAACAGACTGCAGGTTTAGCTGCACTTTTGCAGACATCCTTCATTTCCTTAAATGGCTGAAAATAAGGGCATGGTGAAAAGAAACGAGTGCCCAAATTTAAATTTCCATCAGTTCATTAACTTGCATTAAATCTCTACAAAATAAAAACACCACACGTTTCCATGCTGATAACAGTGTAACAGAGTCCAAAACAAGCTGCAATGCTGTTGGTGTTGAAAAAGCTTTTAAGAACTGGAGATGAGCAGTCCACTGTTAACACGATGTTTGGATAAGATGACATAGCTTTTACATTTCATCCCTGCAAAAATAAAACAAAAATTACAACTCCACTCTTTACACTTGTTCTTTAAATTAATGCTTTTGCTTTCTGTAAACTTTTAACAACAGAAATTCATTTCCAAACAACTATTATTCTTGGTACAAAAAGCTGAAAAGTGTGATACCTTGGTCTCATTTAAATGAGACAGTGGTCTCATTTAAATTTATCACTGTAGCATTCAATAAAACTTGTGACAGTGACAGATCTAGAAACAAATAAAGACTGAGACTAGAACAAATTTATGTCATTCTTCCAGCAATAGCTATTAGTTACACATATTGTTTGAATACTTGTGTGCTAGTTTGTTCTTTTCATGTCAGGAGTGACATTAGAAACTGCAAGTCGCTTCTAGTGTGAGAGAATTGGCCATCTGCAAGGACATTGCCAAGGGGATGCCTGGATGTTTTACCATCCTGTGGGAGGCTTCTCTCATGTCCCCACATGAGGAGCTATAGCTGACAGATGGGAGCTCACTCTGCTCTCTGGATCCAAACCGCCGACCTTTCGGCCGTCAATCCTGCCGGCACAAGGGGGCTCTTTGTGTACTAGTTAATAATGCCAGGAAAAAAATGTTTGGTTTTATATTGCAATTGATCTTTAACAAATATTTTAATTCAATGAGGACACCAGTTCTACAGATATTCATGCGAACTTCAGCCCGAATTTCCAACATACAAAATAAATCCCAAATTTCTAATATACAAAATAAAGCAATTGAAGCCACCAGCATGCAGAGAATGCCACTACATTCTTATGAATCACATAACATCTATTCTAAATGCAAAAGCGCATATATCTGTAGCATTTTAGCATGAAATGGCAGCATGCACAATTGAACTCTAAAAGGCAGATATAGCAAACTGGAAACATGAAAAACAGTTTCCAGAATGTACTGTTCTATGCAGTAGGTTTTTACCCTGAACCTACTCAACCACCTGGATCCACGCTACCTGACAGGCCCTTGTAGTATATGCTGTCCTATAGTTTAATAAAATCATAACTTTACTCACAGCTCTAAGACAGACATGCCTCAATATTTTTATAATTAAAAAATCCGCATTTTAGTAATCTCAAACACTTTGCTAGTAACAGTGGTAACACATAAGCAGAGCTGTTGTCCTCATTATTTGCCACTAAGTTGTCTTCAGTTCATGACAACTCTATGAATGAGATCTCCAAAAGCTCTGGTCATCAAAAAGCACACGATTGTAGCTTCTTGGATTGAATCAATCCACCCTTTCACTTGACTGATCATTACAATATTGTCTATTCCAGTGAGCCATGCAATCTCATGATATATCCAAGCAAATCTCCACTAATCCTTTTTTTAAAAAAATCTATTTACTTACTACCTTATCATAAAGGCCAGGCAAAGCATCCTACTTCACCTGGCTTCCAATGAAAGAGGGAGCAGTATGGCAAATCTGTCCCCCTGGAGGCAACTCCCTCTTGCAATGCTTTCCCCATCATATGGGGAAAATGTCGTCCTTGCAGGAAGGCCCCATACTGGCTCCATTGGAGCCAGCACAACACAGGCTTCCATGTTGTCAGGAAAGCGTCTGTTGACACTTTTAGTCTGGTTGGGAGCAGAACCACAGGCAATGATGATTGCCATGGGGCTCCATCCCCCAAGAAGGCATTTAGCATTCTAAGATGCTTATTTTAAGCCATGTAATGAGGTTAATGTTGATGCTGCTTCCAAGTATATTTTAAATTAAATAAAATGGGAGGTGCCTACCACATTTCCAAAGTAAAAAAAAAACTTCAAGTCAATGTATTTTAAAGTATCCGTTATCCATCCAAATACCCATAGTTTCATAGACTCAACAGAAGCAAATATACATGTATGATTTAATCAAAGAACTAAAAAGACATATCCAGATAGAAGCTGCTGAAAAAATGTGGAAATTTACACAGCATAACTGTTACACTGTCTGTGGATAAACAGAACACTAGTATTCTCAGATTTAAATAATAGAGTCACGTGATACACATGTCTGAGATCATAACCATGACTTTTTCTATATTAAATATTTCCTACAACTCATATGAATTGCTCCATGAATTCTCACCTTGGAATTTTTTAATGTTCTCACTGTGTGCTACTGCTGAAGTGGTAAGTAGTTACCCTAGACTTTTTTTCTTTTCAAAACGGAGCTTGGAAAACACTTGCAATCGATACTTGCTCAAGTGTTCCAAACAGCACTGGGAAAAATGTCCCGTCCCACCCGCGACACCAATTCAAAGGAGACCTTGGAAAATTTACATTTTAATCATATTTTTCTCTTTGATTAGACACAGTGTGAACTTAATTATATACTTTCAGCAACCATTTTGTGCTTGAGGACATCAACAGGAACCATCTCTAGGTCTCAGTTGTCCATCTAAAATTGCAGTGTGCAGGATGGTCCTGGCCTAGCAACTCTATTCAAAGTAGAGGTGAGCAGACTGAGGACTGAAGAGTCAATTTACTCCCTTGAGTCCACCATGATCTCCCCTCTCTCTCCCCTACACACACCTCTCCACCAAATAGTTTGGAAGAAGTTATTACAGAACACATCTAGTTTGGTAAAACTACTTGTGAGGGGAATAAGGTAAAGAGTTGTGGCATCTTGCTCTAAGGAGAATGACTATTTCTGGAGGACTCCAGAAGCAGCATCTCCTCTCTATTTTCTGGAGGTGGCTAGGACTGAAATAATTAGTGAGCTGAATGTACCCCAAAGAACATGTGATATAGAAGGTCAAGAGACATTTTATTATCAATAACTCAATAATGAGACTGGAATTCTATTGAAGCTTGTCATAATATAAATTCACAAATTTTGAAAAAACTGGGGTACAGGTCCCAATCACAAATACATACAATGGGAAAGTTTCCATGCACAAATGATTTGAATGAGAGAATATCCACACAGTAGGTCCTGGGGCTGGAGAAGAGACCTCTGAATCTGCCAAAATCCCTCACTCCTCCTTAGAGAGATTATACAACAGAGGTCAGAAGAAAAAGAAGAAATAAATATTGCAGATCCAAATTGTGTCATACACAGAAACTAAAGGCCAGGTTAAAAGGCAATAAGAGAAGAGGGAAAGTAATTTGAATTGATGAGAAAGATGTTATCAGAGTAAAATGAACACAATGATTAGGAATGTACAGTATGACAGAGTAACACTGGAAAAGTGCTGAGCTGTTATCTTGTGATTGTGGTCGTCTGAACACCTGGTTTTAATTATTTTTGCATAATACTTTTAAAATGTTTCTTTTGCACAACCATTACTAATACAGCTACAGAAACTGAAAAACACGAGAACAGAATTTCTTAATTATTGTATTTTGTGCTCAATTAAAATGTTTAATGTTCTGAACAAATGGTAAGCAGAAATAGATTTTATTTGTGAGTTAAGAATTAATTATGCTTTGATTCCAATTGTTCAATGACCAGTGTTTGCATGGCTAATGTTAGCAGTTATTTTGAAATGAAAGCCACCAAAGTAATGCACTGCAGAAGTGAAGGCAAGTGAAGAGAAAGCTAGCATTTGAAAGTGACCAAATCTAATTTTGTTCACTGTAAAGTAAGCTTTGTGCAAACCACTACAGATACAGCTGATCTCTCCAAGCATGAAGATAACTTACAAGAAAGTCTCTGAAATGTTAACATAAACCCTGGCCAGCTTGCTCAGGTAACAGTTATAGACTTTCATTCTCAATTACAGATTCTGATCTTCTGTATGCTGGCTTTGGGTATGTTTCCCTAGGAGTATAAACTGACATTTAAAAAAAAATGTTGCTCTAACATCTCTAACTCCTTTGGACAACATCCTTAATAATGAATGCTATAAAGTCTTCAAAATGTAACCATGTTTGGATGGCTGTTAAATTATATGACTATGAATATTTACAAATATTTTCAAACTGAAGTTCTATTTTGAGGTCTTTCATGTAGTCTCCAAATAATAAATTGAAAACATTTCATCTTAATAAAAATGAGGCCTCGAAGAGTCGGAGGCGACTGAACGAATGAACAACAAATTATAGAATGTATCAAAATTCTTTAATCCGTGAATTTTGTTAAGTATGTAATATTCATAAGTAGTAATTATGTCTGCAAAGTGAGCAGAAATGTGCACACAATCTGCCTTCCTAACTACTAATGCAGCAGCGTGTCTTTCCTCCACTTCCCTCCCACACCTATGGTATTTACTCCACTCCTCTCCCTTACCCGTAATACCCTTATCCATATTATCCACACACACTTACAACATCACAAATTCCTATCCCAATTCTTAGCAGGATGCTTCTAAAATGCCTATTAATATCCAAGAGCAGTAATGAGGATGTAACGAGATATGCAACCTCCACACGAAAGAAGAATGATTGTACTTCATACCCATTGGCAGTCCTTTTCAGGCTAAAAACGACACAAGTAGACTTTGTCACACATTTTTCATCTCTGCTACCAACTCATGAAAAATTATAAATTACAGTACTCTAAACACACTCTTAACCTGGAAACATTTATGGGAAGCACTTAGACAAGTGTTTGACAAAGGCTTTCAGCTTTATTCATTCAACCTAAGGTTTTTATAGTTTAAAAAACTTTTAAAAATATAAAATCTTTTTAATTTGTTCTATTGTTTAATTTTTTTATATACTTCCTTACTGTTTTTAGTGAATTTATAAGCCACCCTGAGATCTCATAAAAGAGGGTGGATAACAAATATTTTACTAAATAAATGCTAAACTTTTTCAGTAAGAATGTATTAGAAAGCGGCGAAATATTCATTACTAAGAGATTAAAGTGAGATAACAACAGAAAATTATTAACTTACTTCATTCTTGATCTCTTTTGACAATTTATGCATACAAGCTAGTTATGTTGCAATTTAAGACAGCTTAACAAAATTTATCCATTAATGAGTACAAATGTGTTCCTATCACTTTAAATGTTACAAACCCATGTCTGTGAATGTTACAATTTTACCAGAAGTAATTTTTACTATATACTAGCTGTGCCCTGCCACGCGTTGCTGTGGCATATAGTAAAACTTGTCAAAGTTGAGGTAGATATCTGGACTATTATGAAAGAGAGGTACCTACCTATTCCTTCCCCCTTTTCCTCCCCCTTTCTCTACTTTCTTCCTTCTCTCCCTCTTTCTTTCTTTCCTTTTTTCACTACTTGGTTTCATCCTTCTCTCTTTCCTTCATTCCCTCCCCCTTTCTTCCTTTGCCTTTCTTCCCTCCCTGTTTGCTTCCTTATTTCTCTTTTTATTTCCTTTTATTTCACCACCATCATAACAATAACAATAATGCAATGCATTGCCTCTGGGACCTGGCACCTCTCCCATTCCCCCTTAAAGGGTCTCATAGGAACAATAGCATTATCATAATAATAATAGAAATAACAACCTTTACCCGCCACGTGTTGCTGTGGCCAATCTTCCCTCTTTCTCTCCTTCTTTCCCTCCCTCCCTCCCTCCCTCCCTCCTTCCTTCCTTCCTTCCTTCCCATCTTTTCTTCTCCTCTTCTTTCTCTATCTCTTTCCTTCCTTCCCCCTTTTTCTTTCTCTTCTGCTGTCTCTCTTTTCTTTCCTTCCATCTTTCCTTTTCTTTCCTTTTTTTCTTCCTCTAACTTTCCTTCCTTCCCCCTTTTTCTTTACCTCCCTTTCTCTTTCTTCCTTCTTTCCTTCCTTCCTGTCTTTCCTAGATTTTGACAGGGCGGGAAGGGGCGGGGTGGGGTTTGGAGGTGGCCTGAAGTAAAAGGAGGTAAGATTGGGGCAGGGGAGTGATGGAGCGTGGGGTTGCGTGTGTGTGTGCGGCGGCGGGGGGAGTGATGGAGCCTGGGGTTGCGTGTGTGTGTGCGTCGGCGGGGGGAGTGGGGTTGCGTGTGTGTGTGCGGCGGGGGGGGGAGTGGGGTTGCGTGTGTGTGCGGCGGTGGGGGGAGTGATGGAGCGTGGGGTTGCGTGTGTGTGTGCGGCGGCGGGGGGAGTGATGGAGCGTGGGGTTGCGTGTGTGTGTGCAGCAGGGTGTGTGTGTGTGTGCGGGAAGCGGCGCGGCGGGGCTTGGAGTGGGCATGGTTTCCGCAGAGGGAACGTTGGCCGGAAGGCCATGTGCGCGCGCGATGGAACTTGCGGCTGGGCGCCAATGCGCATGCTCAGTTGTTTTGCCGTTTTGTGAGTGTGTTGTGTTGTTTTTCATTTTGAGTAGATATGTTTGTACCTTGTGGGTAGTGTTATGGGCACGGGGATTTTAGTTAAGTTTCGTTGGGGGATTTTTGAGTTTTGTTGTTTTGCCGTTTTGTGAGTGTGTTGTTGTGTTGTTTTTCATTTTGAGTAGATATGTTTTTACCTTGTGGGTTGTGTTATGGGTACGGGGATTTTGGTTAAGTTTCGTTGGGGGATTTTTGAGTTTTGTTGTTTTGCCGTTTTGTGAGTGTGTTGCTGTGTTGTTTTTCATTTTGAGTAGGTATGTTTGTTTCTTGTGGGTTATGTTATGGGCACGGGGATTTTAGTTAAGTTTCGTTGGGGGATTTTTGAGTTTTGTTGTTTTGCCGTTTTGTGAGTGTGTTGTTGTGTTGTTTTTCATTTTGAGTAGGTATGTTTGTACCTTGTGGGTTGTGTTATGGGCACGTGGATTTTGGTTAAGTTTCGTTGGGGGATTCTTGAGTTTTGTTGTTTTGCCGTTTTGTGAGTGTGTTGTTGTGTTGTTTTTCATTTTGAGTAGATATGTTTGTACCTTGTGGGTTGTGTTATGGGCACGGGGATTTTAGTTAAGTTTCGTTGGGGGATTTTTGAGTTTTGTTGTTTTGCCGTTTTGTGAGTGTGTTGTTGTGTTGTTTTTCATTTTGAGTAGATATGTTTGTACCTTGTGGGTTGTGTTATGGGCATGGGAATTTTGGTTAAGTTTCGTTGAGGGGTTTTTGAGTTTTGTTTCCTCGTTGGATGCCCCTAACAAATTTATATATATAGATTTCAAGAATCATATAGGGTTCTTATCAACAAAGTATTTCTATCCAAGCAGCAAATGAAGACTGAGTGACCCATTTGTATGCTAGATGGCAGGCTTTCAGAACTAATAATTCTGCTGTCTTTCTTGAACTACTGGGCAAACTTAGACAACAGCCAATATAATTTAGACCTGTTGTGAGCAGACAGCTTGATTGATAAAAAAAAAACCTGCTCATCACTTTGAAGAAAGATTACAAACATTGTAATTCTGACAATATCAGGTATTCTGAAAATTTGAAACATTAAGAATTTGGATTGGTTTGCTTTTCATCAAGGACAATATCCTTGTTCTAATCAGGACAGTTAGATAATCAGTACAGATATCGCTTTTGTCATAGACATTGACCAAATCTGAGTAAGAAGAGAATCAAGATGAAGAAATATGTAGTACAATAAAGAGAAGCTATAGTATTATAGTCACCACTACAAAATAGCAAGAAGCCGCAGACAAGTATAAAATAAGAGCAATCCATGCAGCAATCTTTTATCAGCATTTAATGGGACACAATCAGAAACATGCGCATGGGGATGTAACAATGCAAAAGTTTGCTTTCAGTGGTATAGTCAAGCTGGAAGCAGTGCGCAAAGCAGCCTTGCAAGCTAGTCTCTTAAGAATGAAGACCCTTTCACCTTGTAAATGTAAGTGTGTGGAAGAAGAAAGTCAAATAGAAAATCACTTCCACCTGGACCACTGCTTTTCCTTATCTGTTAAAGGCACATATATCACTCCCATCAGAGGCTTCATTTTGACACTGCCATCTTCTAGCTTATCATACTGTTCCAGCATCTGGTTTCCTCCAGCAGGGCCAACAGGTAATATTAACCTTCCACCAGGCTTTAACTGATCTATAAGCTGTAAAAAGAATGTCAGTCACAAACTGATCAAAAAGTCAGTCACAATATGTACTACTAAGATCCTTATCTGGCACACTGTATAAAAACTGAGTAATTGTGTAGTATAAAGTCCAGGAAAGCCCAGAACCTTATAGTTATCAAGTTTTTATGAACTTTGTAATGGCAAGTCCTTTCAGACCTAATAAAGTTCTCCCCTTCAGAATTCTCTAGATTCAGCATTTGGCAAAGTATGTCTGGAAACAGAAAATATGGGACAGCTTAAAATGACTCACTTTCATAAGCTGTTAGGACACAAAAAGATTGGGGCTTGTATTATAATAGGGTTTTTTTTTTTAAAAAAAATTAACAACGAGCATATCTGGAATACTCTGCTACCTGAAGTCCGTGCCTTGCGGGACTTACCAGCTTTCCGCAGACATGTAAGACATACCTGTTTCGACAGGCTTTTAATGTTTGATATTGTTGTTTTTAAATTATTTTAAATTGCTTTTAAATTTTGTTAGATTTTAGCTATTCTTGTAAGCTGCTCCGAGCTCCAAGGGAGTGGCAGCATATAAGTTTAAATAATAAATAAATAAATAAATAAATAAATAAATATCTACCTGACATTGCCTGAATGAAGAAGGGGCCGTTGCTGCCCTGCTTTCATACCTTCTTTCCCTTTCATTCCACTCATCCCTCCCCTTCCTTCCCTCCTTCTTCATTCTTCCTCACTCTCACTCTCACTCTCTTCCTTCCTTCCTTCCTTCCTTCCTTCCTTCCTTCCTTCACTCCTTCCTTTTTCCTCTCTTTTTCCATTTCTTTCTTTCCTCCCCTCTCCTTTCTTGCTTCTCCAGCTCTGAGAAGGTATCACAATGTCTCCATGGTAGCATGGCTCTCTTTCCTTCTTTCCTTGCTTTTCCTCATAAACATCACTTTTCTTTCCCAGTGACATTACAGAGGGTCACTTTGCCTAGCAACAGCCAATCCTTCACCTAGTAACAATCTAGTGACATCACAAAAGGCCACTGGAATGTCACCTAAAAACAACCTTTGTGATACAGACAGACTTTGACACAAATTCGCTATTGTGAATCCCTTTTAAGAGAGAAAAAGTAGGATATACATAATAACATAACTTCCAATTCCAGATGCTAGAAGTTATTTCATTGCTATAAGAAATTAAGGAGTTCCATGATTATGATAAATGCAGTTAATACAAATCTAATTAAATAATTTGCTATTTAAAGCAGGTTTAAGCACTCTGCCTGCTGTTTTAATTTCCTTCACCGTAAACAAATATTATTACATGTAAATCACTTACTGCTTGTGGCACAACTGGTGCAGCAGCTCCTACATGGATAGCATCATATGGTGCTTCATCTGGACAGCCCAGCCTTCCATCTCCCACTGCAAAGACAGGGAACAGCTGACTTTCAAAAGAGTTTGACGCTTGCTCCAGATTGTTTTGCACTCCTAGGTCTACCCTTACTCAAAGGGAAAGTTGTACCTCCTGAACTCTCATGGGGTACAGTTGGCTATTATGGTTTCCCTGGTGGCAACCGTGTGGAGACCCAAAGGGACTTTTTTCAACTCCTGTAAAATGACAGGCTTAAAATGACCTACTGCACCCTGCACCTTTTCCAATTTTTAGAAAAATAAAATGGCAATTGCAGGGTGAATATAGTCCTCCAGGGATCAAAGCACTATGGTTCCACTTTAAATCACTTGGTATTATGCTGTGGAATTCTTGGATTTGCAATTTAGGAATGGATATTCAGAAAGAGAAATCTAGCACTTTACCAAAACACAATCTTAGGATATAGCTAACAGTTAAAATGGGATTATAGTGCTACAACGGTCAGTTCATGAGTGGCAGCAGCAACATGAAGTATCTGATTCTGTGTCATAGTCCACCCTGTAGTTGGTGATATTTGGACCAATCTCTGAAACTTCTTGGAAAAGAAAATTTACAGGCATCTATATCTGAACATGTTTTGGATAATTTTTTCTGTCCACTAGAGTTGGGAAAGATGATAAAAGCAATGGTGAAAAGGGGGGAAAGAAAACTAGGTGTCTGTGGCCTCTTCTGCAAAAGAGTGCTGGCACCTCATTAAACCACAGTTTCTATGATTCCATAGCATTGAGCCATGACAGTTAAAGTGGTGTCAAACTACTTTAATTCTACATGTAGATGCACTCTTAGTCCTATTAAAGAAACAGATATGTCATACCAATATTGTAGTCTTACTCCAGATCATACAAGACCATTTGCACAGTGTCATACAATACTGCAAGACTAGAAATACTTAACTGAAATGTTATTGTGAAATGGAAAGCTTTTGGGATATTTGCTGTAGGATATCTTAATACAAAATAATTTAAAATTTTGTATTATTTTAATAACAAAATAATAATTTTAGTATTAAAATAATTTCATATTCCTATATCTATATTTACTGATAACATGCTTCAGTACTTACCAATCAGTTTCACTCTACCTGAAGATAGCAACAGAGGATCATCCTTTCTAACATTATTTATTGAGTCATCTACTAGTTCTTTGATATGATCAATTCCTACAACTTTTCCTTTGGAACCGACCTGAAACAAAAATCCAGATTTCTGTTTTTGTGGAGTAACAATTATTATTTCAATAACTTTTAAATATAAATAATTAACAAAGGATTCAGGAGATGGTTTAAATATCCATCCCAAATGAAATCACATCATTTGATGATCCATTTCTCTTATATAGGCCCAAATACAATTTCAGCATATCCGACATGCAAACACGTTTAGCACAAAGGCAACTTCTCCTCTACTCAAATATTCACTATTAATCTTCTGAGTGTCTTACTGTTTGCATTGACAAAATATTCTTTCAACAATGTTCACCTTTCATACAAAAAATATTAACAAGAGATATATATCTTGAAGCCTACAATCCATTCAAGTGCAAGGCACAGGGATTTCTTTTATTTTAGTTCTTCATTTTCACTGCTTTGTTGAAATACAATGTAATTAATCTAGTCTTCTGATAAAACATTCATCAAAGAGGGTTACACTAGAGGAACAGAATTGGTAGGGTAAGCAGCTGCTGCATAGCTTCTGACAAAAATGCTGAACTACATGAACCTTGGTTACCTTTCTTTTGACAAATTATAGAGCAGAGGTTAAAAAAAAACCCAAGAAAAATGATACATATTGAATTATAAAGAAAAGGACAAATAGGAGGTGCATTTCTTCAAAATAGTTCATTCATCTGCAGGTATACCTCAGTTAACAAGTAGGCAAGTTTCTGGGATTTATTTTTTAAACAAAAATTTGGTACCAGATATTGGAATAACATGAAAGGAATGGGGATATATTCCTACACTACAAAAAAGGAAGATATCGCAAAATGTTTCAACAAAATAAAAATTCATCCTGAATAGAAGGAATAAGTATAGTGTATAGAATAGGCATGTTTCACTGCAAAGAATAACTTAGAAGGACAAGGTGAGCAATACATAATTTTTAATAGTAGAAAATTATTTTTGCTTAACCAAAAAGTTGATTTGCATGTAAAGACATTAGAAGAGACATTCTACAGTCAATATATTTTTAAAATTTCATTATCTCACCATTCGTGCAAAGCATGCAGTAAGAATACCACTTCCAGATCCTACATCAAGAGCTTTGGCGCCTTCATGTAACTGTTCATATAGGAGTTCTAGAGCATACGCATGCTAATCAAGAAAAAAAGGGAGAAAGTGTCATATTTTGCTCTTAGATTTTATGCAGAAATAATAATTGATAAAACATGCAAACTAACAATATCTTAAATAACCCAGTATTTCAACTACAAAAAAATCCTAAAAATGTCAGATTATAGGGTTATGGTGGGAATCATATAGTGTTCCGTCACTATTGTCTAGGCTTCCTGAAATTTGTAGTCTAATAAAATTTGATGGCTGCCTAATTCTAATCTCTCTTTCAAAGACTAAAACAAATCCTGTCAAAAACCCTCCCGTGACAGGTTTGCCTTAAAATTGCTGTAAGCTGGAAATGACTTGAAGGTACACAACAATACGGAATGTGAGAATTTAAGCTGGAATGATGTATATCTCCCCAATGTAGTATATAGGGAAGGTTTATAGTAAGGATTATTTTCTTTTTCCACCCCTGAAAGCCCACAAAGCCAAAAGCCCTGAACTCTCAATACCAGAGACGACTAAAAGACTGCTATTACAGGTGTCCTAGATCTCAAAAAGGACAAATCCTGCTACCAGGTCAGGTCTGAGTTAGAATCATAGAATCATACAATTGGAAGAGACCTCAAGGGCCATCCAGTCCAACCCCCTGCCAAGAAGCAGGAAAATTGCATTCAAATCACCCCCCACAGATGGCCATCCAGCCTCTGTTTAAAAGCCTCCGAAGGAGGAGCCTCCACCACACTCCGGTGCAGAGAGTTCCACTGCTGAACGGCTCTCACAGTCAAGAAGTTCTTCCTAATGTTCAGATGGGATCTTTTTTCTGGTAGTTTGAAGCCATTGTTCTGCGTCCTAATCTCCAGGGCAGCAGAAAACAAGCTTGCTCCCTCTTCCCTATGACTTCCTCTCACATACTTATACATGGCTATCATGTCTCCTCTCGGACTTCTCTTCTTCATGCTAAACATGCCCAGCTCTTTAAGCCGCTCCTCATAGGATTTGTTCTCCAGACCCTTAATCATTTTAGTCGCCCTCCTCTGGACACACTCCAGCTATCAACATCTCTCTTAAAGTGCGGTGCCCAGAACTGGACACAGTATACCAGATGTTGTCTGACCAACGCAGAATTGACGGGTAGTATGACTTCCCTGGATCTAGACACTATACTCCTATTGATGCAGGTCAAAATCCTATTGGCTTTTTTGCTGCCACATGACATTGTTGGCTCATGTTTAACTTGTTGTGCACAAGGACTCCAAGACCTTTTTCACATGTACTGCTCTTGACTTGATTTTTATATCTAAAGTGTAAGTACATACTTCTCATATGAAAGACACTTTCAAATTAAGTTGCCAGTACTTCAAAATGAAATAATATTTTTTTAAAAGCTGGGAGGGTTGAACATTATTAAGAATAAGCTCTATTTTCCATCAGTTAGGAATGATTCAGTCCTCACTAACAAAACAAACCCTTATCATGTCAAAACAATCCAAATTCTTTACAGAAAAGACTTTTACAAAATAGATACATTTTCTCTCATCTTCCCTTACTAAATGTAACACAGTTATTTTTCAGAAAAAAAGCAAAGAGAAAATTAATGACATCTCAATATTATCCAATCAAAAGACTGTGAGGGGAGAGAGAAAATATGTGCACACAAATGCAGGACTTCCTCTAAAAGGGGCAATACTCTTCGCTCAGCTAAGTAACTCTCATTTGAAATAATGCTTCTAGCTGTAGCATTAGAAACACAAAAAGGATCAGGAAGTTGCCACAACACTGAAGCAACTATTTAATATACTACTAAAAAGAAAATAAAGAAGCATATCAAATGAAGAAATATAACTGAAGGGGTGAGGTAGGAAGATGTATTGTCGAAGGCTTTCGTGGCTGGAATCACTGGGTTGTTGTAGGTTTTTTCGGGCTGTATGGCCATGTTCTAGAGGCATTCTCTCCTGACATTTCGCCTGCATCTATGGCAAGCATCCTCAGAGGCTGTGAGGTCCTCACAATCTCTGAGGATGCTTGCCATAGATGCAGGCGAAACGTCAGGAGAGAAATCCTCTAGAACATGGCCATACAGCCCGAAAAAACCTACAACCCACTGAAGTAGGAAGGTTAGAAAGTAAGCAAAGGGGAAGAAGAGATACGCATCAGAGTTTAGCAGCAGCTCAGTCGATCTAACAGAAAAGAGCAAGAGGTTAGAGTACTAGTGGGACAAGTCTAGTTCAAATGCATATCTATAAGCTCTCCATGGAGTCAGCAACTCCCTGATTTATACCTTTCCTTTTTGAATTTTGCCAGGTGCTCTTATGGCCCTCTATTTATCACCATGCTTTCCTGCTTATATGATCTTCCCCCAACCACCTACCCATTTAGCTCCATAAGAGATTCTGGAACTCTTGCTTTCAAAGTTACCTTTCCTTCAGTAAGACATGCCTGAACTTATTAACTTGAAAAATAATAATATTTTAAGAACCTAACAAAACATAGCTGAAATCAGCATGGGGGTGTTTCTTGTTGTTAACTACCATCAAGTCATGAATAAGAAACCTCCATGGAATCCTGTAATTAATAGCTCCTGCAAACTTGGAGCTCTCACCTCCTTGACTGAATCTAAAAGCCTCCAGACCTAGTCTATAATATTGCAATACATCTGTTAATGTTTAGAGTGCCACAAGACTTATATGTACTTTCAAATGAAGGATTCCTAGAGTTATCAATCAAATAACATTATATAACAGTATCAAATTTTGATCGATTATAGATGAGGAAGAAGACAGCATTTATTGGAAATGCATGAAGGTTACATAAGAAATGCAACAATGTATGGGTTGCAAGAATGAGATCATTAATGAATGATAAAAGCCTAGCCTTTACAAGCTTCCAAAATAAAGAATGCTAACCAGAGAAAACTTAAAAATAATCAGATTGCTGACATGTCATATATAAAATTTATACTTACCATGTGTGGAGCACTAATTGTTGCTTGAAATCCTGAGGAGCAAAGGAAAAATCTGAGTAAATCACACATATGAATACTCAAATGTTTTGTGAGCCACGTATCATATTTAAAATGCAGATATCATAAAAAGCAAATATGAACCAACAAACTGAAGGAATGAAAAACAATAAGTCACAATTATCCACAGTCTAACATAAAAATGAACAATGCAAATCACTAACATAGCTATTAGTGCTAAACAACAGTATTCTGTAATATTAATTATTTCATCTTAAGACACAATGCCTAATGACAGGGATTCTATGATTTGATCATGCTGTTTCATATAGCACTATGTATCTGTCTATTCATATGCACAGGCTATGCCAGTAACATCTTGAAATCACGAAAGAGTGAACCTAACACATGAGAAGTAACAGCAACACTGGAGTGCAGAAGTGCCATTAACTGTGTATTTCTTGGGAAGTTAACTGGAGCTGTCAAAAAGTCAATTGCTTTTTCAATTTCCAGCATTCAGACTCTTGTCAGTTCTGAAGAACCCAGTGACTTTTTGACAACTCCAGTTAACTTCCCAAGAAATACACAGTTCACTCTTAGGTGATTTCAAGACTTTACTGGCATAACCTATGCATATTTAAGAATTTCTTAAATTTATTTTCAGTAACTTTATTGGTAAAAATGAATACATCAAATGGATTCTTAAATTATGTTTTTGCTATATTGTATGAAATATAGTATTTTAACATGTTTTGTGGTGAAATATGTTGAAAATCAGAAAGAGCTCATTCAAGTTACAGCTACTCTTAAGTGTAGTGGAGAAGAAATGTAAAGTTTCAGACAAAGGTCTGCATCCTATTTTATTCCTATTAAAAGGAATATAAAGCCACATGGTTTAGATTAAAACCACAATATGGTGGTTTTACTGGATTATATGTATTGTTATTGTTTTTTGTTAACTGTTTTTAATTGACATCAAATCAACTTCAATTTATGGCAATCCTCTACATCGGGGTCCTCAAACTTTTTTAAACAGAGGGCCAGTTCACAGTCCCTCAACCTGTTGGAAGGCCAGATTATAATTTGAAAAAAAACATGAATGAATTCCTATGCACACTGCACATATCTTATTTGTAGTGCAAAAAACAACAACACAATAATTAAAATGAAAAACAATTTAAACAAATTTAAACTTATTAGTATTTCAATGGGAAGTGTGGACCTGCTTTTGGCTGATGAGATAGGATTGTTGTAGTAGTAGTGTGCTTTCAAGCCATTTCAGACTTAGGTTGACCCCGAGCGAGGGCCGGGTAAATCACCTCGGAGGGCCTATCCGGCCCTTGGGCCTTAGTTTGAGGACCCCTGCTCTACATCATCCCATCTCCAACAGCCCTGCACAGATTCCACAGATTCAAGACTAAACCTTCTTTGATTGAGTCCATCCATCTGGAATGCAGATCTCTTCTTTTCCTCTGATTTCCTGAATGTAGTCCCCATTAATGACTGAGCCAAGGAATGGAAAATCTTTAAAGTATTTCAGTTGCATAAGTGTTCACTTTAGAGGTATGCAAATTATCTGTGAACATTATTTGTATCTTCTTAACATTTAACTGTAAACCCTCCTTTGCACATTCTTTGACTTTTTCAGTAATCCTCCAATTCTGTACTATTTTCTGATGACAGTATGGTATCATCTACATATCTTAAGTTGCTGACATTCCTCCAGTTTTCCTGGCTTTATCATGATATTTTTGGCAAAAACATTAAACAGTGTGATAAAATTCAGCATTGTTTGACCCCTTTGCCAATTGGAAACCATTCTGTTTCTCCATATTGCATATTGATGGTAGCCTGAGTATAAGTTACACACTAGAACAACCAAATGTTGTGACACACCCACTTTTTTAACAGTGGTCCATAGTTTTTTATGATCTTCTACATGATTAATTATTTGCACTCAATTGCTGAATGTATGTTTGCAGTATGATCCCTTGTGTGTTTCTTTCCTAAATCGAGTTTGGACATCCGGCATTCTTTGCTTCATATATGGTAAAAATCTTTATTGCAGAATAAACAATAAACTATCTTCAAATGGTTCTTTCTTGAATGAATCTGTCTTCCTTTACTATCTATCTATCTAAAAGTCAAAGGATGTCTGTCTGTACCACAAAGGCTGTTGCTAAATGCCAATCCAGTGCCCCCTTCTTATATCATTGAATTGGCCTTTGCTAGGTGAAGGACTGGTTGTTGCTAGGTGAAGTGCCTCTCTGTGATGTCACTGGTAAAGAAAGCTGACACGTGTAAGAGGGGAAGTGAGGAAGGAAGGTCATATTGTCATGGTGACAGTGTGAAGCTTTCTCAGAGCTGGAGAAGGGAGAAAGGGGATGAAAGAAAGATGGAAGGAGAAAAAGAAGGGAAAGGAGAAGGAAGGGAGAGCGAAGAAATGGAGGGGGGAGGGGGAGGGAGGGGGAGGGAGGGAAAGAAAAGGGGAGAAAGTATAAGGGGAGGGAAAAGGAAAGAAAGAATGCAAATAGGAGGACAGCAGACCTTCCAACATCCAGGAAATGCTGGGTAGACATGCCAATCTTTTATATAGTTCTTCAGTGGATTGCTTCCATTGTCTTTTTAAATTTCTGTTTCAACTTCACCATTTAATCCAGTTCAATGCTAGTTTAAAACTGTGGCAGCAAAACAACAAATGCATTTTTGTATAAAAGCAGAATACTGTTTGAAGAATATGTACATATAGACAACTACAGGCATTCCAGAACAAAAAAAAATCTAGAATCCTAAACGCTTCTGGTCCCAAGCATTTCAGATAAGGGACACTCAGTCTGTGTTATCTGGATACAGAAAATGCAGATAGCTAATTTACACAGCTGAAAACAGCTTGCCGTTCAACATGATCACTTTCCCATGAAATCCAATTAGTGAGTTAAAAGAAAGAGTCACTTTAACAACTTCCAAATTTCTGCATGGCTTCATAGGAACAATTAAAATGAAACTGCAACTAGCATTTGAAAACTTCTTTAAAAGTTTTAAAATTATCATAATCAAATAAAATGTATACTAGAGATCATAATTCACTGGAGCAAGAAACCTTGACATTTGTATTAATATATTCAATATAATTTGCATAATTGCACAAAATCCAATTTTTCTACCTTATTTTTCTTTCCTGCCTGGCAAAGATCAAGAGGTAATAGAAGAAGAAAAAACAAATCCATAAAGAATAGCTTGTGGCTCTGATACGTTTCTCTAGGGACTGAATTCATAAATTTACCCCCCTCCCAAATTCATTCTCTCACTGCTGGAAAAACAATTAACAAACACAAACTTCAATGGATTGAGAATTCATAGAGGGAAAGATGCCTCAGGATATATAGGCTCAATGTATGGGTTAATGAAGTCCATCAAGCCAACTTTCTGATAGTAGAATAGTTTGTCAAAATGTCCTAGCCAATATATTGTTCTTCTCCTGTATGTTCAAGGGAAGAAGGCTCCTCTTTGCCCCACCACTCAAACCAAAATCACCAAAATCTGAGTTAAGCATAATGATAAGACTCTTTGTTTCATGATAGAAAATCTATAGCAAAAGCCAATTTTTGCTAAAATGTCTAAATGACAATTCTTGCTCTAAAAATATTAAATTAAAATATAAATATCTGTATGTCCATGTGTGCACAAGAGCACTCTGAATTGTTTTCAGAAGCTGATGGACAGATATGCATTTTTCTCAAAACAGACTTTCTATATAATTAGAATGGGATACTTTTTAGGAAATACAATGCAATTGTAAATCCAAGAAATTACATTAGTATATATGACTATCAAATCTCTTCTTTAACAAATGCTGTAACTGTCTAACTTGTACTCTGAACTACAGCTGTCACTTGAGTTTGTAAAATGAACATTGTGTTTAATTTAGGACACACAAACGGGAATTATTTCCCTCTTCTTTCTTAAGGCTATCCTGTAAAGTTTTTTCCAAAATGATTGTATTTATAGATGCCATAATAATACTTAACCAAAATAGTCTTAGATTCTCTTTTGCAACACTTTTATGATACATCATAGTCTACATTTACTAGATTGGCTATTCCAAATGTGCATTCTTTTCCTTCACATGCTGTAAATCTATCCTGGACCAAAGGGGCCAAACTAGAGGTATCCCTCTTTCTTCAGGCTGGACAAGCTTTTGCAGTTCAGACTTTCTTAGAATGAATTGCTTTCCTTGCAACAACTTATCATCCTTCACAGCTCATGTAGGATGCATCTGTTGGTGGGCTCATTGTATCTCTGTCTTGAGTAGATAAAACACAGCTATATTTAATAAATATAGTACTCATTTCCTGAACAAACTTGGCTGACACTTAAGGCCAGAGGATCCACCACATTTAGTCCCCATATCTTTTCATATTCTGGACAACATCACAGTAAAACGTCTGTAAGAAAATAGAGTTTTCACACAGATAAATATACTGGATATATAGTTATCATACCTATTGATTGAGGAGAATCCATATATGGGTTACATTTTGCATAATGGCAACGGTCTGTTGCAAGCATTACTTCGAATACTTTATCTGATTTTATTATTCCATTTTCTGAAAGAAAAAAAAGCCAAAATTTGAAACAGAGTTATTTCACATTATCAACAGTACAAAGAATCTTTAGAAAACCAACAAAACATTAACCATTTGATGTTACGCTGAATTTTAAATGAATATGTCTGAATCAGTGTTTCTCAAACTGTGCTCGTCCAGGTGTTTGGGACTTCATCTACCAGAAATCCAAGCCATCTTACCAGCTGTTAGGAATTGTGGGATGTGAAGTCCAAAACACCTGGAGAACAGTTTATATTGTGGTACCTATTGATCTATTCACATTTGCATTTTTAAAATTGTTAGGCTGGCAGAAGCTGGGGCTAACAGCGGGAGTTCACAGTCTACACTACTATCCTTTATATCCAGTTTTGTTCCCATTTCATTACTGTTAACTACTAGCATAGTTCACAAAAGTTTATACGCTTGCCTTTCAATATGCTCAATTAGTTCTTTCATTTCATAACAACACATTCAGGATGTTGGCTTTTTAATTTTACCACATTCACATTGTGTTCAGAGAGAGAATTACATTAAAAATGTTATTCAGGACCTTCAAAGCAATACAATGTCTATGTAACATTTCCAAAGCTTTTCATGACATCATTTAGTGCCATAAAAAAAAAAATGAAAACTCCACACTACAGTATAGTCTCCTTACAAGCACAATACATATTTCTGTTGCAGAAATAATGCCCTAAAAGAAATAACAACACTAATCTAAGTGAAGTATCTCATTAATAAACTATGGTGGCTTTTACCTCTTTCCCCCTGAAACATCAAGAATAAAAATTCAGAATACATAAATATAAGGCTACTGTTGTTACTCCTTTCCAGAAACCAATGTTCTCAAAAATCATTTTAAACAAGCAATTCTGCTACATGTCCAAAAGTGCTGGTTCACAACTGCATAGGTTTGAACAAGAAAAAAAAACTTGAAACATTCAGTAACTAAGAAAGATTCTTTTTTCCCTTTTAAATTGGGTGTGAATTATTTTTAGAATTTTACTGCATTTTATATAGCTTTTATTAAGCTACTATTTATCATTATTTCACAATATATTTTGACCCAAACAGTTGTTGGCCACTGATACATTCACCTTTAAAAATAAAGAAAAAATACATGTTTTGGAAATAAGACAAATCCTATACAACATAAAGTCTGCAAAAACAAAGACCACTATCACATGTACTCTTTAAAACTGTCTACTTTCTTTATGAAATTATCCTATATTGACCCCTCTACATTCCTGTACCATCCGGACAAGAAAACAGGATACTGAAACTGGCTTTGGAACAAGAATAAAACAGATGATGATGCAACTGATTTCTGACACAGATCTATAAACAAAGAAGTCAGCCCTCTGTATCCATGGAATCCATATCCACAGATTCAATGAATCATGGCTTGGAAATATATTTTTGAGCCAAAGGACCAAAGCTTGATTTTGCTATTTTATATAAAACACCCCATTTTATTGTGCCACTGTAAACAACACGACCTGAACATCCAAGACTTTTGTATATACAGTGGATGCTGGCACCAAACCCCAGTGACTATCAAAGGCCAACTTACATCTTCACCTGCATAACACTTCATGGAGCACAAATATTCTCACTTGACTGATACTTAAACAGAACAGCTCATTTCAGTGCTTTGTGTCACAATTAAAGAACTAAAGGTAAAAGGTAAAGGTTTCCCCATGATATTAAGTCTAGTCGTGTCCGACTCTGGGGGGTAGTGCTCATCTCCATTTCTAAGCCAAAGAGCCAGCCTTTGTTCGTAGACACCTCCAAGGTCATGTGGCTGACATGACTGCATGGAGCGCTGTCACCTTCCTGCTGAAGCAGTACCTATTGATCTGCTCACATTTGTATGTTTTCAAACTGCTGGGTTGGCAGAAGCTTGGGTTAACAGCAGGAGTTCATCCTGCTCCCCAGATTCAAACCACAACTTCAGCAGCTCACCGGTTTAACCTGCTGTGCCACCGGGGGTTCCGGTAAAGAACTAAAAGTGAGATATAAATAACTACAATGGTAATGATGGTGATAATAGTGCTGTTGTGGCTTGTGAGATCTTGCAAAATGTAATAATAATCTCGTTCTTTCATAAGAAGCAGCCAGCAGAAAAACATTATAGCTTTTATTTAATCTAAAATCTAGTTAGCCAAAACAGTATTAGAGATGGTCTGCAAGCTTTAGAAACAAACACAATCCTGTTTGACACTACTGCACAAGAGCCAAAAATACTAATGGAGATGTGTGTGTGTGCCTAACAAAAAAACCAACAGATTATGGCCCGTTACCTTTAAAACTCTAAACCAGACAAGGGGAAACTTTGGCCTTTGGGGTGTTTTGGACTTCAATTCTCACAATTCCGAACAGGCACAGGCCTTTTTCTTGTTCACCTCAGGCACTTAAGCTGCTTGAGTCCAAAACACCTGGAAGGAGGGCCGAAGTTTGCCCATGCCTGCTCTAAAATCAGTCAACCGGAATATATCACTATCCCCATTCTGTTCAGCTTCCTTATTATGGCAATGGTGCAGGAAAATGGGGGGGGGGGGGCTTCCCGGCAGCCTAAGATCAGGACACAGCTCAAGGGAGGAGAGTCCCCCCAAGAGGGTTGCATAAGAGCTGGTGAAAGAAGGGCAGCTGCTGCATTCTCCCAGCACCATTCAAATGCCACACGCTCAACTTGAAAGTGAAATGTTCCTGAAAGGCGGAAAATCTGGAAAGCGGGCAGCTTTGGAGAGCCAGGGAATCAGGAGTGGCTGGAAAATTACAGTGGTGCCGCCCCATAGCAGGAGGGAGGCAGGCATAATATAGGCAGAGGGACTCCAGGAGAGGAGGACTGAGTCAGCTGTTTTCCCCTTCCTTCTGCCTGCCTGCTCTTTCTGTAAAAGCTCCATAGGAAACGACTGGAGGGGAGGGGCCCACCGCCCTTTTTTGACTGCTGCCATTAATAATGGGAGCCTGCTCAGCTTTTGACCCTTTCGTGCCCCTGTATCAAACTCAAGGGCTGCAACCTACATCTGCCCCCCCCCCCCACTGTCATTTGATGTGGTCCTCCAGATAAGGAACGGGCCAACTTAAGCCCTCCCTCCAGGTGTTGTGGACTTCAACTCCCACAATTCCTAAACCGCCCTGAGTCGCCCTCGGGCTGAGGAGGGCGGTATAGAAATATAGTAAATAAATAAATAAACAAACAGTGTCTGGCCTCTTCCTTTTTCCTAGAAAACCGGAACAAGAGCACTCTTTAAAATGTGTGCTTTTTTTGTTTTGTGTTACAACATAGTACAACATAGGTCAAGTTTGCCATTTGAGCATTTAAAAGCTGACAATTACATGGCTTGGAGTGTTACGCTGAGGAATTTTCTTATTAGATAAAAGGAAGGGGGCTGAGGCTGTTAGGAATTGTAGGAGTTGAAGTCCACAACACCTGGAAGGCCCAAGTTGCTCCAGATGCTGGGCGACAACTCCTGTATTACCCATTCTTAGACATCATGACTAGAGCTGATGGGAATTGTGCTGCAATAATATTTGGAAAGCTGCAGTTTGTTCTGTTCAGTCAGGATCCTGGGTTGGAGTAGAGATACAAGGCTTGTGGAGAGGACGCCTGACCCTAAAATGTCCTTTGACCCTTTCCCCGTAGCCTCAGAGCCAAAAGGACTATTTATTTATTGTGACAGAAGCAAGCTGATGGTACCATTAAAACGCATTTCAAAACACAAAGTTTTAAAAAATAACTTGGCATTATGCAAAATGTCCTTTGACCAGAAGTTGGCCACATGGAGTGCCTCTGGTGTCGCTGTGAGAAGGTCCTCCATTGTGCATGTGGCAGGGCTCAGGTTGATTGTAGTAGGTGAACCTGAAGACACAGGTTCGCAGTTTGGGAGTTCATCATCGCTGAGCCTGAAACCCCAGGTTTCAGCGGTGGCCAGGGGAGCATTCACACAATTAAAACTTGTGCGCAGGTTGCGCCCATACCTTGGGAAGTTAGACTTGGCCACAGTAGTCCACGCTCTGGTTACATCCTGAATAGACTACTGCAAAGCGCTCTACATGGGCCTGCCTTTGAAGACTGTTTGGAAGCTACAAATGGTGGAACGGATGGCAGCCAGCTTATGGTTCTGGCTCAGCTTATCTGTCCAAACGTATCTCCCTCTATGAACCACCGTGGAGTTTAAGATAATCTGGGAAGGCCCTGCTCTCCGTCCCCCACCATCTCAGGTTCGATTAGCAGAGACAAGAGACAGGGCCTTCTCAGTTGTGGCCCCTAGACTGTTAAACTGCCTCCCCAGCAATGTTAGATTAGCCCCCTCCCTTCTGACCTTCCACAAGAGAGTGAAAACATGGCTTTGTGACTAAGCCTTTAAAGAACTTGTGCAAAAGATAAGACTTGGAACAATGTGCAATGACCATTGGAACGGCCCGGATTATGCTCGTGGATTATGCATTTAACTCTTAATGTATTGTTTTTGAATGTTTTAATGTACTTTTAAATTCCATTTTAATATTTATTTAAGTGTACATTGTGTTTTCAGGCATTGAATTGTTGCAAATATGTAAAGCCATTTCGAGTCCCCTCCAGGGTGAGAAAGGCAGGGTAGAAATGTCATAAATAGATAAATAAATAGGTGGTCTGTGGTTTGCTCTTCTCCACATTCACATGTTGTGGGCTCCACTTTTTTGCCCCATTTCTTAAAGTTAACTCTGCATCTTGTGGTGCTAGAAAACAGCCTGTTATGGGTCATCTTCTGTGTGCCCAGGAGGGAGTTTCTCATCCAGCTTCAGGGGCTGACTGAGGTGCTGGGTTTTAGCCTGCCACTTTTGGACTCTCGCTTGCTGAGGTGTTATTGCACGAATCTCTCTCGATCTTAGGAAGCTGTTTCTTGATTTAAGGCGTCATGGTGACTGATATCCGAACAGAGGATGGGCCGATGATGTCAATGCCTTGGTCCTTTGACCCTTTCCCCACAGCCTCAGAGCCATAAGGGCTGCTGGGCTGCAATTCCCATTATCCCCAGTCTGGGGGGGGGGGGTTGTCATTTAGAAACCCCGACCACTATATAATATATATGTCTATTTAGCTCTCTGTATCCACGAATTCCACGGATTCCCTCGACTCTTCCTTTGAAGGCATCCATAATAACAACAACACTGACGAGGTCCTCGATAAAAATGAGCTGGGTGCCTGCGCGTGCGCCCTTTCCTGAGGAGGAAGAAAAAGCTCCTCTCCCCCCCCCCCCGCTCCCCCGCGCGCACTTTCCCCCGCGTTCGATCTCCAACTGCCTCCAAGGCGAGGGCCGACGACGCAACAGCTACTCCCTAGCGACGTTTTTTTTTTTTGGCGAGGGGGGGGGAGTGGCGCGTGCGAGAAGTGCGCGCGCGCGCGGGGAAGTATATATATATGTGTGTGTGTGTGTGTGTGCTCGCGCGCTAATGGCCTATGAATGGCCGGCGCGCGCCCTAGCCACTCCCTCCTTCCCCCAGCCCTCCTCTCAATCTCCCACTCCCTTCTTTCTCTCCCTCCCTCCCCCGCCCCCTTCAGGAGGCCAGCGCGCACGCGGACACCCACACAGAGATCCCTATAGACAGGCGGGCGGGCCGGGCGCGCGCGCACTCGCTCGCTCGCTCGCTCGCTCACTCACTGCGGAGGTTGTGGATGAGCTCGGAGTGGCTGGCGCCTCCTGACTTCCAGGCCATGGCGAGGCAGATTCTGCGGAGCAGGTAGAGAGCCGCCTTCAGCGCCGCGACTGCGCACAGGAGCTTGCCCAGGAAGGACACAACCTCCAGCGCCGAGACAGGCGCCGCCTCCTCCTCCTCCGCCGCCGCCCTCCCTCCCCTCCTCGCCGCCGCTGTTGCTGCTGCTGCTACCGCCGCGCGCCCGCCGGAGGGAAGGGCCGTTCCCTCGCCCCCCCGCGCGCGCCACATTCTCAACGGCCCTCGCGACGGGCACCCGCCGCCCCCGCCGCTGCCGCCGGTGTGCGCAGGCGCAGAGGGGAGCGCCAAAGGAGCTGGCGGGGAAACACAGCGCGGGGGGCGCCTTCGCAGACCACATGAGGGAGATGAAGGAGCTGAAGTGAAGGAGGGAGAGTCTTTGAAGGGGGCTCTTGATCCCTAACTAAATATAGGTGCCCCCCCCCCCAAATAATGTGTGCCCTTAGTAGAGTCTTATTGTTGTGTTTTAGTAGGATTTGTGTGTTTGATGCTGCTTTTATTTTAATCTGTCTGAATGATTAACTTCTTGGCAATGGAATGTTTTGCCTTATATGTTGGAACCCGCCTTGAGTCCCTTTGGGGAGATAGGGCGGTATACAAACGAAGTTAAATCTGATTTGGCCATGGTGGTCCATGTCCCAGGCACCTCTAGATTGGATTACTGCAACACGCTCTACGTGGGGTTGCCCTTGAAGACGGCCCGGAAGCTACAGTTGGTCCAAAGATCTGCGGCCATACTACTTATAGGAGCTGGTTACAGGGAGCAATCCACCCCCCTGTTTAAACAGCTCCACTGGCTTCCAATAAGTTTCCGGTCCCAATTCAAGGTGCAGGTTATTACCTATAAAGCCCTAAACCAGTGCTTCTCAACCTTGGGTCCCCAGATGTTTTTGGCCTACAACTCCCAGAAATCCCAGCCAGTTCACCAGCTGTTAGGATTTCTGGGAATTGTAGGCCAAAAACATCTGGGGACGCCAGGTTGAGAAACACGGCCCTAAACGGTTCGGGACCTGCTTATCTCCACGATTGCATCTTCCTCTATGAACCAGCGCGCACCTTGACATCATCCAGGGAGGCACTACTCTCTCTCCCTCTGCTGTCTCAAACACAGTTGGTGGGGACGAGGGAGAGGGCCTTCTCGATGGTGACTCCCAGACCCTGGAACTCCCTCCCTAGGGAGATCAGACAGGCTCCTACTTTGTCCTCTTTCCAGACACAACTAAAAACCTGGGTGTTCCGGTGTGCTTTTGATTAGGCAGTCCACCAGTAATTTTCCCTGTCCCTACGTTAAGTTCAGCACTTTACACCTGCCCTTTTAGCAGCCTACCTCAACACTTTTGATGCCACTATTCCCAGCCCTGTCTACTTGATTGTTGCACTTGATAATAAATGAAATGAAAACCCTTGTTGTTTTCAATTGTGATTGTTTTCATATGTTATCTTATGTTTTTAATTGATTGTGTTTTATTTGTAATTGTTGGGCTTGTCCCTTGTAAGCCACCCTAAGTCCCCACAGGGAGATGGTTGGCGGGGTATAAAAATAAAGTTGTTGTTGTTGTTATGCCATATAATGTAGTTTCAGAATGCAGATTATTTGCACCGAACTGGATTATATGAGTCTACGCTGCCATGTAATCCAGTTCAATGCAGTTGATCTGCATTCTGAAACAGTATTACAATAGAGTCTTGCTTTTTATTTATTTATTTACTACATGTATACCCTGCCCCGAAGGGGACTCAGAGTGGCTTACAAGTTATTTGTACATACAATATATTATATTATTAGCATAGCACAAAATTAGCATTATATATTACTATATTGTACTATACCACCATACTGTAATATTTGATGCAATATATATCATTATTATATTGTATTGTTATTAGTAGTAGTGTTATATTGCATTACATTATAATATTAATATTATATGTGTATACAATATATTATTAGCATAGCACAAAATTAGCATTATATATTACTATATTGTACTATACCACTATACTGTAATATTACATGTAATATAAACAGGTCAGTGGAATGTTGGATAAGCAAAAATGTTGGATAATAAAGAAGGATTAAGGAAAAGCTTATTAAATGTCAAATTATGTTATGATTTTCCAAGTTAAGTACCAAAACACCATGTTTTACAACAAATCGACAGAAAAAGCAGTTCAATACACGCTAACGTTATGTTTTAATTACTGTATTTACGAATTTAGCACCAAAACATCGCAATGTATTGAAACAGCTGTGGATCCAGGCATTAGGCAGACTGCATTAGATAATACAGAGCGTTGGATGCGTGAAGGTTGGATAAGTGAGACTCTACTATAGTAGCTAAAGTGGTTATTTGAAGCTTAAACCCTGTATGTCCCAGATGTAGAGCCCACATATGCATTTGGCCTGTAGAGAAAAATATATATAACCATAACCTAAATTTTGAATTAAATTATAATTTTATGCAAGGGGTTCAAATGGTTGCCAACTTGCAGATCTCATTTTAAACATTATCCTGTATACCAACCATGGGCAAACTTTGGCCCTCCAGGTGTTTTGGGCTCCAATTCCCAAAAACCAATTCCCAAACACCGCATTGACATGGCACAACATAGGTAGTGTATTTGTGGTACTGGTGCTGGAGGAAAAATTCTGAGAGTGCCTTGGACCTCAAGATGATCAAAACAGTCCATACTGCTCTCTGGAGGGAAGGATATTAGAGGCAAAGATGAAGTATGCTACTTTGGCCACATAATGAGAAGACAGGAAAGATAATGATCCTGGAGAAAAATGAAAGAAAAAGGAAGAGGGGTCGATCAAAGGCAAGATGGATTGATGGTATCCTTGAAGTGACTGGCTTGACTCTGAAGGAGCTGGAGGTAGTGACGGCCGACAGGAAACTCTGGTGAGGCCTGGTCCATGAGGTCATGGAGAGTCAAATGATTGAACGAATAAACAACAACAAATTTGTGGTACTGCATAAAAGGCTGCTCCAAGTATCACTTGGGGAACTCGGGAAATGTGATTTATGTTTAGGAAACAAGTGCAACATATGTATGTATCTATGTATCTGTAGAGAACAACCTCTTCTCAAATGGAAACCTAACTTTGCATATACTGTACCATATTTACTTGAGTCTTAACACTCACCTTTTTGGGCTAAATTACCGTGCCAAAATTAGGGTGCACATACAATTCGCGTCATACAGTAATCTTAGTGACCCCAAAGGGAAACAGTGTTCAAGAGAGCAAACTTAAAGGCACCAGGAGGGTGAGGAGGGACAATGACAATGTGTTGTCGAAGGCTTTCATGGCAGGAATCATTGGGTTGCGGTGGGTTTTCCAGGCTGTATGGCCATGTTCAGGAAAGAACTCTCCCGATGACAAGAAATCTGCTTGTGTACACCTTGTTATATCCACATCAGCGCATTAGCACTCATAACTATTGGCAAAATGCTTATGAGGAGCAGCATATCTCAGAGAGTCATTAACAAAAAAAGGTGAAAGAACTTTTGGCAGCTCTCCTGTAGCTTTGGCGGTTCCCTTGCTTCCACGTTAGCCAAACCTTTCTGGGCACCACGAGACCATTTCCAAGGACTAATGACTTCATGTGTGGACTCTCTTTAAGGTAACCAGATTTTAATCCCACTTCCTAACTCTGGATTAAGTGGCTGTCTGGGGAAAAAAGAGAAACTTCTTAAAAATATGCTAGAAAAATGGGACAGCATAGAATTAAACGAGACCCTTCCTGCCAAATTGGGACAGATATGACTATGCCATAAAGGCCTTTGCCAGTCCCAAGAAGCTCCCATTCATCCCACTTGTTAGTCCATGGCCCTATCCACACTGCCATATAATCTAGTTTCAGAATGCAGATTAACTTCATTGAACTGGATTATATGGCAGCGTAGACTCCAGTTCGATGTGGTTCAATCTGCATTATAGGAGTGCACACTGACCATTATAATGCAGTTCAAACTGGGTTATATGGCAGTATAGATGGGGCCTCGTCCAAAAACAGACTTTATTTCTTGACTTGCTCATCTTCTCTATTACCTCCTTTGTGGCTCCTGCACCCCTCTCCTCTCTAATTTATTTCCCTTCTACATTTCACAGTCAGTATGCCATAGCATTGAGTCATTCATGACAGGTAAACTGCATGAAATCTGCAGTGTAGTTGCAGCCCTTGTCGTTTTGGTCTTTCCGAATAGACTTAATTGGTGAAAACACCAACAGAGTCTGGGTTGCTGTGAGTTTTCCAAGCTGTATGGCCATGTTCCAGAAGCATTCTCTCCTGAAGAAACCAGCATGGACACAGCATATTATTTGAGAACACAGAAATGCTGGACTACTAACATCTACCATGTTAGATTACACTGAGAAGCTACTGAAATCCACAAGCATGTGGACAATTTCAACAGAATGGAGGAAACCATGAAAATGAACAAAATCTGGCTACCACTATTTTAAAAAATCAGGACAGTGAATAAAAAGCAACATTCAAAAAACAGGGGAATTCCAGACAAGAATCAATCAGAGCCAACTAACACCTCCCAACAAAGGATCCCCAGGCAGCAACCAGACCGGCTTTGAAGCTGCAAGGCCATTAAATGCTAATCAAAGTGGCCAATTGCAACATTCACACTTGCCTCAAGCAGGCAAGAGTTCTTTCTCCCACCCTGGACATTAAAGTCAGGAGAGAATGCTTCTGGAACATATCCACACAGCCCGGAAAACTCACAGCAACCCATTGATTCCGACCATGAAAGCCTGCGACAACACAGCCAACAAAGTCCGTTCCAGCAGCCTTCCCAGTAGAGAGTATTGACCTTTGTGGGTTGCCGTCTCACGTGGTGCTCGCCGTCCAATAGGAAAGGGGCGCATGCAAGCCGGGGGGAGGGCCTCGGCTGCGGCGGGAAGGAAGGAAGGAGCTTGTCTCTGGCGGCGAAGCATGGAGGAGGTCTTGGCCCGATATGTCTCCCAGAAAGTCAGCAAGACCCGCTGGCGGCCCCTCCCTCCCGCTGCCCTCCAGCCCCCGGAGGTCTTCGCCACGGGATCCTGGGACAACGAGGTGAGGCCTGGGAGGTGGAGCTTGGCAAGGCCATGGGAGAGGTCGGGCCTTCACCGAACTACAACTCCCATGAATCCATAGCACCGAGACATGGCAATTAAAGTGGGCCAATGCATTAATTCTGTAATATAGAAGAGGCATAAGCAAACTTGGGCCCTCCAGGTGTTTTGGACTTCGACTCCCACAATTCCTCGCAGCCTCAGGCTGCGAGGAATTGTGGGAGTCGAAGTCCAAAACACCTGGAGAGCCCAAGTTTGCCCATGCCTGGTTTAGGCCATTCTAGTATAGTGTCTAGATCAGGCGTCCTCAAACTTTTTAAACAGAGGGCCAGGTGACAGTCCCTCAAACTGTTGGAGGGTCGGATTATAATTTGGGGGGAAAAACATGAATAAATTCCTATGCACACTTTGTAGTGCAAAAAACACTTTAAAACAATACAATACAATAATTAAAATGAAGAACAATTTTAACAAATATAAACTCATTAGTATTTCAATGGGAAGTTGTGAGCCTGCTTTTGGCTGATGTGATAGGGTTGTTGTTGTTGTTGTTGTTGTTGTTTGCTTTCAAGTAGTTTCAGACCCTGAGCGAGGGCCAGGTAAATCACCTTGGAGGGCTGTATCCGGCCCCTGGGCCTTAGTTTGAGGACCCCTGGTCTAGATCCAGGGAAGTCATGCTACCCCTCTATTCTGCCTTGGTATTCCATCTGGAATAGTGTGTCCAGAGGAGGGTGACTAAAATGATTAAGGGTCTGGAGAACAAACCCTTTGAGAAGCGGCTTAAAAAGCTGGGCATGTTTTGCATCCAGAAGAGAAGGATGAGATGAGACATGATGACCATGTATAAATATATGAGGGCAAGTCATAGGGAGGAGGGAGCAAGCTTGTTTTCTGCTGCCCTGGAGACTAGGACGCGGAACAATGGCTTCAAACTACAGGAAAGGAGATTTCACCTGAACATTAGAAAGAATTTCCTAACTGTAAGAGCTGTTCAGCAGTGGAACTCTCTGGCCCAGAGTGTGGTTGTGGCTCCTTCTTTGGGGGCTTTTAAACAGAGGCTGGGTGGGGGGAGAGGGTGCTTTGAATGTGATTTCCTGCTTCTTGGCAGGGGGTTGGACTGGATGTCCCACAAGATGTCTTCTAACTCTATGATTCATATGCAGTAACTTTTCCTTATCCTGGTTGTTTTTCTTTTTTGTTATTCTCTCTCTCTCTCTTGGTAATCTTATAGGAAAATAAGGTGTCTTTTTGGTCTGTTGGAGACTTGGGAAGTTTGAACACAAATGGAGAATATAACGCAGAACCGCATCTTTTGTGTGATATTCAACATAGTGGCGATGTTATGGATATGCAGGTAAAAGGCTATAAAATGACTTTAAAGCTTTCCAAGCACTGTGTTATTGATGTCACTAAAGTTACACAGTATAAATGGGACACTGGTTCTGTTTGATACTTTATTTCAATACAAATTCATATCTGAATATTTTGTCCTTAGTTTTTGGACCAGGAAAGAATTGTAGCTGCTTCATCCACTGGAAGTGTGACTGTTTTTCGGCACCATCAAAATAATCAGGTAAATTAATCAGGTTTGCTTACATCTATTCTGTTGTACAAAAAATTACCTTGCTCTCAAGAAAACACAAGGCAGAAAAAAGTTGGTTTGTGGGCAAGGTGATCAAGTAGGTCACAGCAAGATATTCTTATATTAAATGGCTTTTCCAGATCTATTTCAGTTGCTTAGTCTAGTGAATAAAACTGCTTCTATCTCTCCACCACCACAGGAGAGACAATAACAATGTGACTCCATTCATTTTTCTGGATCACTCAGCAGCTTTAATTGCCATTGGTGCTGTTATCTTTTTTTGAGAAGTTGTGTGTAGGAGATACAGATTTTCAATGGCTTTGCTTGTATTTAGATTGCTATTTTTTAAAGGTCATATTGAGGGATTTCTTGTCACTTGCATAGCATTTGTGCTTTGAGGTTCCTCTGGGCTACATTTTCTTTATTACACTGCATTACACAGGGAGCAGATAACACTGTCATATAAATTAGTTGATCTAGCCCAGTATTGTGAACACTAACTGGCAGCAACCCTGCAGGTGCGTATTTCTCCCAGCCCTATCTGGAAATACCTGTTGGCCTCTCTATTCAAGTGCTAATCATTCCTAACTATGCTAAGCTTCTGAGATTAGGCAACATTTGTGTGAAACTGTTGTGTGAGGTCATCTAGAGATTTAAAGTGATTTAAGGATGATGTCCAGCTCCATTTCCTTTTTCATCAGTGGATGTGTTTCATCAGTGGCTGGCTGCAGGGCTGAATTAGGGCCAGCACAGGTTGAACACCCCTTATCTGAAATTCTGAAATCCAGGATCTAAAATAATCTTTATCCATAGCTGAGATAGTGACACATTTGCTTTCTGATGGTTCAGTGTACATGCACTTTGTTTCATGCGCATCATTTAAAACATTTGTATATAGAATTACCTTCAGGCTGTGTGTATAAGATGTATGTATCACATAAGTAAAATTCATATTTAGGTTGGGGTTCCATCAAGATCTCATTACATATTTGCAAACAACAACAGATCTAAAACATTTTGAGTAAGGGATACTCAACCTATATTGAATTCAATCAAGATAAGTCTGAGGTACTACTTTGGGGCTGCTTGTTCAGGTTGCTCCTTTAAGTGATTATCCTGATAGTTTGTGGGGCTGTCTTTATAATTAGGAATACAAGTATCATTTGTACACAGGTCATCTTTTACTGCCTTTGTCTGAGATTCCAGCTACAAGGCACCCCAGGCCATTTTGGCAGCTCCCATGGGGTCCCACAGTCTCCTCTTCAAATTCAGGCAAGGAGGAAATACTGGTGTTCGTGACTCTCTTTCTCTCTCAGTGTCTCTCTCTTCTAAGTCTTGGTCATTACATTTTTTCCACATGCCCATTTTCATTGTTTTTCTTTGGTTTTTCAGACTCTATCTGTAAGCCAAAAATGGGAAAATGCACATTTCTATGACCCATCTCATGGAAATGCACCCTGCACCGGGATTGTCTGCAACAGCCCTGAAATTTTTACAGTTGGTGAAGATGGGAGGATAAATGTATTCACAGTGGACCGGAAGGAAGCTGTGCGTACTGTAGGTAGGCAGTTAAGATGCCTGTACTAAAGTTCTAAACTATTATTCCAACATAGTGTTGTAGCCTTCAGTGCAGAACCCCTTAAATGCAGGAAAAATAAAATCATTTGTCTTTACCTGGGAAGTTATTGTAGCATGCCTGAAGTATCAATATTTTAAAGTGAATTTATATGACACCAGTAATATGAAAAACACTTTTTTGAACATGGTGGATCAGGTCTCCTGCCCTATCTCTTTGCTGAAGTACAGAAAGTTCTTTGCTAGATATCTGTAAACCGTATCCAGTTAGAGTTCCTTAGAGAATGCTATCAGTTCCCAAAGTTGTAAACAGTATTATCTAATAGGTAAATCAACATCAGCATTCCCCTTAAGAGTCTCTTAAGCTTTGGACTCTGAATTTTCAAAATGTATATGGCACATAGTTGGCATAACCTTACAGTTGCTTATTTGTTTACTGCACTAATTCTAGCATGCTTTAAATCAAAAGGACTGATATGAGTGTCTCTTTTAATTTCTCAGACAATGCTGACAGCAGCACACTTCATGCAGTGACTCGACTTCGCACAACAGAAATCTTGACAGTGAATTCCATTGGTCAGCTAAAAATATGGGATTTCAGACAGCAAGGAAATGAGCCTTCACAAATATTTTCATTGTAAGCACTTCATTCTGAGCTTATGGGCACTGTCAGAGCCAAATGTCACACTGTAACTACGGTATGTGACATTTTATTCAGCTAGGACTCTGACTACTGTCTTTGTGGATTTTCCATCAAAGTATGTCTTGCTCTCTTCTTGCAGGACGGGGGAAAGGATTCCACTTCACTGTGTAGATAGGCACCCCAGCCAACAGCACATTGTAGCCACTGGTAGCCAAGATGGTATGTTGAGTATCTGGGATGTGAGACAAGGTGACATACCAGTTTCCTTGCTGAATGCTCACGAAGCAGAATGTAAGTAACTAAATAAACAGATTTCATGCTTGAATCTTTGATGACACTACCACTATGTGTAAAATGTTCCATATGTGTAAGAGAAATCCCCGTAGTGCTCAGTAAATCTCTTTTTCTTTATTATTTGGCATATACATGATTGGGCAGTCTGTACTTGCCTTTTATATTCCCATACCCAGCTAACTAGAAACTCTAAACAGCAAGTCAGACAAAGTGTCTGCCCTCAATTGACACTTTCTGTATCAATACATGTGTTGGTGGTACAGATGAAAACAAGTTAACAGTCTTAGAAACAGAGAATCACAAGACAATGGGCTAACTCAGGAATGTTGGATTTATGAAAGAAATAGAATAATACTTGGGGGCATTAGGGCTATGGCAAAGGAATTAAAATGCAGTACTATTTGCAAAAATGCTCTTATCAATTGACAAGTGACTTGACTGGATTAAGAAGCAATGGAAAATAAAGCATTGATGGGCCCAAGAGAATTCACACCAATGTAGAGAATAAGATTAGGAAAATAGAGTGGTCAAGAGGGGCAGTTTTTATCCCAGGGACACATTGACTGAAAAAAAAGGCCAAGACCAGTTTTCAAGTCCACTTTAAATTTTAGAAATTTTGTATCATTTACTGTTAAATGATGCAAGGATGCAGCAGACTATTTAAAAAAGAAATCACTATTCCTAGAGTTTCCTTGAAGATGCCTTTCACTTGAGGTGGGAGGCGGAGCCTGAAGCGCCACAAAAATAGCTTCACAGGCTCCCCTGTGCATAAAAAAAATACTCAACATTCATTGTAAGAGGTTTCAGCTAGAAAGTATCAGGTGTGTTTCATCCTAGCCTCCAGGGTTTTATTAGCTTATCTTACAAGAGCCAATGGAAGCATAATGCTGCCCTCTAGCAACAAAATACTGAATTATTAATAGTTACCAACAGAGCATATGTCTACATTATAAACTACAAAAATAAGCTTGCCATATATTTTTTTCAGTGTGGGAAGTGCACTTTCATCCTTCCAATCCTGATCACTTGTTCACATGTTCAGAGGATGGAACTCTGTGGCACTGGGATGCTTCCACTGATGTGTCTGAAAGGAAATCTTACCTTCATACAGGTAAATCTTATTTAAGCTTCTAAGCAATTGCATTGACAAGAGATTCCCCGCCGTTCTTTTAGCACAGTAATTTTTAACTTGGCATGTTCACTTGGTTTCCATCATTATATGCATCTTCCTTGATAAAGGTGAAATAAACCTTTATGTGATCTATATTCCAGTGTGGTATAGTGTTTTGAGTGTTGGACTACAACTCAAGACCAGGGTACAAATTCCTACTCAGACAAAGAAACCTCCACTTTTACTTGTGGGGAGAAGAGCCTAAAAGTGATACCGACTTAATATTTAAATATTTGCTTTTACTCTAACTTCTCATGAAGCAAGGAGATAATGGTTTAATGGTTCTGGAGGTCTATAGCGTATAAGCTGTATTTCTGGCACATTAGTGACAAAGCTCAACACTTTAAGGATGTTTAATAGGGCTGGGCGGTTTCGTTTCGTTAATTCGTAATTCGTTAAAAATTCGTTATTTTTTTTTTAAAATAACGAAGCGATAACGAACCATTCTGGAGCAACTTAAAAACGAAACGAATTTTTAAATTCGTTTCGTAAATGCTTCGGATTCGTTATGTATTCGTTTCGTTATCGGTTTGAGTTCATTTCGTTATTATTTCCGCATGTCTGGGGCAAGTTTTATAGTTGTTTTTTGTTTAATTAGTGAAAAAAAATTATAATATCACACCAACAGTCAACAACAGAGGGAGAGGGAAGCTTCAGAAGTTCCCCCTGTCCCATTTGGAGGTTTTTTAGCGTATTGCGCGGTCGCGTCCGCCATTAACGAATCGATTCGTTATTGTTTCGTATTTGTTTCGTTAATGTTTCGTAATTTTTTTTTACATTTACGAAATTTCATAAATATCGAACTTTTTAAAAGAAAAATTTCGGAATTCTTTTAAATATCGAAACGCAAAAACCCCCAAAAAACGAATCGATTTTAGAAACAAATTTTTCCGTTGTTACCCAGGCCTAATGTTTAAGTATAAAGTGCATGTGCTTGTCTTAACTATTACATTAATCTGCAAAATATGCAGTTGTGATGATAACTATTTTTGTGTTTTGTTTTCAGGTGGGAGAAGTACCACATTTTTGCCTCAGTCTCAGTCTGTGATTAGTGCATGGTTAAGGAACGATCCTACTAGAGAAATCACAAATTTAATTTCAAATCCTACACTGTCTGTTAATAGTTTAGATGTCTTAGGATCATGTCTTGTATATGGAACTGATGCAGAATCTATCTATGTTAAGAAAAACTTCTTCGCATAGTTATCTTTAGCTCTGACTCGAAACTTTAGCTTCACAATACTGAATTTCATGTTATTTTATGTCAATTAAGAATATAGAAGGGCAAATGCAATACAATCCATGTTACAGCATTAGTTTTTTTAATCTAATTCTTGCATAAAATAAACAGTAAACAGTTATTGTTCATAAATTGATTATTTCTGTTTCCCAGAAGTTTACCAATGCTGAAAACTACAACAAAGGATAAAGTGACCCATATCAGCAGTATGAACTGTGTTATATTGTGTTAACCATAATGGCAACACAACATTCTAAGCAAAAAATTGTTTTCATTAAATTCTGATAAATAAAAACACAATATATTACATTTAAGAGACTTTTCGGCAATGTTAGAAGAAAATATCATCCAGCAAAGGAAAACAGAAACAGATCATTAGGTACAAAAATATTTTATCTATTTCACTAAAGCAGAGGTGAATAAGTGTGTTAATAATCTATACCCTAATACTGACCAGATTGGGAACTGGAACCTAATATCCAGAGAACTTCAACTGCCCTGTTCCTGCAGTAAACTATAAAACAACATTTAGCCTATATTTCATTAGAGCCAGCATTGTGTTGTGGTTTAAGCATTAAACTATGGCTGGAGGCAAGAGTTCAGTTTCTTGCTTGGCCGTGGAAACCCACTTTTTGACCTTGAGAAAGTCAAATACTCTCCACCCCAGAAAACCCATTTATATAGTTGCCATAAGTCAGAAATATTGTGAAAGCATACATCATTAGCATTTCATTTCTATTATCATCCTGGCATTACTTGATGGTAAATCTCAAGGATTTTCAGTCTGCCTGATTTCAGGATCAGTATGCTGAGATTTAACCAGCTTCCTGGTTCTACACCTTCATCACTTCCTCAGCCCTATGATACCCTGTTTCCATTATTCCTTGCCCAGCCCTTTTATAGTTAACCATGCCCGTTTTATAGTCCTGGACATTGGTTTTTGTTGAGCCTTGTCTGATGGGAGTTATAACTGCAATCAGTTTAAATTTTTATTGTTGTGTTTAGTAGGATTTTTGTGTTTTATGATGCTTTTATTTTAATCTGTGATTTTTATTTTTATTTTTTTTTGGCAATTGAATGTTTTGCCTTTTATGTTGGAAATCACCTTGCGTCCCTTTGGGGAAATAGGGTGGGATACAAATAAGGTTTTGTTGTTATTATTATACTGCCATATAATGTAGTTTCAGAATGCAGATTGGACTGGATTATATGAGTCTACACTGTCATTTAATACAATTCACAGGAAGGCCTGAGGCTGCGAGAAATGCGAGATCCAGCCTTAGAAATGGTGGGAGTTGAAGTCCAAAACTGCAGGGAGGGCCCAAGTTGGCCCAGGCCTGAGTCAAACTGCTAAACAATTGAGGGGGAAAAGAAAGGGGCCTGAGGCAGGCCTGTAGCAAGGGGGGGGGGGGTTAGGGGTTCAACCCCCCCCCCCCCCCGAAATGTTTCAGGTTAAAAAAAAACTGGTTTACTCATGAATTTTAACTGGTTAACCAAATCCCCATGCTAAGTCTATGAGACACAAAAAATTAAGAGTCCCTCCAGAACTGCAAGCACTATTTCAAGCAAATATTGACAATTTATTCACACTGTCATTACTTGCAGCAATAGCTGATGTAGCGAAGCAACCAAGTTGGGTGTGTGTGTGTTGAATGCTCTCATTAAGGAGGGCAGACTTGGTGGAGGTGGTTGACAGGGGCAGAGCTGCAGGCTATTGAAGGCTGCTCTGTCCCCTGCTGTACTCTTTGCTTCAGCATGAGCTAAGAGGCAGGTTTCAACTCCTCTCCCCACCCCCGAAATTTTCAACCCTCCCCAAAAAAATTTTCTGGCTACGGCCCTGGCCCGAGGCTGCGAGGAATGGTGGGAGTTGAAGTCCAAAAGGCCTGCAGGGAGGGCCCAAGTTGGCCCAGGCCTGAGTCAAGCTGCTAAGCGGCTGAGGGGGAAAAGGAAGGGGCCTGAGACTGCGAGGAATGGTGGGAGTTGAAGTCCAAAACACTTGCAGGGAGGGCCAAAGTTGGTCCAGGGCTGAGTCAAACAGCTAAGCAGCTGAGAGGGGAAAGGAAGGGGCCTGAGGAATGATGGGAGTTGAAGTCCACAACACCAGGAGGGAGGGCCCAAGTTGGTCCAGGCCTGAGTCAAACTGTTAAGCGGGCGAGGGGGAAAAGGAAGGGGCCTGAGGCTGCGAGGAATGGTGGGAGTTGAAGTCCAAAAGGCCTGCAGGGAGGGCCCAAGTTGGCCCAGGCCCGAGTCAAAGAGCCCTCCTCCAGCCGTGGTGTGGCTGAGGCGCCCGCTCCCTGCCTGTCTCGGAGGCGGCGCCCGAATGAAGGCCTCCTTCTCCAAAGGGGGGGGGAGAGGAAGGGTGCGCGAGAGCAGACTGCCGGCGAAACGCGCAAAGGAGGCCGGGAGAAAAGTTTTCACATCCGGGAACCTGGGGCGAGAAAGAGGCCCACCGACAAAATGGCAGCCCGGAACTGAACCCCGAAAAGAGGGAGGGGGAGAGCTGGCGAGGGGAGGGACGGGACAGGACGCCGCTGTCGCTGCCATAGTGCTGGGGGCCGAAGCCGCGTAGACGCCGACACCACTCTCTGAGCAGCCCCCGAAGCCGAGGCCTTGTCCCCGCCTCGCCTCCCCCCCCCCCCCCCGCGTCTCTCTCTCTCTCTCTCTCCGGCAAAGCAGGTGGGTGGCAAGGGCTGGCTCGCGCTCCGCCTCAGGGAAGGCCGGGAAGGCCCTGCGCGCGACACGCCTCGGCCTGCGGTGTGGTCACGTCGGGACAAAAACCGCTCCCCACGTGTGTTCAGTCAGGATCTGTTCGCATGGTGTGAATCGGAGAGGGAGGCATAGAGCAAAAAGATAGGCGAGGTCTGGACTCTCCGTGGGAAAGACACTCCAAAATAAGGGAGTTACCAGGGCCTTAAAAGCCACGAAGCGGATGAAGGAGAGACCCTTTATAGGCCCCTTCCACACAGCTGAATAAAGTCCCACATTAGCCGCTTTGAACCTGGACTATATGGCAGTGTGGACTCAGGTAACGCAGTTCAAAGCGCATATTGTGGGATTTTCTCCCTTGATATTTTGGGTTATATGGCTGTGTGGAAGGACCATGAGAGAGCTTTTCTTGATATTCTTGTGATGATGTTAAGACTTGGGGCCCTTCCACACAGCCCTATATCCTACAATATCAAGGCAGAAAATACCACAATATCTGCTTTGAACTGGGTTATCTGAGTCCACACTGCCATATATTCCAGTTCAAAGCGGAAAATGTGGGATTTCCTGCCACGATATTCTGGGATATAGGGCTGTGTGGAAGAGAAAGCCTTCTCTCACAGCTCTTATATGGCTTTATGGAAGGGCCCATAGCCTATATCAGGCTTGGGCAAACTTTGGCCCTCCAGGTGTTTTGGACTTCAGCTCCCACAATTCCTAACAGTTGAAGTCCAAAACACCTGGAGGACCAAAGTTTGCCCATTCCCGGTGTCTCTCTCTCTCGACTTTTAAGTCACTTCACTCCCTTGCACCTGTTGGTTATTCTGCCTTCAGAGATTAGTGTCTTCCATATGTCCTGATTGGTGTTCCCTTTGTTTTGTTTTATGACAAGTCAGCGAATATCTCGTAATTATCCAGATTTTGCTATAACCATCTTTTCTGTGGACAATATTTCAAAGCAATTATTTGGATCAGAAGCCGGAAAAATCACAAAGAATGGGTGATGCAAATCCAACACAGAATTATTTATTTATTTATTACCTTTCTCGCCCCAAAGGGGACTCAGAGAAGCTTACAAGTAATATACAATACAATAAATAAAATAAATACAATATCTTCTTGGATCCCTAAAAATATGGAACGCTTCATGAATTTGCGTGTCATGCAATTGGTCTGTAATTGGCTCTTTCTCTTCCTCATATTAAAGAATGCAGTCACCTTTAGGGACACAGATTTGTTGTATGTTTGAATTCCAACATTTTAGCTGGCACAGTGAATTCAAACAATGTGCAGTTGCCTTTTTCAAGAAAGTAAGGCCTCTGCTTTTGTGTATTTTGATGCTGCATGTTGTCATTTTTAAATATTAGAATTGCTAGCTATATAAACAATAAGAAGTAATAAAATACACAACTTTTTATATTGACAGTTTGATGTCTAACATGAAGATGGCCTCAAAGGAAGTGAAAAAGGAAATGGGAAATTAATATTTAGGGCTAATGCAAGTTAACCATTCCTTATCAGAAATTCTTGGGCCCCAAAGTGTTTTGGATTTTGGGATAACTCTATTTGCATGTATGAACACAATGACATAGCCTGAAAGTAATGCTATATACAGTATTGGAAATTTTGTGCACGGAAGAATGTTTGTGTATATTGAACTGTTAAAAAGCAGATGTGGCACTATCTTAGCCACAGTTCTAGACCATTGTGAATTTTGGAGTATTTCAGAATTCTGAGTAAAGATGCTCAACCTTTCTATTTTACTTTAAAGAAGGAGTTGAGATACTTAGAAAAGGTTGCAACCCAACATATTGAAGGTTTGAACCTTTTCTATGGCATCGCAGAAATAATATAGAAATGCTAATGGATCCAGGAATAAAAAGTATATTTGTGAGGGAGGAGTCCAAGAATGGGGAGCAGTGGGGTTTGGCTTTATTAAGGACAGGGGGAAAGTGCATCGTGAGGACAACTATGGATGGAAACAAACAAAATGGGTTGCATGGTCACTCTCCGAAAGCACATCAGAATAGCCAAGTTTTTAGATCTTTCTTAAAGGCTGCTAGGGTGGGGGCTTGCCTAATCTCCCCGGGTAGCAAGTTCCAAAGTCGGGGGGCCACAGCGGAGAAGGCTCTCTCCCTTGTTCCCATAAGTCGTGCTTGTGATAGAGGAAGGGCAAAAGGAGGGCCTCTCCAGAAGATCGAAGAGATCATGCAGGTTTATGGTAGGAGATGCGATCACAAAGATAGGCGGTCACAAAGGATGGGAGAGAAAGCTTCAGTGGAGACACCATTTCTCCATGATAACTCTTTCAGGAGTGAATTTCTCTTCCTAGGACTAAATGTCTCTCACTTCCTGTTGTCTCTTCCCCATTTGTAAGTTGAATGTTTATAATGCGGGGACTGCCTGTACTCATGTATAAGATAAATTTATTATATGTCAAGAAAGGGGTTTGGAGCCAATCGTATGGATTTTGCTTTGACTCATGGAGAAGTTCAGGTTAGAACTTCGGGGCATGCAGGAAACAAATTGTTTCTTTTTAAAGATGTATAGAGGGAACATTCTTAGAAAAAGCTAAAAAGAGATTATTTGAGGTGTTACAATTTGAGTGTGTGTGTGAAATAGGGGCTAACTTGCATCACTGATCTTAAAATGTCCACATATATAGAAATAACAATAGAGAAAGGAATATGAATTAGGGAAAAAAACTGAGAATACAGTAAGAAAAAGATGTTACATAAAGAGCAAGAAAAGCAGCCTTCTCTACTAGAGCCCAATGTGAAGGTAGTGAGAAGAGGCAGAGGTGAAATGCTTCCGCATCATCTTTCCCGTGCCCAAATTCTTCCTCCTATTCTAACATTGACTTGTAATTAAGTTGACCCAAGTTGTTGGGGCAATTTTTTGTTTAAAAGCTTTCAACACAGTTGTTCTTCATTTTAAATATTGTATTTTTAATGTATTTTTGCACTACAAATAAGATATGTTCAGTGTGCATAGGAATTCATTCATGTTTTTTTAAAAAACTATAATTGCCCCCCCCCCCCAAAAAAAAAAAACATCTGAGGGATCGTGAACTGGCCCTCTGCTTAATAAGTTTGAGGACCCCTGATCTAGGGTATAATGCAGGCATGGGCAAACTTCACTGATTTGAGTCCACATCAGTGAAGTTTGCCCATGCCTGCATTATACCCTAGATCCCAGAAATCCCAGCCAGATTACCGGCCGTTAGGAATTTTGGGAGTTGAAGTTCAAAACACCTGGAGGATCCAAGTTTGCCCATGCCTGGTATAATGTATCTACAAAACTCTCTGATGACATTCAGTGGATTTGTTATTGAGGAAATTTGGCATCATGTTAGAGTGCTTTTAAAAAGTTTGTGTTTATGGAACAGATGAATATACTGTGCCTATTAGTTTAAAATGGAAATGTTTATATTTTAACTCTGTAAAAAGAGTGTGTTGATATTATGCTTTGTAACATATTGTTTATATTGTCTGGATAATTGCCATTAATGTCAGTATATATTATCTGCTTAACAGTAGCTGTATTTTCCTCTGGTTTGCTATGTGTATTCATGCACATGTGAGTATACAGTATTCATTGCTTACTATTTCTTAAACTCCTTTATTTACAGCTAGCTCTATTATAGAGAAATACCAGATTCAGCCATTTTGATAAGGTTTGCATGCTCCCAATAAATATGTTGCTTGTAACAATAGGAAGTAAGTATTCCTTATTGTTGTGAGCAACATTGCCAAATATAAGGGGAGATTGTCCCAACCAGGCTTGCACAACTTCGCCGTAGCAAGGGGCCAAAATTACATATTGTTGTCCCCCCATATAAAATGTGGTAGGAAATATCCAAATGATGGCATATAAGTCAGTGAATAGTTAGCTGCTATATAACTGATTTAAAAGGTAATCTTGTTGCATCTAGTAATAGTATTTCTAGAGTAGACTTTGTTGAGAGAGGTGGCTTCTGGTCTGCCGCAGAGTCTAGTTCCTTTGTCTGAATCTCTGTTGCAATTGAGTAGAGACCACCCCTCTTTAAAACTCATTTGCAACAGAAATACAGGCAAAGCAACTCTGAAAGTGAGTACTGGGCTGTCAGTGAAACACTGTGTAAAAGACGTGTAATGGTCCGGAATGGGATGTATATGACCAATAATATTTTTTAGTATTTTTAAAATTGGAAATCATACATGACAAGTTACTTTTGTAATTACTTGCTCTGCGTTTGTCTTGTAAAGTTTCTGAGTACAAATCTGACCCTATTTGTAAATAATAGTTTATCTAATACTCCAAGTCTGTGATAGAAAAGCATGTTGCTAAGATATGCCCATACTGAAAAAGCACAAAAGAGCAGTGTCACATTGAATCTGGAGCACCCTTGTTGTTTTTATAAAGGGCCACCTAAAAGTTCAAACTTTTTACTGACCACATCTACTCAAGCAGAAATGAGCCCTTGCATCAAATGATCTGGATTCTTCACAATAATTAATAAGTGCATGTTAAAGTCTCTGAATCAGTTTATTTTGGAAGCATGCTGAAATGTTAGGAAGTTCTCCAGTATTTTCTAGCCACCTAGCAGCAAGAACATATGTCAGGTGAATTAGGCAGAGTTATCTCTGAAAAGTCACAGTTTCGTGGTGGATTATATCCACAATTGGTTCCCTTATTTTAGATTATGCAAATTACAACTGTACTAAATTTGTCAGGTGCAAATTTGTCTGTTTCTAAATGTTTTGGGAAAAGACAAAAACAAAATTCTGACTGCTATATTATGCACACTTATTTGTTTATATCAGGGGGAATAAAAAGAGTAAATGTAAGGGCAGAGATCCAGTAAGCATATTAGTGGAGTATAAATCTCTGCGTATTTTGGGATGGTAGAAGAAGCTGTTTCCTAACCCCTCTCCATTTCCTCTCCAACTTGTAATGCTACTTGGTGGTTTGTGGGCATAGATCTGTACCTATGGCCATTGATTAGCTGCACAGTTGTGCCTGTGTACTCTTCAGCTGTCCTTGGACAACAAGGCAAGAAGGTGCATCTTAAACCCTAGTGTAAAGTTACACTTTATCCCCTCGGTGCAACAGGGTAGCTGTAATTTGGCCAGTCAGTGGTCAAGTACATCAATGAGCCCTCTGGTTGCATTGCATACCCTAAGCCAAGCATCGTAAAACTCCAGCCCTCCAGATGTTTGGACTTTCAACTCCCAGAGGCCCTAGCTGTATGTTCAATGACCAGGAATTCAGGGAGTTGAAGGCCCAAACAACTGGACGGCCTGCTCTAAGCCCCCAAAATACTACATTGCTGTGACCAACATGCAGCACCTAGGCAGAGCAGGAGGATTCTAGCCATTTTCAAAATATGACTGTTAATATTTTATTTTATATTATTTAGGTTTGCTGTCTTAGGATTGAATGAATGTTTGTACCATTGGAACCACCATCAACAGTGAATTTCGAAGTTACCATCCTGTCATTTTTGAGTGCATTGAACGTGAATCTTGGCTAGAGCCTACACGGTTTCATGAAGAGAAGTGAGAAGCCAGAAGGATATAGACAAATGAGGCCTAAAACATTTCCTGCCAGTAATTATACTGGCAGCAGTAGGCAAATGTTAGAAGAAATACGAAAGAGCCTTAAATATTTACCTAAACCCTCTGATGCTGCAAAAGTTGAGCAAAATGTGGGTAAAATAGCTACTGAAGATCCCAGACAAGGTAGAAATCCTCCTAAATTTGTTACCTACCATAAAGCCTTGGAAGAAATCAAAAATTCTCTCGAGCCTTTTGCAAATGAAACAAGTTCTTCAGCAAGAGGAACATCAGAAGTTAATCGACAAATGTTGCAGGATCTACAAGCTGCTGGGTTTGATGAGGTAAAACAAAAAAAAAGCTTTTTGTTACTGTTTTTGTGTAAGGCTCTTCAGTTATATTAGTGGGAAGCATGCTGCTTCTCTAAAGTACAGACACATTGAACAGTTGGACTTCCACATTTGTAGGTTTCACTTTGTAGATTTGATTATTTACAGATTTGATTATTAGGTTCTCTCTAGAAATCTCTGTTTCCTTCTGTGTGACTCTTATGATTAATATCTGGTGAATGTTGATCTTAGAGCTATACAGGAGGATGTAGAAATTTCTAGAAAGTTATTCTCTCAGTCAAAAAGTGTGTATTTTTATTTGCAGTATTCTCACATTTACAAACGTCCTTTGTCCCTAATTTCTGGACAGCTGGATGTAATTCTCCTTTCTCTGTAACAAATCAAGGAGTAGACCTAATAGTTGACTTTTTATTCTGTTAACTAGCACTTAAATCATTCTGTAAACATTTAAGGATAGTAATCTCCCCCTTCTTTCCCATGTGTTGAAGAGCTGAGTGTGATGATTCTGGAACTTTTTGATGTCGATTATTATGTGGTTTGAAATTTCTTTACATCCCATCATCTTCCCAAACAGGACATGGTGGTACAAGCTCTGAGGCAAACCAACAGCCGCAGCATAGAAGCAGCGATTGAGTTCATAAGTAAAATGAGCTATCAGGATCCTCGGCGAGAACAAATGGCAGCAGCAGCAGCAAGACCGATTAATGCAAACACAAAGCCACAAGGTATGTGTATCCAGTATATAGTCTTTAAAAAAAAAGATGAAACTACACTAAGTATTTTGCAGTGGAGCAAATAATAAAGAAATAAACTAAGATAAATAATGAAGAGTGTATATTAATGGCAGAACATTTTTAAAGTTATAGTTTTGTTGTCATGTTTTATAACTACTTTCAAAACACTTATTACAGCAAACTGTTATGTCAAGCAATGTAGTATAAGTAAATTTAGTTTACTTCTGAATACATTTAGGTTATAATACATTGTCAGTATAGCTGAATTTCCGAAAGAATCTTTCTAAATAATTGTTTTGCATGACAGAAATTATAGCAGATGTTTGTGTCTGAAGATGTAACATTCTCTTACGATTAGATTCATAGTTGCGGATGACCTAGTTTAATATTTACAGCAAGAATCTACATATTTGAGGAAATTACATAATGAAAAAGTTCATTTAAATTTATCATCTTGGTGGTTGTTACATCAATCCAATCTAGTGTGTGCATTATCAGAGAAGTCTGTTATTTCTTTGACATTCAACCTCTAACACAATTGTTCAGAAATTCCTGAAAAGAATCCAGAGGTTTTTAGAATTGTTATAAACCACATGTCCTTTACAGCACCTATACTTTTTCCCCCAAAAAAATACATTCTTCATCCTAAGATAACACATCTGTTGTGCTTTTAAAAAAATAGTTATGTGATCTCATTTACTCTGACTTTTATATTTGGAGTTTTCCTTTTTTCCATCAGACAAGTTAGAAATATTGATTATTAAAAATTCCTAATCTGAAATAGCAGATTAGTCAGTAGTGAACGTATTATAATGCCTTCTTCTTTTCTTGTCTTTTTAAAGGTGTCCAACCATCAGTCAACCGCAGGCAGAGCTGGAAAGGTTCTAAAGAATCTTTAGTGCCCCAAAGACATGCTTCTGCACTGAGAGATGGCCTGTCTTTCCATTCCGAAAGCCCTATATCCCAGGCTGATGTAGGAAGACCGTTGTCTGGTTCTGGAATAGCATCATTTGCTCAGGCTCATCCTAGTAATGGACAAAGAGTGAACCCACCTCCTCCACCACAAGTGAGATGTATTACTCCTCCTCCACCGCCTCCCAGAGGAACAACTCCTCCTCCCAGAGGGACAACGCCACCTCCTTCTTCCTGGGAAACAAATTCCCAAACAAAACGTTATTCTGGTAGCATGGAATATATGATTTCACGGATTTCTCCAGTACCACAGGGAGCATGGCCAGACGGCTATCCTCCCCCACCGATGAATCCATCATCTATGAATTCTTCTGCCCAGGGACAACGAGGCATTAATTCTGTTCCTGTTGGGAGGCAACCCATAATCATGCAGAGTTCCGTTAATAGCAAATTCAATTTTTCTTCTGGAAGGGCTGGATTACAAAATGGCAACTGCCAGGCTGAATATATTGTTCACCCCAACATCGTGTCTGGTAATGCAGCAGGTCGTCAACCACCGCCTCCTTATCCAGTGGCTCCTACCAGCCAGCAAAGCCCTACACCTTTGCAGATGCAAACCGGAGGACCTGCAGCCCCTTCTCCATATCCTAATGGAAACATGCCTCAATCTATGATGGTGTCAAACAGAAATAGCCACAATATGGAACTATACAATATAAATATTTCTGGGATTCCATCATCCTGGCCCCAGCCACCATCTGGCAATGGGCATGAAATCTCAACATGGCAGTCCAATATTCCAGTGAGGTCAAATTCCTTCAATAACCCCCTTGGAAACAGACAAAATCATGCAACTAATTCACAGTCTTCTGCCACCACAGTAACAGCTGTTACTCCTGCACCTATACAGCAGCCAGTAAAAAGCATGCGTGTATTAAAACCAGAGCTGCAAACTGCCTTGACCCCTACTCATCCTTCTTGGATTTCACAACCAATGCAAGCTATTCAGCCCATCTCTTTTTCTGAGGGTCCATGTACAAATATGGCAGTCATGTCACCTGCAGCAGAGGCTCCAAATTATCAAGGCCCCCCACCTCCATATCCAAAGCACTTATTACACCCCAATACATCTATCACACCATATGAATCCATGGCAAAGCCTTGCAAAGAAGATTTGCCTAGTTTCCCTAAAGAGGAAGAGACTGAAAAGAATGAAATGAGCGAAGCAGTAGATAGAGAAAATAAGCAAATAACCACCTCACCTGTCCCGGTGAGAAAAAATAAGAGAGACGAAGAAAGAAGGGAGTCCCGAATTCAGAGCTATTCTCCTCAGGCTTTTAAGTTCTTTATGGAGCAGCATGTGGAAAACATACTCAAATCTCACCAACAGAGACTACATCGTAAGAAACAACTAGAAAATGAAATGATGCGGGTAAAGCCTATTATTATCTTTTTGTGCTTTAAAGGTTTTTTAAAAAATATTAACATGGCAACAAACATATGGGGGACAGTAGTCCAACAGACAGATTTGTCATGCAATAGTTTCCATGTTTGTTTGGAAGGCAGACCTATTAAGGTCAGTAGTGTTTATTCCAAGGTAAGTGTGGATTTAGGATCTCAGCTTGAATATTGGCCATGCTTTTTGAATTTGAGGTCTCTCATGTCCAGATCCAATAATATTGTCAGTTGGCAAGTTACTTAGATGATTTAATGTATCTGCATTATGTTTTCCTGAGATATAGAGTATCTTTCAACAGATTGAAAAACAAAATTATTTTGAACTCTTGTAATAAGAATTGATTTACAGTGCTGTCCTTAAGTCCTAGAGAAAATACATTGGATTACATTTTAATACATTAATAATATTAGAGTATATTCTAAAAGTGTTTGGGAATTGAATCAAAACTCATAGTTGCACAAATGCACTCTCCTTTGATACTGTGTGTGCTTTATTTTGTTTTGAAAATTTCCTCCAAGATGTTGGTATGAATTGAGGTGACAGTTGCAGCAAAATGCATAGAAAAGAAAGAGATAAGGGATGGATGACTTGTTTGTAGAACAGATCCAAGGACCCAAAGCATAGTCATTACTTTTCAATATTAAGTACTTATAGATTGATGATGATGGTATCATTTTGCCGTTTTCCTGTTTTAGGACTCAGTATAACTTCCAATATAGTGTTTTAAAAAATTAAAACCATGAGCCATAAAAAGTGAAATAGTACAAGAAAATGCCAAATAAACATTCCATTGTACAATGCCTATCTCATCTAAAGAATAAGTCTGCAGAGGCTTGTTGATACACAAACATATTTTGCTGTTTGTTGAAAGAGAGGGGGGGGGTCATGGAGCTGATGCCAGCCTCTGAGAAATCTGCTTCTCATATTACTCATATTCCCATGTGAAAGTTGTATGACAGACGGATTGGCTCCCCAGCAGATCAGAAAACATGGGAAGGGTTGTAAGGTTGAATGTGTGTCTGCCTTCAAGTTGTTCACTGACTTGTGACAACCCTATGAATTTCCTATGTTTTTCTTCAGCAATGATTACTCAGGGGTTGTATTCTCAGTTCCTTCCTCTGAAATATATAGTCATTTAAATACCTTGGATCTAAGCCATATAGGGCTTTATAGAGCAAAACCAGCTCATGAAATTGTGCCTGGAAATAGACTGGTAGCTTTGTGTGCTCCCTGCAACTAGTCCTAGTTAATAATTTGGCTGTAGCTGTTTGAATCAGTTGATGTTTCTAAACACTTTTAAAAGGCATAATGTGTATTAGAGTAATCCAACCAGGATGTAACTAAGGCATGTGTCACCATGACCATATCTGACATCTGGTACATAAGCTTCCATTGAGCTACCACTGGTTCCTGAGCTATTTTCAGGGAGGAGAATGTAATCTCATCCTGTTCCCCGAATCACCTTTTGAGTAACCAGGAGTACCCATGTCTTCTTTGTATTAAGTGTCAATTTATTCACACTCACCCAGTCCATTACTAAAAACAAGTACCAGTTTAGGATCAAAACAGCTTCTGGTAGAAAAATAGTGTTGGGTGTCATCTGAATATTTATGGTATCAAACCCCAAAACACTGGATGATGTTTCATATTAAATAGCATGGAGGACAAACTGAGCCTAGATGAACAGCTAAAGGATTGAATAGAAGCCCCCCAGCCTCATCTTTTGAGTTCTCTCCTCCAGAAAAGAATAAAGCAACTGTAAGATAACAGCCCTCAAATCCCATCATTGCAAGAATGATACCATAGTTGATGGTATGGAAAGCCACAGAGTTTCAACAGTATCAACAGGGACATGCTTCCTCTGTCTAGTTTCCAGCATAGACCATCTACCAAGCCAACAGAACTATCTCTCATGCATAATCAGGCCTTGAACTAGAACTCAATACTATATGCAGTTAGTAGTCTAGCAGTTGACATTTTCCATATTCTTCAAAGGCGGTCTCACATGAAACATGTGTCATTGTAGCCTGGTCTAACTTCGCTCAGTGGGCCATACAAGAAATAGTGAAAAAGTAACGGCTTTGCAATTAATTGTTCATGACAAAGCAAATGGCTAGTAGTTCAGTGAGGGGAGAAGGTATACTGCCTAAGAGATGAAAACAGAAATACAATCAGAAGCAGGTTGTTTCCACAAAACTTTTCTAGAGTAAATAAACATCCCTTCTCCAGACTTTGTCAGTGTTAATTTCATCAGATCATTTCTAAGCCAAATCTTTCCGATCTCTGTCTGTCTCCACTGCAAGCAGGATCGTCTCAATGGATTGCCATGTTTATGTTATGTTGAAAAAATTAAGTAGTTCAGCATAAGGAACTTCAATGACCACAGTTTGAACTTTACTTACCTTACACTTTAAAAAAATGTCATGTAGACGGAAACTGGCAAAGTGTTTTTTTTAAACGATGCTTTAATTGTTTTATTTCATTTTGTGCTTTCTTGATTTGTTAAAGACATCTATGTTGATTCACAAAGCACTAGAATTGCCTGTTTTTATCAAAGTGATAAAACTAGGCATATGCATTTGAATATCATGACATTTATTTCTGGTTTACAGTGTACCTTCACTTCAGTCTGCAGTGTCTTTCCCTTCTTCTGTGCCATTCTGCAAAAGTGCCATTTTAACTGATTTCAATAATTCTCCATAATAAATTGTATTTTCACGAAATAGCAAGTTAACTGATATGTAAATCAAATTAAATTTCTTGTTCTTTCTACATATTCATTCTTAGTCTCTTTCCTTTTTACTTTCACTAACAGCTGATTTAAACTATTAAGGGGTTGGAGCTTTCCTGACATCTGTAATCTTCGTTACTGAGTAGGCAAGTAATATTTTGGAGAAAAGTGTTACATGTAAAGAATAGCATGGACATTTTCTTCGGGATTCTGCATGCTTCCCTGTATTTAAATTAAGCATGTTTTCTTTATATGAAATCACTAATCTTGATTTCCTTTCCCTGTTTTATAGCTTTCTATTCCTGGTTCTAGGCAACTTCAAAGCACAAGTAAAACAGTTACTTCTTAATTAAATGAATACAGTGTGTTTGTTATATTTTGCTCAGATTTGTAGTTGAAGGTGACAAGTTTATTTACATACTTTGTTTCTTTTGTCAGGCATTAACTCATGATGCATTTTTTTAAAAATGTGCTCAGTGTAATTATAAATAAGATGCTTCAGGAGTGAAGAGTAGGAAATGGAATTCTTGTCCTTTAGTAAATCTTAGTTTTGATAAGAAAGGATTACTTTTAACATTTCCGTAAATAGAAAGAGCACATCAGATATAGTATAGCTGATCATTCTGCGAAGGAGAGTGTCATAATTTTCCCACCAAATATTTGAGTGGGCTTTAGGGATAATACAGCTTTGCATTCAGCCTTGTCTATTTACATCAATCAAACCTTCATGTTAAAATAGTTGTCATTAAACTATGAGCCTTTTCATGCATGGCTCTTAATGTATGGCTATGTTTGTAATCATTCCCTTTAACCAATCTCCCAGTTTTTGCGCATTTTGTGTCACATTTTGGCAGTGTTTTTCATTGACTTCTAACATTACAGTATTCAAATTAAAATGTTAAAAAGAATACATATAACCTATTTAAATACCACTTATTTTTTATTGGTTTATTGTAAGCCAGTTTCTAGGCAATCACTAAAACTGCTATTTTTCCATTCTTGATTTTCATTGCATAGGTTGGATTATCGCAAGAAGCCCAGGATCAAATGAGAAAAATGCTGTGTCAGAAGGAGTCCAACTATATTCGTCTCAAAAGGGCTAAAATGGATAAATCAATGTTTGTGAAGATCAAAACCCTTGGGATTGGAGCATTTGGTGAAGTCTGCTTAGCAAGAAAAGTGGATACTAATGCTTTATATGCAACAAAAACTCTGCGAAAAAAGGATGTGTTACTTCGGAACCAAGTTGCCCATGTTAAAGCTGAGCGTGATATCCTTGCAGAAGCAGATAATGAGTGGGTAGTTCGTTTGTATTATTCATTCCAAGATAAAGACAATTTGTACTTTGTTATGGACTACATTCCAGGAGGAGATATGATGAGCCTGCTAATTCGAATGGGAGTCTTCCCAGAAAACATGGCCCGATTCTACATAGCAGAACTTACCTGTGCAGTTGAAAGTGTTCATAAGATGGGCTTCATACATAGGGACATAAAGCCTGACAACATTCTGATTGATCGTGACGGCCATATCAAACTGACTGACTTTGGGCTTTGTACTGGCTTTCGATGGACACATGATTCCAAATACTATCAGAGTGGTGAGAAAACTATTTTATCCTAAAATATGCTTTTTTCCCCCTTCTAGGCTGTTAACATATTGAGCAATAGAATATTTACTTTAATAAAAAATGCATTTTCTATAGCATCCACAACATTTTGCTTTGGTTGAGAATCATAACACTTGGTTATATCTTGATCAAAGCAAATGTACTATTTATATCTGTATATAAGGGTGGGTTGTTAAAACAAAACAAAAAATCAACCCAATAAACAGACCAATGTATACAAGGATCAGTTCTGGAATAGGGACCCAGCTCTAAAGCAGAAGCACACAGTCTTTTACAATAATTAAGGTTGCTGCAGTCTGTCTGCAGAGAGGCTTATGTAGTAAGCCCCTATTTAAAATGGCCACTGCCATCTTGCTCCAGTTCAAGTACCCAAAATAGCTCTACCATATTGTTGATGAATGCCTCTCAGGCTGAAAAAAAGACTAGGAAGGAGAGAAGGAGGGAAGAGTGGCTTTCCCCCCCTCTCATTTGAGCAAGGAAGAGGCAATGGAGTGAAGCTTCTCACCTTTATCTCTTGTCACTGTCTTTTCATTAGGTTCCCAATAGAGGCAAGTTGGCTTTCTTGCTTTTTCTCATCCCCTTTTTTGAGGAGATAATTTCCAAATCTTAGCAAAGAGCTTTCTAGGCTCTTAATTTTGGTGAATATATTTGCAAATCTGATACTATTCTACCATGTCTGTCATGTGCACACATGATCAGGTGAATAGATATGCGACATAAATATGTTATAAATATTGTAAAACTTATCACAGGGCGGCATGACTCCTACATCCTTTTTCAGTGAACCCCTAATGCATTATTTTCTTTTCATTATTTCCACATGGTTTTGAAAATTAGAGTAAAAATGCTTGAAAAATGGTGTGAGGTGGTGGTTAACATAAGTGGTAGAAATAATGTGGCTCTTAAAGCTCATGTTACGTGTTCTCATAGATGCTTTTGTGGAGTTCAGGCATGGCATTATCTCTTGGGTTTCTGCATTTCAGGAGATCATTCACGTCAAGACAGCATGGATTTCAGTAATGAATGGGGTGATCCAGCTAGCTGTAAATGTGGAGACAGGCTAAAGCCGCTTGAACGCAGAGCAGCACGTCAGCATCAGAGGTGTCTAGCACACTCACTTGTGGGGACACCAAATTATATTGCACCAGAAGTGTTGTTACGAACAGGTAAATCCTTCAGTTTCTTTTAACATTTGTCAAAACTAAGTTGTCTCTGTTGGCTTACTAGAGGAATAAATTTTCAGAAGCTAACTGGTCCTATTATATGGAAGCTCAAGATTAACAGACCTCTTATCTTTGGAAGAAGAAACATTTTTTTTTTTTGGAAGTATAGTTGCTGTAAAAGACCGAAACATACCAATTTCAAAAACATTCAGCTTTTTTCAGGAATTTCTGAAAAAACTGTTACAGATTACATATCAAAGAAATAATAGATTTCTCTGACATATACACACACTAGATTGGATTGATGTAGCAATCACCAATATGATAAATTTAGATGAACTTTTTCACTGTAATTTTTGCAGATATGTAGACTCTTGTTGCAAAAATTAAACTAGGTTATCTGCAAATGTGAATCTAATCTTAAGAGAATGTTATTCACTTCTCCAGACACAAGTACCTGCTATAATTTTGGTTACGTGAAACGATTATCTAATTTTTTTCCTGAAGTTTAGCTGTACTGATGATGTAATATTATCAAATTCCATCTTGTCTCCTGCCTATGTCATCGGTTGGGAGCCCCCCCCCCCCCCCCCCGGCACCAACTGCTTTTCTGTTCCAGAGTGAAGGGGGGGGGGGGGGGAGAAGACAGTTCCATCTTGTCTCTTGTGCTTTACTAATAATATAATATAATATAATATATTGTATACACATATAATATTTATAATATTATAATGTAATACGATATGATTCTAATAATATTACAATATAATGGTATAGTACAATATAGTACTATATAATGTATTGTTGAAGGCTTTCATGGCCGGAATCACTGGGTTGTTGTAGGTTTTTTCGGGCTATACGGCCATGTTCTAGAGGCATTTTCTCCTGATGTTTCACTTGCATCTATGGCAAGCATCCTCAGAGGTAGTGAGGTCTGCTGGAACTAGGAAAAAGGGTTTATATATCTGTGGAATGACCAGGGTGGGACAAAGAACTCTTGTCTGTTGGAGCTAGGTGTGAATGTTTCAACTGACCGCCTTGATTAGCATTTGATGGCCTGGCAGTGCCTGGGGCAATCTTTTGTTGAGGGGTGATTAAATGTGCCTGATTGTTTCCTCTCTGTTGTTTTGCTGTTGTAATTTTAGAGTTTTTTTAGTACTGGTAGCCAAATTTTGTTCATTTTCATGATTTCTTCCTTTCTGTTGAAATTGTCCTGTTTCATGAACATGAAAGGCACTGCAGACTACTTCAACCAGAGAAATCAGTCATAGCAGAGCACCTGATGAACCAGCCTGGACACAGCATATTATTTGAGAATATAGAAATGCTGGGCCACTCTCACAACCACCATGTCAGACTACACAGAGAATCCATTGAAATCCACAAGCATGTGGACAATTTCAACAAAAAGGAAGAAACCATGAAAATGAACAAAATCTGGCTACCAGTATTAAAAAACTCAAAAATTACAATAGCAAAACAACAGAGAGTAAACAATCTGGCACATCAAATCACTCTCAACAAAAGATTCCCCCCGGCAATTCCAAGCCATTGTATGCTAATCAAGGTGGTCAGTTGAAACATTCACACCTAGCTCCAGCAGACAAAAGTCCTTTGTCCCACCCTGGTCATTCCACAGATATATAAACCCATTTTCCTACTTCCAACAGACCTCAATACCTCTGAGGATGCTTGCTATAGATGCAGGCGAAATGTCAGGAAAAATGCCTCTAGAACATGGCCATATAGCCCGGAAAAACGTACAACAACCCAGTGATTCCGGCCATGAAAGCCTTCGACAATACATTAAACCTCAGACCACTTACTACAATGCAGTCTGAGCCCTGCCACATGAACAGTGGAGGACCTTACAGCAACACCAGAGACATTCCAAGTGGCCAGCTTCTGGTCAAAGGAAATTTAGTATAATGCCACGTTTTTAACTTTTGTGGTTTTACATTGTAACTGTATTCTCAATTCACTTCTGACATGACAAATAAAAATAAAGCACTATCCCACATGCTGGTTACTTATAATTTGATTGATTTCTGAAAAATAGCCCTTGATTGGTGCATTTTTCAGCACTATAAATACAGTACAGTTATTAGAAATTTGAAAGCTAGAGGAACTGGATTAAAATAAGTGACATATCCTTAATATTATCTAAAACTAGCATTGATGCAGGTGATTATTGAGTTTGCATTTTTTTTTTCAGGATATACACAGCTGTGTGACTGGTGGAGCGTTGGGGTGATTCTTTTTGAAATGTTGGTGGGACAGCCTCCCTTCCTGGCCCAAACACCATTGGAAACACAGATGAAGGTAACTAAGAAAGATCAAATTCGCTTCAAAATCAATGGATACATAAGAAAATCCTAAAAACTTTATTCTGCCATTGCATTAGAATAGCCTTTGTGTCATGCTATCTTCATCTTTCTTCCTCATGATTTATTTGTAATTTCAGGTTGGTATAAATCCTTGCTTTTAGAAAGTTAATGTAAAACTTGGAGGGTCTTTTCCTCCCACATCCTTTTCCCAAGAAGGTTGCTTGTATCCACTGCGGTGTGCAAGGATAATTTTGCCATTTTAGACTCAACTGTGGGAGAGGGGAGTAGCTTTTATCAAAACCAAAAATGATAATATTTCATATAGGCTGCATTTTGTCCATACCTGCTCTCCAAGAACCAAGATAGCAGTGCATATCTGGGACACATAGTCAATGTCCATTAATATTGTATTAAATCTTATTTTGTAAAGGCAATTGGAGTGATTAAACAGTAATAAATTATAACTTGTTCCAGTACTTCACCTATCTTCTGTGTGGATCAAGTTAAGATTGTGATAAATATTGGGCACCGCAAAAAGATTATTTGGTGTTTGAAGACCAGATGAATTAACTCGGTTTGCACTTGTGACACTGGGGCACTAGACTCTGTGAGCTGTAGAAATCTATAGAACGAGACATTGCAAATATCTTTAAATATCATCCACTATGTCAGATGTGAGATGAGTGTGGCACATTGGCCACATGTGATGCCCAGGCTCCACTTTGGCAGTCCCCTAATCTCCTGAAGCCCCTGCAGTATTTTTAAAGATGTCTCAACAGTTTTTACCATGCAGAAAATCCTCCCAACTCTTCAAAGCAGCACACACAACCCCCCCCCCCCCCAAAGAGCTTCTTAAACTGCTTCCATTTTCACCCCTGTCCTACTGGAAATGATGTAACTTCCTATTGACATTTTGAGGGACACACATGAAAACATGGCATTTTGGCATCTTCCTAGAGGAGGTGCAGAGGTGGAAATTGTGTAGATCACAAGGAGGGCTTGTGTGGCTCTTAGCCGCTCTCGTTTGCCACATACTCTGCTATAGCTAGAGTATGCTAGAGAGTCCTGAGAGTCCATAATAGAAAAATGACCTATTGTGGAGAATTGCCTATAGCCTGCATGCATTTTCTGTTCCAGCACAGGGACCTGATAGGGTCCTGGTTTGCATCTGGAGAGTAAAAGGTGCCTCCACAGATTTGACTGTTCCATTTTACCTTTTCCATTCACATCCTGTTTTTTAAAAGAAAGTTCTGAACATTCTTTTGCTTGCTAAATTTTTTCCCCAAGGACACAATTTTGCTCACAGATACAGTTTTGGCCCCAGTCTGCTCCACAGAGAAAGATTTCCTAAAAGTGACTAAAATGAACCGTTCAATTCCAAATGATGCTGCTATTGTAGTCAGTAAAAATGCTTCAAGCACCTCCACATGGCCATCTGATCCCTGATTTTGCTTGTACCAGCTGTCTTTTTACTCAGGATCAAAAAGCCATTTTGGGCTACTGTAATGTGTGTTTCCTGAAAGATTTTGTGGTTCTTACTGTGCATTTTGTCAGTTGTGAAACAGTTCCAATGATTGATACTCTTTTTTTCTCTCTATCTCTCTTTCTCTCTCTTGCATTTTAAAGCTTATTCCAAATTAATTATCATTGAGAAATGACTACTGATACAGAATTAGCTCAAATCTTAATTTGATAATTTATATAAGATTGGATGAGAAATTAATTAGTTGTCTTTGCCTTCTGTAAGGTTTAAATAAATACTATAAATTATTCAGTTTTTTCATAAATTGGTAAAGATGTAAGGTAGCATGTTTAAATTTTATCCAGTTGGGTTCATAAGTATTGGGTTTTGAATTTTTTAAATGCTTACCAATGTTTTGTCTTTTGTTCTCCAAACATAGTAGTGCTGCTATGGACGTACCTATTTATGTATCTTTGATTAAGTAGGTTTCTATATCTGAAAGATTAATTAAGCAATGAAATCAACTTTTCCTTCTCATTAGTTGCCTTCAGATGAAACCTTCTATTTTAACATTGTGTCTATGCTTTATTTTTAAATAAAGGTTATCAACTGGAAAACGTCTTTGCATATTCCAGTACAAACAAAACTATCTCCAGAAGCATCTGATCTTATTATTAAGCTCTGTCGAGGACCAGAAGACCGCTTGGGCAAGAATGGCGCTGATGAAATAAAAGCACATCCGTTTTTTAAATCTATTGATTTTTCAAGTGATTTGCGGCAGCAGCCTGCTTGCTATATTCCTAAAATTGCCCATCCCACAGATACATCTAATTTTGACCCCATTGACCCAGATAAATTATGGAGTGAGGATAAGGAAGGCAATGTAAATGACACACTTAATGGGTGGTATAAGAATGGGAAACATCCTGAACATGCTTTTTATGAATTCACATTTCGAAGATTTTTTGATGACAATGGGTACCCATACAGCTATCCAAAGCCTATAGAATATGAATACGGTAATTCTCATAGATCGGACTCACAGTCAGATGAAGATGATGAGAGGACCAGCAGAGAGGCCCAAAATCATGATCTAGTATATATTTAGTATAGAGGTTGAGACAGAACCATTCTTTGGGATCCCTCAATATATGCTGCAAGAATATCTGAGAGATCTGATTTTCTGCACACTTGGAATGATTGGGAGAAAAAAAAAACATTATTATTATTATTACTGGCCCAGTATCGGCTCCTTGTAACTTTTCTTCTCCACTCAAGCAAGTCTTTTTTGAATATTAACTTATTCCAGCATTGTTAATAATTATTGTAGAAAGCACAATGCTAGGAAAAATAAATTATAAAGTTGAAACTTTTGTAAGGAATTCATTAGGAAATGGCGATTTCTGTAGGACATTAGAAACATGTCTCTTTGTATATAGATTATATATATATTAATTTTCCTCCCATAATTATTCAGTGGTATCATTGCCTTGCATTGACCAAATATTGTACATACCCTGTACTTCATTAAGTCATTGAACATTTTGTTTGACTTCTTGTAGTACTTAAGTTCCTTATACATGAGGATGAGTTTGAGAGAATAAACTGACAGACTGCCAAGGATTTCAGTTTTGGAACAAGGAAGCCTATGGCGGCAATACTTGACTCACTGACTAGGACTGCAGAAAAAACATGCATAGGATTGTTTTATTCATCTGTGAACCTTCTAACAATAAACAATTATATTTTAGCTCATTAACTATAACTTTGCCTAACGTTTTGTGAAACATAATTGGATATGTGGTGCTGTGCAATAACACAGAATTGAAGCTGGTGGTGGTAGGGAGATGAAATGATATTGGCTTATCACAAAGTGTCATTTATGTTAAATAAACTTGTTTTAGTTTTTGCAAGTTGCTTCTCATCCTTAGCTTTTGACAGGAAACACATGAAAATTGCTTAATTGCCAAGATCCCTTAGTACTAGCACAGCATTAAGTAGAGAGAACTGATTGAGTTAGGCTGTCTGCAGCTCCATTAAAACTGTTCTGGACTGGGATCATCCCAAACGACAGGGTCCTTTATTTCCAGACTAATTTGATTAAATGCTTATGCTTGCTTCTCTCTTGAATTGAGAACAGGCATTTCTTTTTTAAATAAGTAGAGGAAACTACAGATCACTGAGCTTTTTCTTGCTCACTTTATAAATGCAGTTTTCTCTTCTTTGTTATTTTATTTCTAATTCAGAAATGTGTAAGTAGTTAATTAACTTTGTGACATGCCCATTTAAGCCTTATGCAACCCTAATTGCTCTTGAAGAATTAGCTGACTCAAATCCTGAGCTCCTTATCATAGCAGTTCTTAAGAATGTGTAAATAGCTATCTGGTTCTGAAAAATATTTTGATCTTGAAAAATCTTCTTTATTGTTTTGCAGCAAGTTATTTATTATTTATTATACTTCTAAAAAGGACAGAGCAGCTGATAAGTAACATTTGGGTTACCTTCCATCCAAATAGCATTTCAGGGCCAAACCTGTGAATAATATGCTTTCAGATTTTTGTCCAGGTCATTTTTCTTTTGCTAAAACATATAGAATCTTTACAAGAAATAATAAATGTCGTGTAAGCTAATATACAACACTGATTTTTGAGAAACTACCCTCTGCATGTTTGTTCAGACATGATTCGCTGTTTTCAGTAGAGTTTGCACTTGAATAAGTATGTATAAGACTGCTGGCTTCATGTTACATTTAATGTCTGCTTTACATATATATTCTACAAAGTGGTTGTACAGAATTCTGCCTCCACCACTTTGTGGAAGAGCTTGTAACTTGTTTATCACTATTCTGTATACATTCCAGTAGTCTTACTTCTGTGTGTCGGAAAACAATTTCTGTGTATGGAGCTAAAGTGTAAACCAGACTCTAGCATTTCTCATTTTGAGGAAGGAGGCAATCTTCAGTTAGTTTGATATTTGTTTTTGTAAAGGAAGTCCTGTTTAAAAGAGGACTGTGAGAGTTGTCCATTGTGTAATATTTAGACTTTCCAGTTAAACTGGCAAGTTATATTTGCAATAAAGTGTAATATATTCATAGCTAAAGCCAGATAACTTTAATCTGCTTGCAGGTAAGTAATTGAATGAAATTGTAAATTTCTAAACAGATTTCTTTGCCATTTTAAACCCATCAAGTCCAGTCTAGAATTAGATAAATAGCTGTCATATTGAAATCAATATGCTTTAAGTACACTAGTAAGCGCTTGAGACCCATTAATTTTCTTTCAAATTTGTCCAGTACTGTTTTCAGTTAAGGAATGATTATTAAACATTTACAAATGTATATCCCTGGTTGATTTCATTAAGCCTACTTGAATTTATATATGCAAGGAAATTATGCAGATAATACGACTTAAAGTTCCTACTACATTTAAAACCTGTCTCTTGAAAAAAAATCTAATGTTGTATTATGGTGGCGGATGCTAAATTAGATATATTGGCAGTCCTCATCAATGTAGAATGTTGTGTTTGAAGGATGTGATGAAGATTTCCATTTTGTTGTGTTACATCCTTGATGAACTACTCTCTTTTTCTCTTCAGTGTTTATTTCAACTTTTGTTAGCAGTAGCCCACATTATGTGTCCTGAAATTTTTTGTGTCCTGAAATTTTACTTCCAAGTTTTGTGCTTGGAAAAAAGAAAGAATAATGTATAGTCAATTGTATTACTGCAGGTTTCAAAATCAAAAACAGTGTGCTTCCTTTTGTTCATGTGTAGAACTCCTTTATTTCAAAGTAGTTTCTACTACAGAAGCAGTACATGCTGTCACCACAGCCAGCCTTTTTCTGCATAGAAATCTCAGTCCTGTGTTGTTATTTTCAGTTTTGCAGCTTTTGCTTTTGGAGTGAGATTGGAAAAAGCGTAAAAATATATAATCACTCCACATTGGGTTTCCAAATAAGCCATTTCATTTAAGCGTTTTAACTGTTTTGCTCTTCCACATATATACATATGCACTGTATTTATAAAATCTTCTCTAATCATGTAATTGTATTGTAAATATTGTTGTACTGTTCCCTTTCTTTCTGTTACTAGGGCAGGCCCTCTTGCTGGATATTTGTCTACCTTGTTTGTAACAGAATCTGTAGAATGTATGACTAAGCTTCAAGGTGGGGTTTTTGTTTTTGTTTTTTTGAAACTATCCACTGTTGCAGTGTGCAAAATTCTAATGAAGAATGATTTATTTGGACTTTGATACTGTACATCTGCTAGAGAATGCAGCGTGAATGGGTTAATAGATGCTGCTGCTGTTACCCAAGGTACCAATCAAATTTTGGTGGCAAATAGCCCTGGTATTCGAATCACAATATTTGCTTGAACACAACACCAAAGTGAAGTGATGGTAGGCTTGGGTCAACATCTGTTAGTAAAAATCTGAAACGCCTTAAAATACTCTCCCGTGAAAGGCACTGCTCAAGTTTACTTTTATATTGCATTTTGTATATATGCCTTTTATACTGTAAACATTCTGCTGATAAACATTTCACTTTTATAAAAAGGAGCTTGAGATAAGTGCCTTGACAGAACCATCTTTGCCTATTTTTGCATGTAATAACTTTTTGATAATCCATTGAATTCTTTCAATGTTTTATGGAATGCTTTCCAATTTTCTCTAGTGTACTGTTTGCTGGAATAATAAAATTTAAATTCAGTGAATAAGCTGCTAATCAAATATAATTTTATATTGACTGAAAGTATGTTTATTTGGTCTTCCTATTCTGTGTTGAATTGGAATACATACATCCTGTTCATTTAATTTGTTTCACTGACCCTTATCCAGTTGTGTTTTATGCATAAGAAAGGCCACACTCTAGTTTGCTTGTTTTAGAACTAAACACAAACTGAATTACAAGCAATCCCCAAGTTGTGAACAAGATAGTTTCCGTAGGTTTGTTCTTAAGTTGAATTTGTTTGTAAGTTGGAACAGGTCCATTTTTAACTGTAACTCCAGCCACACACATACGCGCACACATATAGACATTGGATAGCATAGGGAAGGCTTAACACCCCATGTAAGGTTTCTTTAGCTATCTGTGCCCCTGTTCAGAAGATTTCACCTCACCTTCTTTCCCTATGATAATTGGATTTTGAAAAAAATGACTTCTTGTGGAAGCAAGGATTGATAATAAGCCTTAGTGGAGACAATTTTCCCCCATGATAAGTCTTTCAGGAGGAGTAGATTTCTCTCACTTTCTGTCTCCCCCCATTCTTAATTATGAGTTGTTTGTGGCTCGGATGTTTGTAACTCTAGGACTGCCCGTATAATAATGTTAAAATTGGGTTATAAGACAGTAGGCCCAACAATAGTGGAAAGAATTTTGGCATTGCCACCATGAAGGGAAAGATATTGTGCAGAACAGAGTATGTAAAAGGACTTTTCACTCAACAGAACATAGATTTGGCTATATGTAGTTTTTCAATGTAGCATCAGATACATGATGATCAGGCTCTGGACTGTTTTGAGTGTGAAATATTGTAAAACCTGGCTGGCTACGTACAGTAATTATAATTATTTAAATAAATGTTTGTGGCCATGACTTGTAGTTGGAAGCATTTGGAAAGTAGGTGGGGGGCAGACTACATTAGTTATCCATACCAGCAACCAATAAAATTTAAAAAGAAACAACTTAAGCAGAAATCAAGTTCTAAACTTAATCAGATTACAATATTTTCAAACTTAGCCTAATTTCTTTCACTCTTTCTTCTTACTGCAAGGTAGAGAGGGCTATGGCAGTGGGAAGGGTTTCACATGAGTTTGCTTGGAAACCTTGATAATGTTCTGTCCATAGTTTGCTGACCAACTAATTTGATGGACGGACATTAATAGATTCCAATAACTATGTGTTACCATGCCTTCTCATGCCAGTGGTGAGCAGAACGCTGGGTGCAGTGCCTAAAGACCTTGTCCTGCACTTAAACACAATCGGCAATGACAAAATTACTATATGCCAGCTGCACAAGGCCATCTTACTGGGATCTGCACGCATTATTTGCCAATACATCACACAGTCCTAGACACTTGGGAAGTGTCCTACGTGTGAATCCAATACAACAGCCAGCAGAGTGATCTTGTCTGCTGTGGACTCAAATAATAATAATAATAATCTTTATTTATACCCTGCCACCATCTCCCCAATAGGGACTCCGGGCAGCTAACATGAGGCCAAGCCCAAAAATACAATACCACACAATAAAATGCAGAATCCCAACTGAGCTCCTTTTCTCTCTGTCCCTTGGGAGACAAAAGCTCTATCATCTGTATTTCCCAAACTCGGGGGTTTTGGATTTCTGCTCCAAGCAGCCCTAACCATTGGCCAAGGAACCTGAGGCTTCTGGAAGTTGAGGCCTAAAACACATAGAGGCCTAGCAGTTGGGCATGACTTGGGCCCTCCTTCCAAGTGTTTTGCACTTCAGCTCCCACCATTCCTGACAGCCTCAGGCCCTTAGGAATGGTGGGAGCTGAAGTCCAAAACACCTGGAAGGAGGGTCCAAGTTGGCCCAGGCCTGGTTTAACCCCTGCTTTGCTAGTAACACCAAATGACTGTTGTCAAAGGATGCTCTGCTATTGTGGCTCCAGAGGAAAAGTAGCGAGAAGAGAGCGCATGCGTAGAACCACCCCATCGTGACGTCAGAGACAGCCGACTGGCATACAGAAAGTAAACACGACAGACTAGGGAGAGCAGTCTGAAGCGGCCGCGGCGGAGGAAGTAGAGACGGGCGACGTAAGTGGGCGGAGCTTAGCGTGGCGAGCTGACGTGGGTACGTGCGCGCTCCCGTTGCCTCGGCGCGGAGTAGGTGGGAGGCGGTGCTGGTGCTGCTGCGATGAGGGGGCCTGTGGCGTCGCTGTGGCCGCCTTTGTTGTCGCCGCTGCCGCCGCTGTGAGGGACTCCGAGGAACACGCGTGAGTGGAGTACCGCCTTCCCTCCTCCCTCTCTCTCTCTCTGCCGCCTGTCTCTTTGGGTTCCCTTCCTCCCTCCCTCTTCAAAAGGCTCCTTTTGAACTCCAGTCGCCTTTTCTTCCTGCTTCACAACTTGCTCTTCGTGCCTCCCTTGGGCGCCTCCACACTGGGGAGTTAATGCAGTTCGAGTCCGTGGCTCAAGGCTACAGAATGGGGGGGGGGGGGGGGGTAGTAAGTTGTACAGGGCCTTGAGTTTACTCTGCCCAAGAGTGCAGCTCCCTCCCCCTCACTGTTCCATAGCTTTGAGCCAGAGAAGTTGTAGTGGAGTCAAACTTCATTAACTCTACAGTGCAAATGCATTTTACATCCCATCATAATAATAATAACAATAACAACAACATCTGCCAACCTAGCAGTTCGAAAGCATGCAAATATGAGTAGATCAATAGAGAAGCATCCCGAGCTCTGAAGATCACCTGGGAAGGAATCCCATTGGAGCATTGCAGCGCACCCAAATACCTGGGAGTCACTCTGGACCGTGCTCTGACCTACAAGAAGCACTGCCTGAACATCAAACAAAAAGTGGGTGCTAGAAACAATGTCATACGAAAGCTGACTGGCACAACCTGGGGATCACAACCAGATACAGTGAAGACATCTGCTCTTGTGCTATGCTATTCTGCTGCTGAGTATGTATGCCCAGTGTGGAACACATCTCACCATACTAAAACAGTGGATGGGGCTCTTAATGGGACATGCCGCATTATCACGGGGTGCCTGCGCCCTACACCACTGGAGAAATTACACTGCTTAGCCGTTATTGCACCACCTGACATCCGCCGGGAAATAGCAGCCAATAGTGAAAGGACCAAGGCAGAGACATCTCCAGCTCATCCCCTGTTTGGGTATCAGCCAGCACGTCAACGACTTAAATCTAGAAATAGTTTTCTAAGATCTACAGAGACACTAGCTGGAACACCTCAGCAAGCAAGAGTCCAAAAGTGGCAGGCTCAAACCCAGAACCTCAACCAATGGCTGATACCAAATGAGAGACTCCCCTCTGGGCACACAGAGGACTGGGCGACTTGGAAGGAAGCACTCTAAGTGGCCAGCTACTGGTCAAAGGACATTTAATCAACTACCAAACTCACAAATTCTGTATTTTGTCTGTTTGTTTGCTTTGTTCTGTTAGATATGTAATATAATTGACTGGTTGCCCTGACATGACAAATAAATAAATAGGTACCGTTCTGGCGGGAAGGTAACGGCGCTCCATGCAGTCGTGCCGGCCACATGGCCTTGGAGGTGTCTACAGCTTAGAAATGGAAATGAGCACCACACCCCAGAGTCGGACACAACTGGACTAAATGTCAGGGGGAAAATTTACCTAATAATAATAACAACAACAAAAACAACGCAAACGATTCGTTGGAATTTATGTCATAAGTACCACCTGCCAGTTGTAAAGAACTGGTGGGATCATAAACCTGCAAAGGTAGTGGAAAATGAACTGTGGGATTTTCGAATCCAGAAAGTTTTGGAACACAATACACCAGACATCACAATTGTGGAAAAGAAAAAAGTCTGGAGTATTGATGTCACCATACCGGGTGAAAACCGCATGGAGGAAAAACAACAGGAAAAACTCAACCGTTATCACAATCTCAAAATGGAACTTCAAAGGCTCTGGCATAAACCCGTACAGGTGGTCCCAGTGGTGATTGGTACACTGGGAGCCATGCCAAAAGATCTCAGTCGGCATTTGGAAATAATAAACATTGACAAAATCACGATCTGTCAACTGCAAAAGACCACCTTACTTGGATCTGCGAGCATCATTTGAAAATACATCACACAGTCCTAGACGCTTGGGAAGTGTTAGACTTGTGATTTTGTGATACGAAATCCAGCATATATATTTCATTTGCTGTGACATACTGTGTTTCTGTGTAAGTAAAATAACAACCTTATTTTTATACCTTGCCTCCATCTCCCCAAAGGGACTCGGGGTGGCTTACAAATGGACAAGCCCAAAGAATATAGATTAATACATAGCAAAATAAAATAAAATCACAACAAAACATCAGGTAAAAACATATCACAATAACAAAGCAAGCATCATTAAAACAATATAATGGCTAAACGGTAATAGGTGCTGAATTCAAAGGGCTCAGAGTTTGTGCAGTGGTTCCTAAATAGAACCAAGGGAAAGTGCAGAATTCACTAAGGCCAGGCTGGGAGGGAATTGTCCTTAGACATTAAAATGTCAGGATTACAGGGCAGAGGGGCAAACTAAAGTTCAGGAGTTTTGGTAAGATCAGGCCAATTCTCTGGTGAACTGCCTAGTCAAAGGCACAGCGGAACATCCAAGTTTTTAGGTCCTTGTGGAAAATGGACAGAGTAGTTGCCAGTCTGATCTTCCTGGGTAGAGAGTTTGAGAGCTGGGGGCCACCACCAAGAAGGCTCTCTCCCTTGTCCCCACCAACCACACTTGAAATAGCGGTGGAAACAAGAGAAGAGCTTCCCAGTTGATCTTAGGGTATGTGCCGGTTTGTAGGTGAAGATGTGATTGCGGAGATAGGTAGGTCCTGAACCGTTTAGGGCTTTGTAGGTGATAACCTGCACCTTAAATTGAGACCGGAAACTTATTGGCAGCCAGTGGAGCTGTTTAAACAGGGGGGTTGACTGCTTCCTTTAACTAGCTCCTGTTAGTAGTTAGCTCCTAACTATGGGAGCTGGGATTATAGAGCATTGGAAGGCTGCAGAAGCTGTGGTGGGCATTAACATGGTTGTGTCACGGCTTTGTACAGTTTGAGTTGGGTTTGTCTCAAGAGAGAGGTAGAAGCTATTGATCTTTGATCTTGAGATGCCAGTAATATGATGGATTTCCTCTTTTGAGGAAGCAGGTTACAATCTTTTAAGGCTTGGCCAAAACCATTTGCCAGGATTATTAGCTGTTCTGATGAAAGTATGAAGTGATGACAAGGGCGTGAAGTAGACATGGGCAAACCTGGGCCCTCAGGAGTTTTGGACTACTGGCTGTTAGGAATTGTGGGAGTTGAAGTCCAAAACTCCTGGAAGGCCCAAGTTTGCCTATGCCTGCTTTAAAGTCCTGTCGTCCCCTATGGCCAGCCCTCATTGATAGCTCAATTTACAGGAGATGAAGTCAAGAGAATTCAACTTCCCCATTGTTTTGGTACATTTTGGAAATAAGCTTCACAGATGGAAGTCAGACTATAACGAGAAAAGTACAGTTTCCTTGGCTCTGCTGTCAGAGAATACCTGTTCAGTTACATCAGGCATGGGCAAACTTCGACCCTCCAGATTTTTTGGACTTAAACTCCCACAATTCCTAACAACCGGTAGGTGCTTTTGAAGTCCAAAGCACCTGGAGGGCCGAAGTTTGCCCATGTCTGATTTACATTGAATATGCAAATCAAAAATTCCAGTTTAAATACAAGATTGGGAAAAGTGGGGAGAAGTATGTGATTGATTTCTGACCTGCAAGTTCAGCAGTCATTGATAAATGCTAGAATTCAAAGAATGTCTTCTAGTTTGTGGGGCTAAAGACAAAGAAAGAAAGGAAAAAAAGAATGAGGGTAGGGGAAAAAAACCACCTAACTGAACATTGCCTTTTCAATGAGGTTTAATGAGATGTTGAATCTTCATAAATGGTGCTACTTTAAAAAAATTTACATAGTTTCCATAGTTTTCTATTTTTAGTGAATGCTGTTAAGATTAAGTGGAAGTTTGCCCCCTGGTGGCGCACTGGTCTGAGCTGCTGAACTTGCTCACTGAAAGGTTGGTGGTTTGAATCCGGGGAGCGGGGTGAGTTCCCATTGTGAGCCAAGCTTCTGCCAGCCCAGCAGTTTGAAAACATATGAATGTGAGTAGATCAATACGTACCACTTCTGCGGGAAGATAATGGCACTCTATGCAGTCATGCTGGCCACATGTCCTTTGAAGCATCTATGGACAATGCTGGTCATTGGCTTAGAAATGGAGATGAGCACCACCCCCCAGAGTCAAACCTGACTAGATCTGATTAATGTCAGGGGAAACCTTTACCTTTACTTAGGCCATTTTTATAACAAGGATATGCTAGAATTTGTTATTATTTATTTATTTGCCATATTTTATACCGCCCTTCTCAGCCCCGAAGGGAACTCAGGGCAGTTCAATTCTCTTGTGCTGCTTTTAAACAGTGACATATATGTGGAGGATAGCTTTTTTACTTAGAAAGTGTTAACTCACTAACCATTAATGTTAGTAGGTTTTTTAACTTTTCAACTCATAGGCAATTGTAATAACATTTTCTATAATGAAATCAATGGAAGGCAGGAACACAGCACTGTTCTGGGGACTCTGGCTGCAGTAGATTACATGCCAAACATTTTGTTTTGTAATTAACTCTGATTAAAAATAAACTCAGGTGTAATTTCTCCACCCTTGCAGGTCACACCACAGTGATTCAGTTTAGAAAGCATTACGCCTGATGACTAGATTCAGGCTATAAACATTCACAACAGAGATGTTTTTAAGATGTCATGTGTCCCTGTCATAGGGGAAAAACCCTAGTTCAATGAATTTTATTTTTAAATACAGAATTAAGAGTCTTAGTGTGGCAGATCTCAAAAATCTGCCACATTATTGTGACAGTATTGGAAAACAGCAATGTATATATCCTAAAGATTTAGAAGGGGGGGGGGGGGAACTGTCAGAAGTAGAAATGGTTAAAGGTAAATAACAAAATATGGAGAGCTAGTGTGTTGTAAATAGTTTAAGCATTGGACTGTGTGTTTGAATGCCAGAATTCAAATTTCTTGATAACCTTGGCAAACCCCCCCCCCTTTTTTTTTTTTTTTTTGCTAAGAGGACCCTGTTATACATTCACTACATAATTTCATCAAGCAATATAGATACAGTTTATCATGCCTGATACAGTTTATCATGCCTAGTTTTGGAACTGAGACGGCATTTGTTGCCTTGCTGGATGGTCTACGAACAGAAATAGATAGGGGAAGTGTGTCTCTGCTGGTTCCCCTGGACCTCTCAATGGCATTCAATACCATCAACCATGGTATTCTTCTGGGACGTCTCTCTGGGATGGGGCTTGAGGACACTATGTTCTGTTGTTTACAGTAAGAGAGGATATCACAACTAGCTAGCAGAAATTAATGCTTAGCTACATCTCCATTTTATACTCTGTCATCCTACTCCAATTATTTGTCATCACAATCAGACTTTGAAATATACCCAATAGGGAAATGAATCCACACATCCTGCAAATATCTTGAAATGTATTTGTCCAGAAGCAAAACAGATATTCTGTCATTGCAAATCTTTGAGGTCACCAGATCTCATGAGGCAAGATGTTACAAAAGGCTGGAGGAAGGGAGGAGGGAGATTTTGTCAGATTTTGAACTCATTTTAGTTCAGGATTTGTGATAACTTAGGTGCCATCAACTTAGGTTTCCCCAAATTCTTGGCCTACTCCTTATCAAAATTGCCTTAGAAAATGTTATGTAGATGACAAACTTCTTCTTTAAACTTTTGTTTAAAGAAAGACATCCAAGATTTCTGTGGATTCTCCGACATTTGGGATAGTTGTTCATTCGTTAAGTCATCTCCGACTCTTCGTGACCTCATGGACCAGTCCACACCAGAGCTCCCTGTCGGCCGTCACCACCCCCAGCTCCTTCAAGGTCAGTCCAGTCACTTCAAGGATGCCATCCATCCATCTTGCCCTTGGTCGGCCCCTCTTCCTTTTTCCTTCCACTTTCCCCAGCATAATTGTCTTCTCTAGGCTTTCCTGTCTCCTCATGATGTGGCCAAAGTACTTCAACTTTGTCTCTAGTATCCTTCCCTCCAATGAGCAGCAGGGCTTTATTTCCTGGAGGATGGACTGGTTGGATCTTCTCACAGTCCAAGGCACTCTCAGAACTTTCCTCCAACACCACAGCTCAAAAGCATCGATCTTCCTTCGCTCAGCCTTCCCTAAGGTCCAGCTCTCACATCCGTATGTTACTACAGGGAATACCATGGCTTTGACTATGCGGATCTTTGTTACCAGTCTGATGTCTCTACTCTTTATTATTTTATCGAGACTGGACATTGCTCTCCTCCCAAGAAGTAAGCGTCTTCTGATTTCCTGGCCACAGTCTGCATCTGCAGTAATCTATGCGCCTAGACATACAAAGTCTGTCACAGCCTCCACGTTTTCTCCCTCTGTTTCCCAGTTGTCAATCATTCTTGTTGCCATAATCTTGGTTTTTTTTATGTTTAGCTGCAACCCAGCTTTTGCGCTTTCTTCTTTCACCTTGATTAGAAGGCTCCTCAGCTCCTCCTCGCTTTCGGCCATCAGAGTGGTGTCATCTGCATATCTGAGGTTGTTAATGTTTCTTCCAGCAATTTTTACCCCAAGTTTGCATTCATCGAGCCCCGCACATCGCATGATGTGTTCTGCATACAAGTTAAAAAGGTTGGGTGAGAGGATGCAGCCTTGCCGTACGCCTTTCCCAATCTTGAACCAGTCTGTTGTTCCGTGGTCAGTTCTGACTGTTGCGACTTGGTCCTTGTACAGATTCCTCAGGAGAGAGACAAGGTGGCTTGGTATGCCCATCCCATTTGGGATAGTAAGAAAGGTTTTTACACATGATACACCTGTTTGCTATTACAAACTGATGACTAAACTGGTTGCAGTTACAAGCTTGGCAGTATCACGAGAACAATTAAGCAAGTAATGACAAGTCTTCAGTTGATCTCTGTTTTTAGATACAGCTTCTAAATGAGTCTTGCATTTGCGTATTTTAAATAAAAGCATAGAAATGGAAAGGGGGGCATCTAATAAAACCTTTAAAATTATCAGGCTTTCAGAAAATAAAGGAAGTAGATAATACTGAATTGAACTTGACTTGGCAAAGGATATACAGTCAGAACACAGAATGACAGAATTCTTTAAATTAGATGGATTGTTTTATAAAAACACACAAAACTGAACAAAACAGTAATTTTGTGTAGTTTAGTTTCTACTGATACGTTTTTCTGGATCCTTGTTTCCATTTTGAAAGTAGCACTTTACAAAAATTATGTCTGTAAGGCATTTTTTTAAAAGCCAGTAAGTGATTAATATTTAATATTTTGTACGTATTGTAAAATGTTGATGTCATTCCTTTTTCCTATTTGACATGTAACATTTCCTGATTATTTTTTTATTTTGGGAAAACTGTCATTCTTTTTATTTTTGGAAATTTCCCCACAGTTTTAGGCCATCGTCTTTGTTAAAAACATACGTACTGTAATGAGCAATTTTGCCTGAAACAAACTGAATTATCAAAATATGCCCACTATAACAAGTTACCATATGAAATTGATTTAAACAGTAACTTTCCAAGTTCTTATTTCCTTTTTGCACTGTATAATAATTTTGTTTAATATTAAACATTTTACACACAACTTTTGGAAGCATGTTAGATAGGCATTATAACTCTTCCCATTCTAACCTAGTGGCTATGTTTTCTTCCATGTCAGACTATATACTCTGATATGTAGCTAATATGTTTTAGATATGCACCATGAGAATCTGTCTTAAGTTTTCTTTCTCTCCCTTTGCTATAAATCCAACTAGTGCACAGAGAAATAGCTTCAGTAGCTAATTTCTATTACTTTCTCTATCTGTATCCATATTTTCATGATCCTGTACGATTGACTCTCTTCTCACTGTCTGTGGTACCTACCTTCATTCTGTTCAGAGTAAAAGATTAGGCTTATGCCTTTTCAGATTTGTTACCTATTCATCTGATCTTTTGTCATCTCAAAATCTTCAGTAATCTGTATTATCACCAGAAACAACTTGCAGTTTCTCAAGTCGATCTTGTCATGAAAAAAAATAAAGCAGGGGAGGGCTATAATGTATTCCATACGCACTATTTGTACCAATATGACTGTAACCTTTATTTGTTTAGGTTCTATGACAAAAATATTTTCTGTAGTGAGCTTTGACATTTGTGGACAACACCATGAACTGATTTCCTACCAGCTCTGAAAACAACACTTTCCAATTTAGAATACAACAGATCATTGTGTTAAAACGTTTCAGTTTTGGCCTTTATTTTAAATGCATATCTAGAACATAGAGTATGTGTGTGACAGAGAGCTTATCAGTTGTGAGCATTCTCTGAGATGTATTTCCTCATGCTTATCTGTAAATAAGCAGAAATGAGAAGAACAAGATGCAAAAGTCACTTTTGAGCTGAACACACTGCAGAAACTCTAATAATTATCTTGCATTTAGTTTAAGGGCAATTCCATGCTAAGTCCCTCTTCCATGGTAATGGGATTATTTTATTTAGGGCATAGAACAGAAGCCTGTAACATTTAAAGCTAACTGAAGAGTGACCTTCTAGTAAAATGCTAAGTGCTATCTATATAATATGTAGTGTTCGCAAAGATTGATACTTCTAGAGCTAACAAAGTTTCAAACACTTAGAAATTTTAGTGAAACTTAAAAATAACTTTAAAAGTTAGATACTGTTTAGCTTATCATTCGATATCTGATTTTTCTTAAGAAATTACAGTCTGAGCAAGCACAATGCGCTTTCTTGTTTAAGTGGCTCATGTTGATAAAATGTATATAATTTATATGAATAGCTCTACATAGTTGACATTCCTCAGGGAAGCAAACTTATTTCTAAATATTTGATTACAACAAAATACCCTCTGTATGTCAGTTTCTTATTAGATACTTATGTTCAAAAGCACCTTGTTGCTGTCTCACATGCTGCGCTTCCAGCAAGTCAAATATTGTATGTTTGGTGGTTCACAATGCATGTATCAGTATAAAGCACAGTGTATGTGAGGTGATCTGTGGCAATCTTTGGTAAAACAGCTTCCAAACTTTAGTTACAAACTTCCCTTGAGTCTGCTGATAGCAATTATTGTAGAACCAAGCAGTGTAATCTTTTCTGCATTTGTAAATATTTTCTCATAAAAAACCATGCTTTATATTAGCAAGACAAAAAGTAACATCAGGAAAAATATGCTTTCAAATCCTCTGCTCAAAGGGTTAGCATATAAAAAAGAGGAGCCAGGTGTCTCACCATTGCCCATTATAGTTTAATTATTGTGTTACTCAGTTTATACTAGCTTATTAATTATGTTATGACAAACATACAGGAAATTTGCAAAATCTAGATTTCTGAACAGTCAAACTATTTAAAGGATATGCCAAAGTAGGGTTTCTTAAACTTTTCCACTCATGACCCATTTTGGCCCAAACAATGAAATAGATATAAAGATCAAACATTTATTCATAACAAAAAAGCATTTGCAAGGCTTGCTAAACAGGCTGATTTTTCTTTTTTGTTAAATACAGTTGAAACATCTTCTGCAGATTCCACTTTAAACACTGTATGACATGTTTGGGTAAATGTCTGAAATGTCTGAGTGATGTTCAGTAAACTTTCCCTGTTACCAAATTTTTCAGGACCCGAACATTGAGTTGGGAGGGTGCATTTGGCGTCAGGACCCACAGTTGAAGAAGCCGTGTTCTAAAGAATACCTAACATACCTAATGTGTAATAAGTACTTCATGCTATTTTATCATTGCATTCGTCTCAGTAGATGTCATTATGTCTTGTTTTGGAAAGATACGGCTCTTGATCATAATATAATTATCCTCTAGTAATAAGATTAGTTTATGTTCTGCATTAAACCCAAATGTAGCATAATGTTCAGTGCAATACCCTTTCCTTTAACCTTTCTGTTGTTGTACTGTCTGTCATATTTTACAAGCTTACTGAATCATGTTGAAGCTTGTCTATCTTAGAATTCTCACATATGTTTATCTTCACTTACTGCAGCTTATGTTGCCCATGAGTCTTGTCATGATGAGTGAGAATTTAAAACTCGCCCGTGAATATGCCTTGCTGGGTAACTATGATTCTGCAATGGTCTACTACCAAGGAGTACTTGATCATATGAACAAATACTTCTCTTCTGTCAAAGATGCATATCTGCAGCAGAAATGGCAACAGGTGAGTGCCTTTAATTCTGCTGATTTTAATTGCTTTCACTTTCTATAGAAGATGTAAACTAAATTTCTTTGATTGACCTTTTGTCTAAATTAAATTTAGCAAAGGAAGTAATCTATGCTCTTCAGTATAAAAGAATGCTTTCAGGTTAACATAACTTTCCAAATACAACATGTTTCAGACTTTCTAGCATAGGCTACAGCCATAAAATCATTTGCTTGTAAATCCCAGGGATTTACGGTGATGAATTCCTCAAGCCGCTGCCTCAGCAACCTTTGCATGTTGCCTATGACTAGAGGCAAAGATCTGAGCTGCCACCAGTCTCTGTATCTAGATATGGGAATTTATCATTTTTGTTTTCATCCCAGCAGGCATCCCTATACACCAGGGTTGGGCAACTGGAGCCAGACTGGGAATGTCCTTGGAAGCTGCACTTTTTTTTTTTTTAGTTTTCCTTGTGTTATTTGTTTAACTGTGTTCAAATTCAAGTTTAAATGATTGGGGGAGGATGATATAGATATAGGAGTAATGGTGCAGTAGACTGCAGAGCCTCTTTCAGAAAAAGACAGAGTTATTCCACATTGTCAACAGCAGCTGGCTGTGTTTTATAGAGCCAGTTATTTCTTGAATGCCTGACTCTGAGAATATGCAGAACCATACAGATCTGTAGGAGGGAGTGGAATGACTAGGGAACTTTTCAGTGCTACAACACAGGCAAATGTTCTAATCTGTCATGCTCCTCTTGCATGATCTGACTTTGAAGACTCACAGAATCAGACATTCATTATGAACTGGCAGGTGGTGAAGGTGCAAAAGACTTCTGGTTGTAATATCTTCACCCTCCTACTTCCTGAGGTTGGTTTGGAATAGAATGGGCCATAGATGTGATATTGCATAGGGTGTGAGGCAGAAGCTTCAAATGTTATTTTCTGCCCTTTGAAAGTCTAGCCATCTTTGACTCCTGAATTTCCTTTCAATGATAGAAGCACACTTTTGCTTCACTGGTTGAGGTTTCAGTGAGTTTTGGACACATTTTGATTACAGCTCCCTATACTTCATCAAATCTGTGCTTTCCATCTTGGACCTGAACTTTACTGCAGATCTCATAGTTTAAAACATCTAGCAAATTTTTGAACTCTAGTGTTTCTTGTATTCACACCCACCTCAAGTTCTCACCACCTAAAGTAATTTTGGAAAATTCAAAAGCTTCCACATTACTGTGGAATTACAATTAGTCCTAATAAAGGGATCTAGTCAATTTCCTACAAACTAGTTTGACGTGAACAGCTCTACATATAGCATTTTCTCAGAAGGTTTCTTCTACTTGTATGTAGCCAGTTAAAGAGATGTACATTTTAATATGTCATGTTTCCAAAAGTTAACTATATATATATATGTTTGCATTTCACTATTTTAATCAGATGAAGCATGACATAAGTATAGAAGCTAAGCGTGTGAAGGATATCATGAAAACAGTCGAAATCTTTAAATCAGATGGCACTCCTTTGAAAGCTGCACAACAAGAATTACCAGCTCATGATGGAGAAGTCTGGTCATTGCCTGTACCTGCTGAACGTAGGTAAGAGACACTGAAAGGTGAAAGTAGATCTGCAATTACTTTAAAATAGGTGAGCAGCTACTGATGGTCTGAGGGGCACCTTTGCACCATATTACACAATAGGCTTCTATGGTTATCCCACCTGGCCTTTCAAGTTTAAAAAAAATGACTACTACATGTCTAAAACAATTGGGGACAGGGGCGAACAATAACTTTAAATGCCTACTTACATCCCTGGGGGTCTCTGGCTAAATAGTTGGCCATTTTAGGTCAATTTTTGTTGAGTGAGTTCATGAGGAAACATGGCAGGCTCCATGAAGTCCACTGGGCACACACTTCCCATCCCTTCATTAAAATAATTTACTGCCTTTAACTACATCTTGAAAGTCAGCCTACCCTGATGTACATTCTGCAACATAGTCCCTGGGCTGGAAACAAGTTCATATGTGGTCTCATTTGTATAGAATTGGGAGCCACCTGCACAAGTACCTAGAATTTTATAGGAACAGTAATTCCCAAGAGATCTCCAGAGCAGTGGTTCTCAACCTGTGGGTCCCCAGAAGTTTTGGCCTTCAGCTTCCAGAAATCCTAACAGCTGGTAAACTGGCTGGGATTTCTGGGAGTTGTAGGCCAAAACCCCTAAGGCACCCACAGGTTGTGAACCATGCTCTAGAGCAGTGTTTCTCAACCTTCCTAATGCCGCGACCCGCGACCCCTTAATACAGTTCCTTGTGTTGTGGTGACCCCCAACCATAACATTATTTTCATTGTTACTTCATAACTGTAATTTTGCTACAGTTATGACTCGTAATATATCTGATATGCAGGATGCATTTTTATTCACTGGACCAAATTTGGCAAAAATACCCCATATGCCCAAATACCCCATATGGGATTGGGGAGGGTTGATTTTGTCATTTGGGAGTTGTAGTTGTTGGGATTTATAGTTAACTTACAATCAAAGAGAATTCTGAACTCCACCAGCAATGGAATTGAACCAAACTTGGCACACAGAACTCCCATGACGAACAGAAAATACTGGGTCTGGTGGGCATTGACCTTGAGCTTGGGAGTTGTAGTTCACCTATCTCCAGAGAGCACTGTGGACTCAATCAATGATGGGTCTGGACCAAACTTGGCACGAACACTCAATATGCCCAAATGTGAGCACTGGTGGAGTTTGGGGATAATAGACTTGACATTTGGGAGTTGTTGTTGCTGAGATTTATAGTTCACCTACAATCAAAAGAGCATTCTGAACCCCACCAACCATAGAATTGGGCCAAACTTCCCACACAAAACTCCCATGACCAACAGAAAATACTGTGTTTTCTGATGATCTTTGGCGACCCCTCTGACACCCTCTCGCGACCCCCACAGGGGTCCCGACCCCCAGGTTGAGAAACACTGCTCTAGAGCCTCATAGGGCCAAATACCCAGATTCTTGTGAATCTATTTATACAATTGATTGTATGTGAGAAGTGTTTGTGTTTTAGCTTGGCTGATAAATACCTTGTGTGCTTATTGTTTTCCTCCCCCCCCCCCCCCCCTTTATTTTCCAAATAATCAGATCTTCACCAGGACCCCGGAAACGTCAGTCCGCTCAGTGCAGTGACTGCAAGCCTCAAAACAACCGAGCGAGTGCAGCCCCTAGAGTCCCTCAGCGCCCCTCCTCCCGAAACACAAATGATAAAGCCAAAGTGGTCCGTGGCCGGGACAAAAAGGATCCTCAAAATAAAGGCAAAGACGAAAAAGTGAGTTTCACAAACATAAACCTAACATTTTAAATACTTACAGGTGCTCAGTTGGATCTCTCACTATTGGGCACTCTTGCATGCACTGAACATCCTCACAGTTTGAAGTATAAGGCTTAGGTTAACATTTCCTTAGAGAAGCCTAGCATAGTTAATCCTGTCTCCTTCAGTGTAAGTAGTTTTGGTATTTACATCTATATGTGTCTGTAAACTCGGGCTGAGGGAAATGCAAGCTAGAAACTGAACATACTGTGCAGCATCAATTTTGTAGCCCCTCCTTTTCCCCCAAAATGGCTTTTTGAAGGAGGGCATAGTATTTTCCTCACTAGCCTTTAGAAATACCATTTTTTTCAACGACAGTGACAGGAAATTGAGTTCTAGGTCACTTCCTGTTTAAAAGAATGGCTTTTTCTGGGCCCAAAGCCCTTCATCAGACAGGACCCAAAATATAAATTCCCCTACACTACCACTTCTGTTATAATTACATAGGCATTAAATAAAGTTTGAAAATGTGATACCTGATTGACAAACAAATTTTGTTTGTAATGCAGAATAAGTCCTCATCTGATATTTCAGAACCTGAACAGAAAAAATTTGATGGTACAGGGTATGATAAAGACTTGGTGGAAGCTTTGGAAAGAGATATAATTTCCCAAAATCCCAATGTTCGATGGTAAGTAAAAGCCATTTTCATCGCTTTAATTTAGGTGGCTTGTATATGAACCCGAAAGGCTTCTCAGAAGAATATCTAGTATTTCACTAAAAAGTAAATTCAATTTGGTAACAAATTGCACATCTTGCAGAAAGAAGTGATCTTATGGCATAGTCCAAAGCTTGTGGGATCTATTGTAGTAAATTGTGTTTAATTGAATAATTTTGCTTATTAGACCTGGCAATCCCTTCAACATTCAGCTGAGTTGACCAAAAGGCGTATATATGCAGAAAATAAGCTACCCCATAAACTGTCTGCTACCAGAATCAATAATACTATAATTATTAATCGCTTCTTAATCTGTTCATTGAAATTTGGCAATTTCTTTGTTCTGATTATAAAGAAAATGCAGAACAAAATCCAAGTATATTTTAGCAGATTTGTTTTCCAAAAGTGAAGGTAGTTCCAGGACAAAATCATTTGATATTCTGCTGTAGAACTTGTAGGGAGAAATTATCTATTACTGCCTAAACCACAATGTCCGTGAGGCACTTGAATTGCAAAGTAAATGACTAATTTCTTTTATATTCTTTTCCATCAGGGATGACATAGCAGATTTAGTGGATGCTAAAAAGCTACTCAAAGAAGCAGTAGTTTTACCTATGTGGATGCCAGAATTCTTTAAGGGCATTAGAAGGCCTTGGAAGGTAATTTTCACTTTTTTTGATGTATTAGTTTTATTTCCATTTATCTAATTTGGTAAACTCCTGTATTAACTGATGAATTAGAGACTTATTGCCAAATGACCAATTGAAGTACAGACACAAATGCACAAATAATGTACACACATGGTAACAAATGACCATGGTTGTGTCTAATATGAATCTTCATAATTCAATACACTGTGTGTTGTAAGGGATGTACAGGCAGGCTACATGGGCAAGAAGTGTTCATAGGGAGACCTCTGTTGCTGGACATGAGAGATTGGGGGCAATGGTTCTACAGGAAATTGAGTTGTAAGAAATTCAGACTGGAATCTGGGGTTTGGAGATGTATGACAGTGTTCCAGAAAAAGATGACATGATTGTAGATTATTGTATGTAAAAAAATATATGAAACATCCCCTAAAAATAAGCCCTAATGCTCCTTATGGAGCAAAAGTAATATAAGACCCAGTCTTTATTTTGGAAAAATACAGTGTTTAAGATACAACAATGGAGCAAGTAAAATATTTAATTTATTCAATATTGTTATTTAATCAAGAGCAATTACACTTGTCCTTCCATATTTGCAGGATTTGATTATTTACAGATAAATAAAATAATACTCTCTGCAAATCCCTAGACTCTCCACTGTAACTCTTAAGGTCAGCTTCTTCAAATCCTGCCAGCCTAGAGATTTCTAGAGATTTATTTATTTATTTACTACATTTTTATACCGCTCTTCTCAGCCCTCAGGGCGACTCAGAGCAGTTCACAACCACAATACAATACATAAAATATGATAAAAACATTTAAGAAGCATTTAAAAGGATAAACACTTATAACAGTCAATAAGCATCAACATCTCATATTGTCTCATAGTTAAAATCAAGATCCAGTCTCATCATCCAATTGTTCCATATTTCTATATTAGTTACACTGCCTATTCAAATGCTTGCTCAAACAACCAGGTCTTCAATTTCCTCCGAAATGCTAGCAGGGAGAGGGCCGATCTAATTTCTGTAGGGAGGGCGTTCCACAGCTGAGGGGCCACCACTGAGAAGGCCCTGTCTCTCGTCCCCGCCAACTGTACTTGTGATGCAGGCAGGACTGAGAGCAGGGCCTCCCCAGACAATCTTAATATCCTAGCTGGTTCATAGGAGGAAATCCATTCGGACAGGTAAGTTGGGCCAGAACCGTTTAGGGCTTTATAGGTTAAAGCCAGTACTTTGAATTATGCCCGGTAGCAAATTGGTCTCTCTAGTCAGCTCCCAGTGGAGGTTGACCATAGAGTCATGCTAGAAGACTTAAAAATTATAGCAGTGTCTTTTCCTTTTTAAAATTTTTTGCAGGGGTCCTGCACCCCTAATCTCAGCAAACATGAAAGGCTGGCTGAACATAAAAAGTATATTTCTAGAAGACATGCACAACTGATTTTTTCTCTCAATCTCTAGATCCTTCCTTGTGGATAAAAATTTATTCCAAGGGCTTCATAGCCCTCTAGAGCAAAATTCCAAGATATAAGAAGACTTTTGAGGAGAGAGATGCAATTTCACTGTTGAAGCTAAAACTGTGCTACTAAAATGTTTCTGATGAAAAAAACCCTCTGTTTTGTAATTTGGTTTAGACATTTTAAGCAGACCCTTTTCTCAGTGCATTTGTGTTTTTTTTTTATCCTTTCGAATAGGGTGTTTTGATGGTTGGGCCTCCTGGCACTGGAAAAACTCTCCTCGCAAAAGCTGTAGCTACTGAATGCAAGACAACTTTTTTCAACGTATCTTCATCAACCCTCACTTCGAAATACAGAGGAGAATCTGAAAAACTTGTCCGTCTCTTATTTGAAATGGTGATTTAGTTACTCTTTTGGAATTTTTCAGAGAAATAATAGGTTGTGTAACTCCAGGATAGCTTAGCTGAAACATTTTTTAGAACTTTCAATTTGTTGCTTTTTTACTCTATGGAAAACCATGCTTCCTTTTCCCCCTCATTTATCTTAATTGCATCAGGTCCAATGACCAACATTTCCTTTTGTTTGTAGTCATATCTGAAGAGGATATGACATGCAATAACATGTAGCATGTGAAGCCCCACCAAAATTTTCTATATAGGTATTTTATATACTTGTGATCTGCTTTAGCTTTTGAATACTGATCCTGGTTTTCAGTGAAGTTGAATCTAATATAGACATCCATGCACACACACACACACACACCTTGACTTCAGTAGAAGTTTAAGGGTTATATGATGCATTAAAATCATCATACTCCCCACTCTAACTTTAGCAGCAGAATATTAATCCCAATCTCATATTTTTATTTATTTTTTGTCGTGTCAGGAGTGACCTGAGAAACTGCAAGTAGCTTCTGGTGTGAGAGCATTGGCCGTCTGCAAGGACGTTGCCCAGGGAACGCCCGAATGATTTGATGTCTTTATCATCCTTGTGGGAGGCTTCTCTCATGTCCCCGCACAAGGAGCTGGAGCTGATAGAGGGAGCTCATCCGCCTCTCACCGGATCTCATACTGAACTGTCCTGTTATAAACAGTTTTAACTGCTATATTATTAGAGTTGAATGTAAATTGGTCTCTGAATTTATATTCAACTCTAATAATATAGAAAACAAAACTATTTGGTGACTTCTGAACTTTGATCATATGTCTTCCCTTCCAATGCCTGTTGCTCAGAGTTAGTTTAAAAATGTATGCTATTTAATTCAGTACAGATAAAATGTATGTATTGCATAAGTCAAAGTCATAAGAGCCCCCGGTGGCGCAGTGGATTAAACCCCTGTGCCGGCAGGACTGAAGAACAACAGGTCGCAGGTTCGAATCCGGGGAGAGGTGGATGAGCTCCCTCTATCAGCTCCAGCTCCTCATGTGGGGACATGAGAGAAGCCTTCCACAAGGATGATAAAACATCAAATCATCCGGGCATCACCTGGGCAACGTCCTTGCAGACAGCCAATTCTCTCACACCAGAAGCGACTTGCAGTTTCTCAGGTTCCTCCTGACACGACAAAAAAAAAAAAGTCAAAAGCCATTGTGTTATTTAGTATACTATAATGAGCATGAATTGAAATAGTTTAATGTTCTTTTCTTATGTTACCAGGCTCGATTCTATGCACCAACAACAATATTTATAGACGAGATAGACTCAATTTGCAGCCGTCGGGGAACTTCTGAGGAGCATGAAGCTAGTCGAAGAGTGAAGGCAGAATTACTTGTTCAAATGGATGGTAAACAAGCTTAGTTACACTGCATTCAGAATACTGTTTCATTGGCAACAGGCTTGTTGTTTTTTTGCCTTTTTACTTCCCCCCACTTACCTAAACATGTCAAAATGCAATTATGGAAGCTGGAATTATACAGCGTGTTTCACAATCATGGAAACAGTTTATTTTATGATGGCAACATGTTACAATTACACAAAAGGTTTAATGAGATACCAAGATTTCCTAACCATTTTGAGCTAGAAACAAATAAAAAAACAGTAACTCCACAAATGGAGAGTATATCATTAAGCCTTATGATGTAGGGTTGCCATCTTGCAAATGACTGAGGCTAGGGGGCTGTTTGTGTTTTGAGAGAAACATCTAAAGGCAATCATTTGAAACTCTATGCCCAATCCTTTCAAAGGATGACATTTTTATTCATAGGCGGCTGATAGTTGCAGAGATAGCAATTTCTAATTAGGTCCATCTTTTTAAACACTGTAGATCTAGATATGCAACAATATTACAGACTGTGTGTCAGGATTTAAATGTATTCCCAAAAATATCCACATGGTGACTCAAAGTATTTCTGAGGTGCTGGAGCACAGACAGTTTTCAGTGATGCCTCCATCCCTCTCCTGGCAGCAAGGAATTTTGCCAGAAGCCTATTACATTATATGTTAGTGCTAGGATAAAAGGGGCTGGAGGCATCAGCATACGTCCTTGTCTGTTCTCCAGAATTCCTAAAATCCTTCTGTTTGGTGGGGCTGCACCTGCCAAAAAGGCAGCAACCTTGAATGTGAATTCCCTTAGGACTTGATGCTTCCGATTCACCCAGGGAGCACATGCAGGAAGGTGGGATAGAAATTTCATAAATAATATGTGTTCACCTTCTGACAGGGCTGAATAGTTCCATCCCTACTTTTTAAAGAATAAGCTGTATATCTAATACAAATAAATACATAACACTTTATATATATTCTGCCCAAGGGGATTCAGGGTGAATCACAGTACACATACATGACAAACATTTAATGCCATTTTGGATAGACAGGACAGAGACAGACAGAATAGAAAGGAGGTATATTTGTTCGACGTCCAGCTTCCTTGGCGCCTTTGGAGGTTGTTCTCGAATCCAGCCACAGCGAGGTACTGTCACTCCTTCCTCTATGACAAAGAGGCATCAAGACTTACTCCTTCCTTTTTGGTCAACAGGCAGTGTCTGCTCTTTTTATTTATGGTGTTGTAAAATACCTCCCCTGCTTGTTTTAGCGATACCTAATTTTTCTACTTACAGCTCAAGCTGTTTCCAGAATGCTTAGGTAAACAGTAAGCTGGACTGACAGTCGGGAGCTCATGCTGACCCAGCACTTCGAACTGGCAATCTTTTGGTTGGTAGAGCTTTTCATTGCTGGTGATTTACCAGCTGTGCTAAAGCCTGGACCATTATCTTATTATCTAAGTATCACTAGTTTCAGTGGAACTAATTTCCAGGTGTTTAGTACAAAGCCCTAAATGTAGGTGAGCAGCCCCTTTAAGTAGTGCCCTTTATTCAGATAGTTCAGCACAAGTATGTTGCCATGAGTATGAATAATTAAAATCCACATTGATAATTATTACGTGGAAATATTTTCAGGCATATGATCCTGTGTAACCTTCTGTCTCTCCTTCAATTTCCTCTTTATTTTTTGCTTTAGGTGTTGGAGGCACTTCGGAAAATGATGATCCTTCAAAAATGGTTATGGTATTGGCTGCTACCAATTTTCCGTGGGATATCGATGAAGCTTTACGACGTCGATTGGAGAAGAGAATTTACATTCCTTTACCATCAGGTATTGAGCTATATTTCAATAAAACTCCTATTTTTTCTCTCCTGAATGTTGAACGCCAAACTTGTCTTAGCTGTTGACATTCATAAGAAATTGAACAAGGAGAAAGAAAGACTTCAAAGAGGAATCTGGGCAAAATATGTTTCTAGGCAAATGAATTGTTGGTCCCATTGTGCTTATAAGGACAGCTTTAAAGTACACTTGAATTATTGCACTTACAGAGATTTTAGGATGACAAGAAGTACAGTTAAGCCTATTTTTAAGAGTCTGTCTTTAAGCCTCTATGTTTTACTTAAAATGAATATCGGTTATAACCCAAAACAGTTTCCACTTTACGGAATTCTACCTAATATGTAATGCAAAAACTTAACTCTTTTCCCCCCATGTATTACATTTTTATAGTTTTTGTGTCCTCTTTTCAGCCAAAGGTAGAGAGGAGCTTTTGAGAATAAACCTGCGAGAATTAGAGCTTGCCGGCGACGTTGATCTTCCCACTATAGCACAGAACATGGATGGTTATTCTGGGGCCGACATTACCAACGTGTGCAGGTATGCTGAGACTGCAGTACTTCTTATGCCATTTTCACCAAGCCCCAGTTCTAAGCATCCATACATATGGTAATGAAATTCAGTTGGGATGCTTGTCACAGTCCAGACATTACTTGTGACATAAAGGGGACTCTACAGATTTCAAACTGCAACTGTCATCATCCTTCATCATAGGTTAAGCTAGTAAGAACTGATGGGATATCCAGGTCAACAACCACAAGTTGCCCAAGTTTTGAAGTTGATCAGATTTCACAATTTTCTCAAAATGATTATTTTAAAAAGAGCCTAGGTCAAGACATTAGAGATGATCTCATGAATGCTTTTTTGCAAGTGAAGTAGGATACTTTCTCTTTTCCTAAGTGTGAAGATAGAGAAGACCAATGAATTTAATATTGGGGAGGGGAATTGCCGTATATACTCGAGTATAAGCCGATCCAAATATAAGCCGAGGTACCTAATTTTACCACAAAAACTGGGGAAACATATTGACTCTAGTATAAGCTGAGGGTGGGAAATTCAGCAGCTACTGGTAAATTTCAAAAGTAAAAATAGATACCAATAAAATTACATTAATTGAAGCATCAGTAGGTTAAATGTTTTGAACATTTACATAAAACTGTAATTTAAGATAAGACTGTCCAACTCTGATTAAATCATTATTCCAACCTCCTTCAATGTAAATGTGCTTACGTATGCTTCCAATAATAATGAAGAGAGTAAAATAATGGAAATGTAATAATAATAATACAGTAAAATAATGGAAATATAATAATAATACAGTAAAATAATGGAAATGAAAAACAACAACAATAATAATAATAATAATAATACCGTAAAATAATGGAAATGTAATAATAGTAATACCGTAAAATAATGGAAATGTAATAATAATAATACAGTAAAATAATGGAAATATAATAATCATAATAATAGAGTAAAATGATAAATAACTTTGACTCGATTATAAGTTGAGGGAGTTGGCTTTTTTAGTCTTTAAAAAGGGCTGAAAACCCCGGCTTATACACAAGTATATACGGTAAGTCTGAATATAAATGCAAGAGAACAAGTTCATTTGAAAACCGTTCAGAATAATTATGTATTTGCTTTCTATTCAAACCTACATTCAAATATATATTAAGGTTATGATAAACAATAATATACTTAAGGTAAAAGTCAGTCTTCCTCACTAGTGAATTAAAATGTGATGTAAATCATTAAAGAGGAATCTTTTAGCAAAGGGATTCTGATCATATCCATCCTGCACTATTACAAGTGTTCCAGCTGGATATTCTGAAAAAAAATATTTCATCCAAGTAGAATTACATATTGAATGTGAGTTTTTTTAAAAACTGCTAATAAGTCATTATTTTAGTGTCAGTTAAGTGCCGAATATTCTCATTAAAGCACATAAAACTTTCACACCAACAGGGATGCTTCGCTAATGGCTATGAGAAGGCGGATCGAAGGCTTGACACCAGAAGAAATCAGAAACCTTTCCAAAGATGAAATGCATATGCCAACCACAATGGAAGATTTTGAAATGGCTTTAAAGAAAGTTTCAAAATCAGTCTCTGCTTTGGACATCGAAAAATATGAGAAATGGATATTTGAATTTGGATCATGCTAAGCCCTCCTTCTTACTTTGAGAAATCTGCCTCAAGTCTTCAAACAATTCCAGAAGTAATGAAAAAGTAGTGCTCCTGGGCATGGAGTAATATTTTTTAACTTTTATAATTACACAGAAGAGCAATACACTTAATAAAGTTAGTTTTTTAAGTTGCAGCTCACTTTTTTCCTCTTGGACCAATTGTCCTTCTGCACAGCTGAAATTTGAAAAGTTGAACCTTTTTTTTTATAAAGTATTTTGTTTACAAGACACTGACAAGATAAATCATATAGGTTTTTGCAGCCTTCATTTCTTTAGCTCGCCATCTTTATTTCTGTTTATCTGTATGGTCAAATTTCAGGATGTGCCAAAGCATCCTGAAATCTGTAAAGTATAATTTTTCTCACTGATTATACTTTCAAGAGATGATTTATGCAGTTCTTACAGCACAGTCGAATGTGCGAGTAGCTCATAATTCCAGATAAGTTGATGATAAAGCAGTTTACATAATAAAGGGGAGTTCTGGCACTCTTTCTTATAACCTTACAGGTCAGATAACTGAAGCATAGAGAGATTAAACTTCACTTCTTCCTGTGATTAAAAAAAGGCCACTCCTAGGCCCAGAATGGCCCGGGTATGGACTGAAAACATATACACAATTCTTCAGGTTTCCTGGGACAGATGCTACCTGGTAGCTTTCCTCAGTTGCCAGCCCTGCAGTAAAGAATGCTTTGCTTTTATGAGAAGCAAATTCTGTGTGAGATATGTTTGAAACTATCATATATAGCCATGTATAAAGCAAAAAAAGTGCCCCCCCCCCCAAAACACGGATTGGTGTGAGTAGCTTTCTCTGTCAAGGTGGTGCTTCTGGCCTTTTTGGAATGGCTGAGTGGAAAAACTGATGCCTCCCCATTGATTCTTTTAGGTTTTCTCGATACAGACTAAGAGGTTTATACAACTTATGTTCTGGGCTGATCTGGGGATGACTTGATTGTTAATAAGCAAGATTATTACTCTCTCCACATCCACCTTCCATCTTGCTCTTACATCTATCTAGAAAGAGGGGAACATTAAATTCAAGGAGAACCTCCATATAAAACCTTGAAATGCATTTTTCCACGGCAAGATGAGCAGGTCTCCAACCAACATGAATATGCATCAAGCTCTCCTTGAATATCCTCAAATTCAGTGGGGGTTTTTTCTGTCTCGGGAGCGACTTGAGAAACTGCAAGTTGCTTCTGATGTGAAAGAATTGGCCATCTGCAAGGACATTGCCCAGGGGATGCCTGGATGTTTGATGTTTTACCATCTTTGTGGGAGGCTTCTCTCATGTTCCCACATGGGGAGCTGGAGCTGATGGAGCTCAACCCACCCTCCTCAGATTCGTACAGCCAGGCATGTAGCCGGGGGGGGGGGGGGGGGGGGCTTGAGGGGCTTCTCATGGTGGTCCACGAGAAGGCCTTACTGGCACATTATTTAAACTGTTATGTTTATTCATATCATGATCTGATCACCATGCTCAATATATCCCATATGCATGGGGGTATTGGGGTAACGATACAAAAGGTTTGCTAGGGTAGACCCTCTCACTCAGACTCAGCTCCCCTCCCCCCCCCGAATCAAAATCCTGGCTACGGGTCTGCGTACAGCTGACCTGTTGGTCTGCTTTCCTGGCAGACAAAGGTTTAACCCATTGTGCCACCGGGGGCTAACTTCAGTGTTGTGGCATGTACTAATAAATAGGTATTTTTATTTGAAAAAGAAAATGCTTTTCTTCATAAACTGCAAGTCTTGGATTCACTTGGAGATTTTGAGAAACAGAATTATGCAGTTTCACAGTGTTCATATTCAGCAAATATAGAATGTTACATTCCTAAGTAGGGAAGCCAGCAAAGTTAATATTGCCAATTGCGATCTAATACATAATGAGACTGATGTACAATGGAAACCCATCCATAACACGACCTGAGCAGCTAATGTGCACTGGACACAGCAGGAGCTAAAATGCATTGGACACAGGTTAGGCACAGTGCATATCAAATACTTGCTGGAGACCAATTGCTCATCTTTGCAATGCACTAATAGAGCTCCTTAGCATCTCTGCTACATAGCAAAACACACACAATGTTTTATAGTGTGCATTATGACAAAATTCTGGCCACTTTTTTCACATGAACAGAATCTTGATTTTTTTTTCCAAGGGCTTTAAAAAGTTTTATACATTTAATGAATTCTTTATCATTTCTGGCTCTTAAAAGGTTGCCCAAAGCTGCTTTTAGTCTATTGTAGTTTGTTGTTTGCTACTGTAATTTTATATTTTGTTGTTTTACTGCTTTTACTGAAGGATTCTTAGCTGTCATCACGATACCAGTGTCGAAAGGTAAAAGAGAATAGGGTTGGGGAAGATGTGCCCCTTCAGGTGTTTGACTGCAAGCCCCACTATATTGCCGTTGGCTTTCCTAAGCAGGGAAGGTGGAAGCTGCTCCAGGATGTTTGTACATTCCTCACTCCTGGTCAAGAAATTCTGTGAAATGAATTACCCACTTTAAGATATATTGTTTAAAGCAGTTTTGCAGGCATTAGTCTAATTCCACATTCAGAAAGGAATTATACACAATTGTCAATTTGTCTTAACAGGTAAGGGTTTATTGTAAAGTTGTGCATGTACAAATTTGTGCATAAAACCATTCCTAGTAAATCATATTTTTTTAAAAAAATGTGTTCCTGGTTGAGATAAATTTATACTGTATAACATCAAGAAGCACAGATTTAGAAATACTTTAGAATTTAGTGTCAAGAGGCCTTATTATGAATGCCTCAATAAAGTGCTGGTATAGTCATGGCGCTCCATGCAGCCATGCCGGCCACATGACCTTGGAGGTGTCTATGGACAACGCCGACTCTTCGGCTTAGAAACTGAGATGGATACCACCCCTCAGAGTCGGACACGACTAGACTTCATCTCAAGGAGAAACCTTTACCTTATAATTAGATTGCCATTTGGGAGGAAAATAACTCATGTATGAAAGCTCCTCTGTTAACTTCTCTTATAAGGCACGCTTAAGGATAGCAGGCCTAAACTAGCTGTTTTTTGTCACAAGTGTGCCTAATCAAATCCCAGTGTTAATAAAACCTAATTACTTTCTGTTGCTCTGTTGAGCTTAAGGCTGTTGTCTTAAATCACATTTATGTGGGATTGTTTTTTTCTCTGGATATTTCCAAGCAGAGATTATTTGGATTGGTATGGCAAGGTTATGCAGTCAGTGCCGAAAGGACAATTAACTGTGTAAGAAATAGGGAAACTACTTCACAGAAGTTAAAAGTTTACTGAAGTCCTTTTGTAAGGAAACAGTTATCTTTTCTTTTTCCAGGAACGGCTGATGTAAAGAGGAATTGCAATTAATTATTTTGGGCCTCGTACTTAAGTATCTTGAAGTATTGATCATTCATAGGCTTAATACAGGGGAAAGTACACAATATATTAAAAATCAAGTGTCAAAGATTAGGTGAACAAACTCATTCAGTTGCAATGGTTGTACATTTCTCCTCTATTAGGTCTGTCTTCTCGAGCCTTTCTGGATGTAAGTTGATTGCAACAACAGGTATGATGGTGACATCATAATGGAGAATTTCCCTGAAAAAAGGAAATTGTCATTAAGCCTTAAGCTTTGGGAACACAAGATCTCAACCCTACACTGACTCTGCAAGATGTAAATATCTACACGTGGGCCTACATTGCATTGAGCTGTATACCCTCCTGCCAACTTATTCAAGAGTCCCCGAGTCCAGCCATGGATGCTTCTCAGTAAGCATAGAAAAGGTATTATAGATAAAAATGATATGATCACAGTGCTGATAACATTATTCCATGTCTGGTTATAGGGGTATGGCCAATTGCTTCTCTGAGCCTGCCTGCTCATTGTCAATGAGCATTGTCTATGTAGAGAAAGCCTGGGGGTTGGCTGCAGTGTCTGTGGAAGGAGGAAGGTTAAACCAAACCACATGGTGTCTGACACAAGACATGTTCATATGTAAGAGAAATGTGCATATGCATATTTTCCTAACATACATTCAGCCAAGAGGTATATTAAATGTTTTTCAAGTTCAACAGTGTCTCAGGTTCACAATTGCCAAAAGAACACAGGCATGAACTTAAATGGGACTGAAATAAGGACTTGGTGACTTCTCACCCCACCTAACAGTTGGCAAAGAGGAAAGAAACCCCCAGGGCCAGATGCAAGCAGTCATTTTTCCAGCAAGAGAAAGAGTGCCTCAAGGGTAGACTTTTGCCTCGGCCTTTGGGCCTCTCCCACTTGTTTCTTAATGACAGCTATGACAGCAAAGCAGATGGAAAAGAATGACAAGCAAATCATCACCTTTGTTGAGTAACATCTGTCTTTGATTCTGCTGGTCATGCAACAGCACTCATTTGATCTTAAACCAGTCCTATCCTACCACTTATCATTATACCAACTAGCTTTGCAAGGCCTATATGATAAGCACCTATTAAAGAGGGTTGCATGGCTTATACAGTAAGCGCCTATTAAAAAATTAAAAACAATTCCACCTCAAGTGCCCAGAATGACAGCTGTGGCACATTCTAATTTTCACCAGATTTTTGTTCAGCTCTGCAGACCAGTCCTGAAATGTTGCATCACAATCTCTTCTCTCTAGTGTCTCATGTCTAGATCTGTATATCTGGAAATCAGTAGACAACTTACTGAGTTATCCTTTGGTGTCTAGCCCTAATTTGGAGACCCAAGTGTTCAAGAGAAAAATAGATGCCAAAAAACTGAAGTCTCCCTGGCCTATGGTTCCCTCTTCTTTGCTTCTCTGGAAGCAGCAATAGCGAGGGCTCAACAATGATTGCTTTCCCACACTGTTTTTCTTTAGCATGAATTGTGTGAGCAGAATATGCTCAGGTAGTTTCTCCATTAAATGCTCAAATGGAGTTGGATAGCTATCCAGTCTCTGTTTTAAAACCTCCAATAAAACTTGAGCATCCATGGATTTTGGTATCCTAGAACCAAATCCCAGTAAACACAAAGGGCCTACTATATCAGTTTTATTTTGTCTATATTTATAGAACTTTGAAGTACATGATATGAAATGCCTCTTTGTCTTAGAAGTTCCCTGTTTTCCTTCAGTTAATGTCTTCCTGCTTTTCTTTCACGAGTAACCAAACTAGCTATTTTACTCTATTGTGGATCTGAACTTATGAACAGCCAAGCACAGGATAGACAGACGTATAATATAAAAACAAGCTTAAAAGGACACTTACACTCAGGTTTTCTTTCCCCATTATTCTATCAATAATTTTGGGAGAATTATATTTGCAAAAGCAGACTGTGCTTTATGACATTTGCCGAAAAAAAATTAAGTAGTCTTTATATGTTAATAATATCAAACTCATATTCCAGAAATGCATTTACATCTAGAGCAGTGTTTCTCAACCTGTGGGTCCCCAGGTATTTTGGCCTACAACTCCCAGAAATCCCTGCCAGTTAACAAGCTGTTGGGATTTCTGAGAGTTGAAGGCCAAAACATCTGTGGACTCACAGGCTGAGAACCACTGCTTTAGAGGATGGAATATAATAAGGTACTTACCTGGGTTCACATGAGGGACACACAACTTTTAAGACTTTTAGGATTAAAGAAGCTCCTACAACTCCAACCACAACGACCCCCATGAAGTTAAAGAACACCGGGAAGAACTTAAACCAGAATCCGCATAGGTCTTTCCTCAGGTCTTCTACCCACTGGCACATTACCTGAAAGAGTAACAAAACTGCCACTAAAATTCAAGATTTATAACCATAGCTAGTATCTGTCGCCTTTCTGAAAAGGCTATGTCTGCAACTTCCCCAACTCCTCTTTAAAATTTGATAATTAGATTTTGCAAGGCACTCTACATCTTGCTTTGGCCATGAAACAGAAGCATTTTGTAAGGGTCCACTACATCCTACATGGCTCCAGAGAGTGTAGGAAATGTCCTCCCAAGCCTTTGGAGTTGCTCATCAGATGATTGCGCACGGAGTGGTTGCTGTACAAGGAAGTACTGACAACTTCCACAATTACATTGAAGTACACAAAGATATTTCAACATCAAGAATACAAACATCCCAGATTCCACTTGGAATTTGTGCTCTTTATATTTCTGGTTTTGATGCTTCTGAGTGTTGACTTGGTAATTAATTTTTTCTTCCTTATTTTCCAAAGTTTTCAGCAGGAGTAGGGGTGTGACACTATGACCCTCCATATGTTTTACTGCAAGTCCCATCAGCCCTTGCCAACATAGCAAGAGATGTTGGAAATGGCAGTCTGAAAGGCGGTAGGATTCCAGTCCCTGAGACAGAGCAAAGAAACAGCCCTTAAGAAGTCCCATTTGCTTTTCTCCCTTGATATACATTCAATGACCACTTGGACTAAGAAAGAGAAGGACTAAGAAAGAGAAGGACCCACTTTCAGGGGGTTCTGTTAAAAGTGTAAAAGGAGCCTAGAAGGTTCTTCCTGTGCCCTGGGAAGAAAGAAGATGAAAATGCACAATCCAGGCACCTGCTAGTTTGGACTTTAGAGCTTTTGCTTCCTTCCTGCTGTCCACTGCAAACACTCAAAAGATGCTCATTTACAGCCCCTGGTCTTCCTTACCTGGGGATTTTGAAGAAAGTGGCATTCTTGCTGAAACATATTGCAACATGTATAGTATCAATGACTTCCCCTTCCTCTACATGTGAAAGGACTGCAAATCAGCATGTTGTTGTTTTTTTGTTCAGTCGCTTCCGACTCTTCGTGACCTCATGGACCAGTCCACACCAGAGCTCCCTGTCGGCCGTGGCCATCCCCAGTTCCTTCAAAGTCAAGCCAGTCACTCCAAGGATACCATCCATCAATCTTGCCATTGGTCGGCCCCTCTTCCTTTATCCTTCCATTTTCCTCAACATCATCATCTTCTCCAAGGTTTCCTGTCTTCTCATTATGTGGCCAAAGTACATCATCTTTGCCTCTAATATCCTTCCCTCCAGTGAGCAGTAGCGCCTTATTTCCTGAAGTATGGACTGGTTCGATCTTTTTGCGGTCCAAGGCACTCTCAGAACTTTCCTCCAACACCACAGTTCAAAAGTATCTATCTTCCTTCGCTCATCCTTCCTTATGGACCAGCTCTCTCATCCATAGGTTACTATGGAGAATACCATTGCTTTAATCTTCATTGCCAGTGTGATGTCTCTACTCTTCACTGTTTTATCGAGATTGGTCATTGCACAAGAAGTAAACGTCTTCTGATTTCCTGGCTTCAATCTGCATCTGTCAATAATCTTCATGCCTAGAAATACAAAGTCTGTCACTGCCTCCACATTTTCTCCTAAATCAGCATGAGATAACATGAATTCGGTAAAAAATGCTTCAGTCCCTGGCATTTCATGGTGTGCAGCTATTCTATCTGCAGCTCTTGAAAGCTGTCTCTTGTCTGTAGACAGAACTAAAGAAGACAGGCTAATGATCTGGCCTGGTATCATGTAGTGGACTATGTACCAACAGTACTCTGTGCTCTTATATTTTATCCTGACTTGCATCATTTGGCCACCTGGTGAGTCTGCAGAAGTCTCATTTCACCAAGGGAGGTATGGAGATAGAAAACATACCTTGTAGGATGATGTGGGCTCTGTTCTCAAAGGAGTCTCTGGCAATTTTCCAGGCACTGTCTCTTCATCTATCGTAGTTTCTACTTGTCTAAGAAGGTAATGGCTGGTTGTTTGTAGAGGGCTTTCAATATCGGCTTCAGCAAAAATAAAAAGGACAGGAGACTGTTTTTATCATATGTTGTCATGCTCCATGCATTTACCACATTGAATTGATTGAAACCACTATGAATAAACCTAAAGCACCCTGACAATTTTCCTCCAGTTTTGTAAATCCTGTAGTTAATTAACAAATTTAACATTTCCCTGAAAAAAATTAAAATCCAAGAGCAACCTCCCCCCCCCCCCCAAAAAAAAACAAAAACCAACTACCTCACTTGAATTGCTATAACCACCTCTATAACAGGAAACAAATAAACGGACTAAAAAGACATTGATGATAAACATGGTCAGGTACCTTTTCCTGCTATGTTTGGAAGTGTAAATAAGACATCGTTGTCTCTGGGGATGGAATACAGCATGCTTTCTTTCAGAGGAACGGTGTAATTTGTATGCCTAAGGACTTGTACATCTTTAACCAATACATCTACTTCAGTCACTTCATCTTGCTGAACCTGCGAAAGATAAATATTAATTATATGTGCAACCTTCTTGGGTAAGAAAGGAGGGAGGCTGTTCTGAGATTATGAAAACAAGGAGGCAATGGAGAAAAGATGTACAGAATCAGAAGATGAGATGTTAATCTGATTCAATGTAACAGCAAAGCAGTCAACTTCACTCTCTGAATGAATCCCGTTTGGAGAAGCAATTAAAAGAGAAAAAAGATGTGTTATGAGACACTTTCCTGAAGAAGAAACTCTTCTCAGTCACCAACCTCTTCATTCACTAACTTGTTACGGAAAGTATACTATTCTCTTTCGTCATAAATAAGCTAACGATCTGGTCTCTATTGGGGTAAAGACAGAAGTACAAAAACAAAATGAAACAGCAAGTTGCTAATCAAGACAATTGGGGTGGGGAAGAATGAAAGGAAAGAATTCTAGCTGAATCAGATTCTAATTTCCTTCAACCTTTCAACAGTGAATCTCATTTGCCTTCTACTGTTCAGTCTTTATGTGATCTGTGGCTTGTAAACTTGCAGTGCAGTTTAGAAAAGCCATTAGGGCTACAGAGACAGGAGTGAATGTGACTTTCACATTAAATGCTATCATTTCAATGTGAACTCCCAAATAAAGAATTTGTGTGGTCTATTAAATGCATTTAATGGGAAGTAAAAGCCTAGATCAGAGAGTTGTTTCCAAATAAGTATGGTAAGGAGTGACAAATAAGTGTGGTAAGAAGTGTGCCTTCCCAGAATAGGAAACTTCAAGCATCATGTCCCTAAATGCACTTTACTAGAGATTTAAGATTGTCTGCACATTGCACCTATCTCCAAAAACCTATCTATTTCACCTGCCATGCCCAGCATTTTAAATTTTTAATCATTACACTGGCCTGGCCTTAGTTTTTAAATGTGTCATGGTATTATTGTCTAATGTTATTTGCTATTGTTTTACTGTTTATTGCTGTTTTATGAGTTATTTTGTTGTATTTGTGATGCTGTTGTTTTTGTTGTGTTTGGGCCTCGGCCTCTTGTAAGCCACACCGAGTCCTTTGGGAGATGTTAGCGGGGTACAAATAAAGGATTATTATTATTATTATTATTATTATTATTATTATTATTATTATTATTAAGTGGTTATTTTTGTTGTTGTTTCTGACTCAGCCATTCTTAAGGTGCTACGTGATTTTTCCTGAAATGAGAAGAGAAAGCATCAGCAGCTATAAGGGGGACCTCTCAAGAGTGTTCACTGAGCAACTTGAGGAGCAAAAATCAGAGCATCATTGTACAATAATTCTATGACACAGAAAATTATTTTTTGCCACTAATACAAAGCTCACTTTTGTAAAACTAAACTAAAAACTACAACATGCAGGAAGGTGGTTCCCAGTCAAATGCAATGATCTGGCATCAGGTAAAATGCAGAGATTTCTCAGTGGATATAATATATATGAACTTAGAATAATAGCAAGGTCAACAATTATTGGTTCACTGAAAATGTGAAATGAGATTGGAGACTTGACTGTCATGATGATTGACTGTTTCCTTGTGGAAACACGCACAATGGGGGCAGCTAAAAATAGCTGTACACGCAATTACTGCACAATTGTTAAATGTAAAGTACAACACACAACTCCGCATGGCAAGTTCTCCCACGCAATGATGCATCCTAAACAAGTCACAAAGTTATGGATTCTGACTCCTAAACCAGTTAATTTTCTTCTATTTTTCCAGAGTGGTGTTATTAAATATATTTGCAAAAAGGAGATAGAGGGTAGAAAGCCTATTTTTTGTTTAATGATTGGGATGATCATTTTATTCAGTACTGGAATGGTTTAATAATAAAATTTAATCACAGCTGAAAAGAAGAACAGTGCACCCTGGAAATCATTTCTTATACTGAGTGTAGATGTATGTTGTGTTCCACACTGAATGCATCTATTTTGAAAATCATCTAAATGATATGGTACCTTCCATGAAAATGACAGATCGTGCATATAAAAATAATGAGAATTACAATTTTAATGTGTATAATTTATGAGAGATTCATTAATTATTTTGTAAAAGCATTTATTACGTTGTACTTCTTTTCAAGAGAAGCTATGATTGTTTCACATTATGCATTCCAATTTGAAAATATTACTTATTTACTATATTTTTACATTATCCCTTTGTTTACAGAGTGTCCTGGATGACAAACACACAGTGAAGACATCTGCCCTTGCACTTTGCAACTCACATGCACAGTGTGGAATACATCTCACCACGTTAAAACAGTGGATGTGGCTCTTAATGAGAGATGCTGCATTATCACAGGATGTCTATGCCCCAAACCACTGGAGAAATTATACTATTTAGCCCAGGGGCCCTCAAACTAAGGCCCAAGGGCCGTATTCATCCCTCTAAGGTCATCTACCCGGACCTCACTCAGGGTCTACCTAAGTCTGAAACAACTTGAAAGCACACAATAACAATAACAATCCTATCTCATCAGGCAAAAGCAGGCCCACACTTCCTATTGAAATACTAATAAGTTTATATTTGTTAAAATTGTTCTTCATTTTAATTATTGTATTTTTAAGTATTTTTTGCAGTACAAATAAGATATGTGCAGTGTGCATAGGAATTCATTCATTTTTCCCGAATTATAATCCGGCTCTCCAACAGTTTGAGGGACTGTGACCTGGCTCTCTGTTTAAACAGTTTGAGGACCCCTGGTTTAGCCAGTATTGCACCACCTGACATCTACCAGGAAGGAGCATCCAATAATGAAAGGACCAAGGCAGCTACATCTCCGGCCCATCCTCTGTTCAGATCTCAGCCAGCAAGCCAACATCTTAAATCAAGAAATAGTTTTCTAAGATCTACAGAGATACTCACAGGAACACCTCAGCAAGCAAGAGTCCAAAGGTGGTAGGCTAAAACCCAGAACCTCAACCCATGGCGGATACTGAGAGACTTCCTCCTGGACACACAGAAGACTGGGCGACTTGGAAGGTACTGAACAGACTGCACTCTGGCACCACGAGATGCAGAGCCAATTTTAAGAAATGGGGCTACAAAGTGGAGTCCATAACACATGAAGCGTGGAGAAGAGCAAACCACAAACCCTGCCACATGCATGATGAAGGACCTTCGCTCAGCGATACCAGAGGCACTCCAAGTGGCCAGCTTCCAGTCAAAGGAAATCTAGTGTAATGCCAAGTTTTTAACTTTATTTTTGTTTTTAAATACATTACCACTGTACCCTCGATTTGCTTCTGACATGATAAATAAATAACACATTATCAACAATTAAAATAACAAATTTAACTAAAACAATTAGCAATCATGTGTTGATTTTTAAAATCAATATTAATGGCAGTCAAAAACATGAACATTTTCAAGCTCTGCATAGAGTTAACGTTGGCTTGAGAATGAAAATATTTGTTTCTGTTAACTGCTGTCATAACCAAGCAGATGTCTTCATCCAGGATTTTTTCTTACTTTCTAAATATGGATCAACTTGACTTTTCACTGCAGAACCCCTCCACCAATTAACTGTCTTACATGCACAGTGTTCTGTTCTAATCCCGGGGGAAACAGTTACGCCTACATCGTCTCCAAAAGCAAATATACACCGCCAGAATATTCAGAGACAGGGAGGAAAGGCAAACACCCTTTCCCAGTTCCACTGATAAAAGCAGTTCCCAGAATCAACAGCTCTGCTGAATCCATACAAACACAGAAATCCTGTATGGAAGTGAAAGGCCTGCATGTCTTCTTTCAATGACTTAATTAATTTGTTAATATATTAATTCATTTATAACTTTAAAAAGTCGACTAGATTGAAAGCATACAGCCTACACTCACTGCACAAACATGATATATAACAGCCTGTGTACACAGACAGCAAGGAAGCTTCATGTTCACACCAAGGATGAAATGGGCTCCAGGAGATTTATAACCAAGTCAGAAAATATAATGAGGCAACTGAATATATTTTACCTGAATTCCATCAATTTCGGTCACCTCCTCCTGAACAACAATCAACCGCAAGTCGGAGCTGGATGCCATTGGCCATTCATGGACCATAATGCGGACATTTACAATTCCTAATCGCTGCTCGTCTGATAAGTCGTCAGAGTTTCCACTCCTCACTATGAATAAAAAATGCTGTATAGGGGTTATGCGGAAAGATATTATCTCTAAAAGCTAGTTACACACAACAAGGTGACTGATGAATGGCAGGCTGGATCTGGCACAACAATTCAATCTAGCATGGAAATATTACTTGCTGCTTGCAAAAGAAAAGGTCAAATTAACCAATGGGCTGTGGAATGTTTATTGAATCCTAATAGGAATGTTTTCAAAGTACCCAACTTGGGATCGAATGCTGCAAATAGAACTTTTCCTCATTCTCTTCCCAGCACCCTCCCTCCCAAATCCACCAAATCTGCTCTGGTGCATCACCAACCTCTGAGTCAGATTTCACAGCAGTGGTTCCCAACCTTTTTTTAACCAGGGACCACTTGACCAGAGACCACTTTCAACGGGGACCACACTTCAAGATTAGTACCAAAAGGGTTACAAATCAGTTTTTGATCAACTTCAGATTCGGTTTGGATATGTGGGGTACTAATTCACGAAATTGCATTGGATAGACCACATCAGCTCTAGTTTCTAATACAGAACATATGCCACCCACTAGTCGCCATCTACTTACCCACAGAAAACCATATTTAATAAGCATCAAAACTATAAGAGGGTTTTGAGAGACCAGTCGCTCTCATTGCAACAGTGTAGTAACGGTGAGGCCACGGACCATATTTTTGTTCTTGTGGACCACTGGTGGTCCATGAACCACAGGTTGGGAACCACTGTTTCAGAGAAAAGGGGCAGTTGAGCACCTCTTACTCTTGAAGACAGAGTACTGGTGAGAAGGGCTAATGGGTTACAACGCTTGGTTTTTTAAAAGAACAAGACAACATACTCCAGCATCCACAAAGATGGGAATAACTGAGTCCAGCAAGACATTAAACTATATCAGAATCGCTTTGAATTCTTGCTTTCAAAATTCAACCAAAATTTGAAGGCAACAAGAATGTACACTGAATTACATAAAAGTTACCTTGCAAATGCCTCTAGAACACCCACAAGAACTGAGTGATTCCGGCCATGAAAGCCTTCGACAATACATTACCTTGCAATTGTTTGAGATTTGATTTCAGTAGAAAAAATGAGCACAATTGTTAAATTACATTTATTTAGTAGTCCTACTGAGTGCGAGAGGATGTAAAAGGTAAAGATTTCCCCTGACATTAAGTCTAGTCATGTCCGACTCTGGGGATGGTGCTCATCTCCATTTCTAAGCTGAAGAGATGCTGTTGTCTGTAGACACTTCATAGCTATGTGGCTAGCATGACTGCAGGCGTGCCATTACCTTCCCGCAGAAGCTGTACCTACTGATCTACTAACATTTGGATGTTTTCAAACTCCTAGTTTGGCAGGAGCTGGAGCTAACAGTGGGAGCTCACCCCGCTCCCCGGATTCAAACTGCCGATCTTTCCGTCAGCAAGTTCAGCAGCTCAGTGGTTTAACCCACTGCACCACCAGGGGCTCCTATGCAAGAGGATGTACTTCCTTCAAAAGTAAGCTGTAAGACAATATCCATACTGAAATAATAATGCACAGGACTGCTTCCACTCTATCAGGCCCCATGGACCCTTCATTGTTCTCCCTAAAGGAAACCATGTTGTTTTAGGCTTTCAAAAGCCCGTTTCAAAAACACTTTAGCAAGTCCTTTGAACAAGAGCCGATCATAAAGAGGAGATGATCTCAGAAGCTAACCTTGAGACTAGTCATAACCGGTATATCAAGCGACTACTCTGTTCATGAAAAGTTCATCAATAGCATGTAATTGTTCTGGCTTCATGAATTATGTAAAATGTTGCCAGCACAGGCAGATTGAGATGTTTCTGTTCAATGCAAAATAAATGAATGCAAAGGGAACAATTTCCCTTCTGGTACTAAAAGCCATTACTGATTAAGGCTTCCATCCTTTCAAGAAAACACTCACTCCTGCCAGATAGACACAATTTAAACTAAGAAAACTTGAAGGAAAAAAAGTGTTTTGCAAAGATTATCTGAACCTGCCCTCACAAGACTGTATTATTTTTTTCTTCTAAGCAATGAGTTTGGATTTTTGCCAATTTAAAAGAGGAGACAGACAGGACTTATCAGGGTGGGGTCACATCCTTGCATTTATGCGACTGAAACTCTCACACAAATTCTTTGCCTACTACAAATAAATTAACTGAACAGGAACTTTGCTAAAGGCAGGATCTGAACTTAATTTGTGTTTTGTTGTGGACAGAATATGCAAGTGCTGCGAATGGGAACCAGAAAGGGCATCCACTTTTGTCTTTCCTCCTTTTTAAGTCATATTTATCCCGATGGCTTTTTTTAACAGAACATAACATGTAGAGGATGTCAAGCCACATATGTTTTAAATTGCTTTTCATGAACTACAAATTGCAAAAAAAAAAAAAAAAAAAGGCAGGCAACCAGGAATTAAGCTGTACTCACATATTAAAGTCTGACACTTTACCCGGGAAACGCCACTCCTTAGCGGAAAGTCATTGACATACACTTGATCATTAATATAGCTGATATTAAGAACAACCTAAAGAAAATAAGAGAGTTATGCCTATTTTGAAACATTGAGGAGGATCTGTCTACACTGTAGAATAAATGCAATTTAATCCCATTTTAACTACCATACCTCAATGCTATGGAATCATGGGAGTTTTCATTTGGTGATATACCCATTCTCTTTATTAAAGTAAAAGTAAAGGTTTCCCCTGACATTAGGTCTAGTCATGTCTGACTCTGGGGGTGGTAATTATCTCAATTTCTAGGCCAAAGAGCTGGCATTGTTCATAGACACATCCAAGGTCATGTGGCCAACATGACTGCATGGAGCACCGTTACCTTCCCGCAGAAGCGGTACCTATTGATCTACTCACATTTGCATGTTTTCAAACTGAAACAGAAGCTGGGGCTAACAACAAGAACTCACCCCGCTCCCCGGATTCAAACCGCCAACCTTTCAGTCAGCAAGTTCAGCAGCTCAGTGGTTTAACCCACTGCACCACCTTCTCTTTGTTAGAGAAGGATAAATATCTTATAAACTTACAACCCATTTTTAAAATTCCTAAAAGCCAGGAATGAGAATACCTAAAAAGGAGCTGCTCCCTTTCATTTTTCATGCTTCAAAGCAACTGAGCTGCACTCTGATCAATGTGTTTGTTTCCCTAAAGTGCCAATATGTTTAAGCCCGAGAGACAAGGGGTGGCCATCGGATCCCAAGCTGGAGGGCTCCTTTGGAGCAATGCCTTGTGTCCCAGAGATTCCGGGGCTGTTTTTTCCCCCTTCTCAATGCACTTTCAGGATTGTTTACAATCTTAACCCATTGCACTGTTTTTGGCCCAAGAGCCAGACAGCTTTTGGAAATCCCAATATTTTGAGTGTCTGTTTTGCTTGCCGTTTCATTCTCCCCCTGAGCCTGTTCCATTGAGCTGCAAGCCACACTTGGGTTTTGTTTTGGACCTCTAATACAACTAGCTGCACCATTTGGAATTGGTTTGGGAGACTTGAAAACCCTGTAATAAAAACATCTCAATTTCAAAAAACAAACAAAAACCTACAACCCCCTCAATTCCACAGTGTTAAACCATGGCTGTTAAAATGGTGTTAGACTACATTCATTCTATAGTGTAGATGCACTCAAAGAGAAGTGTAATTTTGTCATTATTTCACAAATTATTAACAGCAATTACCAGAATCCAGTTCTTTGTTGCAAGAAGGAAACAGACCCCTCTTAATTGCAGTGACTAATGACCAATAAGCTGGGTCTGCGATGGGGGGCAGGATAAGATTCACTGTGTATGTAAACACCACAGTTATGTAAAAGTATAGTGCACTAAGGGATTCTCACTAATATTCTTCAAAAACAGAATATAAAGAATCCCCAAAGCCAGTTTCTAAACTAGTTTTAAAGCCAATTGCCATCTAAAATATATCTTAGTGCCTGCTGGAAGCGAAACAGAGGTGGACTTAGTACATTTATTGAACTACTACCATGTTTATGAATCTCATAAGTATTCGGTTTTTATTGAGGAAGCACAATTTAGAAACAAAGTAGGGTGTGCTAAAGTATGTGCTGGATGTCTGACATACCTGTTCTTCCTGAATATTCCCATTGCTTCCCAACATATTCACTTTAATCTTGATGTTTTCCTGCGGGATTATAAGGAAAGATTTGTTAAAGAAATGTTTTACAGATTTGTAGATAAGGAAATACAACAAAGACACCAGTTCCTTCCATATTACATAATTTTAGTGCCATCATTCTTCTTCAACTGCCATGGTCTCATCCTATGAAAGCCTGGAGTTTGCAGTTTAGTGAGGGAGGGGTGGTTAGAATTCTCAGTCAGAGAGCTCTTAGTGCCTCACCAAACTACACATTCCAGGAGTCCAGAGAAAGCAGTCATGGCAGTGAAAGTGGAATCATGGTGATATTTATTTATTTATTTATTCACTACTACATTTATATACTGCTTTTCTCACCCCTGGAGGAGACTCAAAGAGATGTACATCAAATAATGGCAAGATTCAGTGCCAGCATACATACAAAACAAATCATAATATCTAAAACGATGACATATAAATACATTAAACCCTTAAAATCACATTAAAACACAGAACATAAACAAACATTTAGGCAATTAAAACATAGAATTAAAAACATCTTAATATTAACATTAAAATCACATCATCCAAGATCGTAATACAAAGCCTTTCCAGTTGTTAATTGCACTCATTTCCTATTCATTTCTTGTACTGCATTAAGTTATTGCCCAAAGGCTTGGTCCCATAGCAAAGTCTTTATGTTCTTTCTTAAGGCCAAGAGGGAAGGCGCTGATCTAATTTCACTGGGGAGGGAGTTCAAGAGCCGAAGGTCCACCACTGAGAAGGCCCTGTCTCTTGTCCCCATATTTGTGAGGTGCAAAAGGGGCCCAGTATTTCAGGATTCAGACAGAGATCACGCCACTTTCCCAAGCCATTTCCTTGCAAGGAACTATGGACAGCTGGTGAGATGAGCAAACAGTTGGACCCATTACAAGATGGAATTGTCCACAAGTTTTTACACTGGTATCTCTTGAGCCGTCTGGAAATAGGGGATGACACTCACTGTTCCTTCCCATTCTCTTTGTCGTGGGTGTGATATAGATCCTGCCAGTAAGTCATTGCCAGGTGTAATGTTGGCTGCAGCAGCAGAGCAATTGGACAAAGGAAGAGGGAGCAGAAGGGCAATTCTTCCAGCCCTCCTCCCTTGTTGTTCTGGCGTTCCAGTCAATATCATTGAAACACAGAACATAAGTGTCAACCAAGTGACAGGACTCAAATCACACCTGCTAGCTTCCACGAAAATGAGAACTGGAGGAGATAGTAAGGGTAGCCATCTGGCACCAAATCCAGGGTGGCACCGTTGGATAGTGTGGGGAGGTAGCTGTTTAAACCACCCTGTAGCCAATCTGGCATACGCCATGCTGGTGCGGCCCCAGGATAAGAGCTCAATATAGATCTACTCTTTTCCAAGCAGTGTATGTATACATCAGTGATGACTGATCTTTTTTCCCTTGTGGCTTCCTAGCACTTTTTGCCAAGTACATACTACATATGCTGCTACATGATTAGACGGAAGTGTTTTCTTGCTGCACTTTATTTAATCAAAGCTCTCTGTGCTTTTTCATTATAATCCTGTGTATTAGATTTCACAATGTTTCCTTTGTGCCTTGATGTCAAAGAATGACTGACTCAGGCCCACAAAGGGGGTGGAGAGGGAGAAGGCAGCTGCGAGGCCTGTTCCAACTCTGAAAATTTGCAAGACTGGGAAAGCCTGGGTTGCGTAAGTTGTTTGGAAAGATGCAGGGATTGTGAAACAGAAGTCATGTAGGAGAGCTGCCTCAAAGGCCAATGAGTGCACATACAACCGCTTCCATTTTTGCCCTTTTATTCCTTCCGATAGTTTTTCAGAAAGGCTGTTTCTAAAGTTGTCGAAGGCTTTCATGGCTGGAATCTCTGGTTTGCTCAGAGGTCGAGGGGTCCAACAGGCCCCTCAACCTCTGAGGATGCCTGCCATAGGTGTGGGTGAAACATCAGGAGAGAATGCTTCTGGAACATGGCCATACAGCCCAGAAAAGTCACAACAACCCAAAGTTTCTAAAATTATTATGTTCTGAAAGTGAACTAGTAGATTCTAGTGACAAAACAAACATCCTTGTTTCAAGCTTTCACAGACCAAAATACACTGACCTCTCCACCTTTCTTCATCTAGGCTGGGGTAAGAATTGTGTGACTGTCTAGACATCACTGAACTTTGGGTCCCAGTATCTTGAACCAGTTTAGTCAATATTGAGGAATAATGAGCATTCAACATTTGGAAAGGCACATATTTCCCCTTTCAGAATAGATCTATGTACCCAAGCAAATGCCACATTTAAACATTTTCAGGGTTATATGTTTTGCACCCATTATGTCTCCAAAGTAGTCTATCCCCCACACAATGGTATTCAGATATGCCAAATACTGCAGAATGCTCTGCATAGCTAGGATTTTTTTCCTTAAAGAGATCAGCAGTCAAGTCCCATCGTTTATTAACACCATATACTCTCTGGGTCCAGCATCCTTAAGAAGCCCTTGCCGAGTATGCTTTTTACCTCCCAATTCCTTGTTAACATACAAACTCAATCGGTAGTGACTGAGAAGTGTTCTGAGATAGAGAAAGGGAATAACAAGATAAAATGAGGAAGATCGTTCCAGGACAACAAAGTTATAGGAAACGAACAATGTTTCTTGAGATTGATAGGACTTCTGACCTTCCTCTCAAATATTTCTGTTTGTCACGCTATTCTGGGCAACTTCACTACAAAGGAAGACAAATGACCCAAGTGCCTCAAAGCTAGCAAAGCCCCAAAATTAGCAATTTATTACTATCACTTTTATGCTTTTGAAAACAGGACTTGATACTTCTGCAGGGCTTCCTTTACACTTCAACAGAACTACATGGCCTTGCTTTCCTACCGTTCTTTGCATCATGAACGGTCCACTCTTACTTCCTACCACAGAGCCATTCTTTCTGCAGTGAAAAGAGCCATGCCAGAAAAGACTCCATAGTAGAAGTAACTAAAATCAGTTAGGAAAAGAAAGGTACAATTGAGGCCACCCCAACCATATCAAAAGAATGAAGGAATTTCCTCAGGCAACAGCAACACCCAGAGTAGTTCCTTTCTTTGTGGAAACAGAGCAAGTGTATTCTAGGTAGGCTGCCTTATACTTCTGATTCAGCATGCTACTCTTAAGTGTCATGGAAGATGCTGGAATGGAAGAAGCCAATCCAGTTACTTCTTCAGGTAGAAGTTGAATCAGAAAGGATTGTCACATGCTCCTCAGGTATCAAAATGATTGGCACATGCCTGTACTTCTCTTTTAAAGACAAGTCTCCGGGTTCCACTTCCGATTTGACCACAAAAATAGAGGATGCCTCCTATGTTGCTTCAAGCACAAGGTTCTTGCCAGGTTAAGTCTAGCTTGTCCATATGAAAACATGGTCTCATTCATAAAACAATATCAAACAACAAACATGACTAGAATGTTAATTTTTGTGCGTGTTAATTGTTTTACTCTGACACTTTTCATAAATTGGTTCTTTCCATATTAATCCATCTCACCGAAAACAAAGGTCAATTTAGTAAGAATGTAAATTATACTTTTCCAGATGTCTGTCCATAAATTTGATCTGGGAGTGCTCTACAGCTAGAAACCCCTTAGTGTACTAAACTAAAATGGTTGCACTTTCCCCACACAACAATGGGGATGATAGGTAGGCACTTGCTGATTCCATGGGATGGAGCCATGACACCTATAGTGATATCAAAATGATATAATTGTACAACGTGGATTCTCACAAATTCATCCAACTCTGGGGAGCATATTTTGTAAATGACTTCCTTCCTTCTTGACCACTGTGTCTATAGCTTTATTCTTAACACTAGCTACATCTCATGTCTATTCATTCGGAGTTTCGGACTGAGATGTTATCTCTATGCAGATGATGTCCAGATCTGTCACTCCTTCTCACCTGTCACCAAGGAGGCTGTCCAGACCTTGAATCGGTGTTTGGCTGCTGTATCGGACTGGATGAGGGCTAACAAATTGAAATTGAATCCAGACAACACAGAGGTCCTATTGGTCAGTCGTAAGGCCGAACAGGGAATAGGGTTACAGCCTGTGTTAGACGGGGTTACACTCCCCCTGAAGACGCAGGTTCGCAGCTTGGGAGTGATCCTGGACTCATCGCTGAGCCTGGAACCCCAGGTCTCAGCGGTGGCCGGGAGAGCTTTTGCACAATTAAAACTTGTGCACCAGTTGCGCCCGTTCCTTGGGAAGTCTGATCTGGCCACAGTGGTCCACGCTCTTGTTACATCCCGAATAGACTACTGCAACGCGCTCTACGTGGGGTTGCCCTTGAAGACGGTTCGGAAACTTCAACTGGTCCAGCGAGCGGCAGCCAGGCTGCTCACTGGGGCGACATACAGAGAGCACACCACCCCTCTGCTGTGTCAGCTCCACTGGCTGCCGGTTCAGTTCCGAGCCCAATTCAAGGTGCTGGTCTTGACCTATAAAACCCTGTACGGTTCCGGTCCAGCGTATCTGTCCGAACGTATCTCCCTCTACGTCCCACCACGGAATTTAAGATCATCTGAGGGGGCCCTGCTCTCGACTCCACCGCTTTCCCAAGCAAGGCTGGTGGGGACGAGGAGCAGGGCCTTCTCAGTGGTGGCCCCCCACCTGTGGAACTCACTCCCAGTGGATATCAGGGCATCGACATCACTCCTGTCCTTTAGGAGAAAGGCAAAGACGTGGTTGTGGGACCAGGCCTTCGGGCAATCTGCTAACTAGATAGGACAACCAGGCAATTAGGACCGGCAGGACTGATATATGTGGACTGATAAATGTGGAAGAAAACTCTGAACCATGAGATAGCGAACATTGACTGGCAAGAAGGAAGAAGCGGTTTGTATCAGTTTTGTACGAAATTTTATTGGTTTTACTGGTTTTAACGGGTTTAGATGCAATGTATTGTTGTTGTTGTTGTTTGCTAATTTGTTATTTTGTTTTATTGCTTATTATTGATGTATGCTATGGGCATCGAATTGTGCCTTGGATGTGTAAGCCGCCCTGAGTCCCCTTTGGGGTGAGAAGGGCGGGGTAAAAGTAAACCAAATAAATAAATAAATTCATTCCCCCCTTTTCTCTCCACAAAGGAGACTCAAAGAGGCTTACATTAAAAGTATTTCAAGACAATTAAAAATCCCAAAGTATACAAACCTTAAAATAGAATAAAACACTTTAGAGCAGGTTTGGGCAAACTTCAGCCCTCCGAGTGTTTTGAACTTCAACTCCCACAATCCCTAACAGGCGAATTATGGGAGTTGAATTTAAAGACACCATGGTCGAAGTTTTCCCATGCCTGCTTTAGTGTAAGTAAGGCACAAACCACTGTGGCCAGATCGCCCCAAAAAGGGTGCAGGTGGCATACATCACCTAATACTGGGTAAAGGTTCTCCTGACCGCTGAAACAATGTACCTTTCCTGGAAGCTACCCTCAATCCAAAAGTTCATCTAAGCTACAAATCAGATTTTTCAGAGGGAGAACAAGTCCATTTAGAATTAGCTATGACTACCAACCCCAGATTCCAACTGATCAGCAACCGACCTGTCTTCTTTGGATTAAACTGTCTTGTCAGTTTATTCGCACACATCCAGTCCTTTACTGGATCTAGATCACTGGTTCTCAACCTTCCTAATGGTGTGACCCCTTAATACAGTTCTCGTGCTGTTCAGAAGAAGACCTACAAGCCACTCTAAATACCTTCACAGAAGCATACGAGAAGCTCGGCCTGTCATTGAACATTGAGAAAACCAAAGTACTGTTCCAGCAGTCACCAGCCAATCCCTCTCCAATGCCAGAAATACAGCTTAATGGTGTAACATTAGAAAATGTTGACCATTTCCACCACCTTGGCAGCCACCTCTCCACCAAAGCCAACACTGACACCGAAATACAACACTGCCTAAGCTCTGCGAGTGCAGTTTTTTTCTGAATGAAGCAGAGAGTGTTTGAGGACCGGGACATCCATAGGGATACCAAGGTGCTTGTTTATAAAGCCATTGTCCTCTCAACCCTGCTACGTGCCTGAGAGACATGGACTGTCTACAAATGTCACATGCAACTCCTGGAACGATTCCATCAGCGCTGCCTCCGAAAAATCCTGCAAATCTCTTGGGAAGACAAGCGGACAAACATCAGCGTGCTGGAAGAAGTAAAGACCACCAGCATTGAAGCGATGGTCCTCCGCCATCAACTCCGCTGGACCGGCCACATTTTCCAAATGCCTGACCACCGTCTCCCAAAGCAGTTGCTCTACTCCGAACTCAAGAGCAAAAAATGGAATGTTGGTGGACAGGAAAAGAGACTTAAAGATGGGATTAAAGCCAACCTTAAAAACTCTGGCATAGACACAGAGAACTGGGAAGCCCTGGCCCTTAAGCACTCTTGCTGGTTGTCAGCTGTGACCAGCAGTGCTGTAGAATTTGAAGAGGCACGAATTGAGGGTGAAAGAGAGAAATGTGCCAGGAGGAAGGTGCATCCAGTCAACCCCGACCGAGACCGCCTTCCATCTGGAAACCAGTGCCCTCACTGTGGGAGAAGATGCAGGTCAAGAATAGGGTTCCACAGCCACCTACAGATCCACAAGAATATAGATCATGGAAGACTATCCTACTCATCCAATGAGGGATTGCCTAAGGAAGTAAGTAAGTAAGGTGACCCTCAACCATAAAATTATTTTTGTTGCTACTTCATAACTGCAATTTTGCTATTGTTATGTATTGTAATGTAAATATCTAATATACAAGATGTATTTTCATCCACTGGACCAAATTTCACACAAATGCCCAATATGCTTAAATCTGAATACTGGTAGGTTGGGGGGGCGGGCGATTGATTTTGTCATTTGGGAGTTGTAGTTGCTGGGGGTTAACCTCAAATCAAAGAGCATTCTGAATTCCACCAATAATTGAATTGGACCAAACTTGGTACAGAGAACTCTCCTGACCAACAGAAAATACTGGAAGAGTTTGATAGGCATTACTGACATTGAGTTTAGCAGTTGTAGTTCACCTATAACGAGAGAGCACTGTGGACTCACACAATGATGGATCTGGACCAAACTTGGCACATTATTATTATTTATTATTATTTATTACTTGCACTTATTGACCGCCACTCTCAGCCCTAGGGCGACTCGTGGCGGTGAACAACAACATAGAAAAGACAGTGTACAGCAAATCACGACAATACATACCAAACTACTACTACATAACATATACTAAAAATCCGCTTCGTCAAAATCCTGGGGTCATAGTCAATTTCGTAGTCATAATCCATTCCAGTATCGTTCCAATGATACACTCAGTTGAAGGCCTGCCCGAAGAGCCATGTTTTCAGGCTCCTACGAAAGGCCATCAAGGAGGGCGCCTGTCTAACTTCAGCAGGGAGGGCGTTCCACAGCCGGGGGGCCACCACCGAGAAGGCCCGCTCTCTCGTCCCCGCCAGACGTGCCTGTGAGGCAGGCGGGACCGAGAGAAGGGCCTCCCCGGAAGATCTCAAGGTCCTCGTGGGCTCGTAGGCCGAGATGCGGTCTGCAAGGTATTTTGGGCCGGAACCGTTTAGGGCTTTGTAGGATAACACCAGCACCTTAAATTGGGCCCGGTAGCAAATCGGCAGCCAGTGGAGCTGGGACAGCAGGGGCGTTGTATGCTCTCTGCGCCCTGCTCCTGTTAACAACATGGCTGCCGCGCGTTGGACTAGCTGAAGCTTCCGGGCCGTCTTCAAGGGCAGCCCCACGTAGAGAGCGTTGAAGTAGTCGAGGCGGGATGTGACCAAAGCGTGTACCACCGTGGCCAAGTCAGACTTCCCAAGATACGGGCGCAGCTGGCGCACGAGCCTAAGCTGTGCAAATGCTCCCCTGGTCACCGCTGAGACCTGGGGCTCCAGGCTCAGCGATGAATCCAGGGTCACACCCAAGCTGCGAACCTGCGCCTTCAAGGGGAGTGCGACCCCGTCCAGCACAGGCTGTAACCCTATACCCTGTTCGGCCTTGCGACTGACCAGGAGTACCTCTGTCTTGTCTGGATTTAGTTTCAGTTTGTTCGCCCTCATCCAGACCGTTACAGCGGCCAGGCACCGGTTCAGGACTTCGACGGCCTCCTTAGTAGCAGGTGGGAAGGAGTGACAGAGTTGGACGTCATCTGCGTACAGGTGACACCGCACCCCGAAACTCCGGATGATCTCACCCAGCGGCTTCATGTAGATGTTAAACAGCATGGGGGACAGGATGGAACCCTGAGGAACGCCACAGGTCAACGGCTGTGGCGTTGAACAGGAGTCCCCCAATAACACCTTCTGGGTACGACCCTCCAGAAATGACCGGAGCCACTGCAAAGCAGTGCCCCCAAGACCCATCTCTGCAAGGCGCCCCAGAAGAATACCGTGGTCGACGGTATCGAAGGCCGCTGAGAGGTCCAGGAGCACCAACAGGGACACACTCCCCCTGTCTAGCTCCCGGCGCAGATCATCCACTAAGGCGACCAAGACCGTCTCGGTACACATATACTCAACATGCCCAAATGTGGACACTGGTGGAGTTTGGGGGAAATAGACCATGACATTTGGGAGTTGTGGTTGCTGGGAGTTGTAGTTCAACTACAACAAAGAGCATTCTGAATCCCACTAATAACATTGGGCTAAACCTCCCACACAGAACCCCCATGACCAAGAGAAAATATTGTGTTTTCTGATGGTTTTTGGCGACCCCTTTTGACACCCTCTTGTGATCCCGACCCTTAGGTTGAGAAACGCTGACCTACAGGAAGAAAAAGAGAAAACACACACACATACATACGTAACATACATTCCTATCCCTTGCCAAAAGACATAGATACAGGCACATGATGCTCAGAGCTCTGAAGGGCCCTTACTGGGCAGTGCCATCTAAGGCACTCCACTCAGTGACAGAAAGCCTTTGGGTGCTTCTACAAAAGGAATGCAAAAAGCAGGTAGAAAAAGCACACAGGGAGAGACACATCCATAGGTGGCCAAGCGGCAGCCCTGGATACATAGAGAGATGTGCTGCTTTTTCTAGGCAAGAGGCATCCCACCTTGCCTGTCCGCCCGCCTCTCTTACCTGGTAGAGGGGCCGGGCCAAGTCCTGCGTGGGGACAGGGGACACCGGCGGCAGCACCAGCAGCAGGAGGAGCAGCGGGAGCAGGAGGAGGAGGAAGAAGAAGAAGCCGCCACGGGACTGGCGGGGCCCCGGCGGCAGGAGCAGCAGCAGCAACGCCGCCGCTGTCTCCATCTTAGGCGCAGGGAATTAAAACTAAGTCAAACATCAACAAAGGCGGGGGGGGGGGGGGGGGGCGGAGGAGGAGGAGGAGGAGGAGGAGCGAAGGAGCCCTCCCTCCTCCCTCCTCCCTCAGCCTCCCAGCGGGAGACGGGAAGCCTAAGGCTGGCGGAGGGGCGCTCCCACCCGGAGTCAAGGCGAGGGCGCCCCTCCCTCCTCGCCTCCTCGTCACAATGTCTCGCTGCAGGCACGGCCACGTGCTTCTCCCTGCCATTCATCCCAAAGGGGGTTTCTTCGGGGCGGAGGGAGGGGGGGGGGGCGGATCGTGTTCCTTTGGGTGCTTCTATACCCAAACGTGGGAGCCCCCGGCAGCGCAGCGGGTTAGAGCGCCGAGCTACTTACTGAACTTGCTGATCGGAACGTCGCAGGTCCGAATCCAGCGAGTGACGTGAGCTCCCGCTGTTAGGCCTAGCTTCTGCCAACCTAGCAGTTTGAAAACATGTAAATATGAGTAGATCAATACGTACCACTCCATCGCTCCATGTAGTCATGCTGGCCACATGACCCTGTAGGTGTCTACGGACAACGACAGCTCTTCGGCTGCGACATGGAGAAGCTTCTGCTAACCCAGCAGTTCAAAAACATGTAAATATGAGTAGATCAATAGGTACCACTCCGTCGGGAAGGTAAGGGCACTCCATGTAGTCATGCTGGCCATATGACCCTGTAGGTTTCTCTGGACAACGCCGGCTCTTCGGCTGAGACATGGAGAAGCTTCTGCTAACCTAGCAGTTCGAAAACATGTAAATATGAGTAGATAAATAGGTACCGGTGATAGTATGATAGCTGGATCCGGAAGCTCCGAGCATTATATGCACATTCCGCAACAGCGGTTGTAAATAAGGGAAAGGGAGAGCGGCACACTGAGGAGGGCGGGAATAGACTTCAATTTGGTGGAAGGATAGAAAAGAGGGGAGGGTTGGGTCCCAACCTAATTCTAACCCTAATCCTAACTCTTACTCAACCCCAAACCCTACCCCAACCGTTGGAAGGCGCTGAACAGACTGCGCTCTGGCACCATGAGATGCAGAGCCAATCTTAAGAAATGGGGCTACAAAGTTGAATCCACAACATGCAAGTGTGGAGAAGAGCAAACCACTGACCACCTGCTGCAATGCAAACTGAGCCCTGCCACATGCACAATGGAGGGCCTTCTTGTGGCAACACCAGAGGCACTCCAAGTGGCCAGATACTGGTCAAAGGACATTTAATCAGCTACCAAGTTTGCAAAATTTGTGTTGTTTTTTTTATCTGTTTATTTGTTTTGTTTTGTTAGAAATGTAATACAATGTTCTGGTTGCAGATGACACGATAAATAAAATACCCCAACCGTTGGGATAAGGTTTAGGGTTTGGGGTAGGGTAAGAGTTAAGGTTAGAATTAGGTTAGGTTTAGGGTTAGGGTTACAATTAGGGTTAAGGCTTAGGGTAAGGCTTAGGGTTCAGATTAGGGTTTGGGTTTTACCATTAAAGAATTCTTACATTCCTCCTATATCTGTGTTTCATTCTGTGTTGTGCAAACAGCGCTCTCAAAGGAGCGAAGCGGAAACAGCGTAAGGCTCAGAGCTTCCGGACCCAGCTTTCATACTATTACCAGGTACCACTCCGTCGGGAAGGTAAGGGCACTCCATGTAGTCATGCCGGCCATATGACCCTGGAGGTATCTATAGACAATGCCAGCTGTTTGGCTGAGACATGGAGAAGCTTCTGCCAACCTAGCAGCTCAAAAACATGTAAATATGAGTAGATCATTAGGTACCGCTCCATCTGGAAGGTAAGGGCGCTCCATGTAGTCATGCCGGCCATTTGACCCTGGAGGTGTCTACAGACAACACCGGATCTTCGGCTGAGACATGGAGATGACGGTAATAGCATGGTAGCTGGGTCCAGAAGCGCCAAGCGTTACTTAGATGCCGCATTGCTCCTTCAGGAGCGCTGTTTGCGCAAGAGAGACTTGGCTAATGCAAGCCAAGCCAGAGACAGATAATATAAAAGAAATGTAAGAGTTCTTTAATGGTGAAACCCTAACCCTTACCCTACACCTAACCCTGAGCCATACCGTAAGCTTAAGCCCAACCCCAAACCCTAATCCAAACCCTAAACTTTACTCTAACCCTAACTGTAACCCAAACCCTAAACTTTACTCTAACCCTAACTGTAACCCAAACCCTAAACCTTGCCCTAACCCTTACCCTAAGCATCCCCTCCTTTCTATCCTTCCCTCACTCTCTCTGCTCTCACTCTGCCCCCTCGCTTCCCTTATTCACAGCCGCCTTTGCTGAATTTCCATAACTCCCGAAGCTTCTGGACCCAGCTATTATACTATCACCGAGATGACCACCAACCCACAGAGTTGGACATGACTAGACTTAATGTCAGGAGAAAACCTTTACCTAGCCCTATACCCAAACATGGAGAAATTCAAGAACGAGTAATTCAAGAATGAGTCACCCAGAGGAGGGCAACTCAAATGATCAAGGATCTGGAAAACAAGCCCTATGAGGAGCCGGCTTCAAGAGCTGGGCATGTTTAGCTTGCAGAAGAGAAGACTGAGAGGAGGCATGATGTCCATGTATAAATATGTGAAAGGAAGTCATAGCTTGTTTTCTGCTACCCTGGAGACTAGGATGCATAACAATAGCTTCAAGCTACCGGGAAAGGAGATTTCACTTGAACATAAGGAAGAACCTTCTGACTGTGAGAGCCGTTCAGCAGTAGAACTCTCTGCCCCAGAGTATGGTGGAGGCTCCTCTGGAGGCTTTTTAAGCAGAGGCTGGATGGCCATCTGTTAGGGATGCTTTGAATGCTATTTTTCTACTTCTTGGCAGGGGGTTGGACTGGATGGCCCATGAAATATCTTCCAGCTCTATGATTCATAGGACACATAATGAATATAGAAGAATCACAGAGTTGGAAGAGACCTTGTGGGCCATCTAGTTCAACTTCTTGCTTTGAAAGCAGGAAAATCGCATTCAAAACACCCCTGACAGATGGCCATCCTGAAGAGGACAAGGGACACTTATGTAACTTGATTTAACTTGTTTAATAAATAACCTTAGTATTTAGCATTAGAAGGAAATCTGTCTTTGCCATCATTTTAAGCTATGAGAAAACACACACAGGAAAAGGATCACATAAGCAGAATGAAGAAAACATGTACCAAATGGGACAATAAAGAAGCTATCACCTTCTTTAGATATGCAAAGAACTCTGTGTGATCCAGGGAAGTCATACAAGCAGGCAATGGCAATACAGTAGAGTCATGTTCAAAGGGTTGGCAGTTCGAATCCGGGTAGTAGGGTGAGTGCCCGCTGTTAGACCCAGCTTCTGCCAACCTAGCAGTTCGAAAACATGCAAATGTGAGTAGATCAATAGTTAATAGATAATCAGATGCAGGACAATTAATGCCTTGGTGGGAAGGTAAAGGCGCTCCATGCAGTCATGCTGGCCACATGACCCTGGAGGTCTTCGGATTAGAAATGGAGATGAGCACCACATCCCAGAGTTAGACTTGACTAGATTTAATGTCAGAGGAAACACTCCGAAGGGTACTTAGCATGGCCTTACAAAAGGCAAACATTAGATGCCATACATATCAATAAAATAAGGAAATACATTTTAAAAGGAACATTTAAAGACATTAACATTAAAACATCATTGAAATCACACAATCCGAATAATTATCCAGGGCCTTTCCATTTGTCATTGTATTAGTTTTGTAGTTACTTATTACACTGCTCAGAGTTACTGTCCAAAAGCTTGGTTCCACAACCATATTTTTATTTTTTTTCCTGACAGTTGGGAGGAAGAGGGCTGATCTAATTTCACTGGGGAGGGAGCTCCATAGATGAGGGCCCACCACCTAGAAGGCGCTATCTCTTGTCTCCACCAACCACACCTACGTCGGAGGTGGGACCGAGAGCAGGGCCTCTGCTGACGAACTTAACCTCCCAGGTGGATCATAGAGGGAGTTAAGTTGGGCCAGAACTGTTTAGGGCTTTATAGGCTAAACCCAGCACTCTGAATTCTACTTGGTAGCAGACAGCAGACAGCGGAGCTGATGTAACGGGGGTTGTATGCTCCCTGTAGACCACTCCAGTGATTCATCTAGCTGTCTCCCATTTGAAGCTTCCAAACAGTCTTCAAAGGCAACCCCACATACAACATATTGCAGTAGTCTATTTGGGATGTTACAAGAGTGTGGACTACCAAGGCCAAGTCTGGCTTTCCAAGGTAAGGGCACAGCTAACTGGTGCACACATTTTAGTTGTGCAAAAGTTACCCTAGCCACTACCAAGATCTGGGGTTCCAGGCTCATCAATGAATTCCCAAGGTGCGAACTTGCGTCTTCAGCAGGCATGGGCAAACTTTAGCCCTCCAGGTGTTATGAAGAATGATTTGCAAGTCCATAGGTTTTGAAAACGTGGTCTTGAAAACGTGACCTTGGAAGTTTGATCCTTTCTGGGCTTCTGTGAGTTTTCTGGGCTGTATGGCCATGTTCCAGAAGCATTCTCTCCTGACGCTTCGCCCACATCTATGGCAGGCAACCTCAGAGGTTGAGAGGTCTGTTGTGAGGTTTACATATCCGTGGAATGTCTATGGTGGGAGACAGAACTCTTGCCTGCATGAGGCAAGTGTGAGTGTTGTAATTGGCTAATTGGTAATTGATTAGCATTTAATGGCCTTGCAGCTTCAAAGTCTGTCTGCTTCCTGTCTGGGGGATCCTTTGTTGGGAGGTGTTCGCTGGCCATGATTGTTTCTTGTCTGGAATTCCCCTGCTTTTTGGCTGTTGCTCTTTATTTACTGTCCTGATTTTAGAGTTCTTTTTAAAATACTGGAAGGAGCCCCCCGGTGGTGCAGTGGGTTAAAGCGCTGAGCTGTTGAGCTTGTTGACTGAAAGGTCACAGATTCGATTCTGGGGAACGGTGTGAGCTTCCGCTGTCAGCCCTAGCTTCTGCCAACCTAGCAGTTCGAAAACATGCAAATGTGAGTAGATCAATAGGTACTGCTCCGACGGGAAGATAACAGCGCTCCATGCAGTCATGCCGGCCACATGACCTTGGAGGTGTCTAAGGACAACGCCGGCTCTTCGGCTTAGAAATGGAGATGAGCACCACACCCCAGAGTCAGGCATGACTGGACTTAATGTCAGGGGACAACCTTTACCTTTTTAATGGTTTCCTCCTTTCTGGGCCCTTCCACACAGCCGTATAACTCAGAATATCAAGACCAGAAAAATCCCACAATATGTTCTTTGAACTGGGATATCTGAGTCCACACTGCCATATATTCCAGTTCAAAGCAGATTATGTGGGATTTTATTCAGCTGTGGGGAAGGGGTCTCTGTTGAAATTGTCCACATGCTTGTGCGTTTGAATGGCTTCCCTTTCATTTCTCTTCCCCTTTAATGTGAGCCTAAGTTTATAGTCTACGTGCTTTGCTGTCAAGCAGGGGGAGGGCATGGTCTCAGAAGTGAGGAAATACACCCGGAAGCTTGGCCCTTCGGTGTGAGTCTATTAAGTACATGAGTCTACGAGAGTGTTTGTTTTGTTTGCTGACGTCAAGTAGCGGGGAGAGGGGGAGCTTGTCTCCGAAGTGAAGAAATACACCCGGAAGCTTGGCCCTTCGGTGCGAGTCTACTAAGTTCATGAGTCTACGAGAGTGTTTGTTTTGTTTGCTGACGTCAAGTAGCGGGGAGGAGGGGAGGAGCTTCCGCTAAGGCGGGAAGCCTGGAGAGGTTTCTTTCCGGGACAAAGGGTGATTGGCAGTAGTGGCGAAGGAAGGCGAGGGAGCCATGGCCGTTCTCCTGGAAACGACGCTGGGGGACCTGGTGGTGGATCTGTACACCGAGGAGAGGCCGCGAGGTGAGAGGGAGAGGCCGAATTAGCGCGGGTTGATGCTACGTCAACTGCCATGTTTAAGGAATCCTGGGAGTTGTAGTTCTACAAGACCCTTAGCCTTCTCTGCTCAGTTGAAGGGAATTAGCAAGACTTAATTTCTCTTTGAGATATACACCGCCTTGCAATTATTTCAATTTATTTTTTCTTTGCAGCCTGTCTAAATTTTCTGAAGCTTTGCAAGATCAAGTACTATAATTACTGCCTTATACACAGTGTACAGGTAAAGTTTTTAAAACTTTTCTTTTCAATGTTTCCCCTCAAACGTGTGAGGAACAGGTTGTTGTAGGTTGTTGTAAACTTTTCAGTGTTTCCCCTCAAACGTTTGAGGAACGGGTTGTTGTAGGTTTTTGGGGCTGTATGGTCATGTTCTAGAAGCATTCTCTCCCGACGCTTCGCCTGCATCTGTGCCAGGCATCCCCAGACGTTGTGAGTAACTTTAAAATGTGTGTCATCAGCAGAGGCGGCCCTAGGTAATTTTCAACAGTAAGCAAACAATCACTGATATATATTTTCTGTTCATCGTGGGAGTTCTGTGTGCCATATTTGGTTCAATTCCATCATTGTTGGAGTTAGGATGCTCGTTGATTGTAGGTGAACTATACATTCCAGTAACTACAACTCGCATATGTCAAGGTCTATTTTCCCCAAGAGCGCCCCTGGGCAAAATCAACTATACTGCGAATGCTTACTTTGCATAATGGTTGAGCCGCCCCTGGTCATCAGTCAATCTCTGTATATAAAAGTTGAAGTATGCCCAAAGGCTGTTGCTAGGTGAAGTGGCCCTTTTCAGTGTCACTGGGAAAAGAAAGGCAAAGCGTGTTCCTGTGAGTTTTCCAGGCTGTATGACTATATGTTCCAGAAGCATTCAAAGAAAAGCAGAAAAGGGTATGAGGGGAAGGGAAGAGAAAGAAGGAGCTAAAAGAGGTTAGTACCCCTTCTTACACTGGGTGTGCAATAAAGAAAAGTATTGTACCTGACACTAGGGAGATATGCATGTGTGCCCCTCTCAGCTTGTTCCTTCAGTTTGTAAAAATGAGAAAACCCAATACAGTACAATACAGTCATTGTCAGATTGTAAAACCTTTTGCACAGTGATAAGTAATACCAGGATACCTTTATGCCTTATGCTGTTTCAGAGAGACTTTATTGTGCAAACTGGAGACCCCCAGGGCACTGGGCGTGGAGGTGAATCCATCTTTTGGTGAGTATCATTTAAGCTTTGATTATATGCATACCTGGCTGGAAACAAGTAGCTTTCAATGCAGTGAGATGTGGACTCAAGTAAAGGTTCATTGGATTTAGATCTCTATTGGTTAACTAAAGTTCATTTGAAGCACTGGCATATTTCATCTGGACTGGACTGGAGTTTTCCCAAAGACAGGAACTGGTGGAAATGAAGAGGAACATCACTGGCCACATAACCAACTTACATATTTTAGCAAACCTACGTCTGCTGCCTTCTATAAATTGATGTGAATGTTTGTTTTTGTTTTAGCTTAGATATAATATATCTGATAGGTTACATTTCATTTAACTTTAGGTGACATGTTTTAATGTATTTTTATATGTTATTACATTTGTGTTTATTGTTGTATTAGGCACTGAATGTTTGCCTTTTTGTTTGTTGGAATCTGCCTTGAGTCCCCTCGGAGAGAGAGGGTGGAATATAAATAAATATTATTATTTGTACTTGGTTAACTATTTCAGTTGTGTCAAAACATCAGCAGGCAACTTCAGATGGTCCAGAGGGCATTTCTTGCCAACTTCCTCAATCCATCCCAGCTACTCGTGGATAAAACAGAAGTGATCAGAAAGTCATATTTAGATTTAAAATCCCATTTTTGTGAGTGGCTAAGATAAGATGTAATATTTAACCATATTATAAAGGACAGTGTCGCATCTTTGAAACTTCTGTAGGTATAGCTGCTTGTTTTGAAAAGCACCAGGATGAAGGAAGAGGCATGCACCCCGCAAGCTACCTGAAATTATGTTAATGAAATGTAGAAGTGTCAACCTGAACTTCCCATCTGTGTTGTGTCCTAACTTAGTCTGACATGAAAAGAGCTTCCCTCTTAGAGTGTTGTGCTCTGGAGGCAACATGAGACCTAAGCAGAATCTCTGTATGTTTTGTGGATCCGATTCCTAGGTTGTTAAAGAAGTCCTTTTATTGTTGGAAAATAATAGAAACAACTTGGCAAAGTAAAGCAGATGATGCCTTCACTATATTACTGACACAAATCTTCTCTATTCCCTTCCACTTCACCCCACATCTTTCACTGTATTCAGCAGTCTAGCAAGATATTTTATAATACAAGCAAATGCATTGGCTATTTGGAAATCTTTAGTGTATTGGCTACATAGAAATCTATACAAGCAGGAGATGTTCGTAAATATATGCACGCATGCACATTTCTCCCACTTGTATAGATTTTTGGGTAGCCAATAGATTAAAGATCATTACATCCTTTGTACAGATATACCTCGTTAACTAGGAAGATCCATTCAGTCATTGTGTTTGCCGAATCAAGACATGTGTGTTTTAAAGCAATCTTTGAGCACAAATGTGGACGTTGAGAGGCTCCCCTGGAGTCCTGTTTAGTGTACACAGAACTCTTACAAGAGTGAGGTTCCTCATTTGTAGAGAATTGAGAAATGAATGCAAAAGGACAGATACCAAGAAATAATCTAAACATGATCACAAGAATGCATAGCTATACTGGATATGTTTCAAAGTCAGCAATTTGATTTTAGCTGAAATTAGTCAATTACAATGTTTTGGCAATTTTCTAACTTTTAATGTCTGTATGTTTCAGCAAATTGTATGGGGACCAAGCTAGATTTTTTGAAGCAGAAAAAGTGCCAAGAATCAAACACAAGAAAAAGGGGACAGTGTCAATGGTGAACAATGGCAGTGACCAGCATGGATCTCAGGTCAGTTCACATTATTGTGATAAATAGCTATTGTGATGACTGTAGGGTGAAAGTTTTCCTTTGATGCCAAGGTTTTGTTCCTGTATTTCCATCTGTGTTAGGTGTCCTGATGTAGGTGAGTTATGCTATATTCCAGAATTGGTTGTAGCTATTTATGATTTGAATTGTCTCAGCCGTGGGCTGTAAATGAGAACTAGTTGACTTTTGACATTCTTTGGGCTTGGCCTGTCTTGTAGTAGGTTGTTTCTGGCTCTGAGTCTTGCCTTCATGATGCATTTTTAAACCCGAGTAGCTGTGTATTGATTTATTTTAGCTTAAGGTTTCACATATATCAGTTGACTTTTTTAGATTCATTAGTGGAGAAGAAAATACAGCTAAAGGTGTACTGGAATGCAAGACTGACAGTGTAATAGGATTAGAAAGATAAAAATTGTAACTCAGATGACAAACCTTCATGAAGTAGTGTAAGGCGATGAGATCTGTAAATGTGGCATTATTCTCCAGAATAGGTTGCAGCTTGTTACTAATGTGCTTGAATAGTCTCAAGCTGGAAGCTGTTATGTGGCAAAGGTGGCATCCTGATATTTTCTGTTGTTGTTTTCTATCTGTCCTGTATTAGACTGTTCCTGTCCTGTAATAGAGCATTGCCTTGTTGATTTGAGGTTTTTGTCTCATTTGATAGATGTTGAATTTGAAAAATGTTTTTTGCAAATCCATGAGTTTTGAGTCTCATTTTGTGGGTGTGAGCACATGCAGTTTTATGACAGGGCTTGGCTGTAAGCAATAGAACTAGCAATACTTTGTGGGTCAAATCTGAAGGTGTGTAAGTATGTGTAGTGATTGTATAGACCTCAAGAGCAAATGATATAATGGTTTTAATATGTGCCAATGTGTTACCTTTAGGCATTCTTAGGTGAGCATCTTGTTAATGACAAATTCAGGTGGCATTCCAATGTACATATCCCCCCTCCCCATGCCCCTCGTCATTTCAGAAATTGTTATTCTCTTCCTCCCTTTGCATGACCAACCACCTCCCACAACTTGTGTTTTATTGCAATAGCAGTCCCCCTTGGGCTGTTTAAGTGGCTCACAGAGAGATGTAATAGCCCCTCACCTCATGACCATTCAGTGACTAATGGAGAAGCATTAAACTAAACTCCCATAACTGAGATGCAGACTGATTACATCATTTGCCAAGATCTCTGAGGGCCCTTCTACACTGTCCTTTATCCCAGGATCTTTTCCCAGATTATCTGCTTTAAACTGGAATCTATGAGTCTCAATTGCTAGATAAATTGGGATAAACAGATAATCTGAGATCAAATCCTCAGATAAAGGGGCAGTGTGGATGGGCCCTGGAAGATCCAGTAGATCTCAACAGAAGAAGCCACGTGTCTGCAACTGCTTATGGAGACATGACTAGATTCTTCTCCAGTCTCTCCCGTCCACTTTCCACCAGGTACTGAATGAGGTGTGTGTATTCTGCTGCAGCTAAATAGTGGTGCCGTTCGGAGGATAGATATAGCATATCTTCTCCTATGGAATCTTTGTACTATCTTGTGAAAAAAGCATTAAGAATGTCATCCATGAAACTAAAATATTATTATCTTACTATACTGCTCTTGATCAGTGCAAGCAGAGAGTAGTGCAAATATCATAAGGAGTGCGAAGGGGGAGACAGGAAGTTCAACATCTAATGCTGTGGTATTTGTGATGAGTAATTCTCCTTTCTAAGAGATGGAGAGATTACAAGTTTCAATGAAGTGTATCTTGAAGAATGACACAAACAGTATCAAAGGCATGTAATTCCACTCTGAATAATAGCCAGTGTTGTTCTCTGTTACTCAGTTCTTTTTTCCTTACTAACCTTAGCTGTAGTGGGAGATTATTTTGACAGTTGCTAAGGACTCACAGAATATGCCAAGGACTAATTTTTCACAATTTTAAAACTTTTTAAATTGGCTCATTTGAGGCAGTGTACAACAGATCATAACAAAATGCATTGATAAAGCAATGGATAAAATTTATAAAATCAATGTCCAACAAGTTAAAATACTATAGCCGTGCATTGCTTCTAGTGTCCTATCTCAAGAAGATAAGTAAACTGATTTCAAATGAAATCTAAATTACATGGAGATACTCACCATTCTTATAATTTAAACAAGTGTGGTATTTCTGTTTTCTAGTTTCTTATTACTACAGGAGAAAACTTAGATTACTTGGATGGTGTTCATACAGTGTTTGGTGAAATAACAGAAGGCATGGATGTATTGAACAAAATTAATGAGGCTTTTGTTGACAAGGATTTCGTTCCCTATCAAGACATCAGGTTTGTCTTTATCGTTCTGTTAGTGTATATACCCAAAGCTGCTTGGGTTTGCATTTGCTTTGTTGCTCTTTCTTTCCTTTCTCCATTTCCCTCATATACCTCCTCCTTCCTTTTCTTTCTTTCTTTCCTTCTTCCTTTACTTTATCTCATACACCCCTTCTTTCTTTTCTTTCTCTTCCTGTTGCTTTCCTTCATACACCTCTTCTTTCTTCCCTTTCTCTTCCTATCTTTCTCCCTTCTTTCTTCCCTTCTTTTTCTTCATACACCTTCCTCTCTATTCATTTTTCCTTTATTTTCTTTCTCTTAAAATGTCTCAAAATATTTCCATAGCACTCCTAAGGAGGTTCTCTACTGGTATTGGTATGTAGGCCTTCTGAGGAGGCCAATAGAATGTCTCCATGGCTACACTCTAATGCCGTCTTGTGAGCACTACAAGTGTCAGGCTCATTAGCCAGTAATGTAGATAATGTAAAAGGTTTGTAAACAAACAAAACAGATGGATTTCTGAACTTCTAATTCCACCCCAGAAGTTCATTTTTCTATATCTGCTTATAGATTATTAGATTATGGGTAGATGAGTGTGTTTTTGGTTTATCAAAAGGTGACATGATAGTCAACTGAATCTACACTTTTTGTATTTCTGATTTAGAATAAACCACACAGTGATCTTAGACGATCCATTTGATGACCCCACTGGTTTGACAATACCAGATCGTTCACCAGAGCCTACAAAAGAACAACTGGATGTGAGTGTTGCTGTTATACCTGTGATACCATAGAAGGGAGAGGGCAGGATAGCCATTAAACAGAGGCTAAATGGCCATCTGTCGGGGGTGCTTTGAATGCAATTTTCCTGCTTCTTGGCAGGGGGTTGGACTGAATGGCCCATGAGGTCTCTTCCAACTCTATGATTCTAAGGGAAGAGGAAGATTAAATTCATGTCAATGAACTACAAAGAGACAGAGAAACACCAAAGATGTCAGTCTACTTATCTGCCTTTGAAAAGATGAACAGAAAATGGAAAGGTTAATTATGAAGATAGGGGAACAAAATATATATTGTAATGCATGCTGTTTAAAGAACTGAGGGCTCTTCCAGACAGGGCCTAAAATGCAAGCCCTGTCAGCCTTTTACCTGAGGCAGCCAAACAACACCTCAGGTAAAAATGAATGAATTCAGGAAAACCCTGCTTTGTCCTATATTAATTTGATGCCCCATTAGATCCCCCATTTTGTGGGGAAGTGCTTCAGAGCAGGTTTCTTTAACCTGCTCTGAAGTTGCCTTAAGCCCTGTGTGGAGGCGCTCAGAGATTGCCTTCATCTAGAAAGCCCTTTTTGTTTCTAGTATGTATTATACTAGAAATTACCATATATTATATATATAGCATATATAGTATTGTAAACATGTATTCTATTATTATTATTATTATTATTATTATCATCATCATCATTTTTTTATACTCCGCTTTTTCTCTCCAAAGAAGAGACTCAAAGCGGCTTATTGTAAAACCAATACAATAAAATTTAAAACCTGAAAAACATACATACATTAAAATAGAATTAAATATTAATGGTATTAAAAATAAACTGTTAAAACTGATTTTCTCTGTGGTGGGAGGATACGATCTTCCAAGGACTTAAAGTATTCTATAGCTCTCTTGCTTTTACCCTTTAAAAGACCCTTTTGTGGGAGGAGGGGAAGCAGGGAAGTCATAGTGGTAAGTTACAGACTGATAGCAAGTGAGAAATGAGAATTGGCACATAATGTGTTTAATGGCAATAATCTTTTTCATTGTGATTTAAACTGTTTTAATTGTGTTCTTTTAATATAATCGTTCGCTTAATTTTATGGGGAGGTTGTATTAATAGGGATTTTTTTAGCTGTGCCTCTTTTGTAAAATGGGTATCAGTCACCCTGGGCCCTATGCAGGGACAAGGGTGAGCTAGAAATGAAATAATGTGTGGATGACCAATATTTGTAATTTTGTATGGGCTTTTTGCACAGTCTTGTCCACTGTTTTGTGGACACAATGAAGTGCATTTCTAGTGATCTGTATATCTGTACATCTGTATATCTGTCCTTTCAAGCATGTGGATACATTTGCTTATGTTTCTGTTGGTTTATTTAGTTACAGTGACAAGATGTGTGAATAGTGTTAAATAGCTGTTATTTTTATATATTTTAATATAAGACAGAGTGGAAGAATAGGAGCAGATGAGGAAATTGATGATTTCAAAGGGAGGTCTGTTGATGAAGTGGAAGAAATTCTAGCCGAAAAAGAGGCAAAAACGCAAGCTATTCTTCTGGAAATGGTAAGTATGTTTGGCATATTTGCCCAAAGTAATCATCCCAAAATAAATTTGCTTCATGTACTCAGGATTTCATGTTACATAGATGGAAACTGAAATTCCAAGTCACTATATGAGTTTTTGCTATGTTTTGCCTCTTAGCAACAATTAACTCATTTTTAGTGAGTGGTAAGGATAAATGGGAGAATTTTCATGTAATATATATACACACCACACATATATAAATGTGTGTCCTCAAAATGCCCAGATTGTGTTAAAGAAGTTAATGATTGTAAACAAGTTTCAATAGATGTATCAATTGCAGGAACAAGAACTTCACACATAAATCTGTGTCCTTATTTATGTGTTTTTATGTTATAACAAAATATCAAATAATAATCTTGTCTTGTTCTTGAGCTACAAGTCCAGAAGAGTAGCTGACAGTCTCCTAGCACTTTAACACTTGAAATGTGAAATCAGTGAATATTTAAAAGGGCTCAAACAAAAATATCTTATCATTTATCTTTAAGACTTCAAAATAACAATAGATTGTTTCCATATTTCATTGCACACCTGAACATCCTTTAGAATGTGTATATTCTGCAAGTATGTCTGAGATCATAAATGTGAATTGCCAGAATTTCTACATAAACTCATTCTCAAATCCCATCTTGTTTCGCTTTTTATACTTCAGGTTGGGGACTTGCCTGATGCAGATATCAGACCACCAGAAAATGTGCTTTTTGTATGTAAACTTAATCCTGTAACAACTGACGAGGATCTTGAAATTATATTCTCTCGGTTTGGGCCAATAAAAAGGTACATATACAAAATCTGCACAAGACTATAGTGCAAAATTCACCCCCTTGCTAGTGAATCACTGAGTAGAATTATACTTTATCATTGAATCCTTGGGAGAGGGCCTTTTCAGCTAGATAATTTTCTCCTTCTGAGAGAACCGAGTATTGATTCCTATTGCAATGTATTGGAAGAGTGTAACACATCTTTCTTTGGTATCCTAAATAATTATGCTACCAAGCAGAAAATATAGTCATATATTTTTGTGTAAGTACTATTCTAGGATTATTTGTAAAGCTTATTATACTTTCTGTTAAATATTTCCAGGCTAGTTTCTGTAATTTTTGCCTAGTCATGTCATTTAGTTTACATAATGCAAAACTATTTCTCATTTTGATTTCCCAACCCAAAAGTTACTTGAGTTTTTAAAGAGTGAAAGGAGATACTGAGTTCATATAGATAACATTGTGAAAGGAATTAATACTCTCTGAAATAACTATTTTATTTTCTGATGTTTTATGAAATTTTTATGGGAGAAATCCATATTCAGATTGTGGATAATATGTTATGACTATGGTATAGAAAAGGGACCTCTGTTTCTGATTTTGAAGCATACTAAGAATACTAATATAAAAGCAGTCCAGGAGAATTGGTGCAGATTGTTTCCTTGGAATCTATTAAGGGGGTTTCTCACCCGTTTTACTTCCCAATAGCATCTGCTAAACTCGTCTCTTTTGAATATTAACAAGGAAAGTATGCTATTTTTTCAGCTGTGAAGTAATTCGAGATTGGAAAACTAGTGAATCCCTCTGCTATGCTTTCATCGAGTTTGAAAAGGTGTGTGACTTTGAAAATACACTGCTGCTTTATTTATATAGTGGCATATAAAAAGCCAGTGTTAAGATGTTCACTATCTGTTTCTCTTTTGGATATACTTTGTATAGCATCTGGCTTGAAAGTTATTCCAGACATCAACACAAGCTCTCTGAACACTCCCAGTACTCTGTAATGAAGCTTTCTCTGTTTTGACTAAGTGTTTTCTGATTAAAACAAATCTAGTGCATTGGATACAGTGTAAATTTATCAGGGAGACTTGGATACCTATGTCGGCTGTTGAGAGAAAGAAAAGGAACTTCTGGAATGTCATGATAAATGATCACCTTGCAAGGATTGTGAACAGTGAAAATGTCATGACTTTCTTTGTAAAGAGTAGCACATTGAGACACAGATCCATTTTGATAGCTTGAGTGCATTCAGGTTGTGAATCAGAAGGATTAGAGTTAATTTGTGGGACAAATGACACCCTGTTAATCCATTACAGTGCCCTGATTTAGACTTAAGATATTGTAATTGCTTCATATTCCTATTTGTGACCATAACACTATTGCTATGAAATCAAATATCCCTTAAATCCATCTTAAAAGCCAGCCAGTCAGCTCTCTGAAGTGATTTCTGTTGGAGAATGGGATGCTGTAGGATTCTGTGACCAGTCCTCTTCCATTAGTAAGCATGGCTATGAGGAGCAAATGCAGGAAGCCCTTTGGGGATTTGCTGCAGTCATAAACCCTTTATCTAAGGCCCCTTCTACACTGCCATAAAAATCCAGATTATCTGCTTTGAATTGGATTATTTGCAGTGTGAATTATCTGCTTTGATAATCTGGATTATATGCCAGTGTAGTAGGAGCCTTAACTTCACTCACTTGCCACCAGAAAATACATTTGTCAATTTAGGTGGCTGACTGGCTTTTAAGATGGGTTTCAGGGAGAGGTGGGGAGTTAAAGGGTAGTTACAACATGTTTGATACAGGATCTTAGTCATTGTTTTTGAATTTAAACTTAACTTTGTTGATTTCTGCATTCTTATTTAGTATCTAGCCTTGAATACCTCGGCTCTTTGTGACCTCACCTTCATCCTGCTTGTTCCATAACACAAGTTCATGAGCTTTCTGCAGCAATAGGCCACACACTCGTTATTGTTATTTTTTTAATGCATGTCATCTTATTTTCTCATTGTCTCTTCTTAAAATCCATTTTCAGTAATAATGAGGAAATTAAATGTGTGAAATGATGTGGGGGCAGTACAAAGGTGTTGGAATGGAATTGGGTATTAAAAGTGTGATGTAATTGTTCTGCTTTTCTGTAGATTGTTCCTGTATGGTAGAACATTTGTTCAATATTATAAACATTTAAGTAACTAATCAGATGTACAAACATCTGATAAATAGTTATGTAGATCAATAATAGTGATAGTGATGGTCTGTCTGGCAAATAGAAATTAACATCCCATACAGAAATAGATTCTAAAAATCACCATGGAATTGTTGCTGAAATGTCCTGGAAAAATTGAGAAAGAGACAATGCTCTTCTAGTTACACTTTTTCTTTAAATTATATAAAAATATCAAAGTGCTTAGTATCTTGTTTCTGAATTTCATAAAGACTTTACAGTGATAGATGGCATAATATTTTGTCAGGGAAGCTGTTGCCATTTTCTATCCTAGATATATTTGGCAGGACAGGATGTTTTAGCACTTTATTAGACTGGCTTATAACAATTGTTTTCCCATTCATATGGGAGAATGAATGGGAAAAATGGCTATTAAGTTATTTTCTAACATGAACCTTTTCCCTTGAAATTCACACCAGGAGGAAGACTGTGAGAAAGCTTACTTTAAGATGGATAATGTATTAATAGATGACAGGAGAATACATGTGGATTTTAGCCAATCAGTTGCAAAGATTAAATGGAAAGGAAAAGGTAACGTTTGTTATTTTATGTGCCCTGTCTTGAACTCCATTATTGTAGTCTCCTTAAATGAGAAGCATGAGATGAGGACAAAAGCACCAGTATTTATGTCACTTCTAGATTAACTTTTTAAGAAGTTTCTTGAAATTCAGTATTTCCCTGTTAAAGTAAAGGTAAAGGTTTCCCCTGATATTATGTCTAGTTGTGTCCTACTCTGGGGGGGGGGGTGTGTGCTCATCTCCTCTAAGCCGAAGATACCTGGCCAGCATGACTGCATGGAGCACTGTTACCTTCCCTACTCACATTTGCATGTTTTTGAATTGCTAGGTTGTCAGAAACTGAGGCTAAGAGCAGGAGCTCACCCCGCTCCCCGCATTTTAACTGCCAACCTTTTGGTTAGCAAGTTCAGCTGCTCAGCAATTTAACCCCCTGCGCCACCAGGGGACCTTGTTAACACTCTACAAATGTATCTTCTCAAATTGGATAGCATTTAGTATCTTCAGGGGGGGGGGGGAATCCAGTACTGCCAGTCCCTGAGTTATGAAAATATGACTTACAAACAACTTATAGATACGATTGGGGCAGAGCCAGCCAGCTGGGGAGAGGTGGAGCTAGTTGTTTCTCCTCAGCCAAGGTGAAGGATGCTGATGAAGGAAGCTGGCAACAAGCTCCTTCGCCCCTCATTTCCAACCATGGCTGGGGAGCCTTGGTTTCTGGCCAGCCTCCCTTGCCCCTCACCAGATCTGTGGCTGAGGAGGAATGCAGGAGAACCTGTCAGCTCCCTCCCTTCCTCCTCAGCCAACTGGCTGGAGTTTTATTTTTAAAATGTGCCCATTACAGCTTACCAACAAATTCAGCCTAAGAAGAAACCTACTGAACTATCTTGTTCATACGTTGGGGACTTCCTGTAGTCAGTTTAGTCCCATTGCTGCTTTGGCTATGTGTGTTCATGCGTAGGAGGAAGAGAGACACGCCTAATCTATGCATTTCAAACCCCCCTGCTTTTAGGTTGTTCACTAGATATTGCCCCAAGAGGAAATCTCCAGATATTACTTGATAGTCTCATAGGCAAACCATGCACTTGTGGAACCCAAGGGACACAGCAGAATAACTAGAGCGACTCCTAAACACAAGTCCCAGTAAGATGAAATTCTCAGTATTCTGAAGCATGGGCACTCTCCAGTTCTTGCAAACTTTCTGGAGTCTTCTCTCTTAATCGTGTAGCTCCATTGCTAAGTATTGGTAGTCACAAGCATCTCCACAGAATCTCTGATGTCTGCAGGAATGCTTGTTAACCTATTTTATACCTACATGCAGATGACTTAGTAAAGCGCTAGTTATCTTCCTTGCTGAATGTTTGCTGCGAATTGCTGTTAATGTCAGTTGTTTATTGGTTTCCATATTCTTTCCATTACATTACTTTCTTCCTTGACAAAGTATGCCTTGCTGTTCTAGACATTATGGGGGTTGACAGCATATTCTAGCTAGTTTGAAAACTAAGCCATTCTGAATAGTCACTTCTATTGAAGTGCCGAATTGAACCGTAAGGTTGCAGCACTTCCTTGAGGATTTCGTTCAAATTTTGTTAGCACATGCCATCATCATAAACATCTTCAAGTTACCTCTGACAACTTTTTCACAGGATTTTCTTAGGCATGAAATATACCGAAGTGGTTTTGCACGTTCTTCCCTCTGGTATTTTTTTTTTTTGCAGTGTCCCATCCAAGTACCAACCAAGGCTGATTCTGTTTAGTTGTCAGGATCAAACATGATCTGGTACCTTTGGAGTATTTAGGGCTCTGTGTGACAGGATTTAAAATATGTTGCATGCATAACATCAACAGGGAAAAGGAGAGGAAGTTATTTTGATGAAGAAAAAGCTGTTGACTACATCACCAGTATGACAGAACTTTTCCCCTCACTTCAACCCTTGGAGTTGCCGAAAAGTTGACTTCAGAAGATTTTTCAATCTCCATGAGCCATTTTGGGGCTTACTGGGATTGCTGCAGTGGAGGCGGAAATTTCTACCCTATTGATTCCCTTTAGTCCCAGTAGCAGAATCCCAGCTCCGACTATTGACCTAAATTCCTGTTGGATTCATCTCATCAAAGTCTGGAATATAATGAATCATTTTATATTATTTGAATACAAAAATCCTTACACATTACTATTCTAAAACCTCCAGCTATTATGTATTTATTTTAGGAGCTATTTCTTTAAGAGCAGCATTATGTCAGATCTCTCCTGGAAGATTAAGATCATCCAGTGGTTACAAAACTGACATTAAGATGGTTTTTGTTTGTTTATTTTGGTTAACGAATGGATTCTTTGGATCCTATTTCAATTCATATTCAAAATCAAGATCTCTGTGTCATTTCCTGTAAACAGGTGGGAAATACACAAAAGAAGATTTCAAAGAATATGAAAAGGACCATGACAAAACTTCTAAACTGGGGCTCAAGGAGAAGGCAAAACCTAAACAAGAGTATCCTTAAGAACTAAATGATTGTCTGTTGTGTTAGAAATATTCTTCTAATTTTCATTTTTATTATAAGCATGCTACATCTTACATGTATCTTTCGGGATTGCATTTCTGATTTATTGCAATAATCTCACAAATATAAGTAGAAAATATTTTTAGGAGAGGATTATTTATCTATTTTATTTCCCATATTTATACCCCGTTCTTCTCACCCCGAGGGAGACTCAGAGCGGCTTACAGATTGACCACTTCAGTGCCACATTACAATATAAAAAAATATAAAATACAACACGTTAAAACATCAACAGAATAAACATACAGATACATAAACTCTTAAAACCTATCAGATACCAATAAATCTGACCTAATTATGAAAAGTATTTTGTCTCTATGTTGAATTGATTTTGCAAACATATATAAAAATGATCAGATTTCAGTAACTTCTTCTCTTAAGGCTGATAATTTGGACATAAGGGCTTGTTTACTATCCAGCTTCTGATGTATATGTGTAAACTGTTAATTTATTCAGCTGCACTGCAGGTTTGATTTAGAAGATATAGAAAAGTGCCTTCTATAGGTGCTTGTTGTTCCTTGTCTTAAACACAGGAGACTTTCCGTTGGGTCATATTGAAATCTTTTGAGCTGAGAAAGAGAATAACTTCATCCTACAGCTGTGGTTGGAATGAAAATGTTTGACACTGAAAGAAAAAATATTCCTTTTTTATAAGAATTCCTCATCACAAAAACAAGTCTTCGTATTCTACCTCCTATGATGATTATTAAGTGGCTCTTGTGGTTAGCCTTTCTACCACTGCTGCCATATGGATTATCTTTGTGGACAGACTAGCTTGCCTACAAAGAAAGATGGGCCATTGCTATCAACATGCTGAAGTGTTTCTCAGGACTAGTGCTCACTGCTCATACGCTCCTCTTTGGAACATCAAGCTCCTATCAGGCTTACACAGATGTGTTTGAATGGGATGTTTAAAAAATTTACTAGATTTAAGTGGGAAAAGATGAGTGCAGAGATGCATGAATCAAAGTGTTCATGATTTCATTCTTCGGGATCTTATTCTATCACTTGTATACCTTCTGGTGTTGCAGGATGATTGTCTTGTTTGAATTTAGCTATCTTATTGAAACGTAACTTCCATTATGTGAGGTTTTACCTACGTTTTCCTTAACTCATTATGGCAGCTCAAAATATGACCTTGTATTGGACGATGAGGAGCCAGAAGCCAAAATAAGTCATAGGCACTCTGACAAGAAGAAGAAGAAACACCACCATTCAGATGACAGCAATGAGGGTGAGAAGAGGACCAAAAAATCTAAGGTACTGGATTCGTTCCCTTTCAAATAAGTGTGTTTTTATTACTGAAATCCTCTTGGTTCTTTCTTCTAGGACAGGCATGGGCAAACTTTGCCCCTCTAGGTGTTTTGGACTTCAACTCCCACAATTGTAACAGCCTGTTTGAAATTGTGGGAGTTGAAATCCAAAATTCCTAGGCACAGTTTGCCCATGCCTGCTCTAGGGGGTGGGGTGGGAATCAGAGCTGCATGTTTATTAGTCACAAGTGCTTAAGATCAGTCCCAGGTATCCATGTTGCACCCCAATCAGAAGCTCAGTTTGTTGCCTTGGACTCTTCCTCATCTACTTATTGTGAAGAGGCATCTTTATTCAAGGAGTCACCTGAAGAATGCTGTCTATGTAATAAATATGTAATCTAATAGTATTTATTATGTTGTATAATTAATAAATAAATAAATATGTAAGCATTTTCCCATGTGGGAGAAGGCTAGTCCTAGGCCCCTTCCACACAGCTGAACAAAATCCCACATTTTCTGCTTTGAACTGGGATATATGGCAGTGTGGGTTCAGATAACTCAGTTTAAAGCAGATATTGTGGGATTTTCTGCCTTGATATTCTGGGTTATATGACTGGAAGGGCCATTAGACATGCATCCTTTAGTGACACAGAATTCAGTTTTATTTGGAATCAAAGGCTAAACCAACCCATTATAAGACCTTAATACTGTGTCTGTGTTTCATACTGTATAAATGACGTATGGATTTTTTCCCCCTTTACTCTTCTTATGTGCTACAGTTGATTCTTGTGTAATTTGTTCTAGAGCGGCTCCATGTGGTTAATCACAAACATCATTGTCAACATATTTTCTTTTCTTAATTAGAAATGTCCTTTGGGGGTCTGATGGAGTCTTCTTTTTTGGGGGGATTTGAACTGAGGCTGGATGGCTGTCTGTTGGGAGGGCTTTGAGCTGTGTCTTCCTGTCTGGCTGAACTAGATGCCCTAAGAGAGCTTTTTTTTTTTTTTTTTTTTTTTTTTTACTTCTCCTTGCTCTCCTCTTCTTCTTTCTCTTCCTCCACCTCTCTGGCTGTGGCTAAGACCACTATTTGGGCTGCTGCCATTGGAGGTGAAGCGGATTGCTGAGGATGACAAGGAGGAGGAAGATGGTGGGGCCTTGGGCTTGGTGCTGCCTGAGTGGCCGCCATTGCTGCCTCTGGCTCCTCCTCCTCCTCCTTCTTCAGGGATGGCCAACATATTACTTCCAAGTAGCTGTCAGACAGCCTTTGTTCATGGGAGCAGAGAGGTTTTTCATATGACACAGCTATGGAATACAGGCAATACACTAGGATGTTGTGACACACAGTTTGGAGAGCTCTGCTCTACATCATATTAAAATCCACAGTTGGTAGGTAAAGTAAAAAAAAAAAGATACTTAAATATCAAATCCTTTTCATTCACCTGCAAAACCACATTTAACTATATATCTGTGAAGAGGCACTGATTTAGCTCAAAAATTAACTCTAGGGATAAGATTCTTATACAGATACGTAGATTATTTATTATTGAACTTGTTGTTATTAGAGAAATTTATAATTTCTTTTAAAATTATATTTTTAGTTTTACCATCTATTCTTTATGCCTACAACCATTTTCTGTATTTCTGAGTATTCCAAGTAGATTTCTAGGTTTATGTGACACTTTTTAAAATGTAGGTTAGATTAGCATTTTTGTTATAAATAGATTTCACAGGGGTGGGGGGCAAAAGTGCTGCTCTTAAGCAATATGTAGACATGCATAGAAAACGGGAGGATAATTCAGTATGCATCAGAAATAAGCTCACGTATCAAATCAAAATAGCAAGTGTCAGTCCAAAACCAACAGCTTTTTCAATACAAGATTTAAAATCCAACTAACCACTGGTTTTTAAAACCAGGCTATTTCAAATTATAAATCTAAAAATCCAGTAAGATACACTCGTCACTGAAAGTTTGACGTACAATTTCATGAATATTGATGCATACGCTTTCTGCAAAAGATAAGAGATGGAGCAATTGTGATAGGGAAGACCCATGACTATGTAAGGAAGAGTAATGTTATGTTTTGGAAACAGCGTGTTTATACCCTTAATACAATTTGCTCTCCTGCTACACTAAGTGGTGGTTCTGTTGGGAGTCCAGGTACATTGTGTTCAAAAATTGATGAATGCTGCAGCAAACTCAGTTCAGTTATACATTCACAACAAAAACTATGTATCCAAAAGTGATATAAGCGAAAGGTTGCTGTTTTCCAGGGATAGAGAGAGGTTATGGGCTTGGATACAAGAAGCATCCAAACATAATTGACTGTGTTGCATGGAAAAACCGGGGAGGGGAGGAGATTTGAGGCATAAAAGCCCATTGTAGAGCCCTCGGAAATGCTGTTGATTCTCTTCTGAGGGGACTCCACATGAGGTTTTAGGGAAACATGAGTGACCTTCCAGTTTTGTTAACATTTTGAATCTTTTGTAATGGAGTATTTAAGGCCATGCTGATGTTGTCCAAGGCTGCGCGCATTTTAGGCTCTGAATTTGCCTACGACTGATTGTGAGTGATCCCTGTTTGGTTTGCCTTTGTATTTATTTCAGTGTGTTAACCCCATCCCATGTGGCTTCATTCTGCCTCCAGGTCAGTTAGCAGATCAATATAAATAACAATGAAGCACTGCCAACTAGTAGGCCAACAAATTGTTATTCTTCCTGAAAGCTTAAAGCCATACTATATCTTAAAGCCATTTTACTGCTTGTCTGCTTCTGGGTCTTTATTGTATACTGACAGAGTGAACCTTCAGAGATTGTGTGAGAACAGGTTCTGTAAGGAAAGAGCCACAAGCTTATTTATCTTGCTGGTCAGGACAGAATAGAGGGATACTGGCCTTCCCTTCTTTCTTCCTTCCCTGACTGTTCCTGCCAATATTTAATTACCTTTTCTTATGTCCACCTGTGTAAGTGGGAGAGAAAGCAACTACTGCTGCTCTTGGAATTGGAATAGCCTTTTCTGCCTTTTTAGGGCCATAATGGGAGAATGGAATGGCTTTGGATTCATGGCCTCCTCTGACTTGGTCCGTTTCCAGCCCCACTCCTGTTACAGCCACACCATTCGAGCAATGATGACAGAGTTTAGTCTCCCCCAAAGTTTATTGCTTCTCCCATTTTCAGAAAATGCTTTAAGAAAAAAGACCATTCTCTCTGAATTAGGTTTGCTTCCTTAAATAGGTTGACTGATGTTTAGCTGCATTTTAACTATGGCATCTAGTATATTGTCTTTTTATTCTTTTTAAAACTTTGTTTGTGTTTTTAAATGCATTTTAACTATACCCTCAACTTGCTTCTGACACAATAAATAAATAAATGTATTTTCATGGCTTTTACAGCCAGAATCACTGAAGTGCTGTGTGGTTCCTCTGAAGATGCCAGCCACAAATTCAGGTGAAATGTCAGGAGAAAATGCTGCTAGAACACGGCCATATAGTCTGGAAACCATACAACACTACAGTATGTAATGTTCGAAATCATTAGGGAGTGCAGCAGTAGCCATAGAACATTCTAAAACTTTCTGATTTGTATCTCTTGGAAAAACAAGTCTTCTTAAAAGTTTCTGAACCTGTGCAGGAACTTTATATCACTTGTTTTTAATTTCCACAGTAAGGCATGTTAGGATTCATATTGAAAGAAAGGCAAGATATAAAATACATCATGGGCCCTGTATTTTCAAGGCAAGGGATACATTGCTGGACTTTGTGTGCAGATAATAGCAAACTGTCTTGAAATATGAAGGGCTTTCAGCCTAAGAATATCATAGAGTTTTACTGAAAGATTTAGAAAATGCCGAGAGGCCATTTATAGCTGCAAGTGAATAAATGAAATATCAGTTATACCGATATGAGGGTTGTACTGTAAATTTTTAAAACATGACCTTCCTTTTGTATCAATGCAGAATTAACTGTTTCCAGGTATTGAAACTCCTGTGAAATATGTTAGTTTGTACATTCTTCCCCTTAATTGGTGCATCCATTCAATCTCTAGGATCAACATAGAAGGAGTCATGACATAAAGCATTGGAGCTATTCTTACACCTTTCCGGGCCATACAAACGTCCATATAATGTGCAAGTAACACCTTGATTCCCATTCCTCATAACAGGACCCTGATCGAAAGCACAAAGAAGAAAGCAGTAGAGAGAGAAGAAAAAGTGACAAGCGAGAAAAACTCCGAAGCCGTAGTCGTAGCCACTCCCGGAGCAGAGATAATCGCTATAAGAAGTCTAAAGATAAACGTCATGAAGATTCCTGGGAAAGGGAGCATGAGGAGAGGAGGAAATCCAGAAGCCCAAAGAAATCCAAAAATAAGGACAAGTCCAAATACAGATGAAGGAGTATCAAACTTTTCCCTGGCATGGAGAAATCAGACTGTTGCCCTAAAAGACTCAAAGTTCAGGCCTCTGATTAATTTCTTCCTTGTGGGAGGACATCTTACAGTGTGGGTGCAAGTACAGTTTGAAGTGTAAAAATCTTGGTTTTCATTTGGATTTGAGAAAGTAGTCACAAAGTCTTAGAGTGCAAGTCCCTCCTTGAGCAGTGATGAGGAATTTGCAATGTTCTGTCTGTTTTCCATCACTAAAAAGAACATTACCTAAAGACAGCCTTGAATTGTAGGAGGCATTGAAATTGGTTGTTTACTGTAAGGCATGGTTAATTTCCTTTCTGTTATCATATCTGTAGAGGAAGCTGCATATAACCAGAGAGTATCCCATTATGCATACTTATTTTGATATTAGAACTTTCCACTGTATGCATACATATTGAAACAAAGTTGAATGTGTACTGAAGACGATGTATTTGGCTTCCTATGCAGAAATGATAACCATGTAATAAAAGGTTTCTAAATTGCTTTCCTGTGCTGAGACTTTCTAGTAAAGGCAGTGCTTCATAATATAAGATTTATAACGCAGAAGCAAGCCAATGTTTTTTGTTATATTTCTCAGATCATACTGGAGTAATTTCCTGTGTGGATGCATCTACTTCTTTTTAAAAGAAATGTCTTCAAGCAGGCAAAATATAGGAATTGAAGTTTTCTTGGCACTTTGCACACCATCTAGAAAGTCCCAATTGGCATTCAGTGATGTACCTGTCAATTGGGAAAGTACAGCAGTGACATCAAGAAAATCGTATCTTTCTGCTGCCCTGTCTGCCTTATTCCAAGAAAAAAACTGGTAAACTATTTCACAAAGAAGTATGTTTTGCAGCAACTGTAAATGCTTAATGAGAAAACAAAACTAAACAGGCCAGTACAGGAGCATACCTTTGCATTTGGCTTTTTAGCTTACTGCCAATGCTTTCAAAAATCTAACTATACCCACCCATTGACAGAAACCTACAATCCAAAAGCTAGACTCTTTCTGCACTGAAAGAGCTGATGTCTGTAAGCAGATACAATACTAGCCAAAAAGGAAATGCTTGTTTAAACCACAGCCCTACTTACAAAATTCTGCAGGGATTGACTGACATCAGTTTGCTGCAATTCCAGATGTCTTCACTAGACACTGTGATCCACACTTGTTAACATGTGAAAACTACAAAGCAATGATATATATGCACAGGTCCTCCCCATAGTTATGTTAAATGATTTTAGCTGTCCATTATTGTGCAAAACACATCCTTTCCAGATTCCAGTAATTGGTATGTGACTCCCGGTTGTGCTTGCAATACTGGGTTTTATACAATACTAAGAAATATTTGTTACCATTTTTGTGTGAAAAATACTTTAGTTGGTTTTCATCTGATCTTCCAATATTTTGGTGGGCTATTCTTTCTTAATAAAGAACAAAACAAAAGGGAAAATAAATCGTAAGCATCTTGATGTGTAACTTATTAACTGAAACTCTGCCAGAAATATTTCTATGATTTTCCACTAATTCCTCTGCAGGGCTTCCAAGTATTCACATGCCTTATCTTGAAAGTGTTATAAGCACTTGGCTAGAATTCACGAAGCCAGTTGTGAATGCCTAAACATCTTAGATAGATAATCATAATAGGCAATCACTCATGGCTCAGTATGATTGTCTTCCTTAGCTAGTGTCTTGGCATTGGGTCAGAATGACTGGATCCATATCCATCGCCCATGGGCCTGTCCATAGCTAGGGGCTTCCAGATTTCACACTCCTGCTCCTTTTGCCAATTTCCATGGGACTACTGTGGGTTTTGGTTTGCTTGTAAGATACCTGTGTGTAAATTTGTTTTATGTGTGCAGAGTGGCCAACACAGAGTCATCACAGGAAGAGGTTCTAATTCAGTGACATGGATACCATGAAAATTGGTGGCCTCTCTTCGGTTGCAGCCTTCATCTGCCTTCACAGCCATTGTAACATGCACCATGTTATCATCTGCCGTTTCTGTCATTGAGGACTTCCTCAGATTGTTCTATGTAATATACAAGACATGATGTAGCTGTGTCTTGCTGGCTGCCTCCCTCCCACCCAATGGCCAGCAGAACAGGTAGATAGGATGTATCTCTCATCTCAACCTCTCAGTCCTGATTTAACTGGCAGCAATCACCATGAGTCATGTCAGCCTGCTCTCCTGACAATCAGGTAGTAGCGGACTGACATTTTCATCATCATGACTGATCTGTAGTGTGACAGCCAAAGAATCCCATCACAGTTCCCTTGGGACAGGAGATTTTGCATTGGAAGATGAGGTGGGGGTTATCTTGTGAAGTGAGATATTTATGTTGGCTGTTATTGTTTTATGTTATTGTTTGTGAAATGTTTATATTTTATGTATTTGCACCTTTGAGTGCTTTGTAAACCACCCCAAGTCACTCTGAGAGATAGTGGCGGGATATAAATAAAGACGATGATTATCATCGTCATCATCATCAGTTTCAATTAGCTGCATCCCAATAAAAGTGGACAGATCCCAGTTGCACATACCATCTGTTACCTGGTAAATGGTGATGGGGAACTTTCCCAGTTTCTACATATCCCCCAAATTAGTGAATATGTAGAGATGATGAATATCATAAATATGAAATTCAACAATGACAAATATAAGATAGTCCACTTAGGCAGAAAAAATGAAATGGAATAGAAATACTGTAAATAAATAAATAATCTGCTATGGCTTTTGGAGGAAGTTCCAAAATACTTGATAAGGTTCTTACAACAACCAGCTTAGTTTCTACTTATCTTGATACATGGAGGCGGGCTTTAGTGAATGTTAATTCCTATTACTAAAATGTTCAGATTTTTATCTCCAGTCAAACACATTGCAACTTCCTGAAGCATCAGTTGAGCTACCTGACCTCTTGTGTGGGAGCACACAATGTCTGCTAATTGTTTTCATGTAGCTCTGTGCCTGTTGCATCAAGGAGCACGGAATGGGATTTGTAGCCAGTTTTAAAATATGTGAATGCTGAAGCATTGCGCATAGCTAAATCTAGGTTATGAGAGCAGTCAAATCAATAAAGAGAGAAAATAGATCAATTAAATTCTGGAACACAAGACTTCTATTTAGAACTGCACACATCAACATGAATAAATACTCCAACAAAATATAAAATCACATTTGCAAATATCTGTTCTTATCAATACATGACTATGGCTACCTGCTGACTCAATGTTTCTCCTCCCTCTTCTGTAAAAAACAAAGTCTAATGAGTTAAGATATGTGACCTGGGCAATTAAGGAAGTAAACCTATTCCTGTGAAATGAGCTGTAACTTGCACATTGCACTTTCAGTTTACACCAGTAACAGTGTGCCTTTAAAAACACATTTCACTTCCTTGAGGGAATAACATTTCACTGGACTACAGCCTGCTGTGTGAGCTGCTGGAAGACTAATGTCCCAGCCAGTGTGGCGTGTCTGCAGCTACTAAGGGAAGGCTTTCTGTGAGTACCATTTGTTCTCACCCAATTCAGCAAAGGTAGGTAGGAGAGAAAAGGAAAACTGGAATTAAACGGGGGTTGAGACTTTGTTGCATTCATAACCATATTTGTATTCTCCCTCTATGGATATCCTTGACTCTTAACAAAATACCTCTTTCCTACTGAGTAAACATACTGTTGGCCTTCTCTGAATCTGCTCTAATTTGTCCATAGCTTTCTTAAAATGAGGCACCCAGGACTGAGCAGAGCCTAGTAAAGAAGAGGTCTGGCTTAACCAGATTTCTATTCCATTTGCAAGGAGCGTTTAGTCAAACACTAGCTGGCATCTTGTGAGTGACGTATGCACAAGTTCCCTTACACATGTGACTGTAGTTCTTTGATCTTGGTGCAACATCTGCCTTCAGATTAAGATGGTGGAAGAAGAGCTGGACATACAATGTCATTGTTAATGTGGTGGAAGAAGAGGTGCACATACAGAACCATTGTTAATGTGGTGTCACTATGCATTGCACCTGCAGACATACTGCAATGATACATTTCATAGTTGCACATTCGGTGGTATGGCATTACAGTTCCTCAAGGAATAGTTGTTATGTAACTCTCCTCTTCATCTTGATGTAGGATCTTGGCTACCATTTCCTAGAGAGCTTCTGTGCACACATATGTGCAGACAAGAGATATAGGTGATAACTTTATCCCTTAAGCTGAGTGCACAAATAAACAGAAGCAGCAACCATGAACAGATGCTCTCCCCCTCAAATCCATTTAGTTCTTAGTTCTGTGGACCAGTAGTTGCATAGATTAGAGTTTATTAGGCAGTGGAGTGATTTAAGGTGGCGAGGAAGATGTTGGGGAAAACAATCAGACTGAAAGTGAGTACTTGCTATTTCAAAATGTACAGAGCCATAGTTACAGTCTGGCATTTTTTGAAAAACCAAGGTTTTAGCAACACATTTCTATTTAGAAATAAAAGATAGGGGTGTGTATTGCAGAATGCTTCTGATCAGGATTCCTGTCCCTCCAGAGGTTATTTTTCTGCGCTCTAGGGCTTTCTCTGGGTGTTGTGTGTGTTGGAAACTGGTTAAGCATTCTGATTAATCTGTGTTCGTATCAGTACAAAGATGAGTAAATAAACTGCAGTTGTGCCTCTGTACATTATTTTTTAGGTCATCTTCAAGAATGGCATACAAGAAACAAAAATTTGGAAAATCAAATATAATTCAATTTCAAGTGTTTACAATATGATCAGAATCCTAAGAGTTAAGAAAGCTATGGTGAAAATGCAATTCTTCAGAGCTTTCCAAAACACCTACAAAGCAGGAGCCTGACAAACCACCGATGGATGAGAAACCCATCATTTACAAGCTAGTACAGGGGCATTTCTGTCCGGTTTCTTGACCAATCTAACCATATAGGATGGTCAGCTTCTATTGATGACTTTGGAGTAGTTTTATAGGTTAAATACTGTAGTTGATTACATCACAAAAAAACCTATCTCAATATGCAAATGAAGGTCATCCATATCTGTGCTTGGTTTTGCATCACTTGTCCTGCTTTTAATAAGAAATTAAGCTGGAACTGTAACTCATCCCTGTATTGGGTGAAAATCTTATTAAATCTCTCCCCCTCATCCAGCTTCCACCAGGTGATACCCAGACAATTATCAGCCCTGTGGCCCATTTTTCTCAGTGTCCAAGCGCTAGATCCAAAGAGGATATATTCAGCACCTCCTTGTTACAAAGATGCATCCAGCTATATTTATGAGGATCATAGCGTTGGATAAGACCTTGTGGGCCATCCTGTCCAACCTCCTGCCAAGACGCAGGAAAATCACATTTAAAGCTCCAGCCTCTGCTTAAAAGTTTCCAAAGAAGGAGCCTCCACCATACTCCGGAGAAGAGAGTTCCATTGCTGAACAGCTCTCACAGTTAGGAAGTTCTCCCTACTGTTCAGGTGGAATCTCCTTTCCAGTAGTTTGAAGCCATTGTTCTGCATCCTAGTCTCCAGGCAGCAGAAAACAAACTTGCTCTCTCCTCCCTATGACTTCCCCTCACACATTTAGATATGGCTATCATGTCTCCTCTCAGGCTTCTCTCTTCTGCAGGCGTGTCTGAGAAATAGCAGCCAATACTCTGCTGAGAGTTCTTCCTGCTCAGGTTTGATGCCGTAAGCATAAACACCAGAAGGAAACCACAACACAATAAACAACCCAATGTAGCAAGCCATTTTGCAAAGTAAAGGCTATAGAGGTCACCTTTTCTATTTCATTGGTGGACTTGACCTTGCACAGCTGAAAAACAACTGTTCTTAACTCTGACCTCATTCTCAGAATCACCCACAAAACATTTTAGCAGCAACAGCAGCAAATATGTGGTGGTGGGAGGAGAAATAATAGGCCAGGAATCAACTTTTTCAGTAGTTCTTTTAAAACAACAATAACAACACTCAGTGGCAGAAATCCCCAGTCTGGTGGTCTTGCGTGCTCCAATGACTCATTGGCAACCACTACCAACAACATTCTTTTCAAGCAAAGAGCAGCCAGGGGAGGGAGTATATTGGGGCTGGAGCAAAGGAGAAAACATCTTTGTACCACTCTGCTCCTGCTCTGTGATCTCTCTGACGTTATTTAAAGTAGAAACATGAATCATGCAGGCCTAAGTAAGTATTCAACATAACATAGTTTGGCCTTAATCTTGCCATGCTGCCATTGGAGAGAGAGATCTCACAAGTCACAGTTATTGGTCTTAGTTGCCTCTGTTTTGTGCTTAGTGTCATATCTAGTTATTGTAGAAAATGTGGAAGCTAGAAATGGGACAGTTCCATTTGCAGGCTTTCACTTTCTCTTCCATAGATGCCTTTCCAGTTGTCATTACAGTCAATCTTTTTGTTATCTCAGTGCACATGCTGGTCACATGCTGAAAAAAAATCCCAAATAACTTTTTGAGATGCAGATAACTGGTAAATCTTCTAAAGCAGTGATTCTCAACCTTCCTAATGCCGTGACCCCTTAATACAGTTCCTCATGTTGTGGTGACCCTCAACCATAAAATTATTTTTGTTACTACTTCATAACTGTAATTTTGCCACTGTTATGAATCGCCATGTAAATATCTGATAGGCAGGATGTATTTTTATTTGCTGGACCAAATTTGGCACAAATACCTGATACGCCCACATTTGAATGCTGGTGGGGTTTAGGGGGGGTTGATTTTGTCATTTAGGAGTTGTAGTTGCTAGGATTTATAGTTCACCTATAATCAAAGAGCATTCTGAACTCCACCAATGATGGATTGAACCAAACTTGGCACACAGATCTTTCATGAACAACAGAAAATACTAGAAGAGTTTAGTGAGCATTGACCTTGAGTTTTAGAATTATAGTTCACCTACATCCAGAGAGCACTGTGGACTCAAACAATGATGGATCAGGACCAAACTTGGCATGAATACTCAATATGCCCAAATATGAACACTGGCAGAGTTTGGGGGAAAATAGACCTTGACATTTGGGAGTTGTAGTTGCTGGGATATATAGTTCAACTACAATCAAAGAGCATTCTGAACCCCACCAACAATTTAATGAAGAAAAATTTCCCACACAGAACCCCATGATCCACAGAAAATACTATGTTTTCTGATGTCTTTAGTGACTCCCCGACACCCCCTCACGACCCCCTCTGGGGTCCCGATCCCCAGGCTGAGAAACGCTGTTCTAAAGTGACTTCTATTTTTTGAAGACTGCATGCAGTGTCAATCCATTTAAAACTGTTTCCCCACACAGTTATGAAACACTAAATGTATGATATGCTGAGGTGTTTGTGAGATCAGGAATTCTTTCATCTTCAAACTGTACTCCATTTGTCGCAGAAGCCATGGTCTCTTTTTTAATCACAAGAGCAGTGATTGTACTGTGGAAAAAAGCGAATACAAACCACTAGTTCTCAACGAAAGTGAATGACACCCACATCCTGAGCAGATTAAGAACAACAAAAAGCATCAAAAGAACAAAAAAAGCAGAAGTCATGTGTTTGTTTTCACATGTTGCCAATGACACATTTCTCCAGTATCACTGATAGTGTTTACTTAATTGCTAAGCACTTGTAGCCTTTCAGATTAGCTCTGCTAGTACAGCGATTGCATCTGTACTTGAATAACCACACAGCAGAAGTGCAAACCCCATGGTTAAGTTGTTTTCAGATGTTTTCATCAGAAATCTACCTCAGATGCCTGTGTGCGTATGCAGATGTACAGGCCTGTGCATACGTCAGTCTTGCACACCTATCTTGGGAACAGACCTGATGTTCTGACGAACATTGGTTGACCGGGGGGTATATTTAATAGGGAAGGAATTCATTTGCACTCAAAACCTCTGAGGAAAGGCTGGAGTCCTCTGGTAAGTCAAAAGGCAGCTTATATGATCTGAAATAAATCACAAAGGTCTTCATGAGCTTTCTTCATTCAGCAGAATGCTAAAACTCTTTGGGTCTCATAAATGTAAATAAAACTTGCATTTGGTGAAGAGAGCTTAGTACTCTTGGTCCTTACAGGGTAAATTATTCTTTCCTGATAACTAGGATGCCAAATTTTAAATGCATATGGATGCATAGACTTTGGCTGTCTTTGACCCTCAACATCCTCCTTCAACATTAAGATGTGCAAATGTGTTGGTCAAAATAAATAGTAATTTGGAAACTTGCCAGACATTGAAATAGGCGAAATAGTGTTGTTGAAGGCTGTAATGTCTGGAATCACTGGGTTGGTTTGAATTTTCCGGGCTGTATAACCATGTTGCAGAAGCATTCCCTCCTGATGTTTCACCCACATCTATGGCAGGTATCCTCAGACCTCACAACCTCTGAGGATGCCTGCCATAGATGTGAGCAAAACATCAGAAGCGAATGCTTCTGAAACATGGTCATCCAGCCCCCAAACCACACAGCAACCTAGGCTAAATAGGTTTTGCTTCTTCATTAATGACCTTTTGTATTATTATGCTGATGTAGTGATGCTATCTACTTATTTTGTAAACAATATTTCTATTGTATCATTGAAAACAAATACACATCAGAGAATGCCTTCAGATTCCAAGGCAACAAGCAATTCCACACTGAAGACTTATCTATTGTACTTTGATCACTTTGAAAGGTTTTTCTGTGGTGTTTGGACTTGCAGTATCAACTTTATTAGTTATTTTATTTGTTTCTTTCCAAAGTGGATATTGCAAGCGGCTGCACTGGATCAACCCTTTCAACTGGGAGTATCCCATAGAAAGTGTACACACCCAGACAGCTGCTTCTTGTTCTCCACTTTATAAGATACTTTTCTTGACAAGCTTTCCTGTCCTTGTACAGAAATGGAAGCGCAACAGAACAAGCTGGATTTTTTCCACAAGCTTGGCTATGACAAGGACCAAGTGTGCAAAGTGCTGGAGAAGCTGGGTCAAGAGGCCCTAGAGAACGATTTGCTACAAGAGCTGATTCAAATGGGGGAAAGGCCTCTGGATCGTGAAAACAGGCTTCAGCAGCATTTCCATCCTAACCCTGCTGGCCATGGATCTAGTCATACCTTGACCGCTTTCCAACCATCTTCCGAGGAGGGCAATGTCCCCTCCAGTAACTTGAGGCCTGTTGTGATTGATGGCAGCAATGTTGCAATGAGGCAAGTAATTTTCCTTTCTTATCTCAATCGCTTCCTTATCCTTTCCTTTACCCTTATTCTTTCTCCTTTCTCCCAGAACTGAATTTAACCTCAATTTTCTAAATATATGCAATTGGCCCCGCATATTTATCTATTTAATTTTGGTGGATTTAATTATTTGTGGATTTAATTATTATAGTGTCTCTAGGAATCTCTAGGTCCCATAGTGTAATCCTGTAGCCAGTGTCTGCTGACTAAAGTAGACCATATGTTTGCACTGAGAAATCTAAAGATTCCTAAAAAGTTGTTTTTTCAGCTCAGAGTTTTCATTTTTGTAAGTGTCTTGCATCCCTGATCCTGGTAAATGTGGAGGGTCAACTGTATTAGAAAATATCAGTTGTGGTGAATGGGTTGTGGGGTCTGTAGGATGACTGTTTTCGGCATCTCCAATAAATGATATGGAAATTCCCATCTGATGTGATTGATCTATGATGGCACTTTCTCAAAGCAGACCCTAGCCATACATTTGTGTGAACACATTGTATAAATGATGGCTGAGATCCTACATCACTAAATATACCATCAAACACCCACAGGAAGAACTATGCGATGGTTCCCCTCCCACTACCTCCAGGTTGGTTTCACTCCAATAGTATCCACCCCCAGATCATTTTGTGGCTGATAGAGATTAGAGGAATTGAAGAAACATCTGGCTAAATCCCCATAGCCAGATATAGGATAATGACATCATCCACCGGTATCTGCTAGAGGCCTTGACTGATGATGTAATAATTGTTATTGGAACGTCCCACTCTTCACCAGCCACAAAGTGAGTATGGGTGCAGGGAGCTATTGCAGCCAAACTGCGTTTGGGGTGGGAGGCTTTGGTCACCTTGGAGGGAGGAAGTGAATACCAACTGCTTCATTGACACACATACACCTGCCAGCATATGTTGGACTTGGCTTCTGTGTGTCACTAGTTGGCATAGTGTATTGGTCTGAGAGTTGAGGTTTGACTCTGGAGATCCTAGCTCCGGAAACACATTGGGTGAATTGGGCAAGTCACATTTTCTCTGCTTCAGAGGAAGGCAAAAGGAACTCCCCTTCTCTAAATAGGTCTTGTCTAGAAAATCCCATGATACGATCATTTTGTGACTTGAAGGCTCTCGACAATAATAACAGCAAACATTATTAAGAGGATTAAGAGGATCACGGTTGGCTAGTTTAATGCAAATCTACCCACTCCAAAAAGAGATACGTGTTCTCAGCTATGACAGTTAGTTTCTATATCAACTGCAAACTTCCTGACAACAGAGATATTTGTATGTGACACAGGGAGGAGCACAAAGATACAGAGAGGCAAACTTATAACCAAGTTCTTTAATGTGCTAAAGTAGGAGTTTTGGGAGGCACTTGTCTTTTCCTGACTTAAACTAGCTTAATGTAATTCTTTTTATTGAGGAAGAATTGAGAACAATGGTTATCTGAAGCAGGTGAGTTTCCTTACACAGAATACTGTCTCAGATCACAATTTCCTCAATTTTTTTTGAGGAACCAGAAATGTAACTGGTGAAAAATGGTACAAGTTTACCCCAGAAGAATATAGCATTATATTGTGTAGGTTAAATAGGTTGGCAGCTCTGGTCAGTCAGGTATATCCATCATTTGAAAGGCAAAGTATTCAGACTTTTAAATGTCCATTGCACCTTTTCTTTCACTTTGCCACAGTATGACCGTTTGCTTCAGTTACCAGAAATTTACAACTATGGTATAGGTGTTACATGCACAAATTCTATTGTTTATTGATCAGAATTGTTGTTGCGGACATGACACCTTCCACATTTTTCTCTCCTAGGTAGATGCAATCTTTCTTTTGTCTATGCTCTTGAGTTCTTTAAAGGATGTCACATTGGTCCTGGCTTTTAGAACTGTTGATCAAGCAATGGCAGTGATAGAGGATAACAGCCCTGCAGATGGAGGGAACTCCAACATCACATGGTCTTCCAGATGTTGTAGATGGCAACTCCCACCAATGCTAGCCGGTATAGCTGAGGATAGCTAGGAATGTCAGTCATGTTTTCTATTTCAGATTGTATTGGATGATGGTTTAAATTAACTATTAAGTTGGTGGTTACAAACTGCAAAATCCTAAACTAGTCATCCAAGGGAACCAGGAAGGAGAAAACATTTTCCCTTCTCCACTAGTGTATCTCATATCTCTTCACAATTAATGCTGGAGGGAGTTCCTTTTCACTTGGCGTAGATTGCAGTGGTTCTCAATCTGCGATTCCCCAGACGTTTTGGCCTTCAACTCCCAGAAATCCTAATAGCTGGTAAACTGGCTGGGATTTCTGGGAGTTGTAGGCCAAAACACTTGGGACCCACAGGTTGAGAACCACTGGTGTAGAACATTTGAGTTGCCACCTAGTTCCATGGATTTGCTAGTAAAGATACAAATTGGCAGTAATTTGTCTTCTTAAAGAGAGGGCCTCTTATCTCCAAATCAAAGCTTGTAATCATCTGGATACACATATAAATGAACCAAGATTGGTCTTATGTGACGTAACATAATGAGACACTATCAGACTTCACTCAAGATACTCCACCCTATTTAGGTGCTTGAAGCCTTGGTAGTTTCTTAGTGCAACCTTCATCATATGCATCTGATAGTCCAGTCCAAAACAATGTGTGCAGATTTTCTCCAAGCGTAAATGTCAACTCCTCCTTTCTGTTGTTTTTCTGCGGGCAGGCCAGGACCTTTGTACTCTTGCAGGCTTTTAGCCAATTGACTAGCCACCAAGCCATTTTCAACAGGTGCTTTTAAACTATTTACAATTGAGGTGTATGTTAAGATACTAAATTTAACATACATTTAGCATTACAGTATACCTTTTCTATTTTTACGTTTTCCTGCTTTGTACCAAATGCATCTGCTTTTACGTGGGGTGTCGTTTGGACACCCCACATGAAAATGCAGGAGCTTGAGCTTTTAGGGGGCTGTCTGGATGCACCCTAAGCTGTAAAAGAGACAGGAAGTAGCAGGAGTACGGATTCATGTTCCAGCTGGATTGCAGAATCAAACACAATTTCACAGAGAGATATAAATGTGCAGATATATAGATGTATTTAAATTAGGAACTTGTTGTACAAATGTAATCATCTGCCAGGTAGTTATTGCTTTCATTTCATGCTACAAATAATTTCAAGATGAAAATAGAAAACAACAAAAGAACAGCTCTGTTTCTTTATCCCAGGACCTTTGAACAGGTGTTTCTGAACATAGTTTTTATTGTGTAAACATGGAGTGGATTTATGGCCTTTTACTGACACAGCTGAAAATACGTGTTCGATTCAGTCCAATTCAACGAGAACAACAGAAGAAACTCAGGTGCCCAAATAATGGGAGCCAACAAGAGGACTGGGATACAAATGCCTGACTCTTAAAAAAAATGCTACTGTGAATTAGCTCTTCTTCAAGTTTAAAGGATTAAAAGATGGCTTTTATTAGTGTGGCTACCTGTCTCTGAGGCTGTCTTTTTCACTGCTGTGAATGATATTTGGCCAACATTGCTATGTTGAGAACATATTGCATTAGCAAAACTAAAACTTTTTAGGAAGTACTGTTGATAAAGACTACAACAGCTATTTTGTTCACTGCTATTAATATTGGCAATATATTCAATATATTCAATGTTTTGGGGAGAAGAGGGTGCACAATCAAAATGTTGTCTTAAAACAGTAGTCCTTAGCGCACCCGCCCCCCCCCCCCCCAAGATCTATTACTTGGTGTGCCTCCTGTTTCTTTTCTTAACTTGCCTGTCCTTTAAGCTCCTTATTGGGTTCTTACTCAGAGGATCTCCACTCCTGAAATGATAGGGAAAGACTGCTTGATGATGACACCCAGTCTATGGAATACAGTATGATAATTGTGTCCAAGGGAGATACATTCCTGAACATACCATGGAAAAGAGTGAAATCTATACAAATGAATGACTTCTGCCATGACTTCTGTTATTGTGCAGCCATGCTGGAAAACCTAGGAATAATAATAATAATAATAATAATAATAATAATAATAATAACAACAACAACTTTATTTTTATACCCTTCCTCCATCTCTCCAAAGGGACTCGGGGTGGCTTACATAGGGACGAGCCTGAACAGCATAACTAAAATAGCACATTAAAATATATAATGGCAACATAAAAAAGAATAAAACAACAACATTATAACAAAATATAAAAGCAAAACATCAACCAAAAACCAATGAACTTCATAAGAACAATCACTTTCTGGGTACGAGTGGGTGTACAAAGGCAATTGTGAGGGCAGGGCTGATGGATAAAGTGCATAGATCACATGACACCAGTGAAGACAGAGGGCAGTATGTGAATAGAGCATTATGAATTTAAGTGCGCAACAATAGTAAAGTGCATGGACAAGATTCTGGATCCTAGTTGGGGCCAAGCTATCCGGGGGATTGTCTAGTCAAAGGAAATTCCTAGAGATGTATAAAAAGACACTAGAACCATGCAATGTCACAGGCAGAAGCAGTTTGAAAGCAGCAGAATTACCTGGTATTAAAATGTCATAATGATCACCTCCCCTTTCTCTCATTTTCTTTTTTGCAGCCATGGAAATAAAGAAGTGTTTTCATGCTTGGGAATTCAGCTGGTGGTGAACTGGTTCAAACACAGAGGTCACCAGTATATCAAAGTATTTGTCCCATCTTGGAGGAAAGAATCAAGTCGATTTGATACTCCCATTACAGGTAGACACACTCTCAACAAGATTTTAGATAAAGAGTTACAAAATATGAATTCCTATTAATATGCAAGCCATACCTAGTGGAGTTAACAGAGGCTAGTACCCCTGTTGCTTTCATGTGTGAATTACCCCTTATCACTATTCATACTCTCCAATTCTTGAGTACCTGTCTGGATAGCTAATTTATTCATTGTACACACTACAGTATGCCCCCCCCCCCATATATGCTGGACCAGTATCCATGGTTTCATTTATTCTCCCTGTATCCTCTCAGGGTATTATCTAGGTCCTGCAGTGTGACTCTATGGTATTCTTGGGACTTAACATCCTCCATTTCAATAGGGCTCACTATTATATGTGGTTTTTTATATCCACATGAAATCTAGCAATGTATCCCCCAGTGGCTACAGGAATTGTGCAGTACCAGCAATAACAAATAGAGGCCGGCATCCTGTTGAGCAGTTACAAATATGTAAGCTAAACTTACACATTCATAACTGTTCAGTATTAATATTTATGATTATGGTCCTTTTCCTCCCAATTTAAGTGCTTCCCACAACACAACCTAACAGTCCACAGCCTCACCAAACCATGGATGGTCTGTTCTGCAAGCAATTGGGGTGCTGCAGGATGACATTTTCTGCTCACTCCCACTTGTGATCTTTGATGTGACAAAGAGATGCAACAGAGGACCTGCTTCTGATTGTCACACCAGACGGCTGTAAATATCTCACTGTGACCCAATTGCTAGCATAACAGGCCTCGGTTGCTTGATTTGGCTGCTGAGACAGGTTTGTGGGGGTCAGGTTAGGAAGCGAAACATAGTTAATTATTCTTAATTACATGTGAGATGTAGGATCTTGGCTGGAATATATACGTGACAACAGTAGTGTTTGGGTCTTCTTAATATTTACCAAATAATCTATTCTTAATTACATGTGAGATGTAGGATCTTGGCTGGAATACATATGTGACAACAGTAGTGTTTGGGTCTTCTTAATACTTACCAAATAATCTACTGAGTTCACATTTCAGTTAACCTGAATTAATGCCATCTGATGTGAGCTTCAGATTGTGCTGTGATTTATCAGTCAACTCCTAAACATATTTTCATACAATCTTCTGGTGTGCATGGAAGTACAGTATGTTCATGTCCTGCATCTGTTTTTGCTTGCAACTTTGTTGTACCACTTACTAATGAGGTTGCTTCATTTCGATTGTTTTTACTTTTAGATCAGCAGATCCTTGAAAAACTTGCAAAAGAGGCAATTCTGGTATACACTCCATCCCGCAAAATGAAGGGGAAAAGGATGGTGTGCTATGATGATCGTTATATAGTTAAACTGGCCTATGAGATGGATGGGATCATTGTCTCCAACGACAACTTTCGGGATCTGCAGAATGAAAATCCTGAGTGGAAATGGTTCATTGAGCAGCGACTACTGATGTATTCCTTTGTCAATGACAAGTATGAGATTGAGTCATTTGATAAGATCCAATTACACCGTGGCACAAACACTTGTTTTCATTGGGTGACAGATTTTATTCTGCTAGCAGAAGTAATAGAGTCGAATTGCACTTGGAAAGCAATGATTGGACATTTCCAAAGTGCTGAGTTGAACTGAAATATAAAACGGAACAAATGAGAAAAGGATATTAGACTGGTTTTCCATATTGTGGAATTAAATGAGAAAGAAAATTATATTGGTATGGCTTTGAAAAGGGCTTCCCTTGGGAACCAAATAGATGTATATGATGAAGACCTGAAACCTTGCAGAGCAGGCAACAACCTTCCCCAACCTGATACCTCTTCAGGCACAGGAGACTAAAGTTCCCATCATTCCCAGTTCTTAAAACTCTCTGTGTGTGGGTGTCAAAGTGTCCAGGTGTCATTGGACTACAACTTCTATTATCCTTCACCATTGGCTATGCCCTCTAGATCTAATGGGGCTTGCAGCCCAACAAAATCGGGAGGGCCACAAGTTGCTCACCACTGCAATAAGTTCTTTGAATTTGTTTCTATGGCACTAGTTGTGGGTGCATCCATAAACAACAAGCTCTCTTCCCTCCTCCTTTTTGTTTGATTCATGCTGTTGGTAATAAAATGTTGCATGTCCTCTTCTCTATTTACCAGTGTTAGGATTGCAAACGTGTTTGAAATATTATTTGTCATTTGTAAGAATCCATAGTGTAAATTTAAGTGCAGTTCAGAAAGTACATTTATGAAATTCCTTGTTCCAAGGAAGCCCCCCGGATCCTGGACCGGTGCCTGGCAGCTGTGATGAATGGGGTGAGGGCCAACAGACTGAGGTTTAATCCAGACAAGACAGAGGCCCTCCTGGTCAATCATGAGGCCGATCGGAGTTTAGGGTGGCAACCTGTGCTTGACACGGTTACACTCCCCCTGAGGACACAGGTTCACTGTCTGGGAGTTCTCCTGGATTCAGCGCTGATGCGTGAAGCACAGGTGTCAGCGGTTGCTAGGAGGTCTTCACACAGTTAAAACTAGTGTGCCAGCTGCTACCGTACCTCGAAAAGTCTGACTTGGCCACAGTGGTCCATGCCTTAGTTACATCCAGATTGGACTGCTGTAATGCGCTCTATATGGGGCTGCCTTTGAAGACAGCTCGGAAGCTACAATTTCTGCAAAGATTGGCAGCCAGGTTGCTAACTGGGGCTAACTTCAGGGAGCAAACTACACCCCTGTTAAAGCAGCTCCAGTGGCTTCCAATAAATTTTCGGGCCCAATTCAAAGTACAGGTTATTATCTATAAAGTCTTATACATTTTGAGACTGCATCTCCTATGAGCCAGTGTGGGCTCTGAGATCTGCTGGGGAGGCCCTTCTCTCCGTTCAAGCCTTCCAAGCCAGTTTAAAAACATGTCTTTTAAAACAAGCCTTTGATCTTAAGTAGCTTTTTAAAGGTTAGTCCGATGACTTACTGTTGGCGTCACTTTGGCACTGGGTATGTGTCCATTGGAAACAACCTGTTTTTATCTGCAGCTATGAGTGCATGTTATCTATTTTGATATTTTATAATGTAATTATGTGTGTGATTGTAATTTCATGGTTTTATTGTTTTAGATCAATGTATTGTTTATATGAGGCACTTTGCTATATTTTGTTAGCCGCCCTGAGTCCCTTAAGGGAGATATTTCTATATTATAAGTTTCTTTAAGTAAATGCTGACCATTTTTATTTTTAGATTTATGCCTCCTGATGATCCCTTAGGTCGTCATGGACCATCTCTTGGCAACTTTCTCAGAAAGAAACCACTTTTCCCTGAGCCAAAATGGCAGCTCTGTCCTTATGGTAGGTTTTGCTCACTGACTTATATTGCTTCTAATTGACTTCGCTTTTGGTTCACAAGCAGGTTCAGATGATGCAGAAAGAGCCAAAATACAGCAGCTCATGTGCCTGTTTTTTCTGTATTGATTGTTTATAGTCACCTTCACAAATGTTTATAGTCACCTTCACAGAGATACTCACGCTTTTTTAGCATTTAGTGCAGGCAACATGTCCTGGCAAAAAGTCTGGTTTTCTACACATAATATGACCAAGCTAGCTGAAAATGTGCTTTTGAAATGTGTCTCCATTCACATTTACTCTAATCATCCAGGTCTTTTGGACTTCAATTTCCAGAATCTCTGGCCAGCATAGAAAAGAGATTGTAGGGGTTCAATTTGAAACCTCTGGCTGAACAAAGGCTGATAACCACATTTCTCTATATATATGTATATATGTATATGTACATATGTATGTACTTGTGTGCCTTCAAGTTGTTTCCGATTTATTGTGACTGTAAGGAGACTATATCGTGAAGTTTTCTTGGAAAAATTTATTCAGAGAGGGTTTGCCCTTGCTTTCCTCTGAGACTGAGAGAAGGTGACTTGCCCAAAATGGGTTTCAATAGTCAAGCAGGGATTCAAGCCCTGGTTTCCAGAGTCATGATCCAACACTCAAACCAATGGCTCTCAGGTATGTGTGTGTTGTGTAAAATATCAAACTAAAGCTCTCTAGCAGGGAATCTTCAATACACAATGAAACTACAATGCTCAGTAGTCCAAAAGAAGTTCACATGATGTAATATGAAGGAGACCCTTACCATGTGATCCACTTCTGTTTACTTACAGCTAATTATCTGCTCCTTTTCCTGCAGACAAAAAATGCACATATGGCATCAAATGCAAGTTTTCTCACCCAGAACGACTGAATTGGAACCATACTGCTGTAGCCGATGAGCTCCGAGCAAAGACAAGAGCATACTCACCCATTCAGAGTATAGAAGATGAGCTGGGAAGACCAAACTCCAGAAAGAACAGAAGTGGGAACACATCAAGTCAAGGTGGTCCTAGAGGTGATGATGCTGTGGGCAACAGAAGCACATCAGGATCCAGCTTGGCAATGCCTCACAATCTCATTCCACAGTGGGAAAGAGATGATGCCAGAGCATCAGCCAATGAGTGGACAAGCAGGCATCGAGTCAATTGGACACCCGGATCAACTGTTTTACAACAAAATCAGGCAAAAGAGGAGGAGGCTCTCTCAAAACAACTGACTGCATTATCTCTCAGTGAAAGGTCCCATTCTGGAAATATTACGGGACCAGGGAAATACAAAGGTCTTGTGGGTGGTCCACACTGGGACCATTATCTCACATACAACCAGAGTCCACCTCTGCCTCGTCACAACCTGTGTTGGGACTGCCCATGTTTACAAGTATGTAATGCCCAAGGGTGTTGTCGGATGCAACCACCCTCTGTACAGACTTCACAAATGCCACCCAGTTCAGTAAGGCAAAGCATGAAGACCCAACCAGAAGGGCAGCACACCCCAATGGTGTCTTCAACTGAGATATTTTCATACTTTAAGCATGGAGACATACAATATCCTGAAAGTCTGCAGGGCAAGGGTTATGACCAGTTACTTCCGTTGGATTCCAGATCATTTGGAACAGTAGATCACTATGCTGAGAACGAGCCCCAACAGCTTTTAGCACTAAATCCACAAGCGAGTGTCCAGCAAACTCTGTGCTTTGGCTTCCCATACAATGAGTTGCACCAAGCTATGTCCTCTTTCTCTTCTACTACGAGGAATACAGATATCAGGAACTTAATGCCATTTGTTCCAAATTATAGGAACCTACAGAGTGACACCCCCAGCAGAAAGCCACAGTAAGGAGGTGGGCTTGGTTATACTTCATTACAAGTTAAGCATGCCTTGTCTAAAATGCTTGGGACAAGAAGGGTTTTAGGTTTTGAATTTTGGAATACCCGTATTTTCATATGTTTACCTAAGGGGAAATCTTGGAGATGGGAACCAAGCCTAAACACAAAACTCTTTAATGTTTTATATACTTCTTATCCTACCAACTTTTATACACTGTATGCAATCCTCCCTGTGTTCCTGCTTTGGGTTGGGCTATAGTATTCAATTGCTTTATTTTTGTTGCCTTTTTTGTTGGCGGGGAAGAGAGACAGGGCCTTTTCTGTGGTGGCCCCCCGACTGTGGAACGCCCTTCCTATGGAGGTAAGATCAGCCCCCTCGCTAATGGTGTTCCAAAGAAGATTAAAAACTTGGATGTTTGAATGGGCATTCGGTTAAACAGTGCAATGAATGTGATGATTACAGGAATGGAAATTTGGACGACGGATTGGATCACGACTCTAGTTATGAGATGCATTGTGTTGTCTATTGTTGTGTCAATATTGTATATTATGCTTTTATGGTTTTAAATTGTATATCGTTGATTGATTTTTATCCTTGTTGTAAACCGCGTTGAGTCGCCTGTTGGGCTGAGAAACTGCGGTATACAAGTAAAGTAAGTAAGTAAGTAAATAAATAAACAAATAAATAAATAATAGACGTGCCCTTGGCTGGCCGTGAGGGGCACAGCTGATGCCATAGAAAGATGACCACCACAAAGACCCTTTTACGCCTGCAGAAAAACCTCTGCAAGTCTATCAGTTCCAGTTTGCACCTGTACCAACAATGGCCCCTGATTCAGGGCATACTAGGGCTTGGCAAGGATTTGTTTGTCCTTTCCAGCATAATGGATCAGAGCCTGGCAAACATATTTTTGTCCTTTTACTATCAGTGATAAGCAAGGGGGGGAGGGGGAGCTCCCAGCCTTAGCCAAATCCCTTGTCCACCTATGTGACCCTGTTGCAACATCCAAACTTCAAAAATATCCCTGCAGAGTGCAGGACAAATTTATTTATTTATTTATTTACAGTATTTATATTCTGCCTTTTTCACTCCGCAGGGGACTCAGGTTGGATTACAATGCACATATACATGGCAAACATTCAAAGACATTGGGAGACAAGGAAAGAAAGTCCAAAATACAGCACATGGTATTTGAGTCTATCTCTCATTCAACCTGTGGGGACATGAGAGAAGCCTCCCACGGATGATAAAACATCAAAAAATCATCCAGGCGTCCCCTGGGCAACGTCCTTGCAGACGGCCAATTCTCTCACAACAGGAGCGGTTGCTCCTGACACGACTAAATAAATAAATAAATAAATAAATAATCAGCCTGTGGCAAAAAAATGCATTTCATTATCTTTTTAGCAAGCATTTGGGTAGACAATGTTTTAGTTTTAAAATATCTATTCCTTTTGTAACATGTAAGGAAACCAGACTAACAATGTCCCAGAAATCTGAAGGGGTTTTCCTGCTCCTCATATTTCCGAGGACTCTTCCTATCCAGTGCTTTGGAGAAAATGATGAGGGTTCTGCTACTGTATGGAAACTTGGTACAAATGGAAGATTGTAATCCCTAAAGTTACTACCGCACAAGTAGCAGTGGGGAAATTGCAATGGGGAAGAGAACTTGGAAGATATGGTTTAGTACTGCCAAGATACACAGAATTATTGGCACCAGAAATGACATTAGATGAGAAATGTGTGCTTCTCACAGGAGGTCATCTAAGGCTATTCAAGTAGAGAAGTGGAGAAAGGAAAAGGAATATTACACTAGTCAAAAAGTCTTGATAAGAGCATGGCAGTACAAAATCCCTTACTCACTAAAAATATTGTAATTGTATATCAGATGAGTAGCTCCTTTCCTGACAATGTGGGAGAATATCAGCTTGAGGATTCAACAATAAAACAACACAGAACAATTTGAGAAGTGGACTGGAAAACTGGAAAGGAAGAAGTGAAGATATGAGGAAAACACAACAGTGAACTGGAGAAGAATTTTTGATATTCGTGACCTGTTTAATGTGTAAGTCATCTCAACCCTTGAATGCAGAGGGAGATGGCAACAGGATTTAGTACAAAAATAGATACAACCTGTCAATGTTTATCATTATTATCATCATCACTATTATTATTAACAAAACTTTATTTATATTCTGCCCTATCTCCCCAAGAGGACCCAGGACGGATCACACTACACATATACAGTAAACATTCAGTGCCCTTTTGGAGATAGGACAGAGACAGACAGAACAGAATAGAGGTATGTTGTGTTAATGACCAACACAAAAAAAATGAACAAAAGTTTGAATAGGAACATGACATACAGTATTAAGAAACACTGTCAAAAGCAAAGTTAAAACCCAATATTGAATATGATAGTTAAAACTGTATTAAATATTTATATGCTAAGATGATGAGATAAATATTAAAACCTTCTAAGACTGACAGTATCTTGCGATGACAAGCTATTGTTGCTGCACAAAAGCTAGCAACTTTGGCAGTAATTTTGGGGTGTTGGCCATCCAAAAGATCATTCAACTTTTGGCTGTCAAAGTTGAATGCAGTCTATCTACCTCCCCACTCCTTCATCGTGACCAATATCAAAATGCACATCTTGCACTCGGTTGTAATTTTTGGTAACACAGCAAGTGTTGACAATCCTTTTGGGGTCATTGATATGAAAAGATGAGTAGTACTTGCACCACAAATCGCCTTTCTCCACATCCAATGACATAAAGCAGGCAACAAAACTGTGAATGCTGAGGCGACTGAACAAATGAAAAACAAATATTAAAGCTAAATATAATGTTTTCATGACAATAAGAATGTGTGCTCACAGCAGTTCCTCTCTGAATTTTGTATAAGAATTTGTGTGCCAGTTGGTTTGTCTTGTTGCGAGTTCATTTCCGGGCATAACTCAATGTGGCCTATAAAGCCCTATACAGTGTTTGGTCCAGGCTATATAATACTGCATTTGGAATAAAATGCAGTACACCTAATGAGCCACCCAGTGTCACTCTAGTTATGCAGAGTTTGTTTGACGGTACAGGTACCTCCTAATGCCACAGTACTCTCTCTCTCTGTAGATTTTCCAAAACCAATTACTAAAGACAGTAAATACTATATTGGGAACTTACAATTGATGTGAGCATTCTGGGTTATTGACAATTAAACAGTAATGCGGTAATTTTGAATGTTGGTTCAAAAGAAAAAAGGGTACAATATTTTAAAATGAAAGGCCAATTGCACAAGCATTTGTTATTTTGGTGTCTTTATTACTTTGTTTCCAACCTATGGCAATCCTATAACAGACCACGTTTGTTCAGAGTGAGTGTGTGAGCCCAATGAGTTTTGTGGCTAAGCGGGAATTCAAAGCATGATCTCTATAGTCAAAGTCCAACTCCCAAAACACTATTCCATGCTGGCTCTCTGCACAACCACATAGGCTTAATATTTAGCAGCCCACATATACATTTTGTATTAGCAGTTCTCTTTAAAAAGTTTTAAATCTGAGTAGTCCCATTGCTCAAACTAAGGCCCGAGGGCAGAATACGGCCCTCCAAGGTCATTTACCCGGCCCTCGCTCAGGCCCACACTTTCCATTGAAATACTAGTAAGTTTATATTTGTTAAAGTTGTTCTTCATTTTAATTATTGTATTGTTTTTTTTAAAAAATTGCACTACAAATAAGATATGTGAAGTGTGCATAGGAATTCATTCATTCTTTTTAAAAATTATAATCTGGCCCTCCAACAATTTGAGGGACTGTGACCTGGCCCTCTGTTTAAAACGTTTGAGGACCCTTGGCTTAAACCTTAGCATCCAAGGCTCAGCTTCAAATCCAGGAGTAAGCCCAAAATTGACTTATTTATCATATCAGAAGCGAAGGGTACAGTTGTAATGTATTTTAAAACACAAACAAAATTTAAAAACTTTGCATTATACTAAATGTCCTTTGACCAGTAGCTGGCCACTTGCAAGTTCCCCGATGTTGCCATAAGAAGGCCCTCCATTGTGCATTTTGGCAGGGCTCAGACTGCATTGTAATAGGTGGTCTGTGGTTTGTTCTTCTCCGCACTCTGCACTCGCATGTGGCTGTATTTCTTAAGGTTGGCTCTGCGTATCGTGGTCCAGAGCGCAGTCTGTTCAGTGCCTTCCAAGTTGCCCAGCCTTCTGTGTGCCCAGGAGGGAGTCCCTCATATGGTATCAGCCATGGGTTGGGGTTCTGGTTTTTAGCCTGCCACTTTTGGACTCACACTTTCTGAGGTGTTCCTGTGAGTATCTCTGAAGAGCTTAGAAAACTATTTGTTGATTTAAGGTGTTGGCAACAGAGGATGGGCCGGAGATGTCACAGCCCCACATGCAAACCTGAGATTGTAGGGGAAGTGTAACTCCGTCCAGCACAAGGTGAATCCCTGTTCTCTAATCTGCCTTGCAACTGAGGAGGAACACTGCTGCCATTTCTCATTGTGTTTCAATGTGTTCATCCTGGTCTATTGTATGACTGCTTCTTCAAGAGAAATAGTAGTGTTGAGCAAAAACAAGGTTTTCCCTCCAGGCAATATGACTCTGACTCCAGGCCTCATTACAGCAGGACCTTCCGATCCCTACATATCCATAGACAGGCTGAGCATCCATTATCTTGAAATGAAATTCTAAAAATGTTGAAAAATTGTCCATAAGGGTGGCTGATAGTGACATCTGACAATTCAGTGTACACAGACTTTGTTTCATGAAGAAAATTATTAGAAGTACTGCACAACATTATACATTCAAGCTAAGTGCACAAAGTGCATAATAATGAATGTTTTGTTAAGACTGGGGTCCCATCCCCAAGTTATCTCATTATGTATATGTAAATATTCCAAAAACCTAAAAAATTCCAAGCACTGTTGGTCCCAAGCTGTTGGTCCCAAGTTTTGGATGTGGGATACTTGACTTGTACAGACAAAGTTGCATTCATGATGATGGGCCTGTCACAGCCCTGCGCCACCTGCTGCCAACTTGGAGTGTTGTGGGACTTAAAAGGCCATTGTATTAATTTGTACATGATAAGCATTTGTCTACAACAGCCAGTGTGGAGTAGTAATTTCTGTGTTGCAAATGGAAGTCCACTTGATGACCTTAGGCAAGTCACGCCCTCTTAGACTTACAAGAAGGCAACGGCAATGAAAACTTGACAAGAAAATGCTGCAATGAGATCCCTGTAAGTTTAAATTGTCTTGAAGGCAAAACCTTTCATCTTATTGCCAAGACACTTTAAAAGATTAAATTTTAGTACCAAGATACAATATATCAGGAAACAGTATTGATTTTTTTTATCTAGAAAATTCTGGATAAAGGGTGGCTCTTGTACCAAAAGGACAATAAAGCAGGTGCTACCAAACCTTTCTGGACAGAGTGGAGGTGAAGGAACAAAGTCACCCCATAGTTTCCTCTCATGCTTGGATCTGTAGCTACCTACCACAGGAAGGCCAGCATGTTGCTTTAACTATAGAGCTTTAGCAACGTATGTCCACTAATCACCTTCCTGAACCTGAAGGCAGCCAATCGAGCACCATCCTACTGCTTTGCCTTTTCTCACAGAGTTGTGTTGCCATGGTAAAAGAGGGACTTCTCCAGCTATGTCTCTCCTCTACATACCATCACAAATTACAGCTGCACACATAAGAAATATCTCCTGGGGAGAAAAATTGTCCAATAGTTTATCAGACAAGAGGTTCTTTATTTGCCACGATTTGTGGGTTTTGCCCTAGCATTTTGAGGTTTTGTGGCACCAATGCACATTCCAACAACATCAACCATGCTATCTGGCCACCATGCTGCATCCTCTACAATGCCTGATAAAAAGCATCATTTCCAGGATTTGTGGGAAGGCTGCTAGAGCACACAAAAAAGATCAGGGAACATTTTGTAGTGTGGCCTTTGTTCAGGCAACTGTGGAAAGGTAGGGTTGCCCTAGGAAAGGGCTGCCACACCCCAATTTCCCTCTAATGAACAAGACAGCACTTTCACAATGTTCTGGAATCTTCCTAGGCCCAGGCAGACAATTCTAACAACAGGAAAGAAGGCCCTTTTCTGTTCTGTAACCTTTTTTGTAAAAAAGAAAAAAGAAAAAAAGAGGCCAACCTATATTGCCCCATGGTGGGTCCAAAATGTGGAAATGCCCACATCTCTGCAGGGCATTTTGGGCACTAAAAACATTGAAAATGTCCTCTATATCTTTGTAATGCACTTTGAAGCATTTTTTTAATTAAAAAACCCTCACCTCCCAAAGCCTGGTCACAAAATCATGTTTATTTATATCCTGCGTTTTCTCTCCAAAAAAATGTCATTGGGTACTCACAGGTCACATCAGTCCACTCCTGGTCTTTGGAGTCTTGATGGCAAAGCATCATTCATCAAGTACTATGTAAAATACTTTTCAGATGTTGTTGCAGATGTACAACTTTGGTTCACCTACCTTGTTTCATTTTATCCAGATATGAATAAAATCATTAACACAAGTGGATCTGTTAATGGAGCAGAAGGGCTCTCTTAATCTCAGGACAGTTCTGCCTGAAAGCTTATTCTTCTGCAGAGCTGATAATTATGATCCAATTTTATGTCTGCCTCCGGGATCCAGATCAGTTTTTCTGGGTGGGCACAGCGATTTCCCTACAATGCCCCATTTCTCTAGTTTCTATGAGCTGGGACACTGTATTTCTTCTTAATCTGGGGTGGAGTATATCTTCTTCTGAAGACTCACTCAGCCGCCTACCCAGAACCACAAAACTTCAGGTTCTTCCTTAGTTTAGTCTGAAACACTTGGCATCAATATGAATGACCATAGTGAGTGGTGGCTTGGTTTTTGCAATCCTCACCAAAATTTTGCAATTCTATCTCTAGGCCCCTTCTGTTTGCACATCACCAATGACTGGTTCAAATATGGGATCACCCAACTCTTCAAAGTGGCATCTCAGATTCTACATAATACAAAGATGCTTGGAAGTGTCTACAGTGCTCTATACAGTCAAGGAAGATTCCAGACTTTCAAAGTATAATAAATATGGTTATGAAAGACCTAAACCAAATTTGTCTTCACAAATTCCAGATCTTTAGCATTAACAGTCAGCATAAATGCAGGTTTTATTCAAAGAAATATTATTGTGTGCCAGATGCATTAACAGTGTCATCAATGCTTTTGTTTCAGAATTAGTGACAACAGAATCCAAGCAGGTTACTGATTCTCAAGGTCTTTGTTCAACAGGTATTTGGATTTCAGCTCTAAAAAGTCCCAGTAATTAGCTGTATTGCCTGGGACATTTTGCTGATGGGGTCCAAAATATCTGGAAGACCAATTTGAGAACCACTGGCATAGGGGGCACAGATGTGGTACACAGTATGTTGCTTTGTGGAGCTTCTGTAGTCAGTACTAGAAAATGATGGGAAATCAGCTCTGTGCTAGCAGTAATAACAAGTAGGACCTAACCAGTTTTGACAGGTGTGGGCTAACATCACACAAGGAAAACCACTGCCCTGAAGGCTTACAGTATATATATAAAATCTTATTTTACACAGGCAAGTAATTATGGAGACATGCCCATAATATAGTACTTTTGCCTAGGTAAATGTAAAAACAACTCAATCACAGGAAAAAGCAAGGCCAGGGTAGAAGATCATCTATGGGCCAAAGGCTTGTCCATCTGTTATGTTTAGAGTGCTTTGTAATTTGGTATTGAAATCTGTTCAACATGACTGCTGTTTGCACTGAGTTTAGCTGTAAAGTGTGCTGTTTCTACTGTTTACAAGACATGTTAAGGCTTATAGCTTATTTAAGAGGTGGTAAGCTCAGGTGCCGTAGGCTATACTTCAGAGGAAGAAACTGGCAAAAACACCTCTGAGTATTCCTTGTGTCTGGAAAACCTATGAAATTCAAGAGATAACCATAAGTCAACAGGACACACACAAACTTCCTGCAATCAATTTGGAAGAAAAAAAAACCTAAATTCTTCTCCTCTTCCCAGTTACTAATGAAATCCTTGTTAATTTCTAGAGCACACATTCTAGTCTTCCATTTTAAAAACCCATTATAGACCAATTTGAGATTTCAAACATTTCCTTCCCAAGTACAGGTGATACTACAATAAAATACTAGATTTTAATACCAAAATATAGCTGCTTGATCTGGTCATCAACCTTAATAAAGTTTACTTACTTATAGCTGCTTGGAAGGAGCAAATAACCCACAGCAACTGTGATATATACTCAGATTGTGTCCTTTTAATACAGCAATTCATATTAGCATTTTGCTACTTATTGTTTTAATTTTTGGGTATACTTCTAAATCTATAGCTGTGACAACACTGGTTCAAGTGGCCTCTGATACTACAGAGGTTATGGAATGTATTGAAAAAGAGAAATGATTTAAATAAATATAAAATTATCGTCTACACAGTGGTTCCCAACCATTTTTTGACCAGGGACCATTGACCAGGGACAACTTTGACTAGTGGTACCAAAAAGGTTACGAAGCGGTTTTTGTTCAACTTTAGATTGTTTGTTTTTTTGGGGTTCTGATTCAGAAAATTGCATTGGATAGACCACACCAGCTTTAGTTTCTGATACAGAACATATGCCATCCAGTAGTCACATCTGCTCGCCCACAGAAAACCATATTTAATAAGCCTCGGCACTATTAGAGGGTTTAGCAAGACCAGTCACTCTCATTGCAACGGTATAGCAACAGTGAGGCCATGCACCATATTTTAGTTCTTGAGGACGACTGGTGGTCCATGGACCACAGGTTGGGAACCACTGGAAGAATAAAAAAGTCATTAAAGTCCTGAAATGAAGAATAAATAAGGCAGAACTTTTCACAAGAACTATAACAAAGAGAGGGGGTTTTTTGTGTGAAGATGTTGTTACTAATTTAATAGTTTGGATACTATACTAGATCAGGGCTTCTTAAACTGTGGGTCTTGACCCCAAATGAGGTCCCCTTAGCTCAATGTTGGGGACCCCCCAAAAATTCAGAACATCACCTAATGGCTCTTTTAGACATTCACATGAATCCACTGTGCAATGTTTACAGTGGACTCTACAGGATATGCTTCAGCTGGGTTGTTGTAAGTTTTTTGGGTTGTATGGCCATGTTCCAGAAGCATTTTCTCCTGAAGTTTCATGGCCATACAGTCCAAAAAACTTACAACAACCCAGTGATTCTGGCCATGAAAGCCTTCGACAATACATATGCTTAAGCCGTTTGTAAAAAAGAAATTCAGTCTGTTTAGCAAACCTTGCAAATGCTAATTTATTATCAGTGAATGTTCAATTTCTATACTTAATTTTCTATACCTCCATATCTAGGTTCACATAAAAATTTCTCAGGCCAAAAGGGATCCTGAGTGGAAAGTTTAAGAAGCTTTGTATTAGATAATTAAAAAATATAGTCTGGAGATGATATATTGAAATAGCAGGGGAAAGATATGGATGCTTTAAAAAAGAAATGGGACACGTGCAGCATAGTTTTACAATGACAAAAAACCCCAAACAATTTATAAAAACATACCTTAAAAGAGAAACATTCTACCACTGCTGCTGCTGCTGCTATTATTATTATTATTATTATTATTATTATTATTATTATTACCATTATCATCATTTTTTCTCTAAAAGAAAACCCAAAGCAGCTAACACTAAAAACAATACAGTGTACAATTTAAAATCTGAAGCATATAAACACTAAAATAGAATTAAACATAGAAATATTAAAAAGACATAGTTAAAAGCAATAAAACCATTACACTAACAAATTACACAAAACACAGCACTCTGTGGCTCAATCTTAAAGGTCTCAGCCTGTCGCTGGAAGGGCAGCAGGGAGGACTTCTCTGGGTGGTAAGTTCCAGTCAAGAGGCAATCACCGAGAAAGCTCTCTCTCACATCTGCCCCAACTGTGTTTGCAATGGTGACAGAACTGAGAGAAGGCCTCTCCTCAGAATCTCAGGGCCAGGCAGGTGTATACATGGAGATATAATCAACCAAATAGCGTGGACCTGAGCTGTTTGTAGTAGAACACATTGCATAAGGAGATTATGGAACACCCTCCTTCACTTTCCAAGATTAAGGCCAAGTCAATATTTATGAGGAATGTTCTATGGTAGGACATTGTGTTGAATCAGCAATCATCTCTTTCTTTTATAAATGATCCTTACATTTGAATTTGAGAGATCATGAAAATCTGGTGACGGAAAAAATCCCGAAGGTCAAAATGTTTGCCAAAATTATCTATAATGAATTGAAGTAAGGAATGAGAACTCTACATAAAGAATCAGTTCATCCAAGAAGGAGGAATACTAGATTTGTGATTCAGAATTCCAAATACTAGATTTGTGATTCAGAAACATATTGTTTCAGAAATTGTGGCAGCAGAGGGTAAACTTCTATTTAGATGAAAAGGAACCTAAGTAAAAGTAGGGATGTTAGCTCCAGTGCATAAATGGTAGGCAATGTTTTTAATTAGGAGACACAAATGATTTATGTTTGTATTGCTCTGGTTATGGTTTTACATTATGTGTTAATAGTTTTAAATGTTTTATAATGTTGTTGGGCATTGAATTGTTGCCTCTGTAAACCGCCCTGAGTCGCCTGAGGGCTGAGAAGGGCAGTATACAAATACAATAAATAAATGAACAAATAAATAAATAATAGACCTGTGTGATTCCTTAGCACTGATCTTGACCTATTACAATCCTTACTTGCTCTGTAACATAACATTTGGATCCTTCTTAATTATCCACCTACATAGTGCTGATTCTTATAAGAACTGGTAAATCAAGGCAAGCATGAAATTACCATATTTCACTGAATCTAAGGTGCTCCTTTCTCATGTTTTGACTCCACAAATGGGGTGTGTCTTAAATTCAAAGATGCATTTGATTTACTGATTTTGTAATATTCTGAGAGTTGAGGAGGAGAAGGGAGAGGAAGGCTTCCAGCCCCAATCTTTTTGTCTTATTTACCAGTCTGGCCAAGCTAGGTGCTGCACCTCGCTTTCCCAGCTTTCCCAGCGGATCCATAGAACCAGTAAAAAAGACTCATGCAGACAAGTTGACTTCCAGGTTTCTTCATACTCCTCTCTCACACCACAGGAAAGACTGCACAACAAAGTCTTACTGAAACTAAACCTAGTGCTGTGCATGTAGAGAAAATTAAAATAAATTCTAAGAATTTCCCACCAAAAAACCGAAGCTTCAAAAAGAGGCTTTATCTTAGATTTAATGGCAGCCTGCATTTGGTGAAATACAGTATTGTGTTCAGAATTGAACAACTCCTCTAGAAAGCACAAGCCCTATGAAAGTAGTGATCTGAAACAATATATTGGTACTATTCTACATTTTAATGTTAAATGTCAATTTTAACTAAAATCTATAGGAAAACTTATTATATTAGTGGATTACTGGGAAAGGGGGCAGAAAACATAGTTGGCTATGCAGGCCTCCACTCAGAAGAATATTGAAAGTTTACCTCAGACTTCAATATACTGACGCCAGTTTGCTTAACTAACATGATTGACTAATTTAACATTATTCAATTACAACTTGGCTGAACAGATAGCTGGATAGAAAGTTAAAAACACACAGAACCAAATGTTACAATATTTTTTTTAATTTTTATAAATAACTTATCTGTTACAAAGACAGTTTACCCAGCTAAAATCACAAAACCATCAACTCAAGATATCCAAATTAGGTTTTATTAATAAAACAGGTAAAAATTGATTTGTCAATCTTCACAGAGAACTGCAGATGAAGCTAAAAAAAACGCTTCTTCTTTTTTTTAATAAACACAATGCATTCAATGCAAGTACTTTGAGTCTAATGACTAATTACTTGGGATTATTTTAATTACCATGTATTTTTTAAAAATAGAAATGCAAAACCTTTAAAACGAAGGCTTTGAGTATTCATAGATCACTTGTAAAATTCTTGTTAAAAAAATATCCACACTGGCAAATATTTACAGTGGGTGACAGCCTACTTTGTCTCTTGCTACATTTAGGTTGTAACCCTCTAATTTGCTTATATAGGACTAAGCAATGGATTTTACTTCTGAGTTGGTAAGTACAGGATTGGGCCGCTAACCACATCCTCCTGACTCATCTCAACAGATACCTCGTTATTTGTATAAGTATGCAAGAGAGCATATAAAAAAATAAAACTATGTTCTTAGTTTCAGCGATAGGTATTTCTGGTCACTTAAACGTTTTCCTTTAAAACACAAGAGCCCTAGGAAATAAAGAGATGTTTGGCATTGATTCAGTGTTCAAGTTTGTTTGGTTTCTCTTTCCCAACCTTTTCAGTCTGCCTTAATTATTGCTATTCTCCACCAAATCAGGTTTAGAATCTGGCTGCCAAGTTATTTATAGCACTGTTGTTTTATGCTACTGCTGCTGCTATTCTTTGTACTGTCTGTACTTCCCAAGTCATTTGCTTCTGAAGAGCTGTGCAAATGAAGCAAGTATATCCAGGTGCAGATCTGTTGGTGGGTTGAATTTATCTAGTTTCCATGTTCCAGACCAAATATCACATTGTGTCACCCACCGTAAAAATCAGTGCACAGAGTGAATTATATGTATAAATGCCAACTTTTCCTGCATTTTTACTATGCTGCATCTGCAGGTCTCCACAGATGATCAGCAATCACAAGAGCAATAAACAGAAAAGGCAGTGGAACAGCTATTTTGTGCACTGTTTCATCATTAATGCTCTTATTTTAAGGCACTGCTTCTCTTAGAACTACAGCTTTTTTTAAAAAAAGGGGTCATGATCAGACATAATCACTTAAAAGGAAAAAGAAAGTTAACGAAGACTATTACACTATACATTAAGAAGTACAAGAAATAATAAAAGGTGAAGAAAAGTAAGTCACTTAAAGCAGGCTCTAGAGCTATGTACAGTAGGAAAAGCTTTCAGGGTATTTCACTGTGAGTATTGTACAGACAAAGCATGCAGTTTTCTTCCCCCCTCCCCCCCTCATCATCAAACAAATGTACTGATTTGTGTCAGCAGAGCTGTTTCTTGGGAAGACAAGGCAAAGAGTACCACTAATGTGTGAAGTTCTCCTACAAATCCACAGGACCTGGATGGCAACAAACAAAGGCAAAACACTTTCAACTTGTTCCTTTCCATTTCCTTGATGAATGTAGTGTTTCACTGAAAGCTTTCCAAAACACAACAAAAGCTATCAATCTAATTCCTTCCTCTGTCAAAATTCAGTAGCGACTTCTGTGGAGAAAGGCGGTTGGGGGCTACCCGAGCATGAACATGGCACGAGTTATTCTTACTAGGCTTCTGGTAATACTGTACATGATTCATCAGGCAGCTGGCCACCAAGTCTTTCAGGCTTCCAGCGAATGAATTTCAGCTGCCTGCAGCACAACACTGAGGTATTATCTCTGTAGCATGAAATTTAATATTAGTAATAAACCTTGTCACATGGTCAATTTTACAAAATTCTATGCATAAAATGATTATTTATCCCAAGGAAATGACTCAATAGTCAAAGGTTGGATTTACAGAAGATAAGTGAGCCTCCCAGGCTCAGAAATGCCGGGGCATTTCACACTGTTCACAACGGTTTAAGGCTGGGTGATTTAAAAAAGTACAAGCGGTACAATTCCACTGCGCACCCTCATCTTCCTCCGTATCGGGCACAGTCTTTGGTGTTTTGACGCTGGATCTTTGATCTGCTGGGGTGAAAAAGAACACTCATTAAATATAAGCAGTAGGAACAATTCTATGCACTTGTTTCTACTTCAGCATGAAGCATTACTATTGTATTTCATCGCATAATAGTCACCACTGCATAGAAGTTGCACCCCTAAATTGGTATTTTTGTGTTCCTTGCACAATTGTCGCAGAACCATTTGGGGCTGATTCCTCTTTCCTGCCTTCTCTCAAGGCAAGGCAGTTTAAAAACTATGAAATGGAGTTCTCTGGAGCTCCGTTCTTCTCTCCTTTCTCCAAAGAGCTCAGTTTCAGATTTTTTTAAACTGTCTTGCCTTCAGAGAGAAAAAGAAGGGAAAGGGAATCTTCTTTCCTCCTCTGTTCAAGACAAGGCTGTTTGTTCTTAGACTGGATCGTCCCTCCTCCTCCTCCTGTTTGGAGGTAACACAGTTAGTTCTTTTTTTAAGAAAAGAAACAGGAGAATCATTTTTTTTCTTCATGTAATAGTTGCACTCCCTTTTTTTAATTTAAAAAGGGATAAAATGTGATTATTATGCAATGAAATCTGGCATGTCTTAAATTAATTCTTGCCATCGCTGCATATTCTAAAATGAAGTAATTCAATGACAAAAATCACACTGTCCTCTTCTATAGTTAGTTTAGATAAACCCTTGATCTCTGTACTTGAAATTTAGTGACTTACCATGAATAAAGAAAACAACTCCTTCTCAGAGGTGACAGGGAAAACAAATGCTCATAATAAACAGAAACTATCACCTGGTTACCTGTATGCTACAGATCCTCAGCAATTTTATGACAAACTAAATATATTAAAGTAAATGCAACAAAATACCAGTTTTTATATGACATGTAAATTAACTTTGGTAGAAAACTTTAGTCATTTTACCTTTGGGCTTTGGTGCCACAGGACCTACAAATCCAATATTATCATAAAAATTATGAATGGCACTGGGATTAAAATGTGGTCCTGGAAAAAAAAAGGAAACGTACAGCTCAATGAAAGAAAAAGTTAATACAAAAAGGTAGTTAAAACTGAAGTTCTAGATGATGTGTACATCTAGATGTTAATGGAGGAACAATTACCAGAAATTACTCAAAGATACCAAATGAGATCTAGCAATTTTATACATCCATTTATGGGTTCACCTCCATACCATGTATAATATTGTCTACCTGAAAATATATGGAAGGAAGAGAGAGCTGAAGATAATAATAATAAAAAAACCTTAAGGAACGGAGGTTGTAGCAACTTCATATTAAAACTTAGTTCAGGTTCTCAACTGTGGACTCTCTTACAGTACTGCAGAATCTCTTAACAAGAGAGCAGGCGTTGAATCTCTTGGGATGGACAAAGAGGCTCTGATGGTAGGCCAACAAATGGTAGGCCTACAAAAAGTGCCTAATCTTGTTTTGTTAACATTTAACACTCTTGCACTAACATATAAACACTTACACGGCTTGAATTGTAGGAGATTTTCAAACCCCAATGAAAACACTCATGTATGGTAGGATCTAAAAATTTCCCGTATAAACAAGTCTTTGACTGTATAGAATTATGTGTGCTCTGTTCAAATAACCAGAGTGAAAAAACACAAAGTAGAGTATAAACCAATTAAATCAAATCAAATTACATGAAAATTCATTAAATGCAAAATACTTCCTGGCCATAACAAATACCAATGTTACCACAAACAAAAGACTATTAAATAGAAATGGAACTTCCATTATTTGATGTCTTTGGGTTGATGGCATGGAACATTTTTCATATCAAACATTACATTGGCTGCGACAAAAATAAAATAAGAAACCTCCCCCCTCCTAAATTGCAAACAGCAGTAAGATTTGCTGGAACTTTCCCACCACAATTTCTTTTTGAAACAGAGAAAAAACTGTAAGTATGTAATTTTGTAAAATGTTTACATTTTTTTCTATATTGATTCTAGAACTAGATATAACTCTGGAGAATAAAAACTTCCTATTTACTGCAAAGTTATTAAATAGGAAGTATATGACAAGCATTCTTCAGTTAATAAAGTCTCTAACAAAGACGCCTCTTTTTACTATTTTTTAAATATCTCCACGGCTCCCCCTTTCCCCTTGTACTCTGTCTAGGAGAAAGCTTTTTAGAAAGATCGGTATTGGGAGGATGGCAGAGGAAGCCTGAAGAAGCACAGGTTTTTAGTGTAAAGTTGCGGAATAGTGTCAGTAATAAACAATGCAGTGAAGCTTCATTTGAGAAAGAATTGGATACTACTCTAACTGACCCTATTGTGGCCATATGTATATTTATGTAACAGACAAGATAAACAACAGCTGTCTCCAAAATCCTTTACATAGCACGTGTGAACAAGTAAACAGAAAGAAAGTGGAAAACAGATTAATTCAATTTGCTTTATATCCAGCATACTTTTAAGCACAGCTCTACAGCTTTAGTTTTTATAACAGAAATAAGTTGAAATGTTTTGCATGCACTAGAGCAGTGGTTTTCAACCTGTGGGTCCCCAGGTGTTTTGGCCTTCAACTCCCAGAAATCCTAACGGCTGGTAAACTGGCTGGGATTTCAGAGCGCTGTAAAGCAAAACCCCTGGGGACCCACAGGTTGATAACCACTGCACTAGAGCATCATAAAATACATACATGAAATGTGCCTCCATGTTTTTAAGCTGTATTTCTAAGGAGAGTGTACCTAAACATATTGAACATACCTCTTTAACTCGAGTATAATGCACCATCAAATGCAATGTGCACCTCAGTTTTGAAGGTGTGCATTACAAACAGAAGAAGAAGAAAAGATTTGCCATTTAATGTATTGCAAGGCAGTGGTGGCCGCAAAAAAGCTGGTGGAAAAACGCCTCACCACCACCAGCCTTTTCACCAGCTGCCTCTCCTTTCTCTGTCCCTAGTTGTGAATTTGCTCAACAGATGGTTTTAAGTGTGCAATTCTAATGCACCACTGAATCTAATGTGCACCTCGATTTTTAGCAATGAAATTTAGCCCAAAAAAAGGGGTTAAACTCAAGTTAATATGATATTAAAAAGAAATAAATATTAGTTTATATATGACTGTTTATTTTGAGAATCTAACTACACACATATTGAAAGGTGTTGGGCAAAGAGCCTTCAATCTTCTGCAAAGTATAAGGATGGAGGATCCAAAGGGAATTTCTCTCAATTCAGGGCATCTTTTGATTGTCTTTAGGCCACCTAATGTCAGGGAATGAGCAGCCAAGAAACTGAACAGTCCTACTTTGTTAAACTAGTCATGTGCACATTCCTGCCTTGGATGCTGTTCTGTTGGTCACTCCTGATTGTGATGCTGTTATCTAAAACACATTTTTATTCGTAAAGTACTTAATTTACTTTCCTCTTTATATGCAAATAGACACACTTGGTAACTTACAAACAATAAATCAATCTAGTTTGCTCCCCACTTCCAAACAGGGGAGGAAATTGGTTGGGCACTTTTTGTTATCTACTGCTAATAAGATGTGAACAAATTAATTATCACATATATTCATAACATATAATATTAAAATTCTTGAAGTTGAATGGAGGGAAATTATTCAACGCGATGCTACAGTACCTCTTGCTTGAAAAAGATCAATCTCTTTGGTTAGGCAATCTATGTCTATCTGAAGCTGCCTGTTACAACTTCGTAACTGTTGCATTTCTTCAAGCTGAAAAACATGGAAAATATTATTAGATTATTCATTCTATATATAGGCAGGACAACTTAATTATGTTTTAAAGACTACATGATCCTATCAATGTCAAGATAATTATTATCGTGACGTTCTAGCAAGTCAATCAAACTCACACAAATTGCTAAACTTATCACAAAATTATCAGCTGAAAATGAAAATCTCCTAGTTGACCGTTCCAGAAAAGTAAAAAGTTTTGGAGATGAAATGCTATATTGCCTTTATATAATGAAGAAATCCTAGGCATATGCAATAGAAACAGTCAAACAAAAAAGGGATGTGACAAGATCAAAGGTGAGACTTGTCTGTTACATTCAGAACATTTTACAGAAACTATAACTCAACTGAATGTTTGGACCTCACTTTACTCTCCATTTGTGAAAGGTATTTGGTAAGAAAAGCATATTGAACTTTACAGGTCATTTCTGAATTGAAGATCAAGGTTAAATTTATGGCCTTCCAGAAATTCTGACTTACGGAAGGAATTTGGGAAGCAGAATTTGATCTTTTCAGCCGCCTTCGTGTAAGATTATTCTCCATTTCATTGACTTCTGTTTTTAGTTTATCCAGCTTTTTCTTTTGAATCTCAAGTTCTCGCTGAAGTCGCTCCATCCTAGCCTTCTGGTGTACTAGTAAAGCTGAAGAATATTAAGACATCACTTTAACCAACGTATTGTTGCCTTCACAGCATCATTTGATTTAATACAGTCCAGTCCTAAGACAAAATAATAGCATGAGAATTTCCCGCTTTGCCCAGTATGAAACTTGAGACCATATCAAGATGAAGTATCACATGGTTGTTTCAAAATGTGAGCAATAATCAAGACGACAGCCTGCAATCTCAGGTTCATATTTGAAACTGTTCCACCAAGCCTTCTGGAACCTCCTGTAAATGAATTTCAAAAGTGTGCAGTCTTGACAATTTACTTAAAACTAATTTGCAATTTAGACCCTCCCAATAAGTTCCTGCCCCAGAGTCCTCAAACTTCTTCAATTTTCCAGATTATTGGCAGGCAAACAGACCACCTAATCCCTATTGTCAGATTCAGGCTTCCTCCCTTTCTTAGCCTCCTACCCAGGCTTCCAACATACTCCATGCATCCTTTTATGGATACATTATTTTCAGTCTGTAGGCCATCTTCCTATCCATTTATCCTGCCCCAGTTCTTAAAAACAAGACATTCTTACCCTAGGCTTGGCAGAAGTGCTCTCACTCAAAATGGGCTTTCAAAGTCTCTTTTACACACACATACTCCATACACACACGCTATACTGATTCTCAGGAACATTTTGCAGTCTTTCCTACTAGTAGTGAGAAGGTTGATCATGGCAGTGTATGGGCTGTGAAAAACCTAGAGGCAAGATTTTGCTGTGGGAGACTCTTGTAAGACCATGCTCTGACATTTGATAAAACATTTTTCTCTGCATGATAAGTAAGTTTTAAAATCAAATTTAATCAATTATAGGTTTAGGAGAGATTGTAGGAGTTCATACTTTTGTTTTCTAAATTTAAACCTTTGTTCCCAGGTTGGTTTTTAATGCAACCTTTTCAGAAGGGTTTTCGGCCATGTGTATTCTCCCTTTTCCCATTATATTGATTTATTCTAAAATATATTCTATATTCCATGGCCTTATTTGTTTTATTAATTTTATTATAAATTGCTATGGCTCTTGTATTTAAAATCAATATACAAATCCAATCTGGTCCAACAAATCAATCCATAAAACTGCAGTTGCAGAGAATTTAGCTCAGCTCGTCCAATGTTAATGGTAATACTATCTGCCTTTCTATGTCCCAAATCATGAACATACCAATCATGATACTCTGTGGCAAATAATGAAACCAAACCTGGATTTTGGAATATTTTGGATTTCAAAGTTCTGGATATGAAATTCTCAACCTGTATATCTATTTTCATTTATCCCAAAACCTAACACATTTTTTAGAGGACTGTATGTAATATTGAAAATATAAGTTCAGGTCTTCGGTTCTCTGTATGCCAAGAATCAATGCCTAAATTAATGAGAGGAGGGGTGAGCTTCTGACTTAGAGAGAAATTTTCCAGTTAGCAAAACCAGAAAGTGGTATGGCCTTTCCTTAAAGAAGTATGATGTAGCTCCTATGAGCAGCTACTATGTTCCTCCTTGAATGTCTATGATGCAGTGTAACAAAGGAGGACAAAATGTCAGTTATCCATGAAACCTGCCACTGCCTCACCAAAATGTCCAGGAAAAAAGTGTACCCTTAAAATATGTCTTACTATTCTGAGGAATAAATGGTGGCCACTATTACTCAACAGTAAACCACCTTCAGCGAATGCTTCCCAAAATTTCCCCTTAAAATGATCAATGTGCCCCCCCCCCCCCAATCAACAAATTTGGCTGGGAAAGCATTTTCATTCAGCACTATCTGAAATAGTTGGATTACTATTTCTACATGACTAGCCCACACACCGATTTCCTCAAAACTGTGACATCGTTAACATTCGTGACCAAGTACACAATTCCTCAGCAAAATCTGAGAAATCATTCAATCTGTGACCACTTCATAAACACACTATCAATTTCTTTATAGGAAAATACACAAAATTAAATGTAAGAAGTTTTCAGGTCCAAAGATTTCTTAATGAAAAAAAAAATCAGCAAAGGCAACTTTTGCCTAAGAGCCTATCCAGCACTGCTTATCTTTTCTGGCAATGTGGCACTACAAAGTAGTTTTTAATATGCCTCACATTTATGTCAGATGATAATGAGATCCAAACATCCTGGTCATCCCTACCTCCATAGGGCTACATTCAGTAATCAATTTGTAACAGGTATTGTCAACTATAGTAAACCTGAACACAGTTCTGCAATTGAATTTGTTTTACATAAGTATGCCAAACTTATTATGAATCATCATCCAGGGACATAAAACATTCTGAGCTGCTTGCTACATAAAAAAATTGTGGAAATATAATCCAATTTACACTAATTATTAAAACTTCTTTAATGAACTGCTGTGTGGCAGTACTTATGAAAATCCCACTGATGGAATGGGTCTACTTGCATAATTACGCCCTAGTTTCCTATGGGATAATTTATTACTATTGAAGATGATAAACAGAATTGAAATTATAAACCCCATTTTCCTAGTTTCCAACAGACCTCACAACCTCTGAGGATGCAGGAGAAACGTTAGGAGAGAATGCTTCTGAAACATGGCCATACAGCCTGAAAAACTTACAGCAACCCGGGGTTAAAATCATTCAATACATTCTTTCTGAAAAGAAAAATCTGCACTATTTTGTTATTTAATGACATTTCATAAAGTACTAGTCCTTGCTGTCTACACTTTTCCATATCTATACTGTCTGATTATGAAATGTTCCCCTACTTTATTCCATATCCTTTATTTCTGTTTGATTGGTGTGAATTCTGTTTGCTGTAAAGGGGTTACTACAAAATAAAGTCACAGTGAACGGTATCAGCAATGGAAGTTCAGCATTTTATGACCATGCAATAGATAGATAGATAGATAGATAGATAGATAGATAGATAGATAGGATGAGTGAGTGGTAGTAGAGTGCAAGACCCATGAAGGGTTACTGTTAACAGGGTGACTTGGAAGTTTCTCATTCATAGGGTTGCCATAGGAAGACATCCACATGACAGCAATTAACAAGGATGACAAAGCTGAGCAATGAAGTAAACCGCAAGGAGGACCTTTAGAGGTACTAGAAATCCTGCTGAAATAGTAAAAATGGCAAAAAGGTGAGATCCCTTCCTTCCCACTGAATTTATTTCTGTTTTATTGCTGCTCCAGTATGTCAATATCTTTGAAAAAGAAGCCTTCTATTTCTTCTAGTTAGGTTGGAAGTGCTGAAATCAAGACAGCAACAAATCGGAAAGTCTCATAAAAACAGAAAGTTCTTTGCCATGCTGAGTTGGGAACTCATTCAAAAATGTAAGATCACTACTACTACGGCCTTTTTTCATTTAGCAGTAGTCTAATTTTTGGGTGTTCAACTTTATTATTTCACCTTGTTTACTGGTGACATTATACAGGAATCACATACCTTTACCTTTTCTGACTTATGCATTAGAGATTTTAAACAACTAGGATGCATTAAATTAGGGACGAAAACATTGCCTCTCCAGATATTTTGGACTACAATTCCCATAACCTTTATCACTGCCCATGCTATTGGGGGGGGGGGGGGGGGTTGGAAGTTTAAATCCAAAATATAAGGAGGGTAATATCCAAAATGGTGGCAAGGAAAGCCAAATATTCTCCATTGTTATGCTTTAATGGACCATGACCGTAAACAGTTTAAACTAATTTTCTGTTCTGTGCTTCCTTCCACAAATAATAATTCTATCAATGAGGACCACCACATCCATGTGTTCGCAATTTAATTTATTTCTGAATAAATACAAATGCTGACAATAAATAGCACATTTTTCTTATCTTCACTTTCAGTAATCAGCATATAGCTATTCTCTCTCATCAGGAACAAAACATGGAAACTGTGTAATATTTATTTATGTGTATCTATAATTTCCCAATGCATTATCCTATAACTACTGGGCCTAGCAACTCGTGTTCCCCTGTTAAATGAAATAAGATGTTCTTAAAATCCCAGATGACTTGCTACAACTAGCCTTTACTTCTACAATAATTGCAAAATTGTTGCATTTTAATATGCACTGTTCAAAGAAAATAGTTTATTTTATTTATTTATCATATGTATACTCCACCTTTCTCAACCCCATAAGAGGGCTAAGGGTGGCTTACATATATAGGCAATGATTCGATTATGTTAAGAATTTCACAGTGAGTTCAACATCTTTGTATTAATTTTGTATTTTGATCTTTGCACTTACCCATAGTCAACACTGACTCTAAAAATGTGATATTATTGTGTCATTTAAAAGGAACAAACAATCTGATTTTTTTTCTTTCAAGAATTTGTAACGAACAAATGCACTTGGCTGATCACTAAGCACCAACCATGTATCTGGTCAACACAATGAGATGAGCAAAACTGTTCTACACATCACAGACACTTGGAAGGAGCAAGAAGTCTTGCTGCTTGGGCACTTTCCAGAAAGCAGAACATATCTCTCTTGGCTTAGGAGAAGTCATGTTGTGCTTAAAAGCACTCAAGTATAACAGATTCTTACTGATTCCAAAAGTCAGCACAAAAAAACAAAACTCAAAATAAGGTTTTTTCCCTTCGTCAGTTCACAGCTCTAATCGCCACAAACTAGACATGAAATGTATGAAATTCTGACTTAGACCTAGTTACAGATTTACTAATAGTTGTATCCTATGGGCAAACACATTAGCATGTCAGTTCAGAAAAGAACCCCCCCCCCCTATTTATGTCCTATTTATGTCTTAAATAGGACATTAGAACTGGTGTACTCATTTATTTCTGGCTCATCTGATTGATAAGAAAAATTCCAATAACTGATGATCAAAATGAAGGATGACAACAAATTGCTAAAGTTACTGCTACCTACAGAAGATAATCTTTCCTAAAGCTATTTAATATAATAAAAACAATCCACTCACTGTTTTACAGAGAATGGAATACACTTGAAAATGCTTTACTGAAAATTCAAATAGAGCCTCGTTTGTCATTGTTTTTGATGAAAACCCATACCTCACAGTGTACTTTTCTACTACACTGAACATCTGCTTCTTATTAACAAGTAATCTGAAACTGACAAGACTATATTAACTGTCACTGGTAAAAAAACTGAAGATGTTTATTAAGCCTTGGTGTGTGGGTATTTGCCAGCAGTCACACCTGCCTGTTTTCAACAAATGTCAAAGATCTTGTAATATTAATTATAGATAAAATCCATATTGAACCATTCTGAGCTCCATGATCACATTTATGGAGTTTGTGCATGTGCTTATGCTTAAAGAGAGACAACTGTGATCAATTTATATGCATGTGTTATCTTTTTATTCTACGTCTTCTTAAGCAAACTGTATTTTTAACATAGGCATCCGGATTATGATACAACGGTATTACAATGTGGCTGGTCCACTGTAGTGGCAAGAGGGGAAAGGGAGGTACAAGCTGGGGCTGTTGGCAGGAAAGGAATCTGTAACATGCATGTTTGGGGATACTTATGATTTTTGTGTTTTTTTCCACTTTCATGAGGAGCCTGCGCTCATAATTTCCATGAATTTGTAGGGCCAATTGTATAATGGGATAAAATCATTTTTCTAAGTCAGCTGACTGAATGCATTTTCAGCTTTGCAGTACAATCTCAAAGTGATCCAAAGAGGTGCATACAACTCAGATATTTTAAATAGACTTCTTTGCCTCCTCATCCTCACAGTACCCCCTTTCAATACACGAAAATGCTACACTTCATCACAGTAGGAAAAAAATCCACTTAAAATCCAGTTTCTGCATCCTGCAGAATTCTGGGGTTTGTAGTTTAGGGTGGAGCCTTTAAAAGCCTCACTAAACTACAAACCCCAGAATTCTGCAGGAGGCAGAAACCGGATTTTAAGTTGATTTTTTCTCTAGTGTGATGTAGTCTACAGAAATTTAGAGGTTAAGCTTAATAGAAGAGTTGCATGGGCTAAGAGGGAATGAGCTGAGATGTGCCCTCTTTGAGCAGACTGCAGACCACAGGAGATCTCTTTTTTGAAATTAGGAAATTATTCTTACATAGTTTACCACATTCAAACAATTGTCCAGAACCTCAGTATGTATTTCTGGAAGTGCAATGGCTGGGAGGGGAACACCCCATCTATTTGCCCTAAAATAATAGCTTTGCTTTTATTATTTCTTGTACAGGCAGTCCTGGAGTTATGAACATACAGCTTACACATGATTCCTAGTTACAAATGGGGGTGAGACAACAGGAAGTAAAAGGAAATCTACCCCTAGGTAGGGAAGTTCACTTCTGAACGAGTTATCATGGCAAAAATTGTCTTCACTGAAGCTTTATAATCAATCTTTGTTTCTACTACAAACCAAAATTTTCAAAATGCAGTTATCACAGCGACAGAAAGTGAGGTGAAATCTTCTGAACAGGAGCACAGGCAGCAAAACAAATACTAAAGGGGTGTCTCCTATGATATCCAATATGACACTTTAAACTTTAAAATGTACCTCTTCGAGCTCACATATAACTTTAATTTAAGAAAAAAAATCTACAAAACTCATCTTATTCATAACCAGGGGATTGCCTGTATTGGATCTTGGGGTATTATAATGGTTTGAGTGCTAGACTATGGCTTAGGATACACAGTGCTTGAATCTTGTAAACCCAATCGATAACAGGTCACTCTCTCTCGGTTTCAGTGAAAAGCAAGAGAAACTCCCTTTTAGCACATCTTGCCAAGAAAACTCTGCGACACTATAAGTCAGAAATTCTATGAAATGGCACACAATCACCATCACTTTTGCTATACCAGCAGAAAAGGCACAGTGTACTCTGTGCTAGCTTTTGAAACCAGAGGTTTCTTTATTCAGTCAAGTGAAGATAATTAGAAACATGAAATGTTAAAATCATGTAGTCTGCATGTCATGCTGAGATGATGCAGAGGAAGTGTCTGTAGACACTTCCTCCTGCATATTTCCTTTAAGTTCATCAAACTATATTCCAAACCATTTCTGAACAAGTTGTACCAACAAAATCCCATGAAAGGTTCACTTTAAGATTGCCACAAGTTAGAGATGAATGGAAGGTGAACAACATGTCACCTTGAGAAAATGTGCAGTTTAAAATGTGGCTTTGCAGACTGCCCAATAAAGACATATAATAATAAATTGACTGAAACAACAAGACATACATCTCTACAACTGTCAGAAAGTAAGTACCTTGTGTATAGGCAGCATCATCAGATCCCATACTCAGTTTCCGCGCCTCACTAATCCTATCGACATGTGCTAAAACAGGGTCAGTAAGGTGTTGGATGCCTTCAGTTTCTGCAAAGTGATCAGGAAGGTTTAGAAGATTTGTTGGTTCAAATGTTGGGGACACCACACCAGGTGAAACTGCAGGAGGTTTATTTGGAGACACTGTAATTTTAAAAGTGTATTTTGTGTTAGGCTGTGTTACCACCACTCTGGGAGACGTTGCAGTGGCATTGCTGCCCACCGCTCTGCTCTTGGGAGGGTGGTGGTGAATAAACGCAGGTCCCATGCTTACTTGACCAGACATATTTCTAGAGGTGGCAGTAACTCCTGGATTGGTTGATATGAAAAGGGTGGGTTGATTCCGTATATGTTGCTCATCTCCTGTTGAGGCATTCGCTGAAATGTAGACCTTAGGCTGGCTTCGTGTGATAATCTCATCAGTACTTGGTGGACTGGCAGCTATGTAAACAGTAGGCTGACTTCTACATAAAGTCTGGCTGTTATTGGAAGAGGAATTTGAAGATGAACGAGGGCCAGTTGAACGCAGTTTTGAAGAACTGTTTCTCTGTGGAGGTTCAAGTTTAATTTCAATTTGATTTTTACGAGGTCCTGTTGAGATATTTTGAATATTGTATTGGCTCTGAGCAGAGGAAGATAGTGAACTACCAGATGAATGAACTGTAGGCGCTTGTGGAGTTGTAGGAGAACTTATAGGCATATAGACGTGGGAGGTCTGATGGCCTTGCTGGTTTGGCTGTGCTGTTTGTTGTGATGAGGTATGTGATGAGGAACTGGTTGTGGGAACAGCTGTCCAGGGATTTGGATGTGAAGGCTGGTAATTTTGTTGAGAATGCAGAGGATTAAACTGAGACGTCCAGCCAGGATTTTGATGACTCTGGCGAGTTGTACCACTTGCATTTGTGATATAAGGTCTAATATAGATAGAATTGCCTTGTGGATGATTTAATGGAGGTACACCATGTATGTGCAAAGACGTAGGCGTATTCCGACCAGGCTGAATATTTGGAGCTAAGGTTACCATAATGGGGTTGAATCTAGGTGTTTGTTGAACCAAACCAGGTGTTCCTTTGCTGCCCAAGTGAAATCCAAAATGTTGCCCTGGGTTAGAAGTACTAACAGTATTAGATATGCCAAAAAATCCCTGTGGAACTTGCACTGGAGCAGTCTGTGGTTCATGATGAAACAGTTCGTTGTTGGACTGGCTGGTCTGAAGGTGTCCATCACTAATGCTATGTGCTAAAGTCCTACTTCCATTCATTCTACTCCCTTCTCTTCCATGGAGAATCACATTCTGTGACTGTAGATCCAAATTAAGGGATGTCATGTGATTTCGCAGACTGGAAATCCCAGAATCATCTGAAAAACCAATGTCTCCTTCACCGTAGAGATATTTTGTGCTCTCCTTAGAGAGAACAGCACAGCAGGCATCCAAGTTATTATTATTCTATAAGAAATTGCAAAAATAAGTATTAACAGACATCAAATGGTTTCAACACATTTAATTCTAAAATTTAATGAAACACCAAATTTCAAAAGCATGCTATATGAAGACAGGGTTAAAAATGGGGGGAAACCAAGGAGAGAAGGAGAAAAACATGCTATATAAGATTAAGAATAGTTTTGTTTTTCTGGCTGGGATGAAAGGAGGACTTTGGACAAACAATACACTCACAAGCAATCAATTGTGTAAACCTCTGCTTTACTGACTAAGACTATTGTTATTGAAATGGTTGAGAAATAATAACATTAATATTTGAGAAGTACAATTAAATAACAAGTATTGATAGTTTCAGAGCATGATGTTTCTGTATGAGAGACGGAGGGGGATGGGCACAGCAGAGAATGCTCTTTGCTCTATATGATTATGAGTTTACTCAATATAGTAGGAAATCCACACTCCTGGGTCTGGAGGGAAGTGTGTGCACACACCATTTTTGGCTAGATATATGTTTCAAATGTCTTCATTTTGAAGAAAAATCAATTTGGCATTTCATAAAGACGTAGCAAACTTCCAGCAACATGCTATTTCAAAAGACTAATTAAAACAATTTTTAAATGCATAGACAATTATAAGAAGCATTCCAAACCAAGAAAATAAGAATTCATGTTAATGAGACAAATAAGTATTTCTAAATAGTTATTTCTACTTAACGAGCATATTGGAAATAGGTATACATAGACATGAGTAGCTAAGGCACCCCATTTCCCATGTTGGAGTTTAGGAGGAACATGACTAAACTGACAGAAAATGGAGGAAAGCTACAGAGAACAGTTTCATCCTATCCCAAGGCACCCTATGGCTGCCACTGCAGAGGTACCTGCAGAAACAGGTACCTCTGCATAAATCCTGTGTAAAATCATACTACTTATTTTTGACATTAATATTGAAATCTGAAATATATACAGAAAATCTTTACTTTGCTAATGGCAAACTCTAACACGAGGCCAGACCAAAAACACATACAATGAAGTGATGGAAATGGTAAATACTTCATATGATGTTTTCATACAAGTGACTCTGTATGCTTCTTAATATCTGAGGTCACATAAACACAAATACCCGTATTGACTCAAGTCTAATGCACCATCAAATCTAATGAGCACACCAATTTTAAAAACCCTGAAACCAAAACGAAGTATTTGCTGGCGAACATAATGCACAGTGGCAAAAAGTACATTACAAACCAAAGTGTTGGAACACTTAAGATTTTAGCAATGGAAAAGAAAACCCTCAAGTAGCATCTCTGCTGTAGAATGAATCCATTTTAACATCTCTGGCTCAATGCTACGGGGTTGTGGGGGCTGTAGTTTGGGATCATGGGGCTGCCAAAGAATACTGATGTCTCACCAAACTACAAATCCCAGTATTGCATAGCACTGAGCCATGGCAATTAAATGAGAAATGGTGTCTCTCAAATAGGAGCACTTGAAGCAACTTCCCCTTTGGCTCTGGCTCAGCACTAAGATTGTCATATTATGCAAATCTAATGTGCACCTAATTTTGGAGACGTCTTTTAGTAAAAAAAGGTGAACTTAAAATGGTATTTAAAAGACTGTGGAACCTGACAGACAAACAAAGTGAAAGAATACAAATAAGAAAAAATAACTATTGGAATGGAATAACAAGTATTATAGAAAGTCTTTCTAAACTTTACAAGCCTTTGCCAAAAATCTGAACTAGCTACACTACACTGAAGTGCTTACAGTAACAACATAGCACTGACCTGTAACATGCACCTGGACACAACAACTTCAGGTACCTCAGGAAACTTTTGGCGCAGGTCATGTAAAACCTGAAAATCAATTTGTTGACTTCCTTGGGCCATTCGTATGTTGCCTGGTCAGGGCTTTTGTTCAATAGGCAGTTCCAGGCCTCAGTGTAAATTAACAATCATCTCTTCTGTCCCAGCATTTTCTGAAAGGTAAAATGAAAACATGACAAAAATAAGCAATCACACCCTTCTGAGCACAGCTCTCTCACTACAAACAATGTACCTCTTCACAATGATAATATTAGTGATTGGTATTACCTCATAACGATAAATTTCAATTCACTTATAGCCTAGCATTTCACAAAACTGGGATTCAAGGTGGCACAAAACAGTTAAAACAAAGATAAAAAACATATGTAAAATGATTGTATTAAAGCCATTTATTTCAACAGCTCACAGCAGGACAGCAAGGAAGAAAGCTTTCTAGCCTCCCTGTGAGGGGAGTTTCAAAGTCTGAGTCAATCAGCTTCTGCATGTTACCAGCAAATATGTGTGAAGGTGGCAGAACTTGGAAAGAAAAACCTGGAGAAAAATCTCCCTGGGAAACATTAAAGCTTAGGCAGGCTCATACAGGACAATACAAAACTTCAGACTATGGAGTCTGTTGCTAGCTTTGTCATTACCTTTAAAAATGTCACAATAATGAAAACCAGTCCACAAGAAGGTAGATGTATAGCGGCAAATGTAATTAGAAAAGGCACTGGAAAGATAAATCCCCATGTATATTTGAATACAGTGCAAAGAAAGTAAACTTGATGTGTGCAAAACTTCAAAACTGAGCTTCATTAACGTTGTGACAGAGGAACCCACAAACAATCCTACAACAGTATCTAAAATCAGATGAAACCCAAGGTTTCTATTGGGAACCATGTTCACAAGTAGCACAACATACGTTTTTAGAACCTTATGTTAACAAGTTATTTTATGAAGGATGGAAAGATATTTAGAAATCATCAACTGCTACAAGGTTTGAGGCTACACTGGATCTCAATACAATAATGAAAGGTCGCCGCCCCAATATTTAACCCTTTCACTGGGAAAAATGTAATTAAAATAGCTTCTATTTCCCCTTAATAGGAGCAATTTTACCATATTTTAGACCCAGGAAAGATTTTTTTAAGGAAATAAACTGGACATTCCATTTCACTTTAGGATGAAAACACACACACACATTTTTGGGGGTGGAGGGACTAAGGGAATTTTACTACTATTGTGTCAAGGTGACAGCCCATTCAACATCTTCTCTTTTCTCTGTATAAATCAAGTCTATATTTCAATGAACAAGTACATGGGCGCAGTAGGTTAAACCGCTGAACTGTAGAACTTTCTGACTAAAAGGTTGGCGGTTCGAATCTGGGAAGTGGGGTGAGCTCCTGCAATTAGGCCCAGCTTCTGCCAACCTAGCAGTTCGAAAACATGCAAATTTGAGTAGATCAATAGGTTCCGCTTCAGCAGGAAGGTAACAGTGCTTCTTGCAGTCATGCTGGCCACATGGCCATGGAGGTATCTACGGACAACATTGGCTCTTCGGCTTAAAAATCGAGGTGAGCACCACCCCCCAGAGTCAGACACGACTAGACTTTAGTCAGGTATTACATGTGGTCACAAATATCAAACAAATTCAATGAGAAAGGAAAGAGATGAAGCCTCTCCTAAGTTCTCCAGCTGCAAAGATTTTCAGGATAACATGAAGTATGGGAACACAACATGTCTGAAGACATTTTATATTTATAAATTTATATATTATATAAATAATATATATTATTTGTAAGGTAATAATACACATTTCCATGATTTTGTCATTTCATGTTAAGCTCGCATGACACACCTACACACTGCAGCTGACACAATAATGTGTCACAACATAGTTTGGAAAATTCTGCTCTAAAGAAATCTAGTTCTTTACTTCACTGAGAATGTTCAGAGATCATATGAACATTTCTTGCTTGAACATACACTTAACGATGCTATTATATTTGATGTACATTCCATCGTGTTTTTAAAAAAGTTTTTTTCCAATTATTTTGTATGTTTTTACAGTGATTACTGTTTGCATATTTATTGACAGCATTATGGGGACTGCTGTGAAATGAAAAATAAAAGTATCTTAACACAAATGTAATACCTTGATACATTTTTACTCTGTGGAATGTCATCTAAAGCAAAAAGCTAGGTGCAGCTGAGGCTTTTTTTTTCTTTTTGATGCAGTGCTAGCCTTTGCTAGCGTGACACTCTACTTATCAGCCGAAAAAGCAGCCTGTATTTTCAACACCAAGACATGCTACAACAAAGTAAGACCTGGCTATGTGTCCAGTCTTTGTCCTGTATACACACATTTTTCTGGATCTTTCTGTATTTGGGGGGGGGGGGAATAATTTCTATTGGGAAAGTATTATTTTTAATTGCTTCTGCACAATGTACAAAAGTTTGCATGTAATATAGGGTTTTTCAAAGTGATGGACCCAATTTCAAAGCAGTATATTTCACGATGATGACACTTTCCAATTACACATAAAGTTACAAATAGTTTACTGAATTATCAAGTTTTGCTAACCTCTTTTGAACCAGAAACAAATCTAAACCCAACTTTGCAAATGGATAATAAATCATAGGCCCTTATGTTGTGGGGTTGGCATCTTGCAAATGACTGAGGCTCGGAGCTATTTGTGCACTGGGAGAGGCATCTAGTGATAATCTTTTAATGCTCAAGTGGTTTCATTCATATTGCAGAGAAATGGGCCCATCTTTTAAAAATACCCTGTGTATCACTAAGCATATATATAAAATTTCCAATGTTCAAACATAATAATAAAATAAGTGCTGTTGTACTTCTTGCATGTAACTTCCAGTTCATAAACCAAGTTTTTTTTTAAAAAAAGGGCAAGTCATCAATCAAGACAAATTACATAGGTGTTCACAATAGGAAAAAAACACCATATCTGTTTTTAATCCATTGAATTTTAAATTTAAGAAATAAACAGTGATGTTTTCTGGCAATATACCGTAGTAAGTGTGGGGATACGAAATGTCACATAGAGCAAGCAGCTTGAAGTTCCACTCCATCATCAAACACTTGAACTGGGATGATAACTGGGGCACGATAGTTGTGCTAAAAGCAGTGCTTTTTATGAACAGGTTATGTTCATAATATACCTCTCAGTGCCAGTACTTCTTTGTACTTTGGATGAATTGCCTCCGATCATGCGCTTAAGTTCTGTGTATTGTATTTTTTTGTCAAAACTCTGGACAACATTTTATATATATGTTGAACTGAGCTGTAAGCTAGAAAGGTTTATGTTATAATATATGTTGGTCAACTATTCCGCAACATTTTAAAAAAATACATGAATGAATTTAAAAGATGAAATCTATATTGACTAAATATCAGATTAATGCTTTTCAAAACTAGAAATACAACACTATTAACCATTTCTATTTGATCACCTAACACAGATGAAACCGGTAATGATGTTTTTATTTATTTATTTATTTACAATGTTTATACGCCGCCCATCTCACCCCAAAGAGGACTCAGAGTGGCTTACAAGCTATATATATACACATACAATATATTATATTATTAGCATAGTACAATACCAGTATTATATATTACTATAATGTATAGTAATATATTACATATTGTACTATACCATCATATTGTAATATTATTAGTAATATTACATGTAATATAAAATATATAATTATAATATCATATTATTATTGTATTATATTACATTACATTAGTATTATATTGCATTACATTAACCATCTAGTCAATTCTATACCTTTTTGATGCATTCAAGCACCCAAAATATAATTAGAACTATGTATATCATGAATAATTATAATCCTATTTTCACTATCTCATCTACAGTATGTCTTTTAACATAGAGCAATAGTTCAAAGGTATACAGCTTTAGAACTAGAAAGAACTTGAACATAGAGAAACCCTTGTGTGTTGTCAAAAGTGGACTGTGGTTTAATTTATATTTTGTATGGACACTGCTGAGCTCCAACTTTAATAATAGCAAGTTAGGAGGAATATTCTAAACATGGACTGGGTCAAGACATAGCTGTACTCTGAATGGATCATTTGAAATAAATGTGGTGTTTGTTTCCGAAAGGTACAAACTCATCCAAATTTTAGAGGAATTGAAATAAACATGCTGAGAATAGCATTCTTTTGCTACAAAATGCAAATTTCCAAGCCCTGTACTGAAGCCATTTGATGCAAAGCAACTGTGTGTATCTTTATATATACACACAGTTTTTAAGATTAAAAGAGCATTGAGAGAAGTGGATCATTTGGAACGAAAGTTGCCTCACTTTTCTCTGCTCCTGTACTTTCTAGTTAACTGTATGCTCTCACTACTCCTCTCAATGACTGGGCTTTCCCTCTTTCTATTGTCACTAGTTGACCGTTGTGTACATTATGATTTTAATTTTAAAATTGTGTCTATCACAATATATATTTATATACTGTATATGAGGACTCTAGAGCCACAAGAAATGCAAAAAAAAAAAAATCACTGTTAGTAACTCATTCTCGAATTGCCCCACTTAGAAATGAAATTGTCCCCTCTGGGGTGCGTTGAGAACCAGGGGGCTATGCCCAGTGAAAAGAGCTGGAACTCATTCTAAGCTGCAAAACTCAGATTGAAGGAAGAATGGCTATTACATTAGGGTTTTTTTTTAACAAACATATTGTCTTGTCTAGGTTGACTATTTCTGGTGGGCATAAGAGATCCTGATAGTGTGTCCTAATCTATATAACCTGTAAGCAACCTGTAAGTTGAAGTACTAGGGAAGAAGAAAAGGAAAACTTGGAATTGCCAATTAAAATGATGTAGATTTTTGCAAAGATTTTGGTACTTCTGCAGTATTATTATTATTATTATTATTATTATTAACTTTATTTGTACCCCGCTAGCATCTCCCGCAGGACTCGATGCGGCTTACACAGGCCGAAGCCTCAAACACAATACAATAAAACATAACACAATAATAAACAAGCAAATCAAAACAATTAGGCAAAATAACAACAGTAACTACATCAAGACACTATTAAAACTGGTTCGGCCGGCGCAATGGGGTACAGGGTTAAAATGCTGAAATGGCAGGAGGAACGTAGGAGTAAAGGTGCTGTGTGCAGTAACATCGGTTGTGCTGAAGTGCTTCTAGGACTTGGGATGGGGATTCCTAATCTGAGAAGGCACATCGGAACAGCCAGGTTTTTAGGTTCCTTCTGAAAACTGCTAAAGTAGGGGCCTGTCGGAGATCTTTTGGAAGGGCATTCCAAAGTCGGGGGGCCGCCACAGAGAAGGCCCTGTCCCGTGTCCCCACCAAGCGCGCTTGCGACGTGGGTGGGATCACGAGCAGGGCCTCCCCAGATGATCGGAGTGAGCGTGTGGGTTCGCAGATGGAGATGCGGTCACGCAGGTAGGGTGGTCCCAAACCGTTCAGGGCTTTGTAGGTGAGCACCTGCACCTTGAATTGGGCTCGGAAAATAAATGGCAGCCAGTGGAGCTCCTTAAACAGAGGGGTGACCTCTCTTGATAATGAGCCCCGGTTAGCATCCTGGCTGCTGCCCGTTGGACCAATTGAAGTTTCCGAGCCGTCTTCAGGGGCAGCCCCACGTAGAGAGCATTGCAGTAATCCATTCTAGAGGTGACCAAGGCGTGGACCACCCCGGCCAGATCTGCCTTCACGAGGTACGGTCGCAGCTGGCGCACAAGTCTCAATTGTGCAAAGGGCCTCCCGAATACCGCCGACACCTGAGCCTCAAGTGTGAGCGAGGAATCCAGGAGGACACCCAAACTGCGGACCTGTGGCTTCAGGGGGAGTGTAACCCCGTCCAACACAGGTTGCCACCCTATACCCCGATCCGGTTTACGATCGACCAGGAGGACCTCTGTCTTGTCAGGATTGATCTTCAGCTTGTTCTTCCTCATCCAGATCGACACAGCGGCCAGGCACTCGTCCAGCACCCGAGAAGCCTCCTTGGAATTAGGAGTCTTTGTAGACTTCATCCTTTTAAGATAATTTGGTATAAAGGGCTATAGATAGTTATAACTTTGTGGTAAAATTGTTAGTTTTTTCAGTATCTACACCAAGTAAATATAGTTTAATTTTCCTGACTTAGCCACTTGTCACATAACTTCCTGAAGGACAAGCAAGAATATGCAATCAAATAAAAAGCTATTAGACACTGAAGAATATACGCTGGTAAGTAGTAGCATGCGGCAGACCTAACATTAGCATATCTGAAAACTAACACTACAAATTCTGTAAGAATTTCAAATTTCTTTTCAATAGGAACAGCAAATAAGAGTAGCTATATCACACAAATGTTGTTAATTCTGCCTAACAATTTTAAGTGAAGAGGAAGAAACCGTGGATAGAAAAAAAAACTTACATATTTGGCAGCATATTTTTCTCTTAATGGCAGAACATAATGTACCCACAAACTAGTATTTACCAAACGTGGCTGAAATATCAAATTACACCTTCTTTGGCTTTTGATTAAGCACTACATGCTGAATGCACATGTGCCAATACAAGAAGCCACAAGGTTTTAAATGGTTTTAAAGAAAACTCAAATGAGTTCTTGCTTTTTGACCAGAAATCCTACCAGAAATCCTCATATATTGCTTTTGGAAGATGCATAGTATTTGCTTTTAAAAATGTTCCATTTTACCAGTGTGATTCTATCTCTAGCCCAAAACAAAAGAAAACCAAAACCAAAATATCCCTTGCCCTACTCAGCTTCAGACATTTGGAGAGCTAAGCTTGAAGAATGAAAATATGAAGTTTTGAATCTTAAAGTCCAAGGACTCTACCCTTGTGGATTAAAAAAAACTAAGTCAAAATGTCAAGCACAATTACTTCTTTACACGGTTATTTTTACATGAATCATGTACACAACCATATTACTATAGGTTAATTTCTACACAACCATATTACTATAGGTTAGTTTCAACAAAGTCTTAGTGAGTTGCCTTAAACCCATCCTCCTCATAAAGAAGTAATATCTTATGGAAAATAACGGCTAGCTAGGAGTACCTACATAAGTGGATCAAAAATTAAGTCAGTCTAGTCATGCAACTGTTCCAGTAGAATGCTATCTGACATGAAGTCTTTGGAAAAATATACTGTAGATAATTATATCAAGACTGATTAATTCATATAATGTTAAGATTACAGCGATGACTTGACTTAAATGTTTCATTCGAGCTCTCAACTCAAAATGTTCTTATCTGAAAGCAAAATTTCCCACTGAAATGCTATTAATCCGTTTCAGCCCCCTGAGCCCCCCCCCATTTTGTTACATATTTTAAAATAAGAAAATGTACTTTGTGAAAAACAAATAATGTATAAATGCATATTCATGTTGAACAATTTAAAAAGAAAGATCAACTTTAAAATGGTAGAAGCACAAAGTGAAGAGGCAGTAGCATCATGTTCCTCATACAATTCCAGCCTCTCTTCTTTTCTTGCTCTCTCTTCCCCTCTTCCTTTATGAAGCCAAACATACCAAGAATAAAAACCACACAAAATCAACTAACCCAAAGTTCTGCAAAGCGGACAAGAGCAAAGCGGACAGCAAACTCTCAAAGCAGACAAGAGTATGAAGCATGTAGGTTGCTCCCTTGAAGCCTTAAAGCCCTGGACTCTGTCGTTAGTGCTCCCTTTGGCACAAGTAATCCCTCTGCTTGTATGTCAAAGCAATACTAGCCCAAACAATTGCTCTTAACTCAAAACACTCTTAAGTCAGGGTGCTCTTAAGTCAGGGTGCTGCTGTATAATCTGCAGGACAGCAACCATATGTTAAGGTTAGAGAAATATTAATATTCAAATTAAAATTGTCTAGTTTACTACCAACATTAATTGTTAGGGGGTCCAATTGGAAAGTTAGTGGCATTAAAACAGTACTATTTAAAGGAATAATAAACATTTATAAAATAACTTGCAAGCTTTTGAATTCTACAGAAATCTTCTTCAATCAGAATATGGGGAGAAGGTGAAAGACCAATCTTTCTGTTAGTGTGCCATGGAAATAATCTTCACTGGGCAAGCAATCAGCACTGTAACTGCCAGCAAAGTTCTAAGTTACACCACATTGAGGTAGGCTTCAAAATTTCATTTCCTATTCCCTTTTGCTTTTAAACGAAGTTTCTTCCCAATAAGAGCTGCAAATTGCTATTTTCCCATAAAATAAGTCACTACCAAGATCAAAATGAACATTTGGTTACATTAAATGAAGTATTATAGTTAATTCCTGATGTGGAAATATAAGTCAAACATTTTTTTAAAAAAATACTGTGGTTTATTTTAACGCAGCAAACCTTATTGGCGCATCTTGAAGGAAACAGGCAAATGAGCAAGCCCAAAGTATTCACACAAACACCTACACCTAAATCTAAATTGTTATGCTCTTCGAAAAAGACTTCATGCAGGAAGCAAATAATAATAATAATCATCATCATCATCACCATCACCATCTTTATTTGTAACCCACCCTATCTGCTCGAGTGAGATGAACATAGAATAAGCCATTTTTTGTAACATTAATTTCCCATTTTCTTCTGCACAAACAACTTTCCAATTGAAAACACAATAACGATAATTCTCCATTTTGCAGGACTATCAACTCAACAATGTAAAAAAGTCTATAATGATGGTTCAAGAATTCACCCACTCTCTTTACATTAAATCTGAAAGGGTTGATTTTTAACTAGAAAGTAGCTATTTATGTTGGCATCTGGCTGTGGCAGCCATTGTCACTCAATCTGCGATTGCTGGGACGAAGAAAAAAGGCAGAAACAAATACCAATTTCCCATGATTTCCCTGCCTTCCAGGCAGTTTCATTTCCTGATGCAGAAAGGCTTTCAACTGAATTCAATCCATGTTTATTTGTAAGCAGTTATAAACAATTACTTGGAAGAATGGTTCAGAATGCACATTTCAGGTACACACCCAAATGCATAGCCCACTATAAATCATGCAGAGCAGATATTAACATCCAAACAGGTTCATACCTCTACGTCAAGTGGTTATCAACCTGAAGGTTTCCAGGTGTTTTGCCCTACAACTCCCAGAAATACCAGCCAGTTTATCAGCTGTTACAATTTCTGGGAATTGAAGGCCAAAACATCTGGAGACCCACAGGTTGAGAACAACTGCTCTACATAATATCTCAATCAAGAGAACATGTATTCAGATGCATAATCCCATATTATCACAAATAGTCAACTAAGCATACAGTGGGGTAAATGTATTTAGTCAGATACTAATTGTACAAGTTCTCCCACTTAAAAAGATGAGAGGCCTGTAGTTGACATCATAGGTAGACCTCAACTATGAGAGACAATATGAGAAAACACATCCAGAAAATCACCTTGTCTGATTTTGAACAAATGTATTTGCAAATTATGGTGGAAAATAAGTATCTGGTCATCTAAAAACAAGCAAGCAGAGGACCTTCTTTAGGAGGTCCTCTGTCCTCCACTCATTACCTGTAGTAATGGCACCTATTTGAACTTGTGATCAGTATAAAAGACATCTGTCCACAACCTCAAGCAGTCACACTCCAAACTCCACTATGGTGAAGGTCAAAGAGCTGTCAAAGGACACTAGAAACAAAATTGTTACCCTGCATCAGACTGGGAAGACTGAATCTGCAATAGGCAAGCAGCTTGGTGTGAAGAAATCAACTGTGGTAGCAATAATTTAAAAATGGTAGAGATACAAGACCACTGATAATCTCCCTCGATCTGGGGCTCCACGCAAGATCTCACCCCTGGGATCTCACACCTGATCTCACCCCTGGGGTCAAAATGATCACAAGAATGGTGAGCAAAAATCCCAGAACCACATGGGGGAACCTAGTGAATGACTTGCAGAGAGCTGGGACCAACGTAACAAAGGCTACCATAAGTAACATACTACGCTGCCAGGGACTCAGATCCCACAGTGTTAGACATGTCCCCCTGCTTAAGCCAGTACATTTATTTATTTATTTTGGTCGTGTCAGGAGTGACTGTACATGTCCGGGGCCAACTGAAGTTTGCTAGAGAGCATTTGGATGATCCAGAAGAGTACTAGGATAATGTCATATGGTCAGATGAAACCAAAGTAGAACTGTTTGGCAGAAACACAACTCGCTGTGTTCGGAGGAGAAAGAATGCTGAGTTGCATCCAAAGAACACCATACCTACTGTGAAGCATGGGGTAGCAACATAATGCTTTGGGGCTGTTTCTCTGCAAAGGGGCCAGGGCGACTGATACATGAAAGAATGAATGGGGCCATGTATCATGAGATTTTAAGTGCAAACCTCCTTCCATCAGCAAGGGCACTGAAAATGAAACATGGCTGGGTCTTTCAGCATGACAATGACCCCAAGCACACCTCCAGGGCAACAAAGGAGTGTCTTCGTAAGAAGCATTTCAAGGTCCTGGAGTGGCCTAGCCAGTTTCCAGATCTCAACCTTATAGAAAACCTTTGGAGGAAGTTGAAAGTCCGTGTTGCCCAGCGACAGCCCCAAAATATCACGGTTCTTGAGGAGATCTGCATGGAGGAATGGGCCAACAGACAAGCAATAGTGTGTGCCAACGTTGTGAGGGCTTACAGAAAACGTTTGACCTCTGTCATTGCCCAGAAAAGATATATAACAAAGTATAGAGATGAACTTTTGTTATGGACCAAATACTTATTTTGCACCATAATTTGCAAATAAATTCATTAAAAATCAGCAAATGTGATTTTCTGGATTTGTGTTCTCATGTTGTCTCTCATAGTTGAGGTATACCTATGATGTCAATTACAGGCCTCTCTTATCTTTTTAAGTGGGAGAATTTGTACAATTGGTATCTGACTAAATACCCCCCCCCCTCCCACTGTATATGGGTCAGGAATGCTGACTTAAGTCTCTATTTCCAGAGCTCTGGGAGCTTCAGAGTAATTTCTCAAATACTACAAAAGTGCACTTTATCTCAACACTGGGCATTTACAACAGTTTTTTTCTTGAATGCCCATTGGCACTATTTGTACTGAACATATTGTGCTAATGGTTTATTAATTACAAAAAAGCAATTATAACTTAAAATGGGGCCTAGAGGGACTCCTTTCAGTGTCAATCTACCCAACAATAAGTCTCACCAATTCAAAAGCACTGACAAAGAACCAGACACGACTAGACTTAACGTCAGGAAAAACCTTAACTTTGTGAGCTACTGAAGGTTTTAGTAGACGACTCAGAGTAGATACCAAGTTAAACCTCTCACCACCCTGAATAGTTCAGCTGGATGCGATATGCTACAAAGAAATCCAATTTCACAGGATTCAATATAGTTCAACACATGCCCAATGCTTCTGGGCTTAAGGCCATCATAAAAATCCTGATTTGCTCTATTCCGTTTTTTGTTGTGGATACACAGACACTTTACTACCATACAGGCTATTATAGCTAATGGAAACCATTACATGCTTCCCAAATGACAATCTATGCCCCTCCTCTCATCTTCCCTAGGTGGAAAAGTAAGCATGATATTCTACGTGGAACCTGCTGCAACTGCAGCAGATCACTTTCCAAAATAACTTGCTGACCGAAAGGTTGGCAGTTTGAATCCAGGGAATGGGGGTGAGCTCCCACTGTTAGGCTAGCTTCTGCCAACCTTGAAGTTGAAACCATGCAAATGTGAGTAGATAATAGGTACCACCTTGGCGGGAAGGTAATGGCGCTCCATGCAGTCATGCTGGCCACATGACCTTGGAGGTGTCTACAGACAATGCCGGCTCTTCGGCTTAGAAATGAAGATAACAACAACAACAACCACAACATTGTTATACTCCTCCACTATCTCCCCGAAGGGACTTGGGATGGCTTACAGGGGGGGGGGGGGCAAGGTCACTTTACAGATAAAAACAGCATTAAAATCTATCAAAGAAAACATAGCACAATCAAAGACAACATCTTAAAACAATAGGCTGAGATAAAGCTAGGGTCGGGCTCAATTAAGTGCAATGCTTCCGAATTGGGGCCAGTGGAAAGTGCGAAAATGAAATAAGCAAGGGCTGAGGGATACCCTTAAAAATATCAAATTCTGGTGGGCCAGAAACAAAGTGCATGGCTTAGAGTAGGAATGAGATAGTTCTCTGGTGAAAACTGCCTAATCAAAGTCACGACAGAACATCCAAGTTTTTAATTCCCTACGCAAGATGGACAAGCAAGGGGCCTGTCTGATCTCCCTAGGGAGGGAGTTCCAGAGCCGGGGGGCCCACCACTGAGAATGCCCTCTCCCTTGTCCCCACCAACTGTGCTTGAGACAGTGGCGGAAGCGAGAGGAGGTTGTGCACACACTGGGGGAATGGTTATACAAATGAATGGATAACCAGGCTGAGTAAAATAAAATCTAAAACCCATAATTGTGTGCTCGTTCACAGAAAACCATACTTAATAAGCCTCAGCACTATAAGAGGGCTTTGTGAGGCCTGTCACTCTCGTTGCAACGGTGTATTAACGGTGAGGCCGTGGACCATATTTTAGTTCTTGAGGACCACTGGTGGTCCGCGGCCCACAGGTTGGGAACCACTAATGTGGAGGAAGTGTTTATTTATTTATTTATTTACTTTATTTGTATACCACTCTTCTCAGCCCTTAGGCGACTCAGAGCGGTTAACAGCAACAGTTTCAGTATACAAAGTACAAGGTTATTGGGTATTGAAAAGCAATCACATAACAAGTTAATTAAACAGTAAACATCAATACAACAATATGTCAATACATCAATATAACAAATCCATCAGATCTCATCACTAGAATCAGAATCCATTCTCGTTATCCATTATTCCATGTTCCGTTAATCAATCAATTGCACTGCTTAGTCAAATGCCTGTTCAAACAGCCAAGTCTTCACTTTTCTCCGGAATGTCAGTAAGGAGGAGGCAGATCTGATGTCTGCAGGAAGGGTGTTTTCAGACTCCTCCCAAGAGTTAATTGGGAATAATACAAGCTAAATGATACGTAGGTAAGATATTTTCCACTTCTAAGTGTCTGCACTGTGAAGTGTGAATAAGCCCACTTCTTATGCAAATTCTTGATGATTCAAGGGAAGACCAGTGTTAAATATCTGGCATAATCAGAACAAAAAACTGCTCACTACATTTGAGTAAAAGTTTAAAAGCGTAAGGTTATTAATGCACTCTGCCCCAATTATTCTAGCTTAACAAGATTCATGTGATACCATAACTTGCACAACAGATTTAAAGTTACTGTGCTAAGGACAGTAACTGCTCAATGTGGTACTCATTTTTGTTTTAAAGGCAAAGAAAGCACAGTGCTAACAGGCTCTATAACTGTTTAGTATTCAACAGGGTATGTGAACATTCAAGTGATAAATACTATTATGATTTTGAGCAGGAACATTTAATGTTTCTATCATCACACCAATTAGTTACAAGGCCATTAATTTTGTTGCTTGCTACTTTCACTTTTCCATCTATAACCTTCCACAAACTTACTATATATTGAATTTTCTATGACACAAAGTTCTAGTCTGATTTCTGTTACAGTGACATAAAGAAGGAACTGGAATGTTGCTTATACCCTATAGAAGACGTATATGGTATAAAAAGAAACAATTTTGGAAAACGTTGATGACTACTGAAGGGCCCTTAGAAAAGAGTTGGGGTGTGTGTACTGCCAGTGGAAAGAGCCAGTGGAAAGAAACTGACATAACAGCTTGTACAAAGGGAATCATGAACACAATAAAAAGCACTCATGTATAAACATATTATTATGCAATAAGATCAAGAATATAGGCAGCCAAAAGTGTAAGAAATTTAGAAATATCCCTAAATTAAATTTTAAAGATAAACTGTAGAAAATGTGTAACTGTTATTTTTTAAAAGTCAAAATCTCACACATTCCAATTCTCTAATGCATTCTCAGAAAAACGCTAACTTGTGGGTTTTAAGAAGCATAATTTAAAAATGCAGATGTGGACTTTTACAAAAATGGCAAAAAAGATTTCATAACTTCAGTACAGTATAAAGTTTTATACAGTACAAGCAATATGAAACAAAGGAGAATTCATGGTTGACTGATTTAAATCGCAAGTTAAGTTTCAGTTTCAATCACTACTTTAAATACAATTACTCATATTTCTAAACAGTGATGCTACAAATGTAATAAAACATCTCTGTGTATGGGACAACACAGCGGTTTACAAGCCATAAGAATATATTATTGCATTTCTTCAATTCTAAGACACTTTTTCCTATATAAACATCTCTAAAAATGAAATGCATCTTAGATTCACAGGTATATGTAATTTTCGTGGTGGTGGTAGTAAAATTAGGGCATGTCTTACAGTCGATGGCATCTTACAAATGAAGTATTTACCTAATGCTACTAATTTTAAAAAGAGTAATACACATCAATTCTCATTACTATCATACTCTTCTAGACTCTACTATCATATTTATTTCTAGAATTGTAAGTTTCCTCAGTGTTTCCTGTGTGATTATAGATAACTTGGTATGTGGAGGGGACATAGACATTAATTCATTTTGATTAGACTGTGAATAATAGATTTAGCTAGATTATTTGTGATGCAATTTCCTTTCAACTGTTATTTTGATATTAGTTAATAGAGAAATTTGGTCTTTTAAACCTGCACTGTGCTTCTAATCCTGTTGTCATGTTTTATTTACTTTTAAAATATTTAAGTTAAGTGTTGTTTTTAATGGGAGAGCTTACAATTGCTTTAAACAAATTTATTATATTTTTAACTGTATTGTATTTTAAACTATGTTGTGAGCAACCTATCATACTGGGTTAAAAGCAGGATATAATATAAAATAAAAAATGCACTACAAATCAATCAAACAAAGCAGATTCTTTACTGTAAAAGTAAAAGGTTTGTCGCCACCCTGTTGGAACGAAATGTATGCTTTCACATTCAACGAGGCTTTTTGAAGTCCAAAAGAGGAGGTTTTCTGGACTGAACGAAAGACTGCCTAGTCCCGTGATGGCGAACCTATGACATGTGTGTTGCACTAACATGCGTAGCCATTTTTGATGACATGCGGCAGCATACGGCCACATACAGAGAAATATTGGATTTCAAGATACACTGGTGAGTAATAGAATTTTGAAAGTCATCTTGACTATGGCTACCACACCTTATATACACTATATAAAAAACACTATACAGTTCATTCACTGGATAGCACCATGCACTAGAATTATGAGAAGAACAAAAACCTGTTTATAATACCATTCCTCCACACAATGCACATCATCTTCATATGACTGCCCCCAACTCCTCATCTTAAGTGTCTCTCTTAAATGAAGAAGGCTGAAAAGTAGCTGTTCCTTTTAGGTATTTTCTCTTTGGTAGTCTTTTCCTACATTTTCTCCATCCCGAGCCCACTTGAGGCAAATGGGAACTTGCTTTCCCAGAAGCACTTTGTGTGGCACAGGTATTGAAGGAGCCTCTGTTCTCCCTCCCAGGGCATAATGGGAGTTGAGTTTTTTCTCTCTGTGTGTTTCTCACTTTCTTTCTCAGCCAATAAGACACCTGGTTGACTGTGTCCATTCTCCTCTCCTCTTGTGGAATGCACTTGGGACTTCAAATCCCAAAACTGCCTCTTGTGGTTTTTTTTTTAAATGTCATCGTAAAAACTTTTTTAAAATTCCCCAAAATCAGTGGATTGGTGAAATGTTCTGAAACCTCTAGGCTTGCAGTCATAAATGTGGCCTACAACTGAGGCAAGTTTCATGCTGATAGGCCTAAAAAAGACAAGAGACACAAGCCTCTAATCAATGGACCAAATCTTACTGACATGAAAATTAAGTCCTTCTTCCAATTTTGGGAATTTCCTGGTAAATCTAACAGTTTAATTTAATCTGTAAGTAAATTAGTATTGTGTAGGGAAACATTTACTATGTTTCACTATTATCCTTTCTTCCTCTTTTAAACATTACACAACGTTTATGTACAACTAACATTTTCATTGAACTACCAGCATGGTCTCCTCCAAATCCCAGTTCCTGGTTAATCCCTGCCAAATCAGACATCACTGGAGTAAATACAAAAACAAAATCACATCCCCATTGTGTTTTGCTTTAATGAAGGTTGGTCAAGATGCAGTATAGCTACAAAGTTGCATGCAAGCTCCAGGGGGCTAATTTCCTTAAAAATCTAGTTTTCTTGTGTAAAAACTGACAACTTTCAGTGAATTCAGAAAGAAGTATGTATGATTATGATGATACTTAAGACAGATTTCATTCACTCAAATACAGGGAATGTCACAGTATGGAGATGTGGTATCTAAAACTGCCTAAAGAATGTAAGAAGACAGAATCTGTAAACAAAAAGAACAAAAAACTGCACTAGATGAGTGATACAAGCAGGGTCATAATTCTGAATGCAACAATTCAGAGATATATGAATAAGTACAAAGAGAACTCTTAGAATCATACGAGTTGGAAGAGACCTCATGGGCCATCCAGTCCAACCCCCTGCCAAGAAGAAGGAAAATCGCATTTTAAGCATCCCCAACAAATGGCCATCCAGCCTGTTTAAAAGCCTCCAAAGAAGGAGCCTCCACCACACTTCAGGACAGAGAGTTCCACTGCTGAACAGCTCTCACAGTTAGGAAGTTCTTCCTAATGTTCAGGTGGAATCTCCTTTCCTGTAGTTTGAAACCATTGTTCCATGTCCTAGTCTACAGGGCAGCAGAAAACAACCCTCCTCCCTCCTCCCTATGACTTATAATGAATACAGACACAAATAAAAAACAGCAAAAAAGATAGTACAACAAAACTCCTACAAATATGAAAATCAAAACAGTAATCTAGAGAGTGGAAATGCACAATACGCATTCCAATCCCTAAGAAATCAGACATAACAGTGCACAAAAACCATCAAACTATTCCACTTATTTCCCATCGAAGCAAAGAGATATAGTACTCAAGATTTTATAACAAGATTATTCACATCTACAAATTGATAAATATAAGCAAATAAAACCACAGCTCTTTGTAAATCTTGATCAGTCTTTTAGTCATGTGATTGTGGTAAATCGAAGTCAGCTTATCGGCATATAACTCATTCCTAAGAATCCGAATGCAAATATTTGTCTGCAAATACTTATTATAAAATGTTTAACACATAAAATTTATCATATCACATTTTACAGACAACAAAACTAATATAATGTGCTTAGCACAGGGTGCAGAAGTTTACAGATTTCTACAATCTAAGCCTTTTTTTTATTTTTATAGTTCATAAATTTATCCAGTAGTAGTTTTATATAAATTATGAATGAAGCATGCTATGTCAAAAGAGCAAGAAAGTTTAAGTTTGAATACAATTATTTCAAACGTTTTAATTCTTCCAAAATTTCCATCCCTCCTGAATAACCTCTCCTCATTTTTAAAATTAATTTTAAAATCTCGACACTCAGATTCCGGTCAGGTACACCAGTGGTTCCCAACCTTTTTTTGATCAGGGACCACTTTGACAAGGGACCACTCTCCAACATTAGTACCAAAATGTTTACAAATCAGTTTTTGGTCAACTTTAGATTTGGTTTGATTATTTGGGGTGCTGATTCGGAAAACTGCATTGGATAGACCACATCAGCTCTAGTTTCTGATACAGAACGTATGCCATCCTGTAGTCACCATCGCTTCGCCCACAGAAAACCATATTTAATACGCCTCAGCACTATAAAAGGGCTTAGTGAGACTAGTTGCTCTCGGTGCAATGGTGTAGTAATGGTGAGGCCGCAGACCATATTTTAATTCTTGCAGACCACTGGTAGCCCACAGACCACAAGTTGGGAACCACTGAGATACAAAGGTTTACAAATCAGTTATTGGTCAACTTTAGATTTGGTTTGATTATTTGGGGTGCTGATTCAGAAAACTGCATTGGATAGACCATATCAGTTCTAGTTTCTGATATAGAACATATGCCCTCCAGTAGTCGCCATCTGCTTGCCCAGATAAAACCATATTTAATATGTCTTGGCACTATAAAAGGGTTTAGTAAGACCAGTTGCTCTTGTTGCAATGGTGTAGTAACGGTGAGGCCACGAACCATATTTTAGTTCTTGCAGACCACTGGTGGTCTACAGACCACAAGTTGGGAACCACTGAGATACATGCATCCATCATCTTCCATGATGAAGACACAAAAAACTGTCATATTTCAACATCCAGTTTTTGAAATTTCAATTTTGGAAAAAACTATTGAATATATTTTTAGAATTTCCTATGAAAGCATGTCTTGTTTTCATTTCAACCTGTTTCAGAGGTGAGACTTTTTTAAAAAAAATAAATAAAAAACCAGTGAATCTAAGGTGCCATTGATTTTAAGGCACATCCCTTTTGTGGAGCCTCTAAAATGGGGGGAAAGTGTGCATCAGAATGGGTGAAACAATTGGTGCAGGTTTTCTGTAGTGGATGTTTTCATATGTATTAAATTTTAATGTGTTTAGAACTATTCTAAATTAAAGTTTTAAAGTCAGTTATTGTTCAATCTTTATCATTCCAGTTTTTCAGATAGTTTTAGCTATTTCAATGTACAGTACCAGCAGTATGGGAGAAAAACAGGAAATCAATTAAAACCTCTGTTTAACATACCCCATGATCTGTAGTTCCTTGTATGCTTTCTGTTTCTATTACATTTACAATATTGTTGATCTTAAAGCTTTCCCAATATGCTCCAGAAGTCATTTTTGTGACTTTTATTAATGGCATGCCAAACTTCTATTCTCATTAGAGTACAATATCAGTTTTCTGAAGGAAGTGTTTTTGTCTTTAATTGCTTCCTTGACTCTTATTACCCATGCAGGCATCCTTTTGGACTGTACTGCGGTATAGATTGTAGCTTGGCTTTTTAAAAAAACTTCCTCATGTTGTGGAGATCTGTCCCTTTCAACTTCCTTTTTAGCAGTTCCTCATTTCTGAGCAGTTTCTTCTTTTGAAGCAAATGTGTTTGCACTAAACTTTATTTAAAATGGTCAACCTTGCATATATTTCATAGGAATGTTATCACTGTTCCTGACTATTCAATATGGTAACACAGCACTCCATCTTCAGGGTGGCAATTAGCATTATAAATGGCATTTACATACAGAATTGTCTCTCCCCAGGATAGCTTCACAACTACCTATGGCACAATTATTTTAGAAATAGCCACCCATTATTACAGCATGTCAAGACTACCCTGAGTAGTCTTGAGGAGTAATGTATAGCTTCCAAAGAATAAAATCATTTTGATATTTTGGTACAGCAAGTTTGCCATAATGCATGATTACAATATACATTTTTAATTGGCTACAATGTGATTGTCATATTGAACATTTAATATTTGGGAACTGGTTCTTGCTTACATCTTAGCTCTTAGGGTTAACATCCCTGTGGTGTTTGTTTGCTGTCGATAGACCGGTTAAGATTTCCCCTCATTTTCTGTCCCTGTGATAATTGGATTTTGAAAAAAATTGGCTTGTTGTGGAAAAAAAGATTGGCACTAAAAGTTTCAGTGGAAACACCTTTTTCCATGATAACTCTTTCAGAAGTAAATTTGCCTTCCAAGGGGTAGATTTCTCTCACTTCCTGTAGTTTCGCCCCCATTCTTAACTATGACCCATTTGTAAGTCGGATGTTTGTAACTCAGGGATGGCCTGTACAGTGATACCTTGAGTTAAGAGTTTAATTTGTTCTGTGACTGAGCTCTTAACTCAAAACGTTCCTATCTCAAAGTGAATTTTCCCACTGAAGTGCATTGAAATGCTATTAATCTGTTCAAGCCACCCCCTCATTTTTGTTATGTGTTTTTAAATAAGAACAAATAATTTATATAATGCAGACTGTGCAAGGAAGCTGATGAAACCATGGATCATATCCTCAGCTGTTGCAAGAAAATCGCAGACTACAAACAAAGACACAACTCTGTGGCCCAGATGATTCACTGGAGCTTATGTCACAAGTACCACCTGCCAGCAGTAAAGAATTGGTGGGATCATAAACCCACAAAGGTCGTGGAAAATGAACATGCAAAAATACTGTGGGACTTTCAAATCCAGACTGACAAAATCTTGGAACACAATACCCAGACATCATGATTGTGGAAAAGAAAAAAGTCTGGATTATTGATGTTGCCATACCAGGTGACAGTCGCATTGAGGAAAATCAACAGGAAAAACTCAGCCGATATCAAGAACTCAAAATCGAACTGCAAAGGCTCTGGCATAAACAAGTAAAAGTGGTCCCAGTAGTCATTGGCGCACTGGGTGCTGTGTCAAAAGATCTCAGCTGGCATTTGGAAACAATAAACATCGACAAAAACACGTTCTGTCAACTGCAAAAGGCCACCTTACTTGGATCTGCGCACATCATTCGAAAATACAACACACAGTCGACTTGTGATTTTGTGATACAAGGAGTACAAGGCAACCTCTCAAAACCAATAGCAGTAAATAGGGGGGTGCGCCAGGGGTTCATCCTGGCCCCTATTCTGTTTAACCTATATCTGAACGACCCGGCCACCCATGTTTCACTACCAAATGGACATCCCCCTAAAATCTCATCCACCAATATACCGCTATTGCTATATGCAGATGATGCTGCCCTCATATCCTACACCAAGGTAGGACTCAAGCGAGTGCTGAGTGCATTCTACCAATACTGTGAGAAAAACCAGCTAAAGATAAACTATAGTAAAACCAAAATCATGGTCTTCTCAAAAAAGCGAGCCAGGCATAACTGGTACATAGAAAAAAACTTAACTGAACAACTTTCCAGTTTTAAATATCTAGGGGTTACCTTTCAAGCCTCAGGTTCCTGGGGATGCCACCAAAAAATGGCAGTTCAAAATGCCCTATCCAGTATTAAAGCAATAATTCGCTTTTTTTACACCAAAGGTGGCCAGTATATACCAGCAGCAACAAAGGTTTTCCAAGCAAAGGTAACAGCCCAATTATTATACGCAATTCCGGTATGGATCACAGGCTTCACATCTAGAGTAGAACAAGTTCAATCAGGGTTTCTTAGAAAGCTGTTTGCTGTCCCCAGTTGTGTTTCATCTGCTGTTTTAAGACTAGAATCAGGAACAGCCTCACTCGAATCACTGGCTTGGAGAAGGGCACTAGGATACTGGATGGAGAGGGTGCACAAAGGGCCTGAAGTGGGATATACATATTTGATTCAAAGAGACCTCTTTAAATCCCACCGAATCAAAGTGCTAAATCAGAAACTCAGGCAGATGGACCTCTCAGAGAATACATAGAGCGGTTTTGAGCATAAAAAGATAATGCAGATCTTAGCGGAACAAATCAGTGACATAGACAAACAGGACTCAATGACTCTGGCGTGCTCCACATGCTCTCCATTGAGTTTAGGCCTAACATTGAGTTTAGGCCTAACATTTACTTCTTTGGGAGGTGCCAAAGATTTAATGTCCTCAAATCAGCCATACTAGAGGGTAGATACAAAGGGACTGATTACAAACACAGAGTTTGGCCATGCGGGAAGGGTAAAATTGAAACTGTAATACATGTACTTTTTATTTGCACAATTTACAAGGATGATAGACTAAGGTTAATATCACCTATACTCACCAAGTGGCCAGGAAGAACCCTAAGTTGGTACTGCACTTATTTACTGTCTGATCTTGATATAAGGGTAACGGAACAGGTGGCCAAATTTCTGTTTGCAGCGGCAAAAAGCCGCAAGTGCTTCATGAATAACCTGTAAAGGCTGAGTGTAACAAAGAGTACTCGGGAGACTTATTATTAACTTGCAATCAGTTCCTGTTTTAGATTATATAGACAGTCATTCATCTGATAACGAATGGTGATACTTGTTTTTATTAATCATAAGCCAAATGTGATGTTATTAATTGTTAATTGTTGTATTTCATCATTCTACTTTTACTTGACTTAGCCGATGGTTTGTTGACCGAAATAAAGGCTACTGACTGACTGATTTATATCCTGCCACCATCTCCCCGAAGGGACCCGAGGCAGCTTACAAAGCACTCCAGGATGCACATATAACATACAACTGGTAAAAACAGTACAATGTATAAAATAAGTCACATAAAATTATAACAACATAGATCAGATGAAGAAATGGCACCTCAACAACCTCAAGCATATGTTATGGTTTAGTGAATTATAAAGTCTGAAACAGGACTAAGTGATCTATTTTTTAAAAGGTATTCCAGGTATTTAAAATATAACCATTTGGGTCTACAACCCAACCACAACAAGCAAGCAATAATTCGGGTGAAGTAATTTTGAAAGGGAGAGGATAAAACAAAAGACTCAAGCAATTAGATTTTACATATACAACAGTTCTTACTATACAATATAACAAACACAGTACCTGCATTCTTGCTTCCATTATTAAGTGTCTTCCACAGGAAAACCATGATAAAAAATGTTAGCGGCAATCTCTTTCATACACAGGCTTCAATGACTTCAATGACACTATTTTAGCTGTTGGTTCTAGCCAGATTTGGCAATTACTTATATGAACAAGTGACTAATAACCCTTAAATACTGCCCTATCCCTGAGATCAAGTGCAATGCCTTTCTATGCTAACTATGGGCTAAGAACATTGTGACTTTATTCAGGAAAAGTCTGACACTTACAAACCCTATCAGTTGTACTGCTTCCTGCTACCTGTACATAGGAAATACCAAGTGGAACAAATGTGATTCTTGAGAAAGTATGCCACACAGTTTAGAATATACAGTCTACATCAAAACAAAGTTCTTATTCAAGAAGCACATTCACTCTATTTGAGGATGGTCTACTCTGCATAAATTGTGCTTATCTTGTTCTTTCTGATGGACTTGAGCAAATTTCACAAATGTTTACTGGAACATTTGAAATTTCCATATAGATACGCAGTAATTATGTTTGTATATGTATTATCACAGAAGGTATTATATGTATTCTAGTCTAGATGGTATTTTTGGGGGGAAATGATTCATCAAATTACATCACATTTTTGGAAGAATAATTGATTATAAAAATAAGTTTCTCAACTCACATTTAAAAATACCAATTAAAACAAAATGAGTTGATAACTTTCCAATAGGCCTGGGTAACAACGCAAAAATTTGGTTTTGTAATCGTTTTGTAATTGGGGTGTTTTTTTGTTTCGTTATTTAAAATAATTACAAAATTTTCCCCCAAAAAAGTTCGGTATTTACGAAATTTCGTAAATATTTACAAAACATTTTGTAAAGATGGCACCCTTTTTTTTTCAATATTTTAAAAATATTTTTTAAATTTAATTATTAATTTAGTAGAATAGGGAGGAGAAATTAAAATTATTATTATTAAATTTAAATTATTATTAAGGAGGGAAGGCAGGCACTCACTCTGGCGGGCCCTCTCGCTCGCTCGCCACTCGCTCGCCCCTCTCGCTCGCCGCTTGTGGGGTTCAGAACGCTCTTTGATTGCAGGTGAACCATAAATCCCCGTAACTAAAACTCCCAAATGTCAAGGTCTATTTCCCGCAAACTCCATCTGTGTTCATATTTGGGTGTATATTGAGTGCTTTTGCCAAGTGTGGTCCAGATCCATCATTGTTTGAGCCCCTCTCGCTCTCCGCTCACTCGCCCCTCTCGCTCTCCGCTCGCCCGCCCCTCTCGCTCTCCGCTCGCCCGCCCCTCTCGCTCTCCGCTCGCCCGCCCCTCTCGCTCTCCGCTCGCCCGCCCCTCTCGCTCTCCGCTCGCCCGCCCCTCTCGCTCTCCGCTCGCCCGCCCCTCTCGCTCTCCGCTCGCCCGCCCCTCTCGCTCTCCGCTCGCCCGCCCCTCTCGCTCTCCGCTCGCCCGCCCCTCTCGCTCTCCGCTCGCCCGCCCCTCTCGCTCTCCGCTCGCTCGCCCCTCTCGCTCTCCGCTCACTCTGGATGTAGGTGAACTACAACTCCCAAACTCAAGGTCAATGCCCACCAAACCCTTCCAGTGTGTTCTGTTGGTCATGGAAGTCCTGTATGCCATGTTTGGTTCAATTCCATCATTGGTGGAGTTCAGAATGCTCTTTGATTGTAGGTGAACTGTAAATCCCAGCAACTACAACTCCCAAATGTCAAGGTCTATTTCCCTTAAACTCCATCTGTGTTCATATTTGGGCATATGGAATATTTGTGTCAAGTTTGGTCCAGATCCATCATTGTTTGAGTCCACAGTGCTCTCTGGATGTGGGTGAACTATAATTCTCAAGGTCAATGTCCACCAAACCCTTCCAGTTTTTTCTGTTGGTCAAGGGAGAACTGTGTGCCAAGTTTGGTTCAATTTCATCGTTGGAGTTCAGAATGTTCTTTGATTGTAGGTGAACTATAAATCCCAGCAACTACAACTCCCAAATGGCAAAATCAATTTTTTTTTGAGTGAAGGACATAAATTGGGTTGTTAGGTGTATTGTGTCCAAATTTGGTGTCAATTCGTCCAGTGGGTTTTGAGTTCTGTTAATCCTACAAACGAACATTACATTTTTATTTATATAGATTATTATTATTATTACTGGAATGGTCTGTTGAGTATGTCTTCCCCGCTTTTTCAAAGACTTGGGCTGCCATTAAACCTGTCACAAAGGGCTTGTGTTGCGAATACACGTGTGTCGAAGACTCTTGTTTACCAACGACCGAGAGGCTTCTGGGAGTTGTCGTTCCTCAGCTCCGTCTGGAGCGCTTTATCAAGGAGAACCGAACGACAATTCCCACAGGCCTCTTCGGCTTTGGGAGGCCGGCCTGTTTTCCTCTTCGGGCCGTGCGATTGGCTCCGCGTCCTGTCAAATGGACTGCGCGAAGGACATCAAAACAAGGCTGCTGTTAACGGAAAAAAACAGGATAAGCACTTCGAGCATCCAATGAGGGGAGAGGGAAGAGTGACGGACGGTCACGTCAGCCACCCAGAGGCTGAATGCAGCCTAAAGTGGGCGGGCCTGTGGCAAAAGAAGGCAAGACACGGAGGAGGGGGGAGGAAAAAAAAAACCTGAGGGAATCTTGTAATGGCGACGGGTTTGGTAAGTACCTCAGAAGTTTTCGACCGTGCGCCAGAGTTTTGAGGCTGAGAGGCAGCGATAAATGGGAAGCGCCTTGTTGGAGGCCTGTTTCCCCTCACAGCCTGGGGACTGTCATGACGCGGGGAGGGAGTGTTGTTGTGGTTCTGTACTTTATGAAGGGGAAGAGAGAGAGAAAGGGGGGCCTCTTTGACGGGGCAAAGGGGCCGAGGAAACGCTCTCCGCTCACTCGCCCCTCTCGCTCTCCGCTCGCTCGCCCCTCTCGCTCTCCGCTCGCCCCTCTCGCTCTCCGCTCGCTCACCCCTCTCGCTGGCCAAGTGTGGTCCAGATCCATCATTGTTTGAGTCTGTAGTGGTCTCTGGATGTAGGTGAACTACAACTCCAAAACTGAAGGTCAATGGCCCACCAAGCCCTTCCCTGACAGATGGCCATCCAGCCTCTGTTTCAAAGAGTCTCCACCGCACTCCCTCTGGGGCAGAGAGTTTCACAGCTGAATGGCTCTCACCGTCGCCGCTCGCTCGCCCCTCTCGCTCGCCCTCTCCCTCGCTTGCTCAGCCGGCAGAGCTCCCAGCAAGCATCGGCAGGCGGCCATCTTAGGTATTTCCGAAATGGACGGAAATACAAAATTTTTTGGCGCCTGCCGTTTCGATATTTAAAAACACTTCCAGGTTAAAAAAAAAGTTTTGTTATCGTTTCGTAATTAAAAAAATAACGAATTTTTAACGAATTAACGAATTAACGAAACGAATAGCCCAGCCCTACTTTCCAATGGTAAAGTGATTTTCTGTAACATTTAAAACATTTAGTAAACTATGGCATACATTATTTATAAATCCAACTAGAGTGGACTGTAGTTGGATTAATGGACCTTAGATAAAAGGTGGCAGAAATATACACCATTAATTAAAACTTGTTACAAAATCATGAATCATGAAACTAAAACTACAGCCTTAAATAGTAATGCATACCTATACCTCTCTCTTATTTTGACTGGATCTGTATGAAGGCATCACAAAAAAATATGATTTAACAAATTCATTTACATGTACAAAAGGAAATGCACTTTTAAATACTGGTAACAGAATATGTACCACTGACATTTTAAAAAAGAATTCCATACCCTACAAAGTCAAAACAGAAGATTTACTTATGTTAACTTTTAATCACACAACAGAAGTACTGTTCTAAGGAATTTATTTCTTTGCTGTAACAGTGGGCTGAATTCCACAAGTGCTCCTACCAGGACCGAATAAGTTTTAAACTGGTTATCACTAAAGAAAATGAAATTTGATCTGCATGTGTGTTTAGGATACAATGGTACAATTTTCCTTATTCCTATTAACACTGGGATACACTGCTGTTTGCAATACAAAATGCTTTTCTTTGTAAATCTCAAAGTTTTTTAGAACTTCTAAGCCATTATGTCCTGCAAGAAATATACTTTCACCATGCTTTCTTCAAACTTTCTGTTAAGAACCTTGGGATCTCTAGAGTAACAATATCAGCTCTATGGAAAACACCCTGATGACTACCACACCACAGTAAAGAGCATCTAGCCATGGTAGGAAGGAAGACCTTCTCCGCCATAATGCATATCACTTGGTCTTTCCATGGTAGTGGTTGCCATTTTTATTTACCTAAGATGATATCACATTTTGTTTTCTAAAGCGGAGCTGCCCACTTTGCTATCACCCACTTTGCTGCTGCAGAGTTCTTAGAAACGTTAGAGAAACCAAAATATCTCTCTGGCTGAGAATTCCAAAGGCTCTAACCTAAATTACATTTCCCAGAATTCTGCAGGAACTAAATGGGTACCTCTGCTTTAGAATGCTAATGTGATAGCATCCACAGACACTGTACTGATCTTTAAAGATATATTCTTCCCCTGGTGGGCTGAAAAAAATCTTTTAATATTTTTATTGTGTTAAATAGTTCTACTGTATTTTGCTAGTTTTCAGGTTGAGAGTACGTTGTAATACTCATAAGCAACATACAAAAATAAATGTACATATGCATCATACAGCAAATGTGATATTAGTTTTGCTTAACCTTTTACCTTAAATACAGGATCACAACACCGTGTGAAGTAACTAGAAGAGCTGTAACCTTAAGAAAATGGGGATGTAAATATATGCTACACTCAGTGGGATGGACTAGAGTTATACTCATACTAGAAAAAAATAACTATATGAATTTCAGTTAATCATTAATAATTTTAAAGGGCCCCACTATAATTTCTATTAGATGTATTTATTTTGTTATAAATATTAGTGCCCAAACAGTATAATATGTTCAGTACAAATCAGTTTACTAAGTGTGATAACCTGAGGCAATAAAAATCTTTATTTTTTTAACAAAATAACCCTGTTGGTATGCAGGGAAAAGTCAAAATTTATTATACAAAAACACCATTATTAGGGATAACTGGATTTTAAAAACAAAACTACAATCAAGTTTCTCATTTTAAACCAAAACAGTATCAAAAGGTAATACTTTTAAATAAAAAAGATGTTTAAATTAATATTTTTCGAGGGGAAAGGTCAAACAAATGATTATTTATTCTGTCAACAATATATACCTAGAAGGATTAGTATGACTTTACAAGAAACTCACTGACAATAAAAACTACTCGAGGTAACTATTATTATAAACAAGAATAGTACCAAAGTAGTAAGCAGTAGTAAGCAAAGCATAAGATATAACTTATACCAACACATTTCAATTTGACTATTTTAAACATTTGCACTTTGTGCATTACTGAGAACATTCATGCTTTGAATCACTGGAATTACATTTCTAGTTCTATTTCCTATAAAAACAACTGCAATGACAAGCAATGTTTATTACAACTTTTCAACTTGAATATTTAGCCATTAATTTGAAGTGAACTAAGAAAATCTCCCATACAATGTTAGTAATTATAATTTATCATGTCAGAAGACCACCATACTATCTTCTTGTTATTGTTCCCCCTCTTTCCTTGTGTGGATTTGTGAAAAATTTAATAAAAAATCATTTTTTAAAAAAAAGAAGAAGACCACCATACTACCCTGAAGGTTGCGGCAAATCAAAGTGAACATATAATAATAATAATAATAATAATAATAATAATAATAATAATAACAACAACAACAACAACTTTATTTTTATATCCTGCGTCCATTTCCCCGAAGGGACTCAGGGCAGCTTACATGGGGCCAAGCCCAGTCAACAGTTAAAACATAACATGTACAAAATGCAATCATCAGTATAAAAGCAACATAAGCAACATAACAATAAAACAAGCATCAGAATCAACAACCAATAGTATAATTCAAGTCTCACTGTAGGAGGGTAGACTTGTGTACAACAATTTAAAAGGTAGATCTAATGAGTAAAGTGCATAGGTCATAAAGCAGCAAAAGGATAAGAGCAATTTCAACTAGATAATTAAAACTTTGGATAGAAGAGTAGTAAGATGCAAGGACAAGATTTTAGGCCATAGCTAGGGCCAGCTGTCCAGGAAACTGTCTAATCAAATGCACAATGGAACATCCAGGTCTTTAGTTCTTTACAAAACGTGGATAGGGAGGGTGCTAGCCTAATATCTCTGGGGAGGGAGTTCCAGAGTCAGGGTGCCACAATCACGAAGGCCCTTTCTTTTGTCCTCACCAACTGCACCTGAGACAGGGGTGGAAGCAAGAGGAGAGCCTCCCTGGAAGATCTTAGAGATCGTGTGGGCTCATAGAATCATAAAGTTGGAAGAGACCTTGTGGGCCATCCAGTCCAACCCCCTGCCAAGAAGCAGGCTCGTAGGGAAAGATGCGGCCACAGAGATAGGCAGGTCTCAAACAGTCTAGGGCTTTATATGTGATCACCGCCACCTTGAATTGGGACCGGAAACTTATCGACAGCCAGCGGAGCTGTTTAAACAGGGGGCTGACTGCTCCCTGTAGCTTGCTCCAGTTAGCAGTCTGGCCACCAATCTTTGCAACAATTGCAGTTTCAGAGCCATCTTCGGGGTTAGCCCCATGTAGAGTAATCCAACCTTGAGGTAACAAAGGCATGGACCACCATGGTCAAGTCAAACTTTTTGAGGTACGGTTGCAGCTGGCGCAAAGCTTTAACTGTGCAAAGGCCATCCCAGCCACCGCCAACACCTGAGAATCAAGCGTCAGAGCAGAGTCTAGGAGAATCCCCAGACTGCAGACCTGAGTCTTCAAGGGGAGTGTAACCCCGTCGAGCACAGGTTGCCGTCCTACACTCCGATCGGCCAAACAACTGACCAAGAGGACCTCCATCTTATCAGGATTTAGCTTCAGCTTGTTGGCCCTCATCCAGCCCATCACAGCGGTAAGGCACTGGTTCAGGATCTGAGCAGCTTCCTTGGAATTAGGTGGAAAGAAGTAGTAGAGTTGCATGTCATCTGCATAGAGATGGCAGCAAACTCCAAAACTTTGATTGACCTTGCCCAGCGACTATCTGAGTTTTGAGTGCTAAGTAGGGCTAAGCTTGATTAGTATCTGGATGAGAATCATCAGGGAATATCAAGGAAATCCTGAAAAGGGCAAGGAATGAATCCTGAGTGAAAATCTAGAGAGCTAGTGCCTGACATAGTTGATAGTAGCAGGCTACATGAACCCATTTGGTAATTTTGTGTAAGAAAGCTCCCTGTGTTTCTTGTGCAACAATTCTATAGGAAAATGAAAGCCTTGCCCTTCCAAATTTCAGACTAAAAGTCCTATCTAGTCCAGTTGGGATGTCCAATGACAGCACATGTAGTGCTTTTTGTATATTCTTGCATGGCAGGGGGCACTGGATGATGATGATGATGATTATTATTATTATTATTATTACCCTGCCACCATCTTCTGGAGGATTTGGGGCAGCTCACAAAGCACTCAAAGGTAAAAACATGCAAAATACAAAAAGTGCAAAGACAATAACACAAAGCAATACCAATCAACATAAACATCATAAAAGCCCCCTGATTAAGATCAGTAAAATACAACAATAGCTGCAGATTGCCCTTGTGGTCTCTTCCAACTCTAATTCTAAAGCCAACTGTTGGTGCACAGATTCCTCACTCTTTCCTTATGATTTTTTGTATTAACACATTCCCAGTTTAACTATGTTTCTCTTAACTATTACAAAATATGACATTTAAAAACACTCTTTAACTAACAAAGATTTATTTCCTTTTAAAATATATGAGCAAAGATCTGCTAAGCCAGATGTCATTATGTATCATGGAAAGCCTTCACATTGTTCAAGTAAAACTCAAGAACAGGCCTGACCAACTTATGGCTCATAAAGGGCTTCCCTATGGCCCACGGAAGGCAGTCAGGGGAAGGGGCGAGCAGCAAGGGGAAGTCTTGTCCATTCGCCAGTTTCCTGAGGCAGGCAAAGGGGCAAGGCTTCCCCTTCTCCCCTGACCTTTTTGCGGCCTGCCTCAGTCAGTCAATTAAAGAAAGGGCTGAAGCCCAGCCTGTTCGCTAGCTTCATGCCATTTCTGAGGCTGGTAAAGAAGTGAGGCTAACAACCTCATCAGATCGGTTGATTTGCATGTCATACACAGCTTGCTCTCCACTTTCAACACAGAGCATAGGGACTTTTGGCCGGGCTCCATGCCAGTAGGGGAGAGCAAGTGGTGTATGATGATGCTGCAGTAACATGCAAGGCTTCCTGTATTGCCTTCAGAACAATCAGGGCAAGCCAGGCGGCAAACACTTCTCCCCGTGGGATGGGGTCCCAGGTAAACTAAGTAGTGCAGGGCATGGAGCAACAACTTCCCCACACCCACCAACTAGACCCCATGGATTCGCCACAATGCATGATGAATCCATAGCCCTTTGTGATGAGGTCCTTAGTCAGGAAGGCAGCAAAAGGGCCAAACTCGATCAGTCAATAGTGGTGATAGAAGGGCAGTTTGTCTGCACCTTTCTCTGAGGCAAAATGTGACTCAAGGCTGAGAGAGTGTAACTCATTCAAAACACTCATTTATTAATAACTAGCTTATGTATCCAATGTTGTCCAGATATGTATTTTAATGCTAATTATTAAAAATTTCTCATTGTTAGCATTATAATTGTATGATTGCTAGGCAGCACAGGCTTAAATGCATTATTCAGGTTTTCTTACTGTTCATATTTAGTTAATTAACAAAGTAACTTTTCCCATTCATGTAATTTCATAATAAATGTAATCTTGCACAATCCGTATAATAAATCAAACTTCCCTTTTTATAATATAGTTTATTCATAAATTATAGCTTTACCTGGAAAGTGAGATACTAAAAGCTTATCTGCTGTCCAAAGAGGTTTTACCTATTTTAATTTCAGTCTCTTACTACTGACAAGTTGTGCAGACCCACTCTAGTGCAATGCAAATCAAAGTAATGTTTCTTGGATTGGTGCTGATATCCAAGCCAATGGCTTTCCAGCCCCAAATGGTAACAAGTATGGTGCCAGTCCTTAGCACAGTAGAAAAAATAAAATTGTCAGACAGTCTGATAAACAATGCTCTGGTGAACACCTGTACTGAAAAAAGCATTGTGGAGAAATTCCTAGCAAGATATTCTATGAGCCCTAATCTGATCATTTATGTTTTGATTAACTAGAAGCAGTTGTGACAAATCTGAAACACGCTACTTCCAGGAAGGGGGATTTGATGAATTCCAGAATTCCATCCTGAGATGGGAGAATTTATTAAAATGACTGTTCACTGATGGGTCTATGGACCGTAATAAATAGTGTTGTTAAATATAACAGCAAGAATTATGCATATGATAAACAGTATCTATTCTACTGAGGCCTTTTAAAAACTCTGCTAAACATTCAAACAACTAACACCTTTAATACAGTACTGAAACTCATTAAGCTACCAATGGAGAAACTAAGTGTAACTATTTCATATGTGACAATTTGCTTCACCGAAAGCATTTCATGTAGGCAAATGCCATTTTATTTATTTTTAATTATTTTTATTGAAAAGATTTTTTCGACATATACAAATGCCATTTTAAAAGCAGATGGTAGATCACACTCAACATAAAATCCATAGATTTGAGACAAATAAAAACTTCCATCACATGCCTATATATGATGAGCATACATTTGCTCACTATGCAGAGAAAGGGCAACAAATCATATTTCTTTATAAATTGACAGCACATATCCAAAAATCCCCATGGTATCAAATTACTTGTGGATTTTTAGAATTGAAGCTATTCCTAGAACAGTATGCAAATTTGTTAACTGTTCCATTAAAAGGGGAGTTTTTTAAGGATGTTTCTTGCTTTCATAGTCACAAAGGTAATATGTTAGACTCGAGACAACTAAAATCAACACTACTAAAAATATGTTTTACATTTACATGTATTACTTTTGGAAGGGAAAACCTTTGACACATACCAATGTAAACCTAAGTGTCCCCCAACAGTTTAGCACCTTTGAAGATCAAAACATTAAGTATAATATTAAATATAGGGACCAAATCTCCCAATTTTAACAACAGCATTTAATCGAACTCAAATATGACAGGGTCTATATTAGAATGATGAAAGTATCCAATACCAATTAAAAATAATTTGCATATGCTTAAAAATAGTCTCTCTAAATCTAAAGCTTCATTTCTTGCAGAGCTTCTGCCTGGAGGGTGCTTCTAAGACTAAACACTAAGCACTTAGCCATTAACTTATGACATATTTCCGATGTATCCCAGAATACTGAGTAACAGCCCTATAACTTTCCTAATGCTAGTCACATCTCCAGCTGGTGAGAGTTGACTTTTTTGCTGCATAACCTCCACTGGTAACAAATGCTTACACAAAGTATACCAGAACAGTAATATTGAAGATTGTGCTATACATTAAGGCCCAGAGTGAAATCAGCTTAAATGTTTTATCAAACAATCACTTAAGAAAGATAGGAGAACAAAAAGACAACAATTAAGTATACAGATGTAGGATATGATCACTGCCACTTAAAAAGAAAAGCAGAACCATTTTGTATTTACAACTAACTTAACTAATAAAAATAGTTTTAACCTTACCTAAAGTCAAAGTTCTGACTGGAAGTCAGTTGCTAAAATTTTCATGAAAATCCAAAATCATGTCAGTGTACTCATAATAACTTCTGCAAAGGTTACGCAAAAAAGAAGAAAAAAGTTTTTTTTAATTCAATAAAATCCAATGGAAATTAAACATAATCAGCAACCCTAAAATTTATCTAGCAGCTGCTAAGCAGGAGGGGAGAAAATTAAACAGAATGGCTTATAAGAAATCACGAGTAGCTAACATCTTGAACTAGAGCAGTCCACACTGCAAAATACTGTCACAAGTTTCCCTTGTTATTGGTATGATTTAAGTAACATTGTGAGATATCAATTAAAATGTTTTACATATGTCACAGTATTGTCCAAGGCCTAGAGCTAGAATGGTTATTATTCCTGTTCAGGAAACATTTCACTAGTTTCAGAAAGAGGATAAATTAGTCAGTGCACATGACATTATTAGCTCAAGCACAGAAATTGCATATTGTAGCCAATATAAGTTAAAGACCATACAAAAGTATTTTAAAGTTTTTTAAAAATATATGCAATTGTGCATGCAGACAGCCTCCTGGGAAAAAATAAGCTTCAAAATATTTGTGTACAAGTTGTCTTGAAGGCATATTTGCACAATACAGAAAAAGAAAAGTTGAATTCACCAGCTATCAATAAGAGTACTACTGCTTTACCTATCCTGCATTAAGCTCAAGTTAAGTGACATCTAATTATGATTCAGCAAAATTAATTTGAGAAGTTTACTGACAAGATTTTCAACAACTGCTGACCTCCACCTAGAATGCTCTTCATCTAGCTGTTAACTTTTACCAGTATGTTAGAAGAAACAAACCAGCTGTTCCAACAAGTTGAATTAGTTTTAGCTAACTAAAATTAACTCTAACAAGGAAAATTCTACCATCCAAAAATATAAGAGATATATATGGGCCAAGCCTTTTACCCATAAGTTCTATCACCAAATTTGGTATATTGCACAGTGAAGCAATAATATAGTAGATACACTACGCAATGGTCCTTCCCCAAATATATTATCACTTCTTTGTTTTATGATTGAACACAGTGAAGGGCACTATCCAATAACGCTGGTTATAAACATTTTTTTTAAAGCCATTCCATGCTTACTTATGTGGAAGGAAGCCACATAAGTGATATCTGAGTAGCCACGGGCAGGACTGAATTGTTACAATGGCTAGTTACACGTAACTTTGAGAAAATATGTTCAGCTGCAACCTTCTTCATATAGGTGTATGAATATGCATATGCACATAATAAAAATGACATGCTCTGCTCAGGACAAATGTCTTCCTGCTAATTTTGCCTTAGTGGCTTCCAGTATTATGATTATGGTAACTTCAAATGACACCGCTAGGGGCAGGGTACTATTTAAATGTAATTAGTGTGAGGAAAGGTAGTTCCAAAATGGCAGTTGAGAAGGAAGACCCCAGTGAAGATCATAAACTACACTGTGGGATTCTGTAGAGATCCGTTCTGGTCCCTCTATGTTAAACCATTGGGAGAGAGGTCAGTGAGGGGTGGACTATCAAAGCTCTGTATTATTATTATTATTATTATTATTATTAACTTTATTTGTACCCCGCTAGCATCTCCCAAAGGACTCGATGCGGCTTACAAAGGCCAAGGCCACAATAAAACAACAATATAACAATTACATATAAACCAAAAGCAAATCAAAAACATTGAAGCAATAACAGTAAACAATAAAACAACACACCGTGATACAATAAAAACTAGGCCCGGCAAATGTAACGGATATAGATTAAAAAGTGCTGAGTATGCTGAGTGATATACAGGGTTAGTCAAAATGAATAGGCCAATAAGAAAATTAATTTTAGACGAATGTATGTTTATTGTAACCAAACTACAGCTACGTGCAGACAATCTTAATCTCATTTTAATGGGGAGATCACAGGTAAGTTCTTAGCCAGAATTGAGAACTGTAATGTACAATACTCAGGAAAGAAGAAAATTACTGATAGACAGGGAAATTACTCCAAGAATTAACATCTTTGGCAGTGCTGCAATATTCTTGATAAATCAAGTTAACAATCTGGGAGTGCTTTGCTCCTGAATGCTGATGTAGCACTTCTGACAAGAGTATTTATGCTTAGCTTTAGAGGTGACTGATCTGGTCACAATCAAATGTACTGTCTTGCTCATATGGGCTATACTATTGGAACATATGTTATAAGGGTCAGTTCTTGAACCAGGCTTAGGACCTTCACAATGGAGAGGAATGCACTAGTAAAAAAAATGAGACAAGTGTTAAGAGCCCATGTGACCAGTTATTACCTCAACTGCTTTGGTGTAATATGTCAGTTATTCTACTTAAAATGTAAAAAATGGGTTAGAGTCAGTGTCACATTCCTCCTAATGCTCTTTTACAGTTGCTCAGATTTTCTAACAAGGCCTTGTTCAGCATCTCACTGCTGAGTAAAATACAGCTTTGTGGATTCTCAGAATAAGGTCTTGTTCAGTATGATGTCGAAGTTCTAGCAGTCTCTGTGTTACCAAAAATCACCACAATGACTTTCCAAAAACTAATAATACCATTCTATTTTGTAAATAGTTTAGGCTATGATTACTCCTTGTTCTTGGACAGTGACAACCACCTATTTGTGTGTCTGAATATTTTATTTTGTACTGCTTCAAAGAATCTACCCTTGTTTTAAGTGAAGCATTAACCACCTTGGACATTCCTTAAATGGAATGGAAACTGTGAATATAAACATTTTAATACAGAAGAAACCAAACTGTCTAAATCAGTATTTCCCCAAACGCTGCTCCTGCAAGTGTTATGAACTCTCTGACCACTGAACAAAGTGGCTGATGGGAGTTGAGGTTCACAGAATCATAGAGTTGGAAGAGACCTCATGGGGCATCCAGTCCAACCCCTTGCCAAGAAGCAGGAAAATAGCATTCAAAGCACCTGAAGGAACAGAACTGGGGAATTATTATTGGCGTAAACACATCTATTTGAGACATTTTGGTGGGATTACGGAGGTTACAAGTGGCAGAAAGGGAAGCAAAACACAGGTTACCACACAAAACCCCTAGCAAAAAGAGAAGCACACTTGCCACTGCACTGACTCCCCAAAAGCCTGCCAATCAGGCCCCGGGTTCACATCCAGGAGGTTGTGGATCAGTGTTGGAACTCTGAGGCCCCTTCCACGCAGCTGTAGGACCAAGCCTGCTTTATCTGCTTTGAAGTGGGTTATATGGCAGTGTGGACTCAGGCTCCTTCCACGCAGCTGATTAAAATCCCACATTGTCTGCTTTGAACTGAAATATATGGTAGTGTGGACTCTGATATCCTAGTTCAAAGCAGTTATTGTGGAATTTTATGTCTTGATATTCTGGTTTATATGGCTGTGTGGAAGGGCCCTCAGATAACCCAGGAGCCATCCGCACAGCCCTATATCCCAGAATATCAAGGCAGAAAATCCCACATTATCTCAGTGTGGACTCTGATAACGCAGTTCAAATATGATATTGTGGATTATCTGCCTTGATATTCTGGGTTATGTGGCCGTGTGGAAGGGCCCTCAGATAACCTAGGGTCCTTCCACACAGTCCTATATCCCTGAATATGAAGGCAGAAAATCCCACATTATCTGAGTGTGAAGTCAGGGCCCTTCCACACAGCCCTATATCCCAGAATATCAAGGCAGAAAATCCCACAATAGCAGCTTTGAACTGGGTTATCTGTGTCCACACTGATTTTCTGCCTTGATATTCTGGAATATAGGGCTGTGTGGAAGGGCCCTCAGATAATCCAGTTCAAAACAGATAATGTAGGATTTTCTGCCTTGATATTCTGGGATATAGAGCTGTGTGGAAGGCCCTCCAGTTAAAAGATGATATTGTGGATTATCTACCTTGACATTCTGGGTTTCATAGCTGTGTGGATGGGCCTTCTGATAACCTAGTTAAAAGCTGATATTGTAGATTATCTGCCTTGATATTCTGTATTATATTGCTGTGTGGAAGGGCCCTGACTCGTCCACAGAGAGGTCTACACTGTAGAATTAATACAGTTTGGCAACACCTTCAAGCTCAATCCTATGGAACCATGCAAGTTACGGTCTGGTGAGGCACCAGCACTCTTTGACAGGAATGGCTGAAGCCCTTGTAAGCCTACAACTCCCATGATTCCGCAGCCTCGAGCCTTGGCAGTCAATGGGCTGGTGTCAAACCGCGTTAATTCTACAGAGTAGACGCAGCTGAAGTGACCAGGCGACCTAGCACCGTAAGCCTCAGCTCAGGCTCTCTCTCTGGCTGGAAACGACCGCGACCCAAGGCAGAGAGGAGGCGGCGAAGGGTCTGTCCCGCCTCAACTCTCCCCCCTCAGGGGCAGCGGGCCCAATCCCGGGGGAGGGTCCCGGGCCCCCTCAGGCCTTGCGTGGAAAGGGGAAGCAGCAGGAGCCGCGGCGAGGCCCGAGGGGGGAGCCTTACCCTGCTGCTGCTCCGCCGGCTCCTCCTCCTCCTCCTCCGACCGGCAAGGCGGGCACCTCGAGCCACCGCGGGGCCGCCACTGCCGCCTCCGGGAGGAGGGTTCCGTCCTGGCGCTGCGGCGGGGAAGGCCGGGCTCGGGCGGGAGGGAGGGCGGCGGGGTGCCTCCAAGGCGCCGCTCCCGACCTCCTTTGGAACCGTTCCGGCTTCCCAGTCGCTCCCGTCCCTCCTCCTCCTCTGCCGCCGCCGCCTCCTCCTCTCTCTCTCTCTCCTTCCCTCTCTCTCTCTCTCACTCCCTCACTCACTCACTCGCCTCAGCCAGCCGAGTCCAAATCAAAATAGTGTCACACAATATGGCGGCCACGCCAGTTGGCAAGTCTCGCGAGATCTTGCCCCGAGTGCTAACGGGATAGGGATGGACGGAGAGAGGGCGGGGCGGGGCGGGGCGGGGAAGAGAGACCCGGAAAAAAGAAGGGAAGGGCGGGGGGAAGAGCTCCCCCTCGGTTGCCTAGGCGACCGCTGGCCATGCTGAACGGGCCTTAGAACCCACCCAAATACCTGGGAGTCGCCCTGGACCGTGCCCTGACCTACAAGAAGCACTGCCTGAATATCAAGCAAAAAGTGGGCGCTAGAAACAATATTATATGAAAGCTGACTGGCACAACCTGGGCATCACAACCAGACACAGTGAAGCCCTTGTGCTATGCTACTCTGCTGCGAGTATGCATGCCCAGTGTGGAACACATCTCACCACGCTAAAACAGTGGATGTCTCCCTTAATGAGACATGCTGCATTATCACGGGGTGTCTGCGCCCTACACCACTGAAGAAATTACACTGTTTAGCCGGTATTGCACCACCTGACATCCGCCAGGAAGTAGCAGCCAATAGTGAAAGGACCAAGGCAGAGACATCTCTGGCCCACCCCCTGTTTGGGTATCAGCCAGCACACCAACATCTTAAATCATGAAATAGTTTTCTAAGATCTACAGAGACACTCGCGGGACACCTCAGCAAGCAAGAGTCCAAAAGTGGCAGGCTCAAACACAGAACCTCAATCAATGGCTGATACCAAATGAGAAACTCCCTCCCAGCCCACCTCCTGTTTGGGTATCAGCCAGCACACCAACGTCTTAAATCATGAAATAGTTTTCTAAGATCTACAGAGACTCTCGCTGGGGCACCTCAGCAAGCAAGAGTCCAAAAGTGGCAAGCTCAAACCCAGAATCTCAATCAATGGCTGATACCAAATGAGAGACTCCTTCCCGGGCACACAGAAAACTGGGCGACTTGGAAGGCGCTGAACAGACTGCGCTCTGGCACCATGAGATGCAGAGACAATCTCAAGAAATGGGGCCACAAAGTGGAATCCACAACATGCGAGTGTGAAGAGCAAACCACTGACCACCAATTGCATTTCAACCTGAGCCCTGCCACATGCACAATGGAGGATCTTCTTGCAGCAACACCAGAGGCACTCCAAGTGGCCAGCTACTCGTCAAGAGACATTTAATAGAATGCCAAGTCTGCAAACTTTGTGCTTTGTTTGTTTGTTTGTTTAATGCAATACAACTGTTTTGGTTTGCTCCTGACATGATAAATAAATAAATTCCCTTGTCACTCAGTTTCAGAATGTGGACGAACTGTCTTGATCTGGGTTACAGGGCCATGTAGATTGATATAATCCAGCGCAAGGCAGTTCATCTACATTCTGAAACTGGGTTATAGGGCAGTGTCGATCCATCCTGAGATTTAAAAGGTCATAGCATAAGCTTTCCTAGGTTTAAATGCCTGCAAGCACCTCAAGAAGTAACCTTACATCAACCAAAGTTTATGCCACAGGCTTTTTTCTTCTTCAGGGTGTATTTATACTATAGAATTAAGGCTGCTTTAATTGCCATGACTCATTGCTATGAAATCATGGGAATTATAGGCTGGATTTATGGCCCCTTCTACACTGCCATATAATCCAGATTATGCTAGAACAGATTATCCTAGACTCCTAGAACGATTCTATCAGCACTGCTTCCGGAAAATCCTGCAAATCTGGGAAGACAGGCAGACAAATGTCAGCGTGCGGGAAGAAGCAAAGACCACCAGCATTGAAGCAATGGTCCTCCGCTATCAACTCCACTGGACTGGCCACACTGTCCGGATGCCTGACCACCATCTCCCAAAGCAGTTGCTCTATGAACTCGGGAACGGGAAATGGAATGTTGGTGGACAGGAAAAGAGACTTAAAGATGGGTTTAAAGCCAACCTTAAAAACTCTGGCATAGACACTAAGAACTGGGAATCCCTGGCCCTTGAGCGCTCCAGCTGGAGGTCAGCAGTGACCAGCAGTGCTGTAGAATTTGAAGAGGCACGAATGGAGGGTGAAAGAGAGAAATGTCCCAAGAGGAAGGCGCGTCAAGCCAACCCGACCGGGACCGCCTTCCACCTGGAAACCAATGCTCTCACTGCGGAAGAAGATGCAGATCAAGAATAGAGCTCCACAATTAGTACACCAATCTTGGAAGACAATCCTACTCAGACAATGAGGGATTGCCTAAGTAAGTAAGTAATCCAGATTATCAAAGCACATAATCCACATCTGTTTCGAACTGTTTTATATGAGGGCCCTTCCACACAGCCCCATATCCAGAATATCAAGGCAGAAAATCCTACAATATCTGCTTTGAAATGGGTTATCCGAGTCCACACTCAGGTAATGTGGGATTTCGTGCCTTGATATTCTTGGATATAGGGCTGTGAAGGGCCCTGAGTCTACACTGCCATATAATCCAGATTATCAAAACAGATAATCCACATCTGCTTTGAAATTGATTATATGAGGGTTGAATGAAAAGTAATGCCTCCACTTTCGTTACTTGGGTTTGGATGGGAATCGTTTAATAAATCAAACACAGAAATAGTCCTTAGAATGTGTTCTTTAATTACCACTATTCATTTTTCCACATAATCACCAGACAATTGGAGACATGTCTGACAACAATGAACAAATTGTCTGAATTCATCATGGAAGAAGTCAACACTCTGTTTTCGCAACCAGGGTCTCACGGTTCTCTCATCCTGTGTACCCATCGTGCACAGATCTTCCGATAGCCAAGCACTATCGGTTTACCTCTCTGAACGTATTCTCCCCTACGAACCATCAAGATTACTAAGATCGTCTGGAGGGGCCCTGCTCTCGGTCCCACCGGCCTCACAAGCGCGGCTGGTGGGGACGAGGGACAGGGCCTTCTCGGTGGTGACCCCACAACTCTGGAACTCTCTCCCGCCAGAGGTCAGAACCGCCCCAACAATCCTGACATTCAGGAAACAGGTGAAGTCGTGGTTATGGAGACAGGCTTTCGAAGAATGAGACAACGATCTGGATGGAAGACGGTGTATATTCAATATTCGATTTTAGTATGATGACTGACCACTGTAGTTTTAAATATATGTGCTTTTTTAATGTTTTATTGTAATGTGTACTTTGATATTTTACCGATTGTATGTGTTTTTATGGTTGGAAACCGGGCTGAGTCCCTTTTATGAGGTGAGAAGCTCGGTATATAAAACTTTGAAATAAATAAATAATAAATAAGCAAAGCAATAATGTGACCCAGACGTTCTTGTGAAATGCCGATTATGCTTGAAATTTCTCTCTGAGTGAGACGACGATCATCCTGAATCATTCTGTCAACATTTTGCTTGTGAAACTCAGTCGTAGCTGTCATAGGATGTCCAACTCTTTGTTTGTCACGCAAGTCAGATGTTCCCACCTCAACATCTTTAAACTTATTTGTCCAATGATGCACAGTACTCACATCAACACAATCATCATAAACAGCTTGTATTTTTTGACGAATCTCCTTTGGGGTGACACCTCCTGCTGTCAAGAATTCAATGACTGAACGTTACTTAAGTTGCATTGAACGACCGTCTGCGCAGGGTTCCATACTTCGCACTTTAACAACACAACCATTCAATGCTAAAGCTTCTTGCCAAAATGGAACTGTAGAGGAGAGTCTACTGAACAAGCCAGTACTTGCTGCATACCAGTACTGCCATCTATTGAGATACGAAGATGGAGGCATTACTTTTCATTCAACCCTCGTATGAATCTACACTGCCATATAATCCAGATTATCAAAACAGATAATCCACTTCATCTGCTTTGGTACAGTTTCAAACACAGAATTGTTTCAAATATTTTGATATCACAATGTATCAAATCACTTTGGTACCTGGCTTGGAATATTGTGTTTTGTAGCCAAAGAATGCTTATCCTCAGCTTGTTTTTTTTAGATTTGTTAAAATTTGTTCATATGGATTTGGTACTTTTTAGAAACAAGCTCCACAAATGAGATTCGTATGTAGAATTGGACCCCATCTCCTAGGTGTCATTATGTACATACATGCAAATAAAGGTATTCCAAAATTTAAATAAACCAATAATTAAAATGACTTCCAATGCCAAGCATGAGTCTACATACACTACCAGATAATCCAGTTCGAAGCAAATAATCTGGATTTTATATGAAAGTGTAGAAAGAGTCTAAGATCCCTTTGCAAACTGATATTCCCAGACGAACACAGCACCAATGTCTCTCTCTCTTTTCCTCTTATCTCTGTTGTTTCAACTTTTGACCCAGGAGAAATTCTTGTTTGTCCTCTGCGTCATTTAAACTTCAAGACACAAAGAGGATAGAGATGAAAAAAATGCAATTGGAATGCAAACCACAATGTAATAAACAAAAGTGAAGTATGTTTGTTTTGAATATCATCTTTTATAAAGGAAACAATCATTTGCATTAAATGTATACCGTAATTAGGCTACCAGGTTGCAAAATGGCAATATTTCCCAATAGTTCAAAAGAGGCTATTAAGAAAAATTGGTCAAACCGAAATACCAAATCATAATGTTGCTTTCCGTTAAATTATCTATACAGTACGTTTTTAAAGAAAAATTAAGATATCATCCAAGTATATTTGGATGCAATTGATTAAAATACTTGCTTCAAGTGTTGGGTGTGGTTGTTTGCTTGTTGGCATGCATCAACAATCCTGAATTTGTTTTACTCCTATAAAAAATGTTTGGCTATAATTAAAATTTAAAGCAGCCTGAATCTCAGATCTTGCAAGATTTGATTAGACTTAAAGAATATGTTTCATTACTCCTTTAGTCGTAAATATGTGATTTGTGGCAATTCATTCAGACCTCAGTGATAAGCTTTCTGCCATTTGGTAAGAGATATCCCTTATAATAAGGAATAGCTAAGAAATCTATTCATAATAGATATGATATCACTTGGGGGTGGTGTGGGGGTACCTCTTTTATTCCACACCTTCAAACAAACATTGAACAAGAAATATTGGCAGTGTCAAAAACTCGCTTTCAGGGTGTATGAAAACCATTTTTACTGGAATTGATTTGTTTCTTCAGTCGCAGGTCTGTTTGCCAGTTTGTCTATTAGAATACACATAGAAGGATAGATGAGACTAAATAGAATGCTGATACAAAATAGAAAGAAGTCATTCATATTTGTTGGAAACCAAACACAAGTTCTTTGCAGAAGTAGTCACACACTTTTTGATTTTCCATTTTTTGTTACATTACAATTTAGACTGGATCTACTCTCCCCTATATCCCCATATCTGATCCCAGATTGTCTGCTTTGAACAGGATTATATAAGTCTACACTGCCAGATAATCGGGGATAAGATGATAATCTGTGATCTGATCTTGGGATATAGGGCAGTGTAGATTCAAGACCCTTCAACACAGTGCTATAACCCAGGGCGCTTCCAGACAGCACTAAATCACGAGTTTTAAAAAGGGGCAAAAAATCCCAGGACTTCAGAAGAAGTCCACATACAGACCTGTTGGCCCCAGGATTTCTGCGTCCATTGCCCAGATTTGATAATTTGTTGCAAGATTTAGATGTCCTAAGATGGCCACTGCAAAACTTCTTCTAGAAATTTCAGCACTTTTTTGGGGAAAAAAGCTTAAAATGCAAACATGCGAAGATGCAAATCACTGTATAAGTTTTGTTCCTGACTTATATAAACTGCAGGGCCATCTGTGCAGACAGGGTGTTGTTCCTGTGTTGCACGTGTCTGTTCCTGATTGCTTTTATTATGAAAAAAATGTACAAGATTGACCCGGGGACCACAACTTTGTCCTGGCCAGAGAAAATGTGCCCTCCACACATTTCATGAAGTTCTGGCACACAAAGTTTTCACATTCTACTCAAATGTCACCTTCTTTTTAGGAACTGACTAATCAGGAACAAACATCTAAAATCTGGGAACAAACCTAGATTTTAAAAAACCTGTGATTTCTGATTGCAGGGACATACAGACATGATTGCATGATTGCAGGGACATGCAAACATCCGCATATTCGGCTCAAAACCATGATATTCTTGCACCTAGAAATCTCACGTTGTTTGCCTCTTGTAGCGATTGCTTCTGCGTTTACAGGGAACAGTGACTGGCCACCCTCCTGTTTGCTGCAGAAGCTCCTAGGATAAAGGTACTGTCTGGATGGGCCCCCAGAATACCAAGGCAGAAAATCCCACAATATCTGGTTTAAACTGGGTTATCTGAGTCATAAAATCATAGAATCAAAGAGTTGGAAGATACCTCATGGGCCATCCAGTTCAACCCCCTGCCAAGAAGCAGGAATATTGCATTCAAATCCTCCTTGACAGATGGCCATCCAGCCTCTGTTTAAAAGCTTCCAAAGAAGGAGCCTCCACCACACTCCGGGGCAGAGAGTTCCACTGCTGAATGGCTCTCACGGCCAGGAAGTTCTTACTCATGTTCAGATGGAGTCCACACTTGCCATATATTCCAGTTCAAAGCAGAAAATGTGGGATTTTATACAGCTGTGTGGAAGGGCCCCCAGTCTTAAATAGATTTAAGTCAGGATTGGTTTGCTGTTGTTTCCAAGTTATGGTCATCCTAATTGAGTTTTCTATCACAGGGTTTGATAGGGTCTTTAGCCTTCTCTGCTTGAGAGTGCTGATACCTCACCAAACTACAAATTCCATGATCCCATAGCACTGAGCCATGGCAGCTAAAGAGGTGTCAAATTTATTTATTTTATTTATTTTGGGTACTTTTACCCCGCCCTTCTCAACCCCTGAGGGGGGACTCAGGGCGGCTTACAAAAGGCACAATTCGATGCCTATACAAAAATTATACATAGTGTACAAAAACCATAGTTAAAACAATTATCACAGTTAAAACAATCATAACAATCAATATACATCACATCATATAAAAACTATTCACATGCTCAGCGTTCGTCTTTCAGAGTTCCAAATTCCATTCCATTAGTCATTTCCTGGCCATTCTCAAAGTCCAATAATTCTACAGTGTAGATGCCCCTATGTGTTGTAAAACCTCTTTGCATTCACTTACCTCTCAGCAGGCATGCAGTTGTAGCCCAAGCCAATGCTAATCAAAGTGCTGGTCCCTGGATCAATTATAGTCTCTAAACACTGGCTTCCAGTCTATGGAAAATTTTCAGGAAAGAGAGAAACAGCTGTAGTCAGGAAAGATCAAAACAATAAGTTGTATTTAGGAAAGAATGAAAGAAACATTTGTAGACGATGGGCACAAATAGGTACCAGTCCCTCACCATTAAGAAAAAATAATAACTGCATCTTCTGGAGTCTGACAAGCACAGGAGTAAACTATCTCTAACACGAGGACTGTCCCATTTCTGAGCTAATCTTATTGTAAGTCACTGAGAAGTCAATCTGAGCCTACGGCACGAGCATTCACTGTATGAGGTATAGCCTATGAATATGTACCAGACTGATGGGATGGATGCACATGACCCCTCAAATAATCTGAATTCCTGGTCCTTGTTAAACTTCTACATTTCCGCATTTAGAAAGTGGCTGCAAATAGAGAATAACACAGACAAGACATTTATCTAAACTCAGGAAATAAAGATGCATTTAATTCTGTCTGGTTTACTCTATTTTCAACTACAACATTGTTCTCTCTGAAGATTTGGCCTATTTTCACCATAGAAGAAAAGCAATGGAACTGCATGAATTCAAGTTCGACCTGTATTCTGTTGAATGTAAATATCACACATTTTTTTTAAAAGAGAAAAGAATTAAAACTCAGTTTGAAAAGTGAACAATAGTGCGATTATATTTGTATTACTGTTGATTTAAGTAGAATGGAATCTTTGGACCAGGCTTTGTAACAGTTGCTAGATGGGCCGGGCTAGCACAGTGGGTTAAATCACCAGCTATAGAAGATCCTGCCGACTAGAACATTGGCAGGTCAAGCCCGGATCGGGGTGAGCTCCTGCCATCAGCCCAGCTTCTGCAGTTCGAAAACAACAATTTAAGTAGATAAATATGTACCACTTTGGTGGGGAGGTAAAAGTCAGCCTGAAAAACATGCCAGCAAAAATCTGACCAGGAAAGGCTCCTCAGCATAGAAAATGAAACAACGGCATCCCATGGCTGAATCGAGCACAGCCAGATGCCAGAGGGAAGAGGGAAGCCTTGCCTCTGTTTATGTACTGTCTGTCTGTGTCAATTGTATAACAGCATTTAATGTTTGCTATGTATGTATCTGTAATCTGCTCTGAGTCCCCTTGGGGAGATGTAGTGGAATATGAATAAAGTACATTATTATTATTATTATTATTATTATTATTATTATTATTAAACATTTGGATTTAGTCTCAGGCTCCACAATATTTGAATTCTACCCTATTGTGTTGTTTCTTCAATAACATAGCTGTAATTCTTTATACACAAGTACAGTTTGACCGCTCACAACACCAGGGATGAACCCGGCCTGTAGCCGGGGGAGGGGGGGTTAGGGGTTCAACCCCCCCCTTCAAATTTTTCAGGTTAAAAAAACCCTGGTTTACTCATGAATTTTAACTAGTTAACCAAATCCCCATGCTAGGTCTATGAGACGCAAAAAATTAAGAGTCCCTCCAGAACTGCAAGCACTATTATCTCAAGCAAATATTGACAATTTATTCACACTGTCATTGCTTGCAGCAATAGCCGATGTAGTGAAGCAACCAAGTTGGGGGGGAGTGTTGAATGCTGTCATTAAGGAGGCCAGACTTGGTGGAGGTGATTGACAGGGGCGGAGCTGCAGGCTATTGAAGGCTGCTCTGCCCCTGCTGTGCTCTTGGCTTCAGTGTGAGCTAAGAGGCAGGTTTCAACTCCCCCCCCCCCCCGAAATTTTCAACCCCTCCCGAAATATTTTTCTGGCTATGGCCCTGGGATGAACTACTCTTTCTTGAACTTCAGCATGAAAGGAACAGACAAACAGTGAACATTCTGTTTTTGTTAACTATCACTAAGTCAAGAACAAGAAAGGGTTTAAGCAGGAAAAACAACTATTTCTGGAATTGATAGGTCAGTCTGATAAGCCAAATCTGTAAAATACATCAGTTGCTTTGAACTTTATTGCATCATATTAGGTACATATTTATACTTTTTCTGAATAGTATTCTGAAGATACATCCATTGGTGCTACAGAATCAAAGACTGAGTTTTATCTAAGGATAGAGCAACATTCTGTTGTTGTTCATTCGTTCAGTCGTCTCCGACTCTTTGTGACCTCATGGACCAGCCCACGGCAGAGCTCCCTGTCGGCCGTCACCTCCCCAGCTCCTTCAAGGTCAGTCCAGTCACTTCAAGGATGCCATCCATCCATCTTGCCCTTGGTCGGCCCCTCTTCCTTTTGCCTTCCACTTTCCCCAGCATAATTGTCTTCTCTAGGCTTTGCTGTCTCCTCATGATGTGGCCAAAGTACTTCAACTTTGTCTCTAGTATCCTTCCCTCCAGTGAGCAGCCGGGCTTTATTTCCTGGAGGATGGACTGGTTGGATCTTCTCGCAGTCCACAACACTCTCAGAACTTTCCTCCAACACCACAGTTCAAAAGCATCTATCTTCCTTCGCTCAGCCTTCCCTAAGGTCCAGCTCTCACATCCGTAGGTTACTACAGGGAAGACCATGGCTTTGACTAGGCGGATCTTTGTTGCCAGTGTGATGTCTCTACTCTTTACTATTTTATTTGTCTTTACTCTTTACTATTTTATCAACATTCTACCTAGCATAAAATACATACATACAGTAATGATAATAATGCAGATGCAATTTATTGTAAAACGCTAATGCTTTTTACAAGAAATTACAGTTGCATGGAATTACACTGTATTTCATAGATTATAACCTTAGATGTTCTGATATGACATCTATAGCTGATTGTAAGCAAGAGAGGCTACATATTCCTTGTGAGAGCATCTGGTTATCTATTGCCCATGTTTTAATTAATTATAAGCAACAAAGAAATATAGAAAAAGTATATAGTTTGTGTGTGCTTAGTTTGATGAATAATTGATATGTTATGGTTTTAGACCAGGATTTGAATCCTGGCTCAGCCACAGAAACCTTGTTGATGATTTTGGCAAGTCATATTCTTTTAGTTCCACTTATGTACAATGGCTTCCACTTCAGCTGAGCAGGTTTCAGCCTGAACTTTAGAAGGAGCTAATCAAGAGACTGAATTTTGCCCTTAAAACGATTTCAGTGCTTTTGAGTACAGGAGCAGTGTAGTAGTTTGAATGTTGGACTAAAACTCTGGGAGGCCAGGTTTTGAATCCCTCCCTCTCCCAGACACACCCACACCCATGGCAGGCCACTAGAAGACCTTGGGCAAACACCATTCTCACAGTCTTAAGGTGAGTCTGCATCAAAACAAAAACCCAGACTCTTCCTGAATTGATTTCTGACTGTCTTCGTAATGTTAGTCCTCTTTCAATGGGCATCACGAGTTATCCTAGGTTATACTGGATTTGCCTTGCTTCAGACAAAGCTCAGGGATGATCTGGAGTTTGCTTGAAATTCTTGGGCATCCCACTGCTTTGGGGGCAGCATTGACATCTGAATCATGTCCACAGGACACTCCCGCCACCCCTTTTTTTCCTGTGCTCATCAACTCAGGGAAAAGGTATGGATCTTGCCCATGTCACTCCCACTCTTAACCAGCTATAGAGCCCAGTATAAACTCCTGGCTGTCGCAGGCCACATTCTGACATCAACAGAGGTGCGTGTGCAACCATGAAGAGGGGGAACCAGCTCCTTCTCTCTTTCTAGTTGTGTTGACACCTCTGTTGATGTCAGAACATGGTCCCAGTAATGCCGAGTAATTTGCACAGAGCTCTGTGTCCGGCTAGGCAATATGACAGTAACATGGAAAGTGAGAATTGCGGTATATAAGCATAGTAAATAAATAAATAAATAAATAAATTCCAGTGGGGCTAATGTAGTCTTGGCTTGGAAAGACTGTGTGGCCAACCTGCCACCACAGTGGGTTCAGCGAGGTGTGAAAGGCCACTTCTGGAGTCAATCTGGATAATTTCTCCTCCAGACTGGCCATGGATTTACCAGTCAGTGTAGGCTCACTCTTAGAGAAAGGCAACCAAATTGCTTGGCTTTACTCATACATTGGCTTACCACTGAAAAATTGGTCTAATCTAGTTGGGAGTAGTCAACAGGATTTTAGCCACTGTATGTCTCCAAGAGAGGTTTTGCTCACAGGCAGACTGCATATGAAATTTCAAAACAAACATGCAGCCAGATTGTTGAAACATGAGTTCAACATTTCTGATTGTTCAGCAAATGTTCAGCAAAAGTGAGAAGGCCTTGCAAATTCCGTCTGCTCTTTTGAAGCACTATTAAAAGGCCTGTCCATGATAACAGCATGGTTTTTGTGAATGGCTCTCACTATCTTCTTACCAATGTGTGGCTATCTCCTGATCAGAAGCACAGCTAACACTAAGAAGTGATGAAAATCCTATGATGTTTTGGAAAGCAGAGTTGTTGAGGAAAAAAAGGGATGGATGAGACAAAAATACTAGGACGTATTTTACAAATGTGCAGGATATTAAGTGTATTTTTCTATTATAAGTTATTTTAACAACAAAACATTAAATATTTTAAGCAGAATAGTACAAATACAACAAGACATTAACTCACTGGCACTGAACGGCATTTATAGCTGAATGTCTAGAAAGACTGATGGAAGAGTTTAATTTTGGAATCTATCAAGTTACACGTTATTTTTAGACTCTAATACTGTGTGTTTTGACCCAAATGCAGTAAAAAAATCTTTGAACTTGGATGTACTGTGCAAAGTGCCTTTATGACTAGACACTATAAACTAAGATTGGCATAATATTTCAGGGAGAAGAGACTGCTAGTGTGGAGGATAGTTTTCTCTTTTCTGAGATTAGTACAATGCTATAAATGAAACAAATCCTTTGAAACAGAAACAAAATGGCTAGGCATGTAAGAATTCTTGGTCATTAAAATAAATTTACTACATTTCACCCAAAACAAAGATAATGTGGAATATAAGTCTGCTGTGCCTATGCAATGAGTGAAGAATTAATATTGAATATACTGTAGCCAATGACCATACTGGCTGGAAAATAATAAGACTTGTAATCCAAAATAAAACGTTTCCAAGATCTGACTGTTATTTTTTTCCTCTTGTTTATTTGCATGTAATCTTTTGAACTGTGGCACCTTACACTTATGTGATGTCCTTGTCAAAAATTATGCAAAAAAGTTCTGAAAAGATAAAAAGGAAAATAAGAGAAAACAATATGGACAGGATTTTCAAAACCTTCTTCTCTTCATTATGGATGATATTCACATACACAACACAATTATAGCACCAGAATTCCAGTTTAAGTGCAGAGGAAACATTATATGGAATCCTGGAATTTGCAATTTAGAGAAAGATATTTGGAATTTTCAGTATGGGAGCGCTAATACATCACCAAACTACAAATCCCAGGATTCCACAGGAAGTTGCCATGGCAGCTAAATATGAATCATAGCGCTATAATTGCATAGTGTAAAATGTTTACTGTCATCATTATCATTATTATTATTATTAATATCATGCTTTCCTCTCTAAAAAGAGACTCAAAACATCTAAGTGCAAAACATCTAAGTGCTATATAGACACTAAAATTTAATTAAACATGGAAGTATTAAAAATAAATAGTGAAAACAATTAAAAACTATTGAATGTGTAAAACACTATGCAGCACCTTGTGGCTCAGTCTTAAAAACTTTCCACTTTAAAAGCCTGCCTGAAAAGAAAGGTTTTATCCTGTTGCTGGAAGGACAAGGGTAAAACAAGATGAAAGCAGAGTCTTGCAACCATGTGTGATGTGCCACTTGAACAAAGGCATCTCGCCATGTCCTGGCAGCGGTCACGTATGGGTGTAGGTACCTGTTGACCCACACCCTGCTCTGTCATAGCTTCCCCCCTGTCCCATCACATGAGGGGAAGACCTATCTTTCCTTATGGAAAGACGGGGAATCTGCTGTTGTCTGCCATCACATTTTTTTTGGCAGTAGCACCCCAGGATGTGATGAGAACCATCAAGCTCCATGGCTGAAGCCCCAAAATACAATTAGCATAAAATATGGCACCTGTGAAGAGGTCCTTGAAGAAAAATCACTGCAGCAACATTCAGAGGGCATTAGATTGAAAAAAAAAGCCATAGACTCATACAATTGGCCATTGAGTCCAACCCCTTGCTCAGTGCAGGATTTCTAGATAGAGTGTTCCCAGAAAATAGCAGGTTCTTTTTGAAGACATACAGATAAGGAGACTCTACCATCCCTCTAGGCATTTGGTTCCATTTGCCCCAAAGCTCTTATTGCCAAGAAGTTCCTTCTAGCGTTCAATTAGAACTCATTTCTCTTTAACTTCAAACCTTTAGCTCTTTTCTCTCCTGTGAGTCACTTTCCCCTTTGACCACTTGAAATATCTTGAGAAGATTTCAAGTCATGCCTCAATCTTCTCTTCATGAGGAACAATGGCTTCAAACTACAGAAAAGGAGATTCCACCTGAACATGAGGAAGAACTTCCTAACTGTGAGAGCTGTTCAGTAGGGAAAGTCTCTGTCCTGGAGTGTGGCGGAGGCAACTTCTTTGGAGGCTTTTAAGCAGAGCATGGATGGCCATCTGTCGGGGTGCTTTGAATGCAATTTTCCTGCTTCTTGGCAGGGAGTTGGACTGGATGGCCCACAAGGTCTCTACCAACTCTATGATTCTGTCATTCTAAGGATCTAGCTATACATGACCAGCTCCTTCAAATTCACCTCATATATTTTCTTCTCCTCATTGCTATTCTCTGACCTCTAATGCAACAATTATCTGTATGTGTTTTATCTTTGCTTGTAAAGGCAGATGCTTGTAAATTCTGGAAGGCACGTCCTTGCTCCAAAAAGTAAGGGAAATCAACAGAAAGCAAGATGTGTTATACATCATGTCGAGGCCATGGTAGCATTGCTAAATATATTGAGGACTTTTTCTGAATGATGAGTCAACCATTTTGCAAGATAATACAGTAATACAGCATGCTTTCTTTTGGCCATACAAAATTCTTCCCTGTAGTGGACAAAATGTATCTCATTCATTATCTTTTCCCTCCTAGCTCTTGGCTCATTCCGTCTGTTCCACTTGTAGCAATTACACGACAAATCAAGTACATTTAAATCCCAGGGATCACATGCAAACATGGTTGAAAGGAAATAATGTTGTTTTCCATTTGACTTTGTGTATGTCTGTGTGTAGAAGGGGAGGCAGGGTGATGGTAAAGGCTGGGATTTTGCCAAAGGGCACTTTTACATACTTGGCTGCAAATAGATGATTGGGAGCCAAGCAATGTGGAGCCTTAACTAATTTCAGCATTCACTTAAGCTAAATTATTTATGACACTCCCCATGTAGGCTGTGAGATATATATATATATATATATATATATATATATATATATATATGTATATATGTATATATGTATATATGTATATATGTATATATGTATATATGTATATATATATATTCACACACACACACCCCATATGCTCTAAGTGGGATCTGAAACCAAAATAAAGAACTTATTTCTGCAACAACCAGCACTGTAATTGAGGGCTATATTAAGTGTGCGATATATTCAGAAAGGCCAAAATGGATAATTCTGCCATTTTCAAAGCTAGTAAATCATATTCATTAATTATGAGAAAGCTTAACATGCTCACATAAGCAGCTGTAATAACATTAGAAACATTTTGTACAAATATAGCCAGCCACTCCTAACAAAAACTGAGACCTCTTGCCCTTATAACAATGCCACAAAGATTTTAAAAACGGAAATTCTGAGATTGATATTTTTAATACTTACCTAGAGAAAACAGTTTTGCTAACAGAATTTTCACTGTGAACTTGTAATACTAAAAACTCAGGAGTTTTTTTTAAAAAGCATTGGTCACACCTTTTTTAGAGATAATCACTGAAGGTCAGTGCTTATATATTTTGAATTTTTTTTTTTGAGTCAGGAGAAACTTGAGAAACTGCAAGTTGCTTCTGATGCGAGATAATTAGCCATCTGCAAGGATGTTGCCCAGGGGACGCCCAGATGATTTACCATCCTGTAGGAGGCTTCTCTCATGTCCCTGCATGAGAAGCTGGAGCTGACAGACTGGAGCTCACCTCACTCCCGGATTCAAACCACCGACCTTTTAGTCAGCAGTCCTGCCAGCACAAGGGTTTAACCCACTGCGCCACCAGGGGCTCCTATATTTTGAAGTAAGACAGGCATATAAATGTAACAGTTTTAAAGACCAAACTTTGAAATATTATCTTGAGGGTCTACAGCTTGCATGACTCTCCAGTAACTTTGCCGTACTCTGTCTGAAATATTTCATACTTGAGTTATACTTTATCCCTCTAAAACAGAAAATGTGAAAGTTTCAGCAGAAGACACTGAATAAATCCATATTCTGGAGTTAATTTTTGAGTTTACATAGATAAAGACAAGCATTATGTATTTGTGCTGTATTTAAATATCAAGGATTGTCTCCTTACCTGCTTCCTCATAAATCAAGGGTGGAGTTTTGGGTTGCTAGAGTTAATTGACTCTTATAAGTCTATCCAAAATAAACATTGTTCCAGAATGATGGGTGTTATGGTCCCCTAACAGCAGGAGAACGTTGATTTCCCCATTTCTGATTTACTGAGGAGGTGCGAAAATGACTTTTAAGGGGCAGGGGTTACACAATTTTAATAGGGAGTGGGGTGGGGTGTGGGTTGATCTGGTGAAACTAATGTTTTCCCTGGATATTGTGAGATAGAAGGATAGGAGGGAACTTCCAGTTTAGGAGCCCACATTAAGATTTTGGACTCAAACCCATTAGTCTGAGCGAGAAAATATAAAAGCAAAATAAATGGTTTCCTAGAAATTGCAAAAATAAAACACAGTCAACTTCAATGATTGGGTGAATTGCCAAAAACAATATAAGCAGGAACTGGGGACACTTCTGTGCTATGTGCTCAGAGGGAGACTTGTCAGTAAATTCCATGACAGCAAATACAGTGAATTTGTCAATTCCTGTTTGCATAATGTAAACATGCATTTAAAATCCAAGGAAATTGATGAGAAGCAAACAGATATTTCAATATGGGTCAGAATGGACAGTAATGGACATGAGCATGATCTTCTTTGTTTAAAATACGGTAATATTCAACACAGAAGAAGGATTAGTTGAATTAGGGAGATGATTCTGAAAGCAGTAATGGGAAAAGTTGCTTTTTTGGGAAACAACTTCCAACAGTACTGGAGAGAATACTAAATTGGGAGATCTTGAGAGTTGTAGTCTTACCTAAAAGTCTCTTTTTCAAGCTCTATAAGAATGGCTACTAAATAAAAATGATCCTTTCCCTTCACATTCTTGTGGGCTATACTTTATCCAGGTTGCATATACCTCTTATCTTTTACTTCAAATGATTAAGGGGCATCTTGATGATACATGTCTTGTGATTTATCATGCTCTTCCATGCAAGCGCAGGCAACTTGTCTGAAACAAATCCCACAGGAATGGTAACACAACTAGTCTGCTTGTTATCTACAAATCCTATTAAAAAGTACTCCAAAAAAGCCAGGAGAGACCCACAAATCACAAAAGGTTACCATGGAGAGGATAAGAAGCTGTTTTCCTCTCATATAATGGTCAAGTCAAGAGATAAGGGATTCGGATGGTTCTGCCTGGAAGTTAGGATGAGCTTACAAACTATAAATAACACCTAGCAATGGAACAGTTTGCCCAACAGCAGAGCTGGGTTACTTGCATATGGTAATATACCATATGCTGCAAACCAGGTGAGTGGAGTTCAAATCAGCACATTCTCACCCCCATTATTATTATTATTATTATTATTATTATTATTATTATTATTATTTGAAACACAAAAGATGAGTCCACAGCAGACACTCTGCTGGCTGTTGTATTGGATCACATGTCGGACACTTCCCAAGTGTCTAGGACTGTGTGATGTATCAGCGAATAATGCATGCAGATCCCAGTAAGGTGGCCTTCTGTAGCTGGCAGATAGTAATCTTGTCAGCGCCTATTGTGTTTAAGTACAGGCCAAGGTCTTTAGGCACTGCACCCAGTGTGCCAATCACCACTGGGACCACCTTGACTGCCTTCTGCCAGAGTCTTTGCAGTTCGATCTTTAAATCTTAATATCGTGTCAGTTTTTCCAATTGTTTCTCTTCAATCCTGCTGTCACCTGGGATTGCAACATCAACAATCCATACTTTGTTTTTTAACACGATTGTGAGGTCAGGAGTATTGTGCTCCAAAACTCTGTCTGTCTGAATTCGAAAGTCCCAGAATGGCTTGACGTGTTCATTCTCTGTAACTTTTTCTGGCTTGTGATCCCTCCAGTTCTTTGTTGCAGGCAGATGGTATTTGTGGCACAAGTTCCAATGAATCATCTGAGCAACGGTGTTATGCCTCTGCTTGTAGTCTGTCGGCGCAATCTTCTTGCCGCAGCTGAGGATGTGATCTATTGTTTCATCTGCTTCCTTGCAGAGTCTACATTTGGGCAAAGAATATATCCAAAGAGTCAGAAATGTATTGTTGTTGGTGTTGTTTTCATTTATTTATATCCCATCTTTCTCCCCCGTGGGGACTCAAGGCAACTAACAATTCCACAATTTGGTCATGGTTTAAAAAACACAATACAAAAATAAAAAACCAATTAAATAATGCAGTGTGGATTAAGATAAAAAAACAGATTAAAATATAATAAATACACTTAAAAGAGCCTTTAAAACTTACAACTCACCCCCACTCCAATCCAGAATCCTACCCACACTTCCTGAGCAGCATGCCCCTTATTCTTCCTCAAATATTTGCAGGCAGAAGGTCTTGACCTGTTTGTGGAAGGTATATAATAAATAACCTACCTGATTGAAAGGTCAGCTGTTCGAATCTGGGAAGTGGAGTGGATTCCTGCTGTTAGCCCTAGCTTCTACCAACCTAGCAGTTTGAAAACATGCAAATGTGAGTAGATCAATAGGTACCGCTATGGCAGGAAGGTAATGGCACTCCATGCAGTCATGCTGGCCACATGACCAAAGAGGCTTCTACGGACAATGCTGGCTCCTCAGCTTAGAAAAGGAGATGAGCATCACCCTCCAGAGTCAGATACAATTAGACTTAATTTCAAGAGGAAATCTTTACGTTTACCTACTCCTAACAAATTATGTTTTTTGGCAACAAGGTCATAAGTTACATTTCATAAGTAATCTAATAAGTAGGAGAGGAAGTGCTGCAATTTGATTTCTGTAACAGGTATGCCTTTTTCATTATTTTAATGTCACTTTTAACAAGCATTTGAAGAAATGTTTTGATGGACTTTTTCAAGTTTTATGCCATTTTAATTCTAGTAATAAAATGGTTCTTTTAAAAACACTTTAAGAGATAATATCAATACAGTTCTTTTCTAAACACTGTAAATAGCATGAGGAAATATTTCTGTTATAATATTAATACTATAGCCTACTAACAGTATATTATACTATTATAAATATAACACTAAAGTTAGGGAAAAATTCATAGTTTTCTGTACTGACTCAAAATGTGCTATAACTAGAATGTTATAATTGCAGTTGGATCCCTGCCTCCATGGAGATATCTTCCCGAATTTACTGTTGAAGCAGGATACGGTGGGTAATAGTGCACCCTATTGCAATGAACAGAAATTACCAGAGAGTGGCCCTGGATGACATAGAAAATTCTATATATTTTGACATATGCAGGTAGATGAAACTGCAGGTATAGTACCATAAATAAAAACGACATCCTGGATTATTAACAACTGCAATGGCTCAAGCATTGGATTATGAAGACTATGGTTCAAAGCTCCGTTTCACCACAGAAACCCACAGGATGACCTTAAGCAGGTGACACACTCTCAGCCACAGAGGAAGGCCAAGGCACACCCCTCTGAACATATCTTGCCAAGAAAACCCAATGACAGTTGTGCCTTAGGACTTGAAGGCACATGGCCACCATCATAACAACAAATGGTTGCCTTTGCCTCTGGGGCTGAGAGAGTGTCACTTGCTTGAGACCATCCTGTGGGTTTCTGTGACTGAGCAGAGATTTGAAACCTGGTCTCCAGAATCCAGTGCTTTTAAACAGGGGCTGAATACCCATCTGTCGGGGATACTTTTGTTTTTCATGCACGGCAGGGGGTTGACTTGATAGTCCATTTGCCCTCTTCCAAGTCTGTGATTCTGATTCTATTGATGTTGCTTTTCTGTTTTTGTAATGCTTTTCTGTTTTGACTTAAATGGCTAGCTATTCAAAATTACTGTATTACTATTTTTCAACACTCCAGATGTACCTTCAGAAGCAATGAAGCATTTATTTTCTTTAATAATAGTTGTTTGTTTTCTTTTAAGTTGCATGCTAGAGCCAAAAAGCGAATTCAGAAGCAACTGCACAAAAAGTCGTGCAAAATGTTACAGCCTACTCCCAAACTGCAGTCCTGTAATGTCGTAATCTCTTTAGCAAACTCTGTAAGCCTTTTATGCCTTCTTTCAGGAATCACATCCTGTCTCATTCCTGTAACTCATGTCAATAAACCTTTTTGTTTTTAATGCAAATAATAATTCAGAAGTTCTAATCAATAATGTTTTTCCTATGCTGGATAAACTGCGCTATAAATCATTTGATAAGACTGCACTTCTGCTTCATATACTGCAGCCATCTGTAGTTTGTAAATTTCATTATTTGCAAACAGAACTACATGACCAACAGTGAAGAAAACTGATAGGGATAAAATACACACACTTGAAAAGTGCTGCTAATGCTATAGATTACTAAAACGAAATACAGTAGAGTCTCGCTTATCCACATAAACGGGCTGGCAGAACGTTGGATAAGCAAAAATGTTGGATAATAAGGTGGGATTAAGGAAAAGCCTATTAAATGTCAAATTACATGTAGATTTTACAAATTAGGCACCAAAACATCATGTTTTACAACAAATGGACCGAAAAAGCAGTTTAATGCACAATAACGTTATGTAGTTATTACTGTATTTATGAATTTAGCACCAAAACATTGCAATGTATTGAAACAGCTGTGGATTCAGGCAGGAGGCAGACTGCATTGGATAATACAGAACGTTGGATGAGCAAAGGTTGGATAAGGGAGACTCTACTGAAAATGTGTCCAAGAGCATATCAAACCTGAACTCTCCCTGGCAACTAATTTAACTAAATTGAGGTTAGTATACATTGGGCACATAATGAGGTAAAATGGCTTATTGGAAAATACATTAATAATCAGTAAAGATGAAGACTAGAAGAAGACCACATCCAGGTGCATAGACCCAATGAAGGAAGCCACAGACCTAAGTTTGCTAGATACGAGACAGATAGTTGATGATAGTTCTGGAGCCTCTCATCCATAGGGTCACTATTAGTTGAGGTGGACTCGACAGCAAATAACAACAGCTACAACAAATTACACAAAAGTACACAAATTACATTAAAAGCAGTCTGTCTCAGAGAAGAGGCACTTCAATTTTCTTCAACTTGTCTGTATTAGCACTTCCAGATTCAGCTTACAAAGCTAAAGAGCTTTCAAATACTTTACAGATATGAACATGAAGCTTCACCTCAATTGGTACTCTCTTCTGTCATTGCTGCATGACAATATATCATGTAACTTCCCTCTGGCTCAGGATTTACTCTCACATTGACCTTGAACAAAATCATCATTAGTTACATCTTCCAAAATGTCAGAAGTTTCTGTCTGTGGCTCACATATGTGTTGAGACTGAAAAGGTTAATTTTAGCTCCAAATTCTTATAATCCTGCAAGCATGGTCATGTTGGCAGAAGGAGTTATAGTTTTTTAAAAGCACATTTTCCTAACCCTTCATCTGTGACTAGGAGGAAAATATTTTTTGCCATCTCCAGTCATTGTTTTCTGATGGCCAAATTGTTTATTATTATTATTATTATTATTATTATTATTATTATTATTAATGAGAGAAACCAGGAGAAAAATCTTGGCTTATGTCATGTCCCTTACAGAGATAAATCAACAGTAATTTATTGTGAGTGACTGCCTGGAAGCTTGACTTGCTTTTGCCTTGAATTTATAAATAATTATTCATTTCCTAAGAAAATCCTATAAAATTCATTGGGTTACCATAAGTCAACGGGTGACTGTAGAACACACACATATGCCTTATATGAGGCTCTAGCACCGTGTTTGTTCATGACCCATTTCTATCTACTTTCTGTTTTAGATAGAATAACAGAATCAGAGTTGGAAGAGACCACAAAGGTCATCAACCCCAATCTCATTCTGCCACACCTTCTCAACTAATTCAATCCACATTAGTCTCAATGAATTCACTTTGGGATTGTGGAACAAAGATTTGATGGATTAGTAAATCACAACTTATCATACTTTTAAAATATCCAGTGTTTTTCTGCAGCTATATTCTCAAGATGCTGCTATCTGAATGCCCAAAGATGTTCTTTTGAATATTGCATACATATCAGTAGTCCCAGCTGCCAACTAAATGCGAACTATTATGAGCATTTTCAGACAGAGGGGCAAAAAAAAAAAAAAAAAACCCCAAACAAAACAAAAACAAAAACAAAACTAACCAAACAAAAATACCATAGAGGCATGCTGGAGGACTACAAAATCATAGAGAAAATATGCTTTGTCAGACATGGATAAAAAAACTATGGATATCAGGGATCTTACTATATTTAAATAGTTTTCTTCTCAAACTACATTGTGAAAAAAGGAGAGCAACAATAGCAAAACTCAAAATATCATAAATGCCTTTACCTTTAAGGATTTGGTCATTAAAATACTTTGAATTTTTAGATATTAAAATATGACATGCAGGCTTTAGAATAAATCAAGACTAAATCTGTATCTCATTAGAATGACCTCAGTGATAAGATCACCTTTCCTGCATTTAACTAATAAGGCATGCCATGCCCTGATTCTAACCACACTGTGTAATAGAGATTACTTATAAAAGGTTTCACTAGGGAATTCAATTTGTAAAGAGACCACCCTGTTCTGTACTCAGATATACTATCAGTACTGACTGTCATCAGGCCAGACTAAGTCTTTGAACTTCTACAAAACTTCCTGGCCACATATACACTAAAACTACAAATCTATCTGGCCAGTAACATCTAAGATGGTTGCATTCATTTATTTATCCTATAGGAATACAATTTACAAAACAAACTGCTTAGTTTTCCCCATCCTGCAGACAAGCAGAGCATTGAAAGGGGCTACAATATGTTTTTCTTTAGATATTATTATTCAGGTTCTGATATACAGTATTTGGACTTGTAGGCAGACACATGCTGTATTTTGTTTTCATTACCCTCTTATTCAGCCCTAATCCATGCATGTGGGGTAAGCTGATCATTATGCAACATGGGCTTGTAAATGTTTCATTTATTTATGTACTTATTTAAGTGTGTTTACTCCACTTTTCAGCTGAAAAGGCTGTTGGAGCAGTTTGCATAATAAACAAGAGACTAAAAGACACAACACAAAAACAAAAGAAAAAGGGGATGGGAAGGAAGATGGAAACATGTAAAAGGCAAGGAGATCTTACTCGAGTCACAAAATTAATACCTACTTTGAATTAAACAGTTGAAGAGCTTCAGGAGCCAAATAGAGCTTCTTTCTCAGATAAGCTAGCAAGTGGGTCTTGCTTCTAACCAATCTTCTCCTACATTCAGGTGGAATACTGCTGTCTGAACTTCTTTTGCTAGGGCACAGGGGTCAAAATCAAGACCTGTGGGCTGAATCCAGCTCCCCGTGTCATTTTATGTGGCCCTCCAGGTGATGGACTACAACTCCTGAATTCTTGATCATTAGACATCATGACTACAGCTGATGGGAGTTGTGATACAATAACATCTGGAAGGCCACCGTTTGTTCTATTTAGTCAGAATAGTGGGGATTGAATTTCAACGCAAGGCTTGTGGATATGCATCCATCCATTGATTCAACAGCCCTTTGAAGGCAACTACTGGCTGATGTGGCACTTGATGAAAATAAGTGATACCTCTGTGCTCAGCAATATCACTGTCAGAGGATCTGAGGGCCAGCCCCCTCCAATCTATTTCGGTGGTCATGGTTGTGATCGGGGGAGGGGATGATCAATTCAGAAGGGACTAGAAAGCTACTACTTGTTTTGGGGTAATGGGTGGTAGTTAAGGTTTCTGGAGTTCTAAACATTTACTTATGACATTGCCTTTCCTAATATCTTATTTGGATCAAATATTTTGTGTGGGAGCATTGTGGACATGGGTTCCTAGGATATACAAAAATGGCTACTGCATCACTTACGGTGGCATTTTTCTCACCCGTGCTTTGTTCCAACTCTGAATTATGAGGTGAAGGTAGCCGAGGAGATGGTAATATGACACTGCTTCTACACACCACATAATCCGGATCGGAATGTGGATTAAAGATATCCAGTTCCACTCTGGAGAGTCTCCACACATATTCAGGGAACTCTGAAAAAGCTCCTGTCGTGTCCACAAAACTCCTCTCATGCTGCATCAATCCAATAGAATGTCATTTTTTCTTGCCCCGTTTGGAGAAATGTGATGAACTGCAACAGCCAATCAACACATGAAAATCTGCAATGGAGCTCATCTTCCAACTAAAAACAAAAAAGGGAAAGTGATTTCTTCCAAGAAAGAGAGGGAAAAGGTGTTTGTTTACCTTCCTGAGAGCACCATATCTGATTCCTTTATCTGAATTTTCCAGAGGTAGCATTGTTTACATGAGTGCTGTGTATGTTACACATTTCTTCTCTGCAGTGTCCATAGACTGTTAGCTGATTTTGGACTTTTCCCTGACTTTTCAAAAACATGTTTTCCACGTGGATGTGTGTTGCAGCACGCATTAGGGGTGTGCGTTTTCTAGCCACCTCCCCCCCCCCTCTTATAAACAACATCATTCTGGATTTTATAGCATGTGTTGATGGGGTCTCCGACCTTATCTAGCCAAAAAAGGACAAAAGAGATCTCAGGGTCAACTAAGGCTGATCTTTTAAAATTATTCAATTTTGAAAGGCAAGTATTTGGCAATGCACAGAATATTTTAGTGTTTTAAATCAGAACGAATCAATACAATAACATATCTGAACAGATTCTAGAACTGGGCATAGATGCTCCGCCAACCAAAAAGCCCTAAAATGTTGCTAGATAGATGCAAAAGACAGAAGTCTTTCAATGATGGCTCAAACTTATGAAACACATTGTCCTATGATATGCCTATGATTTTCTCTCTCAGCTAATTTAAAATTGATTTCAAAGAGCTTTGTGTCTATGTGTAAATTAATGTATGATCACTTTTTAAATCATACCATTCGGACAAATATTTTCTGCTTCTGATCCACTTTTTATTATTTTAAATGTTTTGCATAGTAAACTGGTTTCTGGAGGACAGTATGGTAATATTGCAAGTAAATAATAAAACTGTTGAAAGGAATGTACATTTCCTGAAGGCATTGGCAGGGATCCTAGATGGCGCATGTGGAATGTAACTGCTCTGCATGTAGAGCTCCCTGCCTTCCTCCTCTCCAGGCAGCTGCCAAGTTTTGTGGGGCTGCTGCTGTGGCTGGCCATTAAACAATTTGGGCAGAAGCGGGAGAGACAAGCAAGTAGAGCATTAGACAGTGCAAACGGCTGCTTCTTCAATTGCAGTTCACTTTGTTGTTGTGCATCTTCAAGTTGTTTCCAACTTATGGACAGCCAAAGATGAACCTATCATAGGTTTTTCTGGGGCTGATAGTACAGTATATGACTTTCCCAAGGTTTCCATAGTTGAGCAAGAAACTGAACTTAGACTCCAGAATTGCCTAATACTCTATAAGGAAATGGAAATGAATGGCATTGCTTATGTCTCTTATGAACTGCAAGAGGACAAGAAGCATTTCTCATTGCCCAGTTGCCTCCTTTCCTTCCATAGTTAGTAGCAACCCCACATAGTGCCCCAGCTACCTCCAGTTATACGTGTGTGAGATTTTGGATGAGGTATAAGAGGTTACATTATAATCTCTCTCTCTCTCTTTTTTTTTAAAAGAAAATTTCATATGCTCACATAAAGTGCAGCAATGTCACTATCAGGATTCTGCCTGCATACATTAATCTATGGTACTTTAAACACGACACTTTCTTGAAAAGAGTGTCGACATTCAATTCCGGCCATCATTTTTTTCAGGAGCTGGAACTCTTCCTATGTGACATTAGTTACTGACATACTCAGTAGACCCTGGTCAAAAGAGAAAAACTAGTGAAAATGACTCTGGATGCAAATAATACTATTCTGACTTTGACAAGCCACTGAACTCCCTACTTTTGTCCAGTCCAGTTTCTAGTTATAATGCAAACAGATGCAAGCCTATAGGATCCAGGAAACTGCCTCCTGCTATCTGGGCTGGTATTGTTTGCTATGATGTCAGCATCTCTCTGACTCTCAGGCCCCTTCTACACTGCCTGTAATCCAGATTATCAAAGCAGATAATCCACATTATTTGCTTTGAACTGGATTATATAAGTCTACACTGCCATTTTCTATGGCAGTATAGAAGGGACCTCAGGCAGATAACATGCCCTCTGGATACTGGAGATATTACATATATCACACCAGAAGCGACTTGCAGTTTCTCAAGTCACTCCTCACACACACACACACACACACACACACAAACGTATCTGTCGAGTACTAATGACGATGACAGTGGCTTCTCAATCTGTTGCAGCCTTCTTCCGCTTTCACAGCCATTGTAACATGTACCATGTTATCCTCCGCCTGCTCCGCCATTGAGGTCTTCGGATTGTGCTTGGTCTGGAACCTCCCCTGTGGTCCCTCCTGGGAGTGCATGACTGCAGTCAAAAAAGAAAAATGAACTTTGGAACATGGAACATGCAGGCACTGTTGGACAACACTGACAGTGAACGCCACAAACACAGGACTGCTATTATTGCAAGGGATCTGGGACACTTTAACATTGACATAGCAGCACTTCAGGAGATCTGGAGGGACAGCTGAAGGAAGAACAAGGAGGCTACACTTTCTTCTGGTAGGGACTGCCTGAAGAAGAACAAAGAATACACGGAGTTGGCAAGTACCAATAGTGGCTCTCCAAAAATATGCTTTCTTTTAATTTTTTTTAGCATTTTAGACAAGAAATATACTCTTTCGATGTAATGATTTTTATCGTTTTTAAATTTTCATTGTTGGGTTTTAATTGATTCCTTTTTCTGAGCCAACTGACATATAAATAAAATAATATAAAATAAAATAAATAGTAAAATATAGTATATTTCAAGAACTAAGGATGTAAATACAGTCTAATATGTTATTGTAAACATTGGAGAGCTGCTGTTCGACCCACGCAGTTTGTGAACTCTTGCACAATTGTATGCAGAACAGGGCTCGGGGCTATTTTATTTCCATTTGTACCCAATAAACTCTGTAACTGCCATGCAAAGCTTTATAGTTGAAATGCAGGAAACTAATATTTTCAATAAAAAAATAAAAGTACTACATTTATCTTCATCATGCATGCTGGTTCTGTAAAACGAAGATAAGCAGGAAAAATATGCCTCAGAGGGTTTTCCTTAGGAACTGTTATACAGATGCTCAGTAATTAAGTTGTTCTCAGACTCCTACACATGTTTTAAGGTATGTTGGGGCCATGCAATTGCTTGCCAAGTTCTTAAGGCACTAATACTTCATGACACTCCTAAGGAAGGTGCCAGATGCTGGTGGAATGTTCTGAAGTTCCTATTTCAGCCTATACAGATTTTTCAAATAGTTCCAAATACAGATTTAGGTTGCCAGCATTCATTTAGGCACACCACATGGGATACAAAACATGAACCAAATTAGAAATTTCAGATCTTTTTGTTGCTGGAAGTAAAATATAGAAGAATATGCATACTCCCTCCCAAAATGTCCTAATTTTTTATGTATGCATTTATTTTAGAAAAATGAAATCATAAGCATAGCAAAAGGAAAACAATCCTCCAGTTTTAGGAAGTCAAAACTGTGTTGAAGAGGATGTTTAAACTGGTGCTTATGCTTAGTAAGACACCATCTATACTACCATTATAATGCAGATTGAACGGCATTATATGGTCAGTGTAGACTCATATATTCCTTAAACGTCTGAGTCTACACTGATCAATCTGCATTATAATGGCAGTGTAGATGGGGTCTAAGGCCCCTTCCACACAACTGTATAAAATCCACATTGAACTGGATTATATGGCAGTGTGGATTCAGATAACCCAGTTCAAAGCGGATATTGTGGATTATCTGCCTTGATATTCTGGTCTTATATGGCTATGTGGAAGAGCCCTAAGACTGTTGAGCATAGTAAATGAGATAAAAATAACTTTATAAACTATTTCTGGACACATTAGGGAGACACATTTAACCTATAGGCAAGTTTCATTGCATCCCATTTCATTGAGTGGTTACAATTTGCTTTGTCTGTCAAAAGAAAAATCTCAACAGTCTCTGTATGTCAAGAGAAAAAATCCAAAAGTCCTAGGTTCTTACATTGATATCTCCAGGTAAGCACAGGGAAATTCTAGTCTGAGGCCAGAACTTAATCCACATTGTAGAATCAATGCAGTTTGACATCAATTTAACGGTCATGGCTCAATGCTATAAAATTATAGGAGTTGCAGTTTAGTAGTTGTGCAAGATCTTCAACCTTCTCTTCCCAAGAGTGCTGGTGACTCACCAAAGTATAAATTCCATGATTCCATAGCACTTCATTGTAGCAGTTAAAATGGGGTCAAACTGCATTAATTCTACAATTTAGATGCATGCTGGTGAGCCACTGTCTGCCAATCAATGTCTAGCATCTTCTTGGTGACTCACAGTGCTGTAACGAAAGAACAGGCTTAATAAGTAATTTCTTGGACATTGAGTAAGGAAGTAACTGGTACCTCCTTGTGTGACACTTTTCTCACTACTGTGAAATAGCAGCTGGATAACAGCAATTTGTAGCTCCTTCCTTGACCCATTGTTACCCAAAATCTTTGCAAGGTCAAAATGAGAGGACTGCCAATATCCCATTGTAAACTGTCCAAGTAACCTTTTCTGATCAGTGGCAGAAAATGGGAAAAGCTTATTTTTGAGCACCAACTTCTAGAATCCCCATCAGCAAGGATGTCTAATCTCTAATTGATGGAACTGACTGTAGGAAAGAGACATAGGAAAAAAGAGAAACTGGAAAATGGCTCCATCTGTACTATACACCAGTTTTATAATAGGCTGATATTTAAATTAGAGCTGACCTATCATGGGTCAAGTCTACACAAAAACACCTAAGCAACCTGGATAGCCAGAAAAGCTTCTCTTCTGATATTGGACAGCTTGTATTTTCTTTGGGCCAGAATTGGGTGAAAGTATGTGCAGTAGGATTTTCTCCCCCTCTCTCCTTCTCTTTGTATACTCCATAATCTTCTCTGGGAAGATTCCCAAACCTTCTGGAATAGATTTTGAGGGTACACAATTGGACTGCAGGGAGAAGGCGAGATTGCCCCCTCTCAGTTCCAATGAAGGAAGCAGTCTGGCCAGAAAAGAAAACACCTCTACATTACTCTTAGTTTTTATACCTTTTGATTCACTTACCCTGTAGTTTGTAAATATGGGGCTCAAATGCACTGACCAGTTAGGACTGTTTGGTTTGACAGAAACCAGTTTTATAGTGTTGATGATTACACTGGCATTTCTGGAACAGGTTTGAGGCCAGGAAAGCGATTGTATTAACCACAGAATGTGGCCTCAGACAGTTCCAGAATCCACAGTATCCGTGGTCTGACAGCAACTGGAGAATGCTTTTTCCCCATTTTGCTGCAAGATACACAATAGCACTCAGTCTCATACAAGGTGGAAACAAGACAGGAAACAAGATGGGAAAGTTCAATGATCCAATGGATCACTTGGTCCCACCATGCTGTCCAGATATGGCCTTGAGACATCCTCTCATTGCTTGGAGTGTCTGTTTCTTTTCCCACCTATTGATCTACTCACATCTGCATGTTTTTGAACTGCTAGGTTGGCAGGAGTTGGAGCTGACAGACAGGAGCTCACCCCGTCTTGTGGATTTGAACTGCCGACCTTCAGGTCAGCAGTTCAGCAGCACAAGGGATTAACCCATTGTGCCGCTGTACTCCAGGAATAATACTCTAACTCCCATGATCTCCAGTCAATATCCCCTTTGTTGGGAAAATGGGAGTGCTTGCCATCCTACATATGAAGGTTTCAAGATCAGGAATCACCCAAGGTCCTTCTTCATTTAAGGTTGGAGTGCACAAAGTGTGATATATGAATTTCTAATTTATGGGGGAATTGGTTAAACAAACTGAAACAGCTTATTATCATGGGATGAGGAAACATACATGCAAAGAATAACACCAGGACCTTGGGGCTATATAAACACAAAGACCAGGGCGATGGAGGAGAGCATAATCGAATGGAGCCATGCAGAAGGTGACAGCAGGAATCTTAGCTCAATGTTATTCAAGTTTACCTTACAAAGAAAGGGCTGTCACTTTAAAGCAAGCTTTTCTCTAGCAGATTAACAGTTTCACTCATGCTATATCAAAACAACAATATTTTCTTGAATCTCTCATAGGAATATAAATAGACATTTGGCTTTTGGTAGAAAAACTGGTAGCTGTAGTGTAGAAAGGCTATTATTTGAAATTTAGATAAACCCCCAAAGCAAAAAATAACTGTGAGGATTTAACCACAGAGGAATTGGAATCTGACAGTTTTCGCCAATCAAAACTCTGAATGTTGACATTAGTAAAAGACTTGCATATCCTGTTCTGCAACATGCTTATATTCTCAAGTCAGCATGTGTCTAATGCAAACAGGTCCATTCATAAAAATAATTTTCGAGTGTTGGGTAGCAAAAAAGAAGAAGTATGCTACAAGTACTATTCACTCACTGTTTTTAAAAAAGAAAACACTTCAGAAACAAGTCCTTCTCTAACAATCTCACATATCCAACCACTATCTCTTTCACGTGTGTTCAGACAATGTCAAATAGTATAGGAGAAAGTGTGGATATGGAAGAGAGTTTACTTTTCAGTTTCTTTTATTGCAAGGATTGAAAGAAATTCTGTTTGGCAGTACATTGTCCTGGTTCACAGTGACCCTGTTAATGTCACAAACATCACACAAATCATGGCAAGTTTGCAATAATCAGCCACACATTTTCCCCTGCCAAGCTCACCTTGGTGTTTGGGAGAGGTCCATATTATTTTTACATTATTTTTTGTCACATAGCCATGACTGCTCCATGCTTCCCCCCCTCCCCCCAAATCATGCATGTGAATAAACATATTTCCTGTTAACTGGAGATACAGTAATACTGATACACTGATATGCAAATATCCACAGGCTTGCATCTTTTTTAAAAAAAATAGCCACTTCTTGGTGGGAATGTTTACCTGCTTCCTACCAGTTCTGTGTACCACTAACTTCTCTCCTAGGGAAGTAAAAGACCGACCACATACACAAAAGGCTGAATTTTCTGTAAAACCACAGGGTAAATTATAAGGTGTTTTTTTTTTTGAAGCAGATGAGATTCCAAAGGAATCCACTGCAAACAAATAATTATGAATGGCACTTATCAGGATCAGAGCTTCTGTGAAATCTGTACAATTTATTTAGTTCATCTACACAAGCTCTTATACTCCCTCCAGGGACATATTTTTCTCTGTCTCTGAGACTATATGAGGTATTTGATTCTTGATATGAACTCCAGAACATGCAGTTCTACCCCAGGTTTATAGAAAGCTAGTCAGCAATATTTCAAGTATGGTACATTGTTTGCTCTGCATTTTTCTTCCAATTTTTTTTTTTGCATAATTGAATTTTTATAAAGAAGAATTGTGCTTTAACTGTTGTTATTATGGCCATCCAGCCTCTGTTGGGGGTGCTTTGAACGCGATTGTCCTGCTTCTTGGCAGGGAATTGGACTTGATGGCCCACGAGGACTCTTCCAACTCTATGATTCTATGATTCTATGTTAGCATATCTGATTAAATCTGCATGAAATAAAAATCACAAAATCCCTTAATTGCTAAAGGAGAGTCATTTTCTCTTAGTGCCACCATTTCAAATTTTATCAGACAAAAAAAAATAGGCTGCATAAAAATCAGTTTAAAATATATTTCTCCATGTAAACCATTACTCATCTTCCTCAAACCAAACTATTATTTGAATTGTGAATTGATCCCTAGTTTTAAACTCAGATCAGAATTCGGAAAAGTTATTTTTTAAAAAAAGTTACAAGTCTCAGAATTCCATAACCAATACAACATCAGTAGAGGTTCTAGATGAGGCATGGACAAACTTCAGCCTTCCAGATGTTTAGGACTTCAACAGTCAGTAGGATGTTAGGAATTGTGGGAATTGAAGTCCAAAACACCTGGAGGGCCAAAGTTTGCCCATGCCTGTTCTAGGTGATTGTATCCTGTAACTAGTATATTTCCAGGATGAATACTCTTATTTTTATCTTTCTAGTTGTCTGCTCTCTATATGTCAGTATTACACTCAATGAGTTTACAGTGAAGAGCAAGGGACCAAGAGGTAAAATTCTTACTGTGTATGCTTACATGCAACATTTGTGTAGTGTGTTTATCTTGTATTGTGGCAACTGTATTCCAGAACTTTTGAGTCTCTATCCAACTGTCAATTAATCATATTTTTTAGAAATTTCTAATTAGCAATTTAGGATGATAGGTTTTTTTTTTTAAAAAAAAGTATTGTAGGTGAAATCCCATCAAGTTATAAAAAATATAAATATATTTGTCAGAGCCACCAAGATACCTCAAAAACTAGGCTCTCGTGTTCTTCAGAACACTTCACTTGTCAACATAGTTCAGAGAGCAGAAGAATCAAAAGTCTGCAAATCTGGTCAGATTGCATTTTCACTTCCCACAATTTGAATGTGTGAATGTAGTAATACGGAAACTGTTCTTTTCCTGGAATATTAATCATTGTATGCTCACTTTTCTAGACACAAAAAGACTGCCTGAAACTCACAGTCTGACATTTGCCTTTACCAAATTATGACAGATTGTCACATGAAGTTATCAATTTATTTTCTTCTCCATCATACTATAATAATAATAATAATAATAATAATAATAATACTTTATTTATATCCCACCCCATTTCTCCTGAATGAGTTACACATATTTATTTATTTTCAGCAATATTCTGTGTGCATGTGTGCCTGTGAATGAGAAATGTGTCCCTGTCTGTTATCTTGAGAAAAGCCCCAAATTGCTTGTGTGAATTCACCCATGTCAATGAACTATGATTTGGAAGTCTCAGAAAAAGAGAGGCATATTCTCTTGATAACTATAAAGGGTTTCTAATCTCTTCCTCACCAGTACTTCACAAGGCTGACAAGAGTGACAGAATTTACATGCTAAGAATAACTTTTTTTTCCTCTTTAAGGTCAAAAGGAATTCTTAAGAGATTTGAACTTCCTTAGAGCATTTGGAAATCAAGGAAAGGAACAAGAGCGCTGGCTCAGTGTGAAATAAGTAAATAGTAAACCCTGTAGAGGATGCCAATCAGATTAATGTAATCCCTTTCATGTCAAGGAATAACAGAGGTTCTGGACCATTTTGAGGGAAGCAGATAAGCACAGATAAGATCGGAGGGTTCTGGCATTCAGTCAAAACAGGCAAGCAATTGCTAAGCTGAGGAATGTGGTCTGCCCAAAGAAAGCTCTTTCTCCATAAGTTGAATAGTTGAGCACACACTTCTCTTCACCAAGGGAAGGCTTCATGGGTGGTACTGTTTGTTGGCATACAACCACTGAAGGAACGCCAGGGCAACGGGACTTCAGCTGTGCTTTCACAATGTTCCCTTCCTATTCCTGTTCCACCTGCCTTTCTTGTGTTGCACCCTACCTTGGAACAGCTTTACATAGGCTGATGGGGAAATGTTTGAACTAATGCCATATTCACAAATGTATCTTGTAGACAAGTGTGCTGTTGTGATTTGATCATTGAACTACAACTGGAGGCTGGGTTTTAAATCCCTGTTTGGCCATGAAACACACTGGGTGACCTTAAGCAAATGACACTCTTTCAGCTTCAAGAGGAAGGAAATGGCAAACCTCTTTTGTACAAATCTTGCCAAGAAAACACTGAGATAAGATCACCTTAGGGCCATGATAGGTGAGAAATGACTTGAAGGCACACAACAGTTAATTATTCTCAGGATTTTTATGTTAATAAATTGAAATAATAGATTCATAGAATCATTGAATCATTGAGTTGGAAGGGACCTCATGGGCCATCCAGTCCAACCCCCTGCCAAGAAGCAGGAAAATTGCATTCAAAGCACCCCTGACAGATGGCCATCCAGCCTCTGCTTAAAAGGAGCATCCACCACACTCCAGGGCAGAGTTCTACTGGTGAGCAGCTCTCGATAACAGGAAGATTTTCCTAATGTTCAGATGGAATCTCCTTTCCTGTAGTTTGTTCTGTGTTCTAGTCTACAGGGCAGCAGAAAACAAGCTTGCTCCCTCCGCCCTATGACTTCCCCCGTCATGTCTCCTCTCAGCCTTCTCTTCTGCAGGCTAAACATGCCCAGCTCTTTAAGCCACTCCTCATAGGGCTTGTTCTCCAGACCCTTGATCATTTTAGTCATCCTCCTCTGGACACATTCCAGCTTGTCAACATTTCCCTTCAACCTTGGTGCCCAGAATTGGACACAGTATTGCAGATGTGGTTTGACCAAGGCAGAATAGAGAGGTGGAATGACTTCCCAAGATCTAGACACTATACTCTTATTTATGCAGGACAAAATCCCCTCCAGATACTGACTGCAACTGCCAGCATTCCTCATCACTGACTAGGCTGGGTCTTGCAGTTTGCATGATTCCTCCTCCCCAGTTTAATTGACTTAGGACCTCATCACATCGAGGCCAAGGATTGTCTGCACTTCCCTGCACTGTTGTCATATTGCTGGCACAGAGTCCCCTGGAGCCCATTAGATGATGCAGGCCTACTTTCGGTAGGGTTCTGTTGGCCTCCATGCCGGTAGCATGCTGGCAGCAAGGAGAAATGGATCCCAGAGGACACCCGACTCCTCATAGGAAAAAGGCAGAGGAGCCAAAGAGGAAGCAGGGAATGATGGAGAAACACTGTGGGAAGGGAGACTATGTGCACTGATGGGAGGTAATAGAGCCTTATGGCTCCCTCCGGTGCCTCACAATTGCCCCTGCAGTCCCCTGCTTTACCTCTGCCCATGTAAAAAGGTTCATAGTCATACTCCCCTTTTCTCTGTAACTGCAGGGATCTGTTTCCCTGGTATTAAATCATTTTAACTGGCACAACTACTTCCTATGGAAAATTGGGGTTTGTAGTTTGCCCCAAAGGAGAAGTCCAAATGTTTCTCTCTCAATCACCAATCCCAGGATTCCATATTTTGTTGGAATAATAGTGATATACTGTAAGTGTACTCTGTGAAATGATCCTAAGATTGGAATAAATAACTCAAATGCTGAAACATACTTAATGATCCCACTTTCATTGTTTCCTGAGGGTTTAGGGCTATAGGATCTAATTTTACTAAGTTAACCAACATCATCAAAAATTTAAAAGTTAACTAATTTGCCTTTGAACCCCATTGATAAAATTTAAGAGTCAGGGGAGTGAGGATTATTAACTTTCATAATTGACTTTTTGGCAACCCATTAAAGTGACTATTATTACTTAATCCTCATAAAGAAAAACTAGCTTGGATAAGAAGAGTTTACTAAGCTTTTGGACAGGGCTGGTACAAGATGTTTTACAGTTCAAGACAAAACACAGGATATCCCTTGCCCTTCACTTCATTATGTCATGTGTGGGAGCTGAAATGTTTGGTGGTTGAAACTTCTTTCAATGTGGTCTCGGCTTTAAGGAACACAGACCAGGTAATATGTGTTACAAAATGGATCTTCCAATTGGCCACTTCCTCAAACCATAGCAACTGCTTCCTCATCCTGCCATGGTGTGGTCTGTCATCCTGCCTGTCATGGTGTGGCCTGACCTGCTTTTAAAAGGCATTCAGGCTCAGAATATAATATAATCTAAAATAAGAAATAATACACTACAGTTTGTAACAATGTTTAATTTTATTGATACTTGAATTGTATTTTTCAGTGTTGTATGATGTTTAATTTTATGGAATTTAAGGTTTGGGTGTTTTAAATAAAAAACACTGAATGCTGCCTTTGAACCCATGCATTTAGCTTCGAATTCTATAAAATTAAACAGCAAAGGAGCAGGAAATTCATAGATTCATAGAATTGGGAAGGATTACAAAGGCCATTGAGTCCAACGTTCTGTCATGCAGGAATACAGGAATAAAGTACTTGTGACAGACGTTATCTGACATCTGTTTAAAGATCTACAAAGACAGAGAGCGTACCACCCTTCAAGGCAGTTTATTCTACATAGAAATGTTTAGGTGGAATCTCTTTTCTTGTATTTTGAGTTCATGTTGGATATTCAGGATATGTGTAGAGGGAGTAGACGCACTTGGGCATAACACCACTCTTTCTCTTCTTGTGCTTGTACAGTGGTTTCTCCCTTCTTCTGTTTCTTACACTGGCCAACACACACTTTGGTACCTAAAATGTTAGAACTGTGTCTGGGTATATTTGACCAGTTGATTCCAAAAATGACACCAGTTTCTTCACCAGCAGCTCTAGTTTTTGAGATACAGATGCTATCTACCAGTCACCATTTGCTTGCCCACAATAACAATATCTAAGAAACTAGAGCTGATGTGGTCTATCCAATACAATTTTCTGAATAAGCACCCCAAATAACCCAAGCATCAGGCCTAGAAACCAAGACACAAAGAACTGGTTTTTGTTGGGCCGTGTTATACATGCCTCTTAAATCACAGCTCATCTTTGTACATCCACCCTAGATTTTTTAAGACACATCCTGCTATTCCAGGGGTCCTCAGTCTAAGGCCCGAGGGTTGGATACAGCCCTCCAATGTCATTTTATCTGGCTCTCACTCAGGGTCAACCTAAGTCTGAAATGACTTGAAAGCACACAACAACAACAACAACAACAACAACAACAACAACAACATCTCATCAGCCAAAAGCAGGCCCACATTTCCCATTGAAACACTAATAAGTTTATATTTGTCCAATTTATTCTTCATTTTAATTATTGTATTTTTTAAAGTGTTTTTTGGACTACAAATAAGATATGTGCAGTGTTCATAGGAATTCATTCATGTTTTTTACAAATTATAATCTGGCCCTCCAACAGTTTGAAGGACTGTGACCTGGCCCTCTGTTTAAAAGGTTTGAGGACCCCTGCTCTATTCTTCCTCATTGGAATTGTTAGATTAATCTAAATATTGGATTAATACTAAACCAACAAAGGATAATATTTGAATAACAATATCTTACAAGTATTTTAGAATGTTTAAGTCATCTACCTCTTTCATTTACTTGTTAAAGGTATAGGCCATTTTCTTAGAAGTACAGCATTGTACCGATGGTTCTCCTCTTCACTGTGAAGTAGGCTAGTCTGAAACACAATGGTAGCCCAAGGTTGCTCAGTGTGCTTTGTAGTGCAGGTGGTGGTTTGAAGCTATATCTTCCACTCAGTCGAGCTCATTTTTATTAGGTCCCTAGCATAGTGGGCTAAAATCATAGGTCTTGAAGATGTTTCCAGCCCTCCTCCACACTAGATCAGCTCTCACATAAAGGTCGGCTTTTCCCCATACTTGGAGTCTGCATGAGTAAGAAAAAATTGCTGCAATTGGGCTTTTTTGAGTGAACAAATTACAAATATGTGGGGGAAAGGATCCACAGGTGCATCTACAATGTATGATAAATGCAGACTGACAGCACTTTGCTTGCCGTGGTTCATTGCTATGGAATTATGAGAGTTGTAATTTGATGAGGCACTCTTTGGCAAAGAAAGCTGAAGACATTGTAAAGCATCTCCCATGGTTCCATAGCACTGACCGATGGCAGTTAAAGTAGTGTCAAACTGCATTAATTCTACTGTGCAGATGCAACCAAAGATAGGTTACAACGGTCAAAGATCTATGGATGTTTCTGAAAGGAAACAACAACAACCTCTCACTCAAAAAACAACTTGTATTAGTAAAGAAGGATATCAATGCTTACTAATCAATGATAGTTATACAGTACTTTCCATATCAGAGGCAAGATGTCTCTAAATGTTAGTTGCTAGGAAATAAAAGCGGAAGGGTGTAATTCTGTTTATGTGTTCAACGTGGGCCATCTGGCAGGATGATGTGGGAAGGGAATGCAGTACATTGTGTTAATCCCACAGGGCTCTTCTTCTGTACAAATACAGTAGACTGGTGCTTAGATAGATCACAAGTGTCAAGGTAGTCTTCAATATATTCCATGGTTTTGTGCAGCAGAAATTTATTAATGCGTAGACCATAAGGCATAAGCATAAATACAATATAAAAGTGCAACAATAGAAAGTGTAATACATAAGTTGCATAAAGATGTTGCAAATTAAAATACAACATATTAAATGCTAACAACAAAACTAAAATTTAGTTAAAAGCATTCTAAGAGCAATTAACTGAAGTGGTATATTTATGTGTGAGAATTAAATGATTTAACACTGTCCAATAGTGCAACAACAAAAATACCTACAGTACTACACATAACATACTTTGATCACACTTTTGACATTGTGGGGAAGTGTCATATCACCTTGGCAATTAGTGTGGCAGACTCCTAGGATGCCAGTTGATGTCCCAGACAATTGGGTAGATGAACATGGAAACAGGATAAAATTTGACTTTGATATTTGAATCACAGAGTTGGAAGAGACCACATGGGCCATCTAGTCCTACTCCTGCCATGCAGGAAAAGCACAAAGTGCCCCTGACAGATGGCCATCCAGCCTCTGCTTAAAAGCTTCCAAGGAAGGAGGTTCTACCACACTACGAGGCAGAGTGTTCCACTCATACAGTCAGGAAGGTCTAAGTCCTAGTTTCCAGGGCAGCAGAAAACAAGCCTGCCTTGGCTTTAAAGCTACCCAAAGGCTTGTTTTCTGCTGCGCCGAAAACTAGGACTTAGAGCAATGAGTTACAGGAAAGAAAATTTCACCTGAACATTAGGAAGAACTTCCTCACTGTATGAGTTATTCAACAGTTGATCACTCTGCCTCAAACTGTAGTGGAACCTCTTTCCTTAGAAGTGAACGTCTACATTTCTGGTTAGTTTTGGGTGGCTCGGGCCAGGTTTTTGATACACATGCCTGAAAATTGCAATGAACCTTTAAAAAAATTCAGGTGCAAGGAGATTTGAGAGGGGGAATTTTGATACCCCAAGGCCAACATGTAGAGCATGTATTACACTTTGCTCAGTCCCATTGTGTTGCTTAGAGGAAGGCAGGGAGTGGAATAATGTTTGTATTTATTTAGCATAGTGGTTCCCAACCTTTGGGCCCCCAGGTGTTTCGGACTTCAGCTCCCACAGTTCCTAACAACTGGTAAGCTGGCTGGGATTTCTGAGAGTTGAAGTCCAAAACACCTGGAGGCCCAAAGGTTGGGAACCACTGATGTAGCAGCAGTACTACTTGTAGACCTTCCCATATGCTAAGGGCAGCTTATAAAGCAGACACTCTTAAAATAAAAATATACATTCTGCTCACAATTTGCAAGACATTGATGCAAATTGTGCAGGCTCCAGATGGACTCCAATTCTCAGATGGTAAGGAATGCTGGGAGATGAAGTCCAATAACATTGGCTTTAAAACTCCTATCACTTCTCTAAAGCATAATTGGGAAATCTGCAGCTTTTCTATTGTTGTTGGATTACGATTCCTTTCAGTCCTGTCCGCCATGACGTATTGTCAGGGATTACAGGACTTGTTTCTTGACCGTTCTCCCACAGTATAATGTGCACTGTATTCATTTTTAATGAACTGAATCAGGCTAAACATTTCATAAGTATGTTGGGTAGATGGGAAACTTTTTTGTGTTGCAAGATTTTTCTTGCATTTCCTCTTGCCCTCTTTACCTTTCTTTATGCCTCAGGACAGAAACCTGGTTTATGTCTCCATTTCCCCCCCTTTTGACAGACCCTGCTCTGCGAGCTGCCCTCAGGCTTCAACCCCGCCCCCCGCCCCCATGGTGATGTCTCAGAAAACAGACAAAATAAATTGAAAGAGAAATCCAGTTTTAGAACGGAAGAAAGAAGCATGAAGGTAATGAAGGAAGTACATTTTTTGTAGAAGACAGCTACCTATAAAATGCTTCTCCTTAAAAATCAATACATCTGAATGCTACCACCAAGTTTGCAGCTTTCTTAGATGTCCTCACTGCATTGCTATACTAAAGAATGGGATAGCATTTAATTAAAATATAATACAAACCTGGAAGACGGGAATTAAATTGCTATTCCAGCTGTTCTTCCTCAGACATCTTAGTAATAAAACAGTGACTTAATTCAGGAGGTACTTCACAAAACTATGTTTGGTCTAATTTTTTCTTTCTTTGTGGCAGAGGATAGATATTTTCCATCACACTACTTCCCAAATATGTTCTTTGACAGCACTTTGTGGTCATTTACTACTACATGGCCATTAATGCTGCCAGAGCTTAGTTCTGGTGTTGTATATTTTTAGCTCAAAATATTAGTGCACGGTAGCAAGGCTCTCTACAGGTTTTTGTGGGTCCTAAAACAGAAACCGTCATTGTTTTTTTTGGGAGTGTGTATGTGTAGGTGTAACACTGTGTGTAGGTGTAACAGGCTCTCCACTCCTGTTTGGAAGGCAGCAGAATAACTTCTGTTCTGAGGGTGAGGATGGTCTTGACAGAAGGCAAAGAGGGAGTCTAAAGCCAGTCAGAACGCTTGAGTCTAGGGCAACGTTTCTCAACCTGGAGGTCGGGACAACTGGGGGGGGGGGGTCATGAGGTGCTGTCAGAGGGGTCGCCAAAAACCATCAGAAAACGCAGTATTTTCTGTTGGACATGGGGATTCTGTGTGGGAAGTTTGGCTGACTTCTATCATTGGTGGGAGTTCAGAATGCTCTTTGATTGTGGGTGAACTATAAATCCCAGCAACTACAACTCCCAAATGTCAAGGTCTATTTTCCCCAAGCTCCACCAGTGTTCACATTTGGACACATTGCCAAGTTTGGTCCTGATCCATATGTTTGAGTCCACAGTGCTTTCTGGATGTAGGTGAACTACAACTCCAAAACTCAAGGTCAATGCCCACCAAACCCTTTCAGTATTTTCTGTTGGTCATGGGAATTCTGTGTGCCAGGTTTGGTTCAATTTCATCATTGGTGGAGTTTAGAATGGTCTTTGATTGTAGGTTAACTATAAATCACAGCAACTACAATTCCCAAATGACAAAATCACCCCCCCCCCCCCCACACACACACATCACCAGTATTCAAACTTGGGTGTATCGGGTATTTGTGCAAAATTTGGTCCAATGAATGAAAATACATCCTGCATATCAGATATTTTCATGACAATTCATAACAATAACAAAATTACAGTTATGAAGTAGCAATGAAATAATGTTATAGTTGGGGGTCACCACAACATGATGAACTGTAAAGGGTCACAGCATTAGGAAGGTTGAGAACCACTGGTCTAGGATTTACAAAGTGAAAGCTAAAAGTCAGAGTGTAGATACCTTTAATGATTGTGTAGCAAAGGAATATTTCCATGTTTGTTGCTTGTTACCTGATTGCATGATAACAACTGCTGAACTTCCCTCTTTGATGCAGTCTTTAAAGAAACAGGAGCCCTTGTGAAGTTTCCCTTAACAACCCATGTTTCCCTATAAGAACCTGGCTGAATTTTAACAGCTATTTGGCAGTGGAACAATTACCAAGACAGGTAGCCATGGAATCCCTTTCCCTGGACATCTTCTGAAAGAAGCTGGATAGTTACATACTGGAGATGTTTCACCTGAATTTCCTACACTGAAGTATTGAACTCTATGGGGCCCCTGCCAACAAAATGACTCTATGATAAATTATTTTGAAAGAGCTTTTTTTTCTGGGGCCAGTTACAATTACCAACACAACTGATGAGAACACATGGCACTGACAGATGAAACCTTTTTTACTTGGGCTTGTTGTCCAAGAATATTTCAGTGGAGTGTGGATGCTGTGCTTTGTTTTCATTTTTACATTTTTAAAGAGCTTTTACATAATTTTAAACCATTGCTGTTGTAATACGTTGATTTATTTGTTTTTGAAACATTTTCATAAGGCTCATTGTTTTGAAAGCTGTATATTCAGCCTTCCTCATTTGTGGGGTGTGACGTTTGTGGATTTGATTCTTTATAAGTTTGAGTAATATGATTAAGAGCTGTTTGACAATACAATATGCCACACTGGAGCATAGTGAAGTCTCCTTCATCTTAGCTTTGTAATCAGAGGCTGGAAGACCATCTATTCGGTATGCTTTGACTATGTGTTTCTGCATAGCAAGGGATTGGACTGAGTGACCCTTTCGGTCTCCTCCAGCTGTATGACCATGGAGTCAGACGCGAGGACCTAGTGATTCCTAGGGAAGTGTTCTGTTAGGTTAAAAGGTTAGTGGTTTTTAATTTTGCAGTTTTCTACTACTTACCTTTAACCTCAGCCAATGTGGAGGGCTGACTGTACTTTGTTTTAATCTAGTCTGTGATCCACTTTGAAAAAAAAGTTGGTATACTAAAGTATCCACAATAATACATAAATTAGCGACCTTTGAGACTGGAATCAGTTGATGGTCAGCCCTTGCTTTGGAGCTGTGTAGTCTCTGTTGCTGCATAGCTCAGTGTGACATGGAAGAGCAGCTTCAATTACACAAAGTTGCTGTTGCCTGGGCTGGAAAAGGTGGCCCAGCAAGTGGGATCTCTTACAATAACAATGGGATACCTTTACTCTCTTGCTGGAACAAGACTCCAAGGAGAACCAGTTGCTGCAAAGGTTGCCCAAGTGAAAACTGGAAATGATCTCCTGTACTGTTGAGAGTTGTGTAAGAAACAGAATTTCAGCAGCTGTTGTATGTCCTGCAACCAGATGAAAAGCAACATCTGCTGAAAGTCTCTCTTCAATGCAACTATTAAAGGTACAGGAGCACTTCTCCAGTTTTCATTTAGGCCACTCTAGCCTGGCTGCAGCCAAAGGCAAATTACAATTCTCTTCAAATGGCCCAAGAATGGAAAGTTACATTTGGTAAGTAATCTGTTCTCATCACAACGTAATTTCTTGTTACAAATAAAAAAAAATTTCTTGAGGCACACATACACAAAATAGCCAGGTGATTTTGTTTTGCAAGACTACTGTTTTGTGTGCAAGATTTTTGTTTTGCAAAATTACTGGGGGATATTGTGTATGTGTGTGTAATAAAAATTGTTCATGCAAAGCCTTCTCCCACAAACCTGTTTAGAAATAGCGTTTTTGTACATACATTCATAATTCTCAGCCATTATGAGGTGTATAAATCCTGGCACAAATGCACAGAAATGCGTTTTTTTTCTGCACAGCGGAGAGAAAACTGTGGAAATGATTGGTCCTCATTTTCAAGCACAAAATAGTCAAATGTTAACCTTGCTGTTACCACATTTAAGCCATTTCATTTTGGTGACAATCTTGTATTTCTATGAGTCATCAGGCGATGAGTTGAATATTATTAGAAGCTGATTGAGATGTATCAGAACTAAGTGCGACAACACCTCTGCAAACTAACAAAATGTATTAACATTTAAACTTAGAATCCCAAGAGGGAAAGACAGACTAGACAGATACATAAATTCTCTTCCTGTATATGACAGACAGGAAATTAAGCAAATGTACATACCAGGTTGGGAATGACTGCTTTGCTAGTGTTGCGGACTCCCAAATGGAGTTTGGATACTAGAAATTGACAGCTGTGGTGTCAGGCATCACAGCTTCTACATTTTATGTTCTGCCCCATTAAGTGTAAAGTCTATAAATTCATCTTATTCTGCATCCCTTAATACCAAGAAGTTATGTGGAGTAGAACAGCATGTGAAATGGGACAATAAACACTTTTCTGGTGCCCCCTGAACGTTTTCTTTAAAATATTGTTGTATGAGTTGTAGCTATTAACTTGATGTGTGAAAAAAATAGATAGTTCTGAAAACTTCGCGGATGTTTTCCTTGCCACTCTTTCTTGGTAGACATTTTCTTTTCATACCAGTGGCAAAATACACAAGATTTTTCATGACCAAGTTCAAAAACATTCACCTTTTTATTGGTTACAATTTATAATGTTTGTATAATGTACAAAATGTTTCTTTTCTTAACATATTTCTTTGCATTCTAACATCCATTAACCTACAGGTATATGTCAGTTAGCAAAGTACCATGTTTCCCCGAAAATAAGACACTATCTTACAATTATTTTTCATCAAGAAGACACACTATGGCTTATTTTCAGGGAAGGTCTTATTTTTATTAAGTACTAGCTTGGGGACCCGGCATTGCCCGGGTTATTAGAGAAAGTGGGTAATGGCGGTTCTGTATGCCAAGTTTGGTCTTTATTGGTCTTTGGATAATGGCAACATTATTTTCAGGAAGTGAGTGAAGGTACTTGAAGTCCCATTATCCATGGGCCATCCTCCTACAAACAGCAGCAGGATATAGAGTGGGTCATGGGGGCTCTGTGTGCCAAGTTTGGTCTTTATCAGTCATTAGATGAGGGTGGCAGTGGTGTCAGTAAGTGAGTGAAGGTACTGCAAGTCCCATCATCCAAAGTCCATCCCCTTTCAAACTGCAGCAGGATGTAGAGTGGATCATGGGGGCTCTGTGTGCCAAGTGTGGTCTTGATTGGTCATTAGAAGAGGGTTGCAGCAATCTTTGGAAGGGAGTGGAGGTACTTGAAGTCCCATCATCCATGGTCTGTCCTCCTCCAAACTGCAGCAGGATGTAGAGTGGGTCATTGGAGCCCCATGTGGCAAGTTTAGTCTTGATTAGTCATTGGCGAGGGTCTCAGTGGTCTCAGGAAGTGAGCAAATGTACTGCAAGTCCCATCATCCACCTCCAAATTTTTCCAAACAACACCAGGACGTAAAGTGGGTCATGAGATGTCTATGTGCCAAGTTTGGTCTTGATCCGTCATTGGATGAGGTTTGCAGAGGTCTCAGAATGTGAGTGAAGGTACTGGAAGTTCCATCATCCATGGTCCACCCTTCTCCAAAGCTGCAGCAGGATGTAGAGTGGGTCATGGGGGCTGTGTGTGCCAACGTTCATCTTGATTGGTCATTAGATGAGTTTTGCAGCAGTCTTGGGTAGTGGAGGTACTTGAAGTCCCATCATCCATGGTCTGTCGTCCTCCAAACTGCTCCAGGATGTAGAGTGGGTCATTGAAGCTCCATGTGCCAAGTTTAGTCTTGATGAGTCATTGGCGAGGGTCTCAGTGGTCTCAGGAAGTGAGTGAAGTGACTGCAAGTCCCATCATCCATTGTCAAATTCTTCCAAACCGCACCAGGATGTAGAGTGAGTTATGCAGGCTCTCTGTGTAAATTGTGGTCCTGATCCATTATCGCTGGCAGTTGTAATGGTCTAAGGAAGGGAGTGCAGGTATTGCAAGTCCCATCGTCCATGGTGCATCCTCCTTCAAACTGCACCTGGATGTAGAGTGTGTCATGGAGACTCAGTGTGCCAAGTTTGGTATTTTTTGGTAATTGGATGAGGGTTGCAGTGGTCTGAAGAATGAGCAATGGTACTGCAAGTCCCATAACCCACGGTCCATCCCCGGCCAAACCACACCAGGACGTAAAGTGGGTCATGAGAGGTCTATGTGTGAAGTTTGGTCCTGATCAGTCATTGGATAAGGTTAACAGCGGTCTCAGAATGTGAGTGGTGGTACTGCAAGTCCCATCATCCTTGGTTGATACTCCTCCAAACTGCAGTAGGATGTAGAGTGGGTGATGGGGGCTCTGTGTGCCTATTTCGGTCTGTATTGGGAGTGTTCTGAACCAGCCCCCGGCCTTTCCTTTCCTCTCTTTGTCATCTCGGAATGTTGGATTTGAGGCTGGCCAATCAGAGACCATATGCAAATTTCCTTCTGTCATGCCCCGTTTCTGCCATGAACCCTCTTCTCCACCAGGGGCTCCTCTTGAAGCTGGCCAATTAGAGACCATATGCAAATAGCACCACTGCGGCAGCCAATCCGAATGTTGGAACTTTCAGGCTGGCCAATCAAAACGCTGGCACATACACCGCCCTCCCTCCACAATTCCTCTGTCCGATACAAACACTCTTCTTTATTATATATACAGATGGTCCAACAATCTGCATTTATTCAAATATGTTCTTCTGGAACATCGTCATAACTCTCTAAATCCGTAATTCCATCCTGAATTTCTTGCGACTCCATTTCCTTTAGAACCATTGGCCCCAATCTTTCATGTCGAGCAATAGAGCTCATTCGCTTTCTACATCTCCCTCTATGTCTCAGCTTGTAGCACACACAGAACCACCAGGACCTGACAGGGGGAGCCAACCTTGTTGATGGGGCTGCCTTCTTTTCCGCTCCACACTGGTACGCTGCCTATCACTATGTCTTATTTTTGGGGTATGGCTTATATTGTGCAAATGCTGAGAAATCCTGCTACGGCTTATTTGATGGGTACGTCTTATTTTCAAGGAAACGGGATAGGTGTTCACAGGCATTACTTCTTTAACAGGAACTTTGGTAGCACAGGCAGAAAGAGCATGAAAAGAATAGAGAGGTTTCTACACTGCAAAAAAAAAAAGACCACATGTTTCATAAAATATTTTATTCAAAACTAAATGATATAAAAAAGCAGACCCATAGATAAGCAAAAACATTTTGAACCTTCTCCACAAACTTGGAGCAAAACTGGTAATGCAGATCTTTTTTAAAAAAGACCTTTCAAATTCAAGGGAGATGTTCACAAGCTGGAATGTTTCCAGAGGAGGGCGACTAAAATGATCATGAGTCTGGAGAACAAGCTCTATGAGGAGCGGCTTAAAGAGCTGGGCGTGTTTAGCCTGCAAAAGAGAAGGCTGAGAGGACACATGATGGGGGAAGTCATGGGGAGGAGGGAGCAAGCTTGTTTTCTGCTGCCCTGGAAACTAGGACGTGGAACAATGGCTTTAAACTCCAGAAATCATAGAATCATAGAGTTGGAAGAGACCTCATGGGCCATCCAGTCCAACCCCCTTCCAAGAAGCAGGAATATTGCATTCAAAGGAAAGGAGATTTCACCTGAACATTAGGAAGAGCTTCCTAATGGTGAGAGCTGTTCAGCAGTGGAACTCTCTGCCCTGGAGTGTGGTGGAGGCACCTTCTTTGGAGGCTTTTAAACAGAGTCCACATTCTGATAATGTGGGATTTTCTGCCTTGATATTCTGGGATATAGAGCTGTGTGGAAGGGCCCTGAGTGTTCATGTTCTGCAAACAGTCTTTCTCTATTAACTGAGTCATTGCCAATTTACATTGTAATAATAAAATAGAATTGTCCAGAATGCAATAGACTCTCCTTCTTTGGAGGTATTTGAAAAAACTTGGATGGGCATCTTTCAGGAATCTTTTAATGCTCTATGTTTTAAAAAAATCGAAGTTTTATTGGAATTGGTAATTTACAGGCAACCTACACAACATACTCCCCAGAAGAAGAAAAAAAGGTTTAGTGAAGGAAATCCTTTGTGTTTCAATTGGTTACAACAACTAAGGATAGTATGACAGTTAGTCGTGTTGGAAGCTCCTTAGACACAAATGAAAATACCACTGCATGACGTCATCCTAAATCCATCACAAACCAGTCTTCAAGGCATGTTTTAGATGTACTTTATGAAAGCGGCAAAATCCCCTTTTCTGAAATGTGTTATAGCAGTTTTCCGAAGTGGTATCTGTTATGTGGTAGTGAACCCATTTCAACAGTGCATTTTGGGGGCTGTGATGTCTATTGTGGGCATGTTGTGGGTTATCGTTTTCTTACCTGTAAAACAAAAAGTTAAAACTTTTCCCTAATTATCCTTAATTGCTTGCTTAAAAAATAATGAAGGAACTTTGCATCTCGGTGGGTACATCAAACGTCTAATATGGACTCCCCCCTTTTTATTGATCATTTCCTTTTTTGCAAGGCAATAACATTTTGAAGAACTTCCCACTGAAGCATAGATTTGTCTTATTACAAAAGCTTTCAAAATGAAAGCTACACCTCTCACTTGAAGAATAAATTTGCAAATGCTCATTTATTTGTAATTAATATTTTAATTGTGGATATGAATAGTACTTTAGTACTTTGAAATTGATCGGTGTGCAGTTCCAAATCTCTGAACTCTTGGAGCTCCATAATTCTCCCATTGAAAGGGCAGCATGTGTGAAGAGGGGGAACTCAGTGCGGAAGGCCTTACATTCTGCAGCTGCAGTAACGACTTTGAGTTTTGCAAAGGTACGTTCAAAAAGGCTTGGTGTGATAAGAAGAGAGGCTTGGCAGGTGTACTCCAGTCTCAACCAAGATGCGATTGTGATGGAACTACTCATTTTGTGATAACATCCTAAATGTCTAAAATACTTACTTTGTCTCTGGTTAGTTCTCAGCTCCCAGAGCATTTCACGGGCAGAACTCCGAAAATTCTATAACTTTAATATAAAAAATAAATTTGGACTCTCTCATTTGATATTCAGATTGAAGTAGAAGTTAATGGACAAATTGTATCTTTTCTGAATAGCTTTCACCCCTTAGCTCTTTAATGTCATTTCCTACATCTTTTTACTCCACCCATGGCCTTTTAAATCAGGGGAACATTATATCCATTAGGATATTCATATTTTGCTTTACTTGTACATTCTTTCTATTTTTGAAAAAAAGAATTAACGTCTTTATATGGTTAAGCCTGAGCATATTTTTCTGCTTTAGCATTTTCCAATGGTTTGAACTATGGAGTATTAAATTGCCATGGGGGGAGGTGGCATTAAATATAACAGCTATGTTCAACTTGAATGAGGCAAAGTAAATCGGGAACAGATTTCTGAAGTGGATGAGCAATGTTTCCTTGCCGAATCTGACATTCCAGTGCAGCAATCAGTCATGTATTTTGCGGGGGGTTGGGGCGGGGGGGTGGGCGGCATAGGCAGACATAAAACTACTGATAATTTTCAAAATCCTCTTCTAATACCCACCCAGACACATGAAAGTTACTATTACCCTCCATGTGATATAGAAATTTCCATACACTTTGGACAAATAATAATTTTTCATGTATATGCATGTGAATATTTGCCTTCAGGTCATCTGTTGACTTATGACCATCCATGAATATTAGTCAAGGGATACTTGGAGGTGCTTTTCCACTGCCTTCTTCTGAAATATAGCCTTGGTAATTCTCCATCCAAATACCAACCAGGTCTGACTCTGCTTCTATTCCAAGATCAGACAGGAAGATCCACAAAATAGATTGTGTTGCCTTATATATATGGATAAACAGTTCTGGCCCAACGTACATGTCCAAACTCATCTCCCCTTATGAACCATCTAGGACCTTATGATCATCTGGAGAGGCCTTGCTCTTGTTACCGCCTTCGTCACTAGTACGTTTGGCAGAGACAAGAGAGACAGGTGGTGGCCCCTCGGCTGTGGAGTGCCCTCCCTATAGATATTAGATTGCCCACCTCATTTTTAACATTCCAGAAAAAAAGCCAATACGTGGGTTTTTGAACAAGTGTTTGCAAATGCAGAGTAACTGGCATAGGAAAATGGAACGATTAGACCAGGGGTCCTCAAACTAAGGCCTGGGGGCCAGATACGGCCCTCCAAGGTCATTTACCCGGCTCTTACTCAGGGTCAACCTAAGTCTGAAACAACTTGCAAGCACACAACAACAACAACAATCCTATCTCATCAGCCAAAAGCAGGCCCACACTTCCCATTGAAATACTAATAAGTTTATATTTGTTAAAATTGTTCTTCATTTTAATTATTGTATTATTTTAAAGTGTTTTTGCACAACAAATAGGATATGTGCAGTGTGCATAGGAATTCATTCATGTTTTTTTCAAATTATAATCCAGCCTTCCAACAGTTTGAGGGACTGTTACCTGGCCCCCTGTTTAAAGTTTGAGGACCCCTGGACTAGACAATGAGTCTGGACAACATTTTTAACAAGGAGACACAATTTATATTTTATTGATTTGTTTAGTTTTTTATTATATGTTATGTTTTTAATTGTATTTTTGACATTGTAAGCATTGAATTTTGCCGTTAACTGCCTTGAGTCGCCTATGGGTTGAGAAAGGCGGTATACAAATATAGTAAACAAACAAACAAACAAACAAATATTTATGATCATTCTATACATGCAAAATGTCAGGGTGTTGGCAGGAGATAGAAGCCATCTTAAAAGTTACCTGGTTATACTTGGAATTAAATCTCACCAACAACCAGTGATTGAACTCCTATCAACAACCTTTGCAATGGACTTGTCAATATTTATGGTAGAGACATATTAGGAGTCAGGGTTTGACATACAGTATGCCATTCAATACTGCTCTTCTGCACTTACTGCAGTTGCAACAGCAACACTCAATACTGTAGTAATAACTTTTGAAATCCAGCTGCTCATCTTGATCTTGTTCCCATTCCAAAGATTGCTGCCAGGTAATCATAGAATCACAAAATTGGAAGAGACCTCATGGGCCATCCAGTCCAACCCCTGCTAAGAACACCCCCCCCCCCAACAGATGGCCATTTAGCCTCTGTTTAAAAGCCTCCAAAGAAGGAGCCTCCACCACACTCTGGGGAGAGAGATCCACTGCTGATCAGCTCTCACCGTTAGGAAGTTCTTACTAATGTTCAGGTGGAATCTCCTTTTCTGTAGTTTGAAGCCATTGTTCCGTGTGCTAGGGCGGCAGAAAACAAGCTTACTGCCTCCTCCCTGTGACTTCCCCTCACATCTTTATACATAGCCATCATGTCTCCTCTCAGCCTTCTCTTCTGTAGGCTAAACATGCCCAGCTCTTTAATCATTAGTTTTGAATTAGAAATGCAAACAATCTTGTTACCATTTAATGTGATGGGTAGAAAGCAAGTTTCTCACTTTATTTCTTCTAATCTTGAAATCTTCTTATATGGTTGATAGTAACTTTAAGCTGAGCCTATTATGGGGTTTTCTAGGGCTTAGAGCGGGTAACGTGCCCAAGAGGCATAGTCCAACACTTAAACCATTATACTAGCTCTTATATCCTTACCTATCACACACACACACACACACACACAGATATACAGGCAGAAGCTGGGAACTATTCTTTATTGTGGTGCAGGAGTTCATTCCAATTCCTTCCATGCTATTTTCCTCTAGTACCAAATGTTATATTAAAGCAGTAATGTCCAGGAATGTATCTGTTAACTGAGTTTTATCTGTAATTACTTATGTATTAAGAAGTAACAGATAATTAGATTATATGGTTGTGTCTATAATACCAGATAGGAGAGTGAGAAACTGCTAAAGGAGCAGGACACTCTCAACAACTACCATATCAAACTACACAGAGAAGCTATTGAAATCCACAAGCATGTGGATAATTTCAACAGAAAGGAGGAAACCATTAAAATGAACAAAATCTGGCTACCAGTATAAAAAAAAACCCTCTAAAATTAGGTCATTAAATAAAGAACAAAAAGCAGGTGAATTCCATACAGGAATCATTCAGGGCCAGCTAACACCTCCCAACAAAGGATTTCCCCCAGGCAGCAACCAGCCAGGCTTTGAAGCTGCAAGGCCATTCAGTGCTAATCAAGGAGGCCAGTTGCAACATTCACACCTGCCTCAAGCAGACAAGAGTTCTTTCTCCCATCCTGGACATTCCACAGATACATAAACCTCACTTTCCTAGTTTCCAACAGACCCTTCAACCTCTGAGAATGCCTGCCATAGATGTGGGTGAAATGCCAGGAGAGAATGCTTGTGGAATATGGCCATACAGCCTGGAAAACTCACAGCAAACCAGTGATTCTGTCCATGAAAGCCTTCGCGAACACAACAATTCTATTCCCTTCTTGAGTGTTAATCTTAAAACCAAATCAGTGGGACCACAGCAGTTCAATGAGTGTCCCAAGTTAAAAATGTTCCAGCCAAATCACTCAGAAATACAAGCGAGGGTTCCCCCCTTCTCTGCCTTAGGCACACAACCTGCATACCCTATGTTTGATTTCCAGGAAATACTGTACATTCCATACGGCTAGCCAGCAAAACGAACTCGGGAGGTTCCTCATCAAAGCTGAATGCCCACTGATTTTATTTGGATTGAAGTCTCCTTCATCCATGCCTCTTGCCTAAAATAACATGAAACTGAAAAGGGAAATTGGAGGTCCTGTGCTGAGGAGTTGATTCACAGCCATTCCGGCACACAGACTTCCACTGCTGGCTGATGCAGACGCATTTACGCAGGCACATTAAGCATTCCCCCCTCTTCATAACCTTGCTTATGAATCATGACCCATATTACTGATATAGTACAATATTCTCTGAACATTTTAGGAACTTCTGAGTTGCTAGAGGGGATTGCTGACATCCTTATTTTATAACTACCAGGGGGAAATAGTTATTGTCGGTTGAAAGTAAAATTTTCACTAATATAAAACTACAATAACCCTATCACACCTCTCCTGTCATCACTTTCCCCCTCTTCTACAGTCAGCCACAACAGTCTTAAATCACTGCAGGTGTAGAAAGCAGCTGGAAAGGATTACCTGGTAATCTCAAAAGAATGTAGTAGCACTATGGCAGCTATTCATGTGCCTTATCCTTGTCTGCACCACAAAGCAGCAAGGGCTTCAAAATTCGCAGGGGTGGCAGATTATATCTTAATTATAAATTGTCTCTATCTAGTGCAAAAATCATAGGATTCATTATGGATATAAAGTAGAGGTGCTCTTAGCAGCCTTGAAGTCAGTCCTGGGTAACTGGGTGAGTGTTGGGACCACTTTTCATCCATAAGTTGCACTTGGGAAGTGATGTCTTATCACTTCTACTTGGTTTGGTTAGGAAAAGGTAACTTGGTGGGTTAGAAAATTTGAGACAATCCTAAAGCTGTATCACTGGATACAGCTTTATCTTAGATTTGTGGATATTTCTTCCCATATGAGCCTACCCAAATGCTGGAAGACTTTTTCTTGGGGTGCTTACCTGATAAAAGTAGATGTAAAAGTCTAGTCATGTCCAACTCGAGGGTGGTGTTCATCTCCATTTCTAAGTCAAAGAGCCAGCATTGTCCACAGATAACTCCAAGGTCATGTGGCCAGTATGACTGCATGGAGCACTATTACCTTCCTGCAGAAGTGGTACCTATTAATCTACTCACATTTGCATGTTTTTGAAGTGCTAGGTGGGCCTGACAGCAGAAGCTCACCCTGCTCCCTGGATTTGAACCACCGACTTTTCAGTCAGCAAGTTCAGCAGCTCAGTGGTTGAACCACCAGATGCAGAGTGCTCTTGGTGGCTAGGTAGCTCACTCCCAAGGGCAGTTCTATTGTTCTATTTTGGACAGCAGGCAAAGACTTCATTTAAAAGCCTCCCATCCCAACTGATTCATGCAGAAGAATATTCAGTGGCTATGCTCTATTTTTATGTGTGTTTAATGAGTTTTAATCACTTTAACATTTTAATTGGATAGGCTATTAAAACCTTTGTACAACATACTCTTTCAGCTATTTTGTTTTAATTTATATATTAAGCTGTTAAAGGTCCCATATGGAGGAATATAAATATATAAATGAAGTAAACAAAGAGATAACGTTGGCCTAAAATTAAACTGCAAAGCTCAGATGGGTTTAAGAGAATGCTAGGGACCTTCTGTGATTCAAAAGTGGGGTTTGGGTCTGAGTATGGGTTTGGTGTAGTGATTTAACTGCTGATCTAAGCAGAACCTTTTATCTAACCGTTACCCTTGGGCTAGAGAGAGTGCAGTAATGGATGCTCAGTTGAAGAACAGAAAGGAGTCTACATCAGTCCTCCAGAAAGTGTTGATCCATGAACCAGAGCTAGTTAGTGAGGCATCAGACGCCATTTCTTGGAGAGTTTTTAAGAAAGAAAGAAACGATAGTAGCCATTGGGCTCAAACATGATCCTAGTCTCTAGCATGTTGGGGGAAAAAACTACCAATTTTGAGAAGCACTGGCTTATGTGGTAGTTTAATTTTGGTCAAAGTGCATCCTCAAGGGTCACCTTAAAGGCAGCCCTGTGGTTGAGCATGGAATCAGAAATGATGAGGCCTTCAGCTGATGTTTTTCATAAGTCAATGTCAACAGAGTCTGAAAGAAAGTAGTGGGGGCGGGGTGGAGGAACCACTGACCATGACTTTGGTGAGCATGGGAATTGCTCCCTTGTGGAGCTCAACTGCTGTGGGATAATCCAGAGAAGTGATATACAGGCAGCCCCCAAATTACAAGCAAGATTGGTTCTGTAGGTTTGTTCTTAAGTTGAATTTATTTGTATGTAGAAACGAGTACATTTTAAAAGTGTAACTCCAGCCATGTAAGCGCTTTGGATAGTGTAGGGAAGGGTTAACACTAGGGCTGGGTGGTTTCGTTTCGTAATTTCATAATTCGTTAAAAATTCGTTAATTTTTTTGATAACGAAGCGATAACGAACCATTCAGGAGCAACTAAAAAACGAAATGAATTTTTAATTGTTTCGTAATTGTTTCGAATTCGTTTTGTATTCGTTTCGTTATGAAATCGTTTCGTTATTATTTCCGCATGTCTGGGGCAAGTTTTATAGTTGTTGTTTGTTTAATCAGTGAAAAAAAATTATAAATATCACACCAACAGTCAACAACAGAGGGAGAGGGAAGCTTCAGAAGTTCCCCCTGTCCCATTTGGAGGTTTTTTAGCGTATTGCGCGGTCGCGTCCGCCATTAACGAATCGATTCGTAATTGTTTCGTAATTGTTTCGTATTGTTTTGTAATTTACGAAATTTTGTAAATATCGAACTTTTTAAAAGAAAAAAATCGGAATTCTTTTAAAAATCGAAACGCAAAACCCCCCAAAAAAGAATCGATTTTAGAAACAATTTTTTCCGTGGTTGCCCAGCCCTAGTTAACACCCCTGTGATATTTGTTTTGTTGTCTGTGCCCCTGTTCAGAAGATTTCAGAAGTTTACCAGCTGTTAGGATTTCTGGCAGTTGAAGGCCAAAACATTTGGGGACCCACAGGTTGAGAACTCTATAGAATACACATTCTGGTTAACACAGGCCAAAGGAGCACTTGAAAACCACCACCACAACAAACAGTAAGGATTCTGAAGGCCATTACCCAATTGTTTTATGCTCTGAACAATGAGAACCATCAATGAATCATTCTTTTATGTGTCAAGTAGCTGCTAATATTTCCAGAATCATTGTAGAAAGGCTTTGCCATTTTAAAAAAAACAAACCCTTTTTAACTGAGTTAGCCAACAATCTGAACTCTGCAATGGAAAGGGTTTTACACATTCCTTTCTAGTTTCCCTGACTTTTTGTGTCTTTAAAAATAAACTGTGGTGTAACATTACATACATACTCATCAAGGCACTTTTTCCATTCTTGTCTCTTCCAGTAAAATATATTGTTCCTGGGATTCCTACTGCAACAATTAATCCCTGCTCCTTTGTTTTGTCTACTCCCTCTTTCTCAGGATTTTCCCAGCGCCAACTCTTTTCCTTCAAAACATGCACAAAACCCACTTCTTTCAAACCATGCAAAAGCACAAGCATTATGTGTACAGTGATTAACTCATTACTGGGTGCTCTAAACACCACTAGTGTCGTTATTAGTATCACCAGCAGATTCACGGTCTCCCACATGTTACCAACTGGAGTTTGGGTCCATAAATTATTCAACTTGTTGTTTCATGGCAATAGCATCATTTGTGAAAACAAAAAACATCACAATATTGGAACGATCCCTTTTTACACCTCTATATTATTACACAATAGGTAAAGGTTTTCCCCTGACATTAAGTCCATTTGTGTCTGACTCTGGGGGTTGGTGCTAATCTCCATTGCTAAGCCGAAGAGCCGGTGTTGTCCGTAGACCCTTCCAAGGTCATGTGGCCTGCATGACTGCATGGAGCACCATTACCTTCCCACCGGAGCGGTACCTATTGATCTACTCACATTCGCATATTTTTGAACTGCTAAGTTGGCAGAAGCTGGGGCTAACAGTGGGAGCTCATGCTGCTTCCTGGATTTGAACCGGTGACCTTTCGGTCAACAAGTCAGCAGCTCAGTGCTTTAACCCACTGCACCACCAGGGGCCCCAGTTTTGGACTATACTGGCACCTTTTTGAGACAAATTCCTAAAATCAAACTTTCACTCAGCCTTATTTCTTACTCATATTCTCCTTACTTTCTATATGCATCCTTTTTTTTTCTTTGTGCATAGTTGCACAATGTTGGTGTTCTCATATAAGCTTCATCTGGTTCTCAATATGAGGACCACAATTGATAGAAACTGTTGCACAACAATGAGTTGTGGAACAAGAGCAATATTGAATCCATTGATAGGTTCCCCATTGATGAAAAGACAATCCAATTCAGTCATGAGTCAGATGCAATCGTATGGGTGATAAATAACGTCATGTGATAAGTCCCAGCCAAATACTCATTTATCCTGCTGTAATGGCAATTCTCAGCCCCATGTTGAAAAGTCTGAAGAAACTAGATATCAGTAAGATATCATGGAAAATCTCCAGCAAAGGATCACCGCCTTGTCGGGGCGCTGGAGCTTGAGCACCTCAATGATGTCATGAGCGAAACCGTGAAGGGCCACCCAAGACGGGACGGTTGTGGCAGAGAGGTCAGACCAAGCGTGATCCCTGGGGAAGGCAATGGCAAACCACTCCAGTATCCTTGCCAAGAAAACTAAATGGACCAGTACAACCAGAGATATGTCGGTATGCCATTGGAAGATGGGACTCCCAGGTCGGAAGATGGCCAAAATGCTACTGGGGAGGAGCAGAGGATAAGTTCAACTAGCCCCAGATGTGATGACGCAGCTAGCTCAAAGCCGAAAGGAAGGCTAGCGGCCGACGGTACTGGAGGCGAACGACGAATCCGATGCTCTAAAGATCAACACACCATAGGAACCTGGAATGTAAGATCTATGAGCCAGGGCAAATTAGATGTTGTTATTGGTGAGATGTCAAGACTAAAGATAGACATTCTGGGGGTCAGCGAACTGAAATGGACTGGAATGGGCCACTTCACATCAGATGACCACCAGATCTACTACTGTGGACAAGAGGAACATCGAAGAAATGGAGTAGCCTTCATAATTAATAAGAAATTCGCTAAAGCGGTGCTTGGATACAACCCAAAAAATGACAGAATGATCTCAATTCGAGTGCAAGGAAAGCCTTTCAACATCACAGTGATCCAAATATACGCCCCAACCACAGCTGCTGAAGAAGCAGAAGTAGATCAGTTCTATGAGGATCTGCAGGACCTACTGGATAATACACCAAAAAGAGACATTATTTTCATTACAGGAGACTGGAATGCCAAGGTGGGAAGTCAAATGACAACTGGGATCACAGGCAAGCATGGTCTGGGAGAACAAAATGAAGCGGGACGCAGGCTGATAGAATTCTGCCAGGAAAACTCGCTGTGTATAACAAATACTCTCTTCCAACAACCTAAAAGACGGCTTTATACATGGACCTCACCAGATGGTCAACACCGAAATCAGATTGACTACATCCTTTGCAGCCAAAGGTGGCGGACATCCATCCAGTCGGTGAAAACAAGACCTGGGGCTGACTGTAGCTCAGATCACGAACTTCTTATTGCCCAATTTAGAATAAAACTAAAGAGATCAGGGAAAATACACAGACCAGTTAGATATGATCTCACTAACATTCCTAGCGAATATACAGTGGAAGTGAAGAACAGATTTGAAGGACTAGATTTAGTAAACAGAGTCCCAGAAGAACTATGGACAGAAGTCCGCGACATTGTTCAGGAGGCGGCAACAAAGTACGTTCCAAAGAAAAAGAAAACCAAGAAGGCAAAATGGTTGTCTGCTGAGACACTGGAAGTAGCCCAAGAAAGGAGGAAAGCAAAAGGAAACAGGGATAAGGGGAGATATGCCCAGTTAAATGCGCAATTCCAGAGGTTAGCCAGAAGAGATAAGGAACTATTTTTAAATAAGCAATGCATGGAAGTAGAAGAAGACAACAGAATAGGAAGGACAAGAGACCTCTTCCAGAAAATTAGAAACATTGGAGGCAAATTTCAGGCAAAAATTGGTATGATAAGAAACAAAGATGGCAGGGACCTAACAGAAGCTGAAGAGATCAAGAGAAGGTGGCGAGACTATACAGAAGATCTGTATAGGAAGGATAACAATATCGAGGATAGCTTTGACGGTGTGGTGAATGAATTAGAACCAGACATCCTGAGGAGTGAGGTTGAATGGGCCTTAAGAAGCATTGCTAACAACAAGGCAGCAGGAGACGACCGGATCCCAGCTGAACTGTTTAAAATCTTAAAAGATGATGCTGTCAAGGTGATGCATGCCATTTGCCAGCAAATATGGAAAACACAAGAATGGCCATCAGACTGGAAAAAATCAACTTATATCCCCATACCAAAAAAGGGAAATGCGAAAGACTGCTCAAACTTCCGTACAGTGGCCCTTATTTCTCATGCCAGTAAGGTAATGCTCAAGATCCTGCAAGGAAGACTCCAGCAATACATGGAGCGAGAGTTGCCAGACGTTCAAGCTGGGTTTAGAAAAGGCAGAGGAACGAGAGACCAGATTGCCAATATCCGCTGGATAATGGAGAAAGGCAGGGAGTTTCAGAAAAACATCTACTTCTGCTTCATTGACTATTCTAAAGCCTTTGACTGTGTGGATCATAATAAATTGTGGCAAGTTCTTGGTGGGATGGGCATCCCAAGCCACCTTGTCTCTCTCCTGAGGAATCTGTACAAGGACCAAGTAGCAACAGTCAGAACTGACCACGGAACAACAGACTGGTTCAAGATTGGGAAAGGCGTACGGCAAGGCTGCATCCTCTCACCCAACCTTTTTAACTTGTATGCAGAACACATCATGCGATGTGCGGGGCTGGATGAATGCAAAGCTGGGGTGAAAATTGCTGGAAGAAACATTAACAACCTCAGATATGCAGATGACACCACTCTGATGGCCGAAAGCGAGGAGGAGCTGAGGAGCCTTCTAATCAAGGTGAAAGAAGAAAGCGCAAAAGCCGGGTTGCAGCTAAACGTCAAAAAAACCAAGATTATGGCAACAAGAATGATTGACAACTGGAAAATAGAGGGAGAAACCGTGGAGGCCGTGACAGACTTTGTATTTCTAGGTGCAAAGATTACTGCAGATGCAGACTGTGGCCAGGAAATCAGAAGACGCTTACTTCTTGGGAGGAGAGCAATGTCCAGTCTCGATAAAATAGTGAAGAGTAGAGACATCAGACTGGCAACAAAGATCCGCCTAGTCAAAGCCATGGTATTCCCTGTAGTAACCTACGGATGTGAGAGCTGGACCTTAGGGAAGGCTGAGCAAAGGAAGATCGATGCTTTTGAGCTGTGGTGTTGGAGGAAAGTGCTGAGAGTGCCCTGGACTGCGAGAAGATCCAACCAGTCCATCCTCCAGGAAATAAAGCCTGACTGCTCACTGGAGGGAAAGATACTAGAGACAAAGTTGAAGTACTTTGGCCACATCATGAGGAGACAGGAAAGCCTAGAGAAGACAATTATGCTGGGGAAAGTGGAAGGCAAAAGGAAGAGGGGCCGACCAAGGGCAAGATGGATGGATGGCATCCTTGAAGTGACTGGACTGACCTTGAGGGAGCTGGGGGTGGTGACGGCCGACAGGGAGCTCTGGCGTAGGCTGGTCCATGAGGTCACGAAGAGTCGGAGACGACTGAACGAATGAACAACAACAACATCATGGAAAATGTGGCGTATTCCAAAAAGTGTTGTGTTTGTGTAGGTATGCTATTGTGATTCCTATCTTATGGCAACTTAATTCAGCTTCAACTTCATTTTGAGTTATGCCCAGAGCACTTATAACCAGGACTACCACAGTTGTGTGTTTAATCATCATCATCATCATTATTACCAATACTACAATAACCATTACTACCTTCTTTATGACTCTCCATATCAGATGATATCCAAAGATCAACCAGTAAAATGTATCAGCTTAGTAGCTTATCAATGCCATTTCATCTATGCACATGCAGTTCTTTGAAGAAAGGGATTGTCTCCTCTTATATGTGTATTAAAAATGGGTATTTGAGAGGAAAGAGTCACTTTCTTCACAGAGCTTCCTGCATGTAAATATTGTGTAGAAGACATAGGTAGGTTACTGAACTTTAGGCAGCATGCTATTTGGTAACAGAAGCTGAGTCATATTTAATTTAGTAGACTACTACTCTAATTGCATTGAGGCCCATGACATATTAATTCTATATGTATTTTTGCACAAATTGTAGCATGTCTCCATTGACTAAAACATTGTGCATATTTTGGAAAGGTATGGCATTTTTGTGCATTTTAAAAATATGTACATGTTGCTGGAAACATTTTTTTCTTTCATAGAAGCATCAAAAGCCCGGAAACTTTGGGATTTCTGGTGGCCAATTATGGTTGTTTCCTCATTTGTTCTGTCTGGGAGATGCAGATAAGATAAATCAGCTTTTAAAGCCACATTTACATCTTATTCTGAGTATCATTGTTGTGATCAGGGCTCCCTCTAGTGTACAAGAAACACACCAAGAACTTACATTCAGATACAACTTTCCAAAGCAAGTAGGCATTCCATATAACTTTTGCTAGTGTTAAATTCTATCTCCTACTAGGCATTGTGCAGTTTATTTCATTCTTCTGCACAGAATTTCAACATTTTCTCCTGGCTGGGCTCTGGGGCAAAGGTGCAATGGCTGACTGGTTTTGTACTGTTTCCTAGATCTATCTCTAGCTTTGAGTAAACCATGACAAAGTATCAAAGTGCTATACAGTGCAACCCCCTGTACCTGTGGGACTAGTATCTATGGTTTTATCTTCCTGCATCAATCAAAATATTTCCCATAGGCAAGTCTATGGAAAGCTTTAATTAGATGTTATCACAGTTGCCCTGGTGGACCTTGAACATTCCTAGAGAAGATACATCCATAGCAGTTTCTAGATCCTGCAGAGTGACTCTATGGTAATTTCTGGCAGACTTTGTTGGCTTCAGTGGAATTCACCACGATCTACAATGCCCTGTTTTCATGGCAAGGTTATGAAAGTCTCCCTTTGCAGATATGAAGGTTGTACTGGGAATGGGAAATAGACCTAGTGACTTGGAAGAACAGTTATCAGGGAACAGTTCTATGATAGTCTTTCCAAGTACATCTATTTTCTACAGAAATGAAGCAAGAGAGATTGCTGATTTGAACTGCTGCCCATTTCTGCACAATGGAAGAGAAGTAATTTACCATAGAAGACAAATGGGAATTAAAGTTATATGTTCATCTCTCAAGATGTCTACTATGTGCCTAAAATAACCTTTCCTATTGTTTCAATACTAGTACTTTTTTCTTCCACCTATTTGTTTCAAAAATAAATCTGCGAATACAAAAAGAGAAAATACAAATGTAACATGGATGAATGGTTTCCTTTGCCACCCTGCTGGAAACGATTGCTCCCCTTTAACAATTAAAGCCTTTGTAACCTACATTATGGATGATATTTTCCTTACTAAACAGGATGTTGGAACATCAAGGGGTAATATAAGCAGGCACTTCTCTTGAACTCTTGGAAGGAATTTTCATAGAGGTAAAATTCAGGCTCTTAAAACTGAAACGGCTGTATATCAGAAAGACCTTTTTGTCCTGGAAAAAGTGAATTAGCATCATGATTTCACAGATGTTGAAATGATAAAAAAATCAGAGGGTTGCCTGAAGCAGAGTTCACTGTAAACCCACAATGATCTAAGGTAGAAGTACGAAATAAGGTTTCCTTGCACACATGCAAGATGGTGGCTATTGATTTAAGGTAATAGGCACAAAAATGGTGTTTCTACCCATGTGCCAACAAAACATACAGGGAGCTGGCCATTTTGAAGTTGAAGGAGAGGATTTGCTGCTCTTAATGGCACCTTAGAATCATACAACCATAGCGTTGGAAGAGACCTCATGGACCATCCAGTCCAACCTCCTGCCAAGAAGCAGGACAATAGCATTCAAAGCACTCCCAACAGATGGCCATTCAGCCTCTGTTTAAAAACCTCCATAGAAGAAGCCTCCACAACACTTCAGGGCAGAGAGTTCCACTGCAGAACAGTTCTCACAGTAAGGAAATTCTTCCTAATTTTTAGGTGGAATCTCCTTTCCTATAGTTTGAAGTAATTGCTCCGCGTCCTAATCTCCAGGGCAGCAGAAAACAAGCTTGCTTCCTCCTCCCTATGACTTCCCCTCACATATTTATACATGGCTATCATATCATTCTTTTCTGCAGGCTAAACATACCCAGCTTTTTAAGCCGCTCCTCACTGGGCTTGTTCTCCAGACCCTTGATCATTTTAGTTGCCCTCCTTTGGACACATTCCAGCTTGTCAACATCTCTCTTCAAATGTGGTGCCCAGAATTGGACACAGTATTCTAGGTGTGGTCTAACCAAGGCAGAATAGAGGGGTAGAATGACTTCCCTGGATCTAGACACTATACTCCTATTGATGAAGGCCAAAATCCCATTGGCTTTTTTTAGCTGCAGCATCACATTGTTGGCTCATGTTTAACTTGTTGTCCACAAGAACTCCAAGATCTTTTACACATGCACTGCTCTCGAGCCAGGAGTCCTCCATTCTGTATCTTTGCATTTCATTTTTTCTGCCAAAGTGGAGAATCTTGCATTTGTCCTCATTGAACTTCATTTTGTTAGTTTTGGCCCATTTCTCTAATCTGTTAAGATCATTTTGAACTCTGCTCCTGTCTTCTGGAGCATTGGCTATCCCTCCCACTTTGATGTCGTCTGAAAACTTGATGATCATGCCTTCTAACCTTTCATCTAAATTGTTAATAAAGATCTGCACAGCTTAATAGAAGCACTTGTTTTACTTTGGATGTAACATGCACTTTCAACATAAGACTGTGGTGAGAATTCAGTTAGAAATACATTTTTCACCAATGGTCTAACATGTTTTATCATCTGTAAAAGAATGCCCAGCAATATAAACAAATCACTCTTCCAGCTATTATCTTTCCCTGAAAGAAGTAAAGAAAATGATCAGTGTTAAGTTTCCCAACCACATTTTACCTAATTATTTATTTCAATATAATTATATGTCATTCTACACTGAATATTTTTGTTAAAATGTACATTAATTGCTAACAAGTAGCATTGATAAGAAACCCTTCAGGAGAAAATAATGAGCATCCTTATAATTTGGGGAAACAATGGATGTTGGCCATTTTCCTTTGGCTCAAAAGAGTGTTGCTTTGGAAAAAGAGAGTAGGCTTGACAATTCTTCCTTATTCCTCTGTGATAAGGAGGCATGAGGAATGCTGTTTGACACTGTGATATTTGTAAAACAAAGTTAAGGTCAAAGTTGCGGAAAAGTTTCCAAATTCCACTGTAGTTTATCATAAAGAGGCTATTGCTGCTGAAGAGCTAATTGGTTCAAGCCTCTGTCTGGCCATCCGTGGATTCAATCATACTCCCACACATAGGCACTCCTTTGCCAATATAAATAAATAAATAAAAATCTAATGCAGTATTCAGGAGTTTTGTTCACACACATTTTTAACAAATTATCCATTTATATGGAAAGAGTTTTCATGTCTACAAGGGACACGGCTTCAAAATATTTTAAGATTTGTAACAAAAAATATATTCAGCTTTGTTTCAGAACATGACTGAATCCCCACTTGGCCGTGGAGACTCACTGGGGAACTTTGGGCAAGTCACATTTTCTGTCTCAAAAGAAGGAAAGGACAGACCTCTTTTGAACAAAACTTGCCAAGAAAACATTATTAGAGGTTGTCATACACTGGAGACGTCTTGAAGGCACAAAACAAGAACGGGAACTGTAGGATATTAGGGTTTAAATCCTTGCTCAGGCACTGGATGACCTTGGACAAGTCATGCTTTCTTAGCCTGAGAGGAAGGTAATAGCAAAACTTTTCTGAACAAATCTTGCAAATCAACCTTATAATAGGGGCATCTTAAATCAGAATGGATATATAGGCACATACCCACAAATTTCAAGGCAGCCAATAGTAGGATTTGAAGGGGGCTAGAAATTAAAAATAACAAAATTGGAAAAAGGATAGCAGTGACTCAAACACTTAAATAAGGAAAAGGTTGTTTTGAGACATTTTCATAGGACTGATAAGCCTTGTGCCAGACTTATAGCCAAATGCCATAACAACTATATACACATATAGAAAATGGGAGTAGTGGTCAGGGGAAAGATAAAAACAGGGCTCAGGTGCATGGAACATACTGGAGCTTTCACAAAAGTGGAGGACAACACACTATGGGTCAGTTCTATGGCGGCAACTGAAAAGGAAAACAAGGAAACCTCATAATTTAAATTATAGAAATTTAAATCGGGCCACCATGCAGAAACATTATGCCCATCTATATAAATAAAAATGTAATGTGTTTGTGGGATTAATATAACTCTAAAACCAATGTGCATATTGACACCAAATTTGGACGCAATATACCTATCTGGCCGACAAGTGACCATCACTCATAAAACCATTGAAAAACACAGCGACTTAAAAAGCCAAAAAAATAAAAAAATACATTATAATGGATGTGCAAAACCACATATATACACACAAACACAAATATATACACACAAAAAACACATATAGACAGACTGAGCCACAGCAACGTGTGGCAGAGGATGGCTAGTACTAAAATATAATTGTCTACTGGCAACTACAACTTAATTATGACAGCAGTCATAATTATTAGGATGCCCTTTGGGAACTTCCCAAAGAACGTATTTGAAATTCTTGGTGGACTACAAGAACGTGAAATCACCACCAACAGTTTAGTAATTTATTGCCCCTGTTCCCAGTTTGCAGAAATAATTCTGGGACCAATGAGAAACCACGAGTTGTTTATAGTAATAGCTACTATTTCAGTGATGAAGGGATATAACATAGCAATGTTAGGTTTCAAAATTAATATGAAACACGATGAAGTTTCACAGCATTATTGGAAAACTGCAGAAAACACAATTTGGATAGAGTAGTATTTGGAATATACAGTGGCTAAAAATAGTTTAAAATTAGATCTGGAATAGACTGCAACAAATGATAAAACCTTGAAAATGAAGGGAGTTAGAAAGTGCATGTTATTTTGAAAAGTTCTTCCTTGGAATACTACAAATATCAGTACATACCACTGAGAGATCTTTTGAAGAAGTATGCAATGTATCCATATGATGACAACTCTGTGGCAGTATCCAAGAAACTTCACTATTAGACTGTATATGTGGGCTAAATGTCATACTCACCTAGTAGCTGCTGTGGTTCTTGAAGATTTGTATGGAGCACATTTCTTTGGTCTTCAATTTGTTCAAAAAACTTTCAGCTTTCCAGAACACCTGGTGTTCTTTGATGTGTGTCTAACTCTCAGAGGCAGTGTTACATTTCTGTGGAGTTGGTGGAAGAACTTAGTGGTGGGTGAGAGGTTGGTGGGAGGTGACCTGAGTAACCTGATCATTCCTGCCAGGATTGGATTCTTTCCTGGTGTAAATTTTAAATTTATTTAGTCTGGTTGATCTTTTTATTTTGTTTAAGAAAGTACAGATACTTGCATCTCAGTATATCAGAATTCGTTTACTCCCCCCCCCCCCCATTTAACAGGAAATGCATATATTTACATGCATGGCAAAGCTGGGGGTGGGGGGGGGGGGGGGGAGAAGCAGAGTGTCTACGATTATGTGGCAAAAAATTATGGGTTGTTGACAATCCCTTTACACTGAGTAGATGGTGATGTGTGTGATATGAGACGTCAAGTTGAACTAAGAAAATGTTGTGTATACATGTAATTTTTTCCACTGTGCAGACAAGTCTTCCAATGCACCAAACCTATAGTAGTGAGAGATAAGTAAGGTGATCACAGTATAACAGGATTCATCTTACCATGGGGCAGGAAGAGTCCAATTGCAGGAAGAAAGTTGTTAGCATGTGCATTGTGTTCACTAGCAGCCAAATCCGAAGATCTCTGCAAAAATTACTATTTACTATAGCTATGGAGTGTCACAGTACATTTATGACAGATATGTAACCATGAAAAACAATCAAAAACCACTGGAGAGTATAATAGCACATACTATTGCTAGTACTGTGTTTTTACTGAGTACTTATCTAAATTGAATTGGTTTTACTTTTGTTAGTGTTGTTTATGTTTTGATATTCTGTTGTTACTAATCTATATATATAAATTTGTTAGGGGCATCCAACGAGGAAACAAAACTCAAAAACCCCCCAACGAAACTGTACCAAAATTGCCATGCCCATAACACAACCCACAAGGTACAAACATATCTACTCAAAATGAAAAACAACACAACAACACACTCACAAAATGGCAAAACAACAAAACTCAAAAAACCCCAACGAAACTGTACCAAAATTGCCATGCCCATAACACAACCCACAAGGTACAAACATATCTACTCAAAATGAAAAACAACACAACAACACACTCACAAAACGGCAAAACAACAAAACTCTAAAAAACCCAACGAAACTTAACCAAAATTGCCATGCCCATAACACAACCCACAAGGTACAAACATATCTACTCAAAATGAAAAACAACACAACAACACACTCACAAAACGGCAAATCAACAAAACTCACAAACCCCCCAACGAAACTTAACCAAAATTCCCATGCCCATAACACAACCCATAAGGTACAAACATATCTACTCAAAATGAAAAACAACACAACAACACACTCACAAAACGGCAAAACAACTGAGCATGAGCATTGGTGCCCAGCCGCAAGTTCCCTGGCGCGCGCACACAGTTCCCTCTGCGGAAGCCATGCCCACTCCAAGCCCCGCCGCGCCGCTTCCTGCACACACCCCCCCCACCGCATGCACACACACAACCCCATGCTCCATCACTCCCCCCGCCGCACACACACACGCAACCCCACGCTCCATCACTCCCCCACCGCCACACACACACGCGCAACCCCACTCCCCCCCGCTGCCGCACACACACACGCAATCCCACGCTCCATCACTCCCCCCGCTGCCGCACACACACACAACCTCACGCTCCATCACTCGCCTGCCCCAATCTTACCTCCTTTTACTTCACGCCACCTCCAAACCCCACCGCACCCCTTCCCGCCCTCTCAAAATCCAGGAAAGACAGGAAGGAAGGAAAGAAGGAAGAAAGAGAAAGGGAGATAAAGAAAAGGGGGAAGGAAGGAAAGTTAGAGAAAGAAGGAAGAAGAAAAGGAAAGAAAAGGAAAGATGGAAGGAAAGAAAAGAGAGACAGCAGAAGAGAAAGAAAAAGGGGGAAGGAAGGAAAGAGGTAGAGAAGGAAGAAATGAGAGACAGAGGGAGGGAAAGAAAAAGGGGGAAGGAAGGAAGGAGAGGAGGAAAGAAAAAAGGGAATGAAAGAAGGAAAGAGGGAGTGAAGGAAGGGGGAAGATGTAGAGAAAGAGGGAGGGAAGGAAAGAAGGAAAGAGAGAAGGAAGAAAAGAGACCAGAAGAGAAAGAAAAAGGGGGAAGGAAGGAAGGAAGGAGAGAAGGAAAGAAAAAAGGGAATGAAGGAAGGAAAGAGGGAGTGAAGGAAGGGGGAAGATGTAGAGAAAGAGGGAGGGAAGGAAAGAAGGAAAGAGAGAAGGAAGGAAAGAGGCCAGAAGAGAAAGAAAAAGGGGGAAGGAAGGAGATAGAGAAGGAAGAGGAGAAGGAAAGATGGGAGGGAAAGAAGGAGAGAAAGAGGGAAGGTTGGTCACAGCAATGCGTGGCGGGTAAAGGTTGTTATTTCTATGATTATTATGATGCTATTATTCCTCTGAGACCCTTTTAGGGGGAATGGGAGAGGTGCCAGGTCCCAGAGGCAATGCATTCTGTTATTGTTATTGTTATGATGGTGGTGAAATAAAAGAAAATAAAAAGAGAAAGAAGGAAGCAAACAGGGAGGGAAGAAAGGCAAAGGAAGAAAGGGGGAGGGAATGAAGGAAAGAGAGAAGGATGAAACCAAGTAGTGAAAGAAGGAAAGAAAGAAAGAGGTAGAGAAGGAAGAAAGTAGAGAAAGGGGGAGGAAAGGGGGGAAGGAATAGGTAGGGACCTCTCTTTCATAATAGTCCAGATATCTACCTCAACTTTGATAAGTTTTACTATAGGCCACAGCAACGCGTGGCAGGGCACAGCTAGTGTTGTTATATTTTACTTGTATTTTATGTGTTCATAGCACTAATATGTGCTGTTTTTGGAAGATGGTGGTGGGATATAAATAAAGTTGTTGTTGTTCTTGTTGTTTTACTGACACAAAAACACAGTATGACACAGCAAACAAGTTCTATATGCTGGATTTTGTATCACAAAATCATAAGCCGAACACTTCCCAAGCATTTAGGACTGTGTGATGTATTTTTGAATGATGTGCGCAGATCCAAGTAAGGTGGCCTTTTGCAGTTGACAGGTGCCACTTTGTCGTGGGGGAGGGGGGGCTTAACTGCTCCAAGGATGCTGAGAGCTGTGCTGGCGGTAGTGTAACCACCAGCAGGTCCAACCAAGTCAGAGAGGTCTCAGCTGAGGAGTGGCACTAAGAGCACCTAACCCATTAGCACTATGGAGAAACAAACCAAAACAAAGTCTATACTGGCTCGGTCATTGCCTAGGACCGCGGTGGATGCTGCTGATTCTGGACATCCATTGTCAAGTGGGCTACAGAATCAAAATAGAAATGAACAATCACAGAAGCAGCAGAAATATACAATGCCAGAAAATCGCACAGTTGTTGCTATTATTATTACTCTTGCCAGACCTCAAAATAATGATCTTTTGGTTACACTCGTGTGTATATTCTGAAAATTAAGGACAATCAACACAAGGATGCATTAGTAGCTGACACCCTGATGATTCCTATTAAAGGAGGTAAACAAATATTTAACTGGACATTTTGCAACAATAAAAGTAAAACAGCATGAGAACTATCTGGAAATCTCTAGAGACTGTTAAAACACAAGTAAACATTGTCACTGTGAATTTCAAAACTATTTGCTCCTTGAATGAGGGCTTATACCTGAAACATTCTTTTCATTATAATAAATGAATGTTCTTAATGCGTTTTGTATCTAAAATTAATTCTTTGACTACACTACGTCCTCAGTTTGAGGATGCTGTTAAGACAAACTCTGTTCCCTTTACTGATGTCCCCAAAATACAGAAGGAGGAAAACACATACTCAAAAAGACAGAATACACAATTAATATTTGCAAATTACAGGCCTTTATTAGTTTGCTTGGAACATAATTGTATTCAAATGTACTTTTGGTAGACAACAGACAAAATTAGATGCTCCAATTCAAAGTAGATTCTCCTAGAAAAAAGTGAACCACCGGTTGCTGTTTTTTCAAAAAGTGGTGGGAGCCTGACTAGATGTTTCTCAAATGAATGTAACTGAACACAAAGACCAGATGGTTATCAAAATATTAGTAGAAATTATAACATTCCAATTGTACCTTTCAAAAGGAACAAAGACATTCATGGTTTCACAATGATGCACATGCATTTCAGATAACCGCAGTGTGATTGTATATCCTCAGACTGAACTGAACTAAAATGTACAATTTATTAATATTTGTATTCATAGCCTTTTAAAAAAAAAACCTAACAGTTTTAAAAAGTGTGTTCGGGTTGAAAGAACCTTTTAAAAAAATCTTAAAGAAATAGATGCTTGAGGACCTGAATAAGAGGAGGACTGAGACTGGTTATCAAGTATTATCACTTCCATATCTATGTTAACTAGTCACAAGCAATATAAGGGTTAAAGCTGTTGGCCACTATGCATTAAAATGATCCTACAACAGCACTAAAGCTTATCTTTTGGGCCTTGTAGATCAAATTAAATCAAGGTATAACATAGTTGTCTTAAAATAGCCTGCTTTGTGGATGGCCATCAGCCAATAAGCTATGCTTTATAAAACATTCTTTTCTAAGGATGACTCAAAGGGAAAACTCCTTGGTTTTACATCCAGGAATTTAAAAAACCGAGAGGAAGGGAAAGAGAGAGAAAGAGCTGAATGTTTACTTGTTCTGTGAAGAATAGCACAGTTTCAAAAGTGAAATGTTCATGAACTAAAAATAAAAAAGCTGGATGTTTCATATTTTAAGACAGAAATGAATAACTTAAGGAATATTTAATTCAAACCATGGTTGCTTTCATTTACAACTACTAACCTAATGTACATATATTCGCTGTTATTTTCAATATGACAAGAACTCACTTTTTCTCTTTAACAGAGATTTATGGACAAATACAATGCTTCCTAAAAGGTTGTCATGGACTGAAGGCTTTATAACATTCTTTTTTCATTCTTCTTAAAAAATTAATATCATTTAAATGCATGCCTTTCCTGAGCAACTTAGAATTTGGAATGTGCTGAAAAGTCACAATAAATAAGTCAAAAGATTAACAAACTCAAAATGTGCTTCTAAATTCTTCAAAGTAAATTATAACATCTAGCTCATGACAGATAAATGAACTGTTGTATTAGGAATCTTAAACTTGTATGTGCCAAATAAATTTATGAAGTACCTTTCTGGAAGTAGAGCCCAAGATGCTTATACGAATATTATACAGCATTAAAACCTAGCAAGTAAATCACCCGATAGCTATTGTTTTTAAGATTGTAGAGTATTCATGGCAAATAATAATATTAAATAGAATGATGATAAAATAGATTTAAGCAGCAGTGAAACTGGAGAGGAAGTGAACATGTTAAGTGACCCAGGACTCCTGCAAAAACACATAAAAGTTGAACTTTTAAAAATAACGAAATCCAAAGTATGAATATTTTTTTGATTCCCAAAATAAAACAGTTCCACAGTGTGTAAACTAATCATTACTCTTTACATGTAATTTCACAGAAACCATTTAAAATATACAATGCAGCATCTTGGTTAAATACTGCTGACTGTATTTCCTGCTCCCAGAGTGTTCCTCCAAAGTAGTGCATTGGAACCACAATGTTAGGATGCAAGTGACAAGAGAATCCACCCACTGCTATGGCTGAGACATAAGCAAGTAGCATAGCAAAATAGCCACCTCCAGAAACTGATAAATGATGAGATATAATATAAATGATGCCCACAGGCTTTGAAAAATGTATTTCCCAAGGATGTGTTGATAAATCCTCAAGAAGTAAATAAAAACAACTGATTTCTAGCCTTTCCCCCATGAGTAGCAATATAATACCACCATCACACAATATATGTTGATTGTATTATTGTATAATTTGAGTATGACAAAGGTATTAATGGCTGCTCGCTCCCTAGAGTACCTTGGTTAGATGCAAGATTGTGGCACCTATAGTAACTCTTTTAAAAAGTTGTGTAATCACTGAATCACAGAATATGTCCCTCATTTTGTTAAGTAATATTTAGTTTTCACTAGTCCAAAATATTTGAAACATTTTTTTTTCATGTCAAGAGTGACTTGAGAAACTGCAAGTCGCTTCTGGTGTGAGAGAACTGGCCATCTGCAAGGACATTGCCCAGGGGATGCTGTATGTTTTACCATCCTGTGGGAGGCTTCTTTCATGTCCCCACATGAGAAGCTGGAACTGACAGTCGGGAGCTCACCCTGCTCTCCAGATTCGAACCACTGACCTTTTGGTCAGCAGTCCTGTCAGCACAAGGGTTTAACCCATTACACCACCAGGAGCTCCAAACCACACTCATGATATGCTTTTATCTTCATCCCTCAACTGATCATATAAGCAGCTCATACATTCAATGAAAGAACAACTTTTACCTTTTAAGATATCTGAATGGTCTTGCTTCTCTTTTTAAAGTTGTCTGCCTCGAAGTAATATTCCAAAAATAGTTTTCCTTTTTTGAAATAAAATGTTAACATTCTCTTCCTTTCTCAGAATCTAACACGAATATCTCCAGCGAGATTCTGAAAACATTTAATCTTTCTCACATGTAGTAATTTCAAATGTCTTCGCACGTTGACATGACCAGATAAGTCAAATACCATTATCTTAATTTCTCTTCTTTCCTTCTTAGACTGGTGATCATGCTCATATTACTCAGAGCGTCTATGTGAAAAATGTAGCATGATTTTGCCATAATCCAAGCTGTAGTGGCAATTTTCTTTTATTATTTTATCACAACCACATTCCCTATTCAGGTGTTGGCAACACATCTCCCAATACCCTGCTGTGAATTTTTGGGTGCTATGATGATATTCAATATAAACATTAAAGCAGGCAAACACATTCTGTGAAAACTGCAAAGGACTTATGCTGTGATCTATATTATTCTGCAGGTATGTAAGACATATAGCAATATTTTACAGTGAAAACGTTAATTGAAGTGAAATAAAAGATGGCACATTGAAATGTATGTCTTAACTACTATGATGTTATGGGGCCAAGGAAAATAAAACTAATTTTAAACAAATTAACCATTTGTTTAAAATTAGTTTGGGAAAGCAGTCTCACTCTTATCAGTTCAATCTGGGAGAAATTCCTTTTGAAATGCTGCTGTGCATTAACTCACTTCCTGAACAATTTTCCTTAAGAGTTTTCTTTTTAAAAAAAATCCTGGCAGCTAGAACAGAAAGTGATGTTTGCATCACCTCTTATAGATGTCTTCCAACCACTTTTCATCATCTTGCTCCTCATCTTCTGTTACTGGCTCTTCCGTTTCCAGAGGAGAAGGAATGACAAATTCTGGTCTAGGAGAAGAGTTACTGTTCGACGATCTGAGTCCAAATTTGCGCTTTAGCAAGTGAAACTGCTCTTTGACATAGTAGTAAAACTCATATTCATATCTCATGCGCTGGTACAGGATCTGTATGGATTCTGGAGATGGGACGGTCTTTTTCACTGTCACAGTTAAATTGCCGAGTTTCCTATGTTCTGTAAGAGATTTCCATAGAGAGGAATATGGTCAACATCCACAAAACAAAGATAATTTTCAAATGCCATTATATATGTGAATGGTACATGAATTGTTTTAAGGAACAACAAACATAATTAAGTAATTTTTATTATAATCCTTAGAATTTCCATAGTAGAGATGTACATAGGGAGAAGATCACATCTTCTCCCTATGAACCAGCCCATACTTTAAGATCATCTGGGCAGGCTCTGCTCTCACTTCCACCGCTGACTCAAGCGCAGTTGGTGGGGACGAGGGAGAGGACCTTATTAGTGGTGGCCCTTCAGCTCTGAAACTCTCTACCTAAGAAGATCAGATTGGCACCTACTCTATCCAAAACCTGGATGTTCCATTGTGCATTCGATTAGGCAGCTTCACCAGAGAATTGGAGCCCTCGGTGAAGCAGTGGGTTAAACCCCTGTGCCGGCAGGACTGAAGACCGACAGGTTGCAGGTTTGAATCCGGGGAGAGCCGAATGAGCTCCCTCTATCAGCTCCAGCTCCTCATGTGGGGACATGAGAGAAGCCTCCCACAAGGATGATAAAAACATAAAATCATCCAGGTGTCCCCTGGGCAACGTCCTTGCAGACGGCCAATTCTCTCACACCAGAAGCGACTTGCAGTTTCTCAAGTTGCTCCTGACATGACAAAAAAAAACAAATAAAAAAACAACAACAACAGAGAATTGGTTTGATCTTGCCATAGCTCCTTGCACTTTAGTTGACCTTTCCACCTGTTATCGTGCCACTTTAAATGGCTAAGGCCATTACCTCCCAGGTGGACCTTATTGAATTTGAATCGAATCTTTGTACTTTCCCTTGGTTCTATTTAGGAATCATTGCACATACTCTGAGCCTTCTGCACTCAGCACTTAATCTTTCAGCTATGATACTGTTTTTACAATGTGTATTGTGATTTTGAAATGTTTGTTGTCTATTTTCATTTATTGTGTGTTTTAATCTGTATTTTTGGGCTTGTCCCTTTGTAAACTGCCATGAGTCGCTTTCGAGAAGATTGTGGTGGGGTATAAAAATACTCTTCTCTCGCTCCCACCTCTGTCACAAGGGCTGCTGGTAGGTACAAGGGAGAGGGCCTCCCAGATCTGGAATTCTCTCCCCAGGGAGATAAGGCTGGAATCCACCCTGCCCATCTTTCTCCAAGATCTAAAAATGTGGACGTTCTTTTGATTTCCCCAGAATTTTTTTGCTCCCAGTTATGACCCAAATTTCAGTCCCTGCACTTTACTACTGCCCCCTGACCAGAGACATAGTGTCCCACCTCATATTACCTTTTATCCCCAATTTTTGTCATCTGGCACTTGCATTTTATTCACCAGCCCTGACCTCACAAGTGATTTTATTTCCCCCCCCCCCCCCGAGTCCAGAACTGTTTTGCTATTTCAGGCTACTGCTTGCCTGTTGATTGTTGTTTTTATATTGCGTTATGCTGTTGTTATTTTATTTTGCTTATAAATTGCTGTTTCATGAATTTTCATGTGTTGTAACTTGTAAGCCACTCTGAATCCCCTTCGGGATGAGATGGGTGGCAAATAAATGCCATAAATAAATAAATACATAAATATTTTAACTATGTTGATCAGGCTTGAGTCTTTTCAGAGAGATGGAGGCGGGATACAAAAATAAAATTGTTGTTAATAATAATAATAATAATAATAATAATAATAATAATAGCTTTTTAAAATGTCCTTATCCCCGAAGGCTAGGTTAATTTAGCCAAGGGCATAAATAAACTATTTGTGCTTGTAAATCTATATAGCTCATTTGTTCTTTGTGAAAAGGCAAAACAACACATATGCACATCCCATGGGACACAAGTAACATTCACTTGCCATTATGCATTACAGAGCTAGGAATAACTGGCAAAGTTACTAACCTCTCCATTATAAGAAACCTCTACTTCTCATTTTGTTTATATTATTTTATACTCCCTTTAAATGACTCTTTTAATAAAAGTCTGAAGTAACTCACAAATTTGCTCCTTGAAGTTACCCACCCCATAACTCTTCATCTATCAAATGCACATAATGGAAAAATTAAGCATGGCTGGCTTCAAGCCAGACTAAACACACTAAAGATGCTGTGTAAACCCAGCTGTTCCACTAGAAGACGGGAGACCCACACTTTATGACCTTCTAGACAGTCAACCATATGGAGGGCAACAAACTGCACTATTTACTTTTCAGACTATTTTGTTTTACAGTGTTTGGTTTGGCTTTCACATTACTTTAAAAAAAGTATACTGTAGCAACACAACCAAAAGATGCTTAAAACCTGCTGAAACACATTTTGTATTTTTGAAATCAATTCTGGAAATTGGGGGTGTCGATAGGAACAATGAAACTGTAACATGTATTTGTCATGCAAAGCAAAACACAAATCTTTTCATTCTTGTTACAGCGGAGCAAAATCAAAGGCTATACTATATGGTAACTACAGTAAAAAGACTTTGTCTGGAAATGAACTGACTTCCCAAAACCCACCCACACTCACAAAACCCACATCGACAGTATGATGTGAGGGGAACTTAAAAACCTTTTGACACCATGATCATAAATCAACTGACTCTATGTACTTCAACAATACAAAAGTGATATTTTTTACCCATGACAGTGTACTATTCTGTTGTCAGTACAGTCCATTTCATGCCTTTATGATATGCCAAGGTAGTCAACAACAGAAGAACGGAGTGTTCCAGAAGTCAAACTTTTATAAATGTTTTCTACCTATTTTATTAGATGCTCTAATAATAATATTGGCAATTTTCCTGAAAACCTCAAGTTTGGCAGTAAAACCCACTTGCTGTAAAAAGACAAAATGAACCAACATAAAATTCCATAGATCATAGGGTGTATTTATACCTACTGATAACCCATAACTGACCCAGACAGTTAAGAAGAGATTGCTTGCATCTATCTCCTGTCATTGTGCCAGGAGTCATCTTTGCACTCACGTCACACTACCAAACAGCGGATGGGCCGGAGATGCCAATGCCTTGGTCCTTTCATTATTGGGTCGCTAGGAAGTAGCAGCCAGTAATGAAAAGACCAAGGAATTGACATCTCCGGCCCATCTTCTGCTGAGATATCAGCCAGCATGCCAATGTGTTAAATCAAGAAATAGTTTTCTAAGTTCTACAAAGATACTCACAGGAACATCTCAGCAAGCGAGAGTCCAAAAGTGGCAGGCTAATACCCAAAACCTCAATCAGTGGTTGAGACTAGATGAGAAACTCCCTTCGGGGCACACAGAAGAGTGGGCAATTTGGAAGGCGCTGAACAGACTGTGTTCTGGCCCCACAAGATGCAGAGCTAACCTTAAGAAAGGGGGCTACATGTGAGTGTGGAGAAGAGAAAACCCCAGACCACTTAGTACAATGCAGTCTGAGCCCTGCCACATGCACAATGGAGAACCTTCTTACAGCAACACCAGAGGCACTCCAAGTAGCCAGCTTCTGGTCAAAGGGCATTTAGCATAATGCCAAGTTTTTAAACTTTGTTTGTGGTTTTTAAAAATACATTATAACTATTCTCAATTTGCTTCTGACTAAATAAATAAATAAATAAATAAAATAACCAAACTCAGGAGTTTGTTCAGCTAAGGAAGTCCTGAACATGATTCTGTATCGTGCAACACTCATTTTTTATGGTCTCTATAGTTGCACATACGACTACTGTTTGTAGTCATTAAAGCAAAACATGAAAAAAAATGGTATGAAGAGACTTTTGAGGGAATTTTGTTTTATTGACATATCTGAACATGTCTTCTGGCTTAAACCCAGAGGTTTTTTTTTTAGCCATTTGGAGGCAAAAGTGGCTAGGAAACAAAAGCATGTGGTAAAGGAACTTTCACTCCTTTTCCAAACCTTATCCTTTCTTTTCTCCCCTTTCCATTCTCACTTCTTTGCATCAAGCTTATAACTCCATTACAGCTTTCCAAGGAAAATAAACTTAAAAAGTACAGCTGGGTATTTCACTAACATTTATCCAAATGTACACGTTGAAAGCGCAACTTGGATTTTTGCAGATAACTCTATTGTTATACTGATATACGTCCACACAAAAAACCTTATTGAAAAGGACCATGCAGTGACAAGGATCTGAGAAAATGGACTGTTAGCCTTAAAGGTGCCAAAAAGCCATTTTCCACACCTTCTTCACAATTCTTTTTATGCGGAAACAAGACCTTCTCTTTAAACATTGTGTATAATACCAAAGATCGATTCCCCCTTCCTTCCTTCCTTCCTTCCTTCCTTCCTTTTTCTTTCTTTCTCCTATATATTCACAATCACTTGGTAACCATTATTTTCTGGATCATATATGTGAAAAAAAGAGACAAAAATAATTGAGTGCCTCTGGTGAGGAAGTATATTCTATAGCTATGGTTCTACCATGGAAAATTTCCTCTTCCTTGTAGCATCAACTCCACCACATTCAGTAAAGGCCTCTAAAGGAGAGCCTTATGTGATGACTTTAGAGTTCAAAGAGAGAGAATTGAGGGGAACTGCTCTTGCACGTAACCCGAATCCAAGCCATTTGGGCTTTAAAGATGAAAAGCAAAATATTGAATAGAATTCAGAAACAGATTGGCAGTCAGTATAGTTGGTAACCTACTGACATCATATGAACATATTGATCAGTCAAAGTTAGCATTCTAGCTTGTCTATGGCCATATCGACATGGATACTTTGGGACTGTTCCACAATGACATGGCTCGAGGCGGGTCACAGAATAATTAAAACACAAACATTTTAAAAATTCCACAAATACACATAGTAAAGGTAAAAGTAAAGGTTTTCCCCTGACATTAAATCCAGTCGTGTCCTACTCTGGAGGGTGGTGCTCATCTCCATTTCTAAGCCGAAGAGCCGGAATGTCCGTAAACACCTCCACAGTCATGTGGCCGGCATGACTGCATGGAGCGCCGTTACCTTCTCGCCGGAGTGGGACCTATTGATCTACTCACATTTGCATGTTTTCGAACTGCTAGGTTGGCAGAAGACACATATTTTATAAAAATACGTTTAATATGTGTCTTTTACAGAAATAAACATATTAAAATGTATTTCTATAAAATATACATATTAAAACATATTTCTATAACATATTAAAACATAACAGACATTAAAAACAGGCCATGTTATAGGATTGTTATCTAAGGCTCAGTTTTAGAAGAGTGTACCTATGAGCATTCCTCAAGATGGAAATAGTTTTCACAAAAACCTCTTAGGGTACACATGTCAGCAAGAATTAATCTCGAACTGGAAATTATGTTAGCAGGGTGGGTGTGTGAAGAATCTGGACATTGAAGTTTTTTTTTTAAAGTAACCTCCCCAGATGCTGCATAAAGGGCAAGGCATTGGCAAGCCACTGAGAGTAGCAATGGGATTTCTGCAGTCTGTTCCTTTGCTCTGCAGTATGATACCATGGCAATTGAGAACTACAAGGGGCACCATATGAATGGCATTCTTCTGTTTCTCTTTCTCTTTTACCTGCTTTGATGAAGAGTAACAGTGATGATTACTGAGAGTTAAATATGAGAGAAGAAAAGCTCCCATTTCCCCTTCCTCTCGAGCCTGATTACTTGACAACACTTCATCTGAGGGTGGCCAAAGCCTGGGAACATCTGGCATTGAAAAATGTGCACTGGGGAGTGGGGGGAGCAGGATATCAAAAGGCTAAATGAAACACTGTCTTTTTAAAGCACACAGCTTTTGACATGGAGCCCGACTGTTCTGGCCCGCAGCCAGGGAGTTAGATCCAAGGCTTTCCTCAACCCAACCCTAAGGGGAAAGAGTGCCAACTGTTAAAAACTAAGGCTTGCTTCAGAAAATCGAAGTTAAGTAAACAAAACTAAAAGGGAGGAAAAAAAGGGCCCAAAGCTCCAGGATTCCCTAGTGAAACTGAATGGAGCTCCACACCCCTGCCCCAGGCTTCCTATGTCACTTGGAAAGAAAATTCTTGGCTTGATTTTTCTTCTTGACTAGGATGAAACAGGAAAGCACATTTATTTTTGGTTTTATGACTAGAGTTTCTTATAGTCTTCATGCATCTTTGATTTTTTTTCTTGCTAGCTGGAGATTCCCGATACATAAAAGGAAAATTATAATCACACCAAACGTGTATTTTTCTGACACACTTTTCCACTCAGAAGTCCTAACATACCAACATTCCTGTTTCTAGCTACCTTAAAAAAATCAACAACTTGCAAACTGAGAATGTGTACCTCATTGTGTCCCTTCCTGAACATTAGGAAGAACTTCCTGACTGTGAGAGCTGTTCAGCAGTGGAACTCTCTGCCCCAGAGTGTGGTGGAGGCTCCTTCTTTGGAGGCTTTTAAACAGAGGTTGGATGGCCATCTGTCAGGGGTGCTTTAGATGCAATTTTCCTTCTTCTTGGCAGGGGGTTGGACGGGATGGCCCATGAGGTCTCTCCCAACTCTATGGTTCTATTATTGTTATTTCAATTGCTCACTTCCGCAGAAGAATTATAGAGTTCATGTGCAGCAATTAAATAATTTCTTCTCATTCAATGTATAAGGAGTTTTATTTTGTCATTTTAATTTTATGGCTCAAACATGGTACAGGCATCCCAAGGAGGCTGCTAAAAAGGAAGTGGTCTACAACCAATGATTAAAGGGTTCATACTAACACAGTGTGGATATTCACATGAGGGCTTGGAACCCATTAAAAAGGGCAAGACATTCTGCTGAGAAGGTCATCTATATATATAAATTTGTTAGGGGCATCCAACGAGGAAACAAAACTCAAAAAACCCCCAACGAAACTGTACCAAAATTGCCATGCCCATAACACAACCCACAAGGTACAAACATATCTACTCAAAATGAAAAACAACACAACAACACACTCACAAAACGGCAAAACAACAAAACTCAAAAAACCCCAACGAAACTTAACCAAAATTGCCATGCCCATAACACAACCCACAAGGTACAAACATATCTACTCAAAATGAAAAACAACACAACAACACACTCACAAAACGGCAAAACAACAAAACTCTAAAAAACCCAACGAAACTTAACCAAAATTGCCATGCCCATAACACAACCCACAAGGTACAAACATATCTACTCAAAATGAAAAACAACACAACAACACACTCACAAAACGGCAAATCAACAAAACTCACAAACCCCCCAACGAAACTTAACCAAAATTCCCATGCCCATAACACAACCCATAAGGTACAAACATATCTACTCAAAATGAAAAACAACACAACAACACACTCACAAAACGGCAAAACAACTGAGCATGCGCATTGGTGCCCAGCCGCAAGTTCCCTGGCGCGCGCACACAGTTCCCTCTGCGGAAGCCATGCCCACTCCAAGCCCCGCCGCGCCGCTTCCTGCACACACACCCCCCGCCGCATGCACACACACAACCCCACGCTCCATCACTCCCCCCACCGCACACACACATGCAACCCCACGCTCCATCACTCCCCCACCGCCACACACACACGCGCAACCCCACTCCCCCCGCTGCCGCACACACACACGCAATCCCACGCTCCATCACTCCCCCCGCTGCCGCACACACACACACAACCTCACGCTCCATCACTCGCCTGCCCCAATCTTACCTCCTTTTACTTCACGCCACCTCCAAACCCCACCGCACCCCTTCCCGCCCTCTCAAAATCCAGGAAAGACAGGAAGGAAGGAAAGAAGGAAGAAAGAGAAAGGGAGATAAAGAAAAGGGGGAAGGAAGGAAAGTTAGAGAAAGAAGGAAGAAGAAAAGGAAAGAAAAGGAAAGATGGAAGGAAAGAAAAGAGAGACAGCAGAAGAGAAAGAAAAAGGGGGAAGGAAGGAAAGAGGTAGAGAAGGAAGAAATGAGAGACAGAGGGAGGGAAAGGAAAAGGGGGAAGGAAGGAAGGAGAGGAGGAAAGAAAAAAGGGAATGAAAGAAGGAAAGAGGGAGTGAAGGAAGGGGGAAGATGTAGAGAAAGAGGGAGGGAAGGAAAGAAGGAAAGAGAGAAGGAAGAAAAGAGACCAGAAGAGAAAGAAAAAGGGGGAAGGTAGGAAGGAGAGAAGGAAAGAAAAAAGGGAATGAAGGAAGGAAAGAGGGAGTGAAGGAAGGGGGAAGATGTAGAGAAAGAGGGAGGGAAGGAAAGAAGGAAAGAGAGAAGGAAGGAAAGAGGCCAGAAGAGAAAGAAAAAGGGGGAAGGAAGGAGATAGAGAAGGAAGAGGAGAAGGAAAGATGGGAGGGAAAGAAGGAGAGAAAGAGGGAAGGTTGGTCACAGCAATGCGTGGCGGGTAAAGGTTGTTATTTCTATGATTATTATGATGCTATTATTCCTCTGAGACCCTTTTAGGGGGAATGGGAGAGGTGCCAGGTCCCAGAGGCAATGCATTCTGTTATTGTTATTGTTATGATGGTGGTGAAATAAAAGGAAATAAAAAGAGAAAGAAGGAAGCAAACAGGGAGGGAAGAAAGGCAAAGGAAGAAAGGGGGAGGGAATGAAGGAAAGAGAGAAGGATGAAACCAAGTAGTGAAAGAAGGAAAGAAAGAAAGAGGTAGAGAAGGAAGAAAGTAGAGAAAGGGGGAGGAAAGGGGGGAAGGAATAGGTAGGGACCTCTCTTTCATAATAGTCCAGATATCTACCTCAACTTTGATAAGTTTTACTATAGGCCACAGCAACGCGTGGCAGGGCACAGCTAGTTCCTTATAAATTTGTGATAGTAATTTCTGATAGGAATAACATACACTGGATCCTTGGTATCTCCTGGGGTTTGGTTTCAGGACTCCTTGTGGATACCAAATTCTGTGGATGCTCAACTCCCATTGTATACAATGATACAATAACATGGCATCCATTGTATAAAATGTATTTTGAAGTATTTCCTAACCATGGTTGGTTGAATCCGTGGATGTGGAATCTGTGGTTATGGAGGATTAATTGTATCTGAGTAGAAAGTAGGCACCTCAGGTTCTCTACAGGACATGACTACTATACCTTTAATGGCTGTGTGGAAAAGGAAATTTTAGCAAGTGCTGCTTGGGTGACAAAAAACTACCTGCTGAAATGGCCTTTTCTGTACAATTATTAAAGATGGATGAGCTCTGCTTCCCATTTCATCTGGCATCTGTACTAAATAACCAAGGAGAGGAAAACAGTTGGGGAGGGATGTGTGCTGAGGAAAAGGTTAATATGCATATGTATATGCATGGCTATCAGGGCTAATAGGTAGATTGCTCCAACTGTATGAAGAAGGAACATTTATTATGTGAGAGGAAACTGATCCCTACATGATTATTTCAGTCCTTCAACCCATTATTTCAGTGAGGTGTCAATTCCAATATAAAGTACTGCCCTTTGGAAGTGGAGTGAATAATCGGTCTTCTGCTTCTCACTAGAACCTCAAATTCAGAAACTGGAGAAACATACAATAGAAATATGTTCAAATGATTGGAATGATGAAGCTGGGGATTTGTCTGCGAGGACTGCATTATATCTTTCTTTCCTCCCTTTAATTTTCACGCTCTGTGAATATTTTAGGAATGGAAATATTTGAGGAAATGTTTCAGAAGTACATAACATAACCAAGCAAACAAATAACCCAAACAAAAGGACTGTGGCCATAAGGTTTCCGAGACTAAAACTCTTAGACTAAATCCATTATTAATCCTACCTAGGATAGATCCATTGACTAACAAATCTCAGTAATTTCAATGTTCCAACTGCTTCAGGGCTACTTTTAAGTAAGCTCAGCTGATTCAATTGTTTTCCTTGAAGTGGCAATAAGAACTGGGTTTAGACCAATGATCTACTCTAAGGAAGACTACGTTTGGATTTAGCCCCTTTGGATAGCAGCCACATTGTTAAAGTGGATGAGACAGAGGATTCACAGTATTATTATAGGCATCAAACTAAAAATGAAAGAAAAAGGCAAGTCTAAATCTGCTGAGTGAACACATATATTCCTGGTTCAGTGATGACCCTTCTAGACAGGCCGCAAAATGCAGGGCCTGTCGGGCTTTTACCTGGGGCATCCAAACAACATCTCAGGTAAAAGCAAATTAATTCAGGAAGAAGCAGGCAAACCCCAAATTAATTTGATACCCCATTAGATCCGGACCTTCCTGAAAGGCCCGGGTCTAATGGGGTATTGGGCCTGTGGGGACCTGCTCAAAGGTAATCCTGGGTCTACCTGGGGCTGAGTCGCTATTGTCATCTTACTTCTTTTGGCTTCCAAAAGCCTGGAGGAGCAAGATGGTGCCCAATTTCTTTCCCAACCTTTCCCCAAAACAGCCCTAAAAATTTGCAAAACCTTACTGGGTCGCCTTTACGGTGGTCCTTGAGTCCTCCTAGTGCACAGAACTGAATATTGCTCCTGCCCCCCTGGAGGACTCCAGGACCACCATAATGGTGGCCCAGTAAGTTTTTACAAGTTTTGGGGACTGGTTTTTTTGGGGGGCATGAGGGGGTGGGGTGGCATGGGGACACTTCACCAGCAAAGCTCATTTTTTGTGGAAAGACATGTGGTTTAAACCCACACTGAAGCGGGGTTTTAAACCCGCTTCAGAGCAAGTTTAAACCACGTCTGGAAGCTCCCCGGGTAAACTATTAACAAGAGAAAAAGAAAAATTATGTCTCAAATTGAAAGCTAATCTGAGTTCTTGTGAGGAAAGGCTTATCGACATCTTATATGTATCCATGAATATACATGGCACACATGCTGATGATTAAAGTGGAATTAAAAGTGGAACTCTTTGCCCCGGAGTGTGGTGGAGGCTCCTTCTTTGGAAGCTTTTAAACAGAGGCTGGATGGCCATCTGTCAGGGGTGATTTGAATGCAATATTACTGCTGCTTGGCAGGGGGTTGGACTGGATGGCCCATGAGGTCTCTTCCAATTCTTTGATTCTATGATTCTATGAAAATCAAACATTTCTAAGCAGCTGGTACCTCTCACAAGAAAATTGACTTGGACTTTATTGCCACCTACTGGACACTGAGATTTGCAATTAACTCGCCCCCCAAATCAACATACTGTGGCTACTTGCATCCTTCAAATTACTCTCACTCAAATTGCCTAATAGTTTGGAAAAAAATGCTGAATCAAAACCTCATTTGGATAAGGATGAAAAAAGAGAATCAACATCAGACCTAAATCCTATACCTGCCTCTTTGTTCTTTTCACGACTATGGAAACTACGTTTTCTTGAACCTTTATGTGTAATATGGTATTTACAACAAAGGATGTGACATCTACTGATATCTGAAAGCAGGTAATGTATATTTCTATATTTGCTTTAGTGGGGCTGAAATTCTACCTGGATTACCCATCAAAACATGTAAAATAGAAAATTAACAATAAAAACAAGTATATGGAAAAATTACACCATAGGAATTAACACACAAAATGTAACATTAAAAAAAATAATCTAAATGCATCAAAATGACTTTACAAATATGGTAAAACAAAAAGTGTTTTGATCTGTGTCTTTTTCAGTGGCATAAAAAAAGCTACTCTTTGATATGCTGATCCAACTCTTAGGTTTTGGGATAAAGCTTATTTTGTGCCATTTTTCATTAAAACCCCACAAAATTAAAAAAAAATGTCTAACTTTTCCAATAGTCAGGAATGGCTTATGTTTAGAATATGTTAATGGCTTATGTCTAGAATACATTACTTTATGCATGGATTAATAATGAATAACTATCTTCTTCCCAATGTACATAAGTATGATGAAGATAATTTTCTGGGCTTATTGAATATTGAGAGACATGCAAAATGTAAAATGGGTCATTATCACAAATATATATATAGAAATAATCCATTTGAAAAATAAAGAATTCAGTGGATAAAATTATTAACGATGAGAAAGTTACATTAGACAAGGCAGTCGACTTTCAGAAGACTCCAGCTGTTCATTTGAGGAAAAACAATTTGATCTTCTGGAATTTATTAAGCTTAGCAAGCTCACTGAAGCAAGAGAAATGCCTATGTATTTTTGCCAAATGAAATTTAAAGCAGCTCTGAAATCATAAATCTGTTCTAAAGTTTGAGCACCCCCTCAAAGTGTACTCCTGAATATTAGCATTTCAATATGTTTAAACAGAACTTCCTTTGGAACTTAAACAAACATGTTAACTAATGACGATGCCGGAAAAGATGGAGGATGAGATGCTAGTATAGTGTTCAAGACAGTGGCTTTTCTCTGGGTACATGTACACTGCAGAATTAACACTGTTTGACACCACCTTAACTGCCATGGCTCATCACTGGAGTTGTAGTTTTACAAGTTCTTCAGTCTTCTCTGCCAAAAAGTGTTGGTGCCTCACCAAATTACATTTCCCATGATTCTATAGCATTGAGCCATGGTGCCAAAGTGAAGTAATTCATCAGTGTAGATGTAACCCCAGTCAAATATTAATAAAATCCAGGCTCGTTCAAGTCTCAGACATATAAAACAAAAGCTCCCCAGCATGGATGTTCCAAATATTCTGCCATTTCTATGATGGTGTGCAGGGAATTCACTAGTTGCCCAGAAGTCACTGATGTACTTCTCACTTAACTCCAGCTTATTGCATCACCACACCTCTGCAGCTCTTAAGGATGGAAGGTCAGTAAAGACAAGAAAGGAATAGTTCCATCTTGCTTCCTAAAAACAAGATAACATTGGAAGTATAGTTCTGGAGCAGGAAGAAATGGCAACTGAAACCAATGCTCTTGTTCAAAAACAACTACAGTAGAGTCTCACTTATCCAACATAAATAGACCAGCAGAACGTTGGATAAGTGAAAATGTTGGATAATAAGGAGGGATTAAGGAAAAGCCTATTCAATGTCAAATTACGTCATGATTACGTTATGATTTTACAAAATAAGTACCAAAACCTCATGTTTTACAACAAATCAACAGAAAAAGCAGTTCAATACACGGTAACATTGTGTAGTAATTACTGTATTTACTAATTTAGTACCAAAACAGACAAGGGTTCTTTCTTTCTCTCACCCTGGAGTGCATTGGATAATACAGAATGTTGGGTGAGCAAAGGTTGGAGAAGCGAGACTCTACTGTACCTTCTTCTACGCTTATTACTTGGGCATAGTTGAGGTTTATATGTTAAAACCCCAAATGTTGGAGTTGAGGCAATCTGCCCAACTATGGAGCTCCTCCCATGTCATCTTCTCCACCCTGCTAGAGTTGCAGTGAGCATTCAAAAATCCATCCATCTCATTTCTGCCTCTATGTCTAAATGCATCCTAAGTTCGTATAAATCTTATTTCAGCTGCTAAGACCTAGAAAATATCAAAAGCTTACAGCTAACCCATTAGAATGCAGAACAATGATGTACCAAAGCAACTTTAGAGTCTAGGTTCCTGTGGGTTTTAGGGTCACCTGAATATCAATTTGAATTAAAATTCATGGAAAAATGAAGAAGAGGCCAATAAAGTTTGAACAGACTCAAGTTACAACCACAAAAATGTGCTGAGTATGATTTTTAACAAAATTCCTGCATGTGGAAAGTGAGGCAGTTTGCTTGCAGTTCTGCCCAGTTTTGTAGAAAACTGGCAAGCTTCTTTTGAATAAAACAGAAGCCCAAGCTTGTAGAAACTACTGCAATTTTGCACAGATCTAATGGTTCGTTTAATAATAGATCGTTTAATACAATTGGCCCATTGTAGCCATGCATCCTGCATCCATAGACTCAACCAGCCATGGCTTTAAAATACTGAATCAAAACAATTACACAATGCAAACATGATTTTATATAAGATACATATATAATGGAGCTTGGGCATTCACAGATTTTGGTATCCACAGAGGCCCCTTCCACACAGCTGAATAAAATCCCACATTTTCTGCTTTGAACTGATATATACAGTGCAAAGAGGCCACCAGTTTGTAAAAATGGCACCCAGTTTGTAACGATGCCACCAATTTGTAACGGTTTGTAAAGGAGCCACCACTTTGTAAGGACTTAATAAATTGATAACACAAGTAATAGCTTGTAATGTTGGTTTGGTTTTCTTCAATGTGTAGCGTGGCTTAACTTGAAAGTATTTGTAACAGTGACTTGGCTTTAGGAGAAACTGTAATAAGTTTATTGAAGTATAGAAGAAGCTTGATGGTTTCAATGTTTCTTAGCTCTTAGAGGCACATATCTTCAGAGGTTACATTTATAACATTTCATAAAACAACTTTTAAGAGGACTATTCCTTCCACTGAACAGGTTTCAAACTTATTTTCCTTCAAAATGTTTTCTTTCTTTGACAGATTACTTCAGGTACAAGCTTATTTTTTCCTTATGTTATTTCTGTGCAGTAAATATTCTTATTAGGGTTCTCTCCCCCTTTTGCTCATACACTGACTAATAATATAAATAAGTCAACTCAACCTATCTAAACTACACAGGCTAAAAGCCAAAACCTTCCTGATTCTCAACACATTAGAATCAGCCTTTCCCTGTAGTTCCTAGACTACAGACTACCTTACTGGTTCTCAACACACAACAGAACCAGCCTTCCCTGTAGTTCGCTGACTAACTGTTTTAAAATGGCTGCCCTGCCAAGTGGCAGTTGGCTCCGCCCCTTTTTCCATGGTAACTCAGCTCAGAGTGAGCTAAGCTGGCTACCATCCCCCAATTATGCTAGTTAAAATATTTACCCTTTTAAACACCTATCTATTATTATACATAACTGTAGATTAAAACTCACACTTCATCACATATAGCAGTGTGGACTTAGATTACCCAGTTCAAAGCAGATGTTATGGGATTTTCTGCCTTGATATTCTGGGTTGTGTGGCTTCCCACTGAAAATCCAGTTCTAAGTCGACCAAAAAAGGATGGCATGAAGAGGGCAGGTGAGCAGGTAATGTAAGTTCACAGATGACTATCAGAGTTACAGGTAGACGACCTGCCTTTCTTCTTCATAGTCTCTGTAACTCACACATATTGGAGTGAAACTCATTAAGCATGGTGGGTCATGCCAGGACCAATTACAACATCCTACCAAATGTAGCATCAGCTTGGGGAAAAGCATACGGTCTGTAATGAGACAAGAAAATGGACAATCTCAACAACAGAGCTGCTCAGAAGAATTCTGGGAGAGGAATTCCTCTAAGATACATCTATGGGGTGAACTTTGACACTTTTTCTGAAGAGGTAGACAGAATTCGCTATCCAATGGAAGAGACACTGAGCTGAACTCATCTTCCCTTTCCTATATATGCACTTGCGACAAACATTAGACAAGCATATCACCTAACATCTAGAATGTGAAGGGCATGTTCAAAATCAGAAGATGGGCATGAAAGTAGGAAACACCAGTGGCATATTAATATGAAAATGAGGAAAGCAGAAATCACCTTTGGGAGAAAAGAAGTGTCCACAGAAGTACCACTATGTCTTTGCTAAAGGGCAAGTAAGATTGATCCATTTTGAACACTGTCTATTCACTAGCCCCAGTTCCTTGATCTACATTAGAATGTGTACTACATTATGTTATGCATATTATGTATCTGACCACGTCAATAGTTTATGTATTTTGCTATGCATATTTGTAGTGGCCCCTGGCTACAAGTAATGAAACACAAGATTGTGACTGGATCCATCTTGCTGTTGTTGCATCTTTTTGCTGCCGAAAAGAGAAGAGGCAACAACAGAGGGCTCACCATTGCCTGGAATTTGAACAACTTAGATGGAATAGATGGAACAACTTAGACGGCATAGGGGAGCTCCAAAATTGGATGACTGCAGTGTGAAATGAAGGTCTGACAACTTTATCCTGGTCTTTTCTTTGAAACATCTAAACAAAATAAAAGCTGATTAGGATGAAGCTTTTTATGTGAAATGTCGCTGAAAAAATGCATAGTTCTGACAGTTATCTAGCCAGCTTCAGTGACACTATAATGTTTCTTGCCTCATTATCAGTTCCTATGAACATTCTGGTTCTGTCTACAAGCCCTTCTGTTTATTTGGAACAGAAGGGCTCCTGACACTTCTAATCTTGGTTTTGATGGGTTTTTATTTTTATTTTTATCATTATTTTCAAGGTTTTAACTCCCTATTAAAAGTTTTTAATGGGTTTAGTTTGACTGTTTAGGTTTTTAAAATGTTTGTTCTGGACACAGTTCGAAAAGCATTAGGTTTTTACTGAAATTGGGTTACATATTGGGAGAAATGAGGGATATAAATAAAATAAATATAAAGACATCACTGGAATAGCAGTGCACAAAAATAACAGCAGTACAATTGTGACAGAACTGTGCAGGAACAGGATGGCATATGAATTACAGTAATGGACTTTTCAGAGTTGCGATAATTGGAACACTGTTAATAAATTAAAGATTTTCAGGTTCAAGGTAGTCACTTGCATCCAAGGTAATTAATCCCAGTTTAATTCTCTTGGATGCTGAGAAGCACTGCAGACATGAACAGGAAGCCATGGTTTTGCAGAACTTAGATTGTTACATTTGAAAATTAGTACATTATTGCTGACCATTAGAAATTGGGAGATTTAATTGGTGCCAATAATGTTGATAAGACTAACGTGCTAGAGGACTTAGAGATTCCTAGAGTGAACGTTTTGATCAAATATACAAATAATCAAACCAACAAAAGTGGTGGAAGTGCTGGAGAATTCAGAGATTTCTAGAGAAGTATTCTCTTAGGTAATAAAAAGACAGCAGTTTTTATTCATGTTTTTCCCCACTTTTGGGGGGGGGGGAGAGGCTTGCTGTTCTGTGTTCATAACCCTAATAAATATAGAGGGTTAGCTGTACATTGAAATTCATTGTAACAAACTTCAGCTTCCATTAGTTAATAATTAGATTTAAGGAAAAGATTCAGTGGTTGAATGTAAGGCAAACAGAGAATATGGGGATGGATTAGATTTTAAATGCCTATCTATGAAAAACCAAAATGGAAGTGAAATACCATACATGTTAATATCTCTGTACAGGATAGAGAACATCTTGTGCAACATTAATATATTAAACTGTAATACAAATATGATACATTTATTTTTCCTATTTCCATATATCTTCTGTGAAAATATTGTCTAATTTTTAATTAAATATAACCTTCCCAATCCCCCAGAGCCCAAAGATGTGTTTTGGAAGTTAGGTATATAGCTCAGGACTTTAGAACATTTGTAAGCAACCCTACAAGTAAAAACCTAGCACTAAGAAAGACAAGTCACATCCCATTACAACAAGTAAAGGCAAATATACATCGCAACTTCCTTCTATTAAAATAGAGAACTCAAAATTTTACTCAGCAATGAATAACATTTCAAACTGATACCAACTCAGCATATAGATAATAAACTTTCTATAAATTATTATTTGTAGGAATGAATGTTGAATTTGAAGTTTAAACACACTGAATTCAAGTTAGAGTTGTTGCATTATTATTAAAGTTGGTATCAATGATAACAAAGTTTGATAAACCATTGTGTATTCACAGGGTGGCATTAAAGCATCCCTTGGCCCCAACAGATTTGGAGGCATGATTAATGCTACATTTTTTGGTTTTCAGTTAGCTATAAACAGCACCCCTTGTTCTTTAAGGCTGGCTCTTTTATTTTTGTTGTGCACATGCATGGGTGAAAAATAACTCTTTGTAGTTGTTCTCCAGTAATGGAAATACATAGTGTCAAAGCTAAGTCCTAGAAGATATTAAAATGTGAGTGAAATATTCACACAACCAATTCTTCTGCACCAAAATTACAACCTAGTTTGAAGCAAACTTGTTCTATGCCACCAAAGAAACTGATTCTGTTCTGGACAGCTTGAAAATTGATAGAGTATGAGTCTTGAGAAAAAAATACGGTATAATGGTTGACTGAATTATTGTTGGATATAGTATGAAAGGAATGCAGTGTTAGAGACAGAAGCAATGAAGGAGATATTAGGCCACTGAAAGGTAGAATGTGTGAAACTGCTCTTCAAGGAATGCCTCCTGCATCTTCTTCAAGGTCTTCCCTTGTTGTGAGATGTTGCCATTTCCCCTTACATCCTAATGGCCAATCTTTAACACTGAGGCCCTAAACAGCTAAAATGTGTGGAACATTTTGACAGAAGCAGGAAGGCTGTACACCTGGTGATGGTATAGAGTCACACCTAATTTTGGGCTGGAGATAGGTAAAGTTATTTTTGTGGAGCGTAATTCCTCGAATATTCTAGTTATCACTGCTGGTGACCAGGCTGGCTGTGGGATTCTGGGATCTGATTTTGGCTTCACTCTTTAGTGAGATGCTCTTAAAGGCATTGCACACGCACAGACAATACGACAATAATCAGATACTGAGGTGGCACTCTCTGATACATTGAGCCAAATTATGTTTAATATGGGGCAAGTTAAAAAGGCTTACCATTGTTGCTTTATCTGTTGTAACATCCACTCACCTGCTCATAAGCCCCTGAAATGGGCTGTGCTTGGAGGAAAACCTGAAATAAACTATGAAACCTCATATGCATGTCATGTACAAACATGCAATTTGTTAGTTTTCCATATGCTAAGGCATCCAAATGGTTGTCTGCTGAGACACTGGAAGTAGCCCAAGAAAGGAGGAAAGCAAAAGGAAACAGGGATAAGGGGAGATATGCCCAGTTAAATGCGCAATTCCAGAGGTTAGCCAGAAGAGATAAGGAACTATTTTTAAATAAGCAATGCATGGAAGTGGAAGAAGACAACAGAATAGGAAGGACAAGAGACCTCTTCCAGAAAATTAGAAACATTGGAGGTAAATTTCAAGCAAAAATTGGTATGATAAGAAACAAAGATGGCAGGGACCTAACAGAAGCTGAAGAGATCAAGAGAAGGTGGCGAGACTATACAGAAGATCTGTATAGAAAGGATAATAATATTGAGGATAGTTTTAACGGTGTGGTGAATGAATTAGAACCAGACATCCTGAGGAGTGAGGTTGAATGGGCCTTAAGAAGCATTGCTAACAACAAGGCAGCAGGAGACGACGGGATCCCAGCTGAACTGTTTAAAATCTTAAAAGATGATGCTGTCAAGGTGATGCATGCCATTTGCCAGCAAATATGGAAAACACAAGAATGGCCATCAGACTGGAAAAAAACAACTTATATCCCCATACCAAAAAAGGGAAATGCGAAAGACTGCTCAAACTTCCGTACAGTGGCCCTTATTTCTCATGCCAGTAAGGTAATGCTCAAGATCCTGCAAGGAAGACTCCAGCAATACATGGAGCGAGAGTTGCCAGATGTTCAAGCTGGGTTTAGAAAAGGCAGAGGAACGAGAGACCAGATTGCCAATATCCGCTGGATAATGGAGAAAGGCAGGGAGTTTCAGAAAAACATCTACTTCTGCTTCATTGACTATTCTAAAGCCTTTGACTGTGTGGATCACAATAAATTGTGGCAAGTTCTTGGTGGGATGGGCATCCCAAGCCACCTTGTCTCTCTCCTGAGGAATCTGTATAAGGACCAAGTAGCAACAGTCAGAACTGACCACGGAACAACAGACTGGTTCAAGATTGGGAAAGGCGTACGGCAAGGCTGCATCCTCTCACCCAACCTTTTTAACGTGTATGCAGAACACATCATGCGATGTGCGGGGCTGGATGAATGCAAAGCTGGGGTGAAAATTGCTGGAAGAAACATTAACAACCTCAGATATGCAGATGACACCACTCTGATGGCCGAAAGCGAGGAGGAGCTGAGGAGCCTTCTAATCAAGGTGAAAGAAGAAAGCGCAAAAGCTGGGTTGCAGCTAAATGTCAAAAAAACCAAGATTATGGCAACAAGAATGATAGACAACTGGAAAATAGAGGGAGAAACCGTGGAGGCCGTGACAGACTTTGTATTTCTAGGTGCAAAGATTACTGCAGATGCAGACTGTAGCCAGGAAATCAGAAGACGCTTACTTCTTGGGAGGAGAGCAATGTCCAGTCTCGATAAAATAGTAAAGAGTAGAGACATCAGACTGGCAACAAAGATCCGCCTAGTCAAAGCCATGGTATTCCCTGTAGTCACCTACGGATGTGAGAGCTGGACCTTAGGGAAGGCTGAGCGAAGGAAGATCGATGCTTTTGAGCTGTGGTGTTGGAGGAAAGTGCTGAGAGTGCCTTGGACTGCGAGAAGATCCAACCAGTCCATCCTCCAGGAAATAAAGCCCGGCTGCTCACTGGAGGGAAAGATACTAGAGACAAAGTTGAAGTACTTTGGCCACATCATGAGGAGACAGGAAAGCCTAGAGAAGACAATTATGCTGGGGAAAGTGGAAGGCAAAAGGAAGAGGGGCCGACCAAGGGCAAGATGGATGGATGGCATCCTTGAAGTGACTGGACTGACCTTGAGGGAGCTGAGGGTGGTAACGGCCGACAGGGAGCTCTGGCGTGGGCTGGTCCATGAGGTCACGAAGAGTCGGAGACGACTGAACGAATGAACAACAACAACAAAGGCATCCTTCACAAGTTTCCTTCCAATATGCCTCTATATGGTTTAAAAATGGGTAAAGACATATGTATTATCACTTACAATGCATCCACATTCATATTTAGTTGTAATTTCAAGCTTATAGCATTTTCAGATGGTGAATTCAAACATCTCATAGGCAAGTCCAAGAGAACTCAACACACAAGGCCCTGATGTTCATATGGAATGTATTCAGAGAAACAGAGGTGGGTGGGTGGACAAGGAAGAGACTCATAATGAACAACTATGTTATTTTAATCTGGTTTTATGTTTTATGTGTACAAGGCTGAGCTAGAATTCAAAGTTGGCTTCTGCTTGATTTCACCATAAAACATGTTATATGAGAAGTTGCTGCTGATGCCACCAGCAAAACAGCTGCTGGTAGAAAATCAGAGACCAATGCTCACAATTTCTTTTTCATCTGGCAAGTATGCCTGATAAATGAAAGTCAGCATTAAAAAGGGAAAAATAACAGCATGGAAACCGCAGATTAATGGAAATATGTTTTTTTACCAAATCTCTCAACTTTGCTATCCCCCCTTCCTACTGGGGCTACATGAATTGCATTTGGCAACTGTGTCAGTGGATGATAAATTCCCTTTTAATTACTAAGAAACGGTATTTATTGTAAGGAAAGACAGTTACGTGCCTGAAACCTTTTCCTGATCTACCTTTAGTTTTGCAAACTGGAAATCTACATTTGGCACCGAATTCTATGTCACAAGACAAATATAAATTACCAGTAATCTGTGGCAATGGGGAGGGGTTATTTTTCAAAACAGAAGCAATCTACAGACCCACTATTTCTTGGCAAAATCTTTCTGGGATTGCAGTCAAGGCTGCTTCATATGGAGACTTTTTGTTTTGTTTTTGTTCTTATGATAGCTTGTACAAACACATCAGTTACATGTCAGACGTGAAGCACATGTTTTTCAACTCTTCGTTTTTCAAAACATAACCAAGTGGAGAGTTAATTCCATCTTGATAACTAGCTTGATATATTACAACATGCATGCTACCTGCATAAATCTGTTATTCTCAAGGAGTGATAAAATCTTTATTTACTTTCAAATTACATTTTGATACATATCAAAATAAATAAGCAGCTTTGGTTTGACTGTTTAGTTTCAGTTATTCTTTTAGTTTCACATCAGAAATTATGGATAACTACCTCCATATTTTTTGAAAAACAAACAGAAATATGTGATAATTCATAACTAGTAAAGTTGGAAAACACACAGCTAGCTGTCATTAAAACTAGGCAGAGTTTATGAATCTATTACAATTTCCAAAAGTAGCCCCACCTCATGTAACTCACTCTACCAAAACATCCCATCTATGGAATTTTAGGGGGGAACAAAAATATTATGTCAATTTGCTTCCTATTAAAAACGTCTGCAGCACCATTAGCTCTTTATATTTTAATTGTTATTGCTTTGTGTTGTGAGGCTGTTCTATGTTTGAATCATTTAATATTAAACCATGAAATACTACAGAATAATATCTGTTATCTGAAAGATAATGTACATATCCTATAATTAATAATAGATGGTGTGAATAAATAAATGGTGTAAATGCTAAAACTCACAAGATGGCACTTAGACATCAATGCTATGCAGCAAGAAACAGGTCCTCTATCATGTATCTGCTGAACAAATGCTTTCTATTTGATTTTCAAGAGAAAAACAACCCTGGAAGACTTATATAATTTAAGTATACAAGCATTAAACTTTCAATGCTGTTTTCCCTAGAAGCACATACATAGGGTCTGGTAGTGAAAGTCTGAATTGCTCTCATACTAGGATAAGCATAGTTCCAGGCTGTTACTACGTGCCTAAAAGATCAGAATATTATTGAACATCCCACTGCTTAATTTCTCTGGTCTCTACAGATAATGAACAGGTGTCACATTTATTAGCAGCTAAAAACAATCGCCTATCAAACCAAATATAACTACTCTGCTTACAAGAGATTAAATGAAATTTCAAAAATATGGGTCCAATGTTTGCCACTTTCAGAAATGTAGTGAAAGGGGGTCATGTTACAAATCCTAGCAAACGAAAGGGCCAAAATGGATTCTAAGAACTAGGGAAAAGATTAGGAAGGTGAAGTGACAGAGGATCCTGGCATCAGTAGCTTCTTCATATAAACTCTATGCCTTTAGAAGACAATCCAGGCTGCATCCTAACTGACCAATAGGTCTGGCAAATGTCAGGCTGGAGTGTGCCACCTGGTGTTCTTCAGCCCACATCCAGCCATCTCTCAATGTACTGGAGGTGCTGTTTTGATTAACAAGTGGTGTGAGAAGCGTTTCTCCCTTCCCCAGATGTGTATTGAGGGAAATTTGGAATTAAACATTTTCATTTTATATTCTCAACAACGAGGATTACCCAGAAGTATGGAAGAAACCAAAATAAGTCAGATTGAGTCAGAACTTCCCATGGGCTTCAAAAGAATCTCCTCCTGCTCTGGGTGAAAAATGTTGCTGCTGAAACTGCAAAAACACCCTCAGAGGACAGAAGGAATGTTGCCCAGCTTTTCAAAAAATGTATTTAGTACAGAGAAGTTAGGTTAAAACATGGGACATGCTTCAGACATTAGTGGTATCTTAGCCTGCTACTGAATCCTATTTCACATTGAGAAATAGAACCTACATGTGCAATACACCCCCAGTATCTGCAGGACACATGTCCCAAAAACCTCTGTGCATACCTGAAACTGTGGATCCATTATTTTGATTACATATGGGTTAGAAGCACACCACAGATTCACACTGGATGACTGAGAAAAGCCTCTTATGAGATGGAATTTTTGGAGCACGAGTAAGTTAAACTGTGGACACTGAATCCATGGATAAATGGGCCATGCTATATACGGTATGGTTCAGAACAGTGAACGTGACTAGCATAAAGAGAGAGTTGGAAGCAGTGAGTCTCCAGGATCAAACAGAAAGAAAAGTGGGCAAAGCACTTTGCTGATGTGAGCCACAGTGCGCCTTGGTCCTTATATCTTATCACAGCTCCAATCACTGTGTAATCTGGTCTTCTCAGCTGAAGTTACGGTTTAGAGAAATGATGGTCTCCAGGTTAAGAAGTTAAAATGAAGTCAGAAATGCTTCCTCAATTTAGAAAACTACAAAACCATTATCACTGCGAACTATTCACCCCATGTAACAGACTTTCTAGTCACCAGGCCAGAGCGTCCTCATATTATTCCCAAATCTTAATAGCATGTGAGATGAGGAGGGTTTGCATCTGATGAATTTAAAAGCTCACACTTGCAAGGAGAGTCTACTGCAAAGCTTGGGATGTTTCTTTTAATGGTAATTCAAGTCCCTCGCTGTAGTTGAAGAGTAATGTGATGTCGTGACTCATAATATTCTAGAAATAACTACACCGATTATTGTAAATAGAATGGCATGAAGTATGAAAACTGCAACTGAAACTGCCCCTTAATGTAAAATTTTATGGTAAAAGCAAACTATCAGATTGAGGTCAGTTATAGGAGATTCTGTTTTCCCACCATTTCCAGCTGGAATATGTGGGATCCTTTAATTGAGACAGCTATACTGGTTGATCTTCAGATAGGAGCAGGAAAGGCGCCTCAAAGGCAATTCTCTATTGTCATTTCAGGATTCTTTCCTTGACAAAGTTCTTTCTTTGCTGCAAGATATGTTGTAAATAGTTGTAACATGTGTACAGAATACCAACATCTTGGGATAGTCTCAGATTTAAAAGGTAGCCCTGTTACTTGGCCTCATTAAAGAAGAGCTGCTTTTTCAACTTCTTATAAAGCTATATATTCTTAAAAATAATCTGGCACACATACAATTTATTTTTCCATAGATGCAAGGACTCAAGATTTTTTCATAGATGGTCCAGAACACAAACAGATTTTATTTCATACTAATTTTCTGTTTTTTGTAGAACTGAACAATTTAACTTATTTAATGTTGTTTGTGGAGTGCCTCTAAAAAGTGGAAAAATAATCCATATGGTTTTGTCATCTGGAGTTGCTATCAAACATTATACTGGAAGCTAACTGAAACTGCCAAAAGAGAATAAATATGTGAAAGCAAACATAAGACCTGGAATCAAACATTTTTCAAAGCACAAAGAAAATAGAAACATGATAATCAACTTGCTATCGTATTTTGTACAAGGCTTTTCAAATCCATTTTTAATAGATGTGCTGAGATTTTCCAGTGTGCAACCGTTGGTTCAGTTTGCAGGATAGCAAGGAAATGTGTGGATTTGTGTGCTATAATTTCTAGCAACCACTAGATACATGAATCAGATAATGCCTGTGTTTTGTATCCAAAGGGAATAAAAAACTGAGGTTTTTGGGAGGAAGTAATTGAAAAATGAGCTTGTAAAGAAGTTCAGGGAAGATAGTGGCAGAAAAACAAAGAAGTCCATCAGCAAGCTGACCCCGTGAGAGTCTCTAAAAGTAATTGTATGATAAAGCAACCACTGTGCCAAGAAAGCAGATGCGATCACTGAAAGAAATAGCTGCACAGTTTGATATCCTGAAATGGCTATAAAATGTCAACAGCACAGTATTAAGTCAAAGAGAAATAAAATAATTCCATAAACACAAGAATATTTTATATTTTAAGATTCCAAATGAAATCATTGTAGGATAACTCATTTTGTTTCATGAAGGATGCTTGGTTCTAGTGTGGGAGCAATAGATTGAATCCAAAGATACTGTTCACAAGTTTCCCGTCCCTGCTTTTCCACTATACCTCCTTAAAAGCTTCATTACACTGTTGGGGGCAATCCTGTAGAGTATGACTTAAAGGCAAAACTGGATCATTGCCTGAAACTGAAGTGAGATCTCTTGTATGAATGGGGTCCTGTTTGTAAGGTTCTGGTGATTTGCTTTGTCTTGTCACACCGATTTCTGTATGCTGTCTTGGCCTTATAGAGCAGGAATGGGCAAACTTGGCCTTCCAGGTGTTTTGGACTTCAACTCCAAAACACCAGTAGGCTGTTAGGAATTGTGGGAGTTGAAGTCCAAAACACCTGGAATGCTGAAGTTTACCCATGCCTATAATAGAGGGACCTTCTTGGAGAGAGCACTGGATGACAAACATCCATTTACAACTCTGATTCCAATCAAGAAAAAAAAGTTATTTGTGCATTTTAATTCTCAGTGAGAGGCATATAACTTTTGAAGTAGTTATTGACATATCTCACAAGGTAAAATCATTACTTATGTTGGAACTCACAGACTTTTCGTATTCAGTACAACTAAATGAAAGATGTCTGACCTTTTCACCACTAAGGATTTGTGTACACTGATAAAAAATATGTTTAGCTCTGCATTCTTCTAGTCCACATTGACTGTTCAGTGATCTCATTAATGCCACACACACCATACACACGATGGTTAGATTGCCATAACTGAACCACCCATTTTCCCCTGGCAATTTCACCTGTTACGTAATGGTCCACATTTCCAATCCTTTGCATGATTTTCAGCCACACAGCTGTGGTCACTCTACTTTTTTTTGCATTGTACTTTCCATTATGCATGCAAATATATGTATATTCTGTTAGGTAGGGGTGCACTAATACTGATATGGAAGTAACTGGATAAACACACCTTCTTTTGAAAAATACAACCTGGGAAAGAACCATTCTCGACAGGAAAGATCATTTCCCACAAGGCAGTTCTGCCCATCAATAACTCCCCCCATCCCAATCCACAGCCTTGGAGGGCTGGTTAACTGCCCAAAAAAATCTGAATTTTCTGTAAGAAAGTGGGTTAAAAGGTGAAGTATTTTTTAAAGAACTGTATTAGAGCACAGAGAACTACACTGCAAGCAAATAGTTAAAAACATTGTGTGTCAGGATTGCAGCGCTCCAAGTGTCCAAGCAGACAAACTTAGTTACCTGTAGGAAGCATTAGGGAAACTTTTTATTTTAATTGAAAATCACGTTCTTTTACAGGCCAGTTCCCGGGGAACATCCTGGCCTTTAATGAGGAAGTGAAGGACATAAATTGCAATGATTAAGATACCATTATGAGTAGTAAGCTGGGCCAAAGAAACACAATGGGCAGGGCCAGAGCCAAAACTGAATCACCTTCTCCCCCCCCCCCCTTCTTTTGTCCTCCTTTCTTGCTTCTTCCTTTATTTTCTGGCCCCTTTGGTTTTAGTTCTTTTGCAGGCTGCCAGGAAAGGGCAAAATAAATCTTGCCAGACATCTGAACTTGCAGGTGGTTTTTGAAACTGATATGAGGTTGCAAATAGGCAGGATTTTCCAGTATAACCCTTCCTCCAACTTGTGCTTGGAAACATTCCTTAACATTTTGGACTGCCAAGTAGCAGCCATGTTTATACTCTGCCTGTTCTTGTGATAGATTACTTGTATTATGCTATAGTTTGTCTCAAGCATATCATGCAGTCTGTGGTCTAAATGTGTTTCATTCCACATCTCACATAATTGTAGTATAATAGTAGACAAACTCCAATGCCACACTGCTTTGGATGAAGTTGGATGGCACAGCTCCAGTAAATCCACAGCATTGGCATTGGCTATGCATGTGCACTGCCTCTTCTTTATTGCTCTCTATTTAGGAGATGAAATCTGAACAGTATTATATGAAAAAAAGATTTCCCCATGTGCACTGGAAACCACACAAACCAAGGAAGTATATACAAAGGAATAGCATCCAAATGAATTGGAACAAAGGAAATTGATGAATCAGCACTTCCCGGGACCAAACAGAAGTTCTTTGTAAAAATTAGAAAAGCCAGAGAATATTCAATTTTGATGCTGTATAAGCAGGAGGCATTAGGGTAACACAAATCCAACAGTTTGACCTTTTAAAGTCATTATTATTAAGACTGAATAACATTTGAAGTTGGAAATAAGTTGCAATTTTAAAAATTCTTGATCCAGCTGACTCCACAAGTCTTTTTATTTCTGATTTAATTTCTGATTTATTTGCTTCTGGTTTGGACCAGGATTCCTTTTCCACATTCACCGCTTCTATTTCCAGGGATGAATAGGCTGACTTGCAAATTCTGTGTGTTTGTTGCCGATTCAAGTAAATTCTTGGTTATAATAACTCTCTCATAGGAGGCAATACTCAGAGTTGCTGGCTTTCCTCTAGGTGGGCTCTAGCTATACATCTTTCCCACGACTACAAAGATGGCATCACGTAACACTGTCCAAAATCTGGGCTGATCTTAGTTGATCTGTCTGTGTGTGGTACACTGGAGATGTGAACTCCCAGGTCTTGGTGGCCCACTGTGTTATATTAGTAGCTTTCTCTAGCATCCAAATATTTCATGTTCAGGAAAGTAAGAATCAACAAACAGCTAGTTAGTGCATATAGTCACTAACTACATAGGAGGTCTGTGGCTATTCTCACAGTCACTGCTGGCTGTGACCGTTTGGAAAGACTACTTCCATTAGTAGTTTTTGATTGCACAGTGAACCCCGTGTCACAGCTAGACAGATTTTCAACAAAGACAATTGTTTATTATAAGACTGGAAATGAAACAACCATGGGTTTTGTTTCTTTGCATGAAATGATAGCTGGCAGACTGTAGAAATCATTAGGTTATTGATTGTCTGTTTCAAACTATATGCTGCAAATGAAGAAAATAACAACAACAAACTGGTATACTCTTACTGAAGTAGTTGTTTGTAAAACGCAGTCCTGTAGAAAGTAGAACATTACTAGGTTGCTGTGGGTTTTCCGGGCTATATGGCCATTTTCCAGAAGATTCTGGAACATGGTCACACAGTCTGGAAAACTCACAGTAACCCAGTGATTCTGGTCATGAAAGCCTTTGACAATACATAGAACATTATTCTCAGTCATTCTAAATTTCACAAATTCAAGAGGAAGAGCAGTGGGACAATTCAAACTTTTCATATTCATTTTCTTTTCACTGAGCAAAATATAATGTAGTAATAGTTAGAGTCAGAATGCAAGTCTATTTTTGTTTTTATCCCTCTAATTCCCAGTTTTGTAATTGCATGAGAAAAGAAGAGAGACAATGCCATCTTCTGGACAAACCCTCTTAGTACTGACTATTGAGATTAATGGTGTATAATACAGATTAGTTTTAGAAGCTTCCCTTTCCCTCCTCAAGTGCTGAATATTTTTCTATTAGGAATATGTGTTTCCATACTTCGGTAAATATACCTGGAGTGCAGACAAAAGATCTCTTCACTCTCCGAGCACATTTTTTAAATTTTAAAAAATTGTATTTTAATAATAATAATAATAATAATAATAATAATAAAAAATTCTAGATCGCCCTCTCTCCCCAAGGGGACTCAGGGTAGATTACATACATATTAAAAGGAAAACACTCAATGCCATAATTAACATCACACAATATCAAAAATATAAAGTAGACAATTAATAGACTTACAACCAAAAGAGAATTGAAATTAAGTAATAAAATATAGATACTAAAATAGAACATAATTTCACTAATAAAACATTATTTTACAAAAAACATTACAAAGGTATTCTGGAACAGAAACATTTTTCTGCCTACTTCGAAGTGGCTGAACACTCTCACTCCTTTCTGGAATAACATAATTAAAATGCTTATTTTAAGTGCCCACTAGCATACCCAGCTGTGTGTGGCAGGAGATACAACTGGGCTTGAAAGTTGGTCCTAAGGAACATAGAGTTATACATGGAAGAAGTTATTTATATATTCTGACTTTAGATAACTACATAACAATATCTTAATAAAGCATAAGGAAACTTTCTCTGAATTTAACACAAACACATTTCATCACTGGCATAAAATTCTGAAAGCTTGTAGCAGTTGCTTTCCGTGGATGGGACTAACTGATAATGTGATGTCATCAAAATTTCTCTACCCTAATAAAATCCTAAATGAAGTGTTTCACTTTTGAAAGAGCACTTCCTTTGGAGGAAGGGGATGACAGCAGTGAACTAACAGATAAATGTACATGTCATGCTATTAATAATAAGAAAAGCTGAAAGACTGCTGGAATTATGGAAGGAAAGACAAGTCAGCATTCAATTAGCACCTGACAGTTACGTTTTGCAGCTGGGAAGAAACCCAAACTACTTGATGGCTAAGATAAATGATATACATTGTCTTGTGGTAATTTGGCTCTGTTGTAGAGGTTGATCCTGCTGCTAATTCAGATTGATTTGAAATAGCAAAGTTCTTCTGAGGGCCCTTCCAGACAGGCCCCATATCCCAGGATCTGATCCCAAGTATTCTGTTTATCCCAGATAATATGGCAGTGTGTAGTCATATAATCCAGTTTAAAGCAGAGACACACACTCTCTTCCACAGTGTTACTTCTACCACCTTCTACCACCTTAAATAATATGAGTTTTAAAATGGTATTGCTGGGGTATTGTTCTAGAATTATTATAAGAAGTTTCGCAACAAAAAAATAGTAATTGATGGATTTAAAAATTTGGTGCCATTTTATGCAATTTGATAGGCACATAAAGTATTTTTCAGCCCATTTTGCTGTTCCTGTCCTGTTCTTCTTTATCATGGGAAGACTATGATAGCCATTATTATGGATACTGTCTATTCTGTTTCTACATAGTAAAAATATCACAGGAAACCAAGCAAGATTTCACTAGCACAGTATGTCCTCCATATTCACGGATTCAACATCCATGAATCTACCCACATCCCCAAAAGTATATCCCGCACTCAACACCCACCCATAGAAGTGTTTATGGGCTGTTGTGCTAGCTCTTCTATGGCATGCTTCTGGTGCAAATATAGTCAAAATATGGAGTTTGCTATAATCCACAGTTTCAGATATCCATGGGGAAGGGTGATTTTGGGGGGTGTCTCCAGAGGATTCAAGGGTTATACTGTATTCAGTGTAAACTACAAGTATTATTTAGAATACATTCCAGTGATATAATATTCTTTATGAAACCAAAAGACATGTAAAAGATTTTCTGAGGTCAGCAGTCTGAAAACTAAAACTATGTGTTACTTGCATCTATTTTATTTATTACATGTTATCCCACATCTCTCCTGAAGAGAAGAAAGACCCAGGGTGGGTACCAAACAGAGTTAAAAACAAAAACGCAGAACAAATTAAGTAATTGAACAATTAATAAAAAGTAAATCCTAAGTTGGAAAGGTCAGTTTAAAGTAGTATTTCCCAAATTCTGGTCTTCCATGAGTTTAAACTTCAGCTTCCAGAATCCTTTTATCACTGGTGAAAACAGCTGAGGCTTTGGGGAGGTGAAGTCCAAAATACCTGGAGGAGCAAAGTTTGGGAAAAATGCCTTCATATGCCCTCCCTAAAAGCAGCAAAAGTAGGAATTGGCCACAATTCTGAGAGGAGTGTATTCTGTACTTTGGGAATAACAGATAAGAGAAACCTTTGCCACATGTCTGCCAATTTTATTCTACCAGCCCTTGTAATGGGTAACTATTACTAGAAATAAATTAGAACTGGGTTTTAATATAATTGATCTCATTTAGTATTTTTAAACTCTATGGCAAAGAGAAAGGCATTCTTCTGAAAGGCAGTTCTCTTTGGCATCAAATAAGACACTTTTGTTTCCTAAATCTACCGTTTTATAAGTTTACTTCTTTGGATGCTGTTCTTAAAAATATTTATATCATGCTTTCCTACTAAAACTCATGGTTGAGCTAGGCACTCAAATTTCATTACATTGAGATGGACAACCTGTAGTTCTGAAGCCTGCTGCAGCTCTCAATGATATTTTTCAACAAAATCACCCCAATTCTGGTCCAAACAAGAAAGTAAATTTACTGCCCTTCGAAGCCTCCAGGTGTAACACTTTCAAAGTCTCTCTGTTACATTTAACATAAAATACCAGTTTTTGAGAACCAGAAGCAAAATTACAGTCGTTTTGGCTGTCTGTGTAGCAGGCAGAAGGTCCCATGGCATAAAAGACCTAGCTCAGTTGTCCAACTCTGCATTATATAATTTTTTATTGACCGCAATGATTGCTAATTAGCTCATGATCCCAATTCATGAGCTGGTCTTTGAAGCTGCAAATATTGCTGCCAACATCTAAGGCTACCCACCAACCACTAAGATCTTATTTGGAAGCCTTATTCTCTGGATCTCCATTAGGCTAGTGGATAATAGAGGCAGGGTTCTTTTCGTTATTGACCTACACTTTGTAATTCCACCCAAGGAGGTAATTTATAGAGTCATCTAAGAAAATAAACCTAGAAGATGAATGGATCTTGCTCTGTTTTGGTTAAACTGTGATATGATTGAAAAAGTGTGGGTGTCACTACTTTTGGTTATAGAAATGTATTGCTGTAAATGTTAACATTGTAGTGTACTTTGATGTATGATGTATTCATTAAATAATTTTAAATAAATCATTTTGAAAACTTTATTCTTTCAAACAAATAATGTTGCAATATCTTTAATAAATAAAACAGCCCAGTCTTATGTAGCAACACATAGCCAACTTTGTATAAGATATATCAGTTATATCAGTTTTACACCCGTCAATCATGTGATACATTAAAGGCATTTCAAAATATTTCATAGTGTAGTTGATACCAAATGGCAGCACTACTGAAATAATCAATAAACTGTCTCCACCACTAGCATGGTTAGCTCCTCAACAACTATTAAAACAGAACTTGCGCAAACTTCACACTTCTATAGCTATTGATACCCACAATCTACCCATAAAGACACGCTATTCCAGACCACCATAGTTATGTCTTTGAAGCAATATATTTATTATATTGTTGACTTTCTCAGGCATTTAGAGATTAAAAATATTCTAATGTTATTAATGCAACACTAGGATATTTCGCATGTTTGGCATCTATAAAACTGGATATTTTAGAAGCACCAGAGGCAATGTAGAAAACATTTATTAAATGTGGTCTCGTTCTAGTTAATTCATGGACTAAATATTTTAATCCTTGGACATATCTATAAAGCAAAGTAAACTTACACCGAATGCCTGGTGTTTTGAATAATCATTATTTTAATATCCACTTTATAATACTTTAATCCTTTAGTATGACTCAAAATAATCTTTCCAGATGTGCTATGACGTGAATGAAGGACTCCTTTTGTTTATGGAAGGAACAGGGATCCAGCAGGAGGAGAAGTGGGGAAGAGACAGTGCTTTTCACTGATTATTCCTCTCCCCTGCAGTCCTCACAGCCAACTACCATATTGTTTGAAATCATCTAAGTTGGCAGAGTAGCAGTTGAGTAGAGTTGCAATGAGCAAGAGGAATCAACACATGGAGAACTCCACTGTGTGTCAATCTGGATCCAAGCCTGAAAAAGACCAGTTGTAGCCCAAAAAAACCCTACAACAACCCAGTGATTCCGGCCATGAAAGCCTTCGACAATACTAAGCTGATTTTACTTCTTCATACGTGATTTGTCATTCCCTTCTCCACCAATATTTAAAGGTTTCATATGCACACTCTTTTGTCTAAAACTGCTAATATCTGGAAGACCATAAAAACTACAAAACATCTTGATAATAACTTTGGCACATTTCTTACACAGGCATTTTGCTTAGACAATATTAAATCATAAAGTACAGTTAATGTAGGTTTAGTTGCTGATCAATTCCTCTGTTTGCTGTGTGCCATAGAAAAGAATAGGAAAGGGTTAAGGTAGAGGCAGTGGGTGGGGTCATGCAAATTCCACACCAATGGAAAGAGTAAGAAACACTGAGATGTCTGTGGTGGAGGAAAAACAGAACATCTGGGTGGTGGGCAGTATGATGCTTATGGAGGACATTGGCAGCGCTGTTGTACATGTTCATGGTGCTTGCTATAACTTGCAATATCATTGGAGGGAGGGCCATTGGTACTTTTTGTGGAGGCAGGAGCTTGCCTGTGTAAGTGGACACCCCAGCCACATACACACATACATATTTTCACTTTTATTATGTGTATAGATATATAGATAGATTAAAATGGATTATTTCAAAATTCTGCCACCTACAGAGAATGTCAAGTAAAGCAATAGTTTTCCAGTTTAAGCTGTGCCATTTGTTTCAACACATGCACAAAAAGGCTAACTGAAGACAGGGAACAATCTATTTTAAAAGAATACATCAATCTTTTCAAGTACACATTTACAACTGACTTTTTGTTCTGAATGTAAAGGCATGGCATTTATGAATCTTTAAATAAAACAAGAACATCTACTGAATAATAAAAATGAATTCCGGAATGTATCAGTCAACAGTTACCTGGATTTTTGTAGATGCTGAGTACATCCTTGAAATAATGAGGTAAAAATCTTTCTAGTAAAAGCAGCACATCCTCCAATTCTTCCAGAATCCCCACGAGAAGGAAATTTTCATTCACATTCACTTTTGCTCTTTCAAGGGCCCATTCACCAGGTTCCCTTAAAAATATTTGAGATTTTTAAAATATGAATTTTGAAAATGTGTTATTCAACAATAAATATGAAATGTTTTCTTTATAGCACACTACTCAGTAATTCAAAATAGTAGTTTGATGACTTATTTAAATTATTTTATACCAAACAATGAGTACAGATGAGAGCGGCACATTAGTGTGTTGGCTGTAGTCCACCAGTGTGTCACATAAAAAATGCTCCTCTTCCCCCCGCCCCTGCAAGCAAAAGAGCGTATTGGCGGTGGTGGCAGCCATTCAACTAGCACCATGCTCAATGCCCTGCATTGGTTGCCCCTGGAGGAGGAGGAAGAGAGTGTGAGTGGAAAGAAGATACCCTCAAAGGACATCCACCCAACCCCCTTCCGCCAGACAGGAAAACACAATCAAAGCGGTCTCAATGGACAGCCATCCAACCTCAGTTCAAAGACATTGAAAGAAGAGACTCCACAGGACTCCCAGGAAGTCTATACTTTTCTAGGGTTTGAAGAGACCCTCAAAGGCCATCTAGTCCAACCTCTTCAGTCAGGTAGAACCAAAGCACCCATGGATGGCCATCCAACCTCTGTCGCCAACATGAAAAGTTTGGAAAGCTCTGGATGATGGGCTTGTCTACACTACATACACCCCATACCCTGTGTTGAACTAGAAGCTGCTCCTCGTCATCCAACCAACATTCACCAATCTCTGTTCTGTAACACTGTTTTGGCCTGCATTAAAAGTAGCCAAAAATGCTCTGCACTCTAGATTAGCATTGACAGTGAACTGGTTCAAATCTGAACTGGTCCACTATTCACATGGACTACTACAACCATCCTGTGGAACAGGGAAAATGGGATGGATTGGGTCCTTTCCTCCTCCCTGATTACATGGGCACATTTGTTGATGTCAGCAAAGGCATTCAGTGATAGACAGGATTTATCTTGAGTTCCACGGTAGTCTGGCAGTGGTGACATCATACCACCAATGTAAGGTGATTGGTTTTAACTCCACTGGAGGGTCTGGACTCCACCTCGATGCTGTGCAATATAGCTGTCTCTGGATTACTGTATGTGACTTGTGTAGATGATGCCTCAGATTCTGAAAGTCCAGGAGTCAAATCCCTGCAAAGCCATGGAAACACTCTGGGTGGTGCTGGGCTCTAGCCAACCTTTCCAAGAAACCCTATGATAGGTTCACCAAAGGGCTGCCATCCGTTGGAAACAACCTGAAGGTGAACATGTATAGCCTCGTAAAACGTATTAATGTTTCACTCTGAATATGTTTTGATGGATTTTAACTGTGAATTTTAATGATTTGTTTTAATTCTGTTTTAATGTTTGTATATTTCTACATTTTAAATTGTATATTAATACTTTTATGTCAAGTCACTTTGAGTCCACTTTGGGGAGATAAAGCGGGTTATAAATATAAATATAATAACAATACTAATAAATTTAAAGCAATAAAGGGTTCAATAGATGATAATCAATAGTGGACAGTCAGATTCAGCCGGATATTTATGAGAATTAAAATTTGGTTGTAAAAAGATGTCGATTTAATTTCTACTTTTTAGGGACCTCTGGTTTAGAAAGAAAGAAAGAAAGAAAGAAAGAAAGAAAGAAAGAAAGAAAGAAGGAAGGAAAGTGTTGTGTGAATATCATCACTCATTTAGTCTGTGAATAATTTGGTTAATAAGTTTGGGATTTATTTTACCCAATCCCCTTTCATTTGGCACAGCTTGCTCGCTGCCATGACTAACTGACATTCTACATGACTCATTGTCCTTCATGTCAACATTGGCAAGGTATAGTTTTGAGTTTCTAAAGCTATTAGAAACTCCAAAGTCATATACTCCTGGCTCCCATGAGTGGCAAACTTTGGAACAAACAGAGTTGAGAGGAAAAACTGAACATATAGTTACCTGCATCTTGGATGCTGTCCACAGAAATATGGAATAATATAAAATAATCTGGGATTGGAACATTCAGGATAATTCTCAAGAATACATACATTAATATCCTAAAAGAAATGGGAAGAAGTAGGGTGGGGAGAGAAAAGGCAAAATAAAAGGTTAAATGTTGACTGCCATGGTTTTGAATACGGATATTTAGTCAAAGTTCCCACAAAACAACAATCTGTAGCTACCATAGACTCCTGTAAAATATAAGGGATTCTGCAAAATCGGGATACATTTTAGATACATATAAACACATACTTTTATGATAGATATTCCTGTTTAATGACATTAATTCTATAACTGACATTTCCCAAAATGGCTTGTGTTCAAATGTAGACATGTGATAATCCGTGATAGAGCAAGTGGAAAAAAACCCATTACTATGGTTTTTTAAGAAGACATTTTTGTCAATGTTAAACTCTCACAATCTGCTATACTGTGGTATACTGGAGTATATAATACCGAAATAGCAGCTGGAACACCCAATTTGACCCCTGTTCAACTATAGGGTAATAATGAATGCCTTCATCCACTTTCTCTTAGCATTGTACTTTTCCACAGTGCTGCTTTGAGTATAAGGGAAAAACATGTACTATATGACAAATACTTGAAAGAAATACATGATGAAAATGAACAGATAATAATGTAGATAACTCTTCTTCTTTCTATTTTGGTTGAAGCTCCCTCCCCCACCATATTTTACTATCAAATGAGCTTTTCATATGGGCATGGTTGTTTATATAATAAACTAGGCATATGCAAAAAAATAAATAAACCAGAAGAGTCAAAAACTGTAAGAAAATCGGAAGTTTTGTAAGTTGGAAGCCATATCCAAAGCATTTATGTGGCCCACACAAATTATTTTAGAATCTAAACTTACTCCATACTTTTTGTTTTAGTTTTACAAATCTTGGAAGGCTCCCAAAGTAAGTTTCATATTCAGTGCAAGGAAGCAAAGCCATTAAGCCAAAAAGGCTGCCTGCTTGCCTTGCCATTTATCTCCCTGGAATTAATGGTGTCTCCTCTCAGCATTAGGAGCAGTGAAAAGAGGGAGCAGTGCATTTTGGGAAAGGAGTAGCCCTATGCTACAGAATACAAAAGACCCTGCCCAAAACGACATTTTCCAGACTGCATCAGCATCAGAAAGCACCAATAAGAATAGTGGAGAGAACTTTGCTTTTGTGGAAATCTTATCAAAAAGTTGTGGATAAATTAAATGTTCTGACATTTGGTTGGCTAACAGTGGTAAATGTGTTCTACCATTGCAGCAAGTTTCATCCCATCAGCTTTAAAAATGAGGGCGATAGGAGCCCCTGAAGTTTCCCCAAAAGTACATTTCCCAGACTGCATCAGCATCAGAAAGCACCAATCAGGATAGCGGGAAGTGAGGTCTGTCCCTCAACATTTTGCTTTGTTGGGTCTCCACCAATTTAGCAAAGTTTCTGAAATAGAACAACTATTTTTAAAGTAAGGATTAGATGATTAAGTAGGAAATAACACTTTGAAACTAGGAACAGATTTTCTTTATTATTAAAACTTTGAAAATTTGCCAAAAAAAGGTGAAATGTACTGAAATTTGGTGGACTAACAGTGGTAAATATGTTCCACCATTGTAGAAAGTTTCACCACAATAACTTTAAAAATGAGACAGAGAGGAGTCTCCCCAATTATAGTAACTTAATTATGTGCATGCACAATTATAGTAACAAAATAGTAATGAAATTTCATTAGTCTCATTATAGTAAAGAATTTTCACTAAATATACTTTAGAAACACTTTAAAAATGAAGCACCAGCTCCCCCCCCCCCAGTTTTGTAATGATTTTTGAACCATTTTTAATGGATCACACATCCCTACGATATACACCATATTTTATCCAACTGATAAGTGATAGCCATCCTGAAAATGGCAGCTACAGAATTAATTACAGAGATTGGGTATATGTACTGAGAGGTGTATCCATTGAGGGCTAAAACACATACAAATTTCATGGATCATTTTAAGTTTAAGTTTAAGAAAATATATCGTTTTGACAGAGCTCTGAAATTCAAATTGAATTAGCACGTATTTGTTCTAAATTATAAATGAAGTTACTATATGCACACATATAAGTACAGAACTGTAATTAGAATTCTGTCACTGAATATACTTCTGGATCTCCACCTTAACCTCACCAATTAACCACATAGTTGTTACAAGTGGTTCACAATTATTCAGCAGAGAATATCTAAGTAAATAAAACTTTGTACAAGCCTAGTGTACTATGCAGGAAAAAAACAAGATTCTGGGGAAAAGAGCAAAATAGGGTGCAAACAACTTACGGTCTCAGATCTTAAATTATAGTGTGGCATCCTAGAAAGCATGGCCTGCAACTATAATCATGTGAGGCTTTATAATAATGTTAACAGAATATAAAATAGACAAATTTGGCACAGCCTTCACATTCATGATACATTTCCAATAGTACGCTCTGTGCTGAACAAATTTGTGGAGCTGTTCCAGAAATGAAGTAAAGAGCTTTAACAAACATTGAGAGGCCTATCTGGCACATTCTCTCTCCCTGCTTTCAAACACACAGTATTCTAATGTATTAAGACTGTCCTTAACCTGAAAAGGTTTTGAATAACTAATCGATTCTTATCTAATTCAGTCTGTTAGCTCTATCATTACAAATTTAAAGCATGGATCATTTTCACTGATTTAAAAATAGCACTTCATCACATTGCTTTAAAATCTATGCTTTTAAAAAAACTTAGTTCTGATCTGTTGACATGAAATAAATGTTCCTAAATTACTGATTAATAAATGTTATGTTGTTCTGTCTAAATAAATAAAGACAACTTCTTGACTCTCTGAACACTCCCCCCCCCTCCCCAAAATGGCTCATCCAGCTAATAAAAATATATTCCAAAACTCTGGTTTCAGTTAAGAATAAATTTAAGAAATCTTGTAGGAATTAGTGTTTGGATAAAACTTTTCAAAAACTATTGAGAGTAGTGAAAAGAAATGTTTAAATTTGTATAAATGTCTAAAGTAGAAAAGGAAATGGGATCCACAAAGTGTTGACAAAACCCTGGCAAATGATAATCAATTCACTGATTCCAAGTTAGCAATTTTGCTGCCCTGTATTGGATCAACTGATGTTTCTGATCCGTTTTCAAAAGAAGCCCTGTGAACAACGAACTAAAATCTAAACAAGCTATCAGCACCAAAAAAAAAGTGTAACTAGGATCAGCTTATCACTGTCTGCACAGCCACAGTGGATACCAACCAAAGCTGATAAAAGGTGTATTGAGTGAGAGGAGCAAAGACGGCCTTTAATGTCAATGCTATATCAATACATATGCTCAGACTGATCTTTGAGGAGGAAGGCAATCCCTTCCAGAACAAGATAAACTAAGTGGATAAACTGTCCACTAACTATGCAATCATCTCATTTGGACTGCATTTCATTTATCAACTCTCATTCAACGCATTGTGTTTCGAATTTTAAGATTATTTATTTATTTATTTATGGTATTTATATCCCGCTTTTCTTAGCCCAAAGGCGACTCAAGGCGGCTTACAGTTGGCAGCAATTAGGTGCCCCAGCAGACATAAAATACAGTTTAAAAACATTTAGTTTATAATATAAAACCATACAAAAACCAGTAAAAACATAAGTCATCAATGTCTCCATACTAAACTCATTTTCCAGTCGCATCGTCAAGCAGTTCTGTAGTTCCATATTTACCTATTATGCTGCATTTGCAAAAGGTTGCTCAAAGAGCCAGGTTTTGACTTTTTAATGAAATGGCAGGAGGGAGGGGGCCAATCTAATATCCCTAGGGAGGACATTCCACAGCTGAGGGGCCACCACTGAGAAGGTCCTGTCTCTTGTCCCCGCCAGACGCTTCTGCGAAGGAGGTGGGACCAAGAGCAGGGCCTCCCCAGACGATCTTAGAGTCCTAGATGGTTCATAATGAGAGATACGTTCAGACAGGTAAGATAAGGCTATAAAGAGTGACAGAGCCATTTATCTTATCTGTAACAAATCTGTAAACCTCTTCCTCAGCCCAGACCCACAAATCAACAGAGGTTAAAGTCACAATAGAGAATAACAGACAGTCAGAAAGTCCTTAGCTTCCTTTGAGTGAGTGTTGGCCATTTACTTCAGGGGAGGAATTTGGAATGGAGGATGACCAAGCTTAGCTTATTGAACTATCACCAAGCAGTGTTTAGAGCTGGTGGGCAGCCATGAGGAAGGGAAGGGACTAGCCGTTAAGACAGCTGCTGTGGGATCTTGTTAGGAACCAGTCCAGCTGTCTTGACAAGTCCTAATTCATGGTTTGGGTTTTTCTGGTGCGCAATTCAGGTTCTCCCCTAAGTTATTTTAACCCAGGGCAAAGATGTGCTAAGGTGGTCTTTCTCTGGGTGAAGCCGGATCAGTTGCACCTGGCATTTAGCTGCTACAGATCTGATCCATCATCTCACCAACCCAAGTGGTCAGTGTAGATGTGCCCTTAATGATTGTCATTAGGTCACAGTGAATATCTATATATACACTTATATTATAAAACAGATCATAATAGGTATGACTTTTTTGTCCATTGCCTATGAATATGAAAGCTGTGCTATATTTTTAGATAAACTCAACAAGAGAAAACAGAAGAGTTGGATACACCTGAACACTTCAAATTTGCTCTATTTGATTGCCTAAGTTGTTTAGGAGTAGAAATGAAATTTTTAAAAGTTCATTTTAACAATTAAGAGAAAAACAATTATATACTTGTGTACTCAGAAATAAGCTCAATGGACTTCAACAGGTCTTACTCCTATATAAATGACTATAGATCCATTGACTCAAAAGGATTTATCTACATGATGATTGATCATTCAAAAATTGATGGAATGTATTAATTTAAAATAACTTCTGAATCCTGACAGAAAGAAAGCATCAAATTTCTCAGCATATGTAGTAATCCATGTTATCATATTTGCATGTACATATTACTAGGAATGATAAATACATTAATATAAAACACTTCATTTTAGACCTTCCTCCAATGGTTGCCAAGTGTTTTACAGTATAATCCCATTTAAAAAATTAATGCAGAAACAATCAGTATAATCCAATCAATTAAACATAGCAGATTAATAACAAATAATGGTTGCGAAGTTTTTAAACACTTAATCATGTCCCAATCATTAGCCAGCTTTGATTTGTTCTTTTTAACAAATCTGACCAAATGTCATAACTTTTTACTGAATATAACAGCATTTCCTGCTTTCACATACATTGCCTAATGAAAGATTAAACCAATTGTTAATGTAGGGTATAGCACAAGGAAAATAAAAGAAACAGTAAACTAAATAAATTCTAGAAAATAATCCCAAAAGAGCAAAAAATAAAATAAAATAATAAAAACCAATGCGGAAAATCAAACTGATCTTAACCAGCATGGAAATTTCCTACTAAGGTGGCTCTTTTTTCTAACACAGAGCTTGTGTCAATAGCTCTCACTGCAGACAGCCAAAGAAAATTTCCTTGCTCTTCGGAGAATCCTAAATATCTCCTGCCATAATGTTTTACTCGCCTGGTTCCAATCGGTCAATATTTGCAGAATGTTCTCATCATACTGTAAAACCTAACTAAGTTACATCTGAATATACCGGTTGATATAGAAGTCAGGATTTCTTCCACCTTATCTGGCATCCTCCCAAATCATCTTCCCTTCTCTGCATCTGTAGTTTATAATTATCTCACTGTGCTTCCAAAATCTCTTTTAGATTTTAAAAGAAACAAGGAAATCACAGCAAACTACAACTCTGCAAATCCTTTTCTTTGCTGCCATTTGCTGTTTCTTTGTTTTAACTCTGTAGCTTTATCTTACCATATATATCTTTTTAATAAAGATAAATGCTGTTGTTCCATTTTCTAGGCTGAGCTACTTTCCTCCAATCAATGTTCTTAAGGGTGCCTTTATTACTTCCCTGCTAAAAGCAGCATCTATTTTATCTATCCACATTTCTGCTTTTGACCTGCTGAGCTGGGGCTAATGGTGGGTGCTCACCCCAACCCAGGCTCAAACTGCTGAACTTTTGATCAGTAGGATTTTTCTGCAGCACAGAGATTTAGCCTGTATGTGCACTAGGCATAACAGGTACTCATTGAAGCATTTCCATTAATAACAAAGGTTGGAATATGAGAGGGGAGAAATGATCATTAGTTAAATTGGTGTCATTTCAATGTCTTGCCTTTTCAATTAACATATCACTTTAAAAACCTATGTGTTGCTGTTTACCAGAAATAACAGAACTTGAATAATTATCATATCTTCTTTTACACCCAGTCATCTTTTTAATGTAATTGCTGAACAGTGATTTTTTCAGGATTCAGCAACTTACTGCTAATTCACAAAGTAATTCAATTCCTCTGTTAATTCTACTGAATTTGAGACAATAGAACTGAATCATCTGCATACATACTTATGAGGTCAGATTCACCATTTTACTCCTTTTATATTTGTGGTAGTTTTAAGCAATTTAGCTACTTCTACAGTAGTTGTGAAGATAGCTAAGGATAAATACAGTTACATAATTCAGCTTTTTTTGCTTTCTATGTTCCATGTTTACTTATTCATTTGATTTATACCCCCCTTTCTCCATGCATTAAACTCATATTTTAAGCATCTTTTGGAAGGTTAGTGAAATATATTTCAATTGTGGAATTGAGAAAGTATCTTCCACAGTGAGAAGAACTATTAAAACAACATAAGAGGATGGCAGTAAGCAAAGCATCGTATTTATTATTTATCTCCCTGAGGGGACTCAGGTAGCTAAAAACCATACACTTTAATTAATTTAAAACAAAGTTAATACAAAAAAAAATAAAACCCAATTAAATAGTACTGTGTGTCTGGCTTAAAATACAGTTAAAACATAATAAATACAATTAAAATGCACTTTAAACAGACGATCCCCCTAAACATCCCATCCAACCTCCTGAGCAGGATGCCCATTATCCTTCCCCAAATGACGGCTGATAGAAAAAGGTCTTGACCTGCTTGCCGAAGGCCAGCAGGGATGGGACCATCCTGGTCCCCATTAAGATTGAATCCTATCTTTCCTCCCAACCAGAGTAGATTTTTGTCCATGGAATGGGTGTTGTTGTTGTTCATTCGTTCAGTCGTCTCCGACTCTTCGTGACCTCATGGACCAGCCCACGCCAGAGCTCCCTGTCAGCCGTCACCACCACCAGCTCCTTCAAGGTCAGTCCAGTCACTTCAAGGATGCCATCCATCCATCTTGCCCTTGGTCGGCCCCTCTTCCTTTTGCCTTCCACTTTCCCCAGCATAATTGTCTTCTCTAGGCTTTGCTGTCTCCTCATGATGTGGCCAAAGTACTTCAACTTTGTCTCTAGTATCCTTCCCTCCAATGAGCAGTCGGGCTTTATTTCCTGGAGGATGGACTGGTTGGATCTTCTCGCAGTCCAAGGCACTCTCAGAACTTTCCTCCAACACCACAGCTCAAAAGCATCTATCTTCCTTCGCTCAGCCTTCCCTAAGGTCCAGCTCTCACATCCGTAGGTTACTATGGAATGGGTATTTGCATATAAATGAAACTGCATAACATGAACACATAGAAAACATGGGCTTACTGATAATAACAATGCAAGTGTTCTATTCTATTTGGGACTAGCAATTGCCTCTTAAAACCAGATGTGGAAATTATGGCAGCTATTATATGTTATGCTGTGACCCCCAAACATCCTTAGCCAATATAGCAATAGCATCAAATGATGTAAATTGCAGTCCAACAACCTCTGGGAGACATAATCTCCAACCAAGTTTAAAAGCTACTTCTAATAGGTGTGTTTAAAAATGTAAACCAAAATATTTAAGCTTCCACTTGCTGTAACTAAAGCAAAAAAAACAAAAAAACAAAAAAACATGGAGCCAGAGATGATCATGTTTTTTTATTTCCAAATTCTTGTTTTATTCATGTTGAATTTCATTCCCAAAAGTACACAGGTATACAGGAATACAGTCTGAGAGTGGGACAGAACCTGGGGCAGTAATCAGGGAGGGGATCGTCTTATATGCAACCTTTATTTTATATTTATAAGCATATATATTTTAAAATAATGGACTAGTTTGGTAACCTTGTTCAAAGATCAAGATATATTATTAAAATATGTTTCAGAGAAATGCATCATCAATTTTTAAAAACTTACTTTTTAAGTCTTAGCAGAATTTGGTCTGGGCTTATAAATGCAAAGAGATGGCTAAAGGGAACCATCTGGTGAGCAGCTGCAAGGCAAGCCTACATGCACACTGTGCCAATATTACTCAAGCTAAGGTTTTGCAGCCAATACGATTCCACTGTGGGGACCAGTGGAAGAAGATGTGCCAGTTATCGTGCATTGTGCCAGATTACGTGGGTGTTTTTGTGAAACGGTAAGAGTACACTAGAGATTAGAATACAGCCAACAGTACTATTATAATGCCCACATCTCCAGGAAATGTCCCTAAACATGACTAAAGTCTCAGCATTCCAGCTGAAGTAAACCAGATAAAAATAAAATATGTTACTTTTATCCTTCTCTTTATACTGTAGCAACAGGGACCCAGGTAACAATATTACTTTTTCTGGGTGGAAATTGGGTTCAATGAATCACTGGAATGGACAAAGGTGAATTCTGAGTCTGCTGTTGTATTTATTTCATTTATATTCTGCATTTCTTTAAGAACTGGAAATTGAAAATGAATAGCATATTGTGAATTAAGGTGGTAGTAAGATTTGACAAAATTGTGAAATAGAGCAGGGGTAGAAATCATGTGGCCTTAGTGTTGCTGAACGAATGCTTCTATTAATCCTAACCAACTTGGCTACTAGTGATGAATGCTGAAAGATGTAGTCCAGCAACATCTGGATGGCCACATTATGCTCTTCCCTGTAATAGTGAGACTGCTTTATATAAAGTACATGAAAAGTCACTATAGTGAACCAGCCTTTCCCTTAAACCAGTGGTTCTCAACCTTCCTAATGCCATGACCCCTTAACACAGTTCCTCATGTTGTGGTGACCTCCAACCATAAAATTATTTTTGTTGCTAATTCATAACTGTAATTTTGCTACAGTTGTATATGAAATATACAGGATTATACTATGAAATATACTGTTATGATATACAGGATGTATTTTCATTTACTGGACCAAATTTGGCAGAAATACCTGATACACCCAAATTTGAATACTAGTGGGGTTGGGGGGGGGGGGTTGATTTTGTCTTTTGGTTGTTGTAGTTGCTGGGATTTATAGTTCCCCTACAATCAAATAACATTTTCAACTCCATCAATGGTAGAATCGGGCCAAAATTTCCATGAACAACAGAAAACACTGTGTTTTCTGATGGTCTTTGGCAACCCCTCTAACAAACCCTCGTGACC